>NC_092821.1:24401260-25601260 GCF_023375885.2 Dermacentor andersoni
GGAACTCGCTAATTTTTTTTGCTCTACGCCATCAATCATTGGACAACGGGATGTCACTAATGTACCTTGTTGCACAGCGTTGTTGACATCTCTGCTGTTCATTCAACAGTAAGCTGTTTCCCTGTAAAGTGTTTGACTATGCCAAGAATAATTGGAGAACTGGACCTCAATAATTCATGTTTTTGCACAGCGCTCGAAAATTTCTGCTGCTCATTCAACAGTAAACTGGTGCCCTGTAATGTCTGAATACACCAGTTATAACGGGGCAACAGGACGTCTGTATAGCACATTTTTGCGAAGCTCTTTGAAATTTAGGCTATTAATTGAACAGTAAACTGGTTCCCTGTAAAGTTTTGTATTCAAGTTCAAGAGTATTTGGAGAACAAGACGTCGTTAATGCGCCTTGTTGCGCAGCACTTAGAAATGTCTTCTATTCATTCAAAAGTAAATTTACTCTACGCGAAGGATAATTGAAGAAATGGACGTCATTATTGCACCTTCATGCGAAGCCCTTTGAAATTTCTCCTGTTCATTCAACAGTAAATTGGTTCCCAGTAAACATATTTACTCTACGCCATGAATAATTTTACAAGAGGACGTCAGTAATGCAGCTTGTCGCCCAGCATTTAGAAATTTCCTCTCCTCATCCAACAGTAAACGGGTTCCCAGTAACGTTCTTGAGTCTACGAAAAGAATAATTGGAGAACAAGCCATCAGTAATCCACATTGTTGCACATCGCTTTTAAATTTCTGCTCTTAATCCAGCAGTAAACTTGTTCCCTGTGACGTTCTTGAGCCTATGAAAAGGATAATTGGAGAAAATGATGTCTTTAATGCACCGTTTTCCGGAGCGCTTTGAAATTTCAGCTCCTCATCCAACAGTGAACTGGTTCCCTGTACCGTTTTTCAGCCTACGCAAAGAATAATTAGGGAACAGGACCTCTCTAATGCACCTTGTTGCGCAGCGCTTTGAAATTTCTGCGGCTCATGCAACAGTAAACTGTTTCCCTGTAGATTTTTGAGTGTGCGCAAGAATTACTGGAGAACAGGACGTATGTAATGCGCGTTGATGCACAGCGCTTTGAAATTTCTGCTGTTCCCCCAACAGTAAACTGGCTTCCAGTAAAGATGATTACGCTACGCCAAGCATAATTGAAGAATAGGATGTATTTAGAGCACTTTGTTGCGCAGTGCTTAAAATCTTTTGCGGTTCATTCAACAGTGAGCTCTTTCTCTGTAAAGTCTGACTGCGCCAAAAATAATTGAAGAGCAGGACACCTGTAATGCCTATTGTTACGCATCGTTTGGAAATTTCTGCGGCTTATCCAATAGTAAACTGGTTCCCTGTACATTTTCGAGTCTACGCCAAGAATAATTGGACAGCAGAACGTCTGTAATGCACACTGATGCGCAGCGCTTTGAAATTCCTGCTGTTTCTCCTACACTAATCTCGTTCCTAGTAAAGATTTTTACTCTACGCAAAGAATAATTGGTGAACAGGATGTCTTTATTGCAGCTTATTGCACAGTGCTTTGAAATCTCTGCTGTTCATTCAGCAGTAAACAGGTTCCCTGTAATGCCTTTGACTACACCAATATTAACTCGAGAACAGGACGTCTGTAATGTACCTTGTCGCGCAGTGCTTGGAAATTTCTTCTGTCCATTGAACAAGAAACTGGTTCCCTGTAAAGATTTTTACAACACGCCGAGAATAATTGGAGAGCAGGGCATATTTATTGCACATTGTTTCGCAGCACATTGAAATTCCTGCTGTTCAGCCAACATTAAACTGGTTCCCAGTAATGATTTTTACTCCAGGCCAAGAATAATTGGAGAACAGGACGTCTGTAATGCAAGGTGCTGTGCAAGGCTTTGACATTTCTGCTGTTCATTCACGAGTAAGTTGTTTCCCTGTAAAGCCTTTGACAGCGACAAGAGTAATTGGAGAACAGGGCGTCTGTAATGCGCCTTGTTGCGCAGTGCTTTGAAATTTGTGCTGTTCGTCCAACAGTAAAGTAGTTCCCAGCAACGAATTTTACTCTATGCCGTGCCATGAATCATTTGACGACCGGACGTCTGTAATGCACAATGCTGCGTAGCGCTTTGAAATTTCTGCTCTTCCTCCAACACTAAACTGATTCCCAGTAAAGATTCTTACTCTACGCCTAGAATAATTGGAGAACAGGATGTCTTTAATGCAGCTTGTTTCGCAGTGCTTTGGAATTTCTGCTGTTCATTCAACAGAAAAATGGTTCCGGGTAAACTTTGGAGAAAATATTTGGAGAAAAGGATGTCTGTAATTCACCGTTTTGCAAAGCGTTTTGAAGTTTCTTGTGTTCATCGAACTCTAAAGTGGTTCTCAGTAAAGATTTTTACTCTACGCTAGGAATAATTGGAGAAAAGGACGTCTGTAGTGCACCTTGTTTCGCAGCGCTTTGACATCTCTGCTGTTCATTCAACATTAAATTGTTTCTCTGTAAAATCTTTGACTATGATAAGAATAATTGGAGCACAGGACCTCTGTAATTCATGTTTTGCACAGCGCTTTTAAATTTCTGCCGTTCATTCAACAGTGAACTGGTTCCCTTTAATATCTGACTGCACCAATAATAACTTGAACTGGAAGTCTGCATTGCACCTTCTTGCGCAGCGCTTTCAAATTTAGGCTTTTAATTCAACAGTAAACTTATTCCCCGTAAATTTTCTTATTCTGCGCCAAGAACAATTGGAGAACAGGACGTCTTTAAGGCACCTTGTTGCGCTGCACTATGAAATTTCTTCTCTTCATTCAACAGTAAACTGGTTCCGGGTAAATATTTTTACTCTACGCCATGAACAATTGGACAAGAAGACGTCTGTTGCGCAGCTTGTCAGACAGCGCCCTGGAATTTCTTTTCTTCGTCCAACAGTAAACTTGTCCCCTGTAAAATTTTTGACTACACCAATAACTGCATAAGAACGTTTTTAATGCACCTTGTTGTGCTGCGCTTTGCAATTTTACTGTTCATTCTACACTAAACTGGTTCCTGGTTATGTTTTTACTCTACGCCAAGAATAATTGGAGAAATGGACGTCAGTAATGCGCCTTCTTGCGGAGCCCTTTGAAATTTCTGCTGTTCATCCAACAGTAAATTGGTTCCTAATAAATATTTTTGCTCTACCCCATGAATAACAAGAGAACAGGAGGTCTTGAATGCACCTTGTTGTGCAGCACATCGAAATTCAATGTAATGGACGTTTTTGCGCAGCGCCTTGAAATTTCTGCTGTTCCCCCAGCAGTAAAGTGATTTCCAGTAAGGATATTTACTCTACTCCAAGAATAATTGAAGAACAGGATGTCATTAAAGAACCATGTTGTGCAGTGCTTTGAAATTTCTGCCGTTCATTGAACAGTAAACTCTTTCCTGTAAAGTGTTTGACGGCACCAAGAATAATTGCATAACAGGACGCCTGTAATGCCTGTTGTTACGCAGTGTTTGGAAATCTCTGTTGCTTATCCAACAGTAAACTGGTTCTCTGTAAATTTTCGAGTCTACGCCTAGAATAATTGGACAACAGGACGTCTGTTATGCACATTGCTGCGCAGCGCTTTGAAATTTCATCTGTTCTTGCAAAACTAAACCGTTTCAAATTAAAGCTTTTTACTCTACGAGAAGAATAATTGGAGAATATTATGTCTTTAATGCACCTTGTCTCGCAGTGCTTTGAAATTTCTGCTGTTCACTCTGCAGTAAACAGGTTCCCAGTAATGTCTTTGACTACACCACTAATAACTGGAGAACAGGACGTCTGTAATGTACCTTGTAGCTCAGCGCTAGGAAATTTCTTCTGTCCAATGAACAATAAACTATTTCCCTGTAAAAGTTTTTAAACTACGCCAAGAGTAATTGGAGAACAGGACATCTTTAATTCACGTTGTGGCGCAGCGCTTTGAAATTTCTGCAGTTCATCCAACAGTAAACTTGTTCCGAGTTGAGATTTTTACTCTACGCCAATAATATTTCGAGAACACGACGTTTTTAAGGCACATTGTTGCTCAGCGCTTTGAAATTGCTGCTGTTCAGCCAACAGTAAGCTGTTTCGCTGTAAAGTCTTTGACTACGACGAGAATAATTGGAGAGCAGGGCATCAGTAATGCGCCTTGTTGCACAGCGCTTTGAAATTTCTTCAGTTCATCCAACAGTAAAATAGTTCCCTGTAACGATTTTTACTCTATGCCATGCCATGAATAATTTGACAACAGGACGTCTGTAATGCACATTGCTGCGTAGCGCTTTGAAATTTCTTCTGTTCTTCCAACATTAAACTGGTTCCCAGAAAAGTTTTTTACTCTACGCCAAGAATAATTGGAAAAAAGGATGTCTTCGATGCACCTTGTTGCGCAGTGCTTTGAAATTTGTTCTCTTCATCCAACTGTAAACTGGTTCCCTGTAAAGATTTTTACTATACGCAAGGAATATTTGGACGAATGACGTCTGTTGTGCAGCATGTCACGCAGTGTTTTCAAATTTGTGATCTTCATCCAACAGTACACTGGTTCCCACTAAAATGTTTGACTCTACACCATCAATAATTAGACAACAGGACATCTGTAATGCACCTTGTTGCGCAGCGCTTTGACATCTCCGCTGTTCATTGAATACCTAACTGTTTCCCAGTAAAGATTTTTACTCTACGCCAAGAATATTTGGAGAACAGAACCTCTGTAATTCATGTTTTTGCACAGCGCTTTGAAATTCCTGCCGTTCATTCAAGAGTAAACTGGCTCCCTGTAATGTCTCACTACACCAATAATAATTGGGGAACTGAACGTCTGTAATGCACCTTTTTACGCAGACACTTTGAAATTTAGGCTGTTCATTCAACAGAAACTGGTTCCCTGTAAAGTTTTTTATTCTGCCCCAAGAATAATTGGAGAACAGGACGTCTTTAGTGCACCTTGTTACGCAGCGCTCTGAAATTTATTCTTTTCATTGAACAGTAAACTGGTTCCAGATAAAGATTTTTATTCTACGCCATGAATAATTGGACAAAACTACGTCAGTAATGCAGCTTGTCGCGCAGCGCTTTGAAATTTCTTTTCTTCGTCCAACAGGAAACTGGTTCCCTGTAAAATTTTTGACTACACCGATACCTGGATAAGAGGGCGTCTTTAATGCACCTTGTGGCACTGCGCTTTGAAATTTTACTGTTCATTCAACAGTGAACTGATTCCTGGTTATGTTTTTACTCTACGCCAAGAATAATTGGAAAGATGGACGTCAGTAATCCACCTTCTTGCGGAGCCCTTTGAAATTTCTGCGGTTCATCCAACAGTAAATTGCTTCCCAGTAAACATGTTTGCTCTACGCCATGAATAACTAGAGAGCAGGAGGTCGTGAATGTACCTTGTTGCGCACTACTTTGAAATGTCTGTGGTTCGTTGAAAAGTAAATTGGTTACCGCTAAAGATTTCTACTCTACGCTATGAATAATTGGACAATAAAACGCCTGTAATGCAGTCTGTCGCGCAGCGCTTTGAAATTTCTGCGCGTCATTCAACAATAAACTGGTTCCCTGTAAAATTCTTGACTCTGCGCCTAGAATAATTGGACAACAGGACGTCTGTTATGCACATTGCTGCGGAGCGCTATGAAATTTCTGCTGTTCCTCCAACACTAAACTGTTTCAAATGAAAGTTTTTTACTCTACGAGAAGAATAATTGGAGAATATTATGTCTTTAGTGCACCTTGTTTCGCAGTGCTCGGAAATTTTTGCTGCTGATTCAGCAATAAACTGGTACCCTGTAATGTCTTTTACTACTCCAATAATAACTGGAGAACAGGACGTCCTTAACGTAGCTTGCCACGCAGCGCTTGGAAATTTCTTCTGTCCATTGAACAATAACCGGGTTCCCTGTAAAGCTTCTTACACTACGCCAAAAATAATTGGAGAACAGGACATCTTTAATGCACATTGTTGTGTAGCGCTTTGAAATTCCTGCTGTTCATCGAACAGTAAACTTGTTCCCTGTAGAGATTTTTACTCTACGCCAAGAATAATTGGAGAATACGACGTCTTTAATGGACATTGTTGCGCAGCGCTTTCAAATTCCTGCTGTTCAGCCAACATTAAACTGGTTCACAGTAAATATTTTTGCTCTAGGCCATGAAAATTTGGAGAACAGGACGTCTGTAATGCACCTCGCAGTGCAGCGCTTTGACATTTCTGCTGTTCATTCAACAGTAAGCTGTTTCCCATTAAAGTCTTTGACTACGACAAGAATATTTGGAGAACAGGGCAGCTGTAATGGGCCTTGTTGCGCAGCGCCTTCAAATTTCTGCTGTTCATTCAACAGTAAACTGGTACCCGGTTATGTTTGATGATGATGTGTGGTGTTTTGTGGCGCAAGGGCCAGGTTTGGCCAAAGAGCGCCGTAACAAGTGGTAGTGTTAACGATGTGTTATGGAAGATGTGACTTGGCTGTAAAGTGGCCTAAAAATACTCGCTGTAAAGTGCGTAAAATCTACGTGCTATAAAATTATGGCGATGACTAATGACGAATACTATGAACATTAAAATCCATTGTGAAAGGATGATGCATTGTTTAAAATATGCGAGAGGTTAAATTGCTTACAGCACTACTGCCTCGCCAGAGCCCTTGAACCACAAGGGCCTAGAGGCATGTGCTATTCAAAATAATTATCGCAGCGGCATCCTCTGGAGAGATGAACGTGTGAGGCTAATAACATGCAAGACAACATCTTTCAAAAAACCTAGGACGGCGTTGCTGTCAAAGAGTGGTTCTGGACCAAGTAACATAACAGGATGAAGGGGGATGTGGTGCCGGTATGCTAAGAGAAAATGTTTTTTTCTTTCGGATTCGGCTTCCCGACACTCCAGTAGGACGTGGAGGACGGGCAGCCTCTCCCCGCATCTGCCACAGGTTGGAGGCTCGTTTCCCGTGAGTAAAAAGTTGTGTGCCAAAAGTGTGCCCTATTCTTAAACGGCAGAATAGGACATCTGTACGGCGGGATTTTGTTACAGGAGGCCAAAAACCTAATTGTGGCTTTATTACATGCAGTTTATTATTTATTTCTTCGTCCCGCATGCGTTGCCAGTGCTTTCGTAGTTTCCTTCTTAAGAAAGGCTTCAGGTCTGTGGCAGGGACCGAAGCAGTAGGATTAACTGCATTCAATGAAATTGATGTGGCCATCTGGTCGGCCAGAACGTTTCCCTCGATGCCCCTATGTCCTGGCACCCAGCATATGATCACGTGTTGGTTAGATATATATGCTTTACACAGTAGGGAGTAGAGTTCATTAATTACCGGATTTTTGTAGCTACAGAAAGACATCAAGGCCTTCACAACACTAAGGGAGTCCGTATATATAACTGATTTCTGGAGTTTTGATTTATTTATATGTTTTGCGACTGTCAGCAGTGCGTAAGCCTCAGCCGTAAAGATGCTAGTTTCCGGATGCAGTACGTCGGATTCCGAGAAGGATGGACCGACGGCTGCATAGGACACCCCGTCGTGTGACTTTGATGCGTCTGTGTAGAACTCCGTGCAGGAGTATTTGTGCTGGAGTTCCCGGAAATGCATCTGGATTTCAATCTCTGGAGCATGCTTTGTGACTTCCACGAAAGATATATCACATTGTATGAGCTGCCACTACTAAGGAGGTAGCAGCTTGGCTGGATGCATTAGGCGAAGCTCGAGGAGTGGAACGTGCATTTCTTCACTAAGCTCCCTCACACGCAGCGAGAAAGGCTGTCTTACGGAGGGACGATTGCGAAAGAGTGTAGCATATGTCATGTCATTAATGGTATTAAAACAGCGATGTTGAGGATTTGAGTGGACTTTCAGAAAATATGTTTGACTGATGTATGTTCTCTGCAGATGAAGTGACCACTCATTTGATTCTACATATAAACTTTGTATGGGACTCGTTCTGAAAGCGCCAGTGGCCAGTAGAACTCCCAGATAGTGGACTGGGTCTAGCTTCTTTAGTGCGCTAGGGTAGGCAGAGTGATAAATCACGGCGCCATAGTCTAGTCGTGATCGAATGAGGCTTTTATAGAGATTCATTAAGCACTTCCTGTCACTACCCCACGTAGTCTGGGATAGAAGTTTGATTATGTTCATTGTTTTTAGACACTTTTCTTTAAGATGTTTAATGTGGGGGACGAAAGTGAGTCTGTAGTCAAGTATGACACCTAGAAATTTGTGCTCTTTGTTTACTGGTATGTGTTGTCCACACATTTGTAAGGAAGGATCCGGAACTAGGCATCTCTTCCTTGTAAACAGCACACAAGAACTCTTTTGAGGATTGATTTTAAAACCATTTTTCTCTGCCCACCCTGACACCTTGTTCAAACCATGCTGTACCTGTCTCTCGCATACTGCGAGATTACAGGATTTGAAGCCTATTTGAATGTCGTCCACATAGACGGAATACAAAATGGCTGGTGGTAAGGAAGCACGAAGCGTTGTCATTTTAACAATAAAAAGTGTGCAACTGAGCACGCCTCCCTGGGGCACACCGGTTTCTTGTGTAAAAGGACGTGACAGCACATTGCCGACTTTCACCCGGAAGGTACGATTGGACAAGTAGCTTTTTATTACGTTTACCATATTATCAAGAATGCCCATTTATGACAAATCTCTCAAGATTCCGTAGCGCCAGGTCGTATCGTACGCCTTCTCCATATCGAGGAATATCGATAAGAAGAACTGTTTGTGTACAAACGCGTCACGAATATGTCCTTCAATACGTACAAGATGGTCGGTTGTGGAGCGCCCTTCTCGGAACCCACACTGATAGGGATCAAGCATTTTGTTCTGTTCATGGAAATGGATCAGTCGCCGATGTATCATTTTTTCAAATACCTTACACATGCAACTTGTGAGGGCTATCGGGCAGTAGCTTGCCACTGAGGAAGGATCTTTCCCTTGTTTTAAAACAGGGACCACAATGGCTTCCTTCCATGCGGTCGGAAGGTACCCTGCGTCCCAGATAGTGTTGAAAAGTGTAAGTAGTGTCACTTGCGTGTCATTGTGTAAGTGTTTCAGCATTTCGTACATGATTCTATCACATCCTGGTGCGGAGCTCTTGCATGCGCTCAAGGCAGCTCTCAATTCGGCAATACTGAAAGGACGGTTGTAAGGCTCATTCTCTCGACTTTTTCTTATTAATGGCTTACGTTCTTCTATTTGCTCATATATGAGAAAAGATTGCGACTAATTTTTTGAACTTGACACGCTCTGAAAGTGCTCCGCAAGTGAGTCTGCCTGATCTTGCAGTGTATCGCCCTGTGTATTTACCAGATGGAGTGAATATGCTTGTCGCCCTCTAATTCTATTTACCCTGTTCCAGACTTTGGCCTCGTCTGTAAACGAGTTAATGCTCGATAGGTACTTCTGCCAGCTTTCTCTTCTGGCCTGTCGGCGGGTTCTCCTGCCTTGGGATTTTACTTGCTTAAAGTTGACTAGATTCTCTGCAGTGGGAGAAGCGCGTAGCAACCCCCAAGCTTTGTTTTGCTTCTTACGAGCGATCCTACAATCGTCGTTCCACCACGGGACCCGCCGTTTACATGCCAAGCCATTTACTTCTGATATGCATTTAGATGCAATATCTATAATGAAAACTGTGAGATACTGCACAGCAACATCAATTCCTAAAGAAGACATGTCATTCCATGAGATACTAGTTGAGTTTCGGAACTTCTCCCAGTCGGCTGTATCGATATTCCACCTAGGAGCCTGTGGTAGACATTCTTTTTCTTTATGTGTTTTTTAGCAGTATGGGGAAGTGGTCGCTCCCGTAAGGATTGTTGGTCACTTCCCATTCGGGTTCAGGCAGTATACAAGGGGAAACTAGGCTGAGGTCAATTGAAGAAAATGTTCTGTTTGCGAGAGAATAATATGTGGGTGTCTTTTTATTCAGCAGACACGCACCGGACGAAAAAAGGAACTGTTCAACGAGACGACCTCGCGCATCTATACGAGAGTCGCCGCAGAGAGAGCTGTGTGCATTGAAATCGCCAAGAACAACATAAGGTTCTGGCAATTGATCTATCAAGGACTGAAATTCGTGTTTGTTTAGTTGGTAATGCAAGGGTATGTAAAGCGAGCAAATGGTGATGAGTTTGTTTAGTAGGACAGCTCGAACCGCCACTGCTTCAAGGGGCGTTTGTAGCTGTAAATGTTGACACGCTATACTTCTATGAGTGACTATGGCAACACCGTCCGATGATGCGGCGGCATCATCGCGATCTTTGCGAAAAGTTAGATACTGTCGAAGGAAGTTTGTGTCTTTGTTTTTTAAGTGTGTTTCCTGTAAACACAGCACTTTTGGATTGTGTTTTTGTATAAGTTCCTGCACATCATCAAGGTTTCTGAGAAGACCTCTGACGTTCCATTGAATTATTTGTGTATCCATATTGGGAGTTAATAGGTGCTGTGTGTACAGAAACAGAAGTGGTGATTATTGAAATTACAGTGATTAAATTACAGAGCCCTTTCGAGGCCCTGTAACGGGAGTTTTGCCCTTTCTGGAGCGTTCGAACGAGCCTCGCCGCTCCTTAGGCGCTTTGTGCGCCTTGAGGACAGGTGTTGTGTCCATTGCCTCTTATGAGGTGCCGGACACGTGCTCTTGCGAGCGAGAAGTTTTCAGGGGGAGTCCCGCCTTGGAGGGCAAGACCCCTGCGCCCACCAGCCCGGAGGTTGATGGGGCTCCCTGAGGGATTTGGCTACGCCGGCCGTTGCCAGCGCTGGGAGGGACCTGGGAGGTTGAGGCAGCCTCGGCTGCGCCCACCTGCGGGGTCGATGGTCCCTTCTGCTCGGTTGACGGAGCAGCGCTAGCTGCAACCGCCGCGGGGGCCGATGGCGTGACTGCCGACTCACTGCTTGTGGGTCGGACAGCCGCCGGAGGCCGTTGTGACGCTGCCCCCTGACACGCCACTTCGGCAAAGCTTTTCTTTGGCAGGTATGCTACCCGCCTTCGTGCCTCTTTGAACGATATATTCTCTTTTACTTTTATGGTTACAATTTCTTTTTCCTTCTTCCAGGAGGGGCACGACCGCGAGTTCGCGGCGTGATCCCCATCACAGTTTACACAGTGTAGAGAGTTCTTACATGCTTCAGTGGCGTGTTCAAGGGCACTGCATTTCGCACATGTTTGGCGGCCTCGGCAGCTCTGCGAGCTGTGGCCAAAACGTTGGCATTTGAAACATCTCAAGGGATTTGGCACATACGGTCTTACACGAAGCTTGATGTACCCGGCCTCGATTGACTCGGGCAGGACACTTGAATTGAAGGTGAGTATTATGTGTTTGGTCGCAATTTCTTTACCGTCTCGCCTCATCTTGATTCTTTTGACATTTATCACATTCTGTTCGCTGAAGCCCTCCAAGAGCTCAGCCTCAGTGAGCTCCAGCAAATCATCGTCCGAGACAACGCCGCGGGAGGTATTCATCGTGCGGTGCGGGGTTATTACTACTTGGGTCTCCCCAAATGATACTAGTTTAGGCAGTTTCTCAAATTGTTTCAGATCGCGGACCTCCAAGAGGAGGTCACCGCTAGCCATCCTCGACGCCTTATAACCTGGGCCAAAAACTTCGGTAAGGGTCTTAGAAACAAGGCATGGTGAGATTGTTCGAACTGGTTTAGCTGGTTTTTCAGAGTGGATCACGTGAAAACGAGGGAAGGATTCTTTTTTCCGACCAAAAAACTGGAATACATCATCGGTGCGCCCTCTTTCCTGAGGGCGATCAGGAAGCGGAGGGAAAGAGGTTGCCATAAAGGGATAGAATTTTTCGGCAATAACGCCAGCCACCCACCGTGGAGTCCTACAAGGGGACGCTACAGGGACTGTAAGAACAGGTCCTGCAAACGCCAGCTGTACGTTATCACTATAACCAGATATGAGATAACCCAGGTTGGTTATTCACACAAGGTTAACCCTTGCTGCCTGGAAAATTGGAAGTGAGCGGAAGTTAGGAGAAGACAGGAAAGATGGAAAGTAAGAGAAAGACGAAGGTTGGAGGGAGAGTGAGAGACAGGAAAAGGCAACTACCAATTTCCCCCGGATGGGTCAGTCCGGGGGTGCCGTCTATGTGAAGCAGAGGCCAAAGAGGTGTGTTGCCTCCGCCGGGGGGCCTTAAAGGTCCAAACACCCGGCATCGGCTCAACCTCCAGGATCCCCTTTTCCCCAGACACGGCTAAGCCGCGCACGGCTACACGCGGGAGGGTCCGACCCTCGTGTGCTCGGGTCCGTGGTGTCGCAACACACCAAACGCCTGCTGACGCAGACGCCCCTGCGGGGCCGGTTCTGTTATTACTCTACGCAAAGAATAATTGGAGAAATGGACGTCAGTAATGCACCTTCTTGCGGAGCACTTTGAAATTTCTGCTGTTCATCCAACAGTAAATTGGTTCCCACTGAACATTTTTACCCTACGCATGAATAATTGGACAATAGGACCTCCGTAATGCAGCTTCTCGCGCAGCGCTTTGAAATTTATGCTCCTTATCCAACAGTAAACTGGTTCCCTATAAATACTTTTCACTCTACGCCATGAATAATCATAGTAGAGGACGTCTTGAATGCACCTTGTTGTGCAGCACTTTGAAATTTCTGCTGTTCGTTGAAAAGTAAACTGGTTCCCGCTAAAGGTATTTACTCTACGTCATGAATAATTGGACAACAGAACGTCTGTAATGCAGCTTGTCGCACAGCGCTTTGAAATTTCTGCTCCTCATCCAACAATAAACTGGTTCCCTGTAAAATTTTTGACTCTACGCCATAAATAATTACAGAAGAGGACGTCTGTAATGCACCTCCATGCGCAGCGCTTTAAAATTCCTGCTGTTCGGCCAACATTAAACTGGTTCCCAGTTAAGATTTGTACTCTAGGCCAAGAATAATTGGAGAAAATGACGTCTGTAATGCACCTTGCTCTCAAAGGCTTTGACATTTCTGCTGTTCATTCAACAGTAAGCTGTTTCCCTGTAACGTCTTTGACTGCGACAAGAATAATTGGAGAACAGGACGTCTGTAATGCACATTGCTGCGTAACGCTTTGAAATTTCTGCTCGTCCTCCAGCACTTGACTGGTTCCCAGTAAACATTTTTACTCTGTGCAACGAATAATTGGAGAACAGGATGTCTTTAATGCACCTTGTTGCACAGTGCTTTGAAATTTCTGGTGTTCATTCTACAGTAGAGTGGTTCCCGGTACAGTTTTTTACTCTGCGCAAGGAAGATTTGAAGAAAAGGGTGTCTCTAACGCACATTTTTGCGCAGCGCTTTGAAGTTTCTTCTGTTCATCCAACTGTAAACTGGTTCCCAGTAAAGATTTTTACTCTACGCTAGGAATAATTGGACAAAAGGACGTCTGTATTGCAGGTTGTCGCGCAGTGTTTTGACATTTGTGCTCTTCATCCAACAGTACGCTTGTTCCTGTTCTATCTTCAAGTACGCAGCAGCCAATTGCCAGAACACATGTTTATTGCCACTTGCAATACAATGAAAAAGAACCACAAGGCACTTACGTGGCCGTCTTATAAGCTATACAGAACTACTAATCAATGACACCGCAGACACATGCATATTGACACGTGTACTTATCTGTATCGGGCAACCACGTTTCCCCGCGTAACAAATGTAATCGCACAGCGTGGGACGCGCCTGCGTGTATCCGAAGTTTCTGGAAAGTTATCGATGCTTCTATCCGCTGTCTGTTGTCGCCGAATCTTATGTTATCTGATCTCATCGCGTGACGCGAATGGTGTAGAACTTTGTGGAAGGCACGCGGGTCCGAACGATTAGTCTGGAACATTCGACGACTGCTCTATAAAAGCCGACGCGCTTGACCCGCTGATTAGATTTTCGACGATCGCCGACTGTGTTCGCCGCTATCGTTGTGCTTTAAGTGTAGCCTGTTTTGTGGGCACAGGTTCGCCCAATAAAAGCTACTTTTGTCTTTCACAGTACTGCTACTGTGTTCTTTAACGTCACTACCACGTGACATCTGGTGGAGGTGCTTTTGGTCCATGTACCGGACGCCCCCGACAAGCCGTGATCCAAGCCCGGACCGTAAAGAGAGCACCAACGTAGTCACGGACCATCGAGTAAGCCGTCGTCTACAACAGCTGCCCCCGGAACACGGACTTCTACCTGAGAAGACCAAGAAGATCGTGGCCAAGACAACCCCAATGGCTGCCCCAGCGACCCCCGTTGTCCTGCAACAACCTCGGGACCCACCGACCTTCCATGGAGCAGCAACTGAAGACCCGGAATCCTGGCTGGAGACGTACGAGCGAATCGCGACTTTCAACAACTGGGACTCCGACGACAAGTTGCGGCATGTATACTTCGCCCTAGAAGACGCCGCCAGAACGTGGTTCGAGAACAGGGAGTCGACATTGACAACATGGGACCTGTTCCGTACCGGCTTCCTGCGCACCTTTTCAAGCGTCGTGCGCAAGGAAAGGGCCGAAGCTATGCTGGACGCCCGAGTGCAGCTACCTAACGAGAACGTCGCCATATTCACGGAAGAAATGAACCGCCTGTTCCGCCACGCCGACCCGGATATGCCCGAAGAGAAGAAAGTCCGCCTTCTCATGCGTGGCGTGAAGGAAGAACTTTTCGGCGCAATGATACGAAGTCCACCGAAGACCGTAGAAGAGTTTCTTCACGAGGCCACCAGCATCGAGAAGACACTCGAAATGCGGAACCGGCAATTCAACCGCCGCACGAACTCTACCAACTACACAGGAATTCAGTCACTGGCCACCGACCACCTGCGCGAGACTATCCGAGCGGTCGTGCGGGAGGAACTACAAAAGCTGTTCCCGTCACCGCAGACTCAAGTGGCTTCGATTGCCGACGCCGTACGTGAGGAGCTCCAACAACAACTCGGAGTAGCCCCTGAATCGCCGCAGCCTCAGCCGCAAACCATGACATACGCCGCTGTAGCCCGCCGTCACGTTCCCCCTCCGCGCCCACGGCAGGGCCCAGTGACGACACAGTTCCGTCGTCCACCACCAACCCCGCCGCCAGCACGCCAACCCGTCACCCCACGCGGCATTCCAAGGAAGACTGACGTTTGGCGCGCCCCTGACCATCGCCCGCTTTGCTATCACTGCGGAGAAGCCGGGCACATCTACCGCCGATGCCCATACCGGGAGATGGGACTCCGAGGGTTCGCCGTGAACGCGCCGCGACCACAGATTGGCGAACGACCTCGCGATATCGCCGACTACCTCGCCGCCACTCAGTGGAGCCCTCGACGACCGTCCCGTTCGCCGTCACCAGGCCGTTACCTGTCGCCGCAGCGCCGACCATACACTGGCCCAGCCCGGGGCCGGTCTGCGAGCCCATATCCGGAAAACTAAAAGCAGCAACCGATGGAGGTGCGGTTGCTGTTCGTCGAACTGACGAATATCCTCCGACGCCGACGGAGACGCCGAAGAGACCATCTCCACGACGTAATAATGACACGCCGCCGTCCCGACGAAGTCAGAAAGCCAAGACTACACCAACAAATGACTACGTGACGACGCGACGTTCCAGCTTGAGTTTAACACGACGCAGCCGTGATCCGACGCCAAGACCCAACTGCAACGCTAGACGAAGAACCACCGACCTCGACGTACTTCTCGACGACCACGCAGTCACTGCCTTAGTCGACACAGGGGCCGATTACTCCGTAATGAGTGGACACATCGCCGCCTAGTTGAAGTAGGTTAAGACTGCATGGGAGGGCCCCCAAATTCGGACCGCTGGAGGACACCTCATTACGCCGACTGGAATCTGCACGGCAAGAATTACCATTCATGACCGGACTTACCCTGCCACCTTCGTTATCCTCCAACAGTGTTCACGAGACGTCATTCTCGGTATGGACTTCCTGAACCAACACGGCGCAATCATCGACCTAAAGTCGAAGTCTATAACGCTGTCGGAAGATAGAGCGACACCGCCGGAGAGCCCTCGTAGTCGCCACGCCTTGAGTGTGCTCGAAGATCAAGTGAGCATCCCGCCTCGCTCCAGCATTGTTATTTCGGTCGGCACAGAAACACCCGCTGACGTAGAAGGCGTCATCGAAGGCGACCAACGTCTATTGCTAGACCGTGAAATTTGCGTCGCAAGAGGGATCGCTCGACTGCATGGAGGGAAAACTGAAGTGTTGCTGACAAACTTCAGCCAGGAGTTCAAGCACATCAACAAGGGCACGACGATCGGGTACATTGAGGAAATTCTGGAAACCAGTAATGCGTTTGTCCTCTCGGATTCCGCCGCATCTGCCCCGACGACCATGATTCCCGAACCAAACTACGACATTAATCCAAGTCTCCCCATGGGCAAGCAGCAACAGCTCAGAAGTCTGCTCCGACGATACAAAGCCTGCTTTTCGACATCATCGAGGATTCGACAAACACCAGTCGCCAAGCATCGCATAATCACCGAGGAGTGCACTCGACCACTCCGCCAGAGCCCTTACCGAGTTTCGCCGCGAGAACGTGAAGCTATAAGAGAACAAGTCGACGAAATGCTGCGCGACGACATCATCCAGCCGTCGAAAAGCCCGTGGGCGTCCCCTGTTGTCCTGGTGAAGAAAAAGGACGGAACCCTACGTTTCTGCGTCGATTATCGTCGTCTGAACAAGATCACGAAGAAGGACGTATACCCCCTCCCACGGATAGACGACGCATTGGATCGGCTCTGCAACGCTAAATACTTCTCGTCGATGGACCTCAAGTCTGGCTATTGGCAAATAGAAGTCGACGAAAGAGATCGCGAAAAGACCGCCTTCATCACCCCGGACGGCCTCTACGAGTTCAAGGTTATGCCATTTGGACTGTGCTCGGCGCCCGCAACGTTCCAACGGGTGATGGACACGGTTTTAGCAGGATTGAAGTGGCAGACCTGTCTCGTTTACTTGGATGACGTCGTTGTCTTCGCCGGCAATTTCGACGATCACCTTAGGCGGCTTGCAACAGTTCTAGAGGCCATCATGTCATCAGGACTTACTCTGAAGCCGGAAAAGTGCCACTTCGCTTACCAGGAGCTTCTATTTTTAGGCCACGTCATCAGCAAATCTGGAGTCCGCCCCGACCCGCAGAAGACAGCTGCCATCGCAACGTTCCCGCAGCCCATCGACAAGAAGGCCGTGCGTAGATTCCTTGGCATGTGTGCCTACTACAGGCGCTTTGTCAAGGACTTTTCACGCATCGCGGAGCCGCTAACCCATCTAACCAAATGTGATGTCGAGTTCAAGTGGGAAACGCCGCAGGCCGACGCATTTCAAGAACTCAAACGACGCATGCAGTCGCCGCCCGTACTTGCGCACTTCGACGAGCACGCCGATACCGAAATTCAAACTGACGCCAGTAGCCTAGGCCTCGGTGCCGTCCTAGTCCAGAGAAAAGATGGACATGAACACGTGATAGCTTACGCTAGCCGGTCGTTGTCAAAAGCGGAAGGCAATTATTCTACAACCGAAAAGGAATGCCTCGCCATCGTTTGGGCTACAGCGAAATTTCGTCCTTACCTATATGGCAGGCCATTCAAAGTGGTCAGCGACCATCACGCGTTGTGTTGGCTAGCTAACTTAAAGGACCCTTCAGGACGGCTGGCACGGTGGAGCCTCCGACTACAAGAATATGACATCACTGTAACATACAAGTCCGGACGAAAACACTCAGATGCCGATTGCCTATCACGCGCCCCCATTGACCCGCCGCCGCAAGATGACGAGGATGACGACGCCTTCCTTGGCATAATAGGCGCGGAAGATTTCGCCGAACAACAACGAGGGGACCCGGAGCTAAAAGCCCTAGTCGAGTATTTGGAAGGGCACACCGACGTTGTCCCTAGGGCATTTAAGCGTGGATTATCTTCGTTCACCCTTCAAAACAACCTACTCGTGAAGAAGAACTTCTCACCAGTCCGCGCCAACTACCTTCTTGTTGTTCCGTCGGCGCTGCGTCCAGAAGTACTGCAAGCCCTACATGACGATCCGACCGCTGGGCACCTCGGTTTCTCCCGAACGCTATCGAGGATACAAGAAAAGTATTACTGGCCGCACCTAACCGCCGATGTCGCCCGTTACGTCAAGACATGCCGAGACTGTCAGCGACGCAAGACACCACCGACAAGGCCAGCAGGATTACTACAGCCGATCAAGCCTCCTCACCGACCTTTTCAGCAGATCGGGATGGACTTGTTGGGACCGTTTCCGACATCAACTTCCGGAAATAAGTGGATCGTAGTAGCGACGGACTATCTCACCCGCTTCGCTGAAACTAAAGCTCTACGGAAAGGCAGCGCAGCCGAAGTGGCGAAATTTTTCGTCGAGAACATCCTGCTGCGACATGGTGCTCCAGAAGTCCTCATCACCGACAGAGGAACGGCTTTTACAGCAGAGCTCACGCAAGCCATTCTGCGATACAGCCAGACAAGTCACAGGAGGACAACTGCCTACCATCCGCAGACGAATGGTCTCACGGAGCGCCTGAACAAGACCCTCGCCGACATGCTAGCAATGTACGTCGACGTCGAGCACAAGACGTGGGATGCGGTCCTGCCGTACGTAACATTCGCTTATAGCACGGCGGTACAAGAAACAACACAGATCACGCCATTTAAGCTGGTTTACGGCAGGAACCCGACGACGACGCTCGACGCTATGCTGCCGCACGTCACTGACGAGGAAAATCTTGACGTCACTTCCTATCTCCAGCGCGCCGAAGAAGCTCGACAGCTCGCCCGCTTACGGATCAAGAACCAGCAGCGTACCGACAGCCGACAGTACAACCTGCGACGACGCTTCGTCGAGTACCAACCCGGCGACCGTGTTTGGGTATGGACCCCGATACGCCGACGAGGACTAAGTGAGAAGCTACTGCGACGCTATTTCGGGCCCTACAAAGTTATCCGACGTATTGGCGCACTGGACTATGAGGTCGTGCCAGACGGCATTTCGCTATCACAGCGGCGCCGGTCACGACCTGAAATAATCCACGTTGTGCGACTCAAGCCGTACTACCAGCGTTAATGAACTTTGGGGCTTCGCGTAACTGACCTTTGGACTTTGTTTCTTTTCATTGTTTTGTTACTTATGTTTAATAGGTGTCCTTTTGTGTTTCACTCTCTTATATTTATAGCATCGGGACGATGCTTTTTAAGAGGGGGGTATTGACACGTGTACTTATCTGTATCGGGCAACCACGTTTCCCCGCGTAACAAATGTAATCGCACAGCGTGGGACGCGCCTGCGTGTATCCGAAGTTTCTGGAAAGTTATCGATGCTTCTATCCGCTGTTTGTTGTCGCCGAATCTTATGTTATCTGATCTCATCGCGTGACGCGAATGGTGTAGAACTTTGTGGAAGGCACGCGGGTCCGAACGATTAGTCTGGAACATTCGACGACTGCTCTATAAAAGCCGACGCGCTTGACCCGCTGATTAGATTTTCGACGATCGCCGACTGTGTTCGCCGCTATCGTTGTGCTTTAAGTGTAGCCTGTTTTGTGGGCACAGGTTCGCCCAATAAAAGCTACTTTTGTCTTTCACAGTACTGCTACTGTGTTCTGTAACGTCACTACCACGTGACAATATAGACAGGCGCGCTCTAAGATGCACAATTCAAGACTGCAGTTACGTCGGATTGCGACTACAGGTTCTATGTACGAGGTGATTACACAACATTCCCTTGCCCCCCCCCCCCCCTTCCCCCTCGAAGTGTTCTTAGTAGCAGTCGGGCGGTCGTCTTTGCTGGGTGCTGCGTCGAAACTCCTGTTGGGAAGATTGCGATGCGCCACCGCTGGACTCCCTGTCTGCAGACGATGGGTCCGGAGGGGTAGCCTGTTTGTTGGTAGATGCTGCCTTCTCATCTACTTGATCGGTGTCAGGCGTCTTCTGTGCACCTTGGTCGTTTACAGGGTGTGCACCTAGAGACCTGCGAGAGACAATGTCTTGGCTACATGCTGGCGGTTCGGTGTTATGAGACGGCGCGTGAACCGTCTCTCGCGCTCAGCCATTGTTTACAGGGTGTGCAGGTTGAGACGTGCGAGACGCAGTCTTGGCTACAAGCTGGTGGGTTTGGAAATGGTGCGTGAACCGATTGCGGGAAGAATTCATAGAATGTTCGCGGTCGCAGTTTATCAACATGAACGTACCACTCTTCGTACCCTATCCCGACCACGTAAGTGCTTGAACTCACATGTTTATTTACCTTACCGCTCAACCACTCCCCTTCCCCGGGTCGCAGACTCTGTACAAGGACGCCTTCTCCTTCCTCGATGCCCCTCCACGCAACTCGTTGCTGTTATGCCGACTGATTTGTTCGCTTAAGTTTTTCTTTCAACCTTTGCTCGATATGCGGATGGAGAAAGCTCAACCTTGTCCTAGCTTTCCACGATAAGAATAGCTGGGCCGTTGTGTCTTCAGTGACCCCTGTTGGCGTGTTCCTATAAGTGAATAGGAACTGGTCGACCCGGTACTGAAGAGACTTCATCTGCCCATTTCTTTGTTCGTCCATGACCTGCTTAAAAAGATTTTTTTAAAGTCTGTACACAGCGCTCCGCGCTGCCATTTGATGCTGGGTGACAAGAGGCTGATTTAGTGTGCCGAATGCCATTCCGTCTTATGAATGTCTCGAAAAGTGCTGATGTTAACTGCGGGCCATTGCCTGTTACCACTTTTTCCGGTAACCGTAACGCGGCAAATACTGCGCGCAGCTTCTCTATTGTCTTTTCACTAATAGATGACTTCATGACAAACACTTCAACCCACTTTGAATATGAGTCAACTAGCACTAGAAACCGATGCTGGTCACGATGAGCAAAATCTAAGTGCACACGCTCCCATCGGCGCCTAGATACTCCCCATGACATTGCAGGAACTTTGGGTCCCGCAATTTGGGTCAAATGGCATGTGACACATTCTTTCACCGTTTGTTCAACGTCTTGCGTAAGGCGGGGCCACCACACGTGGCCTCTAGACAGCATTTTCATACGTGCCATTCTAGGATGGCCTTCATGCAACAGCGATAGCACTTTTCCAGGAAGAGACATTGGCAGAATCACTCGATTTCCCCACGTCACGCATTCTCTGTCAACAGAAAGCTCACTTCGTCGCACGAAATATGGTGCCAAAGCGTCATCAGACACTTTTGAAGGCCAGCCGACCTGCGTGTAAAACAACACTTTTGATAACAGCTTGTCTTTGCCTGTTTCACTGCTAATGTCTTCTGCCGAGAGTGGGAGATCGCCTAGCGTTAAAAACCCTATGTACACGTCACACACGTCATCTGTGCACCCGTCACCTGTGTTCGGAAGCTGCAGGCGTGAAAGTGCGTCAGCGTTGGCAATATCCCGTGATTTGCGGTAAACTCATTTGTAGTCATAAGCAGCAATCTGTAAGGCCCAACGCTGCACGCGTGCCGCTGACAAAGCAGGAATTGACTTACCGTGTCCTAATAGCCCCACTAAGGGTTGATGGTTGGAGTAGATCCCAAATTTCCGCCCGAACAGGTACTTGTGGAACTTCTTTAGCCCGTTCATGACAGCGAGAGCTTCTTTTTTGATATGGGCGTACGCCTGCTCCGTTTTAGTCAGAGTCTTAGACGTAAAAGCGACTCGTCTTTCTTCAGACCCTTCCTTGTGAAAAAGGACTGCGCCTAAACCATACGAAGGCGCGTCGCAAACCAGGCCTAGCTCCTTGGAAGACTCATAGTAGGTGAGTACGGACGCACTCAGCAGCCAGCGCTTCGATGCTTGGAAGGTTTTTTCTGCGGAAGCCGTCCATTTTTACTTAACATTCTCAGCTAGCAAGTCATATAATGGTTTATGGTGTGCTGCCATGTTCGGCACAAATTTCCCATAGAAATTTAACAAGCCTAAGGAGGCGCGTAGCTCGTTCTTGGTTTTTGGCGTTGATGCTTCTTTGATAGAGCGCACCTTGTCTTCTGAAGGACAGATTCCTCTGTCATCAATCACGTGACCCAAATAGGTCAAAGCCTTCGCAAAAAACTTCCATTTCTCCTTCCGCAATTTCACACCCCGTTCCTTGAAACGTGTCAGCAGAGCTTCGACCTTATTACAGCACTTTTCCATTGTTTTTCCTGCTATTAACAAGTCATCAAGGTAACATGAAACTCTGTCTAAACCCTTTAACATGTCATCCATCACGAATTGGAAAATAGACGGAGCACTTGTCATTCCGTAGGGCATACGAGTGTATCGAAAAAGGCCTAGGTGGATGTTCACAGTGACCAAAGGTTGCGAATCAGGGTGCAGCTGCAACTGTTGGTACGCTGTAGAAAGGTCAAGAACAGTGAAACATTTGCATCCGTGCAGCGTGACAAAAATATATTCCAACGTTGGCAAAGGGTAATAATCACTTCTCAGACAACGGTTTACAGTCACTTTGTAGTCTCCGCATATACGAACTTTGTTGTTAGCCTTGGGTACGACTACTAGGGGCGTAGCCCAATCGTTTTGCTGTACAGGCACCAGTACTCTCGATTCCACTAGTGAATGCAGTTCCTGTGCTACGGCGTCCCTGAGTGCAAATGGCACAGGTCGATGCTTACAGAAAACAGGTGTACTGCTACCTTTTAGCACTAAGTTCACCGATGTGTCAGCTATCAGTCCTAGTGCCGGCTCAAACACTTCCGAAAATTTTTCGATGACTGCGGCTGATTTACCAAGACCTAATTACACACGCTCGTCTAATCCAGCTTCAAAGGATCTAGCCAATTACGTCCCAAAAACAAAGTGTCACACATTTGTGGTATTCGGACTACAATTAAAGGCGAGGTCGCTGTTTGGCCATTGTGCTCTACGCACACTGTCAACTTGCCTGTAATTGCCAGCGGGACACCTCCATACGTTTTTAGCCATAAACTGCAACTTTCTTGAGGTAAATCAGACCAATATTGCCGGTACATCTTTTCTGGTACGATAGACACAGATGCTCATGTGTCAACTTGCATTTTGACATTCCAACCTGCCACCCTAACTTTCACAATGTAACTACCGTCATTACTGTTACATGAAAAAATATTGTTCAGCGAAATATCGTCTTCACCACTTATACTGTCCGAATCACCGGAGCCTTCTAAACCAGTGCTCTCTTCAAGGGCGTGTACCGAACGTGGCGTCGTTCTGCAGACCCTTGCCTGGTGTCCCACATTTTTGCAGGTATAGCCTCGATACTTTCGAAAGGGGCAGGTTGCGGGGGTATGCATTGATCCGCAACGGAAACAGTCAGTTGATTCGGCTTGCCGCGCCGTGTTCTTGCTGGCCGCCCGTCTTGTCCATGCCATGGCCTCGGGTTTTCGTTGCTGGAGTTGATGGATCAGGTTCACCTCGCTGAGTACTTTAGGGTGAATCTTCCTTGTTTCGGTGCGAGCGAGTTCCCCGCTTTTGGCAAGGAAGCTTGAAACGTCAGGGTACTCCTCTTGAGGAGCTCGGCTTGTGCTGTTTCGTTTCTCAGTCCGCCCACGAACCGATACCGCAAAGCGTCCTCCAGGAATTCCCCGAACTCACAGGATGCAGCCAACCTTTTCAGTTCTAATGCAAACGCAGCAACTCGTTCGTTTTCTTGCTGCGACCTACGGTTGAACCGGAATCTTTCCTCTATCACCAAGGGCTTCGGTGATTAGCGCCCTTTGAGAGCCCTGACCAGTTCTTGGTATGTTTTGGCATCGGGCTTCACGGTGGCCAACAAATTCTTCAACGTGCGGTAGGCCTGTTTTTTAATGGCCATCACGAAAGCGGATACCTACAAGTCGTCGCTGACCTGGGTGGCATAGATGTAGTGTTCGAAGCATTCCACATAAGATTCGAAGTGTTCGTCTCCCTCTTCCGTGAACGGCTCAAAGCGGCCGAAGGAAGCCATGCTGTGGTAGTCCGCCTAGACGCCTGCTGTTCCCAAAGTGCTGGAGCCGCAACCTGTGCTTCAGCCGTGGCCCGGTTATCGTCCGCTATGAGAATCCCATCTTCTTCGCCACTGTTGTGTCTTCAAGTACGCAGCAGCCTACTTGCCAGAACACATCTTTATTGCCGCTTGCAATACAACTGAAAAGAACCACAAGGCACTTACGTGGCCGTTCTATGTAGGTTACAGAGCTACTAATCAGTGACATCACAGACACATACACATAGGCACGTGCACTCTATCTAAGATACACAATTCACGATTTCAGTGACGTCAGAGTGCCATTACAGGTTCTATGTACGAGGTGATGGCACAACAGTTCGCACTAAAATTTTTGACTCTACCCCATCAATAATGGCACGACAGGGCGTCTGTAATGCACCTTGTTGCGCAGCGCTTTGACATCTCTGCTGTTCATTCAGCAGTAAATCGGTTCCCTGCCTTCTCTGACTACGCCAAGAATAATTGGAGAACAGGACGTCTTTAATGCACCTTGTTGCGCAGCACTTTGAAATTTCTTCTGTTCATTCAACAGTAAACTGTTTCGCGGTAAAGATTTTTACTCTACGCCATGAATAATTGAACAAGAGGACGTCTGTAATGCAGGTTGTCGCATAGCGCTTTGAAATTTTTTTTCTTCTTCCAACAGTAAACTGGTTGCCTGTAAACTTTTTGACTACACCAATAACTGAATAAGAGGACGTCTTTAATGGACCTTGTTGCGCTGCACCTTGAAATTTTAGTTCATTCAACAGTAAACTCGTTCCCGATTATGTTTTTACTCTACGCTAAGAAAAATTGGACAAATGGACGCCAATAATGCACCTTCTTGCGGAGCCCTTTAATATTTCTCCTGTTCATCCAACAGTAAATTGATCCCCAGTAAACACTTTTACTCTACGCCATGAATAATTGGACAAGGCGACGTCTGTAATGCATAGAACTGAGGTGAAACAGCGCGAAAAAGACGAGGACACAAGGAAACAAATACCACAGACAAGCGCTGTAATGCAGCTTGTCGCGCAGCGCTTTGAAATTTCTGCTCCTCATCCAACAGTAAACTGGTTCCCTGTAAAAACCTTTCACTCTGCGCCATGAATAATTAGAGAACAAGACGTCTTTGCAGCACCTTGTTGCGCAGCACTTTGGAATTTATGCTGTTCGTTCAAAAGTAAACTGGTTCCCGCTAATGTTTTTTACTCTACGCGAAGAATAATTGGAGAAAATGATACCTGTAATGCACGTTTTCGCACAGCGCTTGGAAATTTCTGCTGTTCATCCAACTGTAAACTGGTTAGCAGTAAGGTTTTTGAGTCTACGCCAAGAATAATTGAAGAACAGACATCTGTAATCCACATTGCTGCACAGCGCTTTGAAATTTCTGCTCTTCATCCAACATTAAACTTGTTCCCTGTAACGTTTTTCAGCCTATGCAATGCATAATTAGAGGACAGGACCTCTGTAATGCACCTTGTTGTGCAGCACTTTGAAATTTCCGCTCTTCATTCAACACTAAGGGGGTTCCGTGTACAGATTATGACTCTACACCAAGAAGAAATGGGGAACAGGACGTCTGTTTTACACATTATTGCACAGCACTTCGAAATTTCGGCTGTGCATCCAACAGCAAACTGGTTCCCCGTAAAGATTTTTATTCTACGCCAAGAATAATTTTAAAACAGGACGTGTGCATTGCACCTTGTTGCGGTGCGCTTTTATATTTCTGCTGTTCATTCAACAGTAAACTATTTGCCTTTAAAGTCTTTGACTCCGCCAAGAATAATTGGACAACAGGACGTCTGTAATGCATCTTGTTGTGCTGCGCTTTGAAATTTCTGCGGCTTATCTAACAGTGAACTGTTCCCTGTCAAGTTTTGGGTCTACGCAAGAATAACTTGAGAACAGGACGTGTGTCATTCACATTGTTGCGCAACGCTTTGAAATTTGTGTTGTCCCCCCAACAGTAAACTCGATCGCAGTAAAGACGTTTACACTCAGCGAAAAATAATTTATTAGCACGATGTCTTTAAAGCACCTTGTTGTGCAGTGCTTTGAAATTTCTGCTGTTCATTCAGTAGTAAACTGGTTCCCTGTAAATATTTTACACTACGCCAAGAACAGTTGGGGAAAAGGACGTCTGTAACGCGCCTTACGCAACACTTTGAAATTTCTGCTATTCATCCAACAGTAAATTGGTTCCCAGTAAAGATTTTTACTCTACGCCGTGAGTATATGGACAAGTGTACGTGTGTAATGAAGCTTGTTGTGCAACGCTCTGCAATTTCTGCTGTTCATCCAACAGTAAACTTGTTCCCAGTAAAGATTTTTAAATGATGCTAATAATAATTGCAGAAATGAACGCCTGTAATGCATCTTGTTGCGGTGCGCTTAGAGATTTCTGCTGTTCATTCAACGGTAAACTCTTTCCCTGTAAAGTCTTTGACTGCGCCCACAATAATTGCAGAACAGCACGTCTGTAATGCTTCTTGTTACGGAGCGTTTTGAAATTTCGGCGACTTATCCAACAGTAAACTGGTTCCCTGTAAATATTCGAGACTACGCCAAGAATAATTGGACAACAGGCCGTCTGTAATGCACATTCCTGCGCAGCACTTTGAAATTTCTGCTGTTCTTACAACACTAAACTGGTTCCCAGTAAAGATTTTTACTCTACGCCAAGAATAATGGGAGAACAGGATGTCTGTATAGCACCTTGTTGCGCAGTGCTTTAAAATTTCTTCTGTACTTACAGCAGTAAACTGGTTCCCTGTAATGTATTTGACTGCAGCGATAATAACTGGAGAACAGGACGTCTGTAATGTACCTTCTCGCGCAGCACATGGAAATTTCTTCTGTCCATTGAACAATAAACTAGTTCCCTGTAAAGCTTTTTACACTACGGCAAGAATAATTGGAGAGCAGAACATCATTAATGAACATTATTGCACAGCGCTTTGAAGTACCTGCTCTTCATCCAACAGTAAACTTGTTGCTAGTAGAGATTTTTACTCTAGGCCAAGAATGCTTGGAGAACAGGTCGTCTGTAATGCGCGTTGCTACACAGGGCTTTGACATTTCCGCTGTTCATTCAACAGTAAGCTGTTTCCCTGTAAAGTCCTTGACTACTACAAGAATAATTGGAGGATAGAGCGTGTGTAATGTGCCTTGTTACGCAGCGCTTTGAAATTTCTGCTGTTCCTCCAACACTAAACTGTTTCCCACTAAAGATTTTTACTCTATGCCAAGAATACTTGGAGAACAGGATGTCCTTAATGCAGTTAGTTTCGCAGTGGATTGAAATTTCTGCTGTTCATTCAACAGTAAACTGGTTTCTGGTAAAGCTTTTTACTCTACGTGAAGAATATTTGGAAAAATGGATGTCTGTTATGCACCTTTTTGTGTAGCGCTTTGACATCTCTGCTGTACATTCAACACTAAACTATTTCCCTGTAAAATGTTTGACTATGCCAAGAATAATTGGAAAACGGGACCTCTTTAATTCATGTTCTTGTGCAGCGCTTTGTAATTTCTGCTGTTCATTCAACAGTAAACTCGTTCCCTGTAATGGATTTTACTACAACAATAATAACTGGGGAACATGACGTCTGTATTGCACCTTGTCGAGCAGCGCTTTGAAAATTATGCTTGTTGCTCATTCAACAATATACTGGTTCCCTGCACAGTTTTTTACTCTAGGGCAACAATAATTGGACGACAGGGCATCTGTAATGCACCTTGCTACGCAGGGCTTTGACATTTCGGCTGTTCATTCATCAGTAAACTGTTCCCTTGTAAAGTCTTTGACTACGACAAGAATAATTGGAGAACAGGGCGTCGGTAATGCGCCATGTTGTGCAGCGCTTTGAAATTTTTTCTGCTCATTCCGCAGTAAACTGGTTCCCTGTCATGTCTTTGACTACACCAATAATAACTGGAGAACAGGACGTCTGTAATGTACATTGTCGCGCAGTGCTTGGAAATTACTTCTGTCTATTGAACAATAAACTGGTTCCCTGTAAAGCTTTTCACACTACGCCAAGAATAATTGGAGAACAGGACATCATTAATGAACATTGTTGCGCAGCGCTTTGAAATACATGCTGTTCATTCAACACTAAATTGGTTGCCCGTAAAGATTTTTACTCTACGCCAAGAATAATTGGAGAACGGGACGTGTGTAATGCACCTTGTTGCGGTGCAATTTGATATTTCTGCTGTTCATTCCACAGAAAACTCTTTCGCTCGAAATTGTTTGACTACGCCAAGATTAATTGGAGAACAGGACGTTAATGCATCTTTTTGTGCATCGCTTAAAATTTCTGCAGCTTATCCAATGCAGCGGTTGCTGAAAAAAACGAATTCCCCTTCTACATGTATTCACACAAGAGCACCCGAGCTAAAGCTTCCTCTTAAGGCGGAGGGCGAGCTCCAACGTGAGACCCGCCTCCGCGCCCCCCCTTCCCGAACGAAATTTCTGACTACGCCCCTGGTATATATATATATATATATATATATATCACAGTTTAAGGCCGACCTCTATTGAGCCTCAGAGACGCGGCGAAGGAACCTTGGCCTAGTCCACTATGATGTTGCGACTACCTGCACGATGAACAAGAGGAGCACCGACATGATAATGAAAATGCACAGATGACGAAGTGCACAATAACTGCCCAAACTGATCTTCCCCTGCGAGAGCGGCCATCCTGGCCACAGCCTAGAGGTACGGAAAACGGAGGGTGTAGGGCTTCATTTGAGAAACGTGGACCACTTGGTAGAGCGGCAATGGCGGTCAGTTGAGGGAACAACAGGGGTCACACGATAATTAACGGGAGAAGTCATTTTCAGGACCGTGTATGGGCCAATAAAGCTGGACTGAAACTTTTCGCAAAACCAGGAGGGCGAACTGGTGTCCATAGCAGCACTTCATCGCCGGGCTGTTTGAAAACTGCGGGATGAGATGCGTCGTAAAAATCCTTGCGATCCTCTTGTCTGGCTTCGGCGTTGAAGCGGGCATGCTGGTGACAATGGTTAAGGCGGGAAACATCTTTTCGCACGAAGATGGAGATGGACTGACAGGTGCAGAAAGAAAGAAACGTCGAGAAAGGAACTGGGCGAACGGCCATAAACAAGGTAGAATGGCGAGTAACCGGTTTCATTTCATTTCATTTCATTTATTTACTCTCAGGGCCGTTCGGCGTTACAGAGAGGAGTGGGTATACAAAAATGCAAATGGCAGTACACGAATACATTTTTAGCAGGAAACTTAATGAAGGTGATCGTATACAGCAGACTTGAAGACTTCGGGTACTGCGATGGACACGACGGAGGCAGGAAGGTGGTTCCAGTCCGCGCTTGTCTTCGGAACAAACGAATCAAAATAAAGATTAGTCCTGCAGCTTGGCACGCCAACTTTGAACTGGTGGTCCATGCGGGATGAAAAGTAAGTAGGAGTAGTAAAGAGTGATTGCTTAAGAGTGTCAGAGGTGAAATATATTTTGTGAAAGAGGCATAATCGAGAAATACGACGGCGTAAGGAAAGGTCAGAAAGATCTAATGTTATTTTCATTAGCGTTACACTGGCTGAACGAGAATAGTTAGAGAGTATAAAACGAACAGAACGATTTTGGATGGATTCGATGGCTTGTATGAGTGATTTGGTGTGAGGATCCCAAACGGAAGAAGCATATTCTAGTTTCGGGCGCACAAGAGTATTATATAGAAGTAGTGCATGTGCGCTTGTGCATTGAACGGAGGTATTATGCGCGAATTCGACGAATGGCAAAATGGCGTCCCATATTCTGTGATTTCGTTGAATATAGGCGGCTTTCATGTCAGAGAACGTAGGATGAAACCACTCAGTCAGGCCGTAGGTCTGAAGATTGTAACCTGAAGATTTGTGAGTTGTACCAGAGGCTCTGAGCACTTCGCTTACCAGTTCTGCAAGAAATGTCTTTCCGCGGTCACTCGGAAGGACACAAGGGGCGCCGTGACGCAGGATTATGTCTTGAAGAATGAGGGTAGCAACTTCGGAAGCAGATGCAGAACGGGCACAAGCTGTTTCGGCATATCGCGTAAGGTGGTCGACAGCTGTAAATCTGCATCGACTACCGGCTGGAGTCATCGGAAGTAACCCATAGAGATCAATGCCAACAACCTCGAACAGTTCCGCAGGAGACGAGACCGGTAGTAGCTGCCCGGCACTAGCTGATGTTGGTCGCTTTCGATGCTGACAAATGACGCAGGAAGAGACGTATCTCGCCACACTGGTAGACAGGCCAGGCCAGTAGAAGCGGCTTCTTATGCGGTCGTACGTTTTCTGTTTCCAAGGTGGCCGGTAGTCAAATCGTCACGACCACGAAGGACACGAACACGAAGGCAGCAAGGCAGTAGGGCGCCCAGCGTTGTCCGTCAGGATGATGGATATGGCGGTACAGCACGGAGTTTTGTAGCTTTAATTGTGTCAGCTATCGACGGAGCCTGGCGTTAGGCGGGCGCGATTATCCACGAAGGCGGTCTATAATACGTCGACAGTACGAATCGGCGAGTTGTTTAGACGAAGATGATTCATGGTCGTCCGAAGTGAAATGGTTAAGAGTGGCGAAAGACAAAAGCGCCGTTGAAGGGACGTCAGGGATTGCGTCCTTGTAGGTGGTTGCGGAGTAATTGATGAGTGCGGCTGTAGGAACCGGGCAGCAAAAAAGAGCGCCTGCGTCTTGGTTCTTTTTACCAGACTTGTATGTGATCTCAAACATATTCTTGCAGACGAAGAATCTAGTGACCAAGACGTCCTGACAAGTTTTTGAGTGTTCAGAGTCAACAAGGCGTGATGTTCCGTAACGATGGTAAAAGGCCGGCCGTGGAGTTAAGGGCGAAACTTCTGGGCGGACCAAACAACAGCTAGGCATTCTTGCTCGGTTATGGTATAGTTCTCCTTGGCAGGTGTGAGTACTCTGCTTTCATATGCAACGACTCTCTCACGCAAAGAGGTGTCTCACTGGAGGAGGACAGCACCAATTCCGTGGCTGCTAGCATCAATACGCAAGATTGTGGGTGCAGTCTCATCAAAATGACACAGGACAGGTTCAGATCTGAAGGCGCACATTCAGCTGATCAAAGGCAGATTCACGTTCCGGTGACTACACGAAGGGAGCACCAGAATGAAGTAGGTTGTGTAAAGGACCAGCTATAGAGGCGCAGTCACGTATAAATCAGCGAAAATAGGAAGCGATGCCAAAGCAACTGCGTAGTTGTTTTGTCTTTTCTGGTCGAGGAAAGCAAAACACCGGCGAAATTTCGACGGGATCAGGTCGAATACCGTCCTAGCTCACCAATGTGACCTAACACCTTGATTACCTTGCTTGCAAAACGGCCCTTTTTGGTGTTCAGCTGAAGACCAGCGTTAGCGAGGCATGTGAGAACCTCGTCCAGACGTTGCAGATGCTAGGTAAATCTCGATGAGAAAATAAAGACATCGTCCAGATAGCACACGCAGGTTTTCTACCTCAGGCCGCGCAGAACACTGTCACTCATACGCTCAAAAGTTGCGGGAGTACTGTAAAGGCCGAAGGGCATGATGTTGAACTCGTAAAGGCCATCTCGGGTTGCAAACGCTGTCTTTTGTTTGTCGTGTTTGGGCATCGGAATTTGCCAGTAACCTGAACGCAGATCAAGGCTGTAGCAGTACTCCCCACCTTACAGATAATCGAGGGCATTGCCAAAGCGAGGTATAGGCGCGAGGCACGTTATGCGAGGCACGTTATGCGAGGCACGTAATCTTGTTGAGCGCTCGGTACCCGACACTACATCGCACAGAGCCATCTTTCTTTTTGACCAAAAGGCTGGGAGACGACCAATAGCTAGCAGAGGGGCGGATTATCTCACGTTGCAGCATGTTGGTGACATTTTCCTCAATAATCTTGCGCTCGGCTAGAGACACCCGATACGGCGAGCAACGTACGATGGATCTGCCGTCTGTCTGAATGCGATGCATTGTGACGGGCGTCTGGCCCAATGTCGAAGAATGGGCGTCGAATGAAGTTGCATGCCTCTTCAACAAACTGTTGCGTCTGCGAAGAGCTCAAGTCGGGGCTGATTACGGCTGCAAGAGCGGTGGTAGAGGGAGAAAGTCCAGCATAAGTGATTTCGGGGGTAGCCGCCTTACGGGGAACGACACAGAGAGACTCGGAATCAACAACGCAAGCCAAAATGGCGTCTTTGAGAAGGATAATTTTCTCGGGTGTTCTGTTTCTTGCGGCGAGAAGCGCAGAACCATTGTTAAATCTAACCAGGCCTGATAAAATAGTTATCCTTTTTGTGAAATAGCGCGCAGAAGGTAACGTAACACTAACGCGTCTCCATGGTTAATGACTTCCGATGGGATGGTCACAATTTGCTGAGAGCCTGGAGGGAGCTCGGTATCTTCTGCAGAGAGCAGACGAAGTGGCTGGTATTGTTCATGGAAAGGCGAATAATCGGTGTTGGTCAAATGTAGGACGCGTTGCCCACAACATATAGCAGCAGAAGCATAGGCAAGGAAATCCCATCCTAAAATGAGCTGATGGGAGCATGGGTACAGCACAGCAAACTGTATGTGGCGGATAATGCCGTCGATCATTACACGCACTATACAAAACGCGGAAGGGCGGCTAGAGTCCCCTTGAGCTGCAACCAGCAGTGGTCCATCGAAAGGCGTTGTAACTTTTCTGAGACGCTTACACAAATCAGCATGTATAACAGATAAAGTAGCACCAGTGTCCACCAAAGCATCAACGTGCACACCCTCAAAGAACACATACATCATGTTACAAGGGCGCGCTGGAGGAATTGTAGTATTGTCGGCAAATGCAGTTTTTCCTCCGAAAACTGCATTGCTTTGTTTTCCTGGTGACAGGCAGAGGTGAATGTGGCAGGCCGGAGCGGTGACGAGGAGCGGCGGAAGGGCGAAGGTGAGCGGCGTCTGGTGCTGCGGTAACCATTCGGTGTCTCGGTTGTTGCGGGCGTAGGTGTGGAAAGGCGCGGAGGGGACGCGTAACGCCGGTTATGAGAAGGTACCCCAGCAGAATACGCATCGCGTTCACTCGTGTCGTACCCGCGCCGCTCATCTTGTTGGCGCTTGCAGCAATAACGTGATGTGTGGCCGCGATAAACACAGTAATAGCATATAGGGCGAGAAGGTGGCCAAGGCGGGTAGCAGGGGCCGCTCGATACGCAGGCAGATTGTGGGGTCAGATGGGGCGATGAAGGCTCAAGTGCTATTGAGGCGACATTGGCCGGAAGAACGACACCCACCGGCGCTATGTGGGTAGAGACAACGTTGAACGGACGCCGGTTGGAGGCGCGGTACACTCTTAGGCAAAGTTACACCCTTTGGAGACAATCTCTGCCACACAACAATAATCGTCATCTTCCTTGCTTGCGTTTCCTGTCTTGAAAAGGCCGCGCCCGCTACTTTCCTGTCGGGAATGCTATGTCATGCCGATAACGCGCACGCCGGTTGTTGCTGGAAAGTACCGAGATCGCCACGTTAAAGAAAGGAAATGCGGACAATACAGATGACGATTATTCTTGCGTAGCAAAAGGGTGTAATTTTGCTTAAGAGTGTAGCAACCTGGGCGTATGTTGGAAGGGGACGAGGAACATGAGGATCAACATGCGCAGAGCAAGTGAGGAACGCGAGTTCCTCCTTGGTGACGTCGCGCAACGCTGCACCAGAAGGCTGAGGAGGAAGGACCAACGGAGATGAAGAGCGGAGGGATTGAAGTTCCTGGCGGATAATAGCCCGAATCGTCCAGCCATTACACGCAGGTCAGAGTCAGCCGTAGAACGGTCTTCGCAGACCGGCTGCAAGCGTATGGACTCGAGCTCGTCGAGGCGCTGGCACGTCAAGACCATATCACTGACTGTAGCCGGGTTCCTCACGGCTAGCGCGTTGAAGTGCACAGTCCCAATGTCTTTAGGAATATGACGCACCCTGTCTGACTCAGCCATAGCATCACTGACATGGCGACAGAGTGCAAGCACATCCTCGATGTACGATGTACGACCGGAGCGTTGCTTGCGAGCATCCAGAGTTTTCTTCGCAAGGGTGGAGCGAACCGCCGGTGTTCGAAATATTTATCGAAGCTGCCGCTTGAAGGTGGTCCAGTCAGAGGAATCAATCTCTTGGTTGAAAAACCAGGTCTTTGCCACACCCGTCTGATAGAACGAGACATGGCGGAGCTCGAGTATGTCAACCCACCGATTAGCAGAGCTTACGCACTCGTAATCGTCCAGCCAGTCATCATCTTCACCGCGAAGACCAACGAACAGATGAGGATCACGCTGGTGGCCACTGATGATCAGAGAAGGTGCGCCTTGCGGTGTTGAGGTGGTTACATTAGAAGTGCCAGGCTGCTCGTCCTGCGACATGCTGGCGGACAGTCGGCACAAGCGGCGACCTGAACGAAGCTCCAGGGAGCATGCCAGGCGTGCAGAAGACGGGGGAACAAGAAGCCCCTCCACCACTTGTGACGTCACAGCTAAGGGCCGACTTTCATTGAGCCTGAGAGACGCGGCGAAGGACCCTCGGCCCAGTTCGTTGTGATGGTGCGACTACCCGCACAATGAAGAAGAGGAGCACACACATGATGATGATAATGTAGAGGTGGTGAAGCAGTGCGCAATACACGGGCTCAATATATATATATATATATATATATATATATATATATATATATACATATACGCATCTGGTTTTTGCCGGTAGCAGCTGGTCTAAGTGATAGCCGAAGGCTTTGAACAACGACACGTCAAAATAACTCCAGCGGGAGTTAGTAGGTTTAAAGCGAGCTGAACCCTGTTTCTTTTCGGGTCGCTCCTTAGTATGCTAGTTTTCCACCAGATGGCAAATTATGAAATGCGGGTCATTTAGTTATGGTTCAGGGTGTGTTTCTATCGGCACCAATATGCTGGCACAATTATAGCTGGTTTTGTGAACATATGAGCGTGCTTCCAAACTTCCAAACACAAAATCCTGAGAACGTTGTTTTGAAAGTTGATTTCTTGCTTAAGGAGAAGATTTATGAGGATTGTTGGGTAATAAAGCGCATCGTCACGTTTGCTGACGTGAGTTGCGTTGAGGAAGGACTCGAAGGGGATAGTCGGACAGGTTGCACAAGGGCACATATAGTTATCAACACTGCGCTTATACAAAGCTACAAACATAGCACGAAATAATGCGGTCTTTTAAGGCACAGAATACTACGACGCGGCATGCTGCACAGTTCCCGTACATCGCCCGATAGCACGCGAAGTCCGGGCGTCGCGGCATACCGTCCAACTGAGTTCGCTCACGTGTGACTGTATTCGTCACTGTCCCGCCGTACGCGGCGGAGACGGCTAGGAATGCATAGGCAGTGACGGGGATACGGCAACAAGCCGCTGGGGTAGTGGTTCAGGATCCCTGGTAGTGTCGGAGCTCCGAGAGCACAGAAACCCTGAGAGCACTAGAACCGGCCCGGCACAGGACACGGCAGGACTTTGGCTCGATGGCCGGTCACGAAGCTGCCCTGCGGTACATCCTGCGTAGCCCTCTCGGGACTCGTTGCTCGAACCTCATCGGCTCGTTCGATACGTACCCTCACTTTGCCGCTCCCTCATTTCGCCCGCTTCCTCCTTCTCTTTCCTCAACCCTCGAGCGTGTCCCTTATTTCCCGCGTAGTGCCGCATCGGCCGTCGTCGTCTTTCACCACAAAGATGGTATAATGAAATATTTTTGCTTCTGCCGCTCTGTCACGGGGAAAGTGTGTTTGTGCGACTGTTATGCCTGCCCCTCTTTTGGGGTGGCAGCGTGGTCGATCAAAGGGAGTAGTGCAGCCATGGCCGGAGTAGAGGCGCAACATGCCGTGAAGACGTCATGGCCGCGTCACGGTGACGCCTCCCTTAGAGGGGAAGGCTAATCGTTCTGCAGGCATTCATAATATAGTCGCCTCACTCACTCACTCACTCACTCACTCACTCACTCACTCACTCACTCACTCACTCACTCACTCACTCACTCACTCACTCACTCACTCACTCTTGTGCTGCTTGAAACGTACCAGAAAACAAGAAATAGCGTCCTGTGTGCGCAAATAAGACAGAAAGTAGCAAAAACACGAGGAGCCGCAGGCGTACTATTCGCAGAAAGGAATATAGTTGACGCCATATACAGTGTACATTTGCATTATATAAAAGAAGCATTCTTGCGTACGTTGTCCTGGGTGAAAATGAATGCTGTCCGAATTATTGCACATGGTTGTTTGCTTAACACAAACTGATATCTCGAAATCTAAATATTATATCCTCCATATGCAGCGCACGTGTCTTATCATTTGAACGATTACCATATAGCTTCAGGACAATTCAGAAACACTCATAGTCGTCACATATTTTTACCATGACGCACGCAAAGTAGTATTGCAAACATTATGCGAACAGACACAGGGACGTGTTAGTATAGCCTGTCGTGTAAAAATAGAGAACGATTGCAACTGCCGAACCTTTTTGTGTTATGCCCGCTAGGTTACGGAAGACCTTGGCCTCGGCTACGATCACAACAGACGCAATAGCATTCTGCTGTTCAGTTCTTAACTCACACTATTGCTGAGTCAGGTCACAGCACTGTCATATAACCACTTGTGCAATTCTGGCGTTATACTGTGTGAATACTTGCCTAGACAAAATGTGGCGTGTCTGAAAAACTGGAGAAGCATGAGGGAGCATCGTGAGGGTTTGTTAGTGATATTCCCTTATTAAAATCGTTTACAACCGGTAAAGATAGGATGGTTTTGTTATGATAACGCAAGCACCTACTAAGCACCATGTAAAATTTTCTCAACTGCCTGTAAATAAAATGCAAAATTATCGTTCGTTGTGCGTGAGTAGCACCATGGCAGCTGATTCTTTCATGTGCTCTCACTAATCCACACGTTCCTTCTACATCCATGTTGCCTCAAGACATGGTAATTTAGCCATAGGATTTCGCCGTTTTAGATTCCTAGAAAGCATACCCGGGAATTAGGAATATTCCGTTAAGCTTTCTTTTTGTGCCACCATGTGGCGTATCAATCTTAAAGATGTCGAAAATCGCGCCACAACATATGCCATGATGTACATCTAAAGAAAACACAATAAAAAGAAGCAAACCCTGAGAGCATCACTTCCCTCGGCACGTGGAAACGAGTGCGCTTATATGTCAGTGTTATCTCGAATATGGCCAACTGCTTGCTCTACTGGCAAAGAATGATGATTTTGGTGGACATCTGGCCAGACAGCTGTTCGTCATTCTCGAGAGATGTCTGGCCGAGATGACGACTCTCACTAAGCTTCCATTGAATATGTTTTTCTGGGACGATCGTTTCATTTCTGTAGCACAGTGGCAACGGCTTTGCGGATACGCCAAGCTTCTGTTTCATAGGTTTCGCATTGAACCGCCGTGACCAACTGCCTAAGAATAAGTTTTATCTCGCTGCCTATTTCCGACGCTGACTACTGAAATACATGTAAAACGCAAGAATGATTGCATGAGAAAGTCGCCGAATTGACTCGAATAACATTTCTTGCAAATAGAAGAGAAAGTTAAATTGCAGTGATTGCAAGAAACAGAATTTCAATTTATTCAATTGATTTTTTCATTAGATCAGCAGAAAAGTGGGAAACTTGAAAAAAAGAATAAAAGCATGCAGTGTGCAAATCCGCAGGTCAGCCATGTAAAACAAGTACGCCTTTCTATCAACTGTATTTGTTGGAGCATAAGGTCAGCAGTATTTGGATCACAACTGACGTAAATACCTACACGAAGAACAGTGGTTTAGTGGACCAAATCATGGCAATGCCACCAAGCGAAATCGCCTCAACAAACTGCGTGTATCGAACGACCATTAGAAGGTAGAATAAACCACGCTTGTGACATGTTTGGCGTGCTCTTGTTTAAAATTGGAGGACTTCACTTTTAAGGAAAGCTTGAATGGGTGTGTAGAGGAATCTGCCCAAAGTGCACTCTTTTATTTACAAGTGCAAGCCATTACTTTACCTGTATGTTTTCACCTCGAAATTACTGTTTACTGTAGGTTTGTTAATAAATCAGAAAAGCAACACAACACTGCACTATGGTCAGCACAGGTGATCGTGCATGCAATAGGCCTACAAGAATTGAATTTGCAATATTATAGTAAATACAAAAATGGAGTGTCAATCTTCTTCAGGGTGTGTACTTCCGCAGGTTCTACAAATTCGTTCATCTTGTATGCGTTCAGCTTGTACAAACTCGTTCATGATCTACGAAAATCTCCGTCAGCGAAAAGAATTGAAATGATTGGGAATGAGCTGCCGAGAGAAATTTTATTGGTTTCGTCTTGTTCATTTGTTCTAAGATGAACTTTTTCTTTTGTTAACTTTTATTTGAATTTTTATTTTCATATGATGTGCAAATGTGAGCAATCATGCCAGCTGGAAGTTAGCGGTTGGTGACGTTACTCGTACAATGTGATTTGTTGAATGTGTGTGCTGGAGTCAATAGAGCACCAACCAGCACAAACCTGTAATGTGGAAATTTGGGTTTGTTGGTGACTAATCATCATGCTGTATGGGTGAAGCAACGCATTGAAGCAACACGACGCTCCATACACTAGCAGCTGCTTTATATCAGAACAAACACTTTATGTTTGATCTTGTTCTACCTGATCACCGTCGGATGTCAAAGATACGCAAAACCAAATTAAAAGCACAATTAAAATCGTATACTTGCGCGCACTATGACGTCAATCACTGTTACACAAATTGTAATTCTGACCTAGCTGTTGTAACCCTAACATATTTATTTTATTATCGATAAATTCATTCCATTGCCTCATGATGGCTCAATAGAACAGATGATTCCCTGACACGGCCCTCTTTTGTTAATATGAAAAGATTTGACTAATTCCATGGTCGGCTAATCTTCATGGCAAACACAAGACTTCTGCAGTAGCAAAAGTCACTGGGCGAAACATTCATTCCCACATTAAAGGGCATTTGTCGCAGAAACGAGACGACGCAGCTGCGTTTGATGCGAACGAAATCAAGATTCTTCTTTTGTTATTGCTTTTTGTAGCACGCGCGCCTGTGGAGACTACCGTCTTCTTTCTCTTCTTGTTCGCTCCCATGAGTTTCAACAGCTTCCGGCCGCGAAAGCTTTCTTCTCATAATTGGAAGCAGCCTGTAAAGATGTTGTAGAGTTCTCCAAACGAGTCTTCCTTTCGTTTTTAAGAGACAGGAGCGCAGGTTCGCATCGACTCCAGAATATGCTTCAATGACCTTCGCCATGTTCGAGAAGGATCTAGGAGTGCGTGCGCCGATCAAAACCACATCTCCTTGGTTCACTGTCATTTCTTGCTTTCTTGCAATACACCGCTTTCTCATTTCTTTCAGATATTTCCTGTTCCATCTTTCCCCCCAATATTTCGTGGTTTTTTGCTTATATCTCCACATTTCTTCTATGATGACCTTTTTTCAGAATCGGTAATGTCTTTAATCCTATGCTTTTCACCTATTATATCAGCCGGCACAATAGGTTTAGGCTCTTCCGGTTCGCTATAATAATAGGTCAACGGTCTGTTATTAAGGATAGCTTAAACTTCAGTTGTTATTGTTCGCATCTCTTCTCTTGATAAGTATTTTTCCAATAGTTTTCCTCATTGCTGATTTCATGCTTCGTACCATCCTTTCATAAAAGCCTCCCGTTGTAGTGCTTTTTATCACCTCTTTTATTAGTAACGGACCCGCGAAATCTACACCTATCACTTTAAATGGTTGTCGCTCGTTGTCTCTGTCAGCAGGAAGTGGGGCTGTTTCTTGGTGCAGCGGTCTGGCGTCAAATCGTTGGCACTTCAGACATCCATGAGTTTTCTTCACCAGCTGTCTTCCTTGTATTATCCAGTATTTAGATAATGTGACGCTTATTCTGTCATGCAGCGTGAGTTGATGAATACGGTGTACCAGGCGCTCTCGTTGCAGGCTCTCAGCACCTCAATGTTTTCCCTGTACTCTGACTTGAGTGACTTCATCTCGACAGCGTGCTTGGCCTCCAGACTGCGCTCCCAGTTTTCCAGTTCCTGGTCATATTTCAGCCTTTGTGAGCCAAGTGTGTCAGCGTACTGCTCCACTTCGGGCTTCAGTAGAAGTAGCTCTTCGTCTTTCAACTTTACTTCTTCTTGGTACTGCTCCTGGCTTGCAAGTATTTCCTCCAGATGTATCCTGTGGTCGACCTCGGTCTCTCGTAGCTTCTCCAGAAGATTCTGCTGTGTAGACTCGTACTCGGCACGAACAGTCTCCACTTCATCTTCCAGCGTAGACTTCTCCTCAGAGAGCATGGACTGATATTCGGCGCGCGCCACTTCCGTCTCTCATCGCAACGTCGCATTCTCTTCTGCAAGTCGCCTAATTGCAGTGCTTGGGTCAACCACCGTGTCCGAGCTGGCCCTTGTGATGCTCCCTGCACCTCTACGATTTTGCCCCTTTCTTTCTTGAGGGAATCAAGTGCACTGTGGAGTGACTCTGTCTTTTTCTGCTCTTCCTCGAGGGCAAAATACAGTTTTTGGACCTCTTCACCGTGTTAGTTGATAAGCTCTGTCATTGCGGCAGAAGCCTGCTGTTCGTTGGCAGACAGGCTAAGAGCCTCTCCCTTTTCCCCGAGGCTGCAACGGAGGACGTCCAGCTCTTCCGTCAGGCGCCGCCGCTCGCCAGCTAGCCTGGCCTCCGCAGTTTTCTCCAGCTGCGCCACTTCTTCCCGATCCTTGCTCAGCAGCTCCTTGGTACATACCACCTGCTCAGAGAGGTGTGCCGTTTTCTCCCGAGAACGCTGCACCTCGAGGCTTGCGTTGACGTCCAGCAGAACACGACAATAACATGACTGCTTTCTATCTTCTGCTAGCGCAACTGCAGTCTCCAGAAAAACACTTGATGAGAGGTTCATAAACTGGCAAGTAGATCTTTTCTCTTCCTGATTTTCAATTTCACCAGAAGTAGATGCAGTACACTGTGCAGTCAGTTCATTGCTTCGGCACATGGACGTCGCAGGCAATTTTCGACATATCTTGCACCTAATGTTTGCTTTACATATTTTAGCAGTATGGCGAAGCCTGGTACAGCAGAAACATCTGTTTGCCTCTCTGAGCTTCATTTTCTTATCTTCATAACGCATCGTTTTCCTGCAATCATCAGTATAATAAGTAGTATTCTCGCAAAATATGCGAAACTTTGCAGCTGTACTTTGAAAATTAACAGTTCTTGTCTGCTGCTTACTCCCCCGTTCTGTTGCCGTGGCTTTCTCTCCTTTCTGTCGACAATTCTTCTCTGAACTCTACCTGCTCTTCTATGTATTTCATCAAGCGGCGGATAATATCTTCTTGACGTAAAGCCACGTTCTGATCTTGTGCTCAAGATCTATTGATCACTTCTCTTTTTTTAACTGGAATTCAATGTATAGATCCACTGGCCAGGCTCTTTTCAATGTCGGAAGCAACATCGATGCATAGGACTCGCTTTTCAATCCTAAGGATTCCAATCCACGTTTGTGCACTGCCACCTTTTGTGACAGCTTCCTTAAACCGTCATGGTCATTGCAGTTTGCTACTGTATTAAAGTTAGGTCATTCTTTTATATGCATTTCTACCAGCACGTCATCTTTTGCGTACTTCTGCTTGAGTGGATCAACGGCATTGTCATAGTTACTGTCGGAAAACTGTAGTCCCTCCACTGCAGTTGTCGCTTTTCCAGTTAGTGATGACAGAAGGTAAGTAAATTTCTGATTTTCGTTCAAGTCGGTTCTTTCGTGTACAGCTGTTTCAAATTGCCGCCAAAATCTCTGCCATTTCATTTTATCGCCGTCAAACTTCATTATTTCTAGCTTTGGTAGCTTCACTATTATTGCTTGCTGCGATTGTCTAGCTTCGTCATTAAAGTTGGGTTGCTCCCTCGCTGTTTTCCGCATTTCTTGTCGAGAAAGGTACGGGTTGATGCTGTGCAGAGCACTTAGTATCTTAAACTCGTACTGAGTGGTTTTCGCAAATTCCGAGTCAGCTGTTTCGGGTGTTATGAACTGCTGCATCTGCTCGTCTGCTTTCTTTAACGAGTCTGCAATACCTTTGATCTGACTGGCTATCAGCGACATCGCTGTTGGATCTTGATTTTCCTCCTGTTTCTTTTCAGCATCGCTCACTAAGTTGGTTATTTGTGTCCTCAGTGTTTCTCGCTTTTTCAAAATCACTTCTCTGTTCATCTTGAATAACTGAGGAAACTGCTGGTCGCTTACAGATTCTAGTGGCGAAACGCCATCGGAGTCTTGGTCACCCTCTGTGTCTGTGCCGCTCCTTGCTGTCGATGTCTCACCTGGCTGCCGTTGTTTCGCTTGCGGGCCTCCTCTTCGTCCATCTTCTGTGGCCAGTCCGCCGTTCTGGTAGCCCGTGGCCAGTCGGAATAGGAGCAGCCGCTATTCTGGTCATGGCACCATGTCACAGAAATGAGACGAGATAGCTGCGTTCGATGCGAACGAAATCAATTCTTCTTTCTTTATTGCTTTCTGTAGCGCGCGCGCCTTTGGAGCCCGCCGTCTTCTTTCTCTTTTTGTCCACTGACATCAGTTTCGACAGCATTGTTCAAAGTTTGAATGCTTGCCGTGTTTCAGTGACACCCCAGTTCTTTCTCAGCATAAGCATCAGTGCATCAGGGAAATAGATGGTTTCGGCATTAACAAAGAAACAAAGGTTGTACCTGTCAACCATCCGTTCTACTCAGCCATCGTGAGGTCACCTTTTTGGAAGGTCACTACAATAAATTTGTCTTCAATAAGATAAATCTGTTAGGGTTGTAACGAATAGGTTAGTGTTCCACACGCTGTCATGTTTTAACTTTAAAGCCCGAGATTGCGCAGGTATATTATTTCAAAAGTGCTTTAAGTTTTTTTTTGCATACCTTTGACATCTGATGGTATGCTCGTGTACTTGCGTGCTCGTGTACTTGCGGCAAGTACTTTCGAGTGTCGTGTACTCTTGCGTCTCTCCGCCTTCAGGTCAGTGCGCTGCTTCACCCGCACCGCATGATGAAGCATAAACCTGTGCATTGTTGAATTTGTTTTCTTGTTTGAGCACGAATGATCTGACTGGGTATGCACAGAAAAAAAATTATGAGCTTATGAAAAAAAAGTTCATCAGATCATGTCATTTGTTTTCATTAAAACTAGAATATTTCAGCTGCATAACGTACATAATCTTGCATGTAGATTTAAATTGAGGTGGCGTTTATGATATTGTTTTTAGGCATGTGAGAACAGTGCTAAGGACACGAAGCGAGTCCACATATAATAGTCTGTTGCACTGACTGAAAACCAATCTGATTTTGCAACTGACAAATACTTAAAGGAGCAGTAACGGGTAATTAATACGCATAAAACCACAGAAAGAGGCAGGGCATGGTCACCCACAAATCTGCCCTGGTCGTAGGTTGGCAATCAAGTATGCCAATTGTTCCTGTAGTTTCGGAAAATAGGTGCTGCACTGACACATTTATCTTTTATTTTCTTATTATGAGGGGTTCCAGAAATTCCTGGATTATTTGGTGGCTGTTTTTGCTCCTACTTGCCGTACTGGAGCGCAATATCATGCATGGAAGTCAACCAGTGCCCATGTGCCGCAAGCTCACTGCTTATCGCAATGCTCCTCATATACACGGCTGCGTATCAGAAAAAAGTGCTTTTTGTTACCTGCTACTCGTCTGGCTTGCATGGTGTCAGAAGTGGGCACGGCAGTTCCTACCCGTGCGGCACATTCTGCCATGGGATCACAGATTAACAGCAGCAATACAGCAGTATCAATTCCTATGTAGGAGACAAGGGTTCATCCGGAACGACAACCACGTGCGACGACGATGACTTTGACTTTGCGACCACCGCCCAAGCCGCTCACGTTACTGGCGATATTTTCCACCTGCAACATCTGGAAAAGTTAGAACTTTTTTCAACAGCAACAAGGCTGAGTGTACAGCCGGAGGATGTTCCCACCACTACATTTTTAATGACTATCGGGAAGGTGCAAGGCGCGTTTACGCAACACCACCTAGATAGCACAAGGCCTGTTTACTCCGATCCATGACGTCACGCTACCTGGCCCGAAATTTCTATTGACAAGGCTGGCGTGATGAAAGCGGTGACGTCAAAATCACTGTTGCCTACTCGGGAGCATCCCCATTAGATTCTATGGCAGTCGGGCCAGGTAGCATGACGTCATGGATCGGAATGAAAAGGCCTTGTGCTATCTAGGTGGTGTTGGTTTACCGCACCTTCAAGTTTGAAAACGAGGAGCAGAAGAATGATCGGAAAGTTTTAATGCAGAAGTTCGAAGAGCATTACAGACCAGTTACAAATCTCAGCTACAACGTGTTTCGGCTTGGTTCCAGGAGCCAGTGCGAGATCGAGTCATTTAACGAATGCCTTACAAAACTGAATACTCTAGCTGCGCCGTGGGAATTTGGCGAGATTGAAGATAACTTCTACGTTGTAGAATATTCCTTGAAATACAAGACAGAGAACTGCAGCAGAGACTTATTTCTGAAAATCCCAACTACGCAAAAACAGTTGAGATTTGTCATGCTAAAGAACAGAACAAAGAACAGGTTGCTGAAATCTGAGGCAACCAGGGTGGCAGCACTTCTTTTGAATCGGAAAGGAACATTCACGCTGTGAAAGCAAAGACTGCCACCTGCCCGAAATGCGGCTTACAACAGCAAAAAGCGGCAAGATGTCCAGCAATAAGGAGGTATTGCAAGAATTGTAATGTCCGAAACCATTTTGCTAGTGCGTGCCACACACCAAGCTTGAAACGCAGCAAGAAGGGCGGCACGTACGACAGGTGGAAATGACTGGTGACGAGGGTAGAACCGGTGACGAAGCATATTTCCCTCGGGCGTTGGAAGTGAAAGCGGTCATGATTGACCAGCACTTGGTGTCAGTGTTGAATGTGGTTGGTATAATTACCAAATGTAAGATAGACACATGGGAGAACTGTGTGTTATGCCGGAAACGGTGGTTCGACAGTTATCAGTGGCGCCAGCGCAGAACTGTGACGCAACCGTGCGTACATTTTTCGGCCATACGGAAAAAAGTAATCGGAAAGATAAACCTGCTCGTGTTTAATGAGATTCGGATCACCGAGATTGCGTTTTTCGTTGTTGTCCAAGATGTACCAGTTACAGTAAGCGGACATGTCGCTAGAGACTGGGCCTGATAAAACGCATAGATGCCGTTAACAAAGTGTCCGAGATCCTCATATCTGGCTGTGAAGACATCTTCCAGGGTCTAGGACAACTTGAGGGCATCACCTATCACCTGCAGCTGAAGCTTGATGTACGATCAACCATAAAACCAGCGAGGGGAATTGTCGTCGCCCTTCAAGAGCCCATGAGAGCGAAGCTCGCCGAAATGGAACGCGATGGCATCATTGTAAAGACGGCAGAGCCTTGCTCGTGGTCCAGCTATAAGGTAGTAGTACTCAAAAAGTATAAGGTACGCAATGCGTGGATCCTTCCACCTTAAACAAGGCGATTTGGCGGGAGCATTACCATATGCCTACATTGGAAGACTTAATGCCGCGGCTGCACTGGCACCTCGATGCTGCGTCAGGGTTCTGCCAAATAACCCTCGACGAAGAAAGTTAGCGCATTTGTACTATGAGGACGCCTTTCGGAAGGTATAGATTTATGCTCATGCCATTTGGTATCACATCAGCACCAGAGGTTTTTTAACACGCCATGCACGAGGTGGTTGAAGCTTGGCTGGCGTAGCTGTCGTGATGGACGATATATTGGCCTGGGGAAAGGCAAGGCAAAAGCAAGACGCGAACCTCCCCGCCTTGCTTGAACGCTGAAGGGAACGCAATCTAAAGCTCAATAAAAAGTGCCAATTTTTGCAGGCCAGTGTACGTTACACGGGCCACCTCCGCACTGCCGAATAGCTGTCACTAGACCCGGAAGAAGTTCAAGACATCATGCAAGTGCCCCCGCCGAAGAAACCTAAGGAGCTTGAAGTGTTCCATGGAACGATAAACGTTTGTATCTCGAATCATCCCAAACCTGTCGGTCGCATCTGCACCTTCGCAGGAAACGCTTGTTTCCTGCGAAGAAGAGACTTACTTTAAGAGAAAATGCGTTCTAAAGCGTCCGCGTACCTCTAGCGCAGTTAAAATTGCCCACCCTCCGATCGAGGAGTTTTGACGTCATGGTCTCACGGTGACGTTGCGCCGTCGGTGAGCAAAACGGCGCCCGCAGATGGCTCTACGGCTTTTCTGCGCAAAATGCAAATGCGCGGCCAGAAACAAAGCCAAGACAGAGCCGACAGCAGCGAGAAAGCGGAACTATGGTGGCTAGCGGAAGGGAAAGCGCACGACGATGAGCTGGTTCTTTACTTTATGACGCCAACTTTGACGCCTGTTGCAATGTACGACCCTGACAACAACACATTGGCTTGCGATGCTGGGCTCGACCTCTGCGATTTAGGCACTGATGAACGTGACCTGCTGCTGAGGGCTCACGCTGCCGGCGTCGTTGCCTACTAATACGATGGCAACTGTATGTCATTGCTGTAAATATTCGCACATTTGCAGCTTTTCCTTCTTGATAACCAAATACCGCACTCACCGCCCGGTCTTCGACCTGCAGTTCTTGCGCTTCGGAGTATGCAGGCAAGACCGACTGAACAGCGCTACGGGAAAGCATTGCTTTGAAAGGCACTCCACACGACATCAGTAAGTCGGCGTTGAACTCGTAATCCTCTGAACGAAAGACAGCGAGCCCACTATGCGATTTTTCGGCTCTTTGCCAACGCGATATGGCAGGACTACGGCACTTAACCACTTCGAGCGGTGAGGTTCCCTCGTTAGCACAGAGTGATAAGTAACGTTGGATTCGCCGCTGCAACTGCCCTTGGCCAAGTTCCGCGGACCGTTCGCGCATCCCACGACATCACATGGACCTGGAATTCTCGCTTCTTCTTCCAAGTGCAAGTTTCGCGAGCCTGCAGAACCAGCGCACCACGACGCGATAACGAAACAACTGAAACTCCGAAGCGCTCGCGGCGCAGAGTCGAGCGAAAACAAAACCTACAAAACAAAACTACTGAAGGCTAACTTCGAAATGTTTTTTTTCTTAGAATCGAACAGAAGTAGACAAGTAGCATTTCCTTTCCTCTTATAACCTAATGAAACGATCTTTTTAACACGAGTAGTTGAGTACTAGTGAAATAAATTCTGATGAGGAGTGCCTTCGTCATCGGGCTAGCACGGGAGTGTCGCTGGAGGGTGTATAATCGTGTCATGCATTTACCTCAATTTCTCGGCTACTAAAGCTCTGTTCGCGATTATATTGACGCCTTAGACGTTCTAGAGCATTGCTTTATTTACTGTAACTTGACTTCATAGTAACCTTTAGTGTCCCTTAAGAAGGACGTCGCTTGGACGTAGACAGAAGTGCAAGAAAACAGTTTCCAAAGGTTACGAGCTAGTCTTGCTACAGCACCAGTTCTAGCAGGCTTCGAGCAGCCCAAGCAAGTGAAACTGTCCGTGGACGCGAGCCAGTACGGTGTCGGAGAAGTAATTTTGCAAGATGACCAACCCATTGCCCATTCGTCCCTCTACTTAAGTGCCACACAACAGCGGTATGCACAAAATGAAAAGGGAACCCTAGCCATACTTCGTGGTTGCATGAAATTAAAGGACTACATACTTGGACGACCACTAGTCACGGTATAATCCGACCCCCGACCACTGGAATCGATTTTAAAGGAACCGCTTTCCGATTGCCCTCTCTGTTTTCAACGCATGCACCTCACTCTTCAAAGATTCGCTATCAGCGTGACATATAAACCGGGGAAGGAACTGTCTTTGGCCGACGCACTTTCGCGCTTTTCTTGCAAAACAGAGCTCGTGGATGAAACAGAACAATTTCAAGTCAATGTTCTTTTTTCGCTACCTGTTTCAGATCTACAGCTACTAAGCATCACAGCGGAGACTGATAAGGACACGCTCATGACAGAACTCTGCCGTTACGCAAGTACAGAGTGGCCCAAAAGCAAACAGCAGCTGCCGGATGCCTTAAAGTCATACTGAAGCTACCGTGATGAGCTCCACGCCGAGGATGGGCTGCTTCTCAGAAGCAACAAGCCTGTAATTGCTCGATCAAAACGCAGGGAAGTTCTCGGCCTGCTCCACGCTGCACATTGTGGCGAAGACAAAATGAAGGCGAGAGCGAGACAGGTGATGTACTGGCAAAGCCAACATTTCTGATGTGGCCAAGTCATGTGTTGTTTGCGACAAGTACAAAAAAAATATAAATGCAAGGCTGTCCGCGCTGAGCCCCGAAATACCGAGTTTGCCATGGCAGGTTGTTGGGGTTCATATTTTTTACCACGATGGCAATGATTACCGCATAACGGTAGATTCTTACTCGTTTTTTCTTCGAGGTTCGCAAGTTTAATCAGACTACCGCTGCTGCTGCAATCAACGCAAGTGCAGAAATCTTCGCGATACATGTCATTCCCGCCAAACTGTGCAATGACAACGGGCTTGCTTTCAACAGTGCAACTATCCAAGCATTCACAAGTCAATTCAGTATCAGCCACATCACTTCTAGGCCGTACCACCCACGCGCCAACGGCTTGGCAGAACGTGCCGTTCAGGAAGCTATACATCTGCTGAACAAATGCCCAATTTCTGCCCTCAAGGCTCATGAGACGTCACACCAGAAGCGAACTGCCGATTCTCAACTGTCACCTGGAGCCGAGGACAATAACCACGGAAGCAGTTCATCAGCGACTTCAAGAAAGCCGACATAAACAGCGTTGTTACTACAACACAATGACGCAGGCTTTGCCAGGCCTTCATAGCAGAAACAGAGGGTCCGTATACGACACACACACAGCAGTACGTGGGCCCCGGCCATGGTAGTTGGTCCTGCAGGGACACCGCGACAATGGACAGCAGTTACGCCGTACGAGAGAGAATCTCAGGGCCACAGATGCTGCTTAGCCGGCTAAGTCACAAACAGAAACCACAAGACAGGCTTCGCAAAGTACCCCAGCAGAGGCAATTCAAGCGCAACTTCGAGGAATTGAACGGCTACGCCAAGAGCCGCAACGTTATCTCCTACCAGAACGTAAATAACAAAGCAATCCTTGTTTGCCAATGAAAATGTTCATCAATGTTTCTTTTTCTTTTTTTTCCAACGAAGGGAAGATGTCATCATAATCATAATCATCATCATCATCATCATCAGCCTGGTTAAGCCCACGGCAGGGCAAAGGCCACTCCCATACTTCTCCAACTACCCCGGTCATGCACTAATTGTGGCCATATTGTCCCTACAAACTTCTTAATCTCATCCGCCCACCTAACCTTCTGGCGCCCCCTGCTAAGCTTTTCTTCCCTTGGAATCCAGTCCGTAACCCCTAATGACCGTCGGTTATCTTCCCTCCTCATTACATGTCTTGCCCATGCCCATTTATTTTTCTTGATTACCACTAAGATATCATTACCTCACGTTTGTTCCCTCACCCAATCTAATCTTTTCTTATCCCTTAGCGTTACACCTATCATTCTTCTTTCCAAAGCTCGTTGCGTCGTCCTCAATTTAAGTAGAACCCTTTTCGTAAACCTCCAGGTTTCTGCCGCGTTCATGAGTACTAGTAAGACACAGCTGTTATACACTTTTCTCTTGAGGGATAATGGCAACCTGCTGTTCATTATCTAAGAATGGCTGCCGAACGCACCCCAGCCCATTCTTATTCTTCTGATTATTTCAGTCTCATGATCCGGATCCGCAGTCACTACCTGTCCTAAGCAGATATATTCCCTTGCCACTTCAAGTCCCTCGTTACCTATCGTAAACTGCTGTTCTTTTCCGAGACTGCTAAACATTACTTTAGTTTTCTGCAAATTAATTTTTAGACCCACCCTTCTGCTTTACCTCTCCAGGTCTGTTAGCATGCATAGCAGTTGGTCCCCTGAGTTACTAAGCAAGGCAATGTCATCAGCGAATCGCAAGTTTCTGAAGTATTCTAAGGTTACTCAGGGAAGATGTACTGGAGCGCAATATGATGCCTGCAAGTCAACCAGTGCGCATGTGCAACACGCCCATTGCTTATTGCAGTGCTCCTTATATACTCGGCTGCGTTTCTGAATAAAGTGCTTTTTGTTACCTGCTACTCGTCTGGCTTACACTTGCTACTTGCTAATTTCAGGCCGGCATCTGCACTGCTTACGATGTATTTACTCAAATGGTACGTAAAAGTGGCGCTCGATCGCGAAAGCTCTCATTGAGTATGGGCTTGTCTGCTCTACACATGTTTTTCTTAGTGCTAAAAAAGTAAAACGTACTACATTTGTGTCAGAAGCAACAAACTGAGACTAGTGTTTCTTATTGCTTGTAAATCTATGCGTAGTTTTGTTAAAATATTAGCGTTGTCTCAACTTATTCTGCGCAGTTAGGTTTATAGGCTGGGTTATGCACTTCAGTATAGTGGGGAAAGGTGAAAAGAAAATGCATTACAGTGGTATAAACTTTATGGTTTCGGTTCTTGCTACCTTGTTATCCAGATAGCTTTACTGCTCTTTTAAAGCATATGTATAATAGCATTATTAGACTAAATAGGCCGATGTTTGCGAGTCTTTAAGAGAACCATTTTACCGCGGCAAAAGCAGTCTGTGGCCACTTGATTATATGCCACTTTAATTTAACAGCAACACAAAAAGACAATGAAGAAATATACGTAATAAATTACACAAGCACCAACTTTCACCTCAAGCTTTATAACAATAAATATGCAATACATAATAATACGTAAGTACATGATGTGATGTCATCTATGAAAAAAAGAATTTTGATGCAGTGCAACTGATGCATTCCCGGTGCAAATGTTATTAGCTTTAAATACTGCAAGCCTGAATTATCTAGCATTTGGCCTGGTGATGATGCCTGGCTACAACGCGAATATTGTGGAACACAGGACTCCAGCCTCATCTTTTGCAATGCTTCATAATGCGTGACGAAGGGCAGCCTCACGCAGATGACTCAGGCTGCCTCGATCTCCCTACTCTCGCATTAATAGAACGTCTGATCTGTCCGGTGTAGGCACGACCTTGTAATGGTGGCCGACTGTACACAACACTTATGGTCTAGCTCACCGAATGCATAATATGCCGGTAGCCACAACCAAATTTTCTCATTTTTGGCTACTGCCGTTTATTGTCACAACACTAAACCCTCCCGGGCCTGTGAAAAAAAAGTATTTGCGCAACTAAGTTAGGCGCAAAAATGTGATATAATGAAAGAGACGAGAGAAGTAAAAAAATATGGTTGCAGTTGTTTCGTATGCTGGTGGGCTTTTTCGTGGTGAACAGCGTACCGATCCCTACGGGCTTAAACTTTTTTTTCCTGTGACGAGCATCTGAAGAGGGATTTGCGCTGATTTGAGAAAAATGACTGAAGCCAGGAAAAGGCATTAACTTGGTTGTGGTGTACGGCACAATGCGTAGGCGATGCACTGTACAACGGGGGTTGAGTACTGTTTGTTATTGGGAATCCGGTCGTGCCTACATTTCGTAGGCAGACTTCGTGCTAATTTAAACTTGGGACGCATCCACTTGTTTGTGCAGAACAACTTTCATTCACACGTCAAATGCATTCCAAAAACGCGTTCATTCTTGTTTTCCACAAAATTTATTGTAGCATGAAACTATGACCTGACAGTATGCAAGCTAAAAGCTTTGGTATCATAACAAAAAAAAGGACAAATACATGAGTCATTCCTAGTTACATTACATGAAGATATTGTTTTTGAATGAATGACGTCGCTTCATGGCACCACATTATATGTATTCTGTATGCTTTCTTATTAAATACAGAGTTAAGAGGAGGCACTTCTGCCCTTCGTGTCCTTGTCTTCGTTTACTTTCTGCTGTACCATTACGCCGTGTTAATGCGCTACTCAATGTAGTTGCATTGTACGCAATACGAATGCCGGCCTGCACACGACAAGTGCGATGTAACAGTAAGAACATAACCAAGTGACCCGAGCAATACTCAAAGCCCACAGATAGCATAATGGAAGCACCAATGTTTGAGTGCAGCACCTGTTTTGTTAACCGATAAAGAAATGACATACTTGTCTGCATACTTATGACCAGCTACATTTTTCATGCGCATACATTATTGCGTGTAACTGCTCCGGTCCTTTCAGGTTTTTTGTGGCTTTTGTGAAGTATTACAGTACACTTAACTGTTCGTTTGCTGTAAAATTAAATCAGTGGTGAGCCAGCGCTGTATGACATTATTCTATAGAACCGTACCTCGTCCTTGTCTTTGGTGCTGTTCCCACCTAATTAAGAATGATCAACTAGCGAGTTGTTTCTTGCTTCAAATAATGAAGAGAATACTCATAATATGTATTTCATTAGAACTTTTTTCTCACTTTCTTGGGGTCAGAAGTTCTTCTGACACCAATCTTGGCGTGAAATGAAGAAATGGCTCTCTACATGCTTTCGGATCTTGATTTGTCCCGTCTTATGCGGACATATCGAATCTGTTAGCTTAATTTTGCTTCATATTTGTTGGACCATTAGGGTTACAGAATGGGTACCAAAAAAAAAGGCAAGCGCAATTGATGACGACAAAAGACTAGGTGGAGCGATGAAATTAGGAAATTCGCGGGCACTACTTGGAATCGGTTGGCGCAGGACAGGGGTAATTGGAGATCGCAGGGAGAGGCCTTCATCCTGCAGTGTACATAAAACTGGCTGATGATGATTATGATGATCATGATTCTTGAACGCTCGATAAAGTCAATAATAGTGTCATTCATTGAAAACAAATTTTTGTACTTTCAGATATAGCCATGCATGAAGTAATTGAGTGCATTATAACTTCAAAAAGAAAATGCAGCTTCCGTTTCCAGCAATAGGGTTAATAAAACAAAGTTAAAAAAATAGTCATTTATGATCAACAGTTGTCGAAAAAAGGGCGTCTCAACCTGGAGCCAAGATCTTTATAAGGTAACCAAATGGCTCCAGCCTCTACATTATTTGCTCGACCAGACAAGTCTCTTTGTCGAAAACTTTGCTTTAGCCTAGGACATACATCCCCAGTTCGACCACTTTCGCTCAACAGTCCGCCAACGCAATTGGCAAGCCAGTGTAAGGTGACACATTCAAGTTCAAAAAAGGGGCATCGGCTGTGTACCCTGCCAGGTAGCACGAGCAGTAAGTCTTTGAATGTAATTCAGATTTCCTTTCCAGTTGCATTTTTTTATCCTCATGTTATATCTGGAAAGCTCGGTTTCTCAGGGAGAATAAAAATTTGAAGTTCTTGCAGTATGGCTCCTTTATGTCGGTTTAAACTGTCCTGTAGGCTACTGAGCCAGCATTGTCTGCAATTGCATAACGGTGTCTTGAGTATGCAACCAAATTCAAAAAAAGAGTTTGTCATTAGAAAGTCTGCTGCTGTTTCACATCCGGATTCAAACAAGTGCTTTATAGTTAGATGGTAAGTGGAATGGGATGTCGTTTGCAAATGAGAGATATGGTATTTGAAGTGCAAGTAATTGCAATCTCAAATCACCTAACCACGCGGACCACACGATGAGAGGCCAACTTGAAAAGGAGGATTTGATTTCTGAGAACAAAATCTTTGAACATGAGAAAGCATGAGCTATTTCATGTAAATTAGCTGCTATTGGATATGATCAGGAAATGTTCTTTTTCGTGACTCAGTTTGCCACATCTTCCATTGCTGGTTTAACATATTGCAATGGATAGAAAGAAAACACACTGTTTCCATGATGTCCGAATAATTATGGTGGCTATCTAAAGCGTTGCTTCTGTTTGCACCCTCATACACAATAATACTTTCTTAACGTAAGGCCTTAGCGTGTTGTGCTCATTTGTATTAATTAATTCTTTTACTCTACTGGATACGGCCAGGCTGGCTTTATTGTACAATGCTCATTTATCTGACAGCTAGAGTACATAGTGTAAGACCATAGTTCCGCCGCTAAATGTGCTGGACAAGACGAGGCTTTTATCAGGAAGCTGCAAACATGATTTTAATGGTGTGATGGTAGCCGCCTTATAGGCGAATATGAACTTTTTTTTTATTTTTCCTTGTTATGCTGGGTTATGCACAACACAACTCGTTCACCATTATAAAATGCAGAGCTTTATATAGGCGTAATGTTCGTAACTTACACAAATCTAGTCCTAAGAAAAAGGGTCAAGGATAGCCTTTTGAAAATTCCGTGCAATCACTAAACCAAATTATTTTACTCACTAGCTCATTTCATAATTTAGTACTTTGACATTGATAATTATATTTTTTGTACCATTCCGTACAAAATGGAATGGGCTGGGGTGCATTTGGCAGGCATTCTCAGATCATGAAGACCAGGTTGCCATTGTCCCTCAAGAGAAAATTGTATAATAGCTGTGCCTTACCAGTACTCACCTACGGGGCAGAAACCTGGAGGCTTACGAAAAGGGTTCTACTCAAATTGAGGACGACGCAACGAGCTATGGAAAGAAGAATAATAGGTGTAACGTTACGGGATAAGAAAAGAGCAGATTGGGTGAGGGAACAAACGCGAGTTAATGACATCTTAGTTGAAATCAAGCAAAAGAAATGGGCATGGGCAGGACATGTAATGAGGAGGGAAGATAACCGATGGTCATTAAGGGTTACGGACTGGATTCCAAGGTAAGGGAAACGTAACAAGGGGTGGCAGAAAGTTAGGTGGGCGGATGAGATTAAGAAGTTTGCACGGATGACATGGCCGCAATTAGTAGATGTCCGGGGTTGTTGGAGAAATTTGGGAGAGGCCTCTGACCTGCAGTGGGCGTAACCAGGCTGATGATGATGATGATGATACCCCTGAATGACCTCTTTCCTGTGCCGCTGTCAAATTCGGGCGGCTTATTCGTTCGAGCCCAATATACAATAGTCTGTTCCAAGGTCTGGAATATTTGCACAAAGCAACAGTTGAAACACCTGTTCGACTTTTACAGTTGGATATGGGGTAAGATTAGATTTCTTTAATTAACACTTCTTTCTTTTACTCAGTATATTGTGTTCGGGCATGTAGAATACTATTGACTGGCACGTTTAAAATGAAGAGCGATTTAATTAAAAGGGCAAGAGTTTTCTAATTGTACGACGAATGTATTTGTTTTTACAAGGAACTTATTAAAATATTTGCTTGTATTTGTTACATTTCTTGTGTATAAAAAGTGTTTGTCTCTTTCAGTGTGTCTGTCTCGTATATTTTTCCCTTCACTGAGTAGCAACGGCTCTCGTATGTGCTTGCTGGCCTCGGAGGCAATGCCAATTACTTGCATTTTCGCGAGGATGCTGACATCGCAGAACAAGAATAGCAACTCTATGATCAGCGAAAAGAAAACATGAAGTGCGGCAACGGGTTCATTTGCTATTGGGCTACGTGTGCGCGTGAATTCGTCAAATTAGCCATGGAGGAAGGAAAAAGGAGGGAGCATTACGTCACGCAGCCAGCCTTGCCAAGCAAACGCTCCGTGAAGCCACAGCGGTGGCCCAATACGTCACTTCTTGAATCGAGATCACGGAGTAAATTCGAGATTTGCCGAGAAGTTTGGTTACCAGTAGTTTTTATTCGGTGCGCGCTCGGCTGGCAGCTGCTAGCAGCTCAGATGGAGGCCTCCATGGCACCTCAGCATCTGTGCCTCTATCTCTGGTCAGATTTTTCTCTAGGTCGTTGGTCTGCTTCGGTCGTTTCCTGCAAGGCATTGTTCCGCATTGGGCGAGTTGTGAGAGGTTCACTATCATACGTCAGGACATTTACACTACATGCAGGTATACTTCGACCGAAGTAACCAGACTGTTGTGAGCGATAAGAAGCGATATGTATTCGCAACATATGGACGGAGGCCTTGCCCATGTGCACTTTGCCCTCTTATGCCGGCTTTATTGATGTGCATTATCGATCGATCAGTGCCATCTTACGCAGGAAGGTTTGCATGCCATTTATCGCATTGTGGCAGCGGAGTCATTTTCGCAGGCAAAACGCGGTGGAGCTTATTGTATCAGATGACGGTGACCCGCACAAGAAACGATGAGTTGCTTTTGGTACGTGCGTGCTATGCCGTTTTCTCATGAAACGTGGTGCGTTGTCAATTCATATGCTCTCAACAAAAGCCGCAGCTACTGCAAACAGCGCTTCTTCCAGCTTGTGGAGTTTGAGACCCATAAACGGCCGGGACACGCCGTCTCCGCTATGTTCCCAAGCACTGACCCAGCTTCGAACACTGCATACTGCAAACACGAACACGTGGTAGGTCATTGGACGCATATGATTTTATTACCAAAGTTTATGGGGTCTTACGTGCCAAAACCACGATCTCATTAGGAGGCTCGCCTTATTGAGAACGTCGGAATAATTTGAGCCACCAGCAGTTCTCTAACGTGCTCCTAAATCCAAGCACACGGTTGCTTTCACATTTCGCCACAGTCAAAATGCGGCCGCCGTGGTCGGGATTCGGTCTCGCCCTCTCGTGCTTAGCAGCTCAACACCATAGCCACTAAACAACATTGGCTGATTAAAAATAAGTATTGGCGAATGAAAGAGAAAGGTGCACTCCAAATCCTAAACTTTGTTTTGTCCCTCACACAAGAAGTCATCAGTTTACAAAAGGGTTTTTAGCCACTCTTTTTAAGTGAAGAATACGCAGTTTAGTTTCTGAAATGATAACAGACATTACTATGCCAATTACTGCAAAACGAACCACAGCGCACAGCTAACGCAAAAGCAGTCAGCGTTGCCGCACCGCCGCGCACCTTTCGAAGAGGCCTGCAACATGTGCCTTCAAATTCGACACGCTTGGGAGGCTTTCTCTCTGATGCGGCTTGACGAACGGGCACGCATAGCGCAACACCGCGATTGGATGCCACAATCAATAAACTTGAGCGCTGCATAACGCGAAAGTGCCGCGGTGGCAGCCATATTTTTGTTGATTTGAGGACTTTCAAATGGTGCAGACTATGTATAAAAAAAAAAGGAAATCAACCGGGAGTACTAAAACCTACCGCGGGGTGTGACGTTTTTACCACGTGTTCGGCCCCCACATCGGCTTCAGTCGCGTAGCGGCATGCTCCCTCGTAATATTTCCTTTCTCCTTGAAATTAGCGATGGCCGGATGCCATCCTGAAGATGCGTTATTGCTCGACTGGGTCACCGAGTACAGATGCTGACGGAATAAAGCAGATCAAAGTGTCCGACGCCGGCAATCGCTCCGAGCTGCGGTATTCGTGTTGGCGAAATGCCTGCTGGGCATTTCGACGAGCGGCCACGTTGCCCTGTGCATTGTTTGCCGTCGTCCGACAATTTGGCTTGTGGTGTTCCGTTGACGCTGTGTAGGCGTGTGACCCTTGCCACCAAGCATTTCGCTACGTGCTCACCTTAAGTAAACTAAAATGCTTTTAATCCATCCATGAAGCCACTTATTGAAACAAAAAGCACCCTAAATGCCACCAAACATTTAATGCAAATGTTCACATTCAGAAATCATAAAACTGCCACTGTGGCCTGTCGAACCTCCAATTCAATTGGGGGTAAAGTAGGCATATTAAGGTATGCCCGATGTATGCCGGAAAAAATGGCCACGTATGGGAGATTTATTCTACGGCCAATCAATAATAAGAGAATCATGTTGATTTGAGAATGCGCCAAAGCACAGGCGAAAACGCCTACCTGGGTGTTTTTGTACATACACCAGATTTAGTAAGTTATCCTCTTCGATTACTGTGTCTCATGTCTCTCCGTCCAATAATTGCACTAAATAATTGCGTCTACATGGTTCCGCATCTTTGAAAACGCTGGACCGGGTTTTGCAAGGTGTTCCCTGAGGTGTGCCATTATTTTTATACTTTTCAGTTACAGGGCTTTAGTTTAATACCAGAAAATGAAGGTAAAAATGTGCTTCAGTACTCTTAAAATAGATACGTTGACCGAAGTGCCAAAAACGTTTCACGCTGCTCGATGCTTCTGCAAGAACCAGCTAAGCGCTGGCGTACACTTTCTCTTTTCTTGCTGCGAACGTATTTCGGGTCGTCACTATCGGAGTATAGGTGGCGGAGACGGGCATGTGATGATCAGTACGAGTGCAGAAGCGCCGATCACTGTCGCAAGGCCGGCCAACGGTGCACCCGAGAAAGAGCCCTCCAGTTCAGGAAAGAGTTGCGCTGTGATCCTTGTGGAGGGTATGGTTATGGTGAAGTTGACCGGCACACTCGGTTTTGACCTGTTGGTGCACCAGAGAAATTATAATGTTTTAGTTGAGTGTTTGTGGCACATCCCGCTAAAAACGGCATATTGAAACGTACTTGTATATTGGGAGACCGCGTTTCACATTCTAACAAATGTTATTTCTCAGCACAGGGCTCACGTCACCGAAGCTTGTATATCCTTATTGCATGTATGTCCAATGCGAATTGTGTAATGCTTTCTGGAAGACATGGCAGCGCCAGCGATTGCCCTGGAACCTTTCATGACTCATGTATAACAGCCGACGTGCTTTACTGGCTGATTGGATAATCGACGATCAGTCACTGCGTTCGCCGCTGTTCTTTCAGTGTAGCCTGTTCTTGAGGGCATATGTTCGGCCAATAAAACGATAGTTTGCCATTCACAGCTTTGCTGCTTTATTCATGGTCACTGCTATGTGACATCTGGTGGAGGTGCTGGGTAGGTTCGTGCACCGAACGCCCCCAAAAAGCCGTGACCCTATCCCCAACCCTGAAGGCACATCAACATTGCCCCGCACCATTGAGCAAGCCAAAGACTATAAAACATGCCTCCAGGGGCACGGTCATCTACCCGAGCAAAGCAGAAGTATCAACACCAAGTCAGCAGCAACGACAAGAGCGTCGCCATCAACGGTAGTGCTTCAGCAGCCCAGGGAGCCACCTAACTTCCGCGGATCTTCATCTGACGACCGGGAGACCTGGCTCTAGACATTCGAGAGGGTGTCAGCCTAGAACAAGTGGAACCGTGAAGACAAGTTTCATCACATCTACTTCTAACTGGAAAACTCTGATAGGAGTTGGTTCAAAAACTGAGAGTCCTCGTTTACGTCATGGCACCTGTTCTGCAGCCAGTTTCTGAAACCTTTTACCAGCGTCGTAAGAATAGAAAGGGTCGAACTTCTACTACCAGCCCGAATTCATATCCCTAACAAGAACGTCTCGGTATTCACGGAAGGGATGAGTCCTTTTCTTCGTCACCCCGACCCGCAAATGCCTGAGCAGAAAGTACGTCGCATGCGCGGTATAAAACCAGAACTCTTCTCAATTAATACGGCAAGCTCAGCGACTTGGTCATTGAACATGTACCTAAAGGTGTTCCTAGAACCAGAACTCGTCAGTGGCTGATGCGCAACCCACCCAAGACCGTAGCAGAATTTCTGTCCGCAACAACGACGATTCAGAAGACGTTAGAATTGCACACCAGGCAATTTCACCGCCGATAAGTGCCTGATTCTACAGAAGTTCAAGTCGTCTGCGCCAACGACTGGCGAGAGATAATCAGATGAATTCTGCGCCAATAACTCGAAGATGTTGCCAGCGTCACAGACAAAAGTTAATTCGACTGCTGACGTAGTTCGGGATGAACTCCAGCGGTTACTGGAGTATCCAAGGCACGGCCAGAGTCGCCATAGCCTCAGCCTCAAGCGATGATCTACGTCGCAATCACCTACCATCCCGTTCCCCTTCCGGGTCCACGCCAGGGTGTGGTAACACCGCTGTTTCGTCGTCCACCGCTGCCCCCGCCAGTTCGGCCACCCATCGGCCCGCGCAGCCTGCCAAGGAAGACTGACGTTTGGCGCGTCCTAGCCGCCGTCCGCTCTGCTATGACTGCGGAGAAGCGGGCCACGTCTGCCGCCTGCGCCCATACCATGAAATGGGACTGCGAGGGTTAGCCGCCAACGCTCCACGCCCGCAGCAAGGTGAACGCCCTCGCGATATCGCGCACTACCTCACCACCACTCAGCGTACCACTGCACGACCGTCCCATTCACCGTCACCAGGCCACTACTTCTTGCCGCAGCACCAGCATTACACCTGTCCATCCCGGGGCAGGTCTTCCAGCGCATATCCTAAAAAGTAAAAAAAAAACACTCAATGGAGGTGTGGTTCCCGTTCATCGAAGTGAATGAGACTGTATGATGAAGATTGCTTTCTATATCCGGAGATAAGTTGTGGTAATGATCAGCAACATGATCAGATAGAGAAATTGATGCATTGGTGTGGGCCGTGGCAGATGTCTGTTAATTACCACAAATGTGTAAGTATGTCCATAAGTAATAAGAAACACCTTTTGACTTTTTCTTGCACAGCCCATGGCAACGTACTGCCTCTTGTTACTGATATTCAGTACATCGCTTAGACTTCTGTGATGATCTCAGCTGATATTAGCGTATTACTTTCATGTTTATTAAACAAAAAAAGAAACTATTTCTTGAAATGTTCTCTTGTGCTGCTTGAAGCCGCGCTAAACATGTTGCGTTTCATTCTTTTATAATACCAATTCTCGAGTGGGCAAACGCTCCTGGGACTCCTTTACAAACCTCAATGTTAAAAAGAGTACAAAAGAAGGCATCACGGTTTATTGTGAATAGTTATGGATGAATATCAGTTTCACAACAAACGGCGAAAGCTAAGGCAAGCGTGTTATAAGAAATGAATCATGTTGGCTATTTGAATTTTTTGTTCAAGACAGTCAAGGCTCTGCTTAATAGGCAGGCAATGGACAATGGTAAATTTTCTTCGGGATATCCTACATGGCGCTGACATAAATTTACAATAGCTCCCTTTAAATACCGAAACAATGCTGTCACATGGTGGTGACGTTGAAGAACACAGTAGCAATACTTTGACAGAAAAAGCTAACTTTTATTTGGCGAACCTGTGCCCACAAAAACAGGCTACACTTATGGCACAACGATAGCGGCGAACTCGGTCAGCGATCGTCGAAAATCTGATGGGCGAATCAAGCGCGTCGGCTTTTATACATCAGTCAGCGAATGTTCGGGAGTAATTGCTGTACCCGCGTACCTTCCAGGAAGTTCTACACGATTCGCATCGGGCACACAGCCAATCAGATTACACAAGATTCTGTCATAGAGAGTGGATGGAACCATCGATAACATTCCAGAAACTTCGGATACATGCAGGCGCGTCCTGCGCTCTGCGATAACATTTGTTAGGCGGCGAAACGTCTCGCCCGATAAAGACAAGTACACGTGTGAATACCCCCCTCTTTAAGAAGCATCGACGCGATGCTGCAAATAAACGAAAGTAATAAAGAAGCACTCGTAGCAAAGAAAACAACAAAATAATGAAAGTTCGTCAGCGTCCGTAAAAGGGTTTAAGACTCGACACGTGGACCACTTCAGATCGTGCGTGGCGCCGCAGTGAATGTGAAATGCCGTCTGGCATGACCTCATAATCCAGTGCGCCAATACCTCGTATGACCTTGTAGGGTCCGAAATAGCGTTGCAATAGTTTCTCACTCAGACCTCGTCGGCGTATCGGGGTCCATACACAAACACGGTCGCCGGGCTGGTACTCGGCGAGGCGTCGTCGGAGTTTGTAGCGTCGGCTGTCGGTACGCTGCTCGTTCTTGATCCGTAGGCGGTCGAGCTGTCGGGCTTCTTCGGCGTGCTGGGGATAGGTAGCGACGTCTAGATTCTCCTCCTCAGTGACGTGCGGCAGCATGGCGTCGAGCGTCGTCGTCGGGTTCCTGCCGTAAACCAACTTGAACCGGGTGATCTGTGTTGTTTCTTGCACCACCGTGTTGTAAGCAAGGGTTACATATGGCTGGACCGCGTCCCACGTCTTGTGCTCGACGTCGACGTACATTGCTAGCATGTCGGCGAGGGTCTTGTTCAAGCGCTCCTTGAGACCATTCCTTTGCGGATGATAGGCAGTTGTCCTCCTGTGGCTTGCCTGGCTGTATTGCAGAATGGCTTCGGTGAGCTCTGCTGTAAAAGCCGTTCCTCTGTCGGTGATGAGGACTTTTGGGGCACCATGTCTCAGCAGGCTGTTCTCGATGAAAAATTTCGCCACTTCGGCTGCGCTGTCTTTTGGTAGAGCTTTTGTTTCAGCGAAGCGGATGAGATGGTCTGTCGCCACGATGATCCAATTCTTCCGGGATGTTGACGTCGGAAACGGCCTCAACAAATTCATCCCAATCTGCTAGAATGGTCGGCGAGGAAGTTCGATCGGCTGTAGTAATCCTGCTGGCCTTTTCGGTGGCGTCTTGTGTCGCTGACAGTCTCGGCATGTCTTGACGTAACGGGCGACGTCGGCGGTCAGACGCGGCCAGTAATACCTTTCCTGTATCATCGACAGCGTCCGGGAGAATCCGAGGTGCACAGCGGTTGAATCGTCGTGTAGGACGTGCAGTACTTCTGGACACAGCGCTGATGGTACAACAAGGTAGCTGGCGCGGACTGGTGAGAAGTTCTTCTTCACGAGCAGGTTGTTTTGTAGCGTGAACGAAGACAACCCGCGCTTCAATGCCCTAGAGACAACGTCGGTGTTCCCTTCCAAATACACGACAACGCCTTTTAGCTCCGGGTCTGCTGGCTGCTCTTTAGTGAAGTCTTCCGCGCTTATTATTCCAAGGAAGGCATCGTCGTCCTCGTCGTCTTGCGGCGGGGAATCGATGGGGGCACGTGATAAGCAGTCCGCGCCAGAGCGTTTTCTTCCAGACTTGTATATTACCGTAACGTCATATTCTTGCAGTCTGAGGCTCCACCGCGCCAGCCATCCTGAAGGGTCCTTCACGTTAACGAGCAATCACAACGCGTGATGTTCGCTGGCGACTTTGAATGGCCTATCATAGAGGGAAGGGCGGAATTTTGCTGTAGCCCATAATGATGGCGAGGCATTCCTTTTCAGTCGTAGAATAATTGCCTTCCTCTTTTGACAGCGACCGGCTAGCATAATATCTCACCCATTCAAGTCCATCTTTCCTCTGGACTAGGACGGCACCGAGGTATAGGCTACCGGTTTCCGTGTGGATTTCGGCATCGGCGTCCTCGTCGAATTGTGCAGGTACCGGCAGCGACTGCATGTGTCGTTCGAGTTCTTGAAATGCGTCGACCTGCGGCGTATCCCACTTGAACTCGACATCATATTTGGTTAGATGTGTTAGCGGCTGCGCGATGCGTGAAAAGACCTTGACAAAACGCCTATAGTAGGCACACATGCCAAGGAGCCTGCGCAGTGCCTTCTTGTCGATTAGCTGCGGTAACTTTGCGATGGTAGCTGTCTTCTGCGGGTCGGGGCGTACTCCAGGTTTGCTGATGACGTGGCCTTGGAATAGAAACTCATCGTAAGCGAAGCGGCACTTTTCCGGCTTCAGAATGAGCCCTGATGACTTGATGGCCTCTAATAGTGTCGCAAGGCACCTAAGGTGATCGTCGAAATTTCCGGCGAAGACAACAACGTCATCCAAATAAACAAGACACGTCTGCTGCTTAAATCCTGATAACACCGTATCCATGACGCGCTGAAACGTTGCAGGCGCCGAGCACAGTCCGAATGGCATGATCTTCAATTCGTAGAGGCCGTCTGGCGTGATGAATGCGGTCTTTTCGCGATCTCTCTCATCGACTTCTATTTGCCAGTAGACAGACTTGAGGTCCATCGATGAGAAGTATTTAGCATCTCAGAGCCGATCCAATGCGTCGCCTATCCGTGGAAGGGGGTACACGTCCTTCTTCGTCATCTTGTTCAGTCGGCGATAATCGACGCAAAAGCGTACGGTTCCGTCCTTTTTCTTCACCAGGACTACAGGAGATGCCCACGGGCTTTTCGACGGCTGGATGATGTCGTCGCGCAGCATTTCGTCCACTTGTTCTCTAATAGCTTAACGTTCTCGCGTCGAAACTCGGTAAGGGCTCTAGCGGAGTGGTCGAGCGCACTCTTCGATTATTATCCGATACTTTGCAACTGGTGTTTGTCGAATCCTCGATGACGTCGAAAAGCAGTTTCTGTATCGTCGGAGAAGACATCTGATCTGTTGCTGCTTACTCATAGTAAGACTTGCATTTATGTAGAAGTCTGGTTCGGGGACTATGCTCATCGGGGTAGATGCAGCAGAATCCGAGAGGACAAAGGCATTGCTCGTTTCCACAATTTCCTTGATGTACGCGATTATCGTGCCCTTGTTGATGGGCTTGAACTCTTGGCTGAAGTTGGTTAGCATAACTTTCGCTTTCCCGCCGAGGTGGCGAGCGATCCCTTTTGCGACGCAAATTTCACGAACGAGCAGTAGATGTTGGTCGCCCTCGATGACGCCTTCTACGTCAGCGGGTGTCTCGGTGCCGACGGAAATAATAATGCTGGAGCACGGCGGGATGCTCACTTGATCTTCGAGCACACTCAAGGCGTGGTGACTACGAGAGCTCTACGGCGGTATCGCTGGATCTTCCGACAGCGTTATCAATTTTGACTTCAGGTCTATGATTGCGGCGTGTTGGTTCTGGAAGCTCATGCGAGAATGACATCTCCTGAACGCTGTTGGAGGATAACGAAGGCGGCAGGGTAAGTCCGGTCATGAACGGTAATTCTTGCCGTGCAGATCCCAGTCGGCGTAATGAGGTGTCCTCCAGTGGTTCGAATTTGAGGGCCTTCCCATGCAGTTTTGACTTTCTGCAACTGGGCGCCGATGTGTCGACTCATTACGGAGTAATCGGCCCCTGTGTCCATTAAGGCGGTAACTGCGTGGCCGTCAAGAAGCACGTAGGGGTCGGTGGTTCTTTGTCCAGCGTTGCAGTTAGGTTTTGTTGTCGGATCATGGTTGCGTCGTGTTGAACTGAAGCTGGAACGTCGCGTCGTCAAGTCGTCTTTCGTTGGTGTAGTCTTGGCTTCCTGACTTCGCGGGACGGCGGCGTGTCATTGTTATGTCGTCGAGATGGTCTCTTCGTCGTCTTCGTCGGTGGCGGAGCATCTTCGTCATTTCGGCGAACAGCAACCGCACCTCCATCAGTTGCTGCTCTTGTTTTTCCGGATACGGGCTCGCAGAACGGCCCCGGGCTGGGCCGGTGTATGGTCGGCGCTGCGGCGACAAGTAGCGGCCTGGTGACGGCGCACGGGACGGTCGTCGAGGGTTCCACCGAGTGGCGGCGAGGTAGTTGGCGATATCGCGAGGTCGTTCGCCAATCTGTGGTCGGGGCGCGTTAACGGCGAACGCTCGGAGTCCCATCTCCCGGTATGGGCATCGGCGGTAGATGGGCACGGCTTCTCCGCAGTGATAGCAAAGCGGACGGTGGTCGGGGGTGCGCTAAACGTCAGTCTTCATTGAAATGCCGCGTGGGGTGACGGGTTGGCGCGCTGGCTGCGGGGGTGGTGGTGGATGACGGAACTGTGTCGTCACTGGGCCCTGCCGTTTGTGCGGAGGGGGAACCTGACGGCGGGCTACAGCGGCGTATGTCATCGATTGCGGCTGAGGCTGAGGCGATTCAGGGGCTACTCCGAGTTGTTGTTGAAGCTCTTGACGTACGGTGTCGGCAATCGAAACCACTTGAGGCTGTGATGACGGGAACAGCTTCTGTAGCTCCTCCCGTACGACTGCTCGGATAGCCTCGCGCATGTCGTCAGTGGCCAGTAACTGAACTCCGGCGTAGCTTGTCGAGTTCGTGCAGTGGTTGAATTGCCGGTTCCGCATTTCCAGTGTCTTCTCGATGCTAGTGGCATCGCGAAGAAACTCGTCGACAGTGTTCGGTGGGCTTCGTACCATTCCGGCGAAACGTTCCTCCTTTACACCACGCATCAGTAGGCCGACTTTCTTCTCCTCGGACATATCCGGGTAAGCATGGCGGAACATACGGCTCATTTCTTCCGTAAAGATGGCAGCGTTCTCGTTAGGTAGCTGCACTCAGGCGTCCAGCATAGCTTCGGCCGTTTCCTTGCGCACGACGCTCGTAATGGTGCACATGTAGCCGCTATGGAACAGGTCCCATGTTGTCATGGTCGACTCCCGGTTCTCAAACCACGTTCTGGCGGCGCCTTCTAATGCGAAGTATACCTTCCGCAGCTTGTCGTCGGAGTCCCAGTTGTTGAAAGTCGCGACTCGTTCGTAGGTTTCCAGCCAGGATTCCGGGTATTCAGTAGCTGCTCCATGAAATGTCGGTGGGTCCCGAGTGTGTTCCAGGATAACGGGGGACGCGGAGGCAGCTATTGGGGATGTCTTGGCCACGATCTTCTTTGTCGTCTCAGGTAGGAGTCCGTGCTCTGGGGGCGGTCCTTGCAGTCGGCGGCTAGCACGCTGGTCTTGTGCGGCGTTGCTTTTGTCCTCGGGCTTCGGGCTTGGTTCTCGGCTTTGTGGGGGCGTTCGGTACATGAACGCACAAGCACCTCCACCAGATGTCACGTGATGGTGATGTTGAAGAACACAGTAGCAATACCGTGAAAGACAAAACTAACTTTTATTGGGCGAACATGTGCCCACTAAAACAGGCTACACTTATAGCACAACGATAGCGGCTAACACGGTAGGCGATTGTCGGAAATCGGATGAGCGGGTCAAGCGCGTCGGCTTTTATACATGAGTCGTCGAATGTTGCACAGTAATCACTGGGACCCGCGTGCCTTCCGCAAAGTTCTACATTATTCGCGTCGCGCACACATGCAATCAGATTACACAACATTCGGTCACTGACAGCGGATGGAACCATCGATAACATTCCAGAAACTTCCGATACATGCAGGTACATCCTGCGCTGGGCGATAACATTTGTTAGGCGGTGAAACGTGTCGCCCGATAAAGATAAGTACATGTGTCAATACCTTAAACACATTAGCTTTTAGGTCGCGTCGCTCGGTCCGGCCCTTTTCGTGGCTAGATAAATATATATATTTTTGATGATTCTTCATTTGTCTGGATGTGGCGACGCGGCACGTCGTCAAACACTTTATACCATGCCTATCTGACAAGCAATTTAGCCCTGCATATCTCACCCTCTCATGTGATAATTTTACGTTCATGTCTTTTTTTATATTTTCTGTCACCGACCCCTTATGCATGAAGTTTGCTTCCCTGCTTCATCATCAGTAAAATCTTGGCACCTCGACATACGCGTCCTACATGACGTGCGCTCGCGCTGTTGTTTGTCAATAGTTTTGCCGCCTCCCTTTCTAGACTTGACCCAGAGTCATGGGAGTCGCTCAAGGTGCAGTGGCGTCTGCATTGTTCAACTGAAGGTCGTGCACTCAGACAACATATGGCAGAACTGGCGGATACTACCACGAAGCACCTTATTGTCCTTCGGGTCAATCAACTGACTCCGCTAATGCGGTCATGGCAACTACAGCTACTGAGGCGTTTCGAATGCGTCATCGTGGCGTCGTCTTTGTCAGGTGCCTTTTGGCGATGCAGACGTAATCCGTGTGCGCAGCCTAATGTTTTGCACTGTGCAAGATACTCGCTCTTTAAACAGGCGAATGCATTCGATTCTGAGGCCTCAAGAGCACTTCTTGTTATGTCGTCTCCAGTGTGTGAATATTCACGGTGTACCGCATTTTGAAAACAAGCCGGCTACGACTATGCCTATGGATCATGGAAATGTCGAAATTCTTAGTGACATTCCCGAGGTTCCAGCAGAGGCCACTGGCCATCTTGGGGCACGACCGTCACCTGACGAGCTGAAGGCAGCCTTACATCTCAAGAAGCGTGGCTCGGCCCCAGGGCCGGACAGGTGACCCGTTGAGTTTTTTCTAATAATCTAAAAAGCTATTGGTGCCCCTGTCGTGTTAGTTTTCAGCCGCTGCTTTGAAAACTTTCAATCGCCATCTAGTTTCCGCTAAGCTCGTATTTTGTTAATACCTAACCACGATCCATCATCAGTTCGTCCAGAGGAATGGATGTAAATCACGCTTCGCAACGTTGGATATGAAACCTTCACAGCTGTTGTCACTCCACGCTTGAGAAGCCTGACGCCTTCCTTAATAGGACCCCATCAGGCACGCTCAGTCCCTGGCATTGAAATACATTGTATCTCATTTCACATAGTACAGATACATAGTATGCGAAGGTTGCGGGATTGTTCCCAACCAGCAGCAAGTTTTTTTCATCCACTTTTATATACGTTATTGCATCGTTTAGGTATTCAATTTATTATGCACAAGTAATTTTCCTTATGTTGTCCTTGTCACTGTTTGTTGGGTTCTTATGATAAAAATCGGGCCCCTGGGTTAAACCCCTTTCTTCTCGTTTATTAAATAAGGAGGATCTCGAATCCGGCAACATTGATGCCTTCAGGTAGCATGTGTAGGTTTATTGACAGGTTGCTTTCACCCAAAAAACCACGTTCTTGTGGCGCCTGCGGCAGAAAGTATGTTCCACACCTGCCGCCAAGGTCGGTGAGGGGTGGCGCTGGCTAACACTGGTAGGGTGCTGCTAGGAAACATATATACCCAAGAAAGGGGATGGGGAAACAGCGCCGCAGTAGCTCAATTGGTGGAGCATCGCACGCAAAATGCGAAGGTTGTGGGTTCGGTTCGCACCTGCGGCAATTTGTTTTTCCATCCACTTTCATTTCCATTAATTTATCGTTTCTTTAGTTTACTCATTAAGCACAAGTAATTTCCCTATGTTGTCCTTGGTGTCAGTGTTTGTTGGCGTCTGATGATATCACGAATGAAAATCGGGCCACTCGGTTTAACCCACTTTCTTCTCGTTTATTACATAACGAGGGTCTCGAATTCGGCAACATTGATACATTCATGAAGCATGTGGGGGTTCATTCACCGGTTACCTTCACCCAAAAAGATCACGTTCTCGTGAAGCCTGCGGCAGAAAGTAAGTTGCACACCTGCCGCCAAGGTCGCTGAGGGGTGGCGCTGGCTAACACTGGTACGGTTCTACAAGGAAACATAAATACCCAAAAAAGTGGATGGGGAAACGGCGTCGTGGTAGGCCGACCTGCGGCAAGTTTTTTCACCACCTTTCATTGCCATTAATTTAACGTTTCTTTAGTTCACTTATTAAGCACAAGTAATTTACCCTATGTTGCCCTTGGTGTCAGGTGTTTGTTGGCTTCTTATGATTAGTCTAATACAATTTGTGCCCCTCTGTTAACCCCCATTCTTCTGGTTTAAAGTATCTCGTTCGTTATGCGTGACATAATGACGTACAGACTGACCAGGCCAGCATGTGGTCTCTTAGTTTCAGTAGATCAAGAAAGGGCATTCGATCGCCTTGAACACAGCAACCTACTTAATTTACTTACCCCATTCGGCTTTTCTTCAAATTTTGTTGAAATTATTAGCAATGCTTATTCAAATATTCGACGTACATTGTTTCTTGATAGTCGTGAAAGTGCACCATTTCCCGTTACTCGTGGTGTTCATGTAGGGTGCCCTCTATCGCTAGTACTGTTTTCATTTTCATTCCTTGTCATTTATTTCCACCTTAAAGGCCCGAGGGCATTACATAAGGGGGGCGTAAATGAGCATATGACATGGCTACAGGGTTACAGTATCAGTAACAGAGGTGACAGAGATAAAAGAGGCACAGATGTACAGTATCAGTACAGTAAACTACAGAGCTGCAAGTATTACAACAGATACAAAAATAGGAATTAAAAATTTCCAGTGCAAAAGTACGGAGATACAACAGCATAAAAATACAGCAGCAGATTCTCGTACAGCGGTAGCATGATTCACATTAGCTACGTACGTACTATGGAACAGGGCTGATTAATTTTTTTCAGGAAGAGTTCGCAGCCAGTGCATGAGACTATGGTATCGGGTAGATTGTTGCAGAGGGTTATCGCTTGAGGAAAGAATGAGGTTAGCATAGATGAAGTATGGCTGTTAAGTTGGGCTATGGCGTTGCTGCGGCTGATATGGGAGGAGGTTTGGTGTGGCGGTTTTGAAATTATGGGGTTTTGCGTGCCAAAACCACTTTCTGATTATGAGGCACGCCGTAGTGGAGGACTCCGGAAATTTTGACTACCTGGGGTTCTTTAACGTGCACCTAAATCTAAGTACACGGGTGTTTTCGCATTTCGCCCCCATCGAAATGCGGCCGCTGTGGCCGGGATTCGATCCCGCGACCTCGTGCTCAGCAGCCCAACACCATAGCCACTGAGCAACTACGGCGGGTGGTGTGGCGGTTTTAAGAGGGGGTGTCTGGGCTTCGGGTGATAATAAAAGGCATGAACAAGGCACAGGCGTGATATGGTCCAGCGTGACTCACGTGAATGGAGGTGCAAAGATTGCTTTAGGGCGGTGTTACGTATTCGACGGCTAGACGCCGAGGGCGGCAGGATGACCGGCCCACGGAACAGACGAACAACGCAGCGCCAGGAAGACAATGACTTTTATTCGTTCAGCGACGCGCTTTTTGAGCGCTAAGCAGCCAATCAGGGAGTGGCAAAAGAAATGACGATATCGTGGCAAGCGGGGCAATCTTATCTGGAGAATGCGACCAGCACCGCGAATGTTACAGCGGTGACGCTAATATTGGTGGCGAACTGTCAGCAGATAAAACGGGCGGCACGATTCTGTATGGCTTCTAATTTGTGTGTGTTGTATGCTCGTGAGGGATGCCAAATTGATGATGCGTATTCAAGCTGAGGTCGTCCGAATGTTAAGTAGGCTAATTTCTTTATGTCTGGAGATGCGAGCTTAAGGTTCCACTAGCTTGAGCCATTTCTGCACTCGTTACCGAGAGACCCTTACATGTGCGGTCACTCACTTCCTCGTAGCGGTGTTGTGAAGTTTACACATAGCAACAAGCTAGCGGCACGCCAGACGCGCCATATCCATGCGTCATTCGCCAGACATGCCACAGGAGCGAGCGAGGGTGGCTGCGCATGTGAAGCTCGCCTGCTCGGCGACCCGTCTCTTTTGGAATTTTGTTTGACAGTCTACGACGCACTTCAAGCACATTTAGGCTTAATGCAGAAAACTGAACCTACATAGTGACGCAGTTATCGGAAAACAGCTCCACCGTCCATGCCTAGTTAATTAGAGTTCATTACTCGTACTGGAAGATGTTCGCGACGCTTTCTATGAGCCCAAGCATTACTATAACTTCTTTCGGTAGTTTTGGAGCACGCGTACCGCACCTGGCTTTGTGACGAAAAGCACCTCGGCCATCTGACGCAGTTTCTCGTGTACTGTATCTTACCGGGAGAAGTTTTGGCGCTTTCTCTCACCCCAGACACTATGGTAACTAATTTCGCTACATCTTGGGGTACTTTTCAAGCACAGTGGCCGCGCTTGGCGTAGTGGCGCAGTTAGCGAAAAGCAGCTCGGCTGTGTGCCCCAGTCAGTTTCGCGTACAATGAATCTTACCGGGAGAAGTTCGTGACGCATTCTCTGACCACAAAATAATTGTAATTCATTTTGTAACTTTTTGGGATACTTTAGAGGCGTGCTCGCCACACCTGGTGTTGTGAAACTGTTAGCAAAAAAGCAAGCCGGCCGTGGTGAGTAAGTTTTGCGTGTATTGAATTTTAGTGGGGCAAGTTTGTGACACTTTCTATGGCCGTGCAACAACATATACCTTATTTCTATACTCACGCTTGTCGAAAACGCAACGAGCAATTGCCGAGAGTGATAAAACGGTATTGTATTGCTTGCGCCGGCAGGACGGGTAAAAGTTAACGCCTAGGAGCTGAAGAACTTGACATTTCTGTCTTCTGCGGCGACTGAAAACAGGCTTTGCACCCACGAATCTTTCCTGAGTGCGACTAGAAGGCATTCTGCGAGCGCGTAACATGGTCTGGCTGAAAGCCTGTCTTATAGCCACCTGTGTGTACTTGGCGTACCATCGCGTCGACTGACGCCAAGTTGTTTTGAAATCGAGCAGTCACCGGTGTATTTGTGCCCATAAAGTGCAGGAAATAATGCCCGGCGTGGGAGGATGCTTGAAAATTGTATGTTTTCTTCAGAATTTATGGCGTTGTTTGGGAAGAGTCTATTTGCTGTGAAATGTATGTAAAACTGAATTTATCTGCAATGCCCGTCATTTGTCACTTACGCAAGTTTCCCCTCTACAGGCAATATTCCTGTTAGGTCAATATACCATGATGAAACATGCTCGTATTTGCTTTTTTTTTCAGCTGATGGCATCCGGTCGAGCTGCGTATGGCAACGACTGCGGCTTACCTGGTGCCACAACTTTGGATGCACGCACAAGAAGCTCGAAACTAGCATTTATATAGACCAGAATAAACACTTCGTCATTTCAGAAGACGTCTTGCGTTTTCTTTATGAAAGTGAACGCGACACAGATTCGGTGGAGGGTTGTAAAGATCGTTCGCAATCATTTTTACTAAAGAAGAAAACGATTCCACGCAAATGCCGCACGTGGATCAGCAGTAGAAGCGAAAAAAGAATAATAAATGCCGCGCCGATGAGCGGAGCCAGCGTGGCGTGCATCAACTGGCGTTCAAAACGCGCGCGCCCAAAACCGAAACAGGAAGGCGTTAATACAATCCGCTTGGTGCGCTACAGTCAATTTGGCCACTGGGCGCTATCGGATTGTCCGCTATCCTTCAAATTTCTTTGTCTTCACTACCGTTGCCCCGCGCTTAAATTTGGTTGCTTCCGGGATCAGGAATCAACATCACTCATCTGCTTAAACCACAGCGAAGGCTTGGGGTAGGGCGAGTTCCTCCTCGCACAATCGTCTGGGCACGGCGGACGGGCGGACGCGTCCGTGGTAGCCGCGTCAATTTCGAATCTTTCCAGACATTGTGCGGCCGTTAGCTGTCTCGGCGGCTAGCAGGCCAAGCGAGCCGCTCGATCCAGTGGGGGGCCTGAAAAAGGGGCTCTGTTTGCTCCTCCTGCTCTACGGAGGAGGTGAGGTACTCGGCAGCTTTTGGTAATATTTTTTTTTTTCGATGCGCGTGCTCTGCTGAGGCAATCCGTTGGCGCCTTGATATCGCGCTGTCATTTGAAGGCGGCCACGCGTGCTCCATTAGTAAGCGCTCGTTTGTGAGAGCAACTGTCATTGGCACACGTTTTCTCGTCAAGCATTTATGTGCCGCGTTCTGAAACATAGATAGCCGGGGCGAAAAAAGGAGTTTCATTTGGAAGTTGTTAGACAAAGCAACTCCATGCTCTGCTATATGCAGGAAGAGCGATTCGACCCTGAAGACGCCGTCAAGAAGAACAAACCCGCTCGTGAATCTTCTCAGGAGCAAGCATCACACACAGTACTTGAAATTCCAGCAGTCGTCTCAGGTAAAATCGAAGCCCAAGGACAAAAAAGGCCAGCAGACGTTGCTGGATATGACTAAAGTGGAAGGTGCGCTGTCCGAGAGCGCGGAAAAGCAAATGACGATTTTCATTGTGCGCATGATTGTTCGAGACCTCCAGCCGTACGAGTTCGTGGAGAACAGAGGATTTCAGGACTTGACCAGCCCCCTCCAGCCCCAGTACCAGATCCCGCACAGAACTACGTTCCCAAGAAGACCAATTCCTGAGCTGTACTGAAACAGTCGACTCACTCAAGACACAAATCACGTCGGACATAGCAAACGGATTAGAGTCGCTCGCATTCACAACCGACATGTGGACATCCAGGGCAAACCAGGATACATCTCCTTCACCTGCCACTACATGACACAAGATTTCGCAGTCAAGGCCTTCACCCTTGCGTGCTGTCACCTGCAAGAAAGCCACACAGCTGTGAATATCCAAGCCCGCTTGACCGAAATCGTCAAGGAGGGGTCTCTCAACTTCAGCAATGTGCCTGTGTATGTGGTGACAGACGATGGTCAGAATATCCGTGCCGCCGTGCATCAGATGGAATGGATCCCACTTCAGTACTTAGGACACACGTTGCAAAAGAAGAAACGCCGGCAGATTCATCGCTGTGCAAGAAGACACAAGCGTTAGTGGGGCGCGATAAACACAGCGCTCAGGCAACAGCGGGCTCAAGGACTGCCAGAAGCGCATGGAGCTGCCAAGTACAGACCTCATTCAAGATGTGGACACGCGTTGGAACAGTGAACACGCATTTCTGAGCCGCTATGTGCAGTTAACGGACGCTGTCTCACTCGAAATTACATCAGAAACAAGTGTGAGCTGACTTTTCCCAACTGAGTGAAATGTTGCGAAAACCTTAGTGCAGATCCTGCAGCCGGCACGTACCCAGGTTTTCTTTTTTTTGGGGGGGGGGGGGCAACCGAAGGTAACTTTCCTATGTAAATGAGGGGGGGGGTACCTTTACTAGTACAAATGTGCATAACGCCCACCACTCTATAAAAAAACGCGTAAACCCACGAAACAGAAATGAAATAAGGTGTATTTTACAGGTACGCCTGTGCGATACACCTCTCCTTTACTTGGCAAACAAAGAACCACGTCAAATGGACTCGCGCAGAAAAGAAGCGCAGGAAGAACACTGCCAAGAACAAGCAGCCCCCGGAAATGTAAAACAAACATTACTTTAGTAGAATAGAACTTAAAAACAGCACTTGGCAGCAAAGGCACACGTACCGCGCGGAGTTGTTTCTCCGCCAGCCAGTCACAAAACCAAACAAAATCGCCGTCATGCGGCCTTTTCAACATGGCATCGTGCTTGATACCTCCGGACGGAGCTTCTGCTGTTCTTGAGTCTTTTCATCGGCGGAAGCCATGAGGTGTGCAACAGACATGACAAAATGTATGGAGTCTGCGCATTTCGCACGAAACTTCACTGCCAACTGAAGTGAAACTTCACCACAAGTAGTTGTAGCGAAGCAAGCATGTTATTTCAGTTCAATGAAGAATTAGGCATTCGCCATTCCAATATAATAGGTGAGGGAAAATTGTGCGCTAATAATTTTATTTTTGTAGTTACCGTCTTATTTAGGTTACAAAAAAAGTTTGAAGTGCAAATTATTTGCAGCCTCGCGGAGAAACAGTGGCTGGCTGTTATAAGGGCGCGGGCGGGGCTTCACTGCAGACTTAAGTTGTATCCGACTATAGCAGCGCTTTTTCAATTAGCTCTGGATGAATTATACAGAAATATATATTTGTGGAACAATCACAGTTCTTTTTGGCTCCTCGTTTACTGCTCTAACAAGTAAAGTGCCACAACCGACTCGTATTGTTATTTGCGAAGCTACGTAAGGATGCGTGGTCGCCAGTAGTGTACAACCGCGTATGGCGCAGGAAGATGCGATTCCACACGTACTGCGCCCAACGCGGAAGGTTAGAAAAACACCTGCATAAGCACAGCAGAGAAGTGGCTACGTTGTGCGGCTCGAATGATAATTGTAGAAGCATCATGCAGAACACACGGGATTGTCCTCCACTTGGAGCGGCGTTTTCTCTACTTCCTTTTTAAATAAAAAGATGTTGATCCATGAATATTTTCCTAGAGAACGGTCAAATTCGTTCATTTTCGCTTTTCCTTCTTGTTTGGCTGTTGCTTTGGCACTCTCCCTTAGTAGATCGCTTAATTTCTCAAATCCTTGCGACTCTTGTTTCCAGTTGGCAATTTTGCACGAGAAGAGCTGTACAATTAGGGAAAAGCCAGACGATTTAACGGGTGACAGTCATATTGCCTATGAGTGTAAGAGTTATTGCAGGGTTTGATGATAGACGCGGTCTCGCATTATCTTATTTTCCTACTTATCTAACCTATATCACGGGTATAAGGTTCCGAGGATCTGTCAGCGTCGCGGCTAGCCGTCACTCGAGGAAATAATGAAACAAAAAGAAAGGTAAACGTAATTGGCATTTTCTCTGGCCCCAACTCATTCCATGTACATACAGACCAGCTGACCACGAAGCGAATCCCTTTCCTGGTCCCTGGATCAGTCTAAATGAAGAAGGTTGAACTAACGAAGCAACAACGATGAGCGTGACTGTTGAATAAACGGTCACAACTGAATGCATCTGAAGTTGATGAGGAAATTGGCCTTCACATCCCAGGAGACGCCGATAATTACCGCCATCCAAAAGGAGGGACAATGAAGGCAGAAAAATTTTGTTGACCGTCGAATAGCTGTCAAGTCTCAACATTGGTTTGGCGGCGCTTTAGGAATGTGTGTGAGAAGTGGTGACGTGGGCGGGGAGGGCGGGGTATGCGTCCTAATTTCGGGGGGGGGGGGGGGCGCGCCCCCCCGGACCCCCCCTGGGGTACGTGCCTGTCCTGCAGCCTATAGCAGAAGCGACTACACGACCTAGCGGCCAGAAGTATGGAACTCTATCTTCAGTTTTGCCATTTCATTACGGGATAGAGCAGATCCTTAAGAGGCACACCAACATTGAAAACGAAGCAGCTTTGTTTGGTTAGAACTTGCTGGAGAGCTTGGAGTCCGGTTCCCTTTTATGCAGAACGAAATGAACCGATGCTCGCAGCACTATATGATCCGAGGTTTAAATCTATTTTCTGTATAAATTCATTCAATCAGTCACAGGCTGCTGAGCTACTGGCAGCCGAAATTACTGCGAGACACGCTCGCATGAGCTCTCCATTGCAGCACTTTAAAAATCCGAAGCCATCGACAAGTCATGCTGCAAGCAAAGAAGGCCAGGAAACTGTCTGGGAGGGTGTCGAACTTCTGACGTCAAAACGAGCAGCACAATATGCTCACACCCTATAGCCAAAAAACAAAAGTATACTTCAATGAGCCGCTGATCCCAAGAAAGGATGATCCTTTGAAATATTTGAAAGAGCATGGAGCATCACTGCATCCAGGAATCCCCAAAATTTATTTGCGATTCCTTCCCATCCCTGCACAGAGGCGCCCAAAGAACGCATGTTTTGAACTGCAGGAAACACCGTAATATCACGGCGAGAGGGCCTGAAGCCAGGTCATGTGGTACAGCGTGTGTTTCTGCATGACAATTTGTAGCCTTGCGGTAACAGTCACTCACCGCTTTCTCTGATCGAGGACATGAGCAGACATCATTTATTTGTTCTTTGTGCAAATTTTCAATAAAGTATTTTGTACTTAATATTTGATTCCATACTCGATATATTTGGCCACTATTCGGCAATATTCGATTCGAATCGATTCGAGACAAAATTTTACTATTCGCACACCTCTAAAATTATTTTATGAGTAACTGTGCCTTTTAGTTTGTCTATGTGGTTATATTTTAGCCATTGAGGACTCGGACACTACTTTGAAAATGTGCTGTGCATACAGTGCTTCGTACTTTGATATCTTATTGTCCTGGTGGAATTGTGGCGTGAGTGTGACTCTGTATCATCTCTTATAGAAATAATGTTTTTCTAAACACACTACTTCTTTCCACGGACAGTATTTGAGTGGAATGATCTTAACGCTGGTATAACCAAAGAAAATAAATTGGGAAAATTTCAGGATATCTTGACACCATGAGATGTCTTTCTTGTTTCCCATTGCTTCTCGTTTTCTTGGCGAGAATGATGTCTTATAAGTCATCGCAATCATCATAATCATCATCATCAGCCTATTTTATGTGCACTGGAAGACGAACGGCTCTTTCTGCAATCTCCAATTACCCCTGTCCTGCGCCGACCAATTCCAATTAGCGCCTGCGAATTTCGTAATTTCATGACGCCACCTAGTCTTCATCCGTCCTGGACTGCATTTCTCTTCTCTGGGAACCCATTCTGTAAGCCTAATGGTCCACCGATTATCTCACCTACGCATTACATTACATGCCCAGCTTAATTTTTTCGCCTAATGTCAATTAGTATATCGGCTATTCCCGTTTGCTCTCTGATCCACACCGCCCTCTTCCTGTCTCTTGACGTTACGTTCAATATTTTTCGTTTCATCACTTTTGCGGGGTCCTCAACTTGCCTGAGAGCCTCTTTGTCAGTCTCCCATACGTTTTTATATATATTTCAATAGGTGAAGCGCCAATAGTGACGATACACAAGAAGAAATACAGACCAAGACAAGGCGCTACTTGCTACTTGCTACTTGCAGTTGCAAGTAGCGCCTTCTCCTGTCTGTATTTCTTCTTGTGTGTCGTCACTATTGGCGCTTCACCTATTGAAAGCTATGCAGGAACTAGCCCCTCAACGTGTTTTACTGCGTTTTTCTATAAGTTTGTATGTGTATGTATGTGTTGAGAATGGCTAATGCCGGTGCGACGGATGGCAGGGAGTCAGCTATAGTAGCCAGAAATGAAAGAGCTGCAAAGAAGTTTGAGGAATTACTAAGCGGAAAAGGACACGTTCACCCAGTCGTAGCTAATTACTAAAAATGAGACCTGTACGGGTTTCTCCACAGAAAAGCATCGCCCTGGTTCAAGAATCAAAGCGGGAACCACCGCCTTTCAGGGGTAGCCGCTCTACCATCTGAGCTAACCAGGCAGTTTTGCAGATGGCAAGCCAAGTCGAACTTATCAACAACTCCAAGCAAAGGCAGAAGTGCTGCAGAAATCCGCGAGGTGGAGCGAAGTAATTAATTAGGGGAAAATGATACGTCCATCCAATCGTAGCTAATTGCTACAAATGAAACCCTTCTGGGTTTCACGATAGATAAGCCTTGCAGTTTAAAAAAAATTGTCGTTGTTCGGGACTTTTTCTCTAACTGCCAAGCTTTACTTTCGAGTAACCAGTATAGGTTTCCTTTGTAGCAATTAGCTACGATGGAGCGGATGCGTCATTTCTTATTTATTAATTACTTTACTCTACCTTGCGGGCTTCCGCAGAACTATTACGTCATTCCTGCCTTTGCTTCGAGTTGTTAATAAGTCCGACTTAGCCTTGCCACTGCAAGCTGCCTGGTTAGCTCAGATGCTAGAGCGGCTGTCCTGGAAAGGTGGTTGTCCCGTGTTCAAGTCCTGGACGAGGGCGAATTTTTCTTCAACTGCAGGGTTTTCTTTCGAGGAATCTGTAGAGGCTTTGCTTGTAGCAATTAGCTAGGATTGGCACTACGTGCTATTTTCTGTTAGTTAATTCCTTCCCTCCACCTTCGGGTTTTCGCAGAACTATAACGCCAAGTTTCAGGAATCCTGCACGAGCGTCACCCGGGAGTATTGGCAGATATAGGCAGTGACCCAGCACTCCAGAAGCGACACGGTGACGAGAACGACGCGGTTATTGAACGCGCAGCGTGAGATCGAAGGCTAGTGGAAGAGGGCAACTGGAGAGAAGGGCAAGTATGTTCCCTAAGCCCTAGATGCGCCGCTACCATACGGCAGTCGCTCAGATGAGTGAACGCTGCTGACTTTCAGCACCCGCCGGTAAGTGCCAGGCTCCCTGAGTCTTTTCACTACCAATATGGCGACGTTTACTGCACCCCTTTGTGCGTGCACTCTGAATGTCCGCCGCTTAGGCTCCTGCCACAAACAGTATCAGCTGATACACTTGGCTCACGTATTTGACCTTTATGTACTCTCGATTCAAAAGACGAAAGTGGACAACCAGAATCGTATGAATGAATGAATGTTTGACGTTTAATGACGCAAGGGCCAAGTATGGCGAAAGAGTGGCATACGCATTGTAATGAGTTCGCAGTGTAGTTACGAGTTCTATGAAGTTGGTGTGACGGGGCTGTAAAGGGGCCTTAAAAATAGGCGCTCTAAAGTGCATAAAATCTGTATAGTAAGATTATGGCGATGACATATGACCTGTACTATGGACATTAAGATGCAATTTCAAAAGAATGACACGATGCGTAAAATATATCCGGTTATAAGATTGGCTAGAGCACTACAGAGGCCCCGTTAGAGCCCTTTAAACACAAGGGCCTGGAGGCATGTGCTATGCAAAACAACTATCGCAGCGGCATCCTCTGTAACGAGAATGCTCTAAGAATTTAATGGACTTATAACATGTAAGATAACATCATTTAAGAAACCGAGGACTTCCTTGGTGTTAAAAAGTAGTTTCCTACCTGGAAACATAGCTGCGTGAAGAGGGATGTGATAACGGTATGCAAGAGGAAAATGTTTATTTCTCTCCGCTTCGGCTTCCCCACACTGCAAGAGCACGTGGAGAATGGTCAGCTTCTCGCCACATCAGCCTCAGGCTGGAGGTTCCTTTCCAGTAAGCAGAAAATCATGGATACCAAATGTGTGTCCTATTCTGGGACGACAGAAAAGGACATCTGTTCGCCGTGTTTTTGTTGCGGAGGGCCAAGAACAAAACTGTGGCTTTGTCACATGCAGTTTGTTATTTGTGCGTCCTACATGTGTTGCCAATGGTTTCGCAGTTTCTTTCGTATGAAAGGTTTCAGATCTGTGAGAGGCACCGAAGCAGTAGTATTAACAGTAGGGGATGCAATTGATGTGGCCATCTGGTGTACTAGAACGTTAACTTCGATTCCTCTATGGTCAGGTACCCAGCATATAATGATATGCTGGTTGGTTAGATAAGCTTTGTACAGGTCGGAATAGACCTCAATAAGTACGGGATTTTTATGTTTGCAGAGTGACATTAGAGCCTTCAACATATTTAGGGAGTCTGTATATATAACGGCTTTTTGGAGTTTCGATTTATTTATATGCTTTACAGCCCACAATAATGCGTAGGCCTCTGCCGTAAAGATAGTTGTTTCTGGATGTAGTAGACAGGATTCCGAGCAGGACGGACCAATGGCTGCATAGGACACTCCGGCTTGTGACTTGGAAGCGTCTGTGTAGAATTCTGTGCACGAGTGCTTGTACTGAAGTTCTAGGAAATGGATTCGGATTTCGACCTCGGAAGCATGCTTTGTATGTTTTTGAAAGGATACGCCACATTCTATCACCTGCCAGTCGCAAGGAGTTAATAGCTTGGTAGGATATGCTCTAGGAGTGGGACATGCATTTCATCGCTAAGCTCCTCAACACGCAGTGAGAAAGGCTGTCTTACAGATAGGCGATTGCGGAAGAGTGTAGCACACGTCAAATCGTTAACGGTATTAAAACATGGATGTTCAAGGTTAGAGTGCACATTAAAGGAATATGTAAAGCTGATGTTTGACCGCTGCAGGTGGAGCGACCACTCATTCGATTCGGCATATAAGCATTCTATCGGGCGTGTTCTGAAAGTGCCAGGGGTTAAGCGGATACCTAGATGGTGGACAGGATCTAGCTTCTTTAGCGTGCTCGGGGCGGCAGAGTTATATACTACGGCACCATAATCCAATCGAGACCGAATTAGGCTCTTGTAGAGATTCATTAAACACTTCCTGTCACTACCCTATGTAGCCTTGGATAGAAATTTCATTAGGTTCATTGTTTTTAGAAATTTATCTTTAAGATATTTAATGTGTGGAGTGAAAGTGAGTCTATAGTCAAGTATATTACCTAGGAATTTGTGCTCTTTGTTGACAAGTATTTGTTGCCCACACAGTTCTAAGCAAGGATCCGGGACCTGGCTTCTCTTTCTTGTAAGAAGAACACAAGGGCTTTTGTTAGGACTGATGATAAATCCAGTTTGTCAGCCCACTTTGACACTTTGTTGAAGCCATGCTGTACCTGTCTCTCGCACACTGCGAGGTTACATGATTTGAAACCTATTTGAATGTCGTCCACGTAGACGGAATAAACTATGGCAGGTGGTAATGAAGCACGAAGCGTGTTCATCTTCACGATAAAGAGCGTGCAGCTGAGCACGCCTTCCTGGGATACACCAGTTTCTTGTGTAAAAGGACGTGACAGTACATTGCCGACTTTTACCCGGAAGGTACCATTGGACAAATAGTTTTCTATTAGGTTTAGCATATTACCATGAATTCCAATTTCTGACAGTCTCTCAAGATTCCGTAGCGCTACGTTGTGTCGTACGCCTACTCCATATCGAGGAATATTGATAAGAAAAACTGTTTGTGTACAAATGTGTCACGGATATTTCCTTCAATACGTACACGATGATCAGTTGTGGAGAGCCCTTCTCTGGAGCCACACTGATAGGCAACAAGCATTTTGCTCAGTTCAAGAAAATGGATGAGTCGCCGATTAATAATTTTTTTCAAATACCTTACAAAGGCAACTTCTGAGGGCTATCGGGAGGTAAGTTATCACTAAGTAAGGGTTTTTGCCTTGTTTCAAAACAAAGACCACAATGGCTTCTTTCCATGGGGTTGCAAGGTATCCTGCAGCCAAAATAGTGGTGAAATGTGCGAGTAGTGTAACTTGCGTGTCATGGTGAAAGTTTTGATCATTTCATACATGATTCTGTCAGACCACGGTGCAGAGCTCTTGCATGCACTCAAGGCAGCTCTCAACTTGGCAATACTAAAAGGACAGATGTACGGTTCATTCTGTCGACGTTTTCTTTTGGCTTACTTTCTTCTATTTGTTTATATTTGAGAAATGATTGTGAATAATGGGTTGAACTTGACACCCTGTCAAAGTGATCCACAAGTGAGTCCCCCTGATTTTGCTGTGTATCACCCTGTGTGTTTGCCAAAGGAAGTGTATATGTTTGTCGCCCTCTGATCCTATTAACACTGTTCCAGACTTTAGCCTCAACTGTGTACGAGTTATTACTCAATAAAATAATAATATTAATAATATTAATAATAATAATAATGATAATAATAATTCTTTATTGACACAAGAATTCCGCCAACACTAATACATAATAGGCCTGCCAAAGCCGCATTGGGCTTGAAGGGCAGAGCCGACAGACAGCGTTTAACACGATGTAATATCGCGGATAACGCAAGATATACAGAAACATTGTTAACACGCACGGACACAGAAGAGAAACACAAACAGCAATGAGGAGGCAAAAAATGAAAACAAACCACGTATCCTGCGATGAAAAGTAACATAACCCACCATTCTTAATACAGAGCGAGAAAACATACATCAGGCATTTGTATGTCACTAAAAACCATCAATTACCCTATTGACAACAGCCAACAAAAAACAATGAAAATAGGAACCAAAAAAGAGACAGGAATATACATATGTGATCTGCAGGAAGCAGGGCACTGAAACAAAACGAAAGTACTCTTTACACGCTCTATTCACACACATCAGTAGGCGTAAAATGAAATAAAATAAATTGATGTATTTTCTCCAGTACCCTAAATTTGTGTAGGGTTTTAATACACATGAAAGAACCAACCGTGTAATGGATTAGAGGTTAATGCGACGAAGAATTTGTTTTAATTTATACTTTGATTTCACGCGAAAAGCGCTTGCTGATAGTTTATTGAGAGAGGAAGGGATGAAGTAAATACGAGTGCGCTGACCGTGGTAGAACAGCGAGGCACCCGAAAACGGTCTTTCGGCCGGAGACAACGAGCAGGAACATATTGTCGCAGTACAACGCAGACAGTAGACAGGGAGACGTTCAAGAGCCGCAGGACAACTTGTTCAAATACAAAACGGGCCAAAGACACGTCTTCTTCTTCCACGCCGAATCCCACTGACCCACTAGACGAAATCCGTTAATGTCCCTATCTTCGTCGTCGTCTGCATAGAAGAATAGACGCACGCGTCATTTGTCCCTCCCTAAAAGAGCATCGTCCCGATGCTAGACCAAAAGTGTCACTTGCGGAATTAAGGGTCTCTCGCATAGTTATTCGCTCACGTACGGCTTCATGCGGACAACGTGCACAAGTTCAGGACGGTGCGTGCGGCGCCGCGTACAATTGGGACTATCGGGGACGACCTCGTACGTGGCGTCACTGAGTCGGCGCAATACGCGATATAGACCGAAGTATCGCCTTAACAGCTTTTCGGAGAGGCCTCGTTTTCGTATGGGTGGCCAAACCCACACTCTGTCGCCGACGTCGTAGATTACTATTCGACGGTGAAGGCGCCCGGCGTCGTAGTCTTGCTGCTGGCAGATCCGCAAGCGCGCGAGTTGCCGAGCCTCTTCTGCGCGTAGCGTAAACACATGCGGCGTCCGTATCAGTGTCGTCAAAGTCATGTGGAATCATAGCATCCAACATCGTTTGTACATTCCGCCCATGAACAAGGGTGAACGGAGTCATGCGCGTCGTCTCTTGTTTCGCCGTGTTATATGCAAAGGTGATATACGGTAGGATGTCGTCCCAATTTTTATGTTCAACATCCACGTACATGGAGAGCATGTCTTCAATTGTTTTGTTTAGGCGTTCTGTTAATCCGTTGGTTTGTGGATGGTAGGCGGTTGATTTCCGATGCGCCGTTCCACTTAGCAGCAATACGTGATCTAAAAGGGCAGCCGTGAATGCGGTTCCTCGGTCTGTTATTACCACGGTTGGTGCGCCGTGTCGCAACACAATGTGCTCAATGAAAAAACGCGCCACCTCTTCCGCTGTGCTTCTCTGGATTGCCTTTGTTTCAGCGTAACGTGTGAGGTAGTCGGTTGCTACGATAACAAAGCGAATCCCGGCAGTAGAAGTAGGTAGCGGACCCAATATATCCATTCCGATTTGGTCAAATGGTCTTCGAGGAACCTGGACGGGTTGCAGGAGGCCGGCTGGTTTCGACGGAGGCGACTTGCGCCTCTGGCAGTCGAGGCAAGTGCGGACGTGATGTTTCACGGTGGTGTTAAGTCTCGGCCAGTAGTACCTCTGCTTCACTCTGGCCAACGTTCTCGTGTAGCCTAAGTGACCAGAAGTCACCTCGTTGTGACAGGCTTGAAGTACTTCCGTACGAAGAGCTGCAGGAATGACGAGCAGATAGGGGGACCCGGTCGAAGAAAAGTTTCTTTTGTAGAGGACTTTGGCCCGCAAACAAAACGAAAACAGGTCGCTTGCGAAAACTCTAGGCGGTTTCGCAGATCTGCCCTCTAAGTAACTGATGAGCTCAAGCAACTCAGGGTCGTCCCGTTGTTGTTGGGCGATGGTGGATGTGTCCAGAACACAAAGAAATCCCCGAGTCTTCTTCGGGTGGAGCAGACGACTCTATCGGCGATCGAGACAGGCAGTCAGCATCCGTATGTCGTTTCCCCGACTTGTACTTGACAGTCATGTCAAACTCTTGCAACCGTAGGCTCCAACGCGCCACTCGTCCCGAAAGGTCTTTAAGGTTTGTCAACCAACATAGTGAATGGTGGTCGCTGATAACTGTGAAGTGGCGGCCATACAAATATGGGCGAAATTTCATAACAGCCCATACTATGACGAGGCATTCCTTCTCAGTTGTGGAGCAATTGGCCTCTGTGCGTGAGAGTGTTCTGCTTGCATAGGCAAGTACTCTTTCTGTGCCCTCCTGCCACTGCACAAGAACAGCTCCCAACCCGACATTGCTGGCATCAGTGTGGAGCAATCTAGGAGCGGTCTCATCAAAGTGAGCAAGCACTGGAGGTGTCTGGAGACGTTCTCGCAAGTCAGTGAATGCACCTTGCTCTTCGTCGCCCCATACAAAAGCAACGTCGTCTCTCGTCAGGCGAGTTAACGGCGACGCAATGCGAGCAAAGTCCGCAATAAACCGCCGGTAATAGGCACAGAGGCCCAGAAAGCGCCTGACAGCCTTTTTATCGGTTGGTACTGGAAACTGTGCTACCGCCGCAATTTTATCAGGATCTGGGCGAACACCTGCGTGGCTGACGACGTGACCGAGAAACTGTAGTTCCGCAAAGCCAAAGTGGCACTTCTCCGGCTTCAGGGTGAGGCCGGCGGACCGGATGGACTGCAGAACCGCTTCAAGCCGTTGGAGGTGTTCTTCAAAAGTTGCGGAGAACACGATGACGTCGTCCAGGTACACTAAGCAGGTTTTCCACTTCAGACCCGAAAGCACAGTATCCATGAGGCGTTGGAATGTAGCAGGTGCAGAGCACAAACCAAAAGGCAAGACTTTAAATTCGTATAGGCCGTCTGGCGTCACAAAAGCAGTTTTTTCACGGTCTCTCGGATCTACCTCGATTTGCCAATATCCGCTCTTTAAGTGCATTGAAGAGAAGTAACGCGCGTGACGAAGCCTGTCGAGTGAATTATCTATACGGGGATGCGGGTACACGTCATTCTTTGTCACTTGATTTAGTTTTCGGTAGTCCACGCAGAAACGCAAGCTGCCGTCTTTTTTCTTAACTAGAACTACAGGAGATGCCCAGGGACTCGTTGATGGTTGAATTACGTCGTCTTCCAGCATTTTTGTCACTTGTTGTATGGCTTCACGTTCTCTGGGAGCCACACGATAAGGATTTTGGTGAATTGGTCTTGCCGTGTCCTCTGTAATTATCCGATGCTTCGTTAGAGGCGTCCGACCGATGCTGGACGTCGACGCAAAGCAGTCATTAAACTTCGACAATAGCGTGACAAGCCGCTCTCGTTCGTGCTGCGACAAAGCAGTGCTGACGTTGAGTGCAGAAGCTGGGCCTTGCGTAGGTGCTTCTTCGAGTAGCGAACAGCAGCCTCGAACATCCACAACACTATCAAAATAAGCCACAGCCGTGCCCTTTGGAAGGTACCGTCGCTCTGTGCTAAAATTGGTTAGTAACAAGTTAGTGCGCCCGTCGGTGATATTTACGATTCCTCAGTGCGACCGAGATACCGTGAGTCAGCAACAACGTGGTTATTTGGTCGGCAACTCCCTCGCAATGAAACGGTGTGTCACATGCTACCGCAACAAGGGTGCATGATCGAGGTGGTATGACGACGTCGTCTTCTGCTATACGAAAGGAGTTGCGTTGCGGCGATAAGCAATGGCCTAAATCAGGGCTCTTATAAAACGTCACCATGCGTTCCGGAATGCTAATTACGGCGCCGTATTTTTTAAGGAAATCCATTCCAATAATCAAATCCTTGCAGCACACAGGAAGAACGATGAAAAGGGCCACGAAAGAAGAATCCCGGATTCTAATTCTAGCAGTACATCTTCCAAAAGGCATCAGTAATTGCCCGCCTGCCGTCCTTATGTGGGGTCCCGTCCATGGCGTCTTTACTTTCTTCAAACGGAGGACGAGTTCCTGACTCATTATAGAGAAGTCGGCACCAGTGTCGACTAACGCTGTCACCGGCTGTCCATCCACCAAAACATCAATGTAGGCGCTCACAATTTCTTCGGTGGCGAGGTTTATCGGCTTCATGTCGTTCTGCGGCGGGAGTGTCGGGGGCTTTTTATTGTCTTGCGCTTGGCCTTCAACCTTACCCCCAGAGGTCGCCGCCTTCAGTTTCCCCGGCGTGGGCTGGCGACCTTCGTCCTCGGAGGTCAGCAAAGGTACGTCCAGAAGGGGAAGGCATCTGGCGTGGAGGGGTTGGAGAGCGCGACCAACGGCCGAAATCGGACTGAACATGCGGCACGGATTCGTTATTCGGGTGCGCTATTGGAGGTCCCTGAAAAGCAGTTTCGTCGCGGCGTAGCATGGAGTCATCAGTTGCACGTCGACCATAGGACCACGGACGAAAAGGTCGAAATGATGTGTCGTGATGCCAGCAATGACGCGAAATGTGGGCGACGCCTCCGCAGTGAAAACAGAGTGGGCGCCTATCGACGGTACGCCATGCGTCGGTTCTCCGAAATTGCGGCCGTCCCGTAGTGTCGTTTTGCGGCGTTGGACAAGGCGCTGTGAACGGCGGCTGGTGGTATGACTGTAGCTGCGTGACGGGTGCGCGCCTCGAAGCCTCCTCTTGCGGCGGCGACCAAGGAGCGACTGTCGGAGGCTGGTGGTACGGCGGTGTGGCTGTAACGGGTGGTGGACATCGGACAGCGGCTGCGTAGGTCATGGGACGCTGGTGATCTTGCAGATCGGCTGCCGATAACGCCTGCCTGATTTCGTCGCGCACCACTCCGGCGACTGATGCTACGGGTCTGTCCACTGTCGGTGTTAGAATCTTTTGAATTTCTTCTCTGACAAGTTCTCTGATCAATTCCCGCAAGGGGTTCTGATACTCTCCAGTCACTGCGGCGGCATTGATTCTGGTGCTGGTGGACAGTCGATCGTACTGTCTGCATCTCTGATGAAGGGCCCGCTCAATAGCCGTAGCCTCTTTGATAAAGTCAGCGACGGTGGCTGGTGGATTCCGCACAAGTCCCGCGAACAACTGCTCTTTTACACCTCGCATGAGGTAGCGCAACTTTCTTTCGTCAGTCATGTTCGGGTCGGTTCTACGAAAGAGGCGGGCCATGTCCTCGGCGAACATTGTTACCGACTCATTAGGTTGTTGTACGCGTAGCTCCATCATCTGCAGGGCACGGTCGCGTCGGTCGGCACTCGCAAAATATCTGTGATTTTCTGACGAAAGTCATTCCATGTCGGTAGGCTAGCTTCGCGGTTTTCGTACCAAGTACGACCGCTGTCGTCAAGGGCGAAATAGGCGTGGGAGAGCTTTTGCTGCTCAGTCCACTGATTAATCTGTGCGACGCGTTCATATTTGTCAAGCCAGTCTTCAATGTCTTCGAAGACTGCTCCGCGATAACGATCGGGAACCAGAGGATGCAGAATGGTTACTTGTTGTGGACTGGAAAACCGGCTGCTTTGGGATGCTTCCGTTGGGCTGGTTTCGGCCATTGCGAGATGTGTGGAGCTCCTAGAGAGAGGTGGTTGAAGAGGGAAGAACTCCGGGACAAGGCATAGCAGTCGATGACTAAAGCGATGCACGGGTGTTGAAACTGGTGATAACGCGTCCGGGCTAGAAGAGCGACTCCCAGAAGGACTCCTGAGCATCAGGCGCGGTCAGTACCCAGCACCTCCACCAGTGTCGCAGTACAACGCGGACAGTAGACAGGGAGACGTTCAAGAGCCGCAGGACAACTTGTTCAAATACAAAACGGGCCAAAGACACGTCTTCTTCCACGCCGAATCCCACTGACCCACTAGACGAAATCCGTTAATGTCCCTATCTTCGTCGTCGTCTGCATAGAAGAATAGACGCACGCGTCAATATTCAACCTTGTATTTGTGCGACCAGAAATGCCTCAGGATGGCCGTTTCCGCTAGAAGGGCGTTAAAATCTGGCAACCTTAAGGTTTTGAAAAGGTCGATGCCGGTGGTTAAACCTAAATCATAACCAATAATTTTCAGAATTGATCGAAGTATAGAGTTGACTCTATTTTTCCATCGAATCGCGCAGTGACCGTACATCGTAATCCCATAGCGAAGCATACCGTAACCCAAATCTTGCCAAACCATTTTACGAACGGAGAGTGGCAAGTAATATCTGATATGGTAAAATGTACCTGAAACTGCACGTAATCTTCAGCATATATGGGCCAGATGCGTATTCCATGTGAAGTCACTGTCGAGGAAAACGCCGAGGTATTTCACTGTTGAAACATAAGGAACGGGTGAGCAGGTGCAGGGGGAGCAAGATGAAGAGTGTGCCAGTAATGGAAGGTTTAAACTGACTTTCTTCAAAGGATTATGAAAACATATAAGCCGTGTTTTCGAGACATTTGCTTTAATGACATAGTTAGTGAACCAGTTCATAACGCTGATCGTTGCATCTTGTAAAAGGGAGATTGCATCTGAAAAACGGGGAGCTTGAGACAAGATAACTGTGTCGTCTGCGTACTGAAATGTAAAAATAGGGGTAGCAGCGGCGAGGTCATTCACATATAGATTGAAACGAAGTGGACTTAATATAGATCCCTGAGGTACTCCGGCTTTTATTGAAGTTGTATTACTCCGGTACTGACCAATGGAGACTAACTGCGTTCTATCCTCCAAAAAGTTAGAGAGTAGTTTTAGGAAAGGCCCACGAAATCCCATCAAGGAAAGTTTATATAACAAACGACTATGGCAAACACTGTCGAAAGCTTTGCTAACATCAAGAAAAATAGCACATACGACCTGGTTAGCATCAAAAGCTGAATTTATAATGTCTGAAATATCCTCAAGGAGAGCCTGTGGGCCTCTGCCTGGAACAAAACCATATTGCGTACTTGAAATAATGCTACTGGCGTCGAGGTACGTCGACATGACTTGCAGAAGGTGTTTTTCTAATATTTGAGAGATACACGGCAAAATTGAAATTGGGCGATAATTTTCGTATCTATTTCGTGCACCACTCTTGAAGAGCGGTATGACTATGGCCTTTTTCATTTCTGTAGGTATAATACCATTGGTTAAAATGTGATTCAGCAGTGATAACAGCACATACTTAACAGCGTCGAAATTTCTGCGTAACTCGTCCACAGAAATGCCATCAACGCCCGGTGATTTACCAGTTTTTAGGTTAAAAAGAATTAATCTGAGATCAAGTTCTGATAGAGGAGGAAGGTGTGCAGGTTTGTATACGCTGTTCCTTAAAGTACAGTGATCAGGGTGTGGTTTAACAGTACCATAAACCTGCGAGAAGTATGTATTAAATTCATTTGAAACAGTTGCGCCATCTGCAGAAAAATGGGATTCAAGTGGTAACAAGCGACCATCACGTTTGAATTGACCTCTTAATTCATTTGCAAGAGACCACGTCTTTTTCACGTCCGAACGAGCTTCTTTGAATTTTTGGCGCATATGATTTCACTTTGCTAGCCGAATCATGGATTTCACTCAGTTTCTACATGTTTTAAATTTTAGTAGTAGCTCCAGACAATTTGGAGCCCGTTTAGCTTGGGCCCACATAAAGTCTTTTTCCTTAATTGCCGCTAATATTTGTGGCGATAGCCATTCGTTCTCTTCTCGACGTAATCTCACTTTTACAAACCGGGTGCATTTGTTCTGTAATTGTGGAGAATCTGAACAAAACGGTCGTATAAATCAGCTGGAGAGAGTGTATATAACATGGACTGCCAGTCATGCTTTGTGACGCATTCGTCAAAGAGGTTAGAATCAACAATGCAAATTTCCTTTTTCATGCTGTTGACATTCGAAGGCGTGGCATTTTCTACAAGACGACAACAGACGAAGTAATGATCAGCGACCTTGGTTTCTTTCTTTCTTTCTTTATTGTTTGTTTCACGGATTCTCTCCGTGTAGGGGGCAGAGGTAAAGGCAAAATGCCTGACAGAGCCTCTGCGCCCCTACAGTTCAAGGCAGCATGACATATCATTCACATACATATTTGTCGAACCTATCTTTAACACACAGCACACAACAACGAAAAATTCAATTATTCAGAACACATGTCTCCAAAGCATTACTTTTGCTTCAACGGGATAATTTCGAGAAAGCAGAAGATACATATGCAATAAGTATTATATAACAATAAAATTGGCTTACACCAGAAGTCAACAAAGAAAAAAACCATAGAATCACTTGCTCGAAAATAAATAGCACATACAGTAAGTAGATCAGTACATTGAAACATTTCAGAAAAAAAAACAAAAGAAAAACGAAGGTTTAGACTGATACACAATGTAAATGCCGAAACAATGGCAAACATGATTTACAAGCGCTGAGAAAAATCTAACATAACTGAGGTTACATGTGTTATCAGGGATGAGCACAAGTTACTCAAAATGAAAATGCAATGTCACTGCCCACTAATAGGTTTTTGCAGTCATTTTTGAAGCTGTGGAAGGATTGTGTGTATTGTACGTTAAGGTGATCACTGTTTAATATATTAATCGTTTGATAATTCAATGTTTGCTTTCCGTAATTAGTTCTTGTGGCGGGCTTTACATAGTGTGGTTTACGTATTGGGTATGAGGTGCAACTGTCGACAGGCATTGTGTGCAGCCTATATTTATATATCCACTGGAGTAGTTTGAAATAATAAACTTGATCTGCTTTAAGCATGCTATATTTAATGAAGAGCGGTTTTGTTCGGAGTCCTCGTTTGTCACCCACATAGTTTTCACACATTCTCAATATTTTCTTTTGTACAATGATTAGTTTGTTGTAGTTTGAAGCTGTCGTAGTTCCCCAGACTAAAATGCCATAACTGAGTTTTGAATAGAAAAGTGAGTAATATAATGTTTGTTTCAACCAGGTGGGTAGTATATTTTGTATTTTATACATGCAGCCAGTAACGCGAGATAGCTCACTTTTTAATTTGTCAACATGAGTATTCCAAGTAAAGTCCTCTGTAAACCATACGCCCAAGAACTTTTGCTCTGTAACTTGTTCCAGTAACGTGTCCTCAAAGTGCAGATGAACACAATAGGGGTCTCTTTTATTTGCTGGCTTAAAAATTATATATTTGGTTTTGCTTGTGTTTAAACTTAGCCGGTTGCTTTTAAGCCACCTGGAGAGGTGTAAGAGGTAACTGTTAGCTGATGATTCTATGACCTCTTTTGTAGTGCCAGTAAAGAAGATATTAGTGTCGTCAGCATACATTATTATTTCAGGGGAGTTTGGTATGGACGTTATATCATTTATGTATACAAGAAATAAGAGGGGTCCTAAGATTGATCCTTGAGGAACGCCACATTCGACTTTCAATTTTTGTGATACCAGATTGTCGACGCATACATACTGATACCGATTTGAGAGATATGATGTAATTAAATTCGGTGCTACTCCTCGAACACCATATGCAGCAAGCTTCTTTAGAAGGATATCGTGCTGCACAGTGTCAAATGCTTTTTTTAAATCCAAGAAAATCCCCAGAGTGAGCAGTTTGTTCTCAATATTTTCAATTATTTTGTCCTTTATATTTGTTAAAGCTAGTTCTGCAGACTTACCCTTTTGAAAGCCATACTGCGACTTCGTAATTATCTTGTGTTTATGAAAAAAAGACGTAAGCCTATCATTAATAACACGCTCAAATATCTTGGAAAACACCGGCAAAACAGATATCGGCCTGTAGTTGGTAAGCTTTTTCTCATCGCCACCCTTGTAGACAGGGGTGATCTTAGCTATTTTTAATTCATCTGGGAACTCGCCGCGTGTAAGCATCTGATTTATTATATGGGTTAATACAGGACTCGTAAGATGAGCGACATACTTGACAGGTAAGGCCTTTATTTCGTCTTCTCCGCCTGCAGCTTTGTTTTCTAGGGTCGTGATAATTGCTTCAATTTCAGTAGGAGTCGCTGGTGTAAGCATAATGGAATCAACCTGCCCTGTAGTCATGAAAATATCCGCTTGCAAGTCTTCTCCACTATATACCCCTGTGCTTACAAAGTGTCGATTCATTTCATCAACAAGCTGTTGCCCAACTACACTGGCATTATCGATTACAATTTCATTCACGATATGCGTTTTTCGCCCTCGTCCAGTTAAATCGTTCACTGTATTCCACAGTTTACGTTGATCGTTTTGAATTTTGTAAAATTTTCTTTCGTAATAATCATCCCTTGCCTTTTTCAAATCGAAGTTTAATTTATTTCTGAATTTTTTAAACTCAGTCAATATGTCACAATTACGAGAGCTAATGAAACTGTGGTACAAATTATTTTTTTTACGTATTCGTTTGTATAAGTCCGCAGTTATCCATGGTTTTCTAACTTTTTTATTTCTTTTTTTCTGCTTTCGCAGAGGGAAGGCTGTATTGTAGCACTGGTTGAATTTATCCAAGAAGATCTTGTACGCAGTTCTGGGGTTATGCTGATCATAAACGGCCTGCCAGCTTTCTTGGTTGATAAGGCAGCTGAACATGTTTAGCGTAGTTTCGTTTACCGTGCGGATCAAGAGGTTTCCTTCATCATTATGTTGTTTCTTGTAGGATGCATTTGTTAGACAAAACACGGGCAGGTGATCGCTGATGTCATTCAAGATTACACCAGCGGAAAGACCATCGCTATCTATGTTTGTGACGCAGATGTCAAGGGATGTGGCCGTGTCAACGGTCACCCTAGTGGGCAGTGTTATCACATTGTTGCACGCGTACTGGTGAACAGCGTCTCGAAATGTGTTAGCATGTAAGTTACCGGATATTGTGTCAATATTTATATCTCCAAGGATCATAAACGGCGCATTCGCCGAGCTAAAAGAGCTAAGTGAATTTTCAAAAAATGACATGAATTCAGATACGCAGCCAGAAGGTGGCCTGTACACGGCGCAGACAATGGTGTTAAGCACTTTCACCGATAAGCTCTCAACATTTTCATCCATTCTGCACATGCTGTCTAATACCTTATGCGGTAAATTATCTTTTAAGTAAATGGCTATCCCACCACCTCTTTTGTTTTTTCTACTTATGCTTTCCCATTTGTAACCTTGAAGGTAAGGGGGTTCGATTTCATCTGACAGCCAAGTTTCCGTGAGTACTATAACGGTAAATTTTAAGCTAAATGACTGCAGAAACATTTCAAGATCCTGAACCTTATTTTTAAGGCTTCTCATATTTAGATGAATTGCTGAAAACTTTCTTTCGCCTTTTTTGTATTTTTCATTGAAATGATCACATTCATAATAGTGGCATTCCTGTGGTATGTCTTCCATTTGAGCTGTTGTGCACTGTACAGCTTGTACAGTGCTTCTATACAATTATCTGCTCTATGTCAGCAACGCTGCTAATTCTGTGGCTTGTGGTTCGCTCGTCCTTACGGGCAAAAATTTTCCCGCCAGTCACCCACACAAACTTCCATCCTGCTACTTTTTTCTGAGCGATCGCAGCACCCAGAATTATCTTGTTTGAGCGGGTCAGGTGTTCGTTCACATAGATGGGTGTGCCGTCTCCACCATAATCAAGATCTTTTGTAGTCATTCTCTGCTTTCTTGCTTTTTGCAGAATTTTGTCCCGTTTTGTGCGTTGTACAAAACGGACAACAATGTTTTTTTCGGAGGAGTTTGATGTGGGCACACGATGGCAGATGTCAATGTCCGAATCTGCAATCGGTTCATTCAGAGTACTCCCGATCCTCCTCACAACATCGACAACGTCACCTTCCTCAGGCACTCCTTTTATTTCCAGGTTGTTCATCCTTTGATATTGTTCTAATTCATCTATCCTTTTACTCAATCTGCAGTTTTCAGCTTCCAGTTCTTTGTTTTTCTTTGAAAGACTTTGGACTTCCTTTCTAAGTTCTTTCATTTCACTTATGATTTCATTGACACCATCACAGGTATCGTTGCAGTTTTTCACACTTTCTTTCAATGATCTGAGATCTGACCTTAGTTCTCGCCTCAGGTCCTCAAGCGCCTTGGCAATATCTTTCACGTCCTTGCTCATTTACGTTTAAGTATAGCAAGTGCCTTACAGAAGTACCCAACAAAAGCAATGGCAGTGTCAAATACAATGTTTGCTGTGTTCGGCAGCAGTGCACAGTCAAGATTTCGGGCTTTATACAATAGAAAATAATATTGCTCACCTGCAGAAGATGCAGAAATGAGCCGTTGCTCTGTGGTGCACCGCTGCCGAACTGAAGATGCAGCTGAGGCGCTGCTCCTAATATAGGCAGAATCGTCCACCAGGGGCGTCCTTGTGCATGCGCTGTTCCGCCTCTCGAAGCTTATCCGCTGACGGCCGCTGATAGCACCGGACCAGCGACGAAGCAATGCCTTGCTCGGTAGATGGGCACGTGCCGAAAGCTGCAGAAGATGCAGAAATTAGCCGTTGCTCTGTGGTGCACCGCTGCCGAACTGAAGATTCAGCTGAGGCGCTGCTCCTAATATAGGCAGAATCGTCCACCAGGGGCGTCCTTGTGCATGCGCTGTTCCGCCTCTCGAAGCTTATCCGCTGACGGCCGCTGATAGCACCGGACCAGCGACGAAGCAATGCCTTGCTCGGTAGATGGGCACGTGCCGAAAGCTGCAGAAGATGCAGAAATTAGCCGTTGCTCTGTGGTGCACCGCTGCCGAACTGAAGATTCAGCTGAGGCGCTGCTCCTAATATAGGCAGAATCGTCCACCAGGGGCGTCCTTGTGCATGCGCTGTTCCGCCTCTCGAAGCTTATCCGCTGACGGCCGCTGATAGCACCGGACCAGCGACGAAGCAATGCCTTGCTCGGTAGATGGGCACGTGCCGAAAGCTGCAGAAGATGCAGAAATTAGCCGTTGCTCTGTGGTGCACCGCTGCCGAACTGAAGATTCAGCTGAGGCGCTGCTCCTAATATAGGCAGAATCGTCCACCAGGGGCGTCCTTGTGCATGCGCTGTTCCGCCTCTCGAAGCTTATCCGCTGACGGCCGCTGATAGCACCGGACCAGCGACGAAGCAATGCCTTGCTCGGTAGATGGGCACGTGCCGAAAGCTGCAGAAGATGCAGAAATTAGCCGTTGCTCTGTGGTGCACCGCTGCCGAACTGAAGATTCAGCTGAGGCGCTGCTCCTAATATAGGCAGAATCGTCCACCAGGGGCGTCCTTGTGCATGCGCTGTTCCGCCTCTCGAAGCTTATCCGCTGACGGCCGCTGATAGCACCGGACCAGCGACGAAGCAATGCCTTGCTCGGTAGATGGGCACGTGCCGAAAGCTGCAGAAGATGCAGAAATTAGCCGTTGCTCTGTGGTGCACCGCTGCCGAACTGAAGATTCAGCTGAGGCGCTGCTCCTAATATAGGCAGAATCGTCCACCAGGGGCGTCCTTGTGCATGCGCTGTTCCGCCTCTCGAAGCTTATCCGCTGACGGCCGCTGATAGCACCGGACCAGCGACGAAGCAATGCCTTGCTCGGTAGATGGGCACGTGCCGAAAGCTGCAGAAGATGCAGAAATTAGCCGTTGCTCTGTGGTGCACCGCTGCCGAACTGAAGATTCAGCTGAGGCGCTGCTCCTAATATAGGCAGAATCGTCCACCAGGGGCGTCCTTGTGCATGCGCTGTTCCGCCTCTCGAAGCTTATCCGCTGACGGCCGCTGATAGCACCGGACCAGCGACGAAGCAATGCCTTGCTCGGTAGATGGGCACGTGCCGAAAGCTGCAGAAGATGCAGAAATTAGCCGTTGCTCTGTGGTGCACCGCTGCCGAACTGAAGATTCAGCTGAGGCGCTGCTCCTAATATAGGCAGAATCGTCCACCAGGGGCGTCCTTGTGCATGCGCTGTTCCGCCTCTCGAAGCTTATCCGCTGACGGCCGCTGATAGCACCGGACCAGCGACGAAGCAATGCCTTGCTCGGTAGATGGGCACGTGCCGAAAGCTGCAGAAGATGCAGAAATTAGCCGTTGCTCTGTGGTGCACCGCTGCCGAACTGAAGATTCAGCTGAGGCGCTGCTCCTAATATAGGCAGAATCGTCCACCAGGGGCGTCCTTGTGCATGCGCTGTTCCGCCTCTCGAAGCTTATCCGCTGACGGCCGCTGATAGCACCGGACCAGCGACGAAGCAATGCCTTGCTCGGTAGATGGGCACGTGCCGAAAGCTGCAGAAGATGCAGAAATTAGCCGTTGCTCTGTGGTGCACCGCTGCCGAACTGAACAACAGCTGTCTGCATCGCATAATTGGAGCACCGAACATTAATATGGTCAATGCAGGCTTTAACCAACTTTCCACACAGAAATTCTTCACGCGTTGCTTGATGTATAATGCCTTCTAATCCCCATTTAGATAATAGATCGAGACAGTCGGCGACCGGTGGCAGAGTGGGGCGGAGGGTGTCGATGTTTATATCGCCTAGCATACACACGTTTTCGTCAAGAGATAGGGATGATAGGGCTGTGTCAAGCTCTGATAAAAATAAGCGAACATTGCAACAAGGCGGCCGGTACTTGGACAAAACAAGCAATGAAGTCCCAGATGAGCATTGTCGCAGAGCAACAAATTCAGCTTGCGAAAAGGAAAGCGGTATTTCTGATACAGACCACTTGTCTGACGCCCCCACCTTTACGCAACGTGCGAGTGTATGAAAACAACTTATAACCTGGTATAGAATAAGAAGACATGGCGTCCGCAGGAACTATAATTTCTGTCAAAGCAAAGACGTCACAGATAGACAGGAAAGGCGAAGTTAAAGCGCAAAAATGATTTCAGTGTTTACGGATGCTGCGGATATTAACATGGGTGGCAGTGAAGGCATTACCGGTGTTAGTAATAAAAAAAGTTATGAACGTCTGAGAAGGTATGAAACGAAAGTGATCTAGCTACATCCATATTTATACGATCTTTTCGAGGTCAATGGAAGTATCAATGCGAATGACAGGAGCACCCTCAGCCTTTCTGGCCAGGACCCTTCCGTTGCGTGTCCAGACAAACTTGTAGTCCTTTTGCTTCCCTCTTAGACGGGCCTGACGAAATAAATGTCGCTTAGCGCGTGTCAGATTGTCGTTGAAATATAGCCGAGGATTTGGAGCCATTCCATTAAAGACAAGACTTGGGAGACAACTGCGAGAATCGAGCCACTTTTGCTTGATCGCTACAGTTTGGGCTTGCACAAGAATAGCCGGGATGCTTTTCCGCCACTTGACCCAGTACAGATATGAGGTCCTCGTTATGCTGAACGGGGAAACCGTGTATCTCAATATTACACCTTCTGGTGTACTGCTCAAGGGCATTGATTTCAGTGGTCATATTGTGAAGGGCTGCAGCCTGAGAAGAAACTGTCGATGACAACGTCTCGCACTGGGCACGAAGCTGGCCAAGTTCAGCTTGGCTATCCGACACCGCCGAAAGTACGGAATCGTATTTTGAGGAAAGAAACTCAATAGACTTCTGTATTTCCCCAACAGACTCAGTCAGCTTTTCTCCCGAGGTTTTGAATGCCAGAAGTTCTTCCATCTTAACTACAAGTGCTTCTACAATTGTTGTAAGCTGATCCAGTTTGTTCTTGACGTCTGTTAACTGATGTGAGAACGAAACCTCGCTATTGGTGGATCCATATTGCCTACATGTCTGGCAGGACGCAGCTTCGCGCTTTTCGGACGTCATTTTAGTGTAGGTACCCTCGGCAACCCCCGAACAACTTTTGCCAAGATGATACCTCCGCTTGCACAAAGAGCACGTCAAACATTTACCATCCGCAGGTAACACCTGGGGGCAAACAGCACAAATATTCGGCATCTTGTTGCAGTCAGCGGCAAACGAGGGCACGTGAGAAAAATACAAAAGCAGGTTGATACAAGGACTCACCTGCCGACAGCAAGGTAAAAACAGTCACTGGCTGGTCACGGTTTGCCGCCGACTGCAGAGAAGCCTGGCGAAAGCGAGGTTTATATAACCGCAGATGGACGTGACGTCAGGGGCGTTGACTTCAGCGACATCGGTGGCGGCAAAGAGCCGACCAGAAGCGTCCCAGGCTGCAGCTCAGCATTCCGCGTGCGCCGATGTGTATTCCAGGACGAAGCAGCCTTTGCAGACAGAAGATCCTCCCACGAACTGACAGGGATGCAGCCACGTAACCTGCCGACAGCAAGGTAAAAACAGTCACTTGCTGGTCAAGTTTGCCGCCGACTGCAGAGAAGCCCGGCGAAAGCGAGGCTTATACCCCTGTCAAGCGGGCAAGTTAAGTGCACTTACGGGGAGTGCACTTCGGGACCTTGAGTCACACTTTAGGCAACGCGCTTCTTAACGGGAAAACAAAGTGCACTCGCAGTAAAAATAAAATGGCGACAGACTAAGAGCGCGTTCTTAAATATGTAAATTAACAAGAGAAAGCTGCTAAAAAGCGATTGTTTTAAGTAGAATTATATATAAAAACAAACTTCATCTATTTGTCTCAACAAAAAACGAAGATGTTTTTATTATAAGTGTGTTGCAAGTCAATGCTGGCCAAGACGAATGCCTAGCCAATCCAAAACAACACGGCGGCGTGCGGCAGTTGATCGTGCTCATGATCCTGCTAGAACAGAATATGAGCGAGTATATATGAGCAAAGACGGCGAGTTCGATATTTAGCTACACTGCAAAATGCCATGCACACGGCTCAAAGCACGACTAGCGTGGTCAGCACGCTTTCACACCAAAATAAACACGAACTGAATGAACATGGCGGCGCCGCAGTGCCGCATCATTCTGGCGCCGTTAGTTGCGTACATGATAAATTCGTTTCTTTATTGTGCTGTTTCGCTTCTCGCTAAACACAAATTATATTGTTAAAAGCTGTTCAATAACTGAAATGAACTTTTGTGTCTTTTTTCTATGCATTACATTTTGCGTCGTTGAAAGCGTTTGTGACGAGGCTAGGCACTCCTTCAAACCGTTGGCGGCGAGGCTACGCACTCAGCCAGCAAAGTGCGTTCCGTGAACGTACTCCGACTTGAGTGCACTCATCTGAGAGTACACTCTGCTGCGACGTTAAGATTTGGGAAAGTGCACTTAAAAACCGAGTGCACTCGCCGTAAGTGCACTTAACTTGCCCGCTTGACAGGGGTATTAAATAACCGCAGATGGACGTGACGTCAGGGGCGTTGACTTCAGCGACATCGGTGGCGGCAAAGAGCCGACTAGAAGCGTCCCAGGCAGCAGGTCAGCATTCCGCATGCGCCGATGTGTATTCAAGGACGAAGCAGCCTTTGCAGACAGAAGATCCTCCCACGAGCTGACAGGGATGCAGCCACGTAACCTGCCGACAGCAAGGTAAAAACAGTCACTTGCTGGTCACGGTTTGCCGCCGACTGCCAACTTCTGCCACCTCTCTTCTGCCAACTCTCTATACTGGCTTGTCGGAGGGTTCTTCTGCGTTGGGACTTTACTTTCTTAAAGTTGATAAGATTCTCTGCAGTGGGAGAAGCGCGTAGCAACCCCCACGCTTTGTATGGTTCCCTACCAGCGATTCTACATTCGTCGTTCCACCACGGGACACTCCGTTTGCATGCCAAGCCTGTTACTTCAGATATGCATTTTGATGCGGTATCTATTATGAAAGCTGTAAAATACTCGACAGCAGCATCAATTCTTAACGAAAACATGTCAGCCCATGAGATACTTGTTCCTCCCAGTCGGCTGTATCAACCTTCCACCTAGAAGCCTGTGGTGAATATTGGTTTTGTAGATGTTCTTAGCAGTATGGAAAAGTGGTCGCTCCAGTAAGGATTGTTCGTACCTTCCTATTCAAGTTCAGGCAGTATAGGCGGGGAAACTATGCTAAGATCTTTTGCAGAAAAGGTTCTGTTTGCAAGTGAGTAATATGTGGGTTCCTTCTTATTCAGCAGGTACGCACCAGAAGAAAAAGGGAACAGTTCAACAAGACGACCTCGCCCATCTAAACGAGAGTCCCCTACAGGTAGCTGTGTGCATTGAAATCGCCAAGAACAACATAAGGTTCTGGCAGTTCTTATATAAAGGACTGAAATTCCTGTTTAATTGGTAATGTGGGGGTATGTAAAGCGAGCAAATAGGGATAAATTTGTTTAGGAGGACAACTTCAACCGCCACTGCTGCAAGGGGCGTTAGTAGCTGTAAGCGTTGACATGCTATGCTTTATTGAATTACAATGACAACACCGCCCGATGATGCGACAGCATCATCGCCATCTTTGCGAAAAGAGACATACTGTCGAAGAAAGCTTGTGTTTTTCGATTTTAAGTGTTTCCTGTAAACACTGCACTTTTGGATTGTGTTCGTCGATAAGTTCTTGCACATCATCAAGGTTTCTAAGAAAACCTCTGACGTTCTATTGAATAATTTGTGTATCCATATTAAAATTAAATTGGTGCTTTGCGTACAGAAACATAAGTGGTGCCTTAGATTGCAGAGCCCTTTGGAGGCCCTATAACGCTAGTTTTGTCCTTTCTGGAGCATTCGAGGGAGCCTCGCTGCGACTTAGGCGCTTGGTGTGCCGTGAAGATAGGTGTAGTGTTCATTGCCTCTTGTGAGGCGCGGGACACGTGCTCTTGTGAGCGAGAAATTAACCGAGAGAGACCCGCCTAGGAGGGCAAAACCCCTGCGCCCACCAGCGCGGAGGTCGATGGGGCTGCCTTTGGGTTGGGTATTGCCCGCACTGGAAAGGGCCGGGGAGGTTGGGGCAGCCTTGGCTGCGCCCACCTTCGGGGCTGCTATGGGTCGTGCGAGATCGCTGCGTGTTGTGCAAGTTGCTGCAGATAGCTTTTGTGGGGCCGGCAGCGCAAGGGTAGCCTGACCTACTTTCACCCTGGGGCCAGGAGCCAAAGGTACCTGGCTGGGCACTTGGCGTTGGCCGCTGCGACGCTGCCCCCGACACGCCGCATCAGCATAAGGTGTGCTGTGGAAAGGTGAGCACCTCTTACGGGCTTCTTTAAACGAAATCTTTTCTTTGACTTTGAGGGTGATTATGTCTTTTTCTTTCTTCCAGTTCGGACAGGAGCGTGAGTCGGCTGGATGGTCACCACTGCAGTTTACACAGTGACGTGTGCCACTGCAGTTGTCGGAGGGGTGGCCATGGACTCCACACTTTGCACAAGTTATTTGACCACGGCAGCTATGCGAGCTATGGCTGAACCTATGACAATAAAACCACCGTCTAGGATTGGGGATATGTGGTCGGACAGTTAACCTAATATATCCTGTTTCGCTGGTTTCTGGCAGTAACGCTGGATGCAAATGTTAGGACAGTATGCTTGGTGGGGATTTCCTTCTTGTGTCGTCTAAGGATAGTACGTTTTACATTGGTGACATTTTGAACTTTCCACCCTTTCAGGAGTTCAGTTTCTGCCGAATCTTGGAGGTCTGCCTCTGTCACGACTCTACGTGAGCTACTCATTGATCTGTGTTGTTTAACAGACTGGTATGCTACCAAATGTCACAAGACTGCCTAGCTTCTCGTACTAATTTTTGTAAGGGATCTCAAGAAGAAGGTCTCCACTAGCCATTTTGGTCTCTTTATAACCGGACCCTACGGCCTCTGTCAAAGATTTATGTCATGGTGAAATGAATCTGGCCTGTTTTTCAGACTTCTCACTGTGTATAACATGGTATTTCTGGTTCTCTTTCGTTCGGGTGAAGCATGTGCTTAGGTCTTCGGTGCGCGCTCTCTTCTGAGGGTGAGGATAAAGTAGGCGGAGAAAAGCGCGTGTTCCCATAATATTTCGGTTTCTTTTCGGCAGCAATGGCGGCCACCCACCACGGAGCCCTACTTGGGGGCACTGCAGCACTTAACGCATAAGACTGCAGGCACCAACCGTACACTGCCACTATTACCTAATATATTATACCCAAGGGAGGGAACATACACAAAGTTAACCCTAGCCACCCTAGGAAAATTAGGAAGTGACGGAAGAGAAGAGATGATAGGACAGTAAAAGCAGATAGGAAAGGAAAAGATTGACGAGGGGGACAAGGGAAGGCGACTGCCAATTTCCTCCAGGTGCGTCAGCCTGGAGGTGCCATCTAGTGAACCAGAGGCCGAAAGGGTGTATTGCCTCCGCCTTAACGGTCCGAACAAACGGCATCTGGTCAACCCCTAGGATCCCCCGGGCACGGCTAAGCCGCGCACGGCTACACGCGGGAAGGCCCAACCCTCGTGTGCTCGGGCACGTGGCGTCGCATCACACAAAACATCTGCTGACGCAGCTGCCCCTGCGGGGCGAGAGTCGTATCGACAACCGGCTTGCACCCTTTAGAATCCGTTATAATGTGTAGGAAGTATAATACGGATAGAATTGAACATGCTCTCAGGAACGGAGGAAGCCCATAACATTGAACAAACTAGGAATAGGCAAGAACAAGATGTATCCGTTAAGAGACAAAACAGGAAATATCATTAGTAATATGGATGAGATTGTTCAAGTGGCTGAGGAGTTCTATAGAGATTTATGCAGTACCAGTGGCACCCACGTTGATAATGGAAGAGAGAATATTCTAGAGGAATTTGAAATCCAACAAGTAACGCCGGAAGAAGTAAAGAAAGCCTTGGGAGCTATGCAAAGGGGGAAGGCAGCTGGGGAGGATCAGGTAAGACCAGATTTGTTGAAGGATGGTGGGCACATTGTTCTAGAAAAACTGGCCACCTGTATACGCAAGGCCTCATGACTTCGAGCGTACCGGAAACTTGGAAGAACGCTAACCTAATCCTTATCTATAAGGAAGGGGATGCCAAAGACTTAAAAAATTATAGACCGATCAGCTTACTGTCCGTTGCCTACAAAGTATTTACTAAGGTAATTCCAAATAGAATCGGGAACACCTTAGACTTCAGTCAACCAAAGGACCAGGCAGGATTCCGTAAATGCTACTCAACAATAGACCATCTTCACACTATCAATCAGGTGATAGAAAAATGTGCGGAATATAACCAACCCTCATATATAGCTTTCATTGATTACGAGAAAGCGTTTGATTCAGTCGAAACCTCAGCAGTCATGGAGGCATTACGGAATATGGGTGGACACGAGCCGTATGTAACAATACTGAAAGATATCTATAGCTGCTCCACAGCTACCGTAGTCCTCCATAAAGAAAGCAACAAAATCCCAATAAAGAAAGACGTCGGGCAGGGAGATACGATCTCTCCAATACTATTGACAGCGTGTTTAAAGGAGGTATTCAGAGATCTGGATTGCGAAGAATTGGGAATAATAGTCAATGGAGAATACCTTAGTAACTTGCGATTCGCTGATGATATTGCCTTGCTTAGTAACTCAGGAGACCAATTGCAATTTATGCTCACTGACCTGGAGAGGCAAAGCGGAAGGGTGGGTCTAAAAATTAATCTGCAGAAAACTAAAGTAATGTTTAACAGTCTCGGAAGAGAACGGCAGTTTATGATAGGTAGCGAGGCACTGGAAGTGGTAAGGGAGTACATCTAATTAGGACAGGTAGTGACTGCGGATCCGTATGATGAGACTGAAATAATCAGAAGAATAAGAATGGGCTGTGGTGCGTTTGGCAGGGATTCTTAGATAATGAACAGCAGGTTGCCATTATACCTCAAGAGAAAAGTGTATAACAGCTGTGTCTTACCAGCACTCACGTACGGGGCCGAAACCTGGAGGCTTACGAAAAGGGTTCTACTTAAATTGAGGACGACGCAACAAGCTATGGAAACAAGAATGATAGGTGTAGCGTTAAGGGATAAGAAAAGAGCAGATTGGGTCAGGGAACAAACGCGAGTTAATGACATCTTAGTTGAAATCAAGAAAAAAAATGGGCATTGGCAAGACATGTAATGAGGAAGGAAGATAACCGATGGTCATTAAGGGTTACGGACTAGATTCCAAGGGAAAGGAAGCGTAGCAGGGGGCGGCAGAGAGTTTGGTGGGCGGATGAGATTATGAAGTTTGCAGGGACCACATGGCCACAACTAGTACATGACCGGGGTAGTTGGAGAAGTATGGGAGAGGCCTTTGCCCTGCAGTGGGCGTAACCAAGCTGATGAAGATGATGATGATGATGATGTTTCAGAAACTTTGTCCTGTTGTCGTGGAAGGTATGGGAGCTGCGACTTCAAGCATGGGGAATGTGCTTTCCGTGTGGTGTGTGTTTATGTCCCGAAGAAGGCAAAAGACCGGCTACAGTTCTTCGAAGATATCTCATGTTTGTCAGACTGTGGTAGATCAGTTATGCTGCTTGGCGATTTCAATTGTGTTTGTCAGACTAAGATCCGCTCTGGTGAGTAACGTGTCAGTGATTCCAGTGCAGTGTGAGTGGCTTGATTGGCAATCTTCAGATGATTGATGTGGCCTACATCGCAATTGCTGAAAAAGCCGTGTTTGGCTGCTGCCCAATTCTAGGGTAGCAGCCAAAATACGGCTCGAACGAGCTTATGCTATCGCAGAACTGACTTCACATTGTGAAGACTTTGTTATTAAACCCGTATCGTTTCATGACCACAGTTTGGGTATTTTCGGGATAGGGTCGAAATAGTAATGGAAAACTGAATGGGAAATTTGGAACTTTATTGCAAGTCAGCTAAAGCATGAAAACTTTGTCTACAATAGGAAGAGTGGAATCAAATGTTTGGTTCATAAGCACCAGCGATGGTCTTGATGAATCAGGAAACTTAAAAAAACACAATAACATGAAAACAATAGAAACAGGTTGCCAGTTGATGTTTAATGCACATTGAAGACAGATCCTCGCGGTCCCATTTGCAACATTTATTTCAAAAAGAAACAAGTAATCCTAGGTTATGCATAAACGAAGTAAAAGAAACAAAGACAAAATAATAAGTAATAGAGCTAGAAAAATAGAAAGGTGCAATGGTTAATGCTAGATCTGACAAACTTCTTGCACGTGAGACGCTGACACAACGTGCCCTCTAAGACGGGAAGACTTATGCGGGAGGCAACGAAATAGCCGACATAGAATATGCCGCCAGTATGGCTCGTGACTGAAATGCAACTTAACTAGCCTTTCCACCTTACTAGAGAAATCGCTTTGCATGCTTGTCAAAATGCTAAAGATTCAAACTTTCCCAGAGATGTCTTACCTGAAAAAGCACAACGAGACAGCAAACAAACAACTGCATTCCCAAGAGAAATCGACGTCGAAGAAGTAGAGATGACAATTGGCGACCTCTATAAGCAATGATTCCCAGGTCTACATGGTTTAATGGCCACCTTCTGCAAGACTTTTATGCCGCGATTCTAGCCTTATCCTGAAGCGTATATTTATTAAGTATTTCCGAAGAGAACGATAACCACCCTCATTCGCATGAACACACACGGTGGTGATTCCGAAATCCACTGACGAAGCTCAGCTTCTGTCAGTGCAAGGATACAGACCAAAATTGTTAACAATTGTGACCTACAAGATACGTATGAAAGTTTTGGTTTCTAGTCTGCAAGGTGCGGTTACATACATACTTGGTCCACATCAGACCAGCGGGATAAAATGCAGAAGTATGTTTACAAATATTCATGTGGCAAGGAATATTGTGGAATACCGTTGCGCTCATTGAGACAGTGCCGCGATGATGTAGGTGTATTTTTGGAAAGCATTTGACAGCACGTGCCGTGGCATTCTTTTTGGAATGTTGCAGCATGTTGACTTGGGTACTATGGTATGCCAAGGAGCTCCGATGGGGTCTCAAAACATCGCAAAAAGTCTGGTTATGAATGGAGAACTTACACACTGCATTCACATTCATTCTCCTATAAGGCAGGGTTGTCCTATGTTACCATTGTTGTTTGCTTTACTTTTAAAACCCCTATGTAGAAAAAATATTTCGCACTCATAGATTAGAAGGTTTTAGGCTGCGGTCCCGTAAAGTACGAGTCCTGGCGTACGCGGATGATGCTGAAATTGTATGTACCTAAAGAAAATGCTTGGACAGCGGCACTTTGAATCCCACACAGTGTCTGTGACAAAATTGGTAGCCCGTTGAACAGGTACCACAGTTCAGAATTACGGAAGGGTGCATAATATCAATCGCCAAGGGTCTTTGAGAACAGGCATTGGAGCACAGTATCAAATACATACCAGGGTATCTTGCTAGACAGGTAAAGAGCAAATACGCAGTTTTTTACGCAGATTACGGATAAAATGCGAACAAAAACTTTACGCTGAACGGGGTGAGATGTTACAATGATGGATTGATTGATTCTTTATTGGTTTATCACGTATACATGTGATTGGAGGGGAAGGTAAAAGGCATTCAAGGATGGCTTGAGGGATTCCTTCGCCCCAATACTGGCAAAGACAGCAGTATAGGCACACACAATTTTTTCACACGGTCGTAAACCTTCACTAGACCAGCATATTAAACACAACATTGTCATACTCTTTGACATGACCTTAAAATTAAATGCATCACTAGTTAGTGCGTTAGCATACGTCACTTCGCGTCAGAATCGAACGCCAGCAGAACATTTCATTACAACGCACGCGTAGTAATAGTGGCATTAAAACTGTATAATCAAATACAAATCATAAACAGCTCTAGAGGTCAATGCCAGGCTAGAAATGACGAAATAATATTGTTACGCATGAAGAAAACGAAGACCGGTGAACGTGCTTGCGGTCCCGAGTGGGGGAAGGGAGAAGAGGACGACGCTGAGTTGATCAACCAACTGGCCGCTCTTGCGCTCACCTTCGCGACTTAAAGTAAACGCTCCCCTACATCCGCAAGGGTTATGAACGGTCTCCTTCGCGCGTAACAAAGTGGTGGAGGTGCTGGGTACCGCTCACAAAACGGAAGCGTCACTGCCGCAGCTTCGTCGAAGCCGTCGACTTGCTGGCCTCCCACCATCAGCCGTGACCGTCTTCGACATGCCAGAAGAAGGAGCCACTCCGAGGGCAGCGCCTAGCAGTCCACTGCTATACTACCGAGTTCCACCCGCCTTCGGAGGCAGAGCGGGGGAAGATGCCGATGAGTGGCTCGTCCACTACAAACGAGTGAGCAAGTCCAAAGGGTGGGATGCAACCGCTCAGCTCACCAATGTTGTGTTCTCCCTGACCGATACCGCCCTCGTGTGGTACGAGAACCACGAAGACCCGCTTACGACGTCGGAACATTTTGTTAACGAGTTAAAGGCATGTTTCGGGGACTCAGTCGCCATAAAAAAGCGTGCGGAGCAGACACTGTCGCAACGGGCGCAGCTACCAGGTTATACATGCACAACATATATCGAAGAAGTGTTAAAGGTGTGCAAGGTGGTCAGTGCTCGCATGTCGGAAGAAGATAAAGTTGGACATTTGCTGAAAGGAGTGGCAGAGGATGTGTACAATTTTATAATTGGAAAGGAGAGCCTCAGTTCTGTGTCCGACGTCATTCGGCACTGCAGGATTTTTGAAACGCTCAAGATGCGTCGGATTGCGCCAAAGTTTTATCGTTTGGCAAATGTTACGACGGTTGCCAGTGTGGACACGAGTCCTTGCCTCGATCTTCCTTCGACAATCCGACAGATTGTCCGCGAGGAACTTGCCCGCCGCGAAGAGTTGTTGCATTCAACTGTTGACTACCATGGCGTGTGTACGTCACGTGAGGCTATGACGGCACCACATTCGGCCCCTTGGCAACCGATGGTTACCGCAGCGGCCGTAGAGTACAGTGCAGCCCGACAGTCCAGGATCACAACACACCCACCGACTCCGCGCTATGACCAACGCGCTCAGCGCACGCCTTCTGGAAACCCGATGTATCGTCGTGACACACGCTACGAACCAACCCACTACACGCGGGAAAATGATATTATCCGCTTCATCGAAGAACAACCAAGGTTTCGACCTCTCCCGGTGTGTTATTCCTGGGGTGTCCCGGGTCATATATCGCGGTTTTGCAACCAGCGTATGACCACGTGGTATGGCCAGCCGTCAGAGTTTTCTCGGCCCTCCGAACGGCTACATGGTGCCCCGTGACCAGCACACGTACCATCTGGCGACGAGTATTGGCCGAGCAGCTCCCGGAATCGCTCCCCGGCATCTGACAGAAGTTTGAGATCCCCACCGCAACGTCGTGCTCCCCGTTCTCCCTCACCGCTGCGTCGCACCACGTCGCCTTCTTCACCGGAAAACTAGCTAGCGCGGCCGATGGAGGTGAGGTCGCTGGAGACGTGCTACTGACAGAAATACCTCTTGTGTCGATGTTGAAAAATAAAGTGCACGTGCTTGTAGATAATGTCCCTGTGATTGTTCTGGTGGACACAGGGGCAACAATTTCGGTCATGAGTGTCTCTTTTAAACACGCGTTAGGGCGAAAGGTTTTGTTTAAATGGGACGAAGATTCAAAGTTGTGTGGAGTGAGTGGCGAGCCGTTACGACCTATTGTGGTGTGTAGTGCTGACGTGTTTTTGGGAGGCCATGTTATTACGACAGAGTTTGTAATTATTCCTTGGTCGACCCACGATGTTATTCGCGGCATGGACTTCTTGCGGGAGTGTGGTGCTACTGTCAACTGCCGCACAGAAACGGTATTCTTAAGTCGTAGGATTCCATCAGGACTCTTGGAGAACCCTGTAGATCGCGAAATTACACTGTGTGTTTGTGATGATATGGTCGTACCTGCATCATCTACCGTTTGCGTTCCCGTTGTCTGTTGCGGCGCCGATTCCGACAGCTTCGAAGCTACCGTAGAAGCGATGCACTGTAACTGTATGAAGAAGAATGTGTTGGTGCCACGTTGTGTGGTGTCGATCAAAGGCGGACGCACTGGTTTATGGACCGTAAATTGTTCTAAGGAGGCCGATATACTATCAGACGGCATGACATTAGCCTTCACCAGGGAACATGCGTCCTTATCAGTGGCTGAACTTACAGATTTGCCGGAAGAACCTGATGGCCACAGTTCGGAAACGGCCCTTTTGTCGATGGTAAATAAATCGTTCAGCACGAGTGAACGCCGAACGTTAATGGATGTGCTTTCGAAGCACGTTTCGGTATTATACTTTGCGCAGATGGACAAAATACCTGCAATCCCTGCGTCTCGAACGCGCCGTACCATCAACACGGGTTCGGCAAATCCGATCAGACAAAAGCCATATCGTCTTTCACCATCAGAGCGCCAGATTATCAGCGAACAAGTGCACCAAATGGTGAAAAAGGGAGTCGTACAAGAGTCAGCGAGTCCGTGGGCAGCTCCAGTGATTCTTGTTAAAAAAACGATGGATCTTGGAGATCTTGCGTCGACTATCGCCGTTTTGTAGCTGTAACAAATAAGGAGGTGTATCCACTCCCACGTATTGATGACGCAATAGACTGCCTTCATTCCGCCTCTTACTTTTCCTCAGTAGATTTACGATCCGGCTATTGGCAAATTCCGATGCATCCTGACGCAAGGAGAAGACTGCCTTTGTAACCCCTGACGGGCTCTTCGAATTTATGTGATGCCATTTGGATTGTGCCACGCTCCGGCAACTTTCGAGAGATTTATGGACACTGTGTTGCGCGGCTTGAAGTGGAACATCTGCATGTGCTACCTCGATGACGTCGTCATCTTTGGCCGCACCTTCAGCCAACACAACTCGCGTCTGGATATTGTCCTGAACTGCATCAGAAATGCTGGTCCAGTTTTAAACTCTAAGAAATTCCACTTCGAAGACGGCCAAAGCCTTGAGCTTGGGCACCTCGTCGACAAGGATGGCATCCGCCCTGATCCCCAGAAAACAGCAGCCGTTGAAGCGTTCAGTGCACCGCGCTCTGTCAAAGAGCTCCGTAGTTTTCTGGGGCTTTGTTTCTATTTCCGCCGATTTATTCCTAAATTCGCCGACGTTGCGTATCCGCTGACATGCCTGCTACGAAAGGACACCTCCTTTGAGTGAACTCCTGAGTGCGACTCTTCTTTCCGTTAGTTGAAGATTCTGCTGACGTCACGACCGGTTCTTCAACACTTCAGCCCCTCAGCTGCGACGAAACTTCATACAGATGCCAGTGGCCTAGGTATTGGTACCGTCCTAGTTCAACACTACGGTGACCGCGAACACGTGATCGCATATGCAAGTCGCTCATTAAGTAGGCCCGAGCAGAATTACACTGTGACGGAACAAGAATGCCTCGCGGTAATATTTGCGGTTCAGCGGTTTCGTTCTTAGCTGTATGAATGCCCCTTTACAGTGGTCACCGACCACCATTCATTGTGTTGGCTTTTGAATCTTCGTGACCCTTGTGACCGCCTTGAGCGCTGGGCGCTCCGACAGCAAGAATACAGCTTCACCGTCTCTTATAAGAGCGGTCGACGACACACTGATGCGGACTGCCTCTCGCATATGCCACTTAGCAATACGGACTGTGACGCCGACGACTTCGATCACCTCGTGGCTTCTGTGTCGCAGCGTTTTCCAGACTTCGACTGCTTCAAAGCCGAACAGCGAAAGTCGATACATTAACAGCACTCTTCACCGCTACGACCGCCTTGACGACAACAAACCATTTCTGTGTACGTGATGGACTCCTGCATAAGAACTTTTCCAGCACTGGCGCACGTTTTCTCCTAGTGGTACCGGAGAGCCTTCGCACAGCGATTCTGAGTGCTGTGCACGAGGACCCTACGTTTGGCCATCTAGGTTCGGCGAGGACGCTTTACCGGGTCCAGGAACGCTTTTATTGGCCTGGAATGCGACAATCTGTTGAGACGTATGTGGCCAGCTGCTTGCAGTGTCAGTGCCACAAATGACCATCTACTGCTCTAGCTAGTCTTCTGCAGCCGATCCCGCCTCCAAGCTCGCCTTTACAACAAGTGGGCATTGACTTCGTAGGCGCATTTCCAAAATCAGCCAAGGGAAACCGTTGGATTGTTGTTTGCGTCGACTACCTCACACGCTACTGCGAGACGGCGGCCATGCGCTCCGCAAGTGCCACTGACGTTTCAAAATTCCTGCTGCAATATGTGATCCTGCGACATGGTCCGCCTCGCGTGATCATCAGCGATCGTGGGCGATAATTCACAGCGGACGTCGTAGAGGAGTTGCTTCGTTTGTGTGATTCCCACTTGCGTCACTCGACACCATACCATCCACAAACGAAAGGGCTTACGGAGCGTACCAACCGAACAATTGTAAACATGTTATCTATGTATGTTTCATCCGACCACAAGAACTGGGATGACGTACTGCCTTTTATCGCGTACGCGTTCAACACCGCCAAGCACGAGACTACCGGCTATAGCCCTTTCTTCCTGCTGTACGCACGGCCACCCCGGTACAATATCGACACTGTTTTCCCTTTCTGTAGTCATGAAAATCCCACAATCGCCGAGACCCTCTGCCTTGCCGAAGAAGCTCGTCGTATTGCTCGTTTGCGCACTTTGGCATCGCAGGACAGATCAAAAGCACGCTACGACATTCGCCACCGTCCGCTAACCTATCGGCCTGCTGATTTAGTCTGGCTGTTGACTCCAGTACGGAAACGCGGGTTATGCCAAATGCTTTTGGCCACCTACGATGGACCGTTTGTTATTGTTAACAGACTCACGGAAGTCAAGTATAACATAGCTCGCCTCACGGCGAGTGGTAGAAGAACTGCCAAGACACAAGTGGTCCATGTCGCCCGCTTGAAATTGTTCGCGTCAAGACAAATGGATTGACTCGCCCGGCGGGCTTCGTCTGCAACGAGAGGAATGTTACGCATGAAGAAAACGAAGACCGGTGAACGTGCTTATGGTCCCGAGTGGGGGAAGGAAGAAGAGGACGATACTGAGTTGATCAACCAGCTGGCCGCTCTTGCGCTCACCTTCGCGACTTAAAGTAAACGGTCCCCTTCATCCGTAAGGGTTATAAACGTTCTCCTTCGCGCGTAACAATATGTAATAAAGAAGTAAGATAATTTGGTTTGCGTATATCGATATTTTTTCAGTATAGTCATTTAGTGGGCGTGAAAATTTGTTGTGAAGCATTTGCCGACCACAGCTAGTGCGACAATACGGAACATATCATATTTCTGTTCTTGTGTTACATGATGTTTACTTTGGATTTACTAAGCCCATGAAGGGAGAATTATTTCAGTCATAGTGTAGCCAATATTCACGCGACGATTTATACTCATATGAGTCTTGCTCCGCTGATTATTATAATTTTTTAAAGAGCTCCGCAGTACAATTCCGGATTGGCACGTTCTAAATTAACCTAAAACTGTTTTTTGTATTACTGAGTACTGCGAGAAGTTCAATTGTGTAGTAGTCCCCCATAAGACCTGACAGTAGTTTAGATACGAAGAAAAGAGGGCATTATAGATAAAGAATTTTATTGATTTCGGAATTAAGTAGCGGTTTTCGTTGAGAATTCCCGTTATCCCACGTAACTTTGGTTATATCGCATTTAAATGCTCATACCACTTCATTGATTCTGAATAACGCACACCACGAACTCTAATAGCGCTAATTATCTTTATCTCTGAGCAGCGAAAAACTAGATTACCTGCTACAAAAATATCCCTACCTATAGAATGAAACATCACAGCCTTTGTTTTATTGTATTTATTTTTATTGGATTGTTGCCTGTCCTCGTGTTCAATTCCTCTAAAACGGCATTATACCTTATGAAAAATATCTGCAGCAAATGAAGATGAAACAAATATGCTGGTGTAGTCAGCGCAAGTTGTAAATTTACCTTCTGAACATATATTGACCTCTTTATATATATATATATATATATATATATATATGTTTTGCACTGGCTGAGATTGTTAGTGATAGCACTTTTTGACTATGCTGGGGAAAGATCGCTGAAGTAACGTTGAAACGCTTGTTTTTGCACCTGTTTCTTGCGCTTGTGTGAGGAATTTTTTCAGTGCAGTTCCCCATTTTTGTATTAATTTAGTTTTGTAAACCTACTCGTGTACCACGCTGCTAAGGTCCTGCTTAAGATCGCAGCATATATATATATATATATATATATATATATATATATATATATATATATATATATATATATATATATATATATACATATATTAAAGGTCAATTGCCAGAGCATACTACCCTGCGGTATTCCTGAGATTATTAGCTTTCTGTCGGATACTATCTCATTCGTCGCCACAAACTGACGTCTTTCCGAAAGATAACTCTTGAGTAGCATCAGGCGTAGTCCAGTAATGCTATAGCGAGCTAATTTGTCAAACAACATTTTTTTTCATTTATGTCATCGTCGTTTATGTCATATAATTTAAATCATCGAAAATTTAAAAAGTTATGGGGTTTTACGTGCCAACACCGTTTTCTGATTATGAGGCACGCCGTAGTGGAGGACTCCGGAAATTTCGACCACCTGGGGTTCTTTAACGTGCACCCAAATCTAAGTACACGGGTGTTTTCGCATTTCGCCCCCATCGAAATGCAGCCACCGTAGCCGGGATATCGAAAATTTTAAGAACAATGTGCTCTTTTTCAAATTTCTCCAATATATTGTTTTCCTGCTCGAGGAGAGTTAGTTCTGCTGATCGACTTTTTATAAATCCATACCGACATTTCCTTATCACGTGCTTGTTACAGGAAGGGTATAGTCAATTATAAATTATTTTCTTGAAATCTTTACGAAACACAGGAAGTATCGACGCAGGTCTATATTTCGAGACGCCTTTCTTGTCTTTTTTCTATGTCATGCCAGTACACGAGCTACTTGCATTTTGGATGGGAAAGCACCCGTGTATATATCACCATCATTTTCATCATCATCATCATCATATTCATGTATACTGCAGGACGAAGGCCTCTCCCTGCGATCTCCAATTTCCCCTGTCCTGCGCCAACCGTTTCCAACGAGCACCCGCAAATTTCCTAATTTCGTCGCACCATGTAGTCTTCTGCCGTCCTCTACTGCGCTTCCCTTCTCTTGGCACCCATTCTGTCACCCTAATGATCCAATGGTTATCTAGTCTGCGTATTACATGACCTCCCCAGCGCCATTTTTTTCTCCTAATCTCTATCAGAATATCGTTATAGCTGTTGCTCTCTGATCCAAACCGTTCTCTTTCTGTCTCCTAAAGTTATGCCTAGCATTCTTCGTTCCATCGCTCTTTGCGCGGTCCCTAACGTCTTCTCAAGCTTCTTTGTCAGCCTCCAAGTCTCTGCGCCGTATGTCAGCACCGGTAAAATGCACTGATTGTATACCTTCCTTTTCAATGATAACGGTAGGCCTCCAGTCAGGAGCTCCCAATGTCTACCATATGTGATCCAACCCATTTTTATTCTTCTGTGAATTTCCTTCTCATGGTCAGGGTTCCCTGTGATTAGTTGACCTGGGTAAGCGTAATCCTCCACGGACTCTAGAGTATGACTTGCGATCTTGAACTCTTGTTCTCTTGCCAGGGTATTTATACTTATCTTTGTCTTATGCAAAATAATCTTGAGCCACACTCTTACACTCTCCCTGTTAAGGTCCTCAATCATTTGATGTAACTCGTCTGCATGGTTGCTGGATAGAACAATGTCATTGGCAAATCGAAGATTGTTGAGGTATGCGCCGTGTACCTTTACTGCTAAGCCTTTCCAGTTAAATAGCTTGAATACTTCTAAGCACGCAGTGAATAGAATTGGAAAGATTGTGTCTTCTTGTCTGACCGCTTTCTTTAGAGGTATCTTCTTATTTTTCTTGTGTCGAGTTAAGGTGGCTGTGGAATCTCTGTAGATCTTTTCCAAGGCATTTGCGTAAGTGGTCTGTACTTCTTGATTACACAATGCCTCTATGACTGCTGGTATCTCTACTGAATCAAATGCTTTTTCGTAATCTATGAAAGCCATATAGAGTGGCTTATTGTACTCAGCGGATTTCTCGATAACCTGATTAACGACATTGATGGGATCCATTGTAGGGTAACCAATCCTTAAGTCAGCCGGCTGCTCCCTTGGTTGACTAAATTCCAGTGTTGTCCTTATTCTATTGGAGATTATTTTGGCGAATACTTTGTATAATACTGGGAGCAAGCTAATGGGCCTATGACTTTTCAGTTGTTTAACGTCTCCCTTGTTGTGGATTAGTATAATGTTTACATTTTCCCAGTTTTCTGGGACCTTTGCAGCCGAAAGACATTTCTTATAGAGAGCCGCCGGTTTTTCTAGCATTATGTCTCCTCCATATTTCATTAGATCGACTGTTATTCCATCCTCTCCTGCCACTCTTCATCGTTTGATGTCCTGCAAAGCCCTTCTGACCTCATCGCTAGGTCTAGTAGGAGTTTCTGTTACTGTTCATTAGTGTTTCGAATAGAATACTCCAGAGTCCTCTGCGTACTGTACAGGGCAGTATTGAATTCTTCCGCTGCTTTTAAGATACCTTCGAGAATGCTGATGATATTATCCTGCTTATCTTTCAGTGCATATATATATGTTGCTTTGTCCTATGTCAAGTTTCCTTCTCACTGACTTCAGGCTGCGTCCATTTTTATCGGCTTCTTCTGCCTTTCTCACGTTATAATTTCTAATATCACTTATTTTCGCTTTGTTGAACAGTTTTGATAGTTCCGCGAATTCCATCTTATCTCTTGAGTTGGACACTTTCATTCTTAGTCGTTTATTTATTAAGTCCTTTGTTACTCGGGATAGCTTGCCTACTGGTTGCCTTGGTGCCTTGTCTCCCACTTCAATTGCTGCCTCTGAAGCCAGCATCGTTACGGTTTCATTCATTACCTATATGTCATCATCATTAGCTCTCTGTTCTAAGGCTGCATATTTCTTTGCAAGTACCAACCTAAATTTTTCGGCATTTACCCTTACTGCCTCTAAGTTGACCTGTTTCTTCATCACCAATTTTACTCTTTCTCTGTTCAAATTGAGGTAAATCCTGGTCCTCACTAACCTATGATCACTACATTTTACCCTACCTTTATACTTCTACATCCTGCACTATGCTGGTATCCCAGAAAGTATGAAATCAATTTCATTTCTTCTTTCACCATTAGGGCTTTTCTAGGCACATTTTCTGTTGCCACGTTTCCTGAAAAAAAGTGTTCATTATTCTCAGCTTATTCCTTTCTGAGAATTCTACCATCATCTCAACTCTAGCGTTTCTAGAGCCGACAGCGTAGTTGCCAATTGCCTTTTCACCAGCCTGCTTTTTCCTCACTTTTGCATTGACGTCCCCCATTACTACTGCATACTGCGTTTGAACTTTTCTCATCGCTAATTCAACTTCTTCATAAAACTGATCTACTTCCTCATCGTCGTGACTGGACGTTGCAGCGTAGGTTTGTACCACCTTGAATCTATACCTCTTATTGAGGTTGATTACGACTACTGCTACCCTCTCGTTAATGCTGTAGAATTCGTCACTGTTTCCCGCTAAGTCTTTATGAATTAGGAATTCTACCCCGTATTGCTTCTTATCTGAGATACTTCTATAGCAGAGGACATGGCCGTTATTCAGCAATGTGTAAGCCTTGCCAGTTCCAATCTCACTAAGGCCGATAATACCCCAAACAATGTCTGATAGTTCTTCGAAGAGTCCAGCTAAGGTAGCCTCACTCGGAAGGGTTCGGGTGTTAAACGTTGCAAGGGTCAGTTTCTATTGGTGGCCTGTCCGGACCCAGGTATTGTTGGCACCCTCTGCTGCGTTGCAAGTCTGACCGCCGCCTTGGTGAGGTACTCTGCGGCCGCTGGGGACTGAGGGCCATTGGTTCAATGAGGAGATCATTTCATTAGGGAGGTTGTGGCCAAATACTGCACCACGGAGGCCAATTCCTGTTGTGGTGATGGAGTGTCTTTGTTCAAGCTTAGTGGGCCTTCCTAATTTGGTTGTACCTGGATTAGTATAGCCCCACTCGCTCTCGCCATCTTTCGCCGGTGTGAGGCGCCACTCCAAGCCTGCAGATGTAGTGCACTGGACGATGTCATACACAGATAAACCATCGTTAAAGAAGGGGGGGGGGATTTCAACTTCCGACTACCGCAACTTAGCATAAGACATAGCTCAGTAAGATAATCCCTCAGGCGGCTAGGCTACCTTGCCGGCGACAAGTACGGTCCAGAGGGCCCAACTTGCATAAGAGATCCGATAATTTGTCCGCCCTTTGCCGGTTTTTGCTGATCGGCATAGGTTGCACGACATAGTTTCAGTTCTCGGTTGCCCTAGCCCGTTTCCCAGGAAAAACACTTATTGCAAGAAAATTACTAGACCTTCAGAGGGTTAACTGCACTTGTAGGATAGTACGCTAGCTCAATGAAGAACGCTGCCCTTTTAAACATTGCACCCAGGTACCCATCTCTGCTGTGCCCAAGATAATTCACGAACGCGAAATATCCATAGACTGGTTGTGCCATCTACTTGGAAGTTAGTTAAACTAAAATATTACAACCGGGTTGGTTTTTACGTGGCGTGACAAAGCCTACTGGCTGTCGGTGTTGCTTGCATCTCTCGTTTACTGACATCACAGAATGGCGCAGAAAGCTAGCGTTCTTTAACAGTGTAGAAATTCCAAACCTTTTGAAAACGTCCATTTGGAGGACTTCAATGTTGATTACATAAGGGATAATGACAGTGCAAATGAGGCCATGTTGCCCAAGGAACACTAATGTTTGTTTGACTTTTCACATTAAAGATGTTAAGACGGTCATCCAATAAATAAAATTAAATTTAAAGCCTGATGGTGTGTAAATCTGATCGCAATTGAATTTGTTGCACTTCAGAAAAATGCTCACCACCCAACTGCTTATATATATATATATATATATATATATATATATATATATATATATATATATATATATATATATATATATATATATATATATATACATATATGTAGTGGAACCCCACTTATAAGACTTTCTCGGGACCGCGACAAAGCATCGCAAAGTGCGGGCGTCGCAAAATCCGAACATAAATTATACCTATAAAAATAGTACTTATTTCGCGCAATGGATTTACGAGAAACTTCTATGTAAACTACTGACATACTCTGCAGGGCTTGGAAACCCAAATTACCAAAAAAGTAAATGCGATAAGAAAAAATGCTGCAGTACAGGCACCAATCATGCTTTATTCAAGCGAAACTTCACAGCACTCCACTGCCCACTGCAGCGATTCCCGCCTTCCGGCGCGAACTTTAAAAAAGTCGGTAAGTTTATTTTGGACCTTGTTTGAAGCGTGAACCAAGAGCTTTCGCTCAAGTTGGGCAACGTCGAAAAGGAGGTCCTCTGCAGCGTCGCGTGAACAGATCAAGTTCCGGATGCCGTCTATGTGCCGTAGCACTTCGGCGAACGTGGTAGGCACAGGGATGGCATCTGTAGCGTCATCGTTGTCTTCGCCCGATGTCGCAGCGGTGTCGGCAAAAGGCACAACGTCCTCGATGGCGTCATCCAGCAACACCTCGCCACAGATCGCTGTAACAAGCATGTGACGCCCCCTGGGGCATGATCTTCATTGACCCGCCAGGCTTGGTAGGCAACATTCGTCACCGCACCAATAAACACCGACGAGCACAGCTGGTAGGTGGTCAGTCATCGTTTGTCACCACCACGCTACGGAGCGTCTGTCTAACGGAGGGTGCCTCGAGCCCTCCCTTGTTCACGAACGCGGGATGATCATGACACTGGCGACGAGTACCCACGGATCGTCCCACGCCACCGCGAGCAGCGAAACACCACCCTCCCGCTGCTGCCCCCATGTCGTTGTACGGAAGGCTCGAGCCATTCGAATTAGATGGGTGCACCTGGCCAATTTACGAGGAAGAAGTCCACGTGTTCTTCCGGGCAAACAACACACCCGAGACCAAACAGCGGGACATTTTCCTGGTCAGCTGTGGGACCCGCGTCTTCAGTCTCCTGCTCAACCTTCTCAAGCCAGCCACGCCGCATGTCAAGACGCTGGGTGAGCTGCTCGCCATACTGCGTTCGCATTTCAACCCAGTGCCGTTCACACTGATGGAGCGTCCCCGCTTCAACAACCGGAGTCGCCGAGAAGGAGAGACTTTCGGGCAGCCCGTTGCTGCGCTATGAGGGTTAGCGAGTGCCTGCGTTTTCGGAGATCACCTGCAGTCGCTGCTCCGGGACCGTTTCTTCTGCGCCATCAACCCCACCATGCAGACGCGACTCCTGGAGCTTCCCGACTCCTCTCTGGACGACGCCGTGAAGCAGCGCTGGCAATGGAAGCTGCCGCAAAGGACGCCGGCGAGATTGCCCGTGTGACTGGCTCACCGTCGGCGGAAGCGGCGTTCAACAAGTTGGCGACAAAGGGCCGTATCTGCGGTCACTGTAGTGGTGCGCACTCCCCCTCAAAGTGCCAGTTCTCTTAATCACAATGTTTCTCGTGCGGGAAAACTGGGCACAGGGCACGTGTTGCCGAAGGGGGAGGACGAACAGCAAGCAGCAGCAGCAGCAGCTTGGTTAAGCCCAGGTACCACACAAGCCCGCGGCCAGCGTAGCCGTCGCAAGGGTACGCGGCGGGAGCGTGCGGCAGCAGGCTCAACTTATTCCGCGGCCACGCTCCACGTCGCGGCTGAGGACCCGCCGATTTTCGATATGTCGCACAGAGGCATTGCAATGTCATCTGTGCCGCTGTACATGCTCACCGTCAAAATCTGCGGGCACCCCATTTCCATTGAGCTGGACACAGGGGCCAGCGTGTCTGTCATGTCCGTGAAACGGTTCAAGCGTACCTTCCCCGGCGTGTCCGTCGAGCCTTCGGGCGTGATGCTGCACAGCTACTGCGGGCAGCTCTCCGAGGCCCAGGGTAGGCACATGTCAGCATTCGATTTGGCAACAGGAAGGCAACCCTTCCTCTTTACTTTACCAAGGGGTCGTCGCCGACGTTGCTGGGCCGACACTGGATTCATGCGCTGGGCGTTCGTCTGCCAGAGTACCAGGAACAGGAAGCCAGCCTGCATGCGGTGAAAGACGTCCCCAGCCACCTAACCGAGTTCAAGTCCCAGTTCCAGCCAGGGGTGGGCACATTTGCCGACATGACGGCTGGCATCTATGTACCTGAGGGAGCCCGGCCATGTTTTTCAAGCCTCGCCCACTGCCGCTCGCCCTGATGGACGGGTTCACTCAGGAGCTGCAACGGTTACAGCGAGAGGGCATCCTGGTGCCCTTCAAGACGTCTGAATGGCCAGCTCCCATAGTACCAGTCCTCAAGCGAGATGGTAGTGTCAGGATCTGCGGGGATTTCAAGGTTACCATAAACCCCGTCGCTATTGTCGATGAGTACCGGTTGCCCGAATTGAAGATCTCTGGTCAGCATTGTCCGGTGGACAGAAGTTCACCAAGCTCGACCTCAGAGATGCTTACCAGCCGCTGGTTTTCCCGGACGCCTCCCGGTAGTAGGTCACAACATCGACAACTTTGGGGCTCTTCCAGTACACGCGCTTCCCTTTTGCCGTGGGCTCAGCCCCGGCCATATTTCATAGGGAGATGGACAACCTCCTCAGGGGCATGAAGCACGTGGTGGTGTACTTGGATGACATCCTAGTTACTGGCAGCGACGACAGGGACCATATGCAAAACCTGCACAACGTCCTAGCACGGCTGCAGGACGCCGGCCTCAAGCTCAAGCTGGAAAAGTCCATTTTCCTGGCCCCCAGTGTGGAGCACTAGGGACATGTCATTTCCCAGCCTGGCCTAGTCCCGGCTCTCCGCAAAGTTGATGCGGTGCTCAAGGCGCCTAAGCCCCAGGACAAGAAGGAGCTTCAGAGCTACCTCGGCCTCATCAACTTCTACTGGAGTTTCCTACCAAACTTGTCGGAGCGCCTGCAGCCGCTCCATCTTCTGCTTGGAGATGTGCAGCAATGGGTCTGGAAGAAGGAACAGGACCGGGCCTTCCAACGCAGCAAGGAGCTAATCACCAAGACTCCAGTGCAAGTACACTTCGACCCTGCCAAGCCTGTTGTCCTGACCGTACGGCGTGGGAGCCGTCCTGGCACACCGGGACAACGATGGCCGGAAACGCCCTGTGTCGATTGCTTCTCGTAGGCTTCATGCTGCAGAGCAATGCTAGAGCCAGCTGGACAAGGAAGGCCTGGCCCTCAGGTTCGGTGTAGAACTCTTCCACCAGTATCTGTGGGGCCAAAAGTTCGAGGCGGTCACGGACCACAAGCCGCTGTTGGAGCTGCTAGGGCCTGACAAGGTAGTTCCTGTGCAGGCATCACCTCGAGTGGTACGCTGGGTCTTGAGGCTGGCAGCTTACAGTTACCAGCTGGTCTACCGTCCGGGAAAGGACCTGGGACTTCTGATGTGCTGAGCCGCCTGCCTGATTTTGTTCCAGAACTTGTTAAAGAGTTCATGCTGGAGCACGCGTACACAGAGGTGGTCTCCAGGTCTGCGGTATTGCAAGCGACCAGCCGGGACCCAGTCCTGTTTCGGGTGGTAAAGGCGGTGACCCTTGAGGAGGAATTAGTTCAGCAGGCCTATTGCCCCAAGGCCGCTCAGCTGTGCTTGCAGCAGGGCTGCCTACTGTGGCGTTCCATGGCGATGATCCCACAGTCTCCGGTGCAGGGTCCTGCAGCTGCTGCACGTGGGTCATCCTGGTATGGAAAATCATGATGGTGGCCCGGCCCCATGTTTGGTGGCCTGGCCTGGACCAGGACATCGCTCACATGGTGCAGAGCTGCCAAATCTGCCAGGAGCATCAGCGGGCCTTACGTCATGTGGAAATCACCCCCTGGCCTTTCCCACAGAGACCCTGCTCTCGCCTGCATGTGGACTTTGTAGGGCCCTTCAAAGGCGATTACTTCCTGTTAGTTCAAATACTCCGCCATAATTCCGACTGAAACTTGGATCACTAACGAATGCGACGTCTTTAGACTGTCCAATTACAGGGCATTTTATTTAAATCGCATGCACGGTCGTGGTGGGGGTGTTGCTTTGTTGGTTTGCGAAAGCGTTGAATGTCAGCTGTTGGATTGGTTTACACAGACAACCCCTGATTATAAAATGCTTTAAGTACGTGCAAACAATAACGTGTTTTCAGTTTGTTATCGACCACCAAATGGCGATATTGCAAAGTTTCTTGATTTTTATCATCACTTCCTTTCATTTATGACAGATAATAAGTATACATTAGTTGCTGGGGGAGACTTTCATATTGACGTCAGTTCCACAAGCTCTGTTAGCCGTGACTTTAATACTATGATACTAATGGTTTCGTAAACACGAGAGTAGCACTTGAATGCGTGTCAGTCCTAGATGTTTTTATTACAAATGTGTCTGAGAATAATATTAGGTCAGGTGTTCTGTCATGTTGTATTAGTGGCCATCTTCCAATCATTTTATGTGCAGAGCTATTGACACAAAGTAGAGCAAAGCCTTGAATAATTAGGTTTCAGTTAATTACACCTGAGGCGCTCAGTACATTTCGTAACAGTCTATTGCATTCAGATTGGAGCGATATAAGAAAATCTCTTGACGCAAACAATGCTTACACTAAATTTATTGCAATTTTCAAGTGATTCTATCATTTGAAGTATCCGCTAAAAGAGCGCAGATTAAGTTGTAAAACACGAAAACCATGGGTAATGCCTGAGATGTGTCATCAACTGCAGCGGTGGCGTAGAGGTAGAACACCCGCCTCGCGTGCAAGAGGTCCGTGGTTCGAATCCCGGTGCCGCGCAATTTTCCACCGGATTAAAAAAAAAAAAAAAAAAATCCGCGTGTGGATAAAATTGCATAAACAGGCCTGGAGTGTGGCCTGATGCCGGTGACCAGAACCGGTAACACACTCCCTCACCAGAGCAGGATTGGCCACCCTGGTGCAGTACTTGGCCACAACCTCCTATATGAACACAACAATCAAAACAAGAGATAAACTTTACCAAACATTCCTACATACTCATTTACCGGAGGACTGGCTGGCCTTCAAGTCTTATCGTAACAAATTTACAGAACGCTTGCGATCTGCGAGAACTCAGTATCAATCCACATATCTTGAAGTTCCCGGCAATCGTTCTGACATACTGTGGTCTAGATTAAACACGCTCCTTCATCGCGGCCAATTTACCGCCGCTGTTTCAAAACTAGAAGTAGATGGTATAGATATGAATGGATCAGCTTTGGCTGACGCATTTAATAATTTTTTCACTGGTATGATAGCGACCAGAACCCCGGCTGATGCGTGCGAATACGTAAGTGCTGAAAACGCTCAATCATTGTACTTGCGTCCAGTCACCACCCACGAAGTCTTAGCAACAATAAAGAGTGTAAAAAATAGCGCCACTTGTGATATCGACGGAATTCAAATACGTCCTGTCAAAGACGTGTGTGATGTTATCGCGCCGACTTTAGCCGATATCTTTAACATTTCTTTAACTAGCTCTGTCTTTCCTTTAAATATGCAAATAGCAAAAGTGACCGTGCTTTGCAAGAAAGATGACCGAAATAACTTTGGCAATTATAGCCCGGTGTCTATCGTGCCTGTGTTCTCAAAGGCCTTCGAAAAAATTCTGTACACTTGATTTTCAAGTTTCATTTATAAATATAATTTATTTACACCTAATCGATTTGGTTTTCGGAAAAATAAATCACTTGGACTGGCGCTCCTGGAGCAAAAAGAGTGTATTCTTAAACAATTTGAATATAAGGGTCTCGTTCTCGGTATTTTTATTGATTTTTCAAAGGCCTTTGATTTCGTAAACCACGAAATATATTTAAAGAAATTGTGTTGCTATGGTATTCGTGGACAAGCCTTAACGCTTATTGACTCTTATTTATCGAACGAACAGTAGGTCGTTCACATAAGCGACTCTATTTCCGGAGTGAAACCTTTGCTGTGTGGAGTGCCACAGGCCAGTATTCTAGGCCCGCTATTATTTAATATCTATCTTAATGACATTGTAAGTTTTAATTGCGAGGCGAAATACATAATATATGCTGATGATACCAGCATACTTTTTTCAGGGCATGATATTCACGAGCTTACCTGAACTTGTAATCACACAATGAAAACGCTAGAGAAATGGTCAGGAGCAAATGCTATGCCTATTAACGAAAACAAAACAAAAGCTGTTATATTCCGACCAAAAAATAAAATTATTCCACCTCATGAAGCCATAGTACTCAGTACTCACACTATTGAAATAGTTGACCATTTTAAATGTCTGGGCATATTTCTTTCCGCGAATATGAGTTGGGATTATCACGTAAGACATGTCCAGCAAAAAGTAGCTCAGGTGACAGGTGTAATTGGTCGGCTTCGATACTTACTCCCAAAAGGAATCAAGCTTCTGCTCTGTCACTCACTCTGTAGCTCTCGTTTAAATTATTGCCAACTAGTATGGGGTACAACGATGGTCACTAATCTAAATCAAATATACTTGGTTCAGAAAAAAATGTATTAGGCATATTTTCAATGCACCTTTTGCGGCATCTACTAATCCTTTATTCTGCAGTTCAGGAATAGTCAAAATACACCAGACATGCAATTATACATTAAGCAGAAAATTCAAATTAGAAACTTCTAAGAACATAAAATTGTACGTTCTGGCCAATTTAAGAATTAAGCATTTAAATTATCCCACGCGTCATGGAGCAAATTGAGAAGTAGACACAGTACGATTAAACTCCGGAAAAGAAGGCTTGTCTGACATTCTCCCGTCCCTTCTCAACCACTATGACCCTAACAATTTCTACTTGTTGGATTGTTCATACCAGGATATCTGCAAGGTATACACAGGGATGCATAGCTCTGAGATTTCAACTACTTAACACTGATTTCATTACAAACTTTGTCTCGTTTATCAAATCCATAACCGTATCGAATTGTTTCCTCTGTTTGTATGTAACTGTTTGTAACAAGCTGATTTCTATATTGTTTTTTCCTGTACATTAAGTGTATTATTCTGGACATTTGTATTTTGATAAAATTTGAGATATTTATTCTTTCTTAGAAGTTGTTTTGTGTGTATTTTTATTATGGCTGTAAAAACTGCCTTAACTTCTGTATTGCCTTAACATTTCCTTTACTTAGTGTGTGCCCTATAGTACTACGCTGTCTGTTAAGTTTCAATTTTCGATTTATTTTGCGGTAGTGCTGTTACCGCTCCGAAATTTTTCTATGGGGCTGTGTCCTAGTCAAGCTGTTCGGAAAAACAGCTTTTTGTCACAGTCCTTCTTTCTGTATCATTGACAGAATGAAAATAAAGATTCATAGAATGATTGATTGATAGTAGTGGACGCCTTTTCGAAGTGGTTGGAGATTCTAACTGACCGCACTCCATCAGCACGCCTGACCATTGCGGTGCTACCGCCGGTCTTCGCCGTCCAGGGGTTGCCAGATATCATCATTTCCGACAATGGTCCTGCTTTCGCCAGCACAGAGTACCTGGCCTGGCTGACGAAGAACAGAATCCGCCGGATGATGGTTCCGCCGTGCCACCCTGCTTCAAATGGTGCAGCCGAGTGGGTGGTACAAACCATCAAGGACAAGCTCACGAAGAGCCAGGCTGGGTATTTCCGGACGCAGACTACCCGAATACTGTTTCAGTACCGGACCACGCCCCACGATGTCACTGGCCGTGCCCCCTGTGAGCTCCTGCTGGATCGGATGGTCAACACATCCTTGGATGTCTTGCATCCGGACCTCCGATCCACAGTGCTTCTGAAGCAGCAGAAGCTGACTGCTGACCAAGGGTGCCGTCCCGGCCCTTGGCCGGACTTGGGAGGCCCAGGTTTCGCCAGGAACTTCCATCCTGGCCCAACCTGGTCCGCAGGGCAGGTCGTGTCTCCTGGCAGCCCCTCATCGCTGCTCGTTCGCATGCCAGACGGGGCCACGTGACAGAAACACGCCGACCATGTTAAGCGTCGCCTCGGGACCTGGCCAGCACCCTCGGCTGCCACTTCCGAGTTCCAGCCCGCAGGAGGACTAGCGGAAGCACCAGCCGCTTCCAGCGGAGGACCGCCCACCTCGGAAGCGGCAAGCGTTGCCATCGGTGCGGCGCCCGTTGGGCCGGTGTCGAGCCCGTCACCACTCCCAAGGCCGACCACTGCGGACCCTCCGGATGGAGCAAGGCTCGCTCAAGTAGCACCCGGCGTTACCACGCCCGGCCCGTCAAACCGGTGCCTAGGCGGAGTACTCGACGGTGGAGGCCACAGGACAGTTACTAGCCTGTGTAGCAGGCATCGTCGACCCGGCTACGACGGAGGTAGAGCCTTATGCTTTCAACATGGACGTTTGTTTATTTAACAAACAAACTGGGCGTAAGGAGGTGTAACAAGCATGTGATGCCCCCACGGGCATGATCTTCATTGGCCTGCCAGGCTCGGTAGGCCACATTGGTCCCCGCACCAGTAAACACCGACCACCACAGCTGCTCGGCAGTCAGTCATCGCTCGTCACCACCACTCTGCGGAGCGTCTGTCTAACGGAGGGTGCCTTGAGCACTCCCTTGCTCACGAACTCGAGCAGATCGTGACAATCGCAACGTTGTCGCCGGCTTCAGTGTACTCAGCCAAGGTCGGGGTGAGGTTTAAACCCTCAGAATCGTCGTCGGCGAAGCTTGCATCGGCCTCGAGCGGCATCGAGGTTGTTGCGTCCCAAGCAGAGAAGGCAGTCTCTCGCACAGCACTTCGAGGGTCGATTTTTGTCGCCATGTGCGACCGCCCAGTGTCGATTTCTTTTATGCCGGATTCCTGTCCTCTTAGGGACTTATTTCGAAAAAAATTGCCGCAATTTTTTAGGGTGGCTGTTTCTAGGGGTTTCTAGGGTTCTAGCGAAAAAGACGTTCGCCTAGCGATTGGGGAAACTCGTGATGTGCTGCCTGAATCCACATTCAAATTAGCCGGAAAGCAGGTCGGATGACGACAAGCACCCATATATATATATATATATATATATATATATCATTGATAACGTTCGTGAAACTTGCGATACATGCGGGCGTGTCCCGCGCTGAGCGATAACATTTGTTGGGGGGTGAAAAGAGCTCACACAAAAAGGCTAAAGAAGTCCACATAAATATATATATATATATATAAATATATATATATATATATATATATATATATATATATATATATATATATATATATATATATATATATTATTACGATATTATCTAGCGATGCTCAAGGGACGAGTCGCCGCGACAACGACGGCGAAGTGGGTCTGTGCCCTAGGCACGCGTGAATGTCGGCCTGGCGCTCTGGCTTCAGTCCAGTGTAAATACTCTGTCGATAGTCTCTTTCGTCTGCGTCTTTCCACACGTAACATTCTGGTGGAGGTCAGCGATTCCCGTCCTCGCCACGGAACTCCGGAGTGGTCGGTACATCGAGCTTGTGACCATGCCTCCCGGTGACGAGCCCGCCTCTGCAACGGCTTCGGCTGGTCCGAATGCTCCAATCGTCACGGTTGCCCAACATCGCGACCCTGGTTTCTTCTCTGGCCTGGAGGGACAGGACGTTGACGAATGGATGAAGCTATATGAACATGCCAGCGCTAATAACAGGTGGGACCCACCCATTAGGCTCGCCACTGTCATCTTTTACCTCGGCGGCACCCCACGCGTGTGGTACCAAACGCACGACGACGAGATAAGCAGTTGGGATACTTTCAAAGAAAAGCTGCGGGAACTGTTCGGCGACCCCATTGGCCACAAGGTTGCTGCGAGAAAGGATCTTGCGTATCGTGTTCAGACATCTACAGAGCCATACATTTCATACATCTTCGATGTCTTGGCTCTAGGCCGCAAAGCTGACGATGCTATTTCTGAATCAGATAAAGTGTCACATGTTCTAAAAGGCATCGCCGACGACGCTTTCAATTTGCTTGTTTTCGGCAACGTCTCGACAATCGGCGTCATCATTAAACAATACTGTCGCCTTCAACAAGCCAAGAGCCGCCGTATCACACACCACATCATGCGGCTACCCAACACCGCTGTACGCCGACATGTGAGGGTCCACAGCGTCAGAGCACCACCTGTGACGACGTCACCCGTATTGTTCGCCGCGAGCTCGAGGCCGAATGTTCGCCAGCTTTCTCCGCGATGCCTCCCGATCCGCCAGCACCCACGATTACCATGATTCAGGCCGTATAGTCAGACAGGAATTTGAGAACATGGGTCTCAACTCCGTGTATTCATCATCTCAACCCAGCGTGCCCCAGTTCTCTACCGGCCCTCCTCGTCCCCGACAGTACTTTTCTACCACATCTCGCCGAAATGCGTCCGAATGGCGTACCCCTGATGATAGACCAATCTGCTTCCACTGCTGTCGCATCGCCACGTCGTTCGTCACTGCCGCAACCGATGGCAACCGCCTCCTCAAACATACGCCGCCACTTATTCCCGCACCTTTGGACATTCTGTTCCCTCTGCCACCCGCCACGAACACACTGCCGCTGATGCCCCTGCTCCAAACCTTCGCTAAAGCTGCTCGCCCTCACCTCGACGCCATCAGTCTCATTCGCCTCACCCCCGCCGCTTCTCTTCATCGGCTATCGCCTGCCGGACCCAGCCGGAAAACTAGGAACTGCAGCTTCTGGAGGTGAAGGTGCGTTGTCAATGCTGCCCTCCAATCCTCTGATCACGTCAAACACGAACCAAAACCTTCTTGACGTTGACATTGATGGCTATCCTGTCACGGCACTCATCGATACAGGGGCACATCTTTCTATTATGAGTGCCGCCTTCCGATGACGACTGAACAAGCTCCTCACCCCAGCGTCGGCCCGCGTCGTCCGCGATGCCGATGGTGGTACTGTGCTTATCATCGGCATGTGTACGGCACGTGTTAGCATCGCCGGCCGCCACACTCCAGTCCTCTTCACCGTGATTGCTCATTGCCCCCACGACCTCATTCTCGTCCTCGATTTTCTCTCCGCGAATTCTGCTCTTATTGACTGCTCTGCCAGTACCCTTCGCCTTGAGTTGCCGATTCTCGCAGAACAAGCTGACGCACCCCAGTGCCGCCTACGCACCACCGGCTTTATTCACCTGCCGCGAAAATCAATAGCCTATATTGAACTCTTGTCTTCCCCACCAGTCCTTGATGGCGAGTACCTCGTCACTCCTCTGCCTGACATTCCACTACAGTATGACGTTACCGTGCCTCACAGTATACTTACTGTTACTGCGAACCGCACTTTCATGCCTATCTTAAACTTTGGATTGGCAAAGCACATTCTACCGCAAGGTATTTGCCTTGCCAACGTTGATTGTCTTGGCGACCATCACGTGGCAACTTTATCGACCGATACTTCCTGCGAACTTAGCGGGCCCATCGTGCCATCCTCGGCCGCCGATCCAAAGATACAGAAAATGGTTGCGACGGACCTGTCTTCTGCGCAGGCTGAAGACCTTTACCAAGTGTTATTGTCCAACAGAGATATTTTCGGCTTCGACGATCGCCCTTTAGGCCAGACGCTCGCGGTCAAGCATCGGATTCTTACTGGCGATGCTACTCCTATTCACCGACGACCGTATCGAGTTCTGCGGCGGAACGTCAAGTAATTCAAAGTGAAGTGAACAACATGCTACACAAAAACATCACTGAGCCTTCTTCGAGTACCTGGGCGTCACCTGTAGTGTTGGTTAAGAAGAAGGATGGCACGTGGCGCTTCTGTGCAGACTACCGTCATCTGAACAACGTTACTAAGAAGGACGTCTACCGGCTCCCACGTATAGACGGCGCCCTTGACTGCCTCCACGGTTCCAGCTATTTCTCTTCTATTTATACTCGTTCTGGATACTGGCAGATTGCTGTTGACGATATGGACAGAGGAAAAACCGCGTTCATCACACCTGATGCCATATACCAATTTAAAGTAATGCCATTTGGATTATGGAACGCCCCTGCCACCTTTCAGCGTATGATGGACTCCTTGCTCCGAGTTTTCAAATGGTCCACATGTCTCCGCTACCTCGACGACGTCATCGTCTTCTCGCCCACGTTCGACACTCACCTTGGGCGTCTAACAGCTATACTTGATGTTTTTCGAAAGACGAAGCTGCAACTTAACTCGTCCAAATGCCGCTTCGGCCGCCGCAAGACTACTGTTCTGGGCCACCTCGTTGACGCTTCCGGAGTACAGCCTGATCCCGACAAAACTCGCGCTGTCCGAGACTTTCCGGTTCCGAAGACAGCCGCAGACTTTCGAAGTTTTGTAGGGCTATGCTCGTAGTTTCGTCGTTTTATTCAAGATTTTGCGGCAATTGCTAGACCCCTCACTAATCTTTTGAAGAAAGGCACAAGAAGCTCGTTGGGTACTGCATAAGCCGCCGCCTTCTCTTGTCTCGTTACTATTCTCTCCTCACCAGCCATTCTCACCCACTTCGACCCTGATGCCCCTACACAATCGCGTACAGATGCCAGCGGTCATAACGTAGGTGCCGTCTTATCCAAGCGTCAGCGTAGCCAGGATCGCGTTATTGCTTATGCGAGACGCCTCCTCACACCATCGGAGCTCAACTATTCCATTACGGAACGAGAATGCATTGCTGAAGTCTGGGTGGTTGCGAAGCTCCGTCCTTAGCTTTACGGTCGCCCTTTTTCCGTAGTCACTGACCATCATGCTCTTGGCTTGTAGCGCGAAGTGAACACGGTCACAGAAAGGAGCAGAGAGGACGCGCGAAGTTACCGTACCAATTCGCCCAACAGTCTAGCCTTTTGCATCGTGCTCTCTGCTAGCTCTCATCGCTAAGAGATCCTACAGGCCGGCTTGGTCGATGGGCTTTGAGGCTCCAAGAATTTTCATATTGCGTGGTCTACAAGTCTGGCCGCCTGCACCACGAAGCTGACAGCTTGCCGCGTTACCCTGTTGACGACCCTCACTCCTCTAATATTACAAGTGCGGCTTGCGTATTCTCTGTGTTGCAGCTGCTTCATGTCACCGACGAGCAATGTCGTGACGCTCATATCAGAGCACTCATCGACCGTTTTGAACAATCTCCGGCCGATGCTGCTCTACGCCTCTTTCTCCTCCGCGACGGTAAACTCTACCGTCGTAACCTTCATCCGCACGGCTCTGAGCTGCTACTTGTAATACCTAAACACCTCTGCTCCATCGTTTTAAAAGAGCTTTACGACGCACCAACGGCAAGACACCTCGGTGTATATCGAACGTATGGCCGTGTACGTCACTGTTTTTTCTGGCCGGGACTTGCCCGTTCCGCACGATGTTACGTCGCCGCTTGCGAACCTTGCCAACGACGCAAGAAGCCTTCCCAGCTCCCCGCTGGTTAGCTGCAGCCGCTCGACATCCCTGCCAAGCCCTTCCATCGTGTCGACTTGGACCTTCTCGTCCCATTTCCGGAATCCACATCAGGAAACAAGTGGGTTGCAGTCGCGGCGGACTACGCGACCCGCTACGCCGTAACCCGCGCTCTTCCGACCAGTTGCGCAACTAATGTTGCAGGCTTCCTCCTGCGTGATATCATTTTGATTCATGGTGCTCCGCATCAATTGCTAACAGACCGTGGCCGTACGTCCTTAGCCAAAGTCATTGACGGCATCATGCTCAATACAGCATAAATTTTCCACCTCCTACCACCCCCAAACGAACGGCCTCACTGAGCGTTTGAACCACACCCTTACACACATGCTATCCAAATATATTTCAGACGACCACCGTGACTGGGACCAGGCTCTACCTTACATCACCTTTCCGTACAACCCTTCCCGTCTCTACACTGCTGGCTTTTCTCCTTTTTTACCTCTTGTATGGCCGTGAACCGACGCTACCACTGGACACTTTGCTTCCGTCCACCACAGCAAGAACTAGCGCTTATGACCGTGATGCTATCGCCCATGTTGACCATGCTCGCCAACTGCGCGAGCTCGTCTGCAAGTCTCTCAAGGCAAACAAAAGCAGCGCTACGACCTCCGTCACCGTGATGTCAATTTTCTGCCCGGCACCCTCATGTTGCTTTGGTCACCATCGGGTAAAGTTGGCCTCTGTGAAAAACTGCTTTCCTGCTACACGGGCCCATATCGCGTGCTTCGCCAAGTGACCGGTGTCACCTACGAAATCGTTCTAGCCACGCCCACTACGTCCTCTGCTGTGACAACTAGTGACATTGTCCACGTCGCCCGACTCAAACCCTACAACTCTCCACCCCCCTTGGATATTTAACAGCACTGTGACGGCGCTTTTGCCGCCGGGGGGTAGTATTACGATATCATCGAGCGATGCTCAAAGGAGAATCGCCGCGAGAACGACGACGAAGTGGCCCTGTGCCCTTGGCGCGAGTGAATGTCGGCCTGGCGCTCTGGCTCCAGTCCAGTGTGAATAGCCTGTAGATAGCCTCTGTCATCTGTCTTTCTACTCGTAACAACATATATATATATATATATATATATATATATATATATATATATATATATATATATATATATTGTTGCGCGCGAAGGAGACCGTTTGTAACCCTTACGGATGAAGGGGACCGTTTACTTTGTATCGCGAAGGTGAGCGCAAGAGCGGTCAGCTGGTTTATCAACTGAGCGTCGTTCTCTTCTTCCTTGTCCCCACTCGGGACCGCAAGCACGTTCACTGGTCTTCGTTTTCTTCATGTGTAACATTCCTCTCGTCGCAGACGAAGCCCGCCGGGCGAGTCAATCCATGTGTCTTGACGTGAACAATTTCAAGCGGGCGACATGGACCATTTGTGTCTTGGCAGCTCTTCTACCACTCGCCGTGAGGCGAGCTATGTTATACGTGACTTCCGTGAGTCTGTTAATAATCACAAACGGTCCATCGTAGGTGGCCAAAAGCTTTTGGCATAACCCGCGTTTCCGTACTGGAGTCCACAGCCAAACTAAATCACCAGGGCGATAGGTTACCGGACGGTGGCGAATGTCGTAGCGTGCTTTTGATCTGTCCTGCGATGCCAAAGTGCGCAAACGAGCAATACGACGAGCTTCTTCGGCGAGGCAGAGAGTCTCGGCGACAGTGGGATTTTCGTGACTGCAGAAGGGGAAAACAGTGTCGATTGTGTACCGGGGTGGCCGTGCGTACAGCAGGAAGAAAGGGCTATAGCCGGTGGTCTCGTGCTTGGCGGTGTTGAACGCGTACGTGATAAAAGGCAGTACGTCATCCCAGTTCTTGTGGTCGGATGAAACGTACATAGATAGCATGTTTACAATTGTTCGGTTGGAGCGCTCCGTAAGCCCATTCGTTTGTGGATGGTATGGTGTCGAGTGACGCAAGTGGGAATCACACAAACGAAGCAGCTCCTCTACGACGTCTGCTGTGAATTGTCGGCGACGGTCGCTGATGATCACGCGAGGCGGACCATGTCGCAAGATCACATATTGCAGCAGGAATGTTGAAACGTGAGTGGCAGTTGCGGAGGGCACGGCCGCCGTCTCGCAGTAGCGTGTGAGGTAGTCGACGCAAACAACTATCCAACGGTTTCCCTTGGCTGATTTTGGAAATGGGCCTACGAAGTCAATGCCCACTTGTTGGAAAGGCGTGCTTGGAGGCGGGATCGGCTGCAGAAGACCTGCTGGAGCAGTAGATGGCCGTTTGTGGCGCTGACACTGCATGCAGCTGGCCACATACGTCTCAACAGATTGTCGCATTCCAGGCCAATAAAAGCGTTCCTGAATCCGGTAGAGCGTCCTCGCCGAACCTAGATGGCCAGACGTAGCGTCGTCGTGCATAGCACTCAGAATCGCTGTTCGAAGGCTCTCCGGCACCACTAGGAGAAAACGTGCGCCAGTGCTGGAAAAGTTCTTCTTATAGAGGAGTCCATCACGTACACAGAAATGGTTTGCTGTCGTCGAGGCGGTCGTAGCGGTGAAGAGCGGTGTTAATTTATCGTCTTTTCGCTGTTCGGTTTTGAAGCAGTCGACGTCTGGAAAACGCGGCGACACAGAAGCCACGAGGTGATCGAAGTCGTCGGCGTCACAGTCCGTAGTACTAAGTGGCATACGCGAGAGACAGTCCGCATCAGCGTGTCGTCGACCACTCTTATAAGAGACGGTGAAGCTGTATTCTTGCAGTCGGAGCGCCCAGCGCGCAAGGCGGCCACAAGGGTCACGAAGATTCACAAGCCAACACAATGAGTGGTGGTCGGTGACCACTGTAAAGGGGCGTCCATACAGGTATGAACGAAACCGCTGAACCGCAAATATTACCGCGAGGCATTCTTGTTCCGTCACAGTGTAATTCTGCTCGGGCCTACTTAATGAGCGGCTTGCATATGCGATCACGTGTTCGCGGTCACCATAGCGTTGAACTAGGACGGCACCAATACCTATGCCACTGGCATCCGTATGGAGTTCTGTCGGAGCTGAAGGACTGAAGTGTTGAAGAACCGGTCGTGACGTCAGCAGGAACTTCAACTGACGAAAAGAAGAGTCGCACCCCGGAGTCCACTCAAAGGGGGTGTCCTTTCGTAGCAGGCATGTCAGCGGATACGCAACGTCGGCGAAATTAGGAATAAATCGGCGGAAATAGGAACAAAGCCCCAGAAAAACTACGGAGCTCCTTGACACAGCGCGGTGGACTGAACGCTTCAACGGCTGCTGTTTTCTGGGGATCAGGGCGGATGCCATCCTTGTCGATGAGGTGCCCAAGCACAAGGGTTTGGCGGTCTCCGAAGTGGCATTTCTTAGAGTTTAAAACGAGACCAGCGTTTCTGATGCAGTTCAGGACAATATCCAGACGCGAGTTGTGTTCGCTGAAGGTGCGGCCAAAGATGACGACGTCGTCGAGGTAGCACATGCAGATGTTCCACTTCAAGCCACGCAATACAGTGTCCATAAATCTCTCGAAAGTTGCCGGAGCGTTGCACAATCCAAATGGCATCACATTAAATTCGAAGAGCCCGTCAGGGGTTACAAAGGCAGTCTTCTCCTTGTCGTCAGGATGCATCGGAATTTGCCAATAGCCGGATCGTAAATCTACTGAGGAAAAGTAAGAGGCGGAATGAAGGCAGTCTATTGCGTCATCAATACGTGGGAGTGGGTACACGTCCTTTTTTGTTACAGCATTCAAACGGCGATAGTCGACGCAAAATCTCCAAGATCCATCTTTTTTTTTTAACAAGAATCACTGGAGCGGCCCACGGACTTGCTGACTCTTGTACGACTCCCTTTTTCATCATTTCGTGCACTTGTTCGTTGATAATCTGGCGCTCTGATGGTGAAACACGATATGGCTTTTGTCTAATCGGATTTGCCGAACCCGTGTTGATGGTATGGCGCGTTCGAGACGCAGGGATTACAGGTATATTGTCCTTCTGCGCAAAGTCGAATACCGAAACGTGCTTTGAAAGCACACCCACTAACGTTCGGCGTTCACTCGTGCTGAGCGATTTATTTACCATCGACAAAAGGGCCGTTTCCGAACTGTGGCCATCGGGTACTTCCGGCACATCTGTAAGTTCAGCCACTGATAAGGACGCGTGTTCCCTGGCGAATGCTAATTTCATGCCATCTGATAGTATAACGGGCTCCTTAGAACAGTTTACGGTCCATAAGCCAGTGCGTCCGCGTTTGATCGACACCACACAATGTGGCACCAACACATTCTTCTTCATACAGTTAAAGTGCATCGGTTCTACGGTAGCTTCGAAGCAGTCGGAATCGGCGCCGCAACAGACAACGGGAACGCAAACGGTAGATGATGCAGGTATGACCGTATCACCACAAACACTCAGTGTAGTTTCGCGATCTACAGGGTTCTCCAGGAGTCCTGATGGAATCCTACCACTTAAGAATACTTTTCCTGTGCGGCAGTCGACAGTAGCACCACACTCCCGCAAGAAGTCCATGCCGAGAATAACATCATGGGTCGACCGAGGAATAATTACAAACTCTGTCGTTATAACATGGCCTCCCAAAAATACGTCAGCACTACACACACCAATAGGTCGCAACGGCTCACCACTCACTCCACAGAACTTTGAATCTTCGTCCCATTTAAACAAAACCTTTCGCCCTAACACGTGTTTAAAAGAGACACTCATGACCGAAATTGTTGCGCCTGTGTCCACCAGAGCCATCACAGGGACATTATCTACAAGCACGCGCACTTTGTTTTTCAGCATCAACACAGGAGGTATTTCTGTCAGTAGCACGTCTCCAGCGACCTCACCTCCATCGGCCGCGCTAGCTAGTTTTCCGGTGACGAAGGGGACGCGGTGCGACGCAGCGGTGAGGGAGAACGGGGAGCACGACGTTGCGGTGGGGGTGTCAAACTTCTGTCAGATGCTGGGGAGCGATTCCGGGAGCTGCTCGGCCAATACTCGTCGCCAGACGATACGTGTGCTGGCCACGGGGCACCGTGTGGCCGTTCGGAGGGCCGAGAAAACTCCGACGGCTGGCCATACCACGTGGTCATACGCTGGTTGCAAAACCGCGATATATGACCCGGGACACCACAGGAATAACATACCGGGAGAGGTCGAAACCTTGGTCGTTCGTCGATGAAGCGGATATTATCATTTTCCCGCGTGTAGTGGGTTGGTTCGTGGCGTGTGTCACGACGATACATCGGGCGTCGAGAAGGCGTGCGCTGATTGCGTTGGTCATAGCGCGGAGTCGGCGGGCGTGTTGTCATCCTCGACTGTGGGGCTGCGCTGTACTCCACGGCCGCTGCGGTAACCATCGGTTGCCAAGGGGCCGAATTGGGCGCCGTCATAGCCTCTCGTGACGTGTACACGCCATGGTGGTCAACAGTTGAATGCAACAACCCTTCGCGGCGGGAAAGTTCCTCGCGGACAATCTGTCGGATGGTCGAAGGAAGGTCGAGGCAAGGACTCGTGTCCACACTGGCAACCGTCGTAACGTTTGCCAACCGACCAAACTTTGGCGCAATCCGACGCATCTTGAGCGTTTCAAAAGTTCTGCAGTGCCGAATGACGTCGGACACAGAACTGAGGCTCTCCTTTCCTATTAGAAAATTGTAGACATCCTCAGCCACTCCTTTCAGCAAATGTCCAACTTTATCTTCTTCCGACATGCGAGCATTGACCACCTTGCACAGCTTTAACACTTCTTCGATGTATGTTGTGCATGTCTCACCTGGTAGCTGCGCCCGTTGCGACAGTGTCTGCTCCGCACGCTTCTTTTTGGCGACTGAGTCCCCAAAACACGCCTTTAACTCGTCAACAAAATGTTCCCACGTCGTAAGCGCGTCCTCGTGGTTCTCATACCACACGAGGGCGGTATCGGTCAGGGAGAACACCACATTGGTGAGCTGAGCGGTTGCATCCCACCCGTTGGATTTGCTCACTCGTTTGTAGTGGACGAGCCACTCGTCGGCATCTTCCCCCGCTTTGCCTCCGAAGGTGGGTGGAACTCGGTAGTATGGCAGTGGACTGCTAGGCGCTGCCCTCGGAGTGGCTCCTTCTTCTGGCATGTCGAAGATGGTCACGGCTGATGGCGGGAGGCCGGCAAGTCGACGGCTTCGACGAAGCTGCGGCAGTGATGGTTCCGTTGTTGTGAGCGGTACCCCGCACCTCCACCACTTTGTTGCGCGCGAAGGAGACCGTTTGTAACCCTTACGGATGAAGGGGACCGTTTACTTTGTATCGCGAAGGTGAGCGCAAGAGCGGTCAGCTGGTTTATCAACTGAGCGTCGTTCTCTTCTTCCTTCTCCCCACTCGGGACCGCAAGCACGTTCACTGGTCTTCGTTTTCTTCATGTGTAACAATATATATATATATCGTAACGCACATTTGAGTGACGCTAATTTAATAACTTTACGTTGGCCGAACTTGTGCCCGACAAACAGCTACGCGGGAGCCTCCCTAGAACGTCCACAGTCTCTTTCGCCGCAGTCCCGCACTTATTCTTCTTCCCTCCTGTCCCGCGCTCATAGCACGTTGCTCCGATTGCGCGTGCCTTGCGAGCCCGTGTTGCCCGCTTCACTGCCACTATCTTTCGCAGGTAGCAGTAAACAGCTGGACGGACGCAAGAAGCGGCTGGCGCGCATAATTTGAAATCATCTTGTGCATTGACCCCTTTCCAAGGGTGCACCGTCCCGACGCTCATACAGAAGGCGGTGGTTTCTAGACTGTCATGAACTCGCAATGTTTGTAGGCGGACGCAGTTATTGCCTGTCGTAGTATGGTTTCATTCGGACGACATAGACGATTTCTGTTCGATGCCGCCGTCGCGATGAGGTTACTTGACCTTCTGGAGCAACTTCGTAGTTCAATGAACTATTTATTTATTTATTTGTGATACGCTCAAGGTACATAATTGTACATTGCAGAGAGGAGGGGCGAGAATACATTCGAAGAGTAAAAAATGCAGGATTAGTTCAAGGAATTTCCAACAAACAAAAGCAATATGAAAAAAGTAGTAATGAATTCATAACAAATAACAGAGACTTACATAACATGAAACTACAGAAAGAATACACTTTAGCAAGCAGACAATGTTCACGAGTAAGTACATAATTATGCCATTTGCCACCATACATTATTTTATGTTGATTAGTGCATTCTTAAAATGAGTGGGGTCACTGATGCTTACTAATGATGTTGGTAGATTATTCCAGTCGACTGAAGTCCTAGGAAGGAATGATTGTGAGCACGCGACGGTGTTATGACGGGGTACGTTAACTTTATGTAAGTGGTCCCGACGAGCCGAATAATAAGGCGCAGGTTGGATCCAAAGAGGGCGCAGAGATGCGTTGTGGTAGTAGATTTTGAGAAAAAGGGAAATGCGTGATTCTTTTCTGCGAAGAGATAATAATGGAAATTGAAGGGTACCTTCATTAATGTAACACTAACAGTGCGATGGTAGTTAGCTAAGATGAAACGAACCGAGCGATTTTGCACCGATTCATTTCGTTAATTAATGTGATCTGATGAGGATCCCAAACGGATGAGGCATATTCTAATTGGGGGCGGACGTATACCATGTACAACAGCCGTTTTAATGAATTTGGCGCAAGCGAAAAATTTCTCTTCAAATATCCTAAGGAGCGGTTAGCTTTAGATATTACATACTGTACATGCTGCTTCCAAGAAAGGTCGCTAGTTATATGAATGCGAAGATAACGGTAGCATGTAACGGATTGAAGGGGGCAGTCATTAAGGGCGTAGGTAGGGCAAGTTGTGTTAGAACGCGAAATCCGCATAGATTTGCATTTATTAATGTTGAGTTCCATGCACGAAGTGACGCACCAGTTAGATATGTTATTTAAATCGGATTGAAGGGTAGCTATATCAGATGCACTAGTCACTTTTCGATATATAACGCAGTCGTCAGCGAATAAACAAATTTATGAGGAAATGTTATCAGGTAAATCGTTAATATATATTAAAAATAAAAGAAGACCAAGAACAGACCCTTGTGGAACACCGGATTCAACTGGAGCCGCGTGAGATGTGGAGTCATTAGTTACAACAAATTGGGAACGAGAAGAAATGAACGATTGGATCCAGCTGAGTACTCCCGGGTCAATGTTGAGTGCGCTTAGTTTGTGTAGTAGCAGTACATGTTTCACTTTGTCAAAAGCTTTAGAAAAATCCAAAAATATGCGATCAGTAAAAAAACCGCTATCAAGATATACATGTAAGTTATTAGTGAAAGTTACCAGCTGAGTCTCAAAAGAAAAAAAATTGCGAAAGCCATGTTGACTGTTAGAGAAAAAAATATTTTCTCCAAGAAAGTTGACGAGGTTAGAAAATATGATATGCTCCATATTGTTGCATGGTACTGAGGTAATCGATATGGGCCTGTAATTAAAAGGATCTTGAGTTTCGCCAGATTTGTGGATAGGAATAATCTTTGCTGCTTTCCAGTCATGAGGCAAGGATAAGGACAGGTACGATTGTGAAAAAATGCTCTCCAAGATGATAGAGAAATACTCACTAGTATTTTTTAGAAATTTCGTCATGATTTCGTCTATTCCACAAGAAGACATAAGTTTAAGAGTGTCTATTATTTTCTTTATGCCAGTAGAGTTAAACAATACGGGATCCATAAGAAAAAAAATTGCAGCATGGTAGCCTTGGAAGGTCGCTATCATGTGCTGAAGGAGTGAAAGCTTTTATAAATACATTGTTTAAAATCGTAGCGCAGTACTGCCGAGGTATAGGCTCACCGGAAGACGTGATAAGTGATATGGTTTTTAATGCACTAGGCCTTGCTACATTCCTGAAGCTTCTTGGATTGTTTATGAGCATGTTCAGAAGGGTATTGTTGAAAAAAGAAAATTTTGTATTGTTTATCGCAGATGAGTAGGCCGAGGCAGCTTCTTTGTAAGCAGACCACTTAGCCTGGTTTTCCATCCGCTTAGCGGTGCGAAAAAGACGTTTTTTTTTCTGTTAGGCGTTTCAAAGGTTTAGTATGTCATGAAGCATTGTTATTCGAAAAAACGCACCTCTTCGGAATAAACTTGTTAACAAGATCGTGAGTTTTTCCTTTGAATATATTCCAGTTAGTATCCAGTGAGCGCTCAGCAACTTTAGGCAGGTAATTATAAAGGAAAAGAGCAAGCTCGTTGTTGATAGCGGTGAAGTTGCCGTTTTTATAATCACGAATGGTTTTAATACTGTTTTGAAACGGTAGGATTGCCAGGCTAATTAAAAAACGCAAGACGTCGTGATCGCTCACGCCGGGTGAGTGTGTAACCTTAGATATATCTGTTGATGATGTTAATACAAGATCTAAAAGAGATGATGTGGTGTTCGTTACACGTGTAGGGGAAGTAACTACCTGAACCAAGTTGAAATCAGCACATATCTCTACAAAATGCTTCGATTCTCCGGAAGTTGTATTTAATAAAGGACACGTGCTTGACCAGGAAATAATTCGGCGAATTATCCCATACGGGGCCAAAATAACGACGAAGAAGCTTCTCGGATAGGCCCCGCATCCGTACGGGAGTCCACACCCATACTTTGTCTCCCGGTGTATACTGGACGTCTCTTCGTCGTATGTTGTATCGGTCCGCGTCAGTTTGCTGCTGCTGCTGCTGCTGAGTGCGGTGTCGCGCCAGCTGCCATGCTTCTTCGGCTTTTTGTGTGAAGTCGCTGACGTCATTGTCATTTTCGAAGGTCTCATCTACTGGTAGCATTGCATCTAAGGTTGTGGTGACGGTCCGGCCAAAAACGAGTTGTAAAGGTGTCATTTGAGTCGTCTCTTGTACAGCGGTATTGTACGCGAACGTTGCGTACGGTAGTATCCTGTCCCACGTTCGGTGCTCCATGTCCACGTATATTGACAACATATCAGTCAGCGTTCTGTTCAGTCGTTCAGTCAGCCCATTTGTCTGCGGATGATATGGGGTGGTTTTTCGGTGACTGGTGCGCGTCAATTTCATGATGGCCCGTGTCAAATGCGCAGTAAATATGGTTCCTCGGTCCGTGATGAGAACTTTAGGAGCGCCATGCCGTAGTACTATGTTAGTGACGAAAAAATCTGCTACCTTACTGGCCGTTCCTTTGGCAAGAGACCCTGTCTCGGCATATCGAGTTAGGTAGTCAGTTGCAACTACGACCCAACGCTTTCCTGATGGCGATGTGGGAAAGGGGCCAAGTAAGTCCATTCCCACTTGTGCGAATGGAGTTTCCGGTGGCTGTATCGGTTGTAGGAGACCTGCTGGGTTGAGTGGTGGTATTTTACGTCTTTGGCAGTCCCGGCAGGTTCTTACGTAGTGAAGCACAGAATTCAATAACTTTGGCCAGTAATACGTCATGCGGATGCGAGTGAATGTTCTGCTCACTCCTAAATGTCCTGCTGATGGGTCGTCGTGGCATGCTTCCAATATCTCGAGTCGTAATTCTGAAGGTACGCTGAGCAGAAACGTCTCTGCACTATGTTCAAAATTTCTTTTTTACAGGACATTATTTCTCACGACGAACGACGACAAGCTGCGGATAAAAGCTCGTGGAATGTCGGCAGGATATCCTTCTAGGTAATCAATAAGCAGGCGTAACTCCGCGTCGGATCGCTTATGCTGAGCCATTTGTGATGTGTTCACAGCTCCTAGGAACGGGCAATCCTGTTCATTTTCCCTACGCGTAGATTCCGTGTATTCAGTCGGTGCACGTGACAAGCATTCAGCATCAGTGTGCTTGTGACCGGACTTGTAGACGACCGTTATATCGTATTCCTGCAGCCGTACACTGCATCTTGCCAGCTGCCCAGATGGGTATTTGAGATTCGCAGGCCAGCACAACGAATGATGGTCGCTGATAGCTCGGAATGGTCTGCCATATAAGTACGGGCTAAACTTGCTGATGGCCCATATCACCGCGAAGCATTCTTTTTCTGTCGCTGAGTAGTTCTCCTCAACCTTCGGAAGTGTTCGACTGGCATACGCAACGACTCGTTCCTCTCCGTTTTGCCACTGAATGAGGACGGCAACGAGGCCTAAACTGCTTGCGTCTGTGTGAATATCAGTTTCGGCTTCCTCAACGAAAGGAGCAAGAACTGGGTGGTTCTGAAGACGCTTTCGGATCTCATTCAAAGCATTCTCCTGCTCATTAAACTAGACGAAAGACGGGTCTTCCTTTGTTAGCCGCGTTAGTGGTTCAGCGATCCTTGAAACATTTTTGACGAAGCGTCTGTAGTAGGCGCAAAGTCCTAAGAATCGCTTAACAGCCTTTTTGTCGGTTGTTTTCGGAAATTTCTCCACTGCCGTAGTCTTCTCAGGGTACGGGCGAATGCTTTCTGAACTGACGACATGGCTGAGGAAAAGAAGCTCGCGACAGCCGAAATGACATTTCTTTCAGCTTTCGGTAATCAATGCAGAAGCGCAAGGTTTGGTCCATTTTATTTACAAGTACCACAGGCGCCGCCCACGGGCTTGCCGACGGCTGAATTACGTCGTCTTCAAGCATTTCCTTAACTTGACTTCCGATGGCTTCCCTCTCTTTTGGTGACACTCGGTAGGGATGCTGGCAAATAGACCTCACTGATTCGTCAACAATTATCCGATGTTTAGCAATAGATGTCCGCCGGACTTTGGATGACATTGAAAAAACATTCGGGGAATTCTCTTACGAGGGTCTCTATTTGCTCCTTCTGTCCGGGCGATAGGCCTGATTCGATGTCGATGGCTGCAAGGACAGAATCCACATCTTGGCAGTTCGATGGTGAAGACTCTGGAATGCTGAGATCTGTAACTTGGACGAAGTTGTTAAGGCTGGCAATAATGATTCCCTTCGCGACATGTTGCACCTCATTTCCAAAATTAGTGAGGAAAACGTTGGCACATCCGCCACGCAGCTGAACAAGGCCTCTTGCCATGTAGATCCCTTTTTCGAGTAGGAGACTGGTGTTGCTCTCAGCAATTCCTTCATAGTCACTGAACGCGTCGCCTCTGACTGTGAAGGGTACGCTGGATCTCGGAGGAAGCATCACGTCGTCATCGGCAATGTGAAGGGCGTCGAATTTTTCTTCACTGTTGAATGCTGCGACAGCGTGCTTGGTTGAAAAGGAAACACTTGATTTCCGCAAGTTGATTATAGCACCATTCTCTTTCAAGAAGTCCATGCCAATAATCAAGTCTTTTGAGCACTCGGAAAGCACGATAAAGCTGGCGACGTACGTGAAGCCTCGTATTCCTATTGTAGCCGTACACTTGCCCATCAGGTCGATGAGGTGTCCCCCTGCTGTGTGAACTTGTGGCCCTTTCCAAGGAGTCAGCACTTTCTTCAGTTTCCTGGCGAGCTCACTACTTATTACCGAGTAATCCGCACCTGTATACACTAACGCGTTCACTTCGTAACCGTCAACAAACACACGTAAATCGGAAGCAACGTCCCTCTTATGGCACTGGTTTCTGACTCCCTTGTCGTCGCTCGGAATCATCGATGGAGGTTCTTCTCTTTTCGCATTGACAGCGGCCTTACCTCCCGAGGCCGCTGACTAGTTTTCCCGACGCGGGCTGTCTGAACGGCGTCTTCGGGAGCTTGAAGACGGGCGGGGGCTCGGTGACCGATGCCTCAACGGCGGTGTTGATCGATGTTGGTGTTGCTGGTAGGCGTATGGGGAGCTTTGAAGAGTAGACAGGTACTCTTAGATTTCAAATGGACGCTCACCATCACGAGGGCAAGGTGCGTTCACCGGAAAACCACAAAGCCCTGCCTGGCGATAGTGGCACATTCTGTACAGGTGGCCAGCCTCACCGCGGTGGTAGCAGAGAGGTATTTGGTCAGGAGTGCGCCATACATAGGCCTTCCTAAATCTTCTTGCGGGTGGCGGCAGCGAATTTCGAGGCATCGAGCTGTTGATACAGGAAGTGGCTGCGACGTCAGCACGTCCGGGAGTTTGCCGCAGCACATCGGCATACGAGACGCTCGGCTGGCGCAGTAATGGCGCTTGGGGCGGCGCACTCAGCTGTGGTTACCGGACCGCCTGCCTGACCTCTTCGCAAACTACGTCTGCCAGCAAAAAGGGCGTTGGAGCGTTGTGGTCAAGCCGTAGCCTCTGAAGCTCTCCTCGCACTACAGATCGCACGATCTCCCGTATGACCTCCATGCTGTTTCCGATGGTAGCTGGAACTGAGCCTACAGAGGTGATGTTCGTTTCCAGGTTGTACATCCTTGATCGCTGTTGCAAGGTACTTTCCATTGTGGTCGCCTCAGAACGAAACTCAGCGACGGAGCGCGGGGGGGTCGGAACCAACCCTGCGAACAGTTCTTGTTTTACGCATCGCATTAAATGGCATAGTTTCTTGTCTACGCGCATGTTCGGATCAGCTCGGAATAGGCGGGCCATGTCTTCTACATACTCGGCCACGCTATCATTGTTCCGCTGGTTTCTTGCCTGCAGGGCAGCTTCGGCCCTCTCCCTGCGGTCGGTACTCGGGTAAGCCACAAGCAACTCCCGCCGGAAAGCATCCCACGAAACAAATGTCGCTTCGTGGTTTTCACACCACGTTCGTGCGCTGTCCTCTAACGCGAAGTAAACGTTTCGTTGCTTGCGCTCTCCCTTCCATCCATTGAACTCAGCGACGCGCTCAAAGCGTCATTCCTCTGCGTCTTCAAATGTGTCGCCATGGAAAGGCTCTGGCGTCATTGGCGAGTTCAGCACGATGTGAATTGGCGTGATTTGAGTTGCCATCGCGGTAGCGTTTCCGTTAGCAGATGCTGATGCTCCGATAGAATCCGGCAAAGGTGAAAGCTCGGGGGGGCTCGCCACGTAGGTGACGGCTGCTGCATTGGTGAACAGGAGTCAATTCGATGGGTCCAAGTCGCCGTGAGTCCGGGCTCCTTTCTCTGACTCGAGAAGGGCTTGAAATCATACCCCGCACCTCCACCAGAACCGTAACGCACAGTTGAGTGACGCTACTTTAATAACATTACGTTGGCCGAACTTGTGCCCGACAAACAGCTAAGCGAAAGCCTCGCTAAAACGTCCACAGTCTCTTTCGCCGCAGTCACGCACTTCTTCCCTCGTGTCTCGCGCTCATACCACGTTGCTCCGATTGCGCGTGCCTTGCGAGCCCGTGTTGCCCGCTTCACTGTCGCTATCTTTCGCAGGTAGCAGTAAACAGCTGGACGGACGCAGGAAGCGGCTGCCGCGCGTAATTTGAAATCATCTTGTGTCACTATATGTATATATATATATATATATATATATATATATATATATATATATATATATATACAAGTGTGAAAGTCTTGTATGATTGGGTACGTGCTTTCAGCAGTAGGGGGCCATGGGTAAGGGAGGAAAACAGACGTTCGCCTAGCGATTAGGGAAAGTCGTGCTGTGCTTCCTTAATAGGCACTGAAATTAGCTGGAGATTGGGTCCGACGACATTTCCCCAAACCACGCGAAACTACTACCTAACGGCATCTTCCACGTCATGTTACAAGACCACCTAATCATACTAGGATGAAACATTATCATTGCAACAGATGCATCCCAGTGCAATGAAAAGACCGGCACTGGAATATTTTGTCCTGCACTCGACTGGTCTTTTTCTTTAAGACTGTCTTACTTAATGCCTACCTTTCTGGCCGAGGTTTTAGCAGTGATCCTAGCTTTACGTAAATGACTACAGGCCAAATGACTACAACAATGGCTATTCTTACTCACCCCCTTTATTTATGCTCTTCCCTTACCGCTATAATGATTCAACCATGATAAAACTGCTCCACTCGCTAGTTGCTGCCCATGTGCAACGTGTTCGTTTGATTTGGGTACCTGTTCATAAAGGTTTGTTTTTTTAATAAAACTACCGATTCACTCGTAAATACATCACTTTCCGGCCCTGTTCTTCCTATTCCACCAGTGACAGCGCAGATAGCGGCGGTTAGATTTCAGATGCGATCAATTAGAAAAGCTTTGTGAAACCCAATTCTGACTGCTTCCCCAGATTATAAGTACATAGCATCTCACTGTGTAGCGAACTCTGTAACACGAAGATGCTTGAGGTCTCTCTCACCAAATTACGTGGCAACGTTCCTTCCTGTATTTCTATCTTCCCAGGTCGGGTTTGCTTCCGTCCCCCCTCTGCTCATTTTGTAATGAGGAGACGATAAATCACTTCCTTCTATCTTGTCGCTGCTTTAGTGCGGCAAGAAAAAGATTGTTGGAAGTACCTTTTTGAAGAATTGGCCTGGACTTAGCAGAGCCGGATATTCTTTCGTTCGGGGCGTCCACTTTGGGATTCAGCCACAGGGATGCTTGCTTCGCTGTTGCAACATTTCTTACAGAATCTAAACGAATGCCCTGCGAAATTATAGTTTTTTACTTTTAGATTAATTATTACTAATTCAGTATGACCTTGCTGATTTTAATTTTGGAGATAAATAGACGCTATTCTGTGCTAATTCCATAGATATTCGGAAATTTATGATCCATAATAATTTGGAAGGATTCACCCATTTCTTGGCCAATCCCCCATCGTGGATAGGAGCCAAACACGCGATAGGCAACAACAACAACGACAACAACCTCGGGTGGCGCTCAGGGCCGTAGGTTGCGTTGCAATATACCCTCTCTACAGAGAGAGTAGCCCGTAACAGAGTGGTGGTGGTGCGGGGTACCCGACATCGCCGTACTACGGATTCGCAACCGCTTGAACATCGCTGGAGCTGCAGTCTAGCCGGTGTCTCTCCGAACACAGTCATCATGCCACAGAACGGAGGACCAGATCCGGAGCCAGTTGCAACCGCGCAAAGGCCAATGCTGCCTGCTGCCGCACACCATTAAATAAAACAACGCTCGTTCGCGGGAAGAGCGGGAGAAGACGTGGACGTGCGGCTTACCCACTACGATTGAACGAGCCGATATAACCACTGGAACTCGGTCACAGAGCTTGACAACGTCGTCTCATTTTTCAGATGACGTTGTCTACTTTTCTGTAGTGCGTTTTTTCTCTGAGTTTTTGTTGAATTGTATATTATACCTTGTGGGCCCCCCTTCCCCCCTTATGTAACGCCTTCGCGCCTTTAAGGTTAAATAAATGAAATTAAATCATGTGGTTCGAGAATCACGAAGAGTCCTTAGCAACGTGGGAACTGGTTGTTGAGGAAATAGGAAAATGTTTTTGCGACTCTGATGTCAAAAAGAAATGTGCGGAGACAACACTTGCCCAAAAAGCTCAAACTCCGACAGAGACATGCACTACTATACAGAAGAAGCACTCAAGTTTGCAAGATCATAAACGCGCGGATGTCTGAAGGAGACCGAGTAGAACATCTCATGGAAGGCATCACAAAAGACGTCTACAATTTTCTGCTAGGTGGAGAAGACTTCACATCGATCTCAGATGTCTTGCCTCACTACCGTGCATTTGAGACGTCGAACACACGTCGTATTGCGCCCTAATTTGGACGACCAGGAAGCGTTACAACTGTCGCTAGCGTCGATACGAGTCCGTCCGCTAACCTTGCTCCTACTACTCGGGAACTATTACGCGAGGAACTGGGGCGACACAATGAACTAGTAAAAAAAAAGGTTACAGTTCAACCGCCGGCTACGTACCCAATATATAACTCAGCGCCCGCAGCACCATGCGCTACTTTGCCACCATCTGCATGTGTCAAGGACGTCGATGTGGCTGTAATGGCGTGGCCACATCCGGAGACGTATCCACCAGAATAGCAATATGGGCAACGCTTTCACACTAGCCGTGGTCCACAGAGGTGGACGGCTCCTGTTCAGGGTACTGAGAAGCCGTACCAAGTTCGACGACCTCTGCCGGCTGAGTGCTTTGATCAGCATTTCGTCGAGCCTCCTCTGCCCTTGCGCTACAACTGTGGTATCGAGGGCCACATCGCCAGGTCCTGCAACGTGGCCCCGGAACGCCACCAGGCACCAAGGTGCGACCGATGAACAATATCTGGCCAGCAACGCGTTGACCATGCGTACACATGTCAACGCGGTACGTCCAAAGAGACCCTGGGAGCACGCTGAAACCGTTCACCGGCCTCCGATTGAAGCTTGCCACCACCGCCTGGCCATCTCGTAAGCCGGTCACGGTCTCCCCGGCGCCGCTACCCGTCGCCTTCGCCGGAAAACTAGTGAGCGCAGCCGTTGGAGGTTAGGACACTGGACAGCCTTCGATTATGACAGAAATACCTCCGCCATTTGCATGTTTAACACTAATGTTTCTGCACGTGTAGACGGCGTCTTCATGCCGTAAACGCCGTCTCCAGTTTCCTTAGGGCACTGGAGCGACCGTTTTCGTAATGAGTTACGCATTCAAACACCTGTTAAGACGAGAAGGGCTGTTTTCATGGGACCGTGCCGATTTGGTTGGTGGTGTGAGTGGAGAACTAGGGAGTTTTAGTATAGCGTAAAATCCTTGCGTTAGCGTTAGCGTGCGACGCAACGCTAACGCAAGGAAAGGCTGCACTGCGCGGCACAAGGTAGTGTTTTAGAATAGCGGAACGGGGCAAAGCGTTAACGTTAACGCAAACAAATACAGCGCCATCTAGATGTAAAAACACTGGAAAGCCAAATCCACACGAAATGTCGAGCTTATCCAATGCCGAATCCGCAAGTGTGTCCCTAAGTCAAGCTTATCGAAAGCCACAGTCGCTGCGTTAATTAGGCATGTAGGTGTTTGGTTTGAGCGTTGTTTTGTCGAGAGTCGCGAAACACGCCGATTATTCTTGGCATGCCGCGACCGAGTGTTCTGTGGGACCCATATTACGTGTCCTCTTTAGGTTGGGATGACATAGACGCCCTCACGCTTCGGGAATGAGAGCGACCGCGCAGGTTATACGTGTCCTCAAGATCCACTCAACGTCGAAGCTATACCGGAGGGGACGTTTCGCCGGCAATTTCGCTTCCAGAAAGCAGATTTCCCACTTTCCAATTTTTTGCAACGGACGCCCACCTTGACGTCCATCCGAATGGGTTCAAGGCGAAAACCTCCTTCACGAGGTTCATATCGTCATCGTTGGTAAAACGCACACGCATTGTGACCACAGCACCGACCACACTACTGTGTTTTGCCGCGGAAAACATGACATGCATCGGCTTCACATGCGGCTTTACACCAAGCGAGCGAGCGAAATACACTTGGGCGCCATCTCGAGGCGGATACAGCAAACATGAGCAAACATTAGCAAACCCTCTCGTTAAGCCTACTGCCCGGCTAATCGAGGACGTATATCGCAAACAACGCCGATTTGTCACCTGTGCGCCGCTGCCGAAGCATCATCACACAAATCTAAGGCGAACACGAGCATTAGTGGGGAAGGATAGAGCCTAGCAGTGCAGGCAGACGACTCGATAGATCCGAAGCGGGCTGCTCTCACCATCGTTACTAGATACTTTTCAGTTGTAAAACTCCGCCTGGGAGCGGCGCGAGAACGTGACCCTCTGCCGTCTCCTCTCGCGATGTGGCGCTGCCGCCACGGTTGGCCCGGTTGGCTACGGAAGTTTCCCAAGGCAGCCAGCGCGCCGCCGACTCAATGCCAGTTTCTTTTTTTTTTTTTTTTGCTGCTCTTCGTGGCGCTAAATATTCAAAGAATAGCCTTTTTACATTGTGCACTCTGTAAGAAGCAGCTAATAGGTGAATGAAGAGGAGAGTGAAGCCTTTCGGTTGTGGCATGTTGTTTTATGTACACATGAAAAAAATAATACGACCGGTACAACGCCGGATTGATGAATCTAAGCATGCTGCATCGATATTCACAAAAGATGCGCTTTCTTAGTTGCTGCAGCTACCTTGTGACTGCTTTCTAGTTGAGAGTTTGTATCCCTGGAATAAAAATGCATCCGCATAACAATGAAAAAATTCAGTACTTCGCACGTGAACGCGAACATATGCTCTGGACAACCAAGAAGAGGGAGGCAGCACCCCTCTAGATCGTCTAAAACTTTCCAACATATCTCTCCGTAAAGGCCTGCCTCATCCAGGGAAGCTGACACGCTCTTGTTAGCAGTCTTCATAAAGCCCAGCATCTTCGGCGTCGGGTGCTTTAAGGAACCTTGCTTGAGACTTCTGTACTCAATTAAGGAACTGTCGCAGCCAACTGCTGGGATTTCAGAACTTATGTCCGCTTTGCATAGATCACAGGGTGCGCCCTTTCTGACTTTATAAATGACCTATCCACACAGATAATAACCAACATTGTCCTCTATGTTTCCTCGAGCATAAGTGTGCTCATTGCAAGCACATTCTGGTGAGCTGCTTGGCTCCACGCAACTTTTCAACGTCGCCCCAATGGCATTGCGAAGACTATGTTTTGACTTGCAGGCTTCTCTGGGCTGCTTGAATGTGTCGTTGACGCCGACGAGCACAGAGTCTGGCACACCTTCCACACTCCCACGTAGCGCCGTTTTAACAGGTGTATACAGGCTTAGAAGGCGGAATATCTGCGTGAAGTTGATTATAGTTGGATAGGACTCATCTCCACCGAAGGAAAGCACTAGTCCAAAATGTCGCTGAAAAAACACGAGTGAGTGAATTTCCTAGCAAACAGTGCAATGTGAATGCAGTCACAACAAATGTGAACAGTGTACCTTACCTTCAATGGATCTTGATTTAACTTGGCTGTCAAAACATAGAGCGCACCTTGACGCAGCAGATTATCGACAATGTTTAAAGTCGACATCAGAGTTACTCGCAGCGACTCTGTCGTTTGCAATAATGCAAAAAGCTTCAGGTTCTCTTTGAATTGCATTCTGTTCTGTCAAGTTTAGCAGTTCCAAAAAATCTTTGATGACCTGAAATGATTAGTGTAACAAGTTTATAGCCCTTAGGAAATGCGCACGAAGTTCGAAGGTGGTGGTCTGGTACACTATTTCGTCGTAAAATGCTCGCAAGGGTTTATTAACACACACACACAAAAAAAAATACAGGAGTAAAAATAGACAAAGTGATAGTTAGGAAGGGCGCTGCATCCTCCCTAGCTATCACTTTGTCTGTTTCTCGTGGTTTTTATCGTTTCATTGTTTAATTGCAGGAATGTTTGCTCACAAGGCGAGCAGCATTTTCCTGGATCACAAATAAGAAACACGAGCAAAACGTGGCACGCTGCTGCACGCATCGGCGTCTCTGTCCGCCCGCACAAACGTTGCTCGCACCGCTCGCCTTCGGGCCGACAGTGCCACGCGCGCTGCCCCGCGGGCGCGACAGAAAGGGGCCAGGTGCCGCGGCTGAGTTTGACAACTGAAAATATCTAGTAACGTTGGCTCTCACTTCGACTGGCGCCGCCATCTTGCCGTAGGTAAGGCTCCCCTTGCGTGCGTTAGCGTTCAACGCTAAATCCTGAAAATCGCGTACGTACGTAAGAGCTCCAGCAGCGTTTACGTATAGCGCATGCGCAGTGTGGTGCACGCAACGCTAACGCTAACGCTAACTCTTTGCGTTTGCTGCTTAACGCTATGCTAAAACTGTCTACTATTGTACCCTGTAGGTGTGTGCAGTGCAGCAGTTAGCTTGGGTTGTGAAACGTTTAACGCGGAGTTCGTAGTTTTACCTCATGCTACGCATGACACAATTCAGGGCCTTAATTTTCTGAAGCTGTGTTGTACCGGTGTATCGGAGAAATTACTGTAGATTTGAGCCTTCCCGCAGTTCTTGTGGAACACCCGCCGTGTTTTGAAAGGGCCCTTTGTGTGTCCGCAGATGCCTTCGTATCGCTGCTGTCTGCCAAATTTGTCTCGGTCGCCTGATCTGCTGCAACCTACAGAACATTTGACACTACTGTAGAGCTCGTTCACTTTAGTTGCAGCAAGAAGAATGTTTTAGTGCCCTATTATACGTTGTCAGTTATAAACGGACGTACTGTCTTATGGAAGAAAAATTGCTCCATTGAAATCACAAGACTACCGGAGGGTCTGAAACTTGCGGCATATATGCAGCTCGTGCGAAGGATCGCGAGTCCTAGCCCTCCGCATCAGCAGCCCGAGTTCGGGTCTCGCGCCGCAGCGGTGACAGTCCGCACAGCGCCACATGCATAATTCCCACTACAATTTCCCCCGTGGCGAAGAGGAGCCCTCCTGGCGACCTAAGGTGATGACACGATAAGGGGGTCGTGGTACGGCTTCAGGCGGCTGACGTGAACCGTCTCGCGGCCTCGGCGGCGTTTGTCCGAAGGTGGCATCACCGGTTCAACCACATAATTCACAGGCGATGTACACGCAGTGACCTGGTACACACCCTGATATTTCGGAGCAAGCTTTGGGCAAAGGCCTGGAGATTGGTAGGGCAGCTGAAGCCAGACGTGAGATTCCCCGCCGAAGGACTGTGTCGGCTGCCCGTTGTCGTGGAGATCTTTGTGGATTTCTTGGGTATCCGACGTGAATGAGCGAGACCAATTAGCGGCACTCTTCAGCATGGCGAGCAACTTCGGAAAGAGGGGTGAATTCAGAGGTATCCGGATCATGTGGTAGCACGCTGTCCAGGGTAGAGGATGGTTCACGTCCATAAACAAGGTAAACTGGTGAGAAGCCTGTGGTAGCCTGAGCAGCGGTATTATACGCGTACGTCACAAAAGGGAGGACATCGTCCTAATTGGAATGATCAGACGCAACAGAAATGGTGAGCATGTCACCAAGAGTGCGTTTGAATCGTTCCGTAAAACCCTTAGTCTGTGAGTGAGACGCCGTAGTAATGCGCTGAATAGTGCGGCAAGCGGCGAGTAGCTCATTAATAACTTCGGACAAGAAGACACGGCATCGGTGGCTGAACAGTTCTCGAGGTGCGCCGTGCCGTAAGATGAAATGCCATAACATGAATGCGGCGACGTCGCGAGCAGCAGCCGAAGCAAGTCGAGCAGTTTCGGCATATCTTGTGAGGTGGTCTACTGCGAGAATTATCCAACGATTTCCCTTAGCAGTGCATGGAAGAGGCCCATGAAGGTCAATGCCAATCCGATCAAAAGAATGTGCAGGACACGGTAAAGGTTGCAGAGGGCCTGTCGTATGAGGAGATGTCTTGCGTCGCTGACAGGCTACACATGACCGAATGTATTTGCGGACATAAGAATACATGCCGCGCTAGTAGTAGCGCTGGCGGAGCCGCTCGAAGGTTTTCAGGACGCCAGCATGAGCTTGTTGTGGGTCGGCGTGGAAATATGTGCATATCTCGGAGTGCAAATGGCGAGGGATGACTAGCAGCCATTTTTCCAAGAAAGTATGCCTACCGACTATCGCGGACAACATGAGTTCCTTTCCACGTAAGTGTGAGGCTCGGAGCAGGAGCTCTGGCGCTTGAAAGTAGCCTGGGGCCTGACGAACCAACCGACTGAGCTATCTTTTCGGGCAACATCGAAGGTTCACGAGTTCAAATCGCCTGTTATGTTCTTTTTTTTTTCGCCCCTTTTTCTTTCTTTTTTTTTCTTCCTTTTAATGTCTTTTCCTTTATTTTATCACTGTACGGGAACCCTCCTAAATTAAAAAAAAGAAAGATATATATCTTCAAATATGTATGACCTCACATGTGCAGGTCATAAATACCAGGTTCTCTAGCCGAGTGCCATCCGTGCGGTATATCCGAGCTCAGATTGGTACACCTTGACTGATCAAATAGGGCACCACTGTATATTAAATGAGGCGTACAACTCCTGCGGGACCCGCCGTGGTTACTCAGTGGCTATGGTGTTAGACTGCTGAGCACGAGGTCGCGGGATCGCATCACGGCCACGGCGGCCGCATTTCGATGGGGGCGAAATGCGAAAACACCCGTGTACTTAGATTTAGGTGCACGTTAAAGAACCCCAGGTGGACGAAATTTCCGGAGTCCTCCACTACGGCGTGCCTCATAATCCGAAAGTGGTTTTGTCACGTAAAAGCCCATAATTTATTTTAAATTTAACTCCTGCGTGGACGGTACAGTATCCGCCTCCCGTGCAAGAGGACCGTGATTCAAATCCCGGACCGCAGAATTCTCCACCGGAAAATACCAGAAAAAAAAAACCGTGTGCTGAGAAAATTGCACAAACAGGCCTGGAGTGCGGCCTGATCACGGGGACCAGAACCGGTAACGCACTCTCTCACCAGTACAGGACTGGCCACCCTGGTGCAGTACTTGGCCACAACCTCCTATATGAACACAACAATATATATATATATATATATATATATATATATATATATATATATATATATATATATATATATATATATATGAGTGTGTATTGTAACGCGGTTTATTGAGCACTCAAAAACGCGACCGTCGCAGTAGAGCGTTAGACACCGAGAGCGCGAGCCCCTCTCCGTCGGCGGGCCGATCATTATGGTGCGTTCATATGGCGCGCCAGTCTTCGCTACAAATGCGCCATGGAGAAGAAGGAGCCATCCTGGTGACTCATGGAGAAGCGAGGACAAGGGGGTCGTAACAGAGTTTAAGCCTCTGGACGTGCACGGTCTCGCTTTGGCGACGCTACAAGTCAATAGATGGAGTTAGCGGCTCGACGACGTAGTTGACTTGTGTTGTCTGTTGTACGACGTGGTAGGGACCCTGGTGTTGAGCGAGGAGTTTAGAGGATAGACCAGAGGTGCTTGACGGTATCTGCAGCCAGACCAGTGAGTCCGGCTGGGAGGCGCAGGGAGGTCGGTCATCATCGCGTCTGAATTTTTGGAGACTGTCTTCTGTCTTCCGCCGTGAAGGAACGGGCCAGCTGACGTCAGTGCAGGCTTCAGACAGAGGCGTGCAATCTGATGGGTCTAGCTGGTAGGGGAGTATGGTGTCGAGCATACAGGTAGGTTCACGGCCATATACGAGAAAGAATGGCGAAAATCCCGTTGTGACCTGTGAGGCGGCGTTATAGGCGTACGTAACACATGGCAAAACAAGTATCCAGTTGGTATGATCCACCCAAAGTACGACTGAATCGTTCTGTTATGTTGTTCATTTGCGGATGATAAGCTGTAGTGGTGCGATGGACTGTATGGCACGCGGTCAAAAGGGCGTTAAGAATCTTCGAAAAGAAACGCACGCCCTCTGTCACTCAGAAGTTCTTGCGGTGCCCCATGACGCAGTATGAATTGATGCGGGAGTGAGGCGCTGTTTGCAGTGCCGCAGTTTCTGCATAGCGGGTGAGGTGGTCGACCGCGACAATAATCCAACGATTGCCAGCTGATGGCAGAGAAGAAGACCGTAGAGATCGATGCCGACACAGTCGAATGGTCGGGACGGACAAGGGATTGGGCTGCAAATGACCAGAAGGTCGAGGTGCAGGAAGCTTGCGTCGTTGGCCCGCTGTGCACGAGAGAATGTACTTTCGCACAAAAGTATACATGCCACGCCAATAAAAGCGGGAGCGAAGCCTGGCGTAAGTCTTGAAGAGGCCGGCATGAGCGCATTGCGGGTCTGAAGGGAGAGCGGAACATACATCTGTGCGCATATGGCGGGGGACGACTAATAACTATTTGCGGCCATCGGAGGGAGGAGGGAGGGGGGAGGGAAAAACTTTATTCTGGTCCTGTACAAGGTGTTGCCACCTGCCTGGCTAGTCCCATGTCGGGACCGGGAGGTCAAGCCTCCTAGCCCTATCACGGGCGTACTGGACAGCCAGGACTTGAGGGATATGATCTGAAGATCTGATCATTCCTAAAAACCGATTCCGGGAAATGCCAGGGCCGAGCTACCCACACTCCCAGAGCAGATGTTCAAGCGTGCATATCTCCTTTTCGCATGCTTCGCATAAAATATTCATGTCTGTAATGTCATACCATTCCTTTATTTGTGCAGGTGAATAATAAGACCGTGTTTGTAATTGCCTAAGTGTAACTGCTTGTGCTCTGTTTAGCCTATAGTGAGGGGGTGGAAACTCCCTCCTTTCCGAAGCGTAATTTCGACGATAGAGAACACCATCCCGCAACTCAATATGAGAAGCTTGGCGGCGGATAGCGCTTGAAGGGCACGTTGTTGAAGTGTCAGAAATGCATTTCATAAGTGCCGCAATCCAGGGATCTTTGCGTTGCTCCACAGCCACGTTGACGTGCACAGGCGACAAAAACGAAGATTTGATGACTGAAATGCAAGTCATGTCACTTGGTGTGGGCAACCGAGAAAGGGCATCCGCGTCGGTGTGTTTCCGGCCAGACCGGTAAATGACGCGTATGTCGAAGTCCTGTAAAGATAGAGCCAATCGCGCAAGGTGGCCAGACTGTTCTTTTAAAGTCGATAACCAACATAGAGCATGGTGATCTGCAACGACGTCGAAGGGGCAGCCGTATAGGTAGGGTCGGAATTTTCCAAGGGCCCAGATGATAGCCAGGCAATCGTTTTCGGTGACGGACTAGTTGGATTCCGCTTTCCTTAGGGGTCGGCTTCCGTAGGGTACTACGTATTCATGATGCCCACTTTTTCGCTGTGCAAGCACGACACCAAGTCATACGCCGCTGGCGGCCGTGTGGACTTCCGTGGGGACCGTGGTGTCGAAATGGTGCAGTACGGGAGGCGAAGTGAGCAAACGCCGCAATGTTTCAAAAGCATCGTCGCAAGCTGTGGCCGAAGTAGAAAGTCGTGTGTCGCCGCAAAGCAGCTGAGTCAATGGAGCAATGATAGAAGCGAAATTCCGGTTAAAACGACGAAAGTAGGAGCAGAGCCCGATAAAGCTCCGAAGTTCTTTCAGGGACGTGGGTTTCGGGAATTCGGCGACGGCGCGAAGTTTGGAAGCATCAGGTAGTATGTCATCTTTCGATACGACGTGTCCGAGTATTGCAAGCTGCTTGGCTCCAAAGCGACATTTCCTCATGTTGAGCTGGAGGCCTGCCTCGGTGATGCACTGCAGGACTTGTTCGAGACGCTACAGATGTGTGGGAAAATCTGTGGAAAAACGACGACATCGTCAATGTAACATAAGCATGTCTTCCATTTTAGCCCACGAAAGAGATTGTCCATCATTCATTCGAATGTAGCAAGGGCGCTGAAAAGCCCAAACAGCATAACGTTGAATTCATATAGGCCATCTGGGGTCACAAAGGCTGTTTTCGGGCGATCGGAAGAATTCATAGGCGCTTGTCAATAGCCTCAGCGTAAATCAAGCCAAGAAAAATACTCTGCGCCTTGCAAACAATCCAGAGCATCCTCAATGCGGGGTATAGGGTAGACGTCTTTGCGAGTTATACTATTAAGACGACGGTAGTTGGCGCAAAATCGAATTGAGCCATCTTTTTTCTTAATCATGACTACAGGTGATGCCCAGGGACTATTAACTCCACGTCCAGTTCGAACTACTCCACGCTCAAACGTTTGGCTTACTTGGTTTTCAATAACACGGCGCTCCGCCGGTGATACACGATAAGGCCTCTGGCGCAGTGATGCGTGGGTGCCGGTGTCGATCTCCTGACGTACAGTCGATGTGCGGCCTAGTCGGGCTTGTTGACAGTCGAACGTAGATCGGTATTTCCATAGAAGGCTGAGGACGCTGCGTAGGGCTCAGGAGGCCATCTATGGAGCCATGGAAGACGTCTTGTGTAGGCTGGGAAGAAGGCAAGCTATAAGTGAACGAGTTCATGTCTGAACAGGTGTTGTCAAGAGGTGCGTCAAAGATGCTTACTGAGTCGGCAGGCGGAAGACGTCGAAGAACTCGACACGGCGTAAGACGAGGGGCGTGGCCTTAGTGTTAGAAACGAGCAGTCGCGTGCAGCCACCTTTGACAGTTAGGACAGCCAAGGGAAGGGAACATCGTCGGCGAACAAAAATGTCCGACGGGACAAACGGGACAGTAGTGTCAGTGGCGAAAGTAGAGCAGGCATTCGCAATCACAGAAGAGTGCGGAGGGATCGTTGTGTCTTCTGTAACGGCCAGTTTGTCATCAAAACCATCAAGGTCATGTAAACTGGTATCGAGAAACAGAGAAAATTCAACTTCCACGCGAGGACAAACAATGATGGCCTGATGATTGGAAAGGAAGTCCCACCCCAAAATGACGTCTTATGAACAGGATGAGAGGACGATGAACTCGACGGCATACGTGTATCCTTGAATGATGTGACGAACGGTCCGTGCGGCAACAGGGGTAATGCACTGGGAACTTGCTGTCCAGAGTGACAGCGCAGATAAGGGCGTCATTACTTTTCGAAGCTTGCGGGAAAGTTCTTCTGTAACAACTGAAACGGCGGAGCCTGTGGTGACTAATACCAGTGTGACGACTCCTTTTACAGATACTTCGATTAAGTCCGTCCGAAGAGAGACAGGCTTTGTGTGGTTTGAGTGGAACGCAGTTCGCGCCTCTTAAACTGCGGTAGCTAGTTTTCATGCTCCGATGGGGCCGGACGCCGCCACATGGGCGAAAGTGAGCGGCGACGAGGGGATGGCGAGCGACGATCGCGCGCAGAAGGAATGACGTTGCTCGTAGACGGCAAGTGCGAGTCATTTGGTGGCGAGAAGGACGAAGCTGGCGAAACGTAGGAGCGGACAGGTTAGTAATTATCTTGAAGCCATAAGCGACGGTGACAGTGCCTTGCCACATGACCAGGGATTCCACAGAAGAAGCACACGGGGCGATTGTTGGATGTACGCCAGAGTCCCATGCTAGCTGGTGATCTGGTGGTGTACACTGGAGGGATTAGACGTGGCCGTGCAGCCAACGGTGGGGCAGGAAAAGTCGATGGAGGTGGTCGTGCTGCAGCCTCGGCATAGCTTAGAGGTACAGGCAATGGTGGCGCTGCACGAGGGGACTGAATAGCTTCGGACACTTGTTCCTGGAGCATCTGACACAACGTAGGAGCCAAGGACGGCGTAGGCCTTGGAACGGCGGCGAGTAGCTATACCTGGCGGGCGACTTCAGAGCGTATAAATTTCTTGATTTCGCCGAACAGATGGTCGTTGTTAGTCACAGCGGCTAAACTTGCAATGGAAGTATCGGTGATCGAAGAACGTCGAGTGAGCAGACGTTGCATCCTGAGTTCGTCGTAGCTTTGAGAAAGTTCAGTGCCTTCGACCACTGTTCGCGGGCTTTTCGAGAGGAGCATTTGGAATACGTTGTCTGCGATGCGCTTTATTAAATTACGAATCTTGTCAGACTCAGTCATCGATAGATCGACGCGCTTGCAAAGGTCCCAAACGTCTTCTATGTACTTGATGAAGTTTTTACCGAGTTGCTGGGAACGGCTGCGCAAGCGCTCTTCGGCGCGGAGCTTCGGCACCTCAGGGCGACCGAATCCTTTCGTATTGGACGCCTTGAAATCTGGCCAGGTGCTGAGGTCCGATTCGTGGTTGTGGTACCAATCGCTAGCGACACCCGTGAGATAGAAGTTCACGTAACTGAGCTTTGCATCATCGTCCCGTTTATTGTGTGCAATCACCCGCTGATATATCGAGAGCCACTCTTCTACGTCGTATTCGCCGTAACCGCTGAAGATGGGAGGATCGCGTTGGCGCACTGAGCCAGGACAAATTAATGTTGGCGATGCCGCAGCTGTTGTTTGGTTGGCGTCGTCAGGCATGATGGCCGGCAGTGTCTGGTTACGTAGTTCCAGGGTTGTTGGGGAAGTACTACCCAGCACAGCTCCACCAACTATGTAACGCGGTTTATCGAGCACTCAGAAACGCGACCATCTCTGTCGAGCGTCAGACACCGAGAGCGCGAGCCCCTCTTTCTGGCCGGGCCGAGGATATGCGGCCTTGGGCGCGCCAGTCTTCTTCACTACAATATATATATATATATATATATATATACATATATATATATATATATATATATCAGCAAAGGAGCACTTTTATTAATTTCGAATTCGTTTACTTGCGGCCCAGCAGCATCGCAACTACGGCTGTTCTTGAAATCCAAGAAAAGAGCGCAAGCTTCCTGTTCTGCTGTTGCTTCTAAAAAGTATGTGTTTACATTATGAGGATTAAGAGCTCCGTAGGATGCACGTGGCCCAGCGTCAGAATATTGGTACAAAAATAGTTGTTAAACGCGTTGAACATACGGTCACCATTGACTGTTGCCCCACCGTGTAAGACTTCCGTCACCGGTTTCTTTCTCTCGCTCCGTCCCATAGGTGAATTGAGCTTTTTCCAAAATACTACTGTCTGTTTGGAACGGCAATAGATGAAAGAAATGTATTTCCTTGGATTTTGGTAAAGTTTCTTATCTAAGTCATTTCGAAACCGCCTAAATGCAATTAGGTCAATTTCTTACATGTACGCGTAAACATTTTAAAGAAACGGACTTTTTTTCTCAATCCTTCTGAAAATGCTCACGTGTGATTTATGGCTTTCGACAGCCTCTCACCCTTTCTAGAAGTTTGTGGATGACGTGTTTTTGCTACACTGCCGGAGAAAGACCTGAAAAGGTGTCAGGCCACATTGGCACCAGTTGAATGAAAAATATTGTCCCAACACGTCACTTATATCCAAAAAGAAAGCATCCAGAGCCGTTTGCGAGACATTGGAAAGCAGAAGCAACGTCAGTGTACACTCAAGGACTGTCAACCTTAATACAACAGCATAGTGGCAAATGGTCATCGATTGGGTACCAATACGCTCCTGTTGTAACCAAGGAGTTTTATTAATTTGTTATAAACAAATCAATAATAGTTCGCGAGCACATGGTAACCCTGGTAACTCACATATTGTAACGAACAATTAAGGGAGTCCAGAAACAACTATTTATTCTGGGCTAACTTGTGCCCTGGGGGTAAATAAAAAGGACTGCCGCGTTCTGAAGAGGAGATCAAGAATGCCTTCTTCTTCTCTCTCGAGCGTCGCTTCACCTCTTCTTCTTGTAGACGCTGACAACGGCCATCTACGATGCAAGTGCGTGCGGCGAAAACACGTGCCATCATTTCGTCTTCTTTTTCTCCAATACGCCGTTGTCCTCTTGAGGGGTGCATGAACCTGCGCGCGTTGTTTAAATATTTTTCTGCCCTGTGTCATTATCCCCCCTCCAAAACGCATCGTCCCGATGCGTACAGCGACTAAATTGTTCACAAGCTGTTGTTCATACTAAAGTGGTATATGGCACAGAATAGATGTTTGGTCGAACATTCACTGCCTGTCATAATATGGCTTCAGTCTGACCACATGTACAGTTTCCGTGCGACGCCGGCATCGTGATGAGCTCACTTGTCCTTCTGGCGTAACTTCGTAGTTCAGGGGACTGATGCGGCGAAGTACTCGGTAAGGGCCGAAATAACGGCGCAAGAGCTTTTCGGACAGGCCGCGCGTCCGCACGGGAGCCCACACCCATACTCTGTCGCCTGGGGCATACTCGACTTCCCTTCGCCGCAGGTTGTATCGGTCTGCGTCGATGCGCTGCCTTTTTTGAATGCGATGTCGCGCCAGCAGACGTGCTTCTTCGGCCCTCTCTGTAAAGTCGCTGGTGTCAGGGTTCTGTTCTGTACTGTCGCTGACAGGGAGCATTGCATCCATGGGTGTGGTAACTGTTCGACCAAAAACAAGCTGGAATGGCGTTACCTGAGTGGTCTCTTGCAATGCGGTATTGTAGGCGAATGTTGCATAGGGCAGTATCTTGTCCCATGTACGGTGCTCTAAGTCTACGTAAATTGACAACATATCGGTCAGCGTCCTGTTCAATCGCTCGGTTAGCCCATTTATTTGAGGGTGATAGGCAGTTGTTTTCCTGTGGCTGGTATGAGTCAGTTTCATAATGGATTGCGTCAAATCGGCTGTGAACGAAGTTCCTCGGTCCGTGATAATAATTGCAGGGGCACCGTGTCGTAATACTATCTTGGTCACAAAGAATTCAGCCAGTTCGACAGCCGTTGCACTGATGAGAGAGGATGTCTCGGCATATCGGGTTAGGTAATCCGTGGCCACTACAATCCATCGTTTCCCTGATGACGATGTCGGAAAGGGACCAAGCAAGTCCATTCCTACTTGTTCGAACGGGGCTCCTGGGGGTTCTATTGGTTGAAGGAGGCCTGCTGGTTTTAATGGAGGCCTTTTGCGTCTTTGGCAATCCCGACATGTTCGTACATAATGCTGTACTGAAGTCAATAGCTTTGGCCAGTAGTACTTAGCATGAATTCGGGCGAACGTTCTGCTCACTCCGAGGTGTCCTGCTGATGGGTCATCGTGACAGGCTTCCAAGATTTCGGATCGCAAAGCTGAAGGAACGACGAGTAGAAATTTCTCTGTGCTGTGCTAAAAATTTCTTTTGTACAGGACACCATTTCTCATCACATACGATGACAATCCCCGGCAGAAAACTCGCGGAACGTGGACGGGGTGTCCCTCGAGGTGCCTGATGAATAGGAGCAACTCAGCGTCAGACTGTTGGTGTTCGGCCATCTCAGATGTGGTCACGGCTCCAAGAAACGGAAAGTCGTGTCCATCTTTCACAGGAGCAGATTCAACCGGCGCACGTGATAAACAATCAGCGTCACTGTGCTTGCGACCTGACTTGTACACGACCGTTATGTCGTATTCCTGCAGCCTCAGACTCCATCTAGCAAGTCGTCCAGAAGGATCTTTCAGGTTTGCAAGCCAGCACAATGAGTGATGGTCGATGATTGCTCGGAACGGTCTACCGTATAAGTATGGCCGGAATTTTCCTATGGCCCATATTACTGCGAGGCATTCTTTTTCGGTGGCTGAATAGTTGATTTCAGCCCTCGAAAGAGTGCGGCTGGCGTATGCAATCACTCTTTCCTCTCCGTTTTGCCATTGAACGAGGACGGCACCGAGTCCTAAATTGCTGGCGTCTGTGTGGATGTCTGTTTGCGCTTCCTCATCAAAGTGCGCAAGGACCGGGTGGTTTTGAAGTCGCCGTCGTAGCTCATTGAATGCATCTTCTTGTTCACTTTGCCAGACGAAAGGCATATCTTCTTTCGTTAATCGCGTTAATGGCTCGGCAATCTTTCAAAAGTTTTTGACGAAACGCCTGTAGTAGGCACAAAGTCCTAGGAATCGCCTAACGGCCTTTTTATCAGTTGGTCTAGGAAACTTTTCTACTGCTGCGGTCTTCTCAGGGTCAGGACGGATGCCTTCGGAGCTAATCACATGGCCGAGGAAAAGGAGCTCATGGAAGCCGAAGTGACATTTTTGTGGCTTTATCGTCAGCCCTGCTGAACTAATAGTTTTGAGCACAGTCCTTAGTCGTTCCACATGCTGAGCAAAGGTGGTAGAAAAAATCACGACGTCGTCAAGGTAAACCAGACAGGACTGCCACTTTAACCCGGAGAGCACAGTGCCCATCATCCGCTGAAAGGTGGCAGGTGCGGAACAGAGGCCGAACGGAAGTACCTTGAATTCGTATAGTCCGTCAGGTGTGACGAATGCTGTCTTCTCACGATCTCGTTCGTCCACTTCTATTTGCCAGTATCCGCTTTTGAGGTCGAGAGAGGAAAAGAATTTCGCATCACGTAGTCTATCGAGGGTGTCATCGATCCTCGGAAGGGGATAGACATCCCGCTTTGTGACGACATTTCGCTTCCGATAATCAACGCAGAAGCGCAAGGTCTGATCCTTTTTCTTTACCAACACCACAGGCGAAGCCCACGGGCTGGTCGATGGTTGAATTACATCGTCTCTAAGCATTTCTTCGACTTGTTTGTTGATGATCTCTCTCTCCTTCGGTGACACTCGGTAGGGATGCTGGCAAATAGGCCTCACAGCTTCGTCGACAATGATACGGTGTTTGGCGATGGATGTTCTCTGGACTTTCGATGTCGTTGAGAAACACGAGGCGAATTCTCGTACAAGGTTCTCTATTTGCTGCTTCTTGCTCGGTGATAGTGCTGCTTCGATGTTGACAGATGCGAGTATGGAGTCTACGTTGTCAGAATCCAGTAGTGCAGCATCGGAAGGGCTGAAATCCGTAATATGTTCATAAGCATTAAGGCGGGCAATGACAGTTCCCTTCGCAACATGCTGGACTTCATTTCCAAAATTAGTCAGGAAGACATTCGAGCACCCGTTACGCAGCTGAACCAGACCCCTTGCCATACAGATCCCCTTTTCAAGTAAGAGCCCAGTGTTACTGTCTGCTATTCCTTCATAGTCGCTGAATACGGTGCTTCTTACGGCGACAGCTATGCTGGATCTTGCGGGTATCGTGACGTCGTCTTCTATAATCTGAAGAGCATCAAATTGTTCTTCACACTCGAATTTCGCGATGGCGTGCTTCGTGGAGAACGACACACAGGATTACTGCAAGTTGATAACTGCACCATTCGCCTGCAAAAAGTCCATTCCAATAATTAAATCCCTTGAACATTCTGACAGGACAATGAAACTGGCGACGTATGTAAAGCCGCGTATTCCGATTCTAGAAGTGCACCTGCCCACCGCGTTGATAAGGTGTCCTCCGGCGGTTCGAATTTGCGGTCCTCTCCAAGGAGTCAGCACTTTTTTCAGTCTTCTGGCAAGCACTTTACTCATAACGGAATGGTCTGCGCCTGTGTCTACTAAAGCAGTAATTTCGCAGCCGTCTATAAGCACACATAAATCTGAAGCAACGTCACTTTTTCCGCAACTGCTCTCGCGTCCGTCGTTCAGCGCTGGAGGCTCTGTTCTTGCGTCGACAGCGGCCTCACCTCCACATGTCGCCGGTATTAGTTTTCCCGACGTGGGCTTCGGGGGCGTCGCCTTGGAGAGCTTGAGGATGGACGTGGGCTCGGTGATCGATACCTAAGCGGCACTGTTGACCGAGGTTGATGTTGCTGTGAAGTCTGCGGGCTTTGGCGCGTTGACAAATACTCCTGGATCTCGAAAGGGCGTTCACCGTTTCTTGGGCAAGGAACATTTACGGAAAACCCCCGAAGTCCCGCTCTGCGGTATTCGCACATCCTGTAGAGATGACCAGCTTCGCCGCAGTGGTAGCACAGCGGGATTCTATCAGGAGTGCGCCATATGTCGGCCTTCCGGAATCTCGTCTCCGGCGGAGACGGCAAGAACCGAGGTTCGGGTACATGCGCAGTTACCGCGATGAAAGTACGTCCTGGAGATCCTCTGAGTACCTCGGCGTACGATACCGTCGGCCGTACCGGTGACGACGCTTGCGGCTGTGCTGGCGGGTGCTGTTCGCGGACTGCGTGTCTCACTTTTTCGCGAACCACTTCTGCTAACGAAGAGACCGCTGTGGGGCCGTTGTTCAGCTGTTGCCTCTGGAGCTCTTCTCGAACCACAGACCTTATGAGTTCTCGTAAGACCTCGACGCTGTTCCCGAACATCGCCGACATCATATCCATGTAGGCGACGTTCATCTCGCGGTTGTAGAGTCTCGCACGCTGTTGAAGAGTCCTTTCCATAGTTGTCGCCTCGGAGCGGATTTCGGTGACGGTGCGTGGAGGGCTCCGAACTAAACCGGCAAAAAGCTCCTGCTTCACACCGCGCATCAGGTGCCGAAGCTTCTTGTCCTCGCTCATGCTCGGATCGGCCCGGCGGAATAAGCGGGACATATCTTCGATATACATTGCCAAGCTTTCGTTGTTTCGTTGGCTTCTTGCTTGCAAAGCGGCTTCAGCTTTTTCCCGGCTGTCTGTGCTCGGATACGTGGCCAACAGCTCCCGTCGGAAGTAATCCCCCGACCGGAGGACAGCTTCGTGGTTTTCAAACCACGTTCTCGCACAGTCTTGCAAGGCGAAGTAAACGTTGCGGAGCTTCCGGTTTTCGTCCCATCCATTGTAGTCAGCGACGCGCTCAAAGCCTTCCAAGCAGTCCTCGGCGTCTTCGAAGGTATCGCCGTGAAAAGGCTCCGGCGTCCGCGGCTGATCGACGACGATGCGGGTTGAGGCTGTCTGGGATGTCATTTGAGGATTGTCTGCTGCTGCTATTATGGTTTGCTCCGGCAAAAGAGGAAACTCAGGCGGCTCACCACGTAGGCGACGGCTCGTGCGCCGGTGGACAGGCGTGAACTCGTTGGGTCTGAGATGGCGTGGTTCCGGGCTGCTTTCTCCAACTCGAATTGGGCTGGAAGTCATTACCCAGCGCCTCCACCAGAATTGTAACGAACAATTAAGGGAGTCCAGAAACAACTATTTATTGTGGGCTAACTTGTGCCCTGGGGGTAAATAAAAAGGACTGCCGCGTTCTGAAGAGGAGATCAAGAATGCCTTCTTCTTTTCTCTCGAGCGTCGCTTCACCACTTCTTTTTGTAGACGCTGACAACGGCCATCTACGATGCAAGTGCGTGCGGCGAAAACACGTGCCATCATTTCGTCTTCTTTTTCTCCAATACGCCGTTGTCCTCTTGAGGGGTGCATGAACGTGCGCGCGTTGTTTAAATATGTTTCTGCCTTGTGTCAATATGGTGCCTCGCGCATGTATTGATAAAAGTTCATACTAGCAAAAATATGGTATTTCCACCTAGTGCTGCACTGCAGGAGAACCAATATTCAGCGCTTTCGTAGACTTCATAGAACATCTGGTTGGAATGAAAAGTACTAGGGAACATCGCGGAATAAGCTTTTCCGTAGACTCACGGCAGGGGCTAAGGATTAGGTCGCTTGTTCTTAAAACATGTGACCAGCAGGTTTTTCTTCGTAAGAGATGAGCAAGATCCTTTTGTCCGTTCAAACCTTGAAGTAATGCTGTCAGGAGCCATATCAGAATTTGCAGCCTCCCCCATAGAGAACGGTCCGTATAGTGTGTCCCGCTAGCTATGCGAAGTTGCATGCTCCTATGAGAACCTGATCAGCAGGTTTTCTAAGGAGTACATAAGCAATGTGCTCAGGAGACACCTCCTAAGAACTCTGGCAGGGAATGTCTTTCGGGCCCGTATATTATCACGTAGACGTAGAAGAAAGCAGCAATACTGTGAATGACGAAACAAGCGTTTTATTGGACGAACATCAGCCCTCGTGAAAGTATTATTGAATTCATGTCGTACATACATACAATGAGATTGCACAAGGTTTGGCGACAACTGAAAGCGGAAAGAATCATCGATAACATTCTAAAAATTCACAATGCATGCAGGTGCGTCCTGCGCTGATCGATACCATTTGTTAGGCGGTGAAAAGCGGTCCCCCGACAAAGATGAACAAGTACAGGTGTCAATATCCCTAACCCTTACAAAAAATATGTCGTTTTACGTGCCAAAACCACTTTCTGATTGTGAGGCACGCCGTAGTGGAGGACTCCGGAAATTTTGACCACCTGGGGTTGTTTACCATGCACCTAAATGTAAGTACACGGCTGTTTTCACATTTCGCCTCCATCGAAATGCGGCCGCTATGGCCGGGATTCGATCACGCGTCCTCGTGCTCCGCCAACACCATAGCCACTGAGTAACCACGGCTTGTCCCAACCCTTACAAAGCATCGACCCGATGCTTAAGCTTGAAAGCGAGAACAAAACCACGCATAATAATGAAAACACAACAACAACAAAGCAACAAAGAAACAATGTCCTTCTGTTGGTCAGCGGGCATAGAAATGCCTAAGGCGAACCACTCGGATGACTTCAAGTAGTGCGCGGTGCCGATGTGATTGCGAAATGCCATGTGTCACGACCTCATGGTCCAGTACGCTAGTACGTCGCATCAAATCAAATCAAAATTCATTCATCTTCATTTGGTACCTAGGTTTTCGTTTCCTACGAAACCTAAGCACAGCGTGCTTGTTGATTGTTCAGGCAGCCCGGTGAATCATCGTATGTGTAGAACAAAGAATGAAGTAAGGCACGCTAGTACATACTCTGCATATTATACAAAATTACAGAGACATAATGAGCATTTATGAGTACAACTCCCGCAAAAATAAACTATGTAAATAAATAAATAAAGAAACATCATAATAGCTTGAGAATGAGCCATATTACAACTCACAGAACAACTAAGGAGAAAACCCAAGAAAGCAACCTTCTACATGCAAGAGGCCGTCAGTGATTTATCTGCAAAGATGAGCACCATTTCCTTATTGATTTGTTCATTTTTCGTTTAGTTTTGAAATTTCCAAACGCGTCTCCAAGTTCATTAAATATCTGTGGCACGTAATATCGCCTTATTTTTTTCCCGTAATGTATAAAGCATCGTGGCTTAATGTATATTTGTCTTTCTCAGGACAACGTTTTTCTTGACAGGTACTTTGAAATTCTTTGCATATTAATGACGTGTGAGCACAGTGTAATAAAATAGTTCATACATTTCCAGTGTGCCAAGCCTATTGCATTGTTCCTCCTTGTCAGCCGGTTGCAGCATAGTTCCTTATATTGTGCGATCCGATACAGTCGCAACAGTTCCTCGCTAAGCCCTCGTCGGTGTATCGGAGTCCACATCCATACAGACGCCGGGCTGGTATTGCACATCGTGTCGTCGAAGATATTAGTGTTGGCTGTCTGTAGTGAGGCTACTGGTTCTTGATGCGAAGCTGGGGAAGCTCTCGGGCTTCATCACAGCCCTAGAGATAGGTGGCGACACGGAGATTCTCTTCGTCGGTGACGTGCGGCAGCATGGCGTCGAGAGTCTTCGTCAGGGTTCTTCCGTAAACCAGCTTGAACGGCATGATCTGCGGTGTTTCTTGCACCCTGTTGTATGCATAAAAAATACGTGCTGCAGGACAGCATCTTACGTCATGTGCTGGACGTTGGCGCACATTTCAAGCATGGCGCCGAGGCCTTGTTCAGGCGTTCCGTGAGACCATTCTTAGGCGCGTGGTAGGCAGCTGCCCTCCTGTGCCTTTTCAGACTGTATTGCAAATAACGGGTGAGCTCTGAAGCGAAGGACCTTCAACTGTAGGTGATTAAGACTTCTGGGGCTCCATGTCACCAGCAAGACGTTCTCGACAAAGAATTTAGCTATTTCCGCTACGGTACCTTTAGCCAGGGCTTTCATTTCGGCTTAGCGGATAAGGTAGTGGGTTTGGTAGCCATGACGGTTCACTGACTCTAAATCTAGCTAGAACATTTGTCAACCTCGAGTGGTGCTGTTATTTAGTGTCACCGAACACAAGGACTTCGTCCTTAGGTTTTGCTACACGAGGGAGGCATTTCAACATTTTGGTCACGCGTTTTACAGCGAAGCTGTCTGTGGCTAGGACCTGAAAAAAATGTGTGCAAGACGCTGACAAAAACAAATTATGTGGGCTGGTCCTGATGCTAGTGCAATATGTGTTCAAGCTCAATGACACATACCCGTGTGGGCTTCCTAGTCTACGACGATGCCTGTCGAAACTTAATTGTACATGTATAAAGTTAAAAAATGAAAATAAGCGTAAATAAAGAAAATAACACTGTTGCCCAAACGCCACTCTATGAAGATGCGTGTGGAAACTTCAGTGCATATGTTTAAAGTAAACAAAAAAGTAAAAGCATAAAGATATAAAGATTAACGAATGAAATCACAGAAATAAAATGAAATAGATAAACAGCAAAATACCAAAGAAGAAAGAAGATGAACCACCCCGTTATGTTTTTGAGCCTTTATTCAACAAATATAGTCATTGAGCAATACAGCCTGGAATTCCATCTTCACATGGTCAGGTGTTAGTGAGGCTAAATACAAAAAAAAGAGGAAATCACAAAGAAATCATGAAAGTGCACTACGTGCCTAACTGCGATAATTCGAAGTGGACAGGGCACTGCAAAAAAAAGAAGCTGGCCTTGACCTGGCAAAAGAAATTTTTGACATACAGAGAAAGCTTACTGTAGTACTAGAAATGAAGGCAAGAGTAGACAACATAGACGCTATTGTGGCGAAAGTTAGCTGCATTGAGCCCTCTGTGAAAACTATGTTAGGAAAATACGATGATGTGCTCAAACGGATTGAATCTCAAAGTGCAGATATTAACAACCTAAAACAAAGCGTTGAAAAACTTGAAGGAAATGTTGAGGAAGAGGAAATATATTGATGCAGGAAATGAACAGTCTCGAACAATACAGTAGACGGGAAAACATGGAAGTCCATGCGTTGCCTCAGCACACCATTGAGAAGCTTCTGGAGAAAATCAACCTCCTGGCGGATGAACTTAAGGTTGCTGGACTTTGCGAGTCTAATGTTGAGGCAGTGCATCGACTTCCGCTAACGGGTGGAAAAGACACGACGAACAGGGTTCCTGCTGTTCTAGACCGTTTTTCCTCGCGTGTGACCAGAGATAAGTGGCTAAGCCAGGAGAATGAACTGAAGAACAAAGAATCTAAGATATTTTTCATGAGAACCTTACAGCTCAAAATAAGGAGCTACTATGGACAATGAAGTCAAAGGCAAAAGATGAGGAATTACGAGTGTGCTTGGGGTCAAGAACGGAAAGCTGCTCGTCCGTCGCACCCTTCTTAGCCGGATTATCAGGATTGTTTCTATTGACGACCTAGAAAAAATACGATAGGCATTCCGGAATGCAAACGAGCTGCTTACCAGATGCCGTTATTCCACGGCAAACTGCATTTCTGAAGGAGGATATTATGAATTTGATTCCTTCCTCTATTGCCAGACACGTTGTGATAAGAAATTTTCTGCGTGCCACTTAAATGCACAAAGCTTACAAAATAAAAGGGAAGCGTTTGATATGTTTCTGCAATCAACCAAACATCAAGTTGAGTGATAGCCTTCTCGGAAACTTGGTTCATTAATGAAAGAGTTGTTATTGAATTAACAGCACATACACATACATCTGCTTTCCGTAAGGGTATGCGAGGTGGAGGCATCACAGCCTATGTTAAGGAACACTTGACCTGCAGTGTAATTTCTAACTATTGCCAAATTAGTTCTCATTAGGAAAGAATTCTGATAAAATGCGACAGTACAATATATGTAATGGTATGTCGATCTCTTTAGGGAACATTTTCTGTGTTTCTTGATTTTCTTCAAGTAATGCTAGAATGTTGTGTAGAACGTAGTTCGTCCATTGTCATCGGTGATTTTAACAACGATGTCATATGCTGTATTTCAATGAGCAAAAGCTAATTGATATGTTTCTCTCATACGGTTATGAAAATGTCATTCATGTGCCAACAATGGTAACAAATACTTCCAGAACTCTACTAGATCTTTGTTTCACGAACTGTAACTTGGCGAATCTAGAACCTGGTGTCTTATTAGCGGACCTGAGGGACCACTTACCGATCTTTATTTTTCTAACACACCTTGCACAACATGCAACACGAACCTCGCACCAATCAACTAAGTACACATTCATTAATGACGAAACAATTAAACTGTTCCAAAGATTAACGACAGTAACAAACTGGGGTCATGTTTACCATTCAAAAGAACCGGTCGTAGCATACAATTGATTAATTGAGGAAATTACTGATATTTACAAAAAATCATTTCCAGTGAAAGAATTTAGGAAAACGAGCAAGGTTAGGAAGCCACGGATTAGTACAACGCTGTTAAAGAGAATTAAGGAACGTGATAGAGTTTTCACCCTCTTTATAAAGAAGTAGAATTCTTGACTACCAGTGTCAATATAAGAGTAAAGTATATGTGTAGGTATGAAGGTTATAAACAGGGATAAGTTGCCTCAGAAAGGCTACGCAAAGTTTCGATACGAGGACCTATCTTCATCAAAGGTGGCCTCGTCATCCTCGGCACGTTAGTTTTAAAGCGTTGGTACAGTGACGTCACGTGCGGTTGTTGTCGGTGGCGGCTTGTTGTAAAGAGAGAGACTTCAAAGAGAATGAGCGCTGTTGCCTGACGTCTGTGAGCGTGGTTCCCAAGACGAGGGGACAGGAGCGGGAGATTGATAAGGCGGGGAGAAAATAAAATAAAGAAAGAGAGATAGAAAGAAAAAAGAAAAGGGGGGACTAGAAGAGGAAAAGAACAAGAAAACAAAAAGAGGGCCATGGGAGGGTGTTGGGGAAGCGTGAGGTTAGGGAGCATTCAGACCGGTCATTGGCGGCATGTTTTTATGGCTCTAGAAGGTATAAGAAACTCAAAAACAAGCTGGGGCATGGCATTAAAAAAGCGTGTCCTATATATGATGGCAACAAGTTTGCACCTATCACTAACAACACCAAAGAAAATAAGGCAAACCGCGAACTACCTCTTGTCAACGTCTGGGAAGAAAGAGTTCCAAGGATTGAGTATTGAAGGCACAATCTATACTCGAGCCTCGTTAGCTAACAAGTTTGATAATTACTTTCTAAATTAAGGAGCATCTATTACAATAGCCACGGATAGTTATAGCCTGGAGTGCAAATTATACATGCGCCCCGTCATTACGCGATCAATATATATCTCTCCCACTACGGAAGCAGAAATCTGTTCGCTACTGCCAAAATAAATGACATTAGTATTTGCGTAATGGATCATTTGAAAGCACAACCCATAAAAGCAGTTGCGCACATTATTAATCGTCCACTATACGCAACTGATCCTAAGTTCAGGTGTTTTCCCTGATAAGCTCAAGTTTGCAAAAGTAGCAATAATTCATAAGGGAGGCGATAGTGATGTCTCGAGCAAATATAGACCAATTTCTATCTTGCCACTGTTATCGAAAATAATAGAGCAAGAAATCAATGTACGCTTTCTAATTTAGTTTCAAGAAAATAACGGTTTAGTAGAGCAGCAGTATGGGTTTCAGAAATATAAGTCAACAAAAACGGCTCTGTTAAATAATAAAGATAGAATATTCGATAATCTTGAGCATAAGTTATACACCGTAGGATTGTTTCTTCATTTTTGGAAAAACACTTGACTCCATTAAACATGACATTTTATTGCAAAAGGTAACCAATTACGGAATTAGAGGGTTTGCCTTAAATCTAGTTACCAGTTACCTAACGCACAGAACCCAGTATAATGCGGTAAACCAAGCTTAGTCTGATATTGGTGTTATCTCGTTTGGGATACCACAAGGGTCTGTACTTCGACCAATATTATTTCTTTAAATTATTCACATCGTAATTATTATGCTTAGCGCCGAAATTATCCTCTATACTGATGACACTAACACATTTTTTTCAGGGACTAATGTAGGAGACAGAGACACAAGCGAGAACCCGGCTTGAAAACTTATCAGTTTGGCTTGGCGTGAATAAATTATATATAAACACGAATAAAACAAGATGTATTGTTTTAGGCCAAAATATAAATATGTGAGAAACATTGCTCTTCACTTCTATGATCAGCAAACCGAACGCGTAACATCCCAGGGGATCTGGCGCCGCCATGGCTGCCTGGCACTTACGCTTCGTGCTTCTACAGGTTATGCAGATAGTGACTGCTTATCAAGACTGCATCCATTCAGCGTGTCCCGTTCCTGATTACACCACTTGCAAGGACTGTACGTGCCCGCCCTTCATCTGCACTACCTTGGATTTCAAATCACCACTGGACATGACAGCGCTGCCTGTGGTTGGTTCTCTCGCTTGCTGACCACCATGGTCACCTTCGGATGAAAGACTACTAAAGCAGCCGCCGCAGCCAATCATTTCAGGATCTGCGCCGCCATGGCTGCCAGGCACTTACGTTCGTGTTTCTACAGGTTGGTTATTCCTATCGTTGTGTAAATGGCAGACCTTTTAGAAAACTGGCGTCAGCTCCCACCCAATGCCTGTACGTGCTTGCATGTCGCGTGTTCTGTTTAAGATTGTGCTGCTCTATTGCCATTTTTGTCTGTTCTCAAAGTTGCTCTTACTGCTTGGCGGGGATGGTGGAGGTGAATCCTGGTTCTCTTACCGTAGAACAAGAACAGGAAATGTTTAAGGCTATTACGCAGATATGATCAATCTTCGAAAAACAATCCGACATCCTTGACGAAATTCATTCGCTTCGAAGTAATCAGCAGGCCATTGAACAAAAAGTAGAGGAGCTCGCAGCAAAGGTTTTGTGCGCTAAAGACCGCGTATCATGTGTCCCACAGTTAAAAGAATCGAGAGAAATTATCTAGTCTCGTGTCGAATCGGTTGCTTCTTCGGTCGCGACAGTCCACAAAGGCCAAGGTGATCTAGATAACAGAGCAAGAAGGAACAACCTGATCTTTCATGGCCACCCAGATTCCGAGAATGAAACATGAGCACTGTGTGAAGAACGGATTCTGAATTTTTGCGCTGAGAAACTAAGTGTTTAACTTACCTCGGTGGCTATGGAAAGAGCGCATAGACTTGGGCGTTACTCACCAGAAAAAAACGGCCGATTCCAGTGAAATTCTTATCTGTCAAAGACAAGCAACGCTTACTTGCAGCTGCCTCAAAACTAAAAGATACCGGTTTTGCTATCAGTGAACACTGCTCGCATAAAGTAAGGCATGAGCGGAAAAAGCTGATACTGTTTGCTAAGGAACGTGGCGGTGACTTCAAACTTACTGTCAACAAACTAAAATTGGCAAAACAAGTTACCATGTATGACAGCGCTACTGATACCATGAAAAACATAAACCAATAGCCATCAAGGAATCCTGCATTGCAGAAAAGAGCAGATCCTAAATCCGACTTGATAATTATTGCTGTCAACTGCCGCAGCCTCAAGAATAAAAAAGAAAAGTTTGAAGGAAAGAAAAGAAAAGAAAAGAAAAGAAAAGAAAAAGCGTACTCCTGCGATCGTCAGCCAACTTCCGATGCCCAGCCTTTCGCTCCTCGTCGGTCACCTTCACCGCACCGCCGTTTTCTTTCACGTATGTGTCGCCGGCGAAGCATTCTTGAGGCAGAAAACTGACTGGCGCAGCTTCTGAGGCACGAGCTGCGCCGTCGTCCACCCGTCTAAGTTCTTGCTTGTCTCCCGCCAATGTAATTGAACTGTTTGTTGAAGTTGTACGAACTCTCGCGCTTGTTGACACTGGCGCCGATATTTCCGTAATGGCGCAGAAGTTTTGCCACTCCCTCCATAATGTGACGACGACACCTTCAGGGTTTTCTCTGGGTACTTCGAGCGCGCAACATATTCAGCCCGTTGCAGCATATACGTCCAGGGTGCTCATACAAGACGTGATCTACAGCATTGAGTGTCTTGTGCTGGTATCGTGTTTTTATTGTGTGATCCTTGGTTGGAATTTTTGGTTGCGTAATCACGCTGTTATTGACAGCGCTCGTGCTCATGTAGAGCTCTCTGTATATTGCGAGACGGCTTCCGCCTATGTGGACGCTCCTGGTGACTGCAAGTTTGTCATCGCCTTCGATACTGACCAGCCACCTCACAGTGCCGCCATTGTTCTCGTTTCCTATGCCACGTTTCCCGATGCCACCATTCTGTTCAAGCCATCTGACATAATTCGTCATTGCCACAATACTCCACTGCGATTTGCAATCCTCGTGCTTCATCAGGATAATCCTGGACTACTTGTTTGCAACCCAAACTCGGGCCCCCTGGCCTTGTACCACAATGAAACGCTTTGTTGTGCGCCGCCTTTAGACGTTCCTGTTATCGTGGACCTGGATCCTATTGAGCCTGAGCCAAATCATCAGCTCAACGCCCTTAAACCTTACCTTGCGTCCGTTGCCGCGCTTTCCGATTCTTTTCACCGTTCCATCGACAGGGGCCTTGCTCCTGCTGAACGGACGCAGCTTCTTGCTCTTCACGAGTTCCGCACTTCGTTTGACTCACCGCAAGCGTCACTCGGTCAAACTAATGCGGTTGTTCCCACAATTGACACTGGGGCTCACGCTCCTTTACGACAGCCCCGCTATCTTGTGTCACTCGCGGAGCGCCGTGTAATATAAAGAACAAGTTGACGACATAATTCAGCGCGGAGTCATCACGCCTTCTTGCAGCCCCTGGTTGACAGCTGTTCCTTGTTGACATGTTGACTCCTGTTCTACTGGTGAAAAAGAAATATCGCTCTATTAAGTTCTGCGTGGACTACCGACGCCTCAGCAAGATTACTCGTAAAGACGTTTATTCTCTTCCTCTAATAGACGACTCCCTCGATTGCCTTTAAGGTGCAGAATTTCTTTCTATCCTCGACTTGCGATCGGGATATGGGCAGGTCCCTATGGCGGAGTGTGATCTTCCAAAGACGGTGTTCGTTACAGCGAACAGCCTGTATGAATTTACAGTGACGGCTTTACAATGCGCCCGCAACATTCGAGCTGATGATGGACGGCATTTTATGCGGTCTGAAGCGGAAGATATGTCTTTGCTACCCTGATGACATCGTCGTGTTCTCCCCCGATTTCGACTCAGATATTTCGTGTTTACGCATAATTCTCCGCTGCCTTAAGAATGCACACCTTTAATTCCACCTGAAGATATCTCACTTCGGGGCATGCCGTCTCACCATCCGAGGCTACGTCGTCTCCAAGGAAAGAATTCTACCCGACCCGGAGAAGCTACGTGCTGCTGTGAAGTTTCCAAAGCCTTCTACCATCAAAGAGCTTAAAAGCTTTGTCGGCTTTGCTTCCTACTTTCGTCGCTTCTTTTGAAATTTCGCCTCCATCATCGCTCAACTTACGAAGCTCCTCACTGACCCCAGCCACCTTTCTCACTGGACACCCACCTGCGACGACGCCTTTGCGACACTACGCCGCCTACTTACTTCGATACCCGTGCTATGACTGTATGACCCTGCTGCGCCAACCGAAATACACAGAGACGCCAGTAGTATCGGCCTTGATGCAGTTCTCGCGCAACACAAGCCCGGCTTCGCTGAGTATGTTGTGACATTTGCACGCCGGGCCCTTACCAAGGCGAAAGCAAATTATTTGGTCACCTAAAAAGAGTGCCCCGCAATGGTATGGGCACTAGGAAAATTGCATCCCGATTTGTACGACAGGCCTTTCCACGTTGTAACAGACCATCATGCACAATGCTAGTTAGCTTGCCTAAAATATCCTTCTGGTCCGCCTTGGTCGTTGGGCTGTTCGTATTTATTATAATTCGATATTCGCGTTGTTTACCGATGCGGGCGCAAGCACTCTGACGCTATGAAATCCGACGAAGGCCCACCTTCAGCGGTGGACTTTTCCCTGAATGCTCTCGCCATCACAGATATGCCTGTGGAACAGCGCAAGGACCCGTGGATTGCATACAGCTTGCAAGTTCTCAGCGCCTCTTCACCCACTGGCCAACCCCTCACTCTTCGTGGCCAAGCCATGCATTTCACAATACGCGATGCACTTTTATACCGCATCAACTACCAGGAGGACGGACGTAAATGGCTACTAGTCCAACCCAAGCACTTGCGGGCCCATGTGTCTGCCTACTTCGATGCTGATACGCAACATGCCCACGCTGGGGGGCTGAAGACGTAGCAGCGACTCCGGCAACGTGGCTACTGGCGTGGGATCTACACCTTTATCCGTAAATATATCCGGTCCTGTTCCACATGTCAACAACGGAAGACGCTTAACCATACACCCGGCCAGGTGCAGGCTCTACCATGTCCCCCCTACACTTTCGAACGCATTCGCATCGACCTTTATGGACCGCTTCCGTGCTGTGTCACTGGCAATCGCTGGTTAATTGTCGCGGTTGACCATGTCACGCGCTACACAGAAACAGCTCCACTCCCTGCGGCTGGCGGGCGTGACATAGCTGCCTTCATATTGCGTTGTTTCATACTCCGTCACGCTGCACCACGGGAACTGTTGTGTGGCAGAGGCCGAGTGCTTTTGTCCAGCGTTAAACAAAAGCTCCAGCGCTCGTGCCGTATTGTTCACCGCGCATCTACCTACCACCGTGAAACCAATGGCCTCATGGAAGGTGTCAAATGCACGATGGGAGATATACTCTCGATGTACATTGATTCTGATCACTCCAATGGGGACGGCGTTCTCCACTTCGTGACAACACGGCAACGCAGTCAACGACTGGTTTTTCACAATTTCTTTTTCATATGGCCGTGGACCGTCCTCCACACTTGACCTAATTTTACTGTACCGTTAGGACGCCTCCGAATTCAGTCTAGTTTCTGACGTCGCACAGCATGCAGAGGAGTGTCATCCGCTGGCCCGCTCGTACACATCGGACAGCCAAGCCTTTCAGAAAGATCGTCGCAACAACGATCAGCATGTGCTGAGCATGTGCCCTTCGGTCCCTCATCTGGCTCCGACTACCATTCCACTCTCCTGGCCTTACTCCCAAGTTTGCTGGCGAGTACCAGGGGCCATACCGCGTCATCGAAAGCCAGTATCCCGTTACTTATGTCATTGAACCAGTCAACGCCTCCTTGGATAAGCGCCGCCTTGGTCTCTACACGGTTCACGTCAGCCGCCTCAAGCCGCTTCACGACCCTCTTTTTATCGCATTCAGTCATCATAATGGCTCATCTTAGCTGCGGGGATTATTGTAATGAAGAACAGGAAGGAAGCAGCAGAGGGGCTCTACCATTGACGTAGGACGCGAGCGCAGATCACGCGGTTGGCGCCGAGACCATTGCTCCCTAGGAAATGCACTGGTTATTCGTCGGTTGCTTACACTCACTAAAACCCCTTATGCATATGATTAACAAAAATCGGGCCCCTCGCTTAACGCCTTTCTTCTCGTTCTAACTTTGAACCCATGTATCGAGTGACGTCTGAAGTTCCCGGTGTTATTCGACGAATAAGTTCACTAAAGATGCAGTGGGCGCCGAGCTTTCATAACATCAGTGCTAAATTTGTGAACAAAAAACACCGGATCTTATGCAGTCGACCCTCATTTAAGAGAACCTGATAATCAAACATAAAACGTCCAATTTCTTCCAAGTCCGTAATATTTGAACGCCTCACTTTCCAAACTTTTGTCGCGATATCTAATAACTTTATAGCAAAGAGTGAGCTACATACGTCGAAAGTAGGAATCAAGCAAAGATGTCGCAGTTTCGCCCGAAAGGCGACATCGATTGTGATAGCAAGTTCAACAAGATAGGAGCGGAAGCAGCAGCGAGTGAATTCACCTTTCCGCCATCTCTAGCTTCAACACGAACTAAAACTCGAAAGCACAGCGAACGGAACCAAGAGGCAATGGGCGAACTAGGCCACATCGCAGGTCGCATTCAAGATACGGCACCCGCGCGGGAGTGCACTTTTTCCACATTGCAGATCGCTTTGAAGATACGGCGCCGCGCAGGCGCGCACTTCGTTCATGTCGCTGATCGCTTTCAATGTACGGTGCCTGCGCATGCACGCACTTTGTCTGCATCGCAGATCGTTTTCAAGATGCGGCGCGTGCGCGAATTTCGTCCACATCGCAGTTCGCTTTCAAGATACGGCTCTCGGGGAGACGCGCACTTCGTTCCCATCGCTGATCGCATTCAAGATACGGAGCCCGCGCGGGCCCACATTTTGTTCAGATGGCTGACCGCTTTCAAGAAGCAGCGCTCGCACGGGATCGCATTTGTCCAAATCACAGTTCGCTTTGAAGATACCGCGCCCGCGCAGGCAGGTACTTCGGTCACCGCGCTGATCGTATTCAAGATGAGGCGCCCGCGCTGTGCGCATTTAGTCCAGATCGGGACCACCTTTAAGATGCGGGGCCAGCGCGGGCCCACACTTTGTCCACATCGCAGTTCACCTCGAAGATAGGGCACCCACGCAGGCACACACTTTATCGACATCGCAGTTTGCTTTTAAGATACGATGACTGCGTGGGCGTGCACGTTGTCCACACCGCACATTGCTTTGAAGATAGGGCGTGCGGAAAGGCGCGCACTTTGTCCAGATCGCAGATCGCTTTCAAAATACGGCACCCGCATGGCCATCTACTTAATCCGAATCGCAGATCGCTTTCAAGACATGGCGTCCGCGCGGGCGCGCATTTTGTCCACATCGCAGATTGCCTCGAAGATACGGCGCCTCCGCGGGCAAGCACTTTATCCACATAATAGTTTGATTTTAAAATACAGAGCGCGCGCGCGCGGGCACGCACTTCGTCCTCGTCGCAGATCGTTTTAAAGTACGGCGCCCGCGGGCAAGCATTTTATCCACATCGTAGTTTGCTTTTAAAATACAGCGCGCGCGCGGGCACGCACTTAGTCCTCAACGCAGATCGCTTTGAAGGTACGGCACCTGCGAGCATGCACTTTATCCACATCGTAGTTTGCTTTCAAAATACAGCGCGCGCGCGGGCACGCACTTCGTCCTCAGCGCAGATTGCTTTCAAGATATGGCAAACGCATGGGAGGCCACTTTGCCCACATGGAATATCGCTTTCAAGATTAGGTGCTGCCACTGGCGAGCACTTTGTCCTAATGAGAGTTCGCTTTCAAGATACGACGCCCACGTAGGCGCGGCGTGCTTTCTGTCGACATTCCAGATCGCTTTCAAGCTTCGGCATGCGCGCGGACGCGCACTTGGTTCACATTGCTGATCGCATTTAGGGTACGGTGCGCAAGCGCACTTTTTTGACATCGCAGATCACTTGCAAGGTACTGCGGATGCGCGGGCGCGCCCTTCGTCCACATCGCAGACCACTTTCAAGATACGGCGACCGCGCGGCCGCCGACATTGTACGCCTCTCAGATCGCTTTAAAATTACGAAACGCACGAGAGCGCACCTTATTTACTTGCAGATCGCTTGCAAGACATGACGCCCACGCGGGGCCGCACTTCGTCCTCATCTCAGACCGGTTTCAAGTTACCGCACCCACGCGGCCGCGCACTTCGTCCACATCGAAGTTCGCTTTCGAAATACGACACCCACGCGGGCGCGTCCTTTCCCACATGGCAGATCGCTTCCAAGGTACGGAACCCGCGTGTGAGCACACTTTGTCCTCATTGCAGATCGCTTGCTATGTATGGAGCAAGCGCAGGCGCACTCTTTCTCCACACCTCCAACTGTTTTCAACATGTGGCCCCTATGCGGGCATGCACACTGTCCACATGGCTGATCGCTTTCAAAATTGCGCGCCTCCGCGTGGGCACACTTCGTCCACATCGCAGGTGGCTTTCAAGATACGGCGCCCACGCGGGCACACACTTCGTGCGCACCGCAGACAACTTACAAGATGCAGCACCCGCACGGGTTCGCACTTTGGCCACGTCGCATATCACTTTGAAGATACGGCGCCCACGCGGCCGCTGACTTTGCACGCATCTCAGATCTATTTCAAAACGGACTGCGCATGCGCGCACACATCGCATATCCCTTGCAAGATACGGCGCCCACGCGCACTTTGTGCACATCGCAGATCACTTTCAAGTTAAGGCGCCCACGAATGCGTGCACTTAGTCCACACCACAGATCGCTTTGAATATACGCCGCCCGCGCAGGCCCACACTTCATTCACATCGCTGATCGCATTCAATATACAGCGCCCACGCGGGCACGCACTTTGGCCACATCGCAGATCGCCTCGAAGATAGGGTACCTGCGCGAGCGTGAACTTAATCCACAATGCGGTTTGGTTTCAAGATGTGGCGCCCGCGGTGGCGCGCAATTTGACCGCTTCCCAGGTGGCTTTGAAGCTATGGCGTGCACAAAGAAGCGCACTGTTCCACATCGCAGATCGGTTTCAAGATACTGCACCCGCGTATTCACGCACTTTGTCCACATCGCAGATCGTATGAAGATGCGGCGCCCCCGCGGGCCCGCACTTCGTTCACAACGCTGCTCGCTTTCAAGATACCGCCCCCGCGCGAGCCAGCACTTTGTTCACATCGAATATGGCCTTCAAGATGCGGCGCCTCCGCCGGCGTAAACTTCGTCCACATCGCAGCTCGCTTTCAAGTTACAACGCTAGCGTGGGCGCACATTTTGTCCACATCGCAGATCACTTTCAATATTCGGCGCCCGTCTAGGCGCGCACTTCCTCCACATCGCTGATCGCATTCAAGGAAGGTGCTCACACTAGAGTGCACTTTGTCAACATCGCAGATCGATTGGAAGGTACGGCGGGCGCGCACTTCGTCCACATCGCAGACAACTTTCAGGATGCGGTGCCCGTGCGGCCGCCCACTTTGTCCGCATCTCAGATCGCTTTCAAGATGCTGCGCCCACGCGGGCGGGCAATGTGACCACATCGCTGATCGCTTTCAAGATACGGCGCCCACTCAGGCGCGCATTCCGTTCACAATGCTGATCAATTTCAACATACGGCAGGCCGCGCGGGTGCGCACTTTGTTCATGTCGGAGATCGCTTTCAAGGTACTGCGCACCCGCGTGCACGCATTTTCTCTAGATCGCAAATCGCTCTCAATATACTGCACCCACGCACGCTCGCACTTTGTCCACATCGCATATCGCTTTCTAGATACGACGTCTGCGTGGGCATGCACTTCGTCCGCATCTCAGATGCCTTTCAACGTACGGCACCCGCGCGCGAGCACAATTGGTCCTCATCGCCCATAGCTTTCAATATACGTGGCCTGCCCGGACGCACACTTCGTCCACGTCGCAGAACGCTTTCAAGAAACTGCATCCGCACGAGTGCGCAGTTTGTCCTCATCGCAGATCGCTTTCAAAATACGGCGCCCGCCCGGGCCCGCACTTCGTTCATATCGCTGATCACATTCAATATACAGCGCCCGCGCGATCCCGCAGTTTGGCCACATCGCAGATCGGCTCGAAGATAACGTACCTGCGCGCGCGCACATTTTATCCCCAATGCAGTGTGCTTGCAAGATAGGGCGCCCGCGAGGGCGCGCAATTTGTTCGCTTCGCAGACGGCTTTGAGGATAGGGCGTGTGCAAAGATGCGCTCTTTGTCCACATCGCAGATGGCTTTCAAGATACTGCACCCATGGATGCGCGCACTTTGTCCACATAGCAGATCACTTTCAACGTACGGCACCCGCGCTGGAGCACAGTTTGTCTTCATAGCCCATTGTTGTCAATATACGTTTCCCGAGCGGACGCGCACTTTGTGCACATCGCAGATCGCTTTCAAGGTACAGCGCCTGCGTGGCAGCGCACTTTGCCCACATCACAGATCGCTTGCAAGATACGATGCCAGCGCGGGCGCACACTTCGTCCACATCATAGACTGCTTTCAAGATGCTGCGCCTACGGGGGCGCGCACTTTATCCACATAACAGCTCGCTTTCAAGATACGAAGCCAGCATAGACGCACACTTTGGTCTCACCGCAGATCGCTTTCAAGATACGACAGCCGCGTATGCGCGTTTCTTGCAAACGCGTCGAAAACCATCAGTCACACCCAGGCTCAAACCATTATGGTGTTTCATTTGCCAATCACTTTTCTGTAGTAAATGGTAAATTAGATCACCTGACGACAACGGTTGTGGCACTTGCTACTAAGGTAGAAGAACTGCTTACGTTTAAAGCTAGGGGTAAAAGATGGCTGAGAAGGTCAGTGAAATTGACTCTTCAATTGAATTTCGGTATAATAAGTATGATACCGTGATTTCCACCATAGAAGCTAACCATGCGGAGATGACCCATCTAAAGGTTCAAGTGGCATCATTGTCCTTAACTGCTGCCACTAAGGCTGACTTGAACGACAAACTGAAGAGCGAAGTAAATGATCTAGAACAGTGTAGTAGGAAGTGCAATATTGAACTGCATGGGCTGCCACTCATGCCTAATGAGAATTTGAGGCCTTTTATGGGTGAGTTTGCCCAGCATTTAAGGATAACAGACTTTACACCTAACATGATCACTGCTGTACACCGCCTACCCAGTAGAGCGGGTTCTATTCCACCCATACTGGTCCAGATTTGCGATATTGCTGCAAAAGACAAATCGCTTAGAGCAAGAAGAGGTCTCTCGGGCTTGGTTCAAGCAAGGTGTTTGTCGTGGCTTTATTACAATGAAAATTTGGCACGCCACAACGAGGACCTGTTCAGAATGGCTCGTCTGAAAGAGAGAAAAAAAAAAAAAACTTCAAGTTCATTTGGACAAAGAATGGTAAGATTTTCACCAAGAAATGTGAGGGCGCATGCCTCATCCGTGTAAAGAAGGAGTCGGACCTGGATAAGAGAAGCTAAGATGGCAGACACTGGCTTTCTGACTTGAAATAATTTTGTAGAGGTTTCATAGTTTTTGAATACTTGCAAAGGTGATGCTTTTCGAGCCTCACATGGAAATATTCGCAGCTGTCGAAAAAACTGGGACGAATTTTCTGCAATCACGGCATCTACTCGTTCTGACTATGATGTCTTTGTAAGAATAGAAATTAATGTCACAGCAGACAGCCTGAAGCATTATAGATTACCTGGTTGCAGGTTATATTCCTACACGCGCCAAATAAAGCGGAATGGGGAAGTTGCAATATTTGTTAAACATACCTTGATCGTAACAAACTAAGGTTAACTTTCACCACGCTGTTGGTATTGCCCTCCGATTAAACGCGCATATTTTGTCATTGGTTCTGTTCGCTGTTCGTCGGCCTCTGTGTTTCAAGGGTCGATTGTTCTTAGCTGAACTGGATCACGCACTCATGACTCAGTCACACGGAGATAACGTTTGCCTGATAGGCGGCATCAATATCAATATACTACGCCCTGCAGTTGGCTTGCTCGCAGATTACCTTCATACGTTATCGAAATGGGGACTGCAGACTTCTGTTCAAAAAGCAACACGTAAAGAATACTTATCTCGCCGGATTGCAGCTTCCTGCATTGACTACATAAATTTTCCTGCTCAAGCTTTGATCTTGCAATCTACGGCTGAGGAAACAAAACTTTCCGATCAACACTTTGTTTGTTGCTCGTTCACTGGGCAATCCAGCTTATCTGCCACCCCAGCGGCCTCCAGCAAGAAAGAAGTTTTCGTATTGGATTCAAAAACCTTTTATACCCTAGTTTGAAACTATGACTGGAACGCGTTCTTAAAAAAGTGTTCAACCAGCCGACATATACGACAGGTTTGTTGAGGTATTACACCTCCTTAAGAAGGCGGCCACACGCATCGCACTCGTCAAACAGCGTAATAAGGTAAATAAATGGATGACGTCAGAAATACTGGCTGCACTAAAAGAAAAGAACCTTCTCTGCTCCAAAAAAGTAAACGTTATCCTGCCTCTGAAGCTATGCGGTCAAAATTCAAAGAAGCCAGCAATAGGGCCAATGGGATGATTCGTCGCGTCAAGCGAATACATTTACGGAATAAATTTAAATCTGCTAGGACCAACCCCAGAAAAACATGGTCCTTAACACATAACCTTAGAGGCGCTAATAAGCACCGTAATCGCAAATGCGATTTCACTTCTTTCGGTAGTAATGACCATAATATTGCTAATGGTTTCAATACTTTATTCTCTCGAGTGTCGGGTAATGCATCACCGCTTCCTCCGTCGTGTACTTTGCATGATAGTACATTGGAGTCCGCGAATTCGCCTTTGCTAGCTGAAGCCGAACTTGTCACTCATCTTTAGCCTAAAGTGTAACAAACCACCAGGTGTCGATGACATTCATGTAAATGACCTACGGGCAATCTTTGTTGTCATCAATGACGTGTTCCTGTCGCTTTTTAACAATATCATTTCCAGTGGTGCAGTCCCACTAAATATGAAAGCTGCCGTAGCAATCCCACTTTATAAGGGAGGAGCACATAATAGAACACAAAATAATCGCCCACTTTCTCTGTTGCCCTACTTATCTCAAGTATCGGAAACGCATTTATTACTGTCAATGACAAGTTTCTGGGGCAAACACGGAATTTTATTCACTTCCCGGTATGGTTTCATTCCCGGAAAAGGTACCCAGTTGCTTCTTGAAGATCTCTCTTGCGTGTTGAACTTGTTTTTCGAAGGTAATCAGATCATAAGTGCCGTCCTCCTTCACGTCAGCAAAGCTTTCGATAGCGTCAGTCATGGTATTCCGTTAACCAGGTTTTCAATATTAGGCTTTCGTGATACATTGTTTGACACATGAGAAAGAAGGGCGCAGACTCCTTGCAGGCATCAACTTGCCTTTTTTGTCGGCGCCCTAGGCAACTGTGCCATGTGTTGTCTGAATAAACTCTTTGACTCTGACATTCCTGACACTCATCGAAAACTTTTTGCATCACAGGCGCCAGCAGGTTTCACTAGGACAGCCTAAGAGCGATTCCTTTGTAATAAAATGTGGTGTCCGCCAGGGGTCTATACTCAATCCACTGTTATATAATATATATGTGAATGACCTTGCTGATATAGTGCCTGTTGTACTGTATCAGTATGTTGATGAGACTGTCATTATAGCTCAATCAACAACTTTATGTATGCTATTACTTCCTTTTAAGCAATGGTGACTAAGGCTGTGGACTGGTCTTGTGCTAACTTAATCAATAATAGTACGCCAAAGACCAAACTTATTTGTTTTCATAGTCCTCTGAAAAAGCTAGACATCGATTACCCGTTTGTGCTACACAAGTCAAACTGTTCTCAATGTCGGTGCAAACCTTTAGATTATGTGACTTCTGTAAGATATCTTGGTTTGTACTTCGACAGCGATCTTTCCTGGAAGCGCCGCATAGATTCGGCATGCAAACGACTTCGTGTGGTATCTTGTGTGCTATACACTTTGAGATATTCTATGCCCCTTTCTGTTCGAAAAGTTGTTGTACATGCGTTATGTTATAACGAATTAAGGAAAGGCACAATAGTTTGTGGTCATTGTGCAATTCGTTGGCAAACTAAGGTCAACTCTATTCTCCGTTCTACTCTAAAGAACATCGGCTATGATTTAAATCTTAATGACAAAAGTGCCGTTTTCAAAACCGTATTTATGCCTGACTTTGAGTAACTACTGCTGGAAATTGTTGTGCTAAAGCATTTCTGGGAGAGTGATTTCAAGGTCAAGTACGTTCCCTCACGTTGTTTGCGGCCGAAGAATGTTTACCTCGTACCCAGGCGTTGTAGAATATATGGCATGGGAATACGAGACCACTACGTTCCTGTATATTTTAACAAATTGTCCATAACCGTCTTGTGCGCTGAAACCAAATACAAGTTAAAAATGCACTCAGGCAAATTGACGACTAGTCACCTCAGGCAATTATTCGTTTCTTTTTGTAAATTTTTTTTATTCATAGCCCACTTCAAATGTAATAAGTATGTCATTTGAATAACTGATTGGTTCGCTGTCTCCCAGGCACTGCCGCTCAAGCCCTGTGTGGCTTTAGCAGGCCTGATATGTACGCTGCTTTGTTTGTTACGTTTGTGCAATAAAGTATTCCTATTATTATTATTTCTCCACATCGAAGACCACTTTCAAGACACCGCGCCCACGCGGGCGCGCACTTCGTTCACCATGGAGATCACTTTTAAGATACGGCACCTGTACGTGCGCGCACCTTGTTTACATCGGAGATCACTATCACAAAGTGCAGACCCGCGGGCGCGCACTTTGTGCTGATCGCAGATCGCTTTCGAGATACGGCGCCCGCACGGCCGCCGACTTTGTCCACATCACCGAACGCCTCAAAGATACCGTGTTTGTGCCGGCACCCATATTATCCACATCGCAGCTCGCTTTCAAGATACGACGCCCGCGCAGGCGGGCTCCTCTTTCACATGGCAGATCGCTCTCAAGAAACAGCGCCCGCGCGAGCGCGCACTTCGTTCCCATCGGAGACAACATTTAAGATACGGCACCTGCGGGCGCGAACATTGTTCACATCGGATATCGCATTAATGATGCGCTTAAAATGCGCGCATTTTGTTCTCTTCGCAGATCGCTTTCAAGATACGGCGCCCGCGCAATCCCACACTTAGTTGACACCGCTGATTGCATTCAATATACAGTGCCCATGCGGGCCCGTAATTTGGCCACATCCCAGGTCGCCTCGAAGATAGGGTAACTGTGCGAGCGCGCACTTTATCCACAATTAACTTTGCTTTCAAGATATCGCACCCGCGCGGGCGCGTAATTTCTCAGCTTCGCAGATTAGGTCGTGCACAAAGACGCGCATTTATTCACGATGCGACGTGTGCGATGTGAATAAGTGCGTATGCTTGCCCGCGTACGTTGCGGGCAAGCATACGCTTTCAACATACGTTGCCCGCGTGAGCGCGGACTTTGTCAACATCGCAGACCGCTTTCAAGGTACAGCGCCCACACGAGAGCGCACTCTGCCCAAATCGCAGATGGCTTCCTAGATACGGCGCCAGCGCGGGCGCACACTTCGTCCGCACCTTAGACTGCTTTCAAGATGCGGCGCCCGCGTGGGCGCGCACTTTGTCCACATCATAGATCACCTCGAAGATAGGGTGCCTGCGCATGCTCGCACTTTACTCACATTGCAGTTCGCTTTAAAGATACGACGCCCACGCGAACGCCCACTTTCGTCTCATTGCAGATCCCTTTCAATATACGGCAGCCGCGTATTTGCGCACTTCGTACACATCACAGATGGCTTTCAAGACACCGTGCCCGCGCGGACTTCGTTCACCATGGAGATCGCTTTTAACGTACTGCACCTGTACAGACGCGCAATTTGTTCACATCGGAGATCGGTATACCACAAAGTGCACCCCCACGTGCGCGAACTTTGTCTTCATCGTATATCGCTTTCAAGACACGGCACCCACGTGGGCCCGCACTTTTGAAAAAGGGCAGATCACTTTCAAGATATGGCGCCCACGCAGGCACGCATTTCGTTCACATCGCTGATCGCTTTCAAGATACGGCACCCCACGCGGGCAAGCACTTAGTCCGCATCTCAGATCGTTTTACACGTACGTCACCCACGCAGGAGCACATCTTGTTCTCATCGCCCATCGCTTTCAATATACGTGGCCCGCGCGGACACGCACTTTGCCCAAATTGCAGATCGCTTTCAACATACGGCGGCCGTGTAGGCACGCACATCGTTCACATCGCTGATCGCTTTCAATATACAGCGCTCGCGCGGGCCCGCAGTTTGGCCACATCGCAGATCGCCTCGAATATAGGATACCTGCGCGAGCACACACTTTATCCACAGTGCAGTTTGCTTTCAAGATATGGCGCCCACGCGGCAGCGCAATTGGTCCGCTTCGCAGATGGCTTTGAAGATAGGGCGTGTGCAAACGCGCGCACTCTGTCCACATCGCAAATGGCTTTGAAGATGCGGCGCCCCCACGGGCCCGCGCTTCGCTCACAACGCTACTCTTCTTCGAGATGCGACTCCAGCACAGTTGCGCACTTGTCCACATCGCAGACCGCTTTCAAGAAGGATCGTCCGCGCTGCCGGCCTATTTGTCCGCATCTAAGATCACTTTCAAGGTACGGCGCCCGCGTGGGCGCGCACTTTGTCAACATCGCATATCGCTTGCGTCATATGGCTCTAGCGCGGGCGCACACCTCGTGCACATTTCAGTCTGCTTTCAAGATGCTGCGCCCGCGCAGGCGCGCACTGTGGTCACATTGCAGATCATTTTGAACATGCGACGCCTGCGCAAGTGTGCACTTTATTCACATTGCAGTCTGCTCTCAAGATACGGTGCCCGCACGGTCGCGCACTTTGTCCGCCGATCGCGTTGAAGGCAGGGTGCGCGCAAAGACGCGCACTTCGTCCACATCGCAAATCGTTTTGATGGTGCGGTGCCCGCGCAAGCGCGGACTTTCTTCACATAGTAGATTGCTTTTAAGATACGGCACCCGCGCAGGCGTGCACATTGTCCACATCGCAAATCACTTGCAAGAAACGGCGCCCGCGGGGGAGCGCAATGTGCATCCCCGCGGGCGCGCACTTTGTCCTCATCGCGGATCGCTTTCAAGATACTGCTGCCGCGCGGCCACCTACTTTTTCCGCGTCTCACATCACTTTCAAAATACGGCGCCCGCGCCGGTGCGCACTTTGTAGACATCGCAGACGTCTTTCAAGATGCGGCGGCCGCCATTTTTTCCGCATCTCAGATCACTTTCAACATAGCGCAACCACGCGAGGGCACAGTTTGTCCTTATCGTAGATCACTTTTAGGGTACGTTGCCGCGCGGGAGTAACTTTCAGCACATCCAAGCTGGCTTGCAAGATACGGCACCAGCACGAGTGCAGACTTGGTCCACATCTCTCACTGTTTTCAAAATGCGGCGCACATGCGGGCTCGCACTTTGTCCACTGCACCGATCGCCTCAAAGATACAATGGCTCTGTTGGCGCGCACATTATCCACATCGTAGCTCGCTTTCAATGTACGAGGCCGACGCAGGCGTGCACTTCGTTCACATCGCTGATCGCTTTAAAGATACCGCACCCCGCGCGGGTGCGCACTCTTCAAATCGGAGATCGCGTTCAAGGTGTGGTGCCCCCGCGGGCACGTATTTTGTCTAGATCGCAGATCGCTTTCAAGATATGACACCAGTGCATGCGTGCACTTTGCCCACATCGTATATCGCTCCCAACGAATGGCGCCGGCGCGGGTGCGCACTTCGTTCACATCGGAGACCGCCTTTAAGAAACGGCACCTGAGCGCGCGCGATCTTTGTTCAAATCGGATATCGCTGTAAAGAGTGGGTGCCCCAGTGGGCGCGCACTTTTTCCTCTTAGCAGATCACTTTCAAGATATGGCGCCTACGAGGGAGCGCACTTTGACAACACCGTAGATCGCTTTCAAGATGCGACGCCCGTGCAGGCCCGCACTTCATTCACATCGATGATCGCATTCAATATACAGCGCCTGCGTGGGCCCGCACTTAGGCCAGATCGCAGATCGCCTCGAAGATAGGGTACCCACGCGAGCGCGCACTTTATCCACACTGCAGTTTGCTTTCAAGATAAGGCGCCTGCGCGGGGGCGCACTTTGGCCACATCGTAGATTGCTTTCAAGATACTTCAACCGCGCATGCGCCCACTTCGTCCACATCACAGATCGCTTCAAGATACGACGCCTGGGCGACCGTTCACTTTTTCCGCATCTCAGATCGCTTTCAACGTACGGCACCAGCGCAGGAGCGCACTTTCTCCTCATCGCAGATAGCTTTCAAGGTACGTTGCCCACGCGCGCTTGCATTTTGGCCACATTGCAGATCGCTATCAAGGTACGGAGCCGACGCGGGGGTGAACTTTGCCCACATCGCAGAACGCTTGAAAGACACGGTGCCCACGTGGGCGCAGCTCTTCGTTAACATCGCATATCACTTTCAAGATACGGCGCCCGCGCAGGCATGCAATTCCTCCACATCGCAGACTACTTTCAAGTTACGGAATGCCCGTGTCCGCGCACTTTGTTCACATCGACGAACGCATTCAACAATGGGCGTCGCCGCGGGCGCGCACTTCTTTCACATTGAAGTTCGCTTTCAAAATACGACGCCCGCGTGGGCGCGCAATTTGGTAACATATCAGATCGCCTTCGAGAGACGGCACGCGTTGGCCGCCGACTTTGTCCTCATCTCAGATCGCTTTGAAGATACGGCACCCCCACCGGCGGACACTTTGTCCACATCTTAGATTGCTTTTAAGATGCGGCGCCTTCGTAGGCGTGCACTTTTTCCTGATTACTGTTTGCTTTCAAGATATGCGCCCGCGCGGGTGCGCACTTTGGTCACATAGCAGATCGCGTTCAATATACGGCACCCGCGCAGATGCCCACTTCGTTCACATCGGCGATCTCTTCTAAGATACAGCGCCACCGTTGGTGCGCATTTCGGTCACATCACAGATCCCTTTTAATGTATGGCGCTGGCGCACAGCCGACTTTGTCCGCATTTCAGATAACTTTCAATATACGACGCTCGCGCAGGATCGCACTTTGTCCACATCGCAGATCGCTTTCGAAATACGGCACCCGGTCCGCCACGCACCTCGTTCACATCGACAATAATTTTCAATATGTGTCTCCCGCGCGAGCGCGCACTTTGTCAACTTCGCGGCTCGCCTCGAAGACGGGATGCTTGCCTAAGCGCGCACTTTATTCAGATTGCAGTTTACTTTCAAGATACGGCGCAGACGAGGGCGTGCACTTTGTCTGCATCGCCGATCGCTTTGAAGACAAGCTGCCCGCAATGACGAGCACTTCGTCCACATCGCAGATCACTTCGAAGATACGGTGCCCGCAGAGGCGCACACTTTGTTCACATCACTGATCGGTTTCAAAATGCGGCAACCAGGCCGGTGCGCACTTTGTTTACATCAGAGATCACTTTCAAGATGGCGGCACCCACGCGGGGGCGCACTTTGTCACCATCGCAGATCGCTTTCGAAACACTGCGCCCACGCGGGCGCGCACTTCGTTCACATCGGGAATCGCTTTTAAGGCACAGCGCCAGCGCGGGCGCGCACTCGGTCCACATCTCAGACTGCATTCAAGATGCGGTGCCCATACGGGCGCGCCCTTTTGTCGCATCTCAGATCGCTTTCGACGTATGGCTCCAGCGCAGGAGCGCACTTTGTCCTCATCGCCGATCGCTATCAAGGTACGTTTCCCGCGAACGGTTAGACCTTTGGACACAACGCAGATGGCTTTCGAGGCACGGGGCGCGCGCTATGGTGCATTTCTGTCAACACCGCAGATCGCTTGAAAGACACGGCGCCCGCGTGGGCGCACACTTCGTCCACATCGCAGCTTGCTTTCGAGATATGACACCCGCACCGGCAAGTACTACTTTCATATCGCTGATCACATTGATGTTGCTGTGCCCGCGCTGGCTCGCACTTTGGCCACGTCACAGATCGTTTTCAAAATACGATTCCCACGCGGCCACCCACTTTGCCAAAATCTTAGATCGCTTTCAACTTACGGCACCCGCACTGGAGCAAACTTTGCCCTCATCGCAGATCGCTTTCAAGGTGCGTTGGCCATGGGGACGGGCATTTTCTCCACATCGAAGATGGCTTTCAAGGTACGGCACCCGCGTGGGTGCGCACTTTTCGTCCACATATTTGATTGCTGTCAAGATACGGGCCCCGACGGTGCGTACTTTGCCCACATCGTAGATCGCCTCAAACATAGGGTGCCTCCTCCAGCGCGCACTTTATCCACGTCATAGCTCCCTTTCAAGATATGACGCCCGCGCAGGTGCGCACATTGGTCACATCGCTGATCACTTTCGAGATACTGGACGCCCGAAGGCGCGCACTTCATCCACATCGCAGTTCGCTTTCAAGATAACACGAACACCTGGGCGCGCAGTTTGGTCACATCGTAGGTAGCTTTCAAGATAGGGCGCCCACGCGGCCACCCACATTTTCCGTACCTCAGATCACTTTCAATATATGGCGCCCGCACGGGAACACGCTTTGTCTACATCGCAGGTCGCTTTAAAGATATGGCACCCACGCTTGCGCGCACTTTTTCCATATCGCAGTTCGCTTTCAAGATACAGCGCCCGCGCAGGCACCCACTTCGTTCACATCGCTGATTGCATTCAAGATACGGCGCCCGCGCAGGAGCGCACTTTGTCCACACCGCAGACCGCTTTCGAGATGCGGCGCCCGCGGGGGCCTGTACTTTGGCCACATCGCAGCTCGATGTCATAATAGCGCAGCCACGCGTGCACACACTTTGTTCACATCGGTGATCGGTTTGAAGAGTGCACGACCACGCGGGCGCGCTCTTTGGTCTCATCGCAGATCGCTTTATATTTATGACCCCCGCGGGCCGCCTACTTTGTCCGCATCTCAGATCGCTTTCAAGATATGGCGCCCGCGTGGTAGCGAACTTTTTCCACATTGCAGATCGCTTTCAAGACACTGCGCCCACGCGGGCGCGCACTTCGTTCACATCGGAGATCGCTTTTAAAGCACGGTGCCAGCGTGGGCGTGCACTCGGTCCACATCTCAGACTGCTTTCAAGATGGGGTGCCCGCGCGGGCGCGCCCTTTTGTCGCATCTCAGACTGCTTTCAACGTACGGCACCCACGCAGGAGCACACTTTGTCCTCATCGCAGATCGCTTTTAAGGTACGGAACCCGCGTGGGAGTGCACTTTTTGTCCATATCGCAGATCGCTTTCAATATACGGCGGCCTAGCCGTAAGCAGCAGCCGCCGGAGTGGAAAGCCTATGCCTCCTACGCGCGATATTGAGCCGCGATCATCGGCTGACCCTCGCAAGTCAGTTGTTAGCTCTGAGGACATGGCAGAAGCCCGTTTTATACGCCCTATTGTGAAATGAAATGCCGCTAATTTCGTTCGATGCAGCCGATAGTTCGTTGTAGCGCGGTCAGGTAAGAGCGAACTTCATCGCATTAATAAAGAAGGTCAAACTAAGGCTCAAATATGGTCAATTATATCCGAAAGTCTGTTGTAAGAAGGTCCATTGATATAGCCGCGACTATAGTTTCATTCTGGTAATGAAGATATTTAAACAATCGCTCAACTGATCTGCTTCTTCGTCAGTGTGGAAAACAGGAATAAATATTCCTTTGCCCAAATATGCTACCAAATCATTACCTACAAATTGTTGCCTAATATCACAAACGAGTACCTGATGGGTAATACTAGAAGATATTGTTTGTACTAACTTTGCTGATTTTCTTGAGTGTAATTCCATTTATTTTCGCAATCACAACACGGAGTTCTAAAAGTATTTTCAAGGAATCGCAATTCTTAGCATTTACTCACAAACTTTACCAATTCACAATTCTTCTTTTGCCGATTGCATCTTTCAAGACTTTTTAAAATGCTTTGACAAAGTGCGCCATCCACTTTCGCTTCAAAAATTAACCAAAGCAAACCTTGATCATAACGGTCTCAAATGGGTTAAGTCATTTTCCGTTATCCGTTCTCACTTCGTGAGAGCTAATGATCATATCTCGACTCATAGCGACGTTTAGTCCGTTTTGCCACCGGCTCCTCCTTGGGAGCTCTATTATTCGTTATCTATGTTAATGACTTAGCTTCAGCCAAAACTCCGAGGTACACATATTTGCAAGCGACTGTGTAACCTTCTGAGAAATAACTAACTAGCACGAGGTCACCGTGTTTAAGGCCGACCTTATTAAAGTCAGCAATTGCCACTGATTGTGGCAAATAAAACTCAACATTACCAAGTGTATATTTATGAGAGTACTCGAATCTAGCCACAATCTGCCTGTGTACTTCTGAATATTAATGCTTTAGAGACGGCAAGTTCATATAAATACTTAGGCGTGCATATAATGTCCAAATTAACGGAGAATAATTACGTTGGATATACATATACCCAGCCAACCACATGCTATGATACCTACCCCCTAACATTTCGGGTGATCCATCTCCTTTAACATTACTACTTGATAAAACCCTCTTACGGCGAAATACTAGATAATGCTGCGGATACTTGGTTCCCCTTTCACGAAAACAACATACATTCCCTTGAACCATTCGAAAACAACGCAATTCCTTCTTTTCTTTGGAACTACAACTGTGCTGCGAGTGTATCTTGAATGAAATCAAATCTGGGTATTCAGCAGCTGGCAACATGTCGAAGGATTTGCCTGCTTCCAATTATTGAGAAGCTGTATCACCACCTTGCTATTCATCCGAAATTCATGTCGCGACCATATTATCTCACGTACTGATCATCAGCATCAGGTTAGAACTGGTGCATGTAACAGGACCCATTTTTCACAAGCATTTTCGCCCAGTACGTCAAAGGATTCGAATGAAGTCGCTCTGATGTCGTTTCCGTTAATAATAACCAAAATTTTCAAAAATCACAAGCTAACACTGTATAACAGCAAGAATTTGTACGAACTATTGTGGATTGTTTTCTTTTCATAATCTTACTTAGATATGCCATGTTCTATTACTCATCCGTTCACCTTGTTGTCGTTTTGCGAATCGTCATGAATTTGCATCTCCCGTCTTCTCCCTGTTTTTCCTGGATGTTCTATTACTGTATTTATCTTACATTCAGGCAAAATTCTACAATAAGCAAATATTGTGTATGGCCTCCTAATATATTTCCTCCGTAGTTCTTGTACAACCTACTTCCTTCTCTAACGTCGGAAAGCCCTGAGGGTAAATAAATAAATAAAAAATATACATCTGTTAACAAATGAATAATATAGACAGCAGTTTCTCTTCCTGTGAGAATGAGCACCCGCATTTGTATTAAAGTTAATGCACATCGTATGCGGTGGTCAATAATTTATTTATGTTGATCTTCTAATGGTAGCATCTAAGAGCCAGCGAAGGAGGGTGCAGTTGAACCGCACCAGCTAAATGCAGCGCTGGTGCAGTCCGGGCTACAGAAAGGTGCGCTACCTATTTGCGCTTAATTTCATTGCCATTAACGAGAACTCTATTGAAGCAAGACTCACAGGACTCTTTAAGGCACTATCGGCACCATTGGAAATGTCTTTGGCCTTAGTGTGAATAGAAAAACTGCTCAGGCTTATACAGTGCGCACTGACGGCAACGCCGTCTGCTATAGAGGACAGCAAAATAACAAGCAATACGGGTTATGATTCCTAAGCCATTAGGAGGTAGTGGGCAACATTGACAAACTCTACAGTGTTAATGAGGGAGTAGCAGGATTCGTAATAAAAGTAGACAAGTATAGAATAAAGGTAGTACAAGTCTGCTCTTCAGCCTATAAGCACGATGATGACGAATTAGAGCAGTTTTATGACGATGCTGAATTAGCAGTGAGAAAAGTGCAAACAATATGCTGTAGTTATGAGACAATTCAATGCAAAAGTGGGGAAATGTAATGTGGTGAATGAAGCAATTGACAACTACAGCAACGATTTTAGAAATATTACAGGTGTGATGTTGGCAGCATTCGCGAAAAAGAATAAGCTGCAAATAATGAACGCCCTTTTCAGCAAGCGTCGCAACAGGAAGTGGACCTGGGAAAGCCCTCATGGCGAAACAAGAAATGAAACAGATGGGGGGGGGGGGGGGGGTAATACATTTTGCCGATCCCAGCATAGTGCAGGGTGCAGAAGCGTTAGGTAGGGTAAACTGCAGTGATCATAGGTTAATAAGGTCTAGGATTCATTAGAATACAAACAGAGAAAGAGTAAAATTGTTCAAGAACAGGCCAACCTAGACGCAGTTACCGTAAACACCCGCCACTTGAGGCTAGCGCTTGGAAATAAATATTGAGTCCGAGAATATAGGGAAGAAGATGACATAGAGGTAATGAATGAAACCGTGACTAGACTGCTTTTAGAAGCAGCAATTGAAGTAGGAAGTAACAAACCAAGGCGTCCTGTGGGTAAGCTGTTCCAAGCAACGAAATACCTCATAAAGAAACTACAAAAATGGAAGTGTCCAACTCCAGAGATCAGATAGAATTCGTGGATCTGTCAAAACTTGTCAACAAGAAGACAGTGAGGGATATTCAAAATTAGAGCGTAAGAAAGACTAAGGAAGCAGTAAGAATGGTTGAAGTATCAAATCAGTGATGAGAAAACTTCGCACACGCCAAGCCAAGATGTATGCACTGAAAGATGATCAGGGTAATGTTGACACCAATTTCGAAGATATGGTAAATGCAGCAAGAGAATGTTATTTTCACCTGCTTAGCACGCAGAGTAGCCACGGTACCTCCATTTGAAGAAGTAAATAACAAGTTATTGAGTCTCCTTCTATAAAGAGCTGTGAAGTTAGAAGGGACATGGAACACGTGAAACAGGGAAAGTGAGAAGAAGATGAAATAACTGTCGATATAATCAAAGATACAGAAGACCTCATAAATGAAAAGCTTGAGGCTCTTTATACGGAATGTCTCACGACTTCAGAGGTACCAGGGAGAGAGAGAGAGAGAGAGAGAGAGAGAGAAACAACTTTATTCGGTCCACTATAGACGTAAGCAAGCTCCACGTCACCTGGCTAGGCCCACTCGGGGACCATCAGGTGAAACCTGACGGCCCTCTCGCGAGCCCTCTGGACTGCCAGGATTTGAGAGGTGTGATCCTGGGCTTTAATTAACCTCATCATTTCCTCTTGAGTTAAAGGGGGACCGGCAGAGGCGCAGCCCCACAGGACATGTTCGAAGTCCGCATAATCACCACACAGAGGGCAGTCCGGGCTTGGGAACCGTTCGGGGTACATTGTGTGCAGCGCCGCGGGGCTCGGGTAAGTGCTTGTTTGCAGAAGCCTTAGAGTGACTGCCTGGGCCCTGCACAGCGAGAAGTGCGGCGAAGGTAGGAGTCTTCTTGACATATAATTATGTTTGCAGATTTCGTTGTACGAGTAGAGAGGCTCGGGTCTCCCAGGAGAGGACGCGTTGCCCAGCGCACGGTCAGTCAAACCTCGTGCAGCCGAGTGCGCCTCCTCGTTGGGGTTGATCGAGGCACCCTCAATTGTTCCAAGGTGCGCAGGGAACCAGGCCAACGAGTGATGTTTCATGTCTTTGGCACTTTGGATGATACGTAGGGCCTGGGGAGCCACCATTCCCATCTGAAAGGCCCTGACAGCGGCCTTGGAATCAGAATAAATCGTGTCGTGTACACTGTCCGTTAATGCAAGAGCAATAGCAACCTGCTCTGCAACGCTGGAATTAGAAGTGCGGACGGTAGCGCAGCTAAGGATTTTAGAATCACCGTCGATGACCACTGAGGAGAAGGCCTCTTCTTGAACATACGAAGCAGCGTCTACGAAGCATGTTCGGTCCTTGTTCAAGCGGGCACTGGCGAGCAGAGCTTTACCCCTGGCTCGTCTTCGTCCTTCGTTGTAGGTGGGATGCATATTTCGTGGCAACCGGTGTATGTAAATCTTGGACCTTACGTCGCTAGGCAGCTTCACAGCGTCGAGACTGACGACCGTGGGGTTACGTCCCAGCTTGCCAAGTATGGCTCGGCCCGCTGGCGTACCGGAAAGTCTGACAAACTGGGAAAATTCTTGGGCTTCAATGATTTCTTCGAACGTGTTGTGAATTCCCAAATTGAGGAGGTCTTTTGTGTGCGTTCGGATGGGAAGGCCGAGGGCAAGCTTGAAGACTCTTCTGATTAGGGCATTGATCTTGTTGCGCTCCGATACGAGCCAGTTGTGCATAGCCCCTGAATAAGCGAGGTGGCATAACACGAAGGCGTGGATAATCCGGATCAGATTGTCTTCCTTGATTCCGCGGTACCTGTTGGCGATTCTTCGGATCAGGCCGAGGGCGCTTTCGGTCTTGGAGCAAATGCGTTTGAGGGCGGCTCCATTGGCCCCGTTCGACTCGATGAACATTCCTAGGACCCTGATAGTGTCTACCCGCGGTACTGGGGAGCCCTTACCGGTGAGTAACGTAATGCGGCTCTCTGTTGCTGGCTTCCAGGACCGGTGTGAACCGCCTCTGGGCCTCTTCTTGTAGAGCAAGAGCTCGGATTTAGCGGGCGAGCACCTTAGCCCGGTGGGGATAAGATACCGCTCCGTCACATCGATGGCCTCTTGCAAAGCACCCTCGACCTGCCCTTCACATCCACTGGAGCACCAGATGGTGATGTCATCCGCGTAGATCGTGTGGTTAATGTTCGGGATTTTGTTCAAGGCCCTCGACAGGTTGATCAGGGAGATGTTGAACAGCGTCGGAGAGATCACTGCCCCCTGAGGTGTTCCCTTTGGCCCAAGCTGGAATTCGTGGGTCAAAAACTCGTCAATCTTGAGTCTAGTGGACCTTGAGGAAAGGAAGGAGCGCACGAAATTGTACGCCCGTTTGCCAACGTTACACTCTGTCAGGCTCTTGAGAATAAAGGCGTGCGATATGTTGTCAAAAGCCTTTTCCAGATCCAAGCCGAGAATTGCCTTAGTGTCGGCGGAGGTAGAGTCAATGATCTGGTGCTTGATCAGTCTCATGGCGTCCTGAGTCGAAAGCCCCGACCGAAAGCCAATCATGTTGTGTGTATAGCATTCGTTAGACTCGAGATGGTCAGTGAGGCGGTTAAGCATGGCGTGCTCGGCCATCTTTCCAACACACGACGTCAGGGAGATGGGCCTGAGATTGTCGATGCTCGGCGCCTTACCTGGCTTCGGTATGAGTACTGTGTGGGCTGCTTTCCAGCTCTTGGGAATGAGGCCGCTGCACCAGATATCATTCATCTTGTGCGTAAGGAACTCGATTGAGGCGTCGTCGAGATGCTTGAGCATTTTGTTGGTGATCCCGTCGGGCCCAGGGGCAGATCTGCCGTTGAGGGATGCGAGAACTCGCTTGACCTCAGCCACGGTAAAATCCTCGTCCATAGATGGTACGTCACGCCCTTCGTACTCGGGAAACTGGGGGGGCACCGGATCGTCCGTGGCCTCCAGGTACTTGTCTATGAGGTGCTCCGTGACTGCCTCATCTGGAGTCGAGTCGGTCGCCAAATGGACAGCTTTCGCCAAAGCTCTCTTCTGGTTGGACTTGGTGTTGCCATCGTGCAGTAGGTGCCTAAGGAGACCCCAGCTTTTACCGTTCTTGAGCTGGCCCTCCACCGAGTCGCACAGTTCGTCCCATTGCTGCTTGCATAGCACCTTGCAATGAGCCTCTATCATCTTGTTTATATCGGAAATTTTCTTGCGTAGTCTTCTGTTATGGCGCTGAGTCTTCCATCTCGCGAGCAGTGCCTGCTTGGCTTCCAATAGATGCGCCAGCCTACTGTCCATCCTGTCCACCTCCAGATCGGTTGTCACCTCCTTGGTGGCTCTAGCCGCATCCTTCTTTATCTCGTCGCACCAAGAGTCTAAGTCCATATCATCGTTAAGGACGCGCTCGGAGCGGTTGGCTCGGAACAAGTCCCAGTCAGTGAACCTAAAGGTCCTCGTTTTGTTACGGGCAGCCTTTATCACCGCTTCGATGATGCAATGATCGCTACCGAGGTCCATGGCTGTGTTGGTCCACTTGACGTTTTCCAGGTTCTTGACAAAAGTAAGATCCGGAGTCGTATCTCGGCACACCGAGTTCCCTCTCCTGGTTGGGAAGTCTTTATTGGTTATCAGCGTAAGATCTTCCTCCGTTGCCGCGTCCCATATGTCTCTACCCTTCTTCGTATTGGTACAATAGCCCCACGCCTGATGCTGAGCATTAAAATCCCCCATGACGACTAGAGGCTGACAGCCGGCCAAATGCACGGCCTTCTTGAGAATACCACCAGGCCTGGCTCTGTGAACGCTGGGTCTGCAGTAAACATTCAGTATGAAGATACTGTTTCTTCTTAAGCGCTGCGTAGGGGGGTCGACAAGGAGTTCGGCCATGACGTACTCGATCCCATTGTCCGCGGGACCAAGGTCTCGCTGAAGGCACGTGAACTTTTTACAGACCAGGATAGCGACCCCCCTTCCTCCTTCAGTGGAAGCCACCGTAAGGAAACCGGGGAGCTTGATAGGTGATGATGTGAGCGTTTCTTGCAAGGCGATTACTTGGGGTTTCTCTTTTACGCTTTTTAGGTATTGTCGCAGGGTCGCCCGTTTGCTGACGAACCCTGCGCAATTCCACTGCCACATTGTTATGACGTTAGTTCTGTTATCCATGTTTGGGCTTGGGAATGGATTGCGAAAGTGCCGCATTCATAATGGCACCCTCCGTGGGTGAGGCAATGACGCTGTGCAACTTTGGGACTTGTGCTGTAGATGTGCTTGGCAAAGATGCGTGGCTGGTCCCCTCCAGCCTAAGTATTCTAGCGCTGAGGGCGACCAGGCCCAGCTGAGGGTGCGCGATCATTTCTTGTACGTGAGAGAGACCTGTCTGTATGTTGGAGATGGCGTTCTTGAGATCAGACAGGAGTTCTACCATTTCGTCTCCCCTTGAGTCATCCAGGGCACGCCGCTTCACTGCAACCGTCTTGGGAGGGGCCTCCACTGTGTCCATGGCCGAAGAACGTGCGGCAGGCTGAGAAGCTGGCTGTGTGAGCGCCAATCTTCGTATTTCCGCCATCTCGGCGGCTAGCCGACTGATTTCCTGCTTGAACAGAGCGTTTTCCTTCCTGAGACTATCATTGGCACGCCTAAGTTCTTCGAGCTCATTCGTGAGACGCAGGTCGTGCGAGTCTTGAGAGTTGAACGCCTGCGTTTGGTTGCCACGGGCCCTATCGGCCCACGTTAGAGAGGACTTGCCTTTACCGCCGTTGGGGGTCTTCGGACGGGAGCTGTTGGATGAGTCGCTCTCAGTACGGGACTTGGAGCAGCTTCTGGAGCTGGAGCGCGCTGGAGAAGGCGATGTGAGTCGCGATCTCGAGGTAGAGCGACTTCTGGAGCCCCGTCGGCTTGTAGAGCGGCTTCTCGAGCGCAAGCGTCTTCTGCCCCTAAGGTTGGTGCTGGATGAGGCTTGGGGATCGGAGGATCGAACGATCGACGGCGTGGGGAGCTGCTCTTGCTGCCTGGCACGCTCGAAGCGTCGTCGGCGAACAATGTATGGCGTCTTGAATCTATGCGCACACTCTTTGCCGGCTGTAAGGTGCGGACCGCCGCATATCTTGCATTTTGGTGTGCATTGATGCTGCTGATCTGGATTTGGCAGGCTGCATCCCCGACAGATGACGTCGCTCGGTGTTGGACATACATCGGCGCGATGCCCGAGTCTTCCGCAGACGTGGCATACGTCCACTTGCTTTCGATATAGGGAACATTTCATCAGGAGCGTTCCGTACCTGACAAAATTCGGTACCCGCTGCCCGTCAAAGGCGATGATGATGGTCCCAGTCTGAGCGATTCTCTTGGCTGCTAGTGCAAGAGGATTGTTCTGGTTAACAATCTTGCCATCCACCGTCGCTGGGTCGTCTTGTAACGGTATGCCACGAATGACCCCCTTGCACGTGGAGTGCGGGGCTGTCTCGTACGCGCAGAGTTCGTAGATCTTGCCTGTGATTCGGATTTGCTTGATGCGGGCATATCGATCGGCATTCTCTCGTCTGGGAGTGCTGGCCACCATGATGTTTTGCTGTAAGTTCGGGCACAGAGTGTCTTGCGTGAGCTCGTGCTGGCTGATGCCGGTGGCTGCAAGTATTGCGTCAGCCACCGTGGCCGCTCCAATTTTGGAAATATTCAGCCCACCTCTTGGTCTAATAACGATCTTCGTATCTTCTTTGGGAAGAACAGGCATTCGGCTTGCCCTAATAATCTTGGTCTTCAGCGCTGCGCCGCTAGACTTGTAGCTGTGGGGAGCCAAAGGCGTCGCCATGGCGTTCGGGTTAGCTTCCCGCGATTTGGCGCCAGCTCTTCTAACACCTGCTGTTTGCCATCCCTGCTCTTGAGTGACTTCCTCCGGGAGAATATTTTCTCCCTCTACTTGATATTCCATGATGGTAGCGGACGAGTGGCACTGAGCCGCCCCGGAGGCCAAGGCGTGGTCTCTGAAGTGCTCGTTTGACGCCGCCAACGGATGCACAGGAATGTCCGTAAAATGGTGAAAAGTCACTCACTGTGGCAAAAAGGGTATCCACGTGGTCCTTACAACTTTACGGAAAAGATATGCACAAATAAACATTGGCTCGCGACGATGAAATACAAGAAAAGCTGGGGAAATGCGGGAACCGAAGAACGCGTCTAGACTCGCCGCCTTCTTCTTCTTCAGGTACCAGGGAACAGGAAAAATGCCAAGATTATACTTATACACACAAGAGGAGACATTAAAGAATTGAACAAACTATAAATGTATTAGGGTACTTTCCATATCGCATAAAACATTGTCACGTGGTAGTGACGGTAAAGAAAGCAGCCAAACTGGGAAAGATGAAACTAGCGTTTTATTGGGCGAACTTAGGCCCTCAAAAACAGTTTACACTCAAAGAACGGTGACAGCGGTGAACACAGTCGGCAATCGTCGAAACTCTGAGCAGCGGGTCAAGCGCGTCGGCTTTTATACATCAGTCGTCGAATATTCCAGAGTTATCGCTGGGACCCGCGTGCCTTCCACAAAGTTCTACATTATTCGCGTCGCGCACACATGCAATCACATTACAGAAGGTTCGGTCACAAACAGCGGATGGAAGCATCGATAACATTCCAGAAACTTCCGATACATGCAGGCGCGTCCTGCGCTGTGCGATAACATTTGTTAGGAGGTGAAACCTGTCACCCGATAAAGACAAACAAGTACATGTGACAATACCCCCATCTTAAAAAAAGAAGCATCGACCCGATGCTGCAAAAGAAACTAATAAAGAAGAACGCCCGTAACAAAGAGAACAACCAAATAAGGAAGTTCGTCAGCATCCGTAAAAGGGTTTAAGACGCACCGCATGGACCACTTCAGATCGTGCGCGGCACCGCTGTGAATGCGAAATGCTGTCTGGCACGACCTCATAGTCCAGTGCGCCAATACGTCGAATGACCTTGTAGGGTACGAAATAGGGTCGCAATAGTTTCTCACTCAGTCCTCCTCGGCGTATCGGGGTCCAAACTCAAAAATGGTCGCCGGGCTGGTACTCGTCGAAGCGTCGTCGAAGGTTGTAGTGTCGGCTGTCGGTACGCTGCTGGTTCTTGATCCGTAGGCGGGCGAGCTGTCGGGCTTCGGCGCGCTGGAGAAAGGGTGCGACGTCAGGAATCTCTTCGTCAGTGACGTGCGGCAGCATGCCATCGAGCGTCGTCGTCGGGTTCCTGCCGTAAACCAGCTTAAATGGCGTGATTTGTGTTGTTTCTTGTACCGCCGTGTTGTAAGCGAAGGTTACATACGGCAGGACCGCGTCCCACGTCTTGTGCTCGACGTCGACGTACAGTGCTCACGGAATGAAACGCGTCAATTTAGGGCTAAGTAATGCGCATACTTTCGCTTCAACCGGCTGCAGTTCGTGTCACATCGACGTATACCTGGCGCGTACACTTACATCGGAGCCCTCGTCACCTTTGGTGACCAAATTCCTAGCGACATGACATTGTGCTCTCGCGTACTTTGCACATATGTAGGGTTGTACTAAATGCTCCGTGTCCTATTTCAATCCGTGAGCACTGTACATTGCTAGCATGTCGGCGAGGGTCTTGTTCAGGCGCTCCGTGAGACCATTCGTTTGTGGATGGTAGGCAGTTGTCCTCCTGGGGCTTGTGTGGCTGTATTGCAGAATGGCTTGGGTGAGCCCTGCTGTAAAAGCCGTTCCTCTGTCGGTGATGAGGACTTCTGGGTCACCATGTCGCTGCAGGACGTTCTCGACGAAAAATTTCGCCACTTCGGCTGCGCTGCCTTTCGGTAGAGCTTTAGTTTCAGCGAAGCGGGTGAGATAGTCCGTCGCCACGACAATCCACTTATTCCGGGATGTTGACGTCGGAAACGGCACCAACAAATCCATCCCAATCTGCTGGAATGGTCGGCGAGGAGGTTCGATCGGCTCTAGTAATCCTGCTGGCGTTGTCGGTGGTGTCTTGCGTCGCTGATGGTCTCGGCATGTCTTGACGTAACGGGTGACGTCGGCGGTGAGACGCGGCCAGTAATACCTTTCCTGTATCCTCGACAGCGTCCGGGAGAATCCGATGTGTTTAGCGGTTGGATCATCGTGTAGGGCGCGCAGTATTTCTGGACGCAGCGCTGACGGTACAACAACAAGTTAGCAGGCGCGGACTGGCGAGAAGTTCTTTATCACGAGCAGGTTGCTTTGTAGCGTGAACGAAGAAACCCGCGCTTAAATGCCCTAGGGAGAATGTCGGTGTTCCTTTCCCAATACTCCACGAGACCTTCTAGCTCAGGGACTGCTCAGCGGTGATCTCCTCCTGGAGCTCCGCGATAAGAAGCAATACGAGAAACTGCCTAAGCTAGTGTCATTTGGGGATCACCAACTAACAGTAACCCCGCACCGCACGATGAATACCACCCGCGGCGTTGTCTCGGACGATGATTTGCTGGAGCTCACTGAGGCTGAACTCTTGGAGGGCTTCAGTGAACAAAATGTCCTAAATGTCAAAAGAATCAAGATTAGGCGAGATGGAAAAGAAATCCAAACAAAACACCTGATACTCACCTTCAACTCAAGTGCCCTGCCCGAATCAATCGAGGCCGGGTACATCAAGCTCCGTGTAAGACCGTATGTGCCAAATCCCTTGAGATGTTTCAAATGCCAACGTTTTGGCCACAGCTCCCAGAGCTGCCGAGGCCGCCAAACATGTGCGAAATGCAGTGCCCTTGAACACGCAACTGAAGAATGTAAGAGCTCTCTACACTGTGTAAACTGTGATGGGGATCACGCCGCGTACTCACGGTCGTGCCCCTCCTGGAAGAAGGAAAAAGAAATTGTAACCATAAAAGTAAAAGAGAATATATCGTTCAAAGAGGCACGAAGGCGGGTAGCATACCTGCCAAAGAAAAGCTTTGCCGAAGTGGCGCGCCAGGGGGCAGCGTCACAACGGCCTCCGGCGGCTGTCCGACCCACAAGCAGTGAGTCGGCAGTCACGCCATCTGCCCCCGCGACGGTTGCAGCTAGCGCTGCTCCGTCAACCGACGAGAAGGAACCATCGACCCCGAAGGTGGGCGCAGCCGAGGCTGCCTCAACTTCCCAGGTCCCTTCCTGCGCTGGCAACGGCCGGCGTAGCCAAATCCCTCTGGGAGCCCCATCGACCTCCGGACTGGTGGGCGCAGGGGTCTTGCCCTCCAAGGCGGGACTCCCTCTGAAAACTTCCCGCTCGCAAGAGCACGTGTCCGGCGCCTCACAAGAGGCAATGGACACAACACCTATCCTCAAGGCGCACCAAGCGCCTAAGGAGCGGCGAGGCTCCCTCGAGCGCTCCAAAAAGAACAAAACCCCTATTACAGGGCCTCGAAAGGGTTCTGTAATCTAAGGCATCCTGTCCGTTTCCGTAAACACAGCACCAATTTATTTTAAATATGGATACACAAATCATTCAATGGAACGTTAGAGGTCTCCTTACAAACCTTGATGATTTGCAAGAACTCATCCACAAACATAATCCAAAAGTGCTGTGTTTACAGGAAACACATTGAAAATCCAGACACGCAAACTTTCTCCGTACGTATGTTACGTTTCGCAAAGATCGCGATGATGCCGTCGCATCATCGGGTGGTGTTGCGATTCTCACTCATAAAAGTATAGCATGTCAACCTTTACAGCTTCGAACGCCCCTTGAAGCAGTGGCGGTGCGAGTTGTTCTGCTAAACAAACTCATCACTATTTGCTCGCTTTACATACCCCCACATTACAAATTAACTAAGCATGAATTTCAGTCCTTTATAGATGAACTGCCAGAACCCTATGTTCTTCTTGGCGACTTCAATGCGCACAGCTCCCTGTGGGGCGACTCTCGTATAGATGCGCGAGGTCGTCTTGTTGAACAGTTCCTATTTTCTTGTGGTGCGTGCCTTTTGAATAAGAAGGAACCCACATATTACTCTCTAGCAAACCGATCCTTTTCGTCAATAGATCTTAGTATAGTTTCCCCGTCTCTACTGCTTGAACTCGAATGGGAAGTTGCCAACAATCCTTACGGCAGCGACCACTTCCCTATACTGCTAAGATCACATAAAGAAAACGAATATCCACCACACGCTCCTAGGTGGAAGATTGAGACGGCTGATTGGGAGAAATTTCAATCTCTTACTAGTATCTCATGGGCTGACATGTCTTCGTTAGAAATTGATGCTGCAGTGGAGTTTTTCACAGCCTTCATAATAGATGCCGCATCTCAATGCATATCACAAGTAAATGGCCTCTCGTGCAAACGGCGCGTCCCGTGGTGGACCGACGATTGTAGGATCGCACGTAAAAAACAAAACAAAGCGTGGGGGTTGCTACGCGCCTCCCCCACTGCGGAGAATCTCATCAATTTTAAAAACGTAAAATCACAAGGCAGGCGAACCCGCCGACAGGCCAGAAGAGACAGTTGGCAGAAGTTTTTAACGGGTATAAACACGTATACAGACGAGGCCAAAGTCTGGAACAGGGTAAATAGCATAAGAGGGCGACAAACATACTCCCTCCCTTTGGTAAACACACAAGGCGATACACTGCAAGACCAGGCTGATGCGCTCGGTGAACACTTCGAGCAAGTGTCTCGCTCCAGTCACTATTCAGAGAACTTCCTTAAATATAAAGAAATAGAAGAACTCAAGCCTCTGAATCGGAAATGCACGCCAAACGAGCCTTATAATCGCCCTTTTACCATTGCCGAACTTAAAGCCTCCTTGTCAGTATGTCGGAGCTCTGCACCGGGCCCCGATAGAATCATGTATGATATGCTTAAACACCTGCACTCCGACACACAAATCACGCTACTTACACTTTTCAATGCTATCTGGGCTGCTGGTTATCTCCCATCGAAGTGGAAGGAGGCTATTGTGATCCCTATATTGAAGCATGGTAAAGACACTTCATTGCTCACTCGCTACCGTCCCATAGCGCTTACAAGCTGCCTCTGTAAGCTTCTCGAAAAAATGATCAATCGCCGTCTGATACATCTCCTAGAGTCTAGTAAAATGCTTGACCCATTTCAATGCGGTTTTAGGGAAGGGCGATCTACAACCGACCATCTCGTGCGCATCGAAGCGAGCATTCGCGATGCCTTCGTACACAAACAATCTTTCTTATCTGTATTTCTGGATATGGAAAAAGCATACGACACAACCTGGCGGTACGGAATCCTGCGCGACCTTTCGGTGCTGGGCATCCGTGGCAATATGTTAACTATCATAGAGAGCTACCTAGAGAACCGTACATTTCGGGTGAAAATAGGTCCTGCGCTGTCGCGTACATTCATACAGGAAACTGGGGTACCCCAGGGTGGCGTACTCAGCTGCACGCTCTTTGTCGTAAAGATGAACACGCTTCGGGCATCATTACCACCAGCTATTTTTTACTCCGTCTATGTAGACGATATACAAATAGGCTTCAAATCCTGCAACCTCACAGTCTGCGAGAGACAGGTACAGCAGGCCTTAAACAAGGTGTCCATGTGGGCTGACCAAAATGGATTTAAAATCAACCCCCAGAAAAGTTCCTGCGTTCTCTTCACAAGAAAGAGAGGCCTAGTCCCAGATCCTTTTCTAGAGCTGGGCGGACAACAAATTCCTTTTAACAAAGAGCACAAATTCCTAGGTGTTATACTTGACTCCAAACTTACCTTCATTCCACACCTAAAATATCTAAAAACAACATGTCTAAAAACAATGAACCTACTTAAAATCCTATCCCACACAACATGGGGTAGCGACAGGAAATGCCTGTTGAATCTTTACAGGAGCCTAGTTCGATCACGAATAGACTATGGTGCCGTAGTATATCACTCTGCCGCCCCGAGTGCACTAAAGATGTTAGACCCCGTTCACCATCTGGGAATCCGCCTGGCCACTGGCGCATTTAGAACAAGCCCTGTTGAAAGTCTGTATGTCGAGTCCGATGAGTGGTCACTCCATTTTCGGAGAACATACATCAGCTTTAACTACTTCCTGAAAGTGCGCTCTAATAAGGAACATCCGTGTTTCACAACGAGGATGCAGCGGTGGCGTAGAGGTAGAACACCCGCCTCGCGTGCAAGAGGTCCGTGGTTCGAATCCCGGTGCCGCGCAATTTTCCACCGGATTAAAAAAAAAAAAAAAAATCCGCGTGTTGATAAAATTGCATAAACAGGCCTGGAGTGTGGCCTGATGCCGGTGACCAGAACCGGTAACACACTCCCTCACCAAAGCAGGATTGGCCACCCTGGTGCAGTACTTGGCCACAACCTCCTATATGAACACAACAATCAAACCCCGGCCCTCAGTCCCCAGCAGCTGCGAAGCAACTGACCACGGCGGCGGTCAGACCTGCGACGCTGCAGAGGGTGCTAAGAATCCCTGGCTCCGGACAGGCCGCCATTGGAATATGAACCTGGCAACGTTTAACGCAAGAACATTATCTAGTGAGGCGAGTCTAGCAGTGCTATTGGAAGAATTAGAGGGCAGTAAATGGAATATAATAGGGCTCAGTGAAGTTAGGAGGCCAAAAGAAGCATATACAGTGTTAAGGAGCGGGCACGTCCTGTGCTACCGGGGCTTAGCGGAGAGGCGAGAACTAGGAGTCGGATTCCTGATTAATAAGAATATAGCTGGTAACATACAGGAATTCTATAGCATTAACGAGAGGGTGGCATGTCTTGTTGTGAAACTTAATAAGAGGTACAAAATGAAGGTTGTACAGGTCTACGCCCCTACATCCAGTCATGATGACCAGGAAGTCGAAAGCTTCTACGAAGACGTGGAATCGGCGATGGGTAGAGTGAAAACAAAATACACTATACTGATGGGCGATTTCAATGCCAAGGTAGGCAAGAAGCATGCTGGAGACAAGGCAGTGGGGGAATATGGCAGGAATTGGCAAGAATCAGATGTATGCGCTAAGAGACAAAGCCGGCAATATCATTACTAATATGGATGAGATAGTTCAAGTGGCTGAGGAGCTCTATAGAGATTTATACAGTACGAGTGGCACCCACGATGATAATGGAAGAGAGAATAATCTAGAGGAATTCGATATCCCAGAAGTAACGCCGGAAGAAGTAAAGAAAGCCTTGGGAGCTATACAAAGGGGGAAGGCAGCTGGGGAGGATCAGGTAACAGCAGATTTGCTGAAGGATGGTGGGCAGATTGTTCTAGAGAAACTGGCCACCCTGTATACGCGATGCCTCATAACCTCGAGCGTACCGGAATCTTGGAAGAACGCTAACATAATCCTAATCCATAAGAAAGGCGACGCCAAAGACTTGAAAAATTATAGACCGATCAGCTTACTGTCCGTTGCCTACAAAGTATTTACTAAGGTAATTGCAAATAGAATCCGGAACACCTTAGACTTCCGTCAACCAAAGGACCAGGCATGATTCCGTAAAGGCTACTCAACAATAGATCATATTCACACTATCAATCAGGTGATAGAGAAATGTGCGGAATATAACCAACCATTATATATAGCTTTCATTGATTACGAGAAAGCGTTTGATTCAGTCGAAACCTCAGCAGTCATGGAGGCATTGCGGAATCAGGGTGTAGACGAGCCGTATGTAAAAATACTGAAAGATATCTATAGCGGCTCCACAGCCACTGTACTCCTCCATAAAGAAAGCAACAAAATCCCAATAAAGAAAGGCGTCAGGCAGGGAGATACGATCTCTCCAATGCTATTCACAGCGTGTTTACAGGAGGTATTCAGAGACCTGGATTGGGAAGAATTGGGGATAAGAGTAAATGGAGAATACCTTAGTAACTTGCGCTTCGCTGATGATATTGCCTTGCTTAGTAACTCAGGGGACCAACTGCAATGCATGCTCACTGATCTGGAGAGGCAGAGCAGAAGGGTGGGACTAAAAATGAATCTGCAGAAAACTAAAGTAATGTTTAACAGTCTCGGAAGGGAACAGCAGTTTACGATAGGTAGCGAGGCACTGGAAGTGGTAAGAGAATACATCTACTTAGGACAGGTAGTGACTGCTGATCCAGATCATGAGAGTGAAATAATCAGAAGAATAAGAATGGGCTGGGGTGCGTTTGGCAGGCATTCGCAGATCATGAACAGCAGGTTGCCATTATCCCTCAAGAGAAAAGTGTATAACAGCTGTGTCTTACCAGTACTCACGTACGGGGCAGAAACCTGGAGGCTTACGAAAAGGGTTCTACTTAAATTGAGGACGACGCAACGAGCTATGGAAAGAAGAATGATAGGTGTAACGTTAAGGGATAAGAAAAGAGCAGATTGGGTGAGGGAACAAACGCGCGTTAATGACATCTTAGTTGAAATCAAGAAAAAGAAATGGGCATGGGCAGGACATGTAATGAGGAGGGAAGATAACCGATGGTCATTAAGGGTTACGGACTGGATTCCGAGGGAAGGGAAGCGTAGCAGGGGGCGACAGAAAGTTAGGTGGGCAGATGAGATTGGGAAGTTTGGAGGGTCAACATGGCCACAATTAGTACATGACCGGGGTAGTTGGAGAAGTATGGGAGAGGCCTTTGCCCTGCAGTGGGCGTAATCAGGCTGATGATGATGATGATGATGTGTTTCACAACCGTTAACGAATTGTCGTGTGAAACACTTTTTCGTAATAGACCCTCTTTGAGATTACCTTTCTCAATACGTGTAAGAGAACTTGGCGAAGAAATGGACGTCCCATTTCTCGAACATCGCCTAATGCCTGCTGTTAAGCTAATACCGCCCTGGCAGTGGCAGGTGATAGAATGTGACGTATCGTTTCTAAAGGTCCCAAAGCACGCTCCTGAGCTTGAAATTATCATGCATTTCCGGGAGCTTCAATTGAAGTACTCCTGCTCAGAGTTTTACACAGACGCATCAAAATCACATGCTGGCGTATCCTACGCTGCTGTTGGGCCCTCTTTTACTGAATCTGACGTGTTGAACCCCATAACAAGTATCTTCACTGCAGAAGTGTACGCAGTACTGTGTGCAGTAAAACATATAAAGAAACTGAAACTGGACAAAGCCATCGTATTCACAGACTCGTTAAGCCTTGTAAGAGCACTCATTTCTTCTCAAAAGCATACTAATCCTGTCTTCAATGAACTCTACTCACTCTTATGTAACATCTACTTATCACATAGGCATGTAGTAATATGCTGGGTTCCTGGCCATAGAGGAATCGAGGGAAATGTGCTTGCCGACGAGATCGCCAAATCAATAGCATCGCAAGGTATTCGTTCTGCTGCTGTCCCTGCCACAGACATGAAGCCTTTTCTAAGACACAAACTCCGAAGCCACTGGCAACGCTTGTGGGATACAGAAACAAGTAATAAGCTTCACCTAACTAAGCCGAAGCTAGGTCTCTGGCACCCAACTACGAAAATACGAAAAACAGATGTCCTATTCACTAGACTGAGAATAGGACACACATTTGGCACTCACAACTTTCTCTTGTCCGGTAATGAGCTTCCAACGTGCGGCAGATGTGGCGATCGGCTGACCGTCCTCCATGTCTTGCTGGAGTGCCGGGAGGCCGAGGGGGACAGGAGGAAACATTTCTCGTTTGCATACCGCCATTGTATTCCCCTGCATCCGGCTATGTTTCTCGGTGAAGAACCGCTTTTTAAGACCACAGCAGTCCTCGCTTTCTTAAAGGATGTTGTACTACATGTTATAAGCCCATTCATTTCGTAGCGCGTCCTCTTTCCGTAGGATATCGCTAGGATAGATTCTCTGTATAGCACATGCCTCTCGGCCCTTACGTTTCAAGGGCTCTGGCGAGGCAGTAGTGCTTTTAGACAATTTTAGCATCTCGCATATTTTATATAATGCATCATTATTTCTTAATGCATTTTAGTGATCATAGTACACGTCATTAATCCTTGCCATAATTTTATTACGTGTAATTTTTATGCAATTTGCACCAACTCTTTTAGGCCCCCTTACAGCCACGTCTCATTAAATTTACAACACCCATCAGACCACGACATATTCAATACCACTAGCATGGCGCTCTTTGGCCACACCTGGCCCTTGCGCCATTAAACCACAAACATCATCATCAGGGACTGCTCGTTGCGGTTCAGCGAAGACTTCCGCGCTTATTATACCAAGGAAGGTGTTGTCGTCCTCGTCGTCTTGCGGCGGGGGATCGATGGCGGCGCGTGATAAGCAGTAGGTGTCCGAGTGTTTTCATCCAGACTTTTATATTACCATGACGTCATATTCTTGCAGTCTGAGGTTCCACCGCACCAGCCGTCCTGAAGGGTCCTTTAAGTTAGCTAGCCAACACAACGCGTGATGGTCGCTGACGACTTTGAATGGCCTGCCATATAGGAAAGGCTGAATTTTGCTGTAGCCCAAATGATGACGAGGCATTCCTTTTCAGTCGTAGAATAATCCTACCGTTTTTGACAGCGAACGGCTAGCATAAGATATCACCCGTTCAACTCCTTCTTTCATCTGGACTACGACGACACCGAGGCCTAGGCTACTGGCGTCAGTGTGAATTTCAGTATCGGCGTCCTCGTCGAAGTGTCTTCTCGATGCTGGGGCCCTCGTGAAGAAACTTGTCGACGGTCTTCGGTGGACTTCGTACCATTCCGGCAAAAAGTTCCTCTTTCACACTACGCACGAGTAGGTGGACTTTCTTCTCTTCGGGCATTTCAAGGCTCGGTGTGACGGAATAGACGACTCATTTTCTCCGTGAAGATCGCGGTTGTCTCATTAGGTAGCTGTACCCGAGTTTCTAATAGCGCTTGGGCTCGTTCTCGGCGTACGACGCTTGCGAATGTCTGCAGGAAGCCACTTCGGCACAGGTCCCAGGTCGTTAAGGTGGCTTCTCGGTTCTCGAACTACGTCCTGGCAGCGCCTTCCAATGCGAAGAAGACATGTCGCAGCTTGTCGTCACTGTTCCAGCTGTTAAATGTAGCGACTCTCTGATACGCCTCAAGCCAGCTTTCCGGGTCCTCGAAAGTTGAACCGCGGACCGTCGGAGGCTCCCTGGGCTGCTGCCATTGGGGTGGGCTTGGGGACAATCTTCCTGCTCGTCTCAGGTTAAAGTCCTTGCTCCGGGGCAGTCCTTGCAGCATGCGCCTACCGCGCTGGTTCTTGTTAAAGTTGGTGATGTCTTCCGCGTTCGGGCTTGGGTCACGGCTTTGTGGGGGCGTTCGGTACATGAACGCAAAGCACCTCCACCAGATGTCACGTGGTAGTGACGGTAAGAAAGCAGCCAAACTTGGAAAGACGAAAGTAGCGTTTTATTGGGCGAACTATTGCCCTCAAAAACAGGCTACACTGAAAGAACGGCGACAGCGGCGAACACAGTCGGCGATCGTCGAAAATCTGATCAGTGGGTCAAGCGCGTCGGCTTTTATACATCAGTCGTCGAATATTCCAGAGTTATCGCTGGGACCCGCGTGCCTTCCACAATATTCTACATTATTCGCGTCGCGCACACATGCAATCAGAGTACAGAAGGTTCGGTCACAGACAGCGGATGGAAGCATCGATAACATTCCAGAAACTTCCGATACATGCAGGCGCGTCCTGAGCTGTGCGATAACATTTGTTAGGTGGTGAAACGTGTCGCCCGATAAAGACGAACAAGTACACGTGTCAATATGCACAAAGATAATTTTCACCAGAATAAGGACAACGCTTGACTTCAGCCAACCAAGAGAACAGGCAGGCTTCAGGTAGGGATACTGTGCAATGGCTCACATCTTTGACATTATTCAGGTAATTGTGAAATCTGCAGATTACAATCAGCCTCTTCATATGGATTTCATAGATTAGGCAAATGCGTTTTATTCAGTAGTGATGCCAGCAGTCGTACAGGCACTAAGTAATCAAGGAGTACAAGAGGCCTACGCAAATATCTTGAGAAATATCTACAAATACTCCACAAGTAGAGTAGCAGGATACGTAAAAAGAAGGGGGTCAGACAAGGAGAGACACTCTCTCCAATACTATTCACTGCATCCTTGGGAGAAGAATTCAAGCTATTTAACTGGGGAAAGTATATGGAGTTCGGATCAACAGCGAATAGCTCAGAAAAGTTTGGTTTGAAGGTAACATTGTCTTGTTCTTCACACTAGCGGCAAATTACAACAAATGATTGATGACATCAACAGAGAGAGTGTAACAGTAGGGTTGAACATTATTATGTAGAAGACAAAGATAAGGATCAATAGCCTGGCCGGCTTACAAGAGTTCAAGATCGTCCATAAGACTCTAGAGTCTTTCAAGAGGTACGTTTACCTAGGTCAACAAGTTATAGGGGACCTGACTTTGAGACGAAAATTTACAGAAGACTAAGAATGGTTCGCGTGCATACCATAGACATTGTCATATCCTCACTGGAAGCTTACCATTATCATTGAAAAGAAAGATGTAGAATCGAATCCTTCTACCCGTACTAAGACATTCGGACGAAACTTGGAGTTTGACAAACAAGCTCGAGAACAACTTAAGGATGGCGCAAATGTCGAATAATGAAGAATGATAGGTGTAAAGATTAGAAACAAGAAGAGCGAAGTGTGGATCAGAGAGTAAACGGGGATAGCCGCTATTCTAACTGACATTATGAGAAAAAAATGGAGCTTGGCAGGTCAGGTAAAGCGTAGGTTAGATAACCGGTCGACCATTAAGGTCACGGAATGGGTGCCAAGAAAAGAAAAGCGCATTCAACGCCGGCCGGAGAATAGGTGGGGTGATCAAACTGAGAAATACCCAAGTGCTAATTGGAATCGGTTGGCGCAGTACAGAGGTAATTGAAGATCGCAGGGAGAGGCCTTCGTTCTGCAGATAACATAAAATAGGCTGATAGGCATGATGATGAAAGAATAACTTGAAAAGAAAAACTGCTAAGTCGCTTGAAGTGTGCAGATATTGTATTTACCAAGAGTTGTTCTAAAGTATGCAAGAACAGAGGGTAAAGACAAAAAGCTTTAGTGAAGCAATTCTTTTAGTTATATGTTTTTAATGATTACGAAAAATGGAGCAGACTTTATGCCCTGTTACATTTTTGGACGCGTCTCATTCTTTCTACTCGAAAACATCATCATGGGGCTTCGATGACGCTGTCTTCTGGATCGATAGTTATCCGGTAGCAATGGTGACGTATCACCTTTCCGTCAGTTTGAACAAGCGTGTTTATGTTAATATCGCAATTCTTGCTAGAATAAGCAACGTAGCTAATTGACAGCCCACATAACTGCGCTTTGGCAATTCGTGTACACATATGTACAATAGTTCAGTGCATTCATTAAGCTACAGATTTTTCACTGAAGTGACCAGTCTTTGTGTGTTAAGAACATGCGAGGACCACACATACACTACATCTTATCACATCGTCTTTCCCTTCAGTGCCAAGGGCGCTGGGTGAGAATGGGGGAAATAGCTGAGCTGTGTCAGTGCTCTTGGTGTTGAGTTCTTCATTTGCAAGTTGCAGAATGCGTACCCTGTCAGATTTTTCTTTGAATTCTGACTTTTATCTTTTGACAAGCATTTACCTCTTGCATAAATATGTGTCTTTGTGAGCTTCACGCCCATACGCAGTGGGCAAATAAAACTTTTCAATTTGGAGACAGGGAAGCCTCTGTGAATATGGAAAGCTGATGGCCAGAGGTGCTCGGAGCGGCTGACAAAATCGCGAGCAGAAAAACAAGCGTCCAAAAATGCAGTGCTACAGACGTTATAGTAGCTCTTTAAACCTGACATGCAAAAGCTCTAGGGAAGCCAGGCGCTGCTCTAAGTTATGGCGTGTGTTGGGAGGCTCGTAAGCGTTCAGAGCTTTAGTATAACAATGAAGCACGTTTGCGCTTTGATTTATTTCGCTGGCGCGCTGCGTGAATACCAACCAGGCATAAACTAGCGATCAGCGCAGTGACACTCGAAGAGTGAGCCGGAGGAATCAGACCGGCCAACCAATGAGCGGCCAGCGTAACGAAGGCAAAGAGAAGGACAGCAGTCAGTTGAAAGAAGGGCGGAGGGTCAAAGGATAGAAGGTTGACGTCACCGCTTCTATAGTTGTTTCTGTGGCTTTTGTTTAAGCTGTCCAAAGCCATTAAAAGACATGGTATTGACTGAAATCCTGACGTAATTGTGACGGGATTTTAAACGGCCAATGAGAGGCAGAGTTTCCTTTCCCTGGTCCATGTCGTGAATGCTTCGTCTTTCGTGCGAATCAGACAAATTCTTTCTTTCGCCATTTGCTACACGTTGTCGGGTGATATATAGAGCATGCTTTGTACACGTTTTATGTGTAATAGAAATCAAGAAGAAAGTAAGCAATAACTGATTTCTTCTGGGTTTCTATAACCAAAGGCAGTAATGTGCCCTCTAAATATGAACATTAGACTTGTAGCTGTAAACGAGGAGCTTAAGAAGAATAATTCTAAAGCAAGACTTGAAGCACCCTATCATTCGTCTGCGAAATATGTTTCAGAAGAGCAAGAATTTAGCGCTGCTAAAATCAGTAGAACGGGCAGGGAAATATCCACCACAAAAACTAAAACTGACAAAGAACGCAAATGACGCCCTTGGAAGGCACCCGTGAGTATCAAGAAGTATCAAGTATCAAGTATCAAGATTGAAGCGAAAAAAATTGCGCTTTGATAAAGATGGTCTCTTTACGCTCGTCTGACGTTGAGGCGTAAGCATCGCATCAGCAATAGGCGCAGCCCAAAGACGTGACAGTTGCGCACTTTTGTTGTTTCGGTTTTCTCGTAAGCCAGAATTCGTTCCAATAAAAATAACTTTATCTTGCAGCACTTGGAAACCGGCAATAGGTTTCTCGGATGGCAAACTACGAATATTCAACTAGAAAAAATGTTTGGTTCTTTCGGATAATTACTTTATTACCCAAGTTTGCATAATTAGTTTTGTACCCCCGGACACCCTTAGTACCTCTTCTCATAAACAACCTAAGCCACTGTAGTAGGACCGATAACGAAAGTATTGCTTAATTGCCGCTAAGTCCCCAGTGTTTATACAATTTCCAAAACCTTTTTTTAACGTCCTCATTACTCGGGAAGTGAATGCGTTAGTGTGTCTAGAGGGTTGATATCATTTCAAATGCAACAAAAGGCTCCATATGTTGATCTCACCTGGTGCCATCGTTGCTCCAGTGCAGCACGGAAAGAAATACGATGGCTCTTGTCTGCCCATCAGGGATATATTTGAGGAGTTTAGAGGGCACCCGGGCAACCATTTCGATGTCATCCGGACTTGTGATCTTCAGCACATCTTTTTGGGGGTCTAACAGAAAGCCGGTCTTCTTTATGTATTTGTCAGAGAGGTCATTAGCGTGTAGACCCATCCAAGCCTCTACACTAACACCTGCGGGAGAAAAGACGCGGTCAAAATAGGTGGCATTGAAAACTACGGACCAGCTATCGTTAACTATTGGCTGCGGTGTTGGGCTGCTGAACACCAGCTCGCGGCATTAGATCCCGGCCATAACGGCCGCCTTTCCATGAGGGCGACATACAATATTACCCGTGTACCTTGGTTAAAATCCAACTTAAAGAAAGCCAGGTGGTCCAAATTATTTTGGTGTCCCCCACTACGGCCTGCCTTCTAATCAGATTACGGTCTTGGCGCATAAACCTCCATATTTAACTAAAGACTACGGCATGAGAAAAAATCTATTTTATTCTTATTCTATGCCATTCGGCGGATGACAAATTTGCGTAGTTGTCTATGCTAGTGGCAGATGGGATCGTGAGATTTTTCTGAAACTTTAACTTTCCCCATATTAAATGGGAAAATTTTCAACCACAAACAATTCCGCGTCTCTCATTTCCACAGCATTTTGCGAGCTGATTAAAGCTAACTCTCTTCTTCCAGTTTGTTGAGCGCTCGACAAGGTTAGAATCAGCTAATTAAAGCATAATTGATCTGTTTCTCTGTAACAATCCAGATCTTGTGTGCAGCGTCACCATAATTCCCGGCAGAGGCGACCATGAAGTTGTTACTGCAAAATTAACGTGTACTGCTATGCGCCAAGAAAGCACACCGCCACGGAAGGTGTTCTTTTATAATAAAGCAGAATACTCATCTTTATCTCTGGAACTTGATAGCTTCCTACTTGAATTTCGTCGACACACCTCAAACATCGACGTTAATTCGGCCTGGTGTTTGTTTAAATCTAAGCTATTCTCATTAGTTCAAGTTTACGTCCCATCACGCATCGTATCGTCCCGACGGCAAACTGATAAGCCATGGATGAACCCCAACCTTCGAGCAATTATTAACAGAAGGCACCGATTATATCGCAAATATTGCGCATGCCCGGATTCCGGCACGTATCTTAAGATGAAAGACCTAAGCAAGACTATCAACAAAGAAATGAGGAACGCTGAGGTTACATACCTGCGCACATTAGGCGACAAAATAACATTTAATCCGAAAGATCTCTGGAAGTATGTCAAAAGTAGAAGGAACAACAAATTAGCTGTGCCTGATACTATAGATGACGTAACTTATGGTGATGGTGTAACCAGCAAAACTGAGCACTTTAATCACTACTTCCAATCAATATTTTCCGGCACTGCTGCTATTGTGAAAGACTTACCAATTCCTGCCCTCTTCGAACAAATGGAAAACATAGAAATAACAGAACAGGGAGTTGCATCACTGCTCAAGAACGTTAAAGTTAGTTCCACATCTGGTCTCGATCACATTCCATACTATGTCTTAAAGAACTGTCCTGCATCCGTCGTCCCATTTCTGGTAATTATTTTCCAGGCATCTATCGAAGAGGGGTCCCTCAATAAAGATTGGAAAAGTGGTAACGTAGTACCTGTATTTAAAGACAGCCACAAGACAAAGACAAAAAATTACAGACCTATTTCCCTAATTAGTGTCTCATGTAAGCTACTAGAACATATAATTTATACCAACTTAATGAGTCACTTACAGAGCAACGGATTCTTTTGCCGCACGCCACAAAGGTTTTGCCGGGCATTCTCGCGTGACACTCAACTAATCGAATTCACCCATGATATTGCATCATCGATAAATAACGGACACCAGGTTGACTGCGTATTTCTGGATTTTCCGAAAGCTTTTTACTAAGTTGCACATAAACTTCTGCTCACAAAACTGTGTGCCATCAAAATTCCAGCATCACTGATGAAATGGCTCGAGGCGTATCTTACTGGTAGAAAGCAGCGTGTTGTCCTTGAAGGACTGACCTCATCAGAGACTGGTCTTATCGGGCGTTCCACAGGGGTCTGACTTGGGCCCGCGTTATTTCGGATATTCATAAATGACATAGGAACGCATCTTTCTAGTCACATACGCTTGTATGCTGATAATTTTTGTGTATATCGCGCCATTACGTCCCCTGCCGATTCAAGTATCTTACAAAATGACCTTCTAACAGTGTCCACGTGGTGCGACAGCTGGAGCATGAAATTAAACTCTGCCATGTGCAATGTCATTCGCTTCACTAACAAGAGGGCACCGCTTGTTAAAAATTACTTTCTAAACACTGAACCGTTGATCGAGGTAAGTAGTTACAAGTAAATAGGCGTTGTCTTTAAAAGTAATCTTTCTTGGAATGACCATATAGAGAGCGTGGCGTCTAAGGCTAGTCGTATGGTTTCTAAATCGTATGTAATTTTCTAAAACGTAATTTCCGGAGAGCCCCCCCATAAGGTAAAGGAAACGCTTTATTTAACAAACATTCGTCCGATGTTAGAGTACGGCAGCTCTGCCTGCGACCCAGGGACAAACACAGCCATTAATCAACTGGAACGAATAGAAAAACGCGCCTCCTGGTTCGTTAGCGCCAACTATGATTTCACTCAGAGCTCATCACAAATACGAGTTAACTTGGGATGGCCACTTCTCGAAAACCGACGGAAATATTTGCGACTTAAGCTTTTCTTCAATATTTACACAAGCAAGACTGGTTTGTGCAGGGACACATACATAAACAACTCAAGTTACATATAACCCAGAACAGATCATCCGCTAAAGGTACAAGAGTACAAATGCCGTATCAATCTATATAAGCATTCCTTCTTTCCAAAACCTGCACATGATTGGAATAAACTGCTGCTCCAAATTGTCACAGCAACGCCATCTGTGTTTGAAAATTTGCTGTCAAAACATTTATATCTTCAGTTCTAAAATGTTTTGCTTCGGACAGAATAGGAGATTAACCTTTCCTGTCTGCGGCTTTTTGCCCTACTCGCTGTTTTTTGTCATTACATTATTATAATTATTATTATAATAATAATTATTAATAATATCATTCCGTTGTACCATGTACTAAAGTGTATTTATATTGTATTTCATAATAACCTCGGGTGTAATGTTGTGTTACTGTGTTTTCAATATAAATATTTTGTTGCGTATTAGATGTATCCTTTTGTAACATCAATCATCTGTATTTCCATCATTTGTATATTCCTTCCCCCTACTCTAATGCCCAACATTGGGCGCTGTAGGTATGTAAGTAAATAAATAAATAAATAAAAGACCACTTAAGGACTGTCCTCTCCCACCGGATTGCCCTATGGTTTACGTCCTAGGGTCGGAATAGACCAACTTAATAGTGGACACAGTGGCCTAATAAATGAACTATTTCATCCCAGTGAACTTTTTGCTACGTTTCGTAATAAACACCATCAAGAAACGTTGCGCAGAAGACAATGGCACCAAGAATGGGGCAAAGCAGCTGAAGTTGGCGAAACGAATATCCGAAGCGAGCAAGCTGAAGTTTCATCATTCGACTAGCTTATACTGGCGCCTTACGGTGGGCGCGGCTTTCCTGCGAGAGGAATCTAAGATTTCAAAAGGCGGCAGCGCAGAAAGACACAGTAGGTGACAGGACAACAAGGACGAACGCTGAACTTCCAGCAACAACATTGTGCAAGTTTCGCGTATATGCACGTGCACTAGGAGCCAAGGGTTATCATCTGTGCTTACGGTAATACGCAATCTCTTTATCTGAAAGCGTAATGAATGCTCTGTTGTCACATCTCTCCCAAAGGGTCTGATGCCATATATTCACGTGCTATCGCAAATTCTGAAAAAAAGTTAGTGGCGTTCCACTCTGTGAAAAAGGATGACCAGCGAAGCTGTGTATGTGAGCCCGTTAATGGCCAACCGCACCACCGCCGCGGGTCGGCCCGGCATTTCAATATCTTCGGGATCGGCCCACGTATAGGGAGTGCTTAACGCCTGCTTCACGTCTGCCGCGGGTCGGCCCGGCATTGCACTAACTTCCTAATCTGCCCACGTATGGGGAGTGCTTAACGCCTGTTTCATCTCCGCTGGAGGTCAGCGTGGCATTGCACTAACTTCAGGGCCGGCGCATGCATGGGGAGTGCTTAACGCCTGCATCACCTCCGCTGCGAGTCGCCCCGGTATGGGACTATCTTCGGGATCAAGCCAAGTAAGGAGAGTGCTTAACACCGGCTTCACCTCCACGGGTCCGCCCTGCATTGCACCATCTTCGGGGTCGGGCCACGTATGGTGATTGGTTAACGCCTGCTTCACCTCCGGAGCGGGTCGGCCCGGCACTATCTTCGGAATCGGCCCACATGTGGAGAGTGCTTAACGCCTGCTTCACCTCCGCCGCGGATCGGCCCGGCATTGCACAACCTTCGGGAGCGGCCCTCGTAAGGGGAGTGCGTAACGCCTGCTACATCTCCCCCGCGGGTCGGCTCAGCAATGCAATATCTTCAGGATCAGCCCACGTTTGGGGAGTGCTTAACGCCTGCTTCACCTCCGCCGCGGGTCAGGCTGCTATTGCACTATTTCGAGTTCGGCCCAAGTATGGGTGTGCTTAATGTCTGCTTCACATCCACCGCGGGTCGGGTCGGGACTGCACTGTCTTCGTGATCGGCCGATGTGTTGGGAGTGCTTAACGTTTGCTTCACCTCCGCCGCGGGTCGGCCCGGCATTCCACCATCTTCGGGATCGGCCCACGCATGGGGGTGCTTAACGCCTGCTTCATCTCCGCCGCGGGTCGGCCCGGCATTTCACTATCTTCGGGATCGGCCCACGCATGGGGGTGCTTAACGCCTGCTTCATCTCCGCCGCGGGTCGGCCCGGCATTGCGCTAACTTCGGGATCGGCCCACGTATGGGGGTGCTTAACGCCTGCTTCACCTCCGCCACGAGTCCGCCCGGTATCGCACTATCTTCGTGATCGGCCCACGTATGGGGGCGCTAGAGGCCTGCTTCACCTCCGCCGCGAGTCTGCCCGGTATCGCACTATCTTCATGATCGGCCCACGTATGGGGGAGCTAAACACCTGCTTCGCCTCCGCCGCGAGTCGGCCCGGTATCGCGCTATCTTCGTGATCGGCCCACGTATGGGGAGTGCAACGCCTGCTTCACCTCCGCCGCCTGTCGGACCGGCATTGCACAATCCTTGGGATCGGCCAACCTATGGGGAGCACTTAATGCCTGCTTCATTTCCGTCGCGGGTAGGCCTGGCATTGCACTCTCTCCGGGATCGGCCCACGTATGGGGAGTTTTTGCTGACCACAACGATACGAAAATTTCCGTGGGTGGTAGAGGTATATAGCTTCGCTGTAAAAGGCGGCCCAGCGTTACGACATGAAAGTCATGTTCCCGGCGCCAAAGAGCTGTCAAATCTTTTCAGGCTGACCAACCTCACGGCAAACCAGCAGTGTGAAGGTGCACAAGGCACAGGCGGTCCTTTGTTGAATGGACAAAGTGGTGGTCTGTCAAATCACTTTAGGGCTTGTAAAACGTTGGCCACAGTGGGGGATATGTTGACGATAAGTTAAGAGAACGTGCCAACAACGTAAAATGCACGTGAAGGAAAACATTTCAAAGCTTTCCTGGCAAGTCCTTGTCTGACTTACAAGGACTCTTCGCCCGACCAAGAAAACACTTCCGTTATCGAGGAGAGGAAAACCCGTGTTTGGCGGGAATCTGCAGTATCCGAACGAACTTTCAGACTTGAGGGGGAATGTGTAGGCCTGGCCTCCACCACGCTTTCTGACAAAGAGCTGGCATATTTACGTGTGCGCCCATGATAATCCCTCGGCCTCCCCCCCCCCCCCCCCAGACAGCACTTCTATATTCGTAAACCATTCAGAATCGTGCTATTGGATGTTCAGCGCTCGTCCTAGTCGTCTTGTCTCCGTCCATGCATTTTTGCGCTGCTGCCATTTTAAATATATACCCACCCGCCTAATTCAATACATGGACCCTATATATGCGTGAAACCACGGCCCACAGTGTCCAGCCAAAAGTCACAGAAATAACTGCCATCTGTAAGAGAGATCGGCCAACATATTGCAAGCGGCTGGTGATCGTGGCACGTCTATGGGCTTAAACGCATTCTGCCATCATGGATGGAAAACATATTTAGCTTTATGTCGTTGTGGACCTTAGGGAAGTCAGTATTAAGCAGGACCGAAGTTGACATATGTTTCACGCATTCAATTCAAATTAGAACAGAGAAATACTCTTCAGGCTGGTCAGAAAGAAAGTAATTGAGAAGATACTGGTAGTAGGAACATTCGCGAAGTTTACTCGCTTGCGTGGCGGCTGTCGTCTGCTCATATACACCACGGAGGCGTGGCCAGACTCCACCGTATTGTTTCCTGGTTACTACCATTTGGTGTCTCTGTACACAGTATCCATCCGCTAACAAAATTTTATCAGAGAGTTTCGGACGAGCCTTCGTTCAGCGCGGATGCGTCAACGTTGTGATTCGCCAGCAAGGAACTTTTCAACAAGACACAAATTGGGTGCTCACGAAAGCACTACCAGGGGTTTCGGCAAGTCAATAAACTTGGGTGACTGATGTCTTCCTGTTTGCACAGTTATGAGTATTTTCAATGCTTTTAATGGGCAGATCGCGCTACTCGCCTAGGCCTTGCGTCAGGCTTACCGAGACAGTAAGCTAGCTTCCGCCTCTGTGCAGTACACAGAGGTGCAAGCTAACTGGGCCAAAAGTCATAATGGCATGGCCCGGTCTCTGATGAGGAGAATGATATTGCAGGAGACGTTCAAACGATTGTTAGTATAGACACAAACACAGAAAGGTGGATATTAGCAGGGCAAATGAGGCTTACTGAAACAGTCAGGTAGTCTGCGTGACGAACGCGAATCTGCTGGGAGCAGACCGGTTGGATCAAACGGCACGAGCGTCTTAGCACCGGCTTTTTGCGGCTGGTGACAGGAAGACTACATCAAAATCCGAACACATCTAACACCTTCTTATGACTTGTGAATGCAAAAGCTTTAATGTCGAATTGAACGGTGCTGTGCAGTCCTTCGAGTTGCGCACTACTATACTGTACCATGGAGGTACGTGCTGCCCGAATCGACAAGTAGCAACAGCTTGCGGTGCGAACGCCGCGTGTCACCAGCGCAGCCACGACCGATGGACGCGACGTTGCAGTATTTCCCTCTCCCCTCACACATCACGTGTCACGCTGCTGCTGCATCAAGTGACTTCTTTTGCACACTGCTTTGACGAGGCACGTGCGTGCCGCGGCGTCGCAGCCAATGGGAATTTAGGTGCCATTATTCTGCTTCAGACGCCAACTTTTTTCTTCAACGTGGCATTTGGCGCTTTGGAATCCAAATGAGTTGAAAACACCCTGCACCGCAGCCTTCAAGGCAAAAGGAAATGCGCAGAAGTTGTCCTACAGCAAGAGCTTGACGAGCCTCTCACATGACAGGCAGCGCTTTCACGGCATGGGCGCACTGAATGCTACTTCCGAAGAAATAAGCTGAAAGCGCATACGAAAAAGTAATCAGCGACAAGAAGCGTCAAGCAGCAATTGACATGACCAGTAGATCTTAAGGAAGAAAACAACTTGAAGAATTTGTAACCCTCCTGAGCCTGACTTAGCGCCGCAGCCTGGTGGAGTGTAATAGGGAGTTGGTGCACGCCATCATCGGGGTCATGGAAATCTACTTTAGGTGCGTAAGCAAAAGTCTCTTTGACTTAATAAACTATCTAACAATCTTAGGATCCGAACTTTCGATGCGCTGCACTTGAACTAAAACGCTCTCAAACATGCAGTTAAAATCTATAGAAAGCAGGTACTCACAACCACAGTGTCAAACTGTGTTATTCACAGCTGTGCCGCTGATGAAACCCACGATAGCCTCAGGAAAGCCATTGACGTTGAAAGAGTAAAAATACTTTCAACGAAGGCGAAGAGCAGAAAAAGTGCAGTACTTATAATATTTGCTTCCAACACCACTCCACACGCCGTTAGATATTGGGAGTATCTCAAGTTGGTGGTTTAGTAAAAGGCAAAATTGTCATGGCATCGCTATGACGTGAGCAATACATGTGCCCAGAAATTGAAGCTCGTTGCTCCGTGTGCGGGGGCACGCATACAGAAGAATAGGAACCATGTTTAGAATTACCCGCCGTGGTTGCTCAGTGGCTATGGTGTTGGGCTGCTGAGCACGAGGTCGCGGGATCGAATCCCGGTCACGGCGGCCGCATTTCGAGGGGGGCAAAATGCGAAAACACCCGTGTACTTAGATTTAGGTGCACGTTAAAGATCCCCAGGTGGTCGAAATTTCCGGAGTCCTCCTCTACGGCGTGCCTCATATTCAGAAAGTGGTTTTGGCACGTTAAACCCCATAATTTAATTTATTTTTTTTTGTTTAGAATTAAGTACGTGTGGCGCAGGATGTCAAAAAGGACAACTAGATAACAATGCTTGCTGTCCTGCTGGAATCCCATTTCAAGAGAAACACAGGAAGGAGCAATCGCTTGCTGTAAAAATAAAGATCGTCATGCAAATAACACTAACGGGGGCGGGCCTCCCGTTATCCACCATTCCGCCTATCAGCCAGCCTTCTTACGCACAGGCTAGTAGGGATAGGACCCCCAGGTCAGAGCAACAAGACAGCACGGCTGACGCACTTGAAGAAAGAGAAAGAAGCTGAAGCATCAAACCTAAGGAAGTGTTAAACAATCTGGAGCAGGAACTCAGGACGCAATTTGTGCTCATTGTACATTGTACAGTGAGCACATTGTCACTGTGCTCATTGCACCACTGCGCTTCGCGTTCGCTCTCATCTTTCGCTGTGTTCGTTTGCTCGGTTACGAGGTACGACGCCGACGCTCGCCGCAGGATCGGGCACCTAAGAGCTAAGCTTTAATACAGCAGCCAGAAGAAGTAGGTTTGTGGGCGCGACGGAGGTGGCCTGTCTGCAGATGGTGAATGGCATTTTTTCTGCCCGCATGACATTTTATACAAAAAAAAAACACACGATACCCCGACGTACCTCTTCTCGGTCGCACTGGGCGTAGTCAAAGAATGGCGCTGTCGCAGTGACCTTATAGGGAGTGACCGCTAAACAATATGGCTGTATATCACTTACAGGCAGTTCCCGACACGCAGTGCTAGTTAAAGCTATCAAAAGTAGTGAGTTCACGCAGCGACTTCTTAACCCTTTATATTTTCACGTGGTAGTGGCGTATAAAGAACTCAGTGGCAATACTGTGAAAGACGAAACGAACTTTTATTGGGCGAACCTGTGCCCACAAAAACAGGCTACACATAAACAACGGCGACAACGGCGAACACAGTCGGCGACCGTCAAAATCTGATCAGCGGGTCAAGCGCATCGGCTTTTATACGTCAGTCGCCGAATGTTCCAGACTAATCGCTGGGACCCGCGTGTCTTCCACAAAGTTCTACACCATTCGCATCTTGCGATGAAATCAGATAACACAAGGTTCGGTAACAACAAACTGCGAACAGAACCATCGATAACTTTCGAGAAACTTCCGATACATGCAGGTGCGTCCTGCGCTGTGCGATAACATTTGTTAGGCAATGAAACTTTGTCGCCCTATAGAGATATACAAGTACACGTGTCAATACGCCCCTCTTAAAAAGCACCAACGCGGTGCTGCAAACAAACGAGACTAATAAACAAAAACACCCCCAGCATAGAAACAACAAAATAAGGATGTTCGTCAGCGTGCGTAAAAGGGCTTAAGACGCACCACGGGGACCACTTCAGATGGTGCCCGGCGCGGCTGTGAATGCGAAATGCCGTCCGGCATGAACTCATATTCTAGTGCGCCAATAAGTCGGATGACCTTGTAGTGTCCGAAATAGCGTTGCAATAGATTCTCACTGAGTCCTCGTCGGCGTATTGGGGTCCAAAGTCAAACACGGTCGCCGGGCTGGTACTCCACGTAGCGTCGTTGGAGGTTGTTGTGTCGGTGTGTAAGCGCCGTAGTGTAAGCAAATGTTACGTACGGCAGGACCGCGTCCCACGTCTTGTGCTCGACGTCTACGTACACCCATGAGCAAAAGTATACGGACCACGGGAGCGCGTGCCAAACTGCATCGACGCGCCGTCTACCGACGCGGTGCCTGCTGTCGAGAGGGCCGCTAGAGCAGCGGTGCGCATGCGCGTCCCATCATATCTGCTGGCCTGACATGTAGCTTTGCCTGACGTCGCTGTGGTGCTCGTAGACTGAACGTCCACTGGGCGTCGTTTTCGCTGATCCGTCGCACTTGGGCCATTGTTTTAGGCAGCGGCTGCGCCTGGGCTGGCACGCGCGTCCGCCGCGCTTCGCTTCCAGTCTTTCTTCGGGGGAATTATCACACGCCGCACTGCCTTCTCTGACGCCTTTAGATGACTCGCACAAAGTGGCCTTCTGCGGCTTTGTGTTTTCTCGAACTGTTCCAATGCTTGATGACGCAGGTAGAAGCAAGGTTTTGCAATCGGTGTCCGCCGTCGCGTTAAGAAGTAGAACTGAGCTGCAGGGGCTACTATGCTCCGCAAGCAGCAGGAAGCTAAAAGGAGAAATTAGCGGCACTTTACTGCCTTTATTTCTTCAAACCCTTCAACAAGGCTTGAACAAGAAATGCACGCGAGGGTGTCACTACTGACAGCAGCGGCAACGCTGAAACATGCGCGAGAATATAAAATCAGGTGCAGCTGTGCGGTGCACGCTGCCGTGAGGTTCCAATTACGGCTGCCACCTTGCGAATCGGGTCGAGGTTACGGACCTGAATCACTGGTCGGGGTGACCATCGACAGACTGCGGTCTTGAGGGCACTTAGGACGAGACAACGTGTTGCTGTTATTTTCAGAGATTGTAATTTTCACAACTGTATGCATGATTTCACTACGCTGTCAATTTTCCATAGGCGGCGATGAAGCCTCGAAGGTGCCGTGGTATCCACTCGTAACGCGATGTCATGAGGAGATCCCGACCAGTGATTCAGGTCCGTAACCTCGACCCGATTCGCAAGGTGGCAGCCGTAATTGGAACTTCACGGCAACGTGCACCGCACAGCTGCACCTGATTTTATATTCTCGCGCATGTTTCAGCGTTGCCGCTGCTGTCTGTAGTGGCACCCTCGCGTGCATTTCTTGATCAAGCCTTGTTGAAGGGTTTGAAGAAATAAAGGCAGTAAGGTGCCGCTGATTTCTCCTTTTAGTATCCTGCTGCTTGCGGAGCATAGTAGCCCCTGCAGCTCAGTTCTACTTCTTAACGCGACGGCTGACACCGATTGCAAAACCTTGCTTCTACCTGCGTCATCAAGCATTGGAACAGTTCGAGAAAACACAAAGCCGCAGAAGGCCACTTTGTGCGAGTCATCTAAAGGCGTCAGAGAAGGCAGTGCGGCGTGTGATAATTCCCCCGAAGAAAGACTGGAAGCGAAGCGCGGCGGACGCGCGTGCCAGCCCAGCCGCAGCCGCTGCCTAAAACAATGGCCCAAGTGCGATGGATCAGCGAAAACGACGCCCAGTGGACGTTCAGTCTACGAGCACCACAGCGACGTCAGGCAAAGCTACATGTCAGGCCAGCAGATATGATGGGACGCGCATGCGCACCGCTGCTCTAGCGGCCCTCTCGACAGCAGGCACCGCGTCGGTAGACGGCGCGTCGATGCAGTTTGGCACGCGCTCCCGTGGTCCGTATACTTTTGCTCACGGGTGTACATTGCTAGCATGTCGGCCAGGGTCTTATTCAAGCGCTCTGTAAGGCGGTTGTCCCCCTGTGCCTTGTCTGACTGTACTGCAGAATGTGTTGGGTGAGCTCCGCTGTAAAGGCCCTTCTTCTGTCCGTGATGAGGACATATGGAGCGCCATGTCGCAGCAGAATGTTCTCGACGAAGAAGTTCACCACTTCAGCTGCGCTACCTTACGGCAGAGCTTTCGTTTCAGTGAAGCGGGTAAAGTAGTCCGTCGCTATGACTATCCACTTATTTCCGGTTGTTGAAGTCGGAAAGGGTCCCAACAAGTTCATCCCGATCTGCTAAAATGGTCGGCTAGTAGCCTCGATCAGCTTTAGTAATCCCGCTGGCCTTGTCGCTGGCGTCTTGCGCAGCTGACAGTCTCGGAATGTCTTGACGTAACAGGAAACGTCGGTGATCAGGCGTGGCCAGTAATACCGTTCCTGTTTCCTCGATAGCGTCCGGGAGAATCCGAGGTGCGCAGCGGTCGAATCGTCATGCAGGGCGTGCAGAACTTCTGGAGGCAGCGGTGAGAGAACAACAACAAGGTAGTTTGCACGGTCTGGTGAGAAGTTCTTTTCTAGTATTTTATTTTTTATTTTATTTATTTATTTATTATACCCTCAGGGCCAAAGGCATTGCAGAGGGGAATGGGTAATATAGGCTACAAAGACAATAAATCCAATACAGTGAATTTTGTTAAAACATAATTTCAACGTTCTCCAAAATAAACGAAGGTTGTTAGTGCATCAGAAAATCGTTGGTTATCTTCAATGGCTGCAATATCGGGAGGGAGGCGGTTCCATTCGACAGATGTCTGGGGAAGATAGGCCGATGATCAATGCGAGGGGAGATGTATTCCGGTGGTGAAATAAAATCGTCGTGTAGCGTGACGTGATGATATACCTTGTGGAATAGAGTGAGGCAACTGATTTTACGGCGAGATTTTAAAGATGGGAGACAAAGGTTAGTTTTCATGGCTGTGATATTTGCAGTACGGTTGTAATTTGAAAAGATGAAGCGAACGGAGTTATTTTTTATAAGTCATAAGCTATAGTTTCATGCCCAGGGTCCCATATAGATGACGCGTATTCAAGTTTAGGTAGTATTAGTGGTTTATAAAGTAGTAGTTTTAAGCAGGAAGGAGCAACAGAGAAGTTGCGACGTAAATACCCTAACATGCAATTAGCGTTATTGGTAACCTATTCAGTATGGACATTCCCTGTTAGGTTTCGCTTAGTAGGCTCTTTTGAAGTGAAGACGAAGACAATCCTCGCTTACATGCCCTAGGGACAACGCCACTAGGGCACCCTTCCAAATACTAGACAAGGCTTTTTAGGTCCGGGTCTGCTGCTTGCTGTTCAGCAAAGTCTTCCACGCTTATTAATCCAAGGAAGCGTCGTCATCGTAGCCATCTTACTGCGGCGTGTCAATGTGGGCGCGCGACAGGCAATCGGCATCAGAGTGTTTTCGTCCGGACTTCTAGGTTACAGTGATGTCGCATTCTTTTAGTCTGAGGGTCCGCCGCCCCAGCCGTCCTGAAGGACTAAGTTCGCTAGCCAACATAACGTATTGTTACGTGGTGGTGACGTTGAAGAACACAGCAGTAATACTGTGAAAGACAAAACTAACTTTTATTGGGCGAACCTGTCCCCACAAAAACAGGCTACACTTAAAGCACAACGAGAGCGGCGAACACAGTCGGCGATCGTCGTAAATCTGATCAGCGGGTCAAGCGCGTCCGGTTTTATACAGCAGGCGTCCAATGTTCGAGACTAATCGTTCGGACCCGTGTGCCTTCCACAAAGTTCTACATCATTCGCGTCAGATGATGAAATCAGGTAACATAAGGTTCGGCGACAACAGACAGCGGATAGAAGCATCGATAACTTTCCAGAAACTTCGGATACATGCAGGCGCGTCCCACGCTGTGCGATTACATTTGTTGGGCGGCGAAACACGGTTGCCCGATAAAGATAAGTACATGTGTCAGTATGATGGTCGCTGACGACATTGAATGACCTGCCATATAGCTAAGGGCTAAATTTTGCTAGCCCAAACGATGGCCAGGCATTTCTTTTCGGTAGTACAATAATTGCCTTGCGCTTTTGACAGCGACCGGCTACCGTAAGCTATCACCCCTTCAAGTCCGTTTTTCCTTTGGACTAGTACGGCATCGAGGCCTAGGATACTGGCGTCAGAATGAATTTCTGCATCGGCGTACTCGTCAAAGTGCGCAAGTACCGGGGGCGACTCCATGCGTCGTTTGAGTTCTTATATTGCGTCGGCCTGCGGCGTTCCCCACTTGAACACGGCATCACAACCTGTTGGATGTGTCAACGGCTCAACGATGCGTGTAAAGATTTTGACAAAGTGCCTGCAGCAGGCGCACATGCCAAGGAATCTACGCGCTGCCTTCTTGTCGATGGGCCTCTGGAACTTTGCGATGGAGGCTGTCTTCTGTGGATCAGGGTGGACTCCAGATTTGCTGATGACGTGGCTCAGGAACACAAGCTCATCGTAAGCGAAGTGGCGCTATTCCAGCTTGAAAGTGAGTCCTGATGACTTGATGACCTCTAGTACTGTGGCAAGCCGCGTGAGGTGATCATGGAGATTTTAGGCGAAGACGACGACTTCATCCAAACATGCAAGACAGGTCTGCCACTTCAACCCTGCTAAAACCGTGTCCATGACACGCTGGAACGTTGCAGGCACCGAGCACAGTCCGAATCGCATCACCTTGAACTCGTAGAGGCCGTCTGGCGTGATGAAGGCGGTCTTTTCGCGATCTATCTCGTCGACTTCTATTTGCCAGTAGCCAGACTTCAGATCCAGCGACGAGAAATATTTAGCGTTGCAGAGCCGATCCAATGGGTCGTCTATCCGTAGGAGGGTTATATGTCCTTCGTGATCTTGTTAAGTCGAAGGTAATCTACGCAGAAACGTAGGCTTCCGTCCTTTTCTTTCACCAAGACTACAGGAGATTTCCACGGGCTTTTCGACGGCTAGGTGATGTGGTCGTGCAGCATTTCGTCGACTTGTTGCTTAATAGCTTCACGTGAGCTGCAGCGGTGGCGTAGAGGTAGAGTATCCGCCTTGCGTGCAAGAGGACTGTGGTTCGATCCCGGGGCCGCGCAATTTTCCACCGGATTAAAAAAAATGCCGCGTGTTGATAAATTGTACAAACAGGCCTGGAGTGCCGCCTGATTCCGGTGACCAAAACCGGTAACGCACTCCCTCAACAGAGCAGGATTGGCCACCCTGTTGCAGTACTTGGCCAAAACCTCCCATATGATCACATTCCTCAGTCCCCAGCAGCTGCGAAGCAACTGACCACGGCGGCGGTCAGACCTGCAACGCAGCAGAGGGTGCTAAGAATCCCTGGATCCGGAGAGGCCGCCAATGGAATCTGAACCTGGCAACGCTTAACCCTAGAACGTTATCTAGTGAGGCGAGTCTAACAGTGCTATTGTAGGAATTAGCGGGCTGTAAATGGGATTTAATAGGCCTCAGTGAATTTAGGAGGACAAATGAAGCATATACAGTGCAAAAAACGGGCACGTCCTGTGCTACCGGGGCTTAGCGGAAAGGCGAGAACTAGGAGTCGGATTCCTGATTAATAAGAATATAGCTGGAAACGTTTAGGAATTCTATCGCATTAACGAGAGGGTGGCAGGTCTAGGCGTGAACTTTATTAAGAGGTACAAATTCAAGGTCGTAGACATGTACGCCCCTACGTCCAGTCATGGTGACGAGGATGTCGAAAGCTTCAATGAAGACGTGGAATCGGCGATGGGTAAGGTCAAAACAAAATGCACTGTACTGATGGGCAACTTCAATGCCAAGGTAGGCAAGAAGCACGCTGGAGACAAGGCAGTGGGGGAATATGGCATAGGTATTAGGAATAGCAGGGGAGAGTTATTAGTAGAGCTTGCGGAACAGAATAATATGTGGATGTTAAATACCTTTTTCCGCAAGCGGGATAGCCAAAAGTGGACGTGGAGGAGCACGAATGACGAGACTAGAAATGAAATCGACTTTATACTCTGCGCTAACCCTGGCATCACACAAGATGCGTACGTGCTCGGCAAGGTGCGCTGCAGTGACCATAAGATGGTGAGAATTCGAATTAGCCTAGACTTGAGGGAGCGGAAGAAACTGGTACATACAAAGTCGATAAATGAGTTAGCGGTAAGAGGGAAAATTGACGAATTCCAGATCAAGCTACAGAACAGGTGTTCGGCTTGAGTACAGGAAGAGGACCTTAGTGTTGAAGCAATGAACGACAATGTTATGGGCATCATTAAGGAGTCTGCAATAGAAGTCGGTGGCAACTCCGTTAGACAGGATACCAGTAAGCTTTCTCAGGAGACAAAATATCTGATCAAGAAACGCCAATCTATGAAACCCTCTGACCCTACAGCTAGAATAGAACTGGCAGAACTTTCCAAGTTAATCAAGAAGCGTAAGACAGCTGACGTAAGGAAGCATAATATGGATAGAATTGTACATGCCCTCAGGAACGGAGGAAGCCTCAAAGCAGTGAAGAAGAAACCGGGATTCGGCAAGAATCAGATGTATGCGTTAAGAGACAAAACCGGCAATATCATTACTAAAATGAATGAGATCGTTCAAGTGGCTGAGGAGTTCTATAGAGATTTATACAGTACCAGTGGCACCCACGATGATAATGGAAGAGAGAATAGTCCAGAGGAATTTGAGATCCCACAAGTAACGCCGGAAGTAAAGAAAGCCTTGGGAGCTATGCAAAGGGGGAAGGCAGCTGGGGAGGATCAGGTAACAGCAGATTTGTTGAAGGATGGTGGGCAGATTGTTCTAGAAAAATTGGCCACCCTGTATACGCAATGCCTCATGACTTCCATCGTACCGGAATCTTGGAAAAACGCTAACATATTCCTAATCCATAAGAAAAGGGACGCCAAAGAATTTAGAAATATATACCGATCAGCTTATGGTCCGTTGCTTACAAAGCACTTACTAAGGTAATTTCAAATAGAATGAGGAACACCTTACACTTCCGTCATCCGACGGACCAGGCAGGATTCAGTAAAGGCTACTCAACAATAGACCATATTCACACTATCAATCAGGTGATAGAGAAATGTGCGGAATATAACCAACCCTTACATATAGTTTTCATTAATTACGAGAAACCGTTTGATTCAGTAGAAACTTAAGCAGGCATTGCGGAATCAGGGTTTAGACAAGTCGTATGTAAAAATACTGAAAGATATCTACAGCGGCACCACAGCCACCGTAATCCTCCATAAAGAAAGCAACAAAATCTTAATAAGAAAGGCGTCAGGCAGGGATATACGATCTATCCAATGCTGCTCACTGCGTGTTTGCAGGAGGTATTCAGAGACCTGGATTGGGAAGAATTGGGGATAAGAGTTAATGGAGAATACCTTAGTAACTTGAGATTCGCTGATGATATTGCCTTGCTTAGTAACTCAGGGGACCAACTGCAATGCATGCTCGCTTACCTGGAAAGACAAAGCCGAAGGGTGGGTTTAAAAATTAATCTGCAGAAAACTAAAGTAATATTTAACGGTCTGGGAAGAGAACAGCAGTTTACGATAGGTAGCGAGGCACTGGAAGTGGTAAGGGAATACAGCTACTTAGGACAGGTAGTGACTGCGGATCCAGATCACGAGACTGAAATAATCAGAAGAATAAGAATGGGCTGGCGTGCGTTTGGTAGGCATTCTCAAATCATGAACAGCAGGTTGCCATTATTCCTCAAGAGAAAAGTTTATAGCAGCTGTGTGTTACAGTGCTTCCGTACGGGGCAGAAACCTGGAAGCTTACGAAAAGGGTTCTACTTAAATTGAGGACGCCACAACGAGATGTGGAAAGAAGAATGATAGGTGTAACGTTATGCGATAAGAAAAGAGCAGATTGGGTGAGGGAACAAACGCGAGTTAATGATATCTTAGCTGAAATCAAGAATAAGGAAATGGGCATGGGCAGGACATGTAATGAGGAGGAAAGATAACCGATGGTCATTAAGGGTTACGGACTGGATTCCAAGAAAAGGGAAGCGTAGCAGGGGGCGGCCGAAAGTTGGGCGGGCGGATGAGATTAAGAAGTTTGCAGGGACAACATGGCAACAATTTGTACATGGCCGGGTTAGTTGGAAAAGTATGGGAGACGCCTTTACCCTGCAGCGGGCGTAAGCAGGCTGATTATGATGATGAGCTTGACGTTCTCAAGTCAAAACTCGGTAAGGGTTCTGGCGGAGTGGTCGAGCGCACTCGTCGGTCATTATTTGATGCTTTGCGACTGGTGTTTGTCGAATCCTCGATGACGTCGAAAAGCAGTCTTTGCATAGTCGAAGAATACTTCTGAGCAGTTGCTGCTTAATCATGGGGAGACTTGGATTTATGTCAAAGTCTGGTTCGGGAACTACGGTCATTGGGGTACATGCGGCAGAGTCCGAGAGGACAAACGCATTACTGGTTTCCAGAATTTCTCGATGTATGCGATCGTCGTGCCCTTGTTGATGTGCTTGAACTGTGGCTGAAGTTGGTCAGCAACACTTTCATGTTTTCTCCATGCGATCGAGTGATCCTCCTTGATACGCAAATTTCACGGTCGAGTAGTTGACGTTGGTCATCCTCGATGACGCCTTCTACGTCACCGGGTGTTTCGGTGCTGACGGAAATAACAATGCTGGAGCGCGTCTGGATGCCCAGTTGATCTTCTAGCACAGTCAAGGCGTAGTGAGTACGAGAGCTCTCCGGCGGTATCGCTTGATCTTCCGATAGCGTTATTGATTTCGACTTCAAATCGATGATTGAGCCGTGTTGGTTCAGGAAGTCCATGCTGAGAATGACGTCTCGTGAACACTGTTGGAGGATAACAAGGGTGGCAGGGTAAGTCCGGTCATGAACGGCAATTCTTGCCATGCAGATTCCGGTAGGCGCAATGAGGTGTCCTCCAGTGGTCCGAATTTGAGGGCCTTTCCATGTAGTCCTAACTTTCTTGAACGGGGCGGCGATGTGTGCGCTCATGGCGGAGTAATCGGCCTCTGTGTGGACTAAGGCGGTGACTACATGGTCGTCGAGAAGTACGTCGAGGTCGGCGTTTCTTTGTCTTGCGCTACAATTAGGTTTTGGCGTCGGATAACTGCTGCGTCGCGTTGGCCTGTGGCTGGTACGTGGTGTCGTCAGGTCGTCTTTCGTCAGCGTATTCTTTGCTTCCAGACTTCGCCGGAATGACGGCGTGTCGTTGTTATGTCGTCGAAATAGTCTCATCGGTTCCTTCGTCGGCGGCGGAGGCTCTGTAGTTCGACGAACAGCAACCGCATCTACACCGGTTGCTGCTTTTACTTTTCCGTATATGGGCTCGCAGAGCGGCCCCGTCTGGGCCAGTGTATGGACGGCGCTGGGCGAGAGGTAGCGGCCTTGTGATGGCGAGCTGGACGGTCGTCGAGAGCTCCACTGAGCAGCGGCAAGGTAGTCTGCGATATCGCGAGGTCGTTCACGAGGCACTGGTCGCGGCGCGCTGACGGTGAACCCTCGCAGTCCCATCTCCTGATACGGGCATCGTCGGTAGACGTGACCCACTTCTCCGCGTTGTACCAGAGCGGGTGGTGGTTAGGAGCGCGCCAGCCGTCAGTTTTCCTCGGGTAGCTGCGCTGGGCGACGGGTAGGCGTGCTGGCGGCGGCGGTGGTGGACCACGCAATTGCGGCGTTACAGGGCCGTGGCGCGGTCGTGCAGGGGGACCTTGACGGCGGGAGGTGGCGGCGTAGGTCATCGCTTCCGGCGGAGGCTGCGGTGATTGTGGTTGCACCTTAGGAACTCGAAGCAATCGCTGGGCCTTTTCCTTTGACGATTTCTTCAATTGAGGCCACTTGAGGATGCGACGAAGGGAATAACTTTTGAAACTCCTCTCGTACGACTTTACCTTAACGCATGACAAGCTATCATGGGGCTAAAATCCAAGAATATGGAAATAGCACGTATGCCTCCCCAAGACCTTGAGCCTAAAGGCTGGGAGGCAGGTGCTTTCTTTATTGCAGCTACGGCAGCAGAAACCCCTGTTAAGAGGCTGTGCTACGGATTTCCTGGGGCTATAATATGAAAACGATGTACATCTTTTAAAAATTGAAACAGGCATTTATGTTTAAAGAGAGGTTCTATAGCTATAATCATATGAGGATGGAGTGGAATTAGCTGCCGATGTGGTAATGGAAAATGCTTTTTCCTATTAGCGTCTAATTGTGGGCATTGCAGCAGGATGGGAAGCACGGTAAGTGGCTCACCAGATTTATCACACGTAGGTGGATCACCACCGGGCAAGATGTATGCGTGTGTGCTGTATGTGTGTCCTATCCTAAGTCTGCAAAGTGTTACTTCTGTACGGCGGTTCTTTGATACCGGTGGCTATTTGCCAAGATATGACTTGATAACATGTAGTTTTTTTTTGTTTCTTTATCACACAAGTGCTGCCAGAAAGCCCTTAGCTTTTTTCTTATTCAGGGCTTGAGGTCCATTACAGGGAAAGTCGTGGAAGTGTTGGAAGCGTTCGCGTGGACGGATGTGGCTAGCTGGTCAGCCAACACGTTTCCCTCTATTTCTCGGTGCCCCGGCACCCAGCATACGACGATATGCTGCTTGGACGCATAGGTGGTTAGTAATACGGAGATACAATGACAGGGTTTTGATATTTTTGGACAGTTTTCAAAGCGTTTACGACGCTCAAAGAATCTGTGTATATAACTGCCTTTGGGATATTATTTTCTTTAATGTGTTTAACGGCGGCCAATATCGCGTAGGCCTCTGTTGTGAAAATACTTGTGTTAGGATGCAGAAGACCGGTCCGAAAAAGACGGACCGACCGCTGCGTAAGATACGTCAGAATAACACTTCGATGCGTCTGTAAAGAATTCAGGAGAGGAGTATTTGTGCTGTGACTCAAGGAAGTACATTCGTATATGCGCGACAGGTGCGTGCTTTGTAACAGCTACGAAAGATGTATCACAGTCTACTGGCTGCCACTGCCACAGCGAGGTCCGTATAGCAGGGGACATAAGGTGGTATTCACGCAGTGGAGCACTTCTTTCACGCAGTGAGAAAGGCTATGCCAGTTTGGGCCGGTTGCGAAATAGTTGAGAACTAGACAAATGGTTTACGGTGGAATACGTGGGGTGTTGACTGTTTCCGTTCACTCAAAGAAAATGCATGATAGGCGAATATGTTCTCTGCAGATGAAGTGGCCACTCATCCGATTCAAAGTAAAGGCTTTCCACTGGGCTTGTTCTAAAAGCGCCTGTGGACAGGCGAATTCCTAAGTGGTTGACAAGGTCTAGCATATTTAGAGCAGTTGGAGTAGCCGACTGGTAAACTATGTCTCCATAGTCTAGTCGTGTATGCATGAGGCTTTTATACAAGTTCATCAGACATTTTCTATCACTGCCCAGGTTGTGCGTGACAGCACCTTTAAGACAATAATTGTTTTTATACATTTGTTTTTAAGATATTTTATGTGCTGTACAAATGGTAATTTCGCGTCTAATATTATGCCTTAAAATTTATGTTCCCTGCTTAGAGGCAGACGCTCACCACGCAACAGAATTTCAGGATCAGGGTGCAGGCGTCTTTTTCTGGAGAAAACAACACAAGTGCTTTTTTTTGTGGGTTCAGTCTGAACCCGTTCTGATCAGCCCATTAGGAGACCTTGTTAAGACTAAGCTGGACTTGTCGCTCACATATTGCGAGATAACTTGATTGCAATGCTACCTGCACGTCGTCAACATGTGTTGAATAGAAGACGTTACGTGGTTTTCGTAGACGAAGACGATTCATTTTTACTATTAAGAGCGTGCAGCTGAGTACACCGCCTTGCGGCACTCCAGTTTCCTGTACAAATTTACGTGACGGAACCTTGTCCAATCGAACACGGAATGTGCGATTAGACAGGTCACTTTCAATAATATTGAATATTTACCGCGTATACCTCAGTGTGAGAGGTCTCTCAATATCCCAAACCGCCACGCAGTATCATGAGCTTTCTCCATATCAAGGAATACAGATAAGAAAAACTGCTTATGGACAAAAGCTTCAGGGATACGTGCCTCGATACGTATAAGATTGTCACTGGCAGATCAACCCTCCCGAAACCCGCACTGATATGGGTCGAGCAATTTGTTTGATTCGAGGAAGTGTAGTAGGCGACAGTTAATTATTTTTTCGAATGTTTTGCATAGGTAACTTGTGAATGCTATAGGTCTGTAACTTGATACAGAGGAAGGATCCTTTCCGTGCTTCAAAATTGGAACTATAATAGCCTCCTAATAGCCACCATATAACGTTGTAAAGCGAAAGGAGGGTTTTTGTGTTTCGGAGAGTAGTTGTTTGAACATCTCATATATTACGCGGTCTGAACCTGGGGTGGATGTATTACAACAGTTCAGTGCTGCCTGCAGTTCTGCTATGCAGGATGGTTCGCTGTACGTCGTACTTTTTGCACATTTTCTTTCTAACTTTTGCTGCTCTATTCGCATTTTGTACTTCAGGAAGGTTTCGGAATAGTGTGAGGAGCTCGATATGCGTTCAAAATCTGTACCAAAAAACTTGGCTTCATCTTCCAGGCTTTCTCCGTGGCAATTTACCAAAAGCAGGGAATACGTTTGTTGCCCAATATCTTTCCTCAGTCTATTCCAGACTTTTCTCTCGAATGTGTACGAGTTGATGCTTGATATAACACTTTGCCCAACTCTCTCGTCTTGCTTGTCGGCACGTTCTCCTTGCCTGGGATTTGACATGCAAAGTTTTCCAGGTTTTCTGCTGGCGGAGAATCGTGAAGCAGTGCCCACGCTTTGTTCTGGTTCCTCCGTTCTTGCCTACATGCATCGTTTCACCAGGGAACACGCCACTTGGAACCCATGCCACTCGATTGAGCAATACATTTACAGGTGGCATCGAGTTTGAAAGCTCTAAAATATGTAACAGCATCATCTATGGTTATACCGGGCATATCAGTCCACGTCATGGATCTAAGAGTTCGGTACCGCTCCCAATCGGCTGAGTCAACCTTCCACCGAGGGACCTGCCGGGGAACATGATCTTGTTTCGGCGTACTTAGGATTATTGTTAAGTGGTCACTCCCATACGTGTTGTTAAGCACATTCCATTTAAAATAGGGTAAAAGCGTCGGCCATAAAATACTAAGATCTATGGCAGAGTATGACTTGTTCGCCCGGTTAAAATACGTGGGCTCCTTCGTATAAAAGAGACATGCTCCAGAGGAAGAAAAGCACCCATTCAATGACGCGACCTCGCACATCACAGCGTGAATCGTCCCACAAGCTTCTGTGTGCATTAAAATTACCAAGAATCAGATAGGACTCTGGGAGCTCATATATTAATGATTCTAAGTCGCGTCTGTGAAGCTCATAATGTGGTGGTGCATACAGGGAGCAGATGGTAATGAGTTTATTTAAAAGTACGGCTCGAACTGCCACGGCCTCAAAGGCCGTTTGGAGCTTCAAATACTGACACGCTACACTTCTATCACCAACAATGGCTACACCGCCAGATGATGGCTACACCGCCAGATTTCCGGAAAGTCATGTATTGTCAGACGAAGTTGTGCTTGGAAGCTAGATGTGTTTGTTGCACACGCTGCACTTTAGGATTAAACTGACAGAGAATTTCTTGGACGTCATCTATGTTTCTTAATAGTCCTCTAACATGCCGCGGTATGATGTTGCCCGGGTTGAAACAAAAATCGCGCTGTGTGTCTCAAAAGGAAGGAGAGTGACAATACTTTACACAGCCTTTGTTAATCCCTACAATTGGTGTTTTCTGTTTTTTGGAGCGGTAAAGGGAACCTTGCCGCTCCTTCAAAGCTACCGGCGCCGTTTCGGCTTGGACTGGGGTCCATAGCCTCTTGCGAGGAACTGGACACCCGCTCCAGAGAGCGATGTGTGCGTCGCGTAGACTTTATTTCAAGCGACAAAGCCTTCGCCCCCACGGGTCCAGAGGTCCAAGGACGCCTGTGGCCTCTGCGGTGCCCTAGCTGCTGCCGGAGCTTAAAGAAACCACTACAGTGGACACTTTGAGAAATGGCACGGCCGTGTTGGATGCTCCCACCGTAGGGGTAAATGGTGTTAGACCCGGCACGCTAGGCGTGGTCCGGGCTGTCACCAGATGCCGTTGTGGTGCCCCCCCCCCCCCCTTGTTGCACCACTTCAGTGAAAGATGTTTTCAATGTGAATAGCGAGGAGATCTGTTCTCGTGCTTCACGGAATCTTATAGTCTCGTTAAATTTTACAGTAATTATTTCCTTTTCTTTCTTCCAGGCTGGACAACCTCTGGTGAATGCAGGGTGACTGCTGCCGCAGTTCGCACAATGCATGTCATCGTTATTACAGTCGTCAACAAAGCGACCGATTGTGCCGCACTTTGCGCACATAAGCTGTCCTCGGCAGCTCTGGGATGCGTAACCAAATCTCGTAACATTTCAAGCAACGTCACGGGTTCGGATTTTAAGGTCGAACATGAAGTTCTACATAGCCGGTTTCAAGTGTCTCGGGCAAAGTAGTTGTACTGAAAGTGAGTATTAAATGGTTCGTTGGGATTTCATTGTCATTGCGTCTGATTTTGATGCGCTTCACATGGATTACGCCTTAACTTGCGTTCAAAAGTAAGCTGCACGATGCGTTCACTTAGATTAAAAAAGTGGAGCATCAATGCAAGCATGTTTCTGCAATACGCTTTAGAAGTTGCTACAGCCTTTTTTATTAAATGTGGAATGCCTAAAACGCCTTTGATTTATCTGCGATAGACGGATTTTGCTGATCGTGATAGGTAGCGCTATATTGAAATATTCCTATATTATTCAATCTTACAGTTCCGTTATCTCACGTACACAGAATAAAGTGAATCCCGTTATGTAAACGAGTCGTTTCAACGGCATCGAACAGTGCTTAAAACGGATAGGGGGAAAAAAATAAATGATGGATCTCGTCGATTCACTTGCCTGAAAGGCCACGAGACACGTACGAAAAAGGTCACATTCATTTCGCGCTGCGTCCAAGGCCTAGCCACCGAGTGTAAATGAGGAGCACTCGCAAAGGCATAGACGTAAACATATACAGAAACTTAACAAATAGGGAGATTACAACACTTGATTTTCTCGGACACGTGGCCCTTAACACTAGTTCAAGAATAACGTGCACGATTCCTTCACGTCGATTACAAAACGGGGAGAATCTAAGCAAGCATGTTTATGCAATATTCTTCAGAAGTTGCTTCAGCCTTTTTGATATATGTTACATGCGCTAAACTATAATGATTTCTCCGTGATAGCCGGGTATTCCTGATGGCGATAGGTTGTAGAAGATAGATTTTTTTATAAATTGGTCTAAGCTCGCAGTTCTAGAATATCGCATACACAAGCGACCGTGACTGCGAATTTGCATACGATACGTTTCGAAGACCTCGAAGAGCACTTAAAACGAGTATGGGGAAACAATGTCGGAACTGGTCGCTTTTCTTGCCCGAAAGGCCACGAGACACGTACGCACAAAGGTGCGTTCACCTTGCGCTACGTCGAAGGCCGAGCCATCGAGTGTGAATGAGATGCGCTGGCATATACATAATGATACATGCGTACTGCGTGTTCCTTGTGGACGATACATGCGGGCGCCCCGACGAAGACGACGAATGATCTCTGGCTCTCGAGCTATCTGCTGAACAGGCCAGCGCTGCAGTTATCCTTTATAAATATACTTCGTAAATAGTCTCGAGTTCTTAATTCTTCGTTCGCGTAACATTTTGGTTGAGGCTGCCGTTCCCCATCCTCGCCGCGGATTTCCGCTACGGCTGCACCATCCGGCTTTCCGCCATGGCTCCCGGTGGCGACACCTCGTCTGCTTCTACTACTGCGGCCCAGGCAACAACGTACGTTATGGTTATCAATACCCGCGATTCTAGCATTTTCTCCGGCCAAGATAATGTCGACGTTGTGGACAGGCTCAGCTTGTATGAGCATGTTAGCCGAAACAACCGCTGTGACCCTGTCATTATGCTAGCGAATGTCCGCTTCGACTTAGGCGGAACTCGTCATGCCTGGTTCAGGACGCACGTGGACGAGATCTCTAGATGGGATGCTTTCAAGGGGAAGCTCAGTGACCTCTTTGGAAATTCCACCGGCCGCCAGCTGGCTGCTAGAAAAGAGTTTGCTACCCGAGTTGTCTTCTATTGAATTGTATGTCTCGTACATGCAAGACGTGCTCGCTCTTTAGCGGAAATTCGACATGAAAATGGCCGAGGTTGACATAGTCGGCCACTTACTCAAAGGGGTCGCGGACGACGGGTTCAACTTGTTGGTCTTTATCAATGTGTCCACCATTGACACCATTGTCAAGGAATACCACTGGTTTGAGCTCGCCAAAAGCCGCCGCGTCATGCCACATTTCTCCCGGCTCCCTAAGACGGCTGCGACGTCGTCTTGCGTCCACCTTCCCGCTTCAGCATGGGTAAATAAGCATGTCCCACGTGTTGGTCGTCGCGAGCTCGAGGCTACAAGTCCTGCGCCGTTCCGTCCACGCCCACTTGACCCCACTATTGGCCAAGGAGCCCCAGCGATCTCCCTCATTCAGGCAGATGTGCGGCAAGAATTTGCAAACCTCGGTTTTCCTGCTGCCTGCTCCGTCTCCCAACGTGACACCCGACCAGCGCCGACAGCTACGTCTCACAGCGAAATGTATTGCCCTCCCAGATACCGCAAACCTGCCGAGTTGAAAACTTCAGACGACAAGTCCATTTGTTTCCGTTGCCTCCGCATTGGTAACGCCGCTCACCACTGCCAGTCGTCCTTCTCGCTTGCAATATGCTAAGCGCCATCGGTCCCCATCGCCCCAACCACGCCGCTTTTCGTCGCCGACAAATTATGGACCCGCCTGGACAAAAAATTTGCCCATGCAGCTACCGGGAGTAGTGCTACATTATCTTCGTCTTGTCGAAATCCTCCAAAACCGCTCCCAACGAACCAGAACTTGATGTTCACGTCGATGATGTCCCTTTGACGGCGTTAATAGATACTGGAGCCCAGGTGCCCATAATGAGTTGTCACCTCCGTCGTCGACTGAGGAAGGTTCTCACGCCTGCTACCACACGAGCTGTACGCGTGGCAGATGGCGGCACATTTGACGTCACTGGAATGTGTACTTCCCGTGTAAGTATCGCCAACCGCCACATTCCTGTTTTTTTTTACAGTGCTGACCAATTGTCCCCGTTACCTAATCCTCGGGACTCGGCTTTCTTACGGTGCATTCAGCATTGATCAACTGTTCTGCCGGTGCCCGTTTCCTCGAAGTTCCTCTACTCGCGCATGTTCGCGCCCAACTGATGACCACCTTTAGAACGACCGCCTTCGTCCACCTGCCGCCTAAAGCCTAGACTTTCAGCAATTTGCAATCATTATCATCTTTGCCGGTGCCCCCGACGGTCATTACGTCAACACACCTGTTCCTAGGGTGCTATGCAGGATGCGCCGAGTTCGGCGAAACTCGGGATCTTCACAAGCTCTGGCGACACCCAACGTTGAAAGAACAAATGGTACCGAGACACAGTTTATCTTTCGACAAGCTTTCAGTTTCATTGGTTTATCTAGATTCACTCTGAGTGGCTATCATTCCTTGGGAGTTGCCTTCAGGGCGGTCGACAAACTGGGGCTCACGTGATCATACCGTTGGTGAATGGTCGTGCCTTCATTTCATTTCATTTCATTTTATTACCTTAAAGACCCCATTCGGGGTATTAATAAGGGGTGGTTAACATGTGAAGACAAGAAAAGGCAGGTGTTACATTGAAATACAAGTTTCAACAGTTTCTAGAAATTGTGAATGACATGTGATGGCAGCGACATTAATGGGTAGGTCGTTCCAGTCCTTGGCAGCTCGAGGAAAAAAATCATGATTGAAAAGTGACAGTTCGCGTTGGACGACGAGAAACTTGGAGTTTATGGCTGGTGTGCTGTGACATGCGTGAAGGAGATGGCGTGACGTAAGGCGGCCGGCTTAGTGAGCTGTAAAAAAAATTTGTGATAAAGAGAGAGCGTGGCGATGCGACGACGAAAAGCAAGAGATGACAAGCTAGATTCTGCCTTTAAGTGTGAAATGCTGATGTTATATGAAAAAGAAGAATGGATGAATCCAGTCGCACGATTCTGAACTGACTCGAGTGCATTGATGATATATGTTTGATGAGGGTTCCAAATGGCGGCGGCATATTCCAGTTGTGGTCTGACAAATGGTTTGTATGCGAGTAGTTTGACGTGCTGTGGAGCATGACGAAGATGACGCCTCATGAACCCAAGGGTCTTGTTCGCTGACGAGATTACGTTAGTCACAAGCGTGGCAGTTTGGGCGAGTTGGTATGTCATGACTGTTTTAGGCTTGCAGCGCAGTTCAGGAAGAGCAAAAAAGGGAGGAGGTAGGGGTAATCAAAGGGAACGGAAAACAGAGTGAGCGCTAACTTCCAACTGATGGCTTTTTTCGTGACACAAGACTACTTATACACTCGGCAAACCATATGACATCAAGAGATAACAAAGAAACCAAGCAACAAAACCGATAGTGACCAGTGGTAACATATTCAGACAGCCTGTGGCTGCAGTCGGAGATACGCCAATTCATTGCTTGATAATGATAATGAAGGTGAACTTACACATGCATGGCCCAGACCGAAGATAGCCTTTGCTTCGATGATTTCTCTTGTGAGCTGATTCCGACTGCGACCAAGAATGACGCATTCCTCTAAGACAGGTTCGCAACCACACGTTTTGCAGTGCTGCGCAAGAAACCCCCCAGCTGTAATATAATTGTTGGCATTGCAACCATGTTCGCGCAGCCTTTCATTCAGACATCGGCCAGTTTGACCAACGTAACGTTTTCCGCACTTGAATGGAAAACAATAAACAACACAATGTGTGCAATTACCAACTTATTTTTGTGGTTCTTGTCACAGGAAAGAGGAGCTACCTTATTGGGATTAGTGAGTTTGCAAATCCTAAGGAGCTTGTTAGGGGCGGAAAACACTACACGAACATTCGCTCGCAGGGCGATTTTCTTAAGATTATGTTAGACGGTGTGAATATAAGGGAGGACGCTAGTCCTACCCTGAGTAGTTACAGGATTATCTGCGTGCTGGTTGTCTTTTCTACACTCTCTTAGAATTCGTTCTGCTATTGACACTTGCAGGGACTCGGTATAACCAGCCTGCGAAAGACGTTCGCACTGAGAGGCAAAGCCAGACGAAACACTATGGTGGCACGAATTTTCCAAAGCATTATTAAGGCAAAGGTTAGCAATGCCTCTCTCGATCAACTTAGAATGGGCAGAATGAAACGGAAGAAGTGGTTTGTTACCACGAGGTTCATAGTACCAACACGTATGAATATCCGAAGAAGCTAAGCGCAAATCCAAAAACCGGATCTTATGATTCTGTGGGAGCTCGTAGGTAACGTCAAGGGGCGCAAGGCATTCTTGGACTATTGGCACTACCCAGGCAACCTCAGTCTCAAGGTCAGCCAGAGAACACTGAACACAAAACAAAAAATCGTCCACGTAATGAAATATTTTAAAAATGTTAGTCTGGTAAAGGTTGACTAACATGGCGACGTTTAAGCGAGCTAAAAATAAATCACTGAGGAGCGGGGCAATGCACGAACCAATGTATGCTCCGTTTTTCTGCAAAAAGATGGTTTCCTTCCATGTAACGAACGTAGATGACAAATAAAAGCTCAAAAGTTCTAAAAAGTGATTACTAGACAGCCCAGCATTATTTTGAAAACGGGTGATGTCAAATTCATCAATTGTCTGCGAGATAACTGACAGCAGGTCATTGTGAGGAATAGAATAGTAGAGGTCTTTCACATCGACGGCGAAGACCTGTAAGCCTCGATCAGAGTTGTCCTTTAAAAATTCAATTACTTCATCGGAGTTGCGTATTAACAATGGGTCATTCACGGGTAAAGTGGCTAGCTTGGCCCGCAGAAACAGTGCGACAGACTTCGGCCACGTGTCCTTTTCTGAAACAATAACCCTCAACGGGACGTCAGGTTTGTGCGTTTTCGCGCTAAAGAACACCTCTAGGTGATCTCGTTTGCTGCTGGCAATGTTTCTCAACACTTTGTCCCAGTTGCAATCCCTGCAAAGGTTTTTAGCCTTAGCTTTTACCTTGCTTAAGGACACTATATCCTGACGCTTAAAAACGGCGGAAATTGCCAGACCAGCTTTTGCGTGAAAATTCCCTTCTGAGATTACACAGAGCGCGCCTACTTTATCTGCCGGTAACATGCAAATCGAATTGTCACGCAGATAGTTAGCTACACGTCTCAACGAAACCTTCGGAAATGCCTGTCTAGAGCGGGATATGGCCCCTACACCTTCGCAAATAACGCGCGAAACATCCTCTTCCGCCTGGAACTTGGAAATCTGCCTCACCATTGAAAGCATCTCTTCTGGTGGTTTACTAGACTCCCCCGCGAACTTAGGTCCCAACGCCAAAACGTTGTGGATGTGTTCTGGTAGGTCCAAGTCTTCCGGCGAATGAACAGTGTTTCCTGGAGTCGGTCTTCTTCCGGAACAACGGCCACGAAGTTCACGCAACTGGCACTGCCACAAGCACTCGGTTTTCTGGTCAGCGAAGCGTAGAAATCTCCGCAGTGTCAGACCCAGCGAAGAAGGTTCCGTAGAAACATTTAGCTGAGTGGAGAGCACATGGTGGTAGAGCCGAGCCTGCCTGTGCAACTCGGATTTGAGAGTCGTTCAGATTCTGCTGTAATATCCGCATGAGGGAATGAATCCACCAAGGAGGCAACTTACTTCCAGTGGGATGATCTTACGGCGAGCACAATATGCCAAGGTACGGCCTTTGCACACGGTTGCCGCGATGAGCGAAACAGTAGCACACGGGTCACGAGTTGTAGAAAAGACAACCAGCACGCACATAATCCTGTAACTACTCGGGGTAGGACTAGCGTCATCCCTTAAATTCATACCGTCTCACATAATCTTAAGAAAATCGCCCAGCGAGCGAATGTTCGTGTAGTGTAGTGTAGTGTTTTCTGCCCCTAGCAAGCTCATGAGGATTTGCAAACTCACTAATCGCAATAAGGTAGCTCCTCTTTCCTGTGACAAGAACCACAAAAATAAGTTTGTTAATTGCGCACATTGTGTTGTTTATTGTTTTCCACTCAAGTGCGGAAAACGTTACGTTGGTCAAACTGGTCGATGTGTGAATGACAGGCTGCTCGAACATCGTTACAATGCCAAGAATTGTATTACAGCTGGGGGATTTCTTGCGCAGCAATGCAAAACGTGTGGTTGCGAATCTGTCTTAGAGGAATGCGTCATTGTTGATCGCAGTCGTAATCAGCTCACAAGAGAAATCATCGAAGAAAAGACTATCATTGGTCTGAGCCATGCATGTCTAAGCTCACCTTCATTATCATTATCAAGCAATCAATTGGCGTATCTCCGACTGCAGCCACAGGCTGTCTGAATATGTTACCACTTGGTTACTATCGGTTTTCTTGCTTGGTTTGTTTGTTATCTCTTGATGTTATATGGTTTGCCTAGTGTATATGTAGTCTTGTGTCACGAAATAAACCATCAGTTGGAACTTAGCGCTCACTCTGTTTTCCGTTCCCTTTCATTACCCCTACCTCCTCTCTTTTTTGCTCTGCCTGAGCTGCGCTACAAGCCTAAAACAGTCATGACATACCAACTCGCCCAAATTGCCACGCTTTTGACCTTCATTTCTAGTTCAACGGGCCCCTCTCTTGCTGCAACTCGTGACCCGTATGCTACTGTTTCGCTCATCGCGGCAACCGTGTGCAACGCCCGTACCTAGGCATTTTGTGCTCGTCGCAAGATCATCCCACTGGAAGTAGGTTCCCTCTTTGGTGGATTCATTCCCTCATCCGGACATTCCAGCAGAATCTGCAAGATTCTCAAATCCGAGTTGCACAGGCAGGCTCGGCTCTTACGCCAGGTGCTCTCCACTCAGCTAAAGGTTTCTACGGAACCTTCTTAGCTGGGTCTGACACTGCGGAAATTTCTACGCTTCGCTGACCAGAAAACCAAGTGCTTGTGGCAGTGCCAGTTGCGTGAACTTCGTGGCCGTTGTTCCGGAAGAAGTCCGACTCCAGGAAACACTGTTCATTCGCCGGAAGACTTGGACCCACCAGAACACATCCACAACGTTTTGGCGTTGGGACCTAAGTTCGCGGTGGAGTCTAGTAAACCACCAGAAGAGATGCTTTCAATGGTGAGGCAGATTTCCAAGTTCCAGGCGGAAGAGGATGTTTCGCGCGTTATTTCCGAAGGTGTAGGGGCCATATCCCGCTCTAGACAGGCACTTCCGAAGGTTTCGTTCAGACGTGTAGCTCACTATCTGCGTGACAATTCGATTTGCGTGTTACCGGCAGATAAAGAAGGCGGGTTCTGTGCACTCTCAGAAGGGAATTTTCACGTAAAAGCTGGTCTGGCGATTTCCACCGTTTTTAAGCGTCAGGATACCGTGTCCTTAGGTAAGGTAAAATCTAAGGCTAAGAAACTTTGCAGGGAATGCAACTTGGACAAAGTGTTGAGAAACATTGCCAGCAGCAAACGAGATCCCCTAGAGGTGTTCTTTCGAGCGAAAACGCACAAACCTGACGTCCCGTTGAGGGTTATTGTTTCAGAAAAGGACACGTGGCAGAAGTCTGCCGCACTGTTTCTGCGGGCCAAGCTCGCCATTTTACCCGTCAATGACACATTGTTAATAAGCAACTCCGATGAAGTAATTGAATTTTTAAAGGACAACTCTGATCGAGGCTTACAGGTCTTCTCCGTCGATGTGAAGGACCTCTACTATTCTATTCCTCCCTATGACCTGCTGTCAGCTATCTCGCAGACAATTGATGAATTTGGCATCACCCGTTTTCAAAATAATGCTGAGCTGTCTAGTAATCACTTTTTAGAACTTTTGAGCTTTTATTTGTCATCTACGTTCGTTACATGGAATGACACCATCTTTTTGCAGAAAAACGGAGCATACATTGGTTCGTGCATTGTCCCGCTCCTCAGTGATTTATTTTTAGCTCGCTTAAACGTCGCCATGTTAGTCGACCTTTACCAGACTAACATTTTTAAAATATTTCATTACGTGGCCGATTTTTTGTTTTGTGTTCAGTGTTCTCTGGCTGACCTTGAGACTGAGGTTGCCTGGGTAGTGCCAATAGTCCAAGAATGCCTTGCGCCCCTTGACGTTACCTACGAGCTCCCACAGAATCATAAGATCCGGTTTTTGGATTTGCGCTTAGCTTGTTCGGATATTCATACCTGTTGGTACTATGAACCTCGTGCTAACAAACCACTTCTTCCGTTTCATTCTGCCCATACTAAGTTGATCGAGAGAGGCATTGCTAACGTTTGCCTTAATAATGCTTTGAAAAAGGCGTGCCACCATAGTGTTTCGTCTAGCTTTGTCTCTCAGTGCGAACGGCTTTCGCAGGCTGGTTATCCCGTGTCCCTACAAGTGTCAATAGCAGAATGAATTCTAAGAGAGTGTAGAAAAGACAACCAGCACGCAGATAATCCTGTAACTACTCGGGGTGGGGCTAGCATCATCCCTTATATTCACACCGTCTCACATAATCTTAAGAAAATCGCCCAGCAAGCGAATGTTCGTGCAGTGTTTTCTGACCCTAACAAGCTCATGAGGATTAGCAAACTCGCTAATCCCAATAAGGTAGCTCCTGTTTCCTGTGACAAGAACCACAAAAATAAGTTTGTTAATTGCGCACATTGTGTTGTTTATTGTTTTCCACTCAACTGCGGAAAACGTTACGTTGGTCAAACTGGCTGATGTCCGAATGACAGGCTGCGCGAACATGGTTACAATGCCAAGAATTGTATTACAGCTGGGGGTTTCTTGCGCTGCACTGCGAAACGTTTGGTTGCGAACCTGTCTTAGAGGAATGCGTCATTCTTGGTCCCAGTCGTAATCGGCTCACAAGAGAAATCATCGAAGCGAAGGCTATCATTGATCTGGGCCATGCATGTGTAAGCTCACCTTCATTATCATAATCAAGCAATGAATTAGCGTATCTCCGACTGCTGCCACAGGCTGTCTGAATATGTTACCACTTGGTTACTATCGGTTTTGTTGCTTAGTTTCTTTGTTATCTCTTGATGTCATATGGTTTGCCGAGTGTACAAGTAATCTTGTGTCACGAAATAAACCATCAGTTGGAAGTTAGCGCTCACTCTGTTTTCCGTTCCCTTTGATTACCCCTACCTCCTCTCTTTTTTGCTCTTCCTGAGCTGCGCTACAAGCCTACATTACGTTAGTCGCATGCGCATTCCAGGAAATGTCGTGGGACAGGGGTACGCCTAAGTACTTATAGGCTAGAACTGATTCTACTGGGAAGTTTGTAATTGTGTAAGTAGACAGAGAAGGATTACGACGGCGGGAAATTGAAATAAATTAGCACTTGTTAGGGCTCAAGGGAATTTGCCAACAGTTGCACCAGTCCTGCACGTTATTAAGGTTATTCTGGAGAGATGCTTGGTCAGAGGTGTTAGTCACAGTACGATAAATCACACAGTCGTCAGCGACCATACGTATACGACAAGATACATGCAGCGGAAGATCGTTAATGTATATTAGGAAAAGAAGCGGAAAAGAAGTATTTCTCTTGCTTGTCGTTCCACCGAGTGCGTTACATGCACAAGCAAGATATAGAACAAATGCATTTAGTAATACATTATTAGTAACCTTAACGTGGTTTAGAAGCCTTTTAAAGCTTAAAAGATGTACACTGAATGTGCATTAGACTAATTTGTAATTTAGTACGCTTCGCAATCTACCACGAGTGAACGCTGTTGTCGCGTCATCACATCCATTGACCGGGCGAGCATGGCGGCTAAACATCGAAGAGGCCCAGTGTAAACAAACTCGTACAGCGAGCTTGCAGTGCGCGACGCAGTGATCAGGCTCGACGATGACGACTATTTCTTGGATAGTTATTTTCCTCCATGAGCAATCTTTCTGTACACCCCGTAAGACTGCCAATAGCTTCTGCGATTTTACAGATCGCAAGGCGCACCAACTGTTCACGGCGCAATGCTGAAGAAACAACTTGTCGAGTGCGAGAAAGGACGGAACATCACGGTATTCCTGCCCCGAGATGGACGCGACAAGCGGCTTCCGCAGGTCCCCGATACTGGCCCCCGCTGAAGCTCCTGAGGATCAAATAAAGTTCATTATCTGTCTGTCTGTCCAGTGCTGCTTCTGCGAGTGCGCTGAGTTCCTCCACTCTGCGTGACTGCGGGCGTCACGAATATTGCATAGTGTGTGCGAAAGGAAGACAGCCTATATAGCTACGATGCGACAAGGAGTTGTTGCCAACGATGGATCTCGCTACCAACACAGTGAAGGAGACATCGACAAACTGCAGATAAGTATATTTCTACTGTTTCATATTTAGCATAATAATAGTGCACGGACTAAGTCACTTTCTTAGTAACGAACTGAATGTCCAGCAGTTTTAACAAGGCATTGAGAACCAATGAGTGTTCGTGCTTTTACATACACGTGGCCCCGCGAAAATATGGAAAAGATGAAGGTAACCTTCACTAACTTCGTAAGATAACAAATTCATGAGTGACAATTAGCCCGTAGAATCTATGGAAGAGTATCTTTATCCAGGTGAAATATCAATAGCAAGCACTGATATAAAGCAGGAAACTTATACAAAAATTGTATGGGTTGAACAGCACATGGAAGGCATTACCGAATCGTGATCATCACGTTACCGATATCCTTGCAAAAAGTTTAGAATCATTGCATTCTACCGGTTATGCAATATGGCACATAAACCTGGAGGTTAATAATGAAACTTGAAATTTCTTGGATAGTTCTTTTCCTCCGTGAGCAATCTTTCTGTGCACCCCGTAAGACTGCCAATAGCTTCTGTGATTTTACAGATCGCAACGCGCACCTACTGTTCACGGCGCAATGCTGAAGAAACAACTTGTCCAGTGCGAGAAAGGGCGGAACATCACGGTATTCCTGCCCCGAGATGGACGCGGCAAGCGGCTTCCGCAGATCCCCGATAGGGGCCTGCGGAATAAAGTCGAGGACTGTGCAGAAAGCGAAGTAAAAAAAAAATTGTTGGAGATAGCATTAAGGCATGAATACAGTGGCATAGTAAACCGTGGCAACTGATATGCTAGTTGAGATTAAGAAAAAAAGAATGGAATCGGCCGGCAGGCCATGCACGTCTTCAATCACTTGTTGCCAATTCTTACGAGCTGATTACATGAGCGTGACAGAATGAATGTCAAGGAGAGAGAACTGCAGCCGGAGGATGGTAGAAAATTGCGTAATGGAACAAAAATATGATGTTTGTCGGCATAGGAGGCAATCAGCTCGTATAAGACGGGATTGTAGAGAGAGGCATTTGTTTTGCAGTGAACAAAAATAGGTTTGTGGTGCTGACAGTAGAGACTCGTGAAGGTGCGGCGACACCTCAGCTGCTGGCACACTAATCAATATGACAATTGGCGCTGAAAAAAACGACCCCTGTTATGAGAAATAAAGCAACGTTGTCCCAACACATTGTTTTATTGTGCATACTACACTAAAGGCTTCCACAGTTAAGGACACTTAGTACCAATAGTGCAACGAGCATTTATCATTGTAAACAATGGTTTATATGCGGTTGATTCAGTCCAATAATGCACTTTTTTTGCAGCACAACATTCTGCTGCTCGAGGCACTCAACCTCCTAGTGGCAGTAGGCGAGCACCAGGCATGTGCTCTTGACAGTGTGAGAGAGGTCCACAGGGCTGCTCTGCAACAGTGGTATCGGTGCCCTCACTGCTCTCCTGTCGAGCCCCCAGAAGACACCTTATAAAGGAGCTTTCAGTTCATTATTTTGTTTGTTATTCAAGAACGTGAATAAATTATTGCAGTAATTATTGTGCTGTGCATATTAGGACACTAGTAACATGCAGTTGGTGTCTCTTCAAAATAGGCAAAAACATAAGACAACCTGTGCCACTCTTGGACCATGTAAATGAAAAATATACTAATGCAGCATACATGTCACTGTGCAGTTTGTTCTTTCTATGTGCAAGAATACAGTGCGTGTTGATTAGCCACAGGATGAGTGGTGTGTGTAATTCCCAATGAAGACAGGAAACAGCAGGAGCTTAATAATTCTATCACCTATAGACTGTGCATATAACTGCCACACCCCCGATTCAAACGTGTCATTACATGCATGTTCGATACCACATATTCTTTAACAATGTCATATATTTGCATGTACTAATTTTCACACAGCTTAAGCCCTTGAATAGCACACTTCTGATGTATCATTTCGTAGGCCAAATAATTGTACACTTTGTCCATTTGTGTTGTATGAAAAGCGCCATCCTCTACAGTCGGATACAACTTCAGAAGACAGGAGAGGCCCCGCCCAGTTGACCAAAGCGCAGCAGCCGATTGCCTCCACGTCTACAGAAATACTCCCTCTCCAACGAGCATGTATTAGTGCGTCCAGCGGCACGACGTCAGTCTAGAGTGTGTGCCCATTGGTGCAGGCTTCTGTTCTGCCTTTAAGTGCAGATTCCGCGGCCTCCTAAAGTTGTACCCGACTAGAGAATTACGTAATGCCTTACACTAGTTGCATAGACTTTAGAAACTTGATAGCACACAATGATCAGGAACAGAAATCTATAAAGGCATCCAAGCAAACCTGGCTGGCCACACTTCCATTATGAGGGGCCGTAAAAAGGTCTCATCAAATATTGCTGTGACGTCCTTGAAAAAGAGGTGGTGTTTGGCACTTTTTTATAATTAAAAACAGATTACAGTGAATGTTGTCTACCACGTCAAAACAAACTGAGCTTGGTTATCTGCACAGCATGTAATGGAAGCTTGTGTTTCACATAGGAAACAAACTGCTCTGTCCATTAGAATTTTGAGGCCAGTATGGCACCTGTTATGTCAACAGTGTCAATATACAAATTACACTTGCCACAGGCCATTGATTTCACCATTGTTTTTGTATGATGGTTCTTTCATTCAGTGCTTGTATTACATGAACAGGTGAATTTGAAAGCAAAGCTGTGTTTGCAAACCTTCAGACTTCCATAATTGTGTGGCGAGGCACTGGCTTGTTGTCGAATAGCTCACACTTCTTTGGTCCTGCACCAAAGAAACCCAATGCTCTATTTGAAGTTGGATTTCGACGGCACACAAAGAAGAGTAACATACACAGCAGAGCGTTCTGCTTTGTGTATTTTTCTTCTTTGTGTCCCGTCGAATTGGTGTGCAATTAAACTTCAAGCTTCTATAGAAATACACCCAGTCTTCATTCTCACCAATGCTCTAGTTATTAGGCCACAATGGCGCACATCATTGAAATGTCGCAACCAAAATTACCTCTCCAAAAAATCACAAGTGTTAAGTTTTTCAGCACATGTGGATGCACGTGCCACATTCTTTACCACTAAACTAACAGGAAGCAAAGGGGCAAGCATGGAAAGACAGTGCCACGTTTCAGTAAAGGGAGTGCCGGAGGGAAAAGTGTCGCAGCGAGGTTTACAATAAAAATAACGGTTACAAGACATGTTCAATGCCAAAATGTGCTGCATGTCGCTCATCCTACTTTGGCATTGCGTCAAGCTTTCACTCGTTTGAGCGTATCACATATTGTGTAATCATTGCCCTAAAGCTGTAAAAAAGGCCTATTTGCTCTGCATTTTTTATTTTTATCATGGAGGGTTAAAGTCCCACTTTTCATTGGCATCTGCACCACATTTCTCCTGATATGTAACCTTGCCTTGGTGGTTCATGATGTCTTGACGCACACGGAGTTCTGCAGACCATTGGATCTGCATTGTTCTACTGCTTAAGAATAATGCCCCATTATGAGACGAATATACAATTTATCCATCCAGAATAACGCTGCCCCCCCCCCCCCCAAAAGAAAAGAGTACACTGAACATCTGGCACATGCATCAACAGTGAACAGAGCAAACAATCTGAAGTATTTTCTTCATGCAAGCCAGCACACCAAGATTCTCAATGCATTTTCATTTCGCCACAAATGGATAGGCACAACCGGCTTGGCGCAACATCCACATCTCGCGCTGCAACAAATTGTACAATGCCTCGCTGCTTCATAGTGCGGCAGATAGGTAATGCATGACCAAAATTCAGCATTATGCATAAGAAGTATATTTCACCAATGAAGAACCCCAAATTCTTTATGCGATGAGCATTCATAGGTTACTTCACACAATTTGTGATATCCATTTATCTCTTTATACTTAATTAACCTCTTTCCCAAGAAAGTGAGCCATTTAGAAGGCACCCTGACAGACAAGTAGAACAATCTGCAAAAAGTCAGCAACCGGCGAAAAAGCAGTATCATAGGCAGCCGCATGTGAGAAGTGACAAATTTGGCAACATGGCGTGCCTAGACATTGCTTTAATGCTAATCACAGAAACACTGACATTGAAGGCGCCTTAATTCCTACGTACTCTCAGTCGATACACTCGACTACATTCGTAATGCTCCCGCAAAGTAGGAAGCATTCTTCCATATATGCCTGTTCAGCCGCAGTATTCGGGAAAGCTAGCCACCGCTTACGCACTGCCGCATCGATAAGCGCGTCAGACACATCTCTGAGACAGTGGCTAACAGTAGTTTGATGGCGTCCAATGTAACGCTCGGCGCCGACGCTTCCCTGAAAAGTCCCAGTCCCGTAGAAACAGAGGGCACAGAGGACTCGCTCTACGACGGTGAGCGAATGAAGCCCGCCACGCTCTCTCCGCAGACGAGAGTCTTCGCCTAGCTCGTCACACAGCCAGCGCACTGATATCTCCGACAGGCGAAAGTGACGCTGAAACTCCACGTCGGTCATGTAGGCGAACGGGTCCAGACGGTTATATTGACGCTTGCTGCCGCTGGATGCAAAGACACAGGCTGCGGCTGCCGCCGCCATGTTCTCGAGTTGAACTCGGAGGGGGTTTCGTGATGTACGAGTTTAGCACGAGTTCGCCTGTCGATCAAAACCAGAGGTTGCGCCCCGCGCGAGGCATGTAACTTTTGTGCACGCACCCACCTCATTGGGCCACGCCCAACTGTCGGCAACAGCGACGCGGTGTCGAGCTGAGAGGCATCAACAATCTTGACCGCCGACATAAAACACGCACAACGCACCGTCATCGGTGATGTACTGAGCACCACTATCAAAAACAAAGCGTTGACTGTCGCTGGCTTATGCGTACATATCGGGCTGCGATGGCCCCACAAGACGGTTTCATTGCCTGCATTGTGGCGACGTAGCGCAGAGTAACTAATTATCGGCTCGTCACGGTAGCTGCTTGCAAGGCGTCGATGCGCCGAGGGGGACAACGATGCTGAGGAGTGCTATCGCAGCAATCGTTTGAGATGGCTGCTGTGTCATCGGTGATGTATCGGAGCCACAGCGTCGTAAACATGATCAGCGTCTGAGAATCACTCGCTCTTCTAGACCCAGTGCAATGACATTTCTTCATCACAAGCACTGAGCACTCAACAGTTGCAAGACCTTTCTCCGTTCGAAGTCTCATTTCGTAACTGCATACAAGAGCCCTCACCTGCCAAAATGCGATTGCTGCGGTGTCGTTACGATATCCATCTGCGATCGCTGCTGGCTCCAGCAGAGGTAATCCGCAAGCACCTTGGACTGCACAACACACTCAAATATTGCGTTCATGCGCTCAGAGGCACCTTCACTGCGCAATCGATGACAAGCGATGAATTGTGTCGCTGGGTAGCACGCACTTCTTCGCAATGTATCGCAGAGGCTTCGCGCACAAAGATAGACTGGTACATTTTGACTGAACTGCGTCACTACGGACCCTAAAATAACGGACCGCCATTTTACAGCGACAGCTGTTGCTCCCGTATATATGACTAATGAGTCGTTTTGACTTGGTAAAGCGGGGGCCTTAATTGCCTAGTGAAACGCCTGCGATGAACAGCCGTACCGCGGCGCTGCGTTTCTATTCCCCTAATAGAGATAGAGTGATCATGACTCTCCATGGGTCGATCATTAGCGACTTTATTGAAAATAGCACTGCAGCGCCCCTAGGCGACTTCTCACCGTAAGAACTCCCTCGTGCGTGTGACCTTCTTTCATGTATCCGCATCTAAGCTTGCGCCTCATTGTCGCCACTCGCGGCAAGAAGTGCAAAATTTAATAATTTGCTCGATCTCTGTTCGTCATCAGAAATTTCTAGCATTCAAAACGAAAAATAGATACTTAACGAAATAAAAACGTTCGTTAGTTTATTTGTTGTATTTTAACGTACTCGTTTGAGTGAAAGTGTAGGTGCAAGAATGCGCCGCATGTACCCTCTTCAGATTCGATGGAGGATAGAAAGATAATGCCCGAAAGAGGAGGCACGCCCTTGACGCTCCCGGGAAAGGCGTGGCAAGCGGCTCACGGCAAGTGTGCAGACAGACAGCGGGACAGTCACTGTATTGCTAAGTTGCGATAATCCGTTGAAAGCAATACGCGGCGCTGGCGCGTTTCATTGTGCAGCCTTCTGCGCTTGAAACGTGGAGGCAACATGCCACGCAGGGTGCGCTCATGTTGTCATAGGCGGCTTTCTGTCTGCATATTTTTTTTGCCTGTAGCTTTTGCGCGTTCCGCGCTATCTCCGTTCACTGACTGCCGACGAGCAAACTCGCGTAAAACTCGGGTGAACGAGAAACTCGGCGCATCCTGCATAGCACCCCTGATCTCCTTTCGATGCGCAATATCACTGTGCCCAACTCCGTCGCCACCAAAGCCGATAACCGGACAGGCCTCTTCGTCGTCGATTTTGGCCTGACAAAGTAAGTTCTACCCCAAGTCATATCGGTTGCAACGCTGCGCGCTGTAGGAGATGACCTCGTCACCATGTTTTCAGTAGACGTCTGCTCAGATTCTTCACCACGTCCACAGGATGCTATTTGCCCTGATGCAACATTTCGGTTGGCGTGCTGGCGACGGGAGTGGTGGTGCACAACGGAACTGTGTCATCACTGGGCGCTGCCGCGGGTGCGGAGGGTGAGCGGGATGGCGGGCTACAGCGGCCTATGTCATCGCTTGCGGCAGAGGCTGCGGTGATTCAGAGGCTACTCCGAGTTGTTATTGGAGTTCCTCATGTACGACGTCGGCAATCGAAGCCACTTGAGGCTGTCAAGAAGGGAACAGCATTTGTAGCTCCTCCTGCACGACTGCTCGGATAGTCTCCCGCAGGTCGTCGGTGGCCAGTGACTGATCTCCGGCGCAGTTTCTCAAGTTCATGCGGCAGTTGAATTGCCGGTTCCGCATTTCCAGTGTCTGCTCTATGCTCGTGACCTCACGAAGAAAAACACGTCGACGGTCTTCGGTGGGCTTCGTACCATTACGGCGAAATGTTACTTCTTTACACCATGCTTCAGTAGGCGGACTTTCTTCTCCTCGGACATTTCCGAGCGGGCGTGGCGGAATAGGCGGCTCATTTCTTCTGTAAGGATGCCAACGTCATCGTTTGGTAGCTGCACTCGGGCTTCCAATACTACCTCGGCCCTTTCTTTTCGGACGATGCTCCTGAAGGTCGGTAAGAAATTACTTCGGAACAGCTCCCACGTTTTAAGGGTCGACTCCCCGTTCTCGAACCAGGTGCTCGCGGCATTTTCCAAGGAGAAGTACACGTGGCGCAGCTTGTCGTCATAGGTCCAGTTGTTTGAGGCCGAGATCCTTTCGAAAGTCTCCAGCCAGGTTTCTCGATCCTCCGACGAAGCCCCACAGAAGCTCCACGGTGGCTCCACGGTGGCTCCACGGTGGCTATCTAGGTTGTTGAAGCACGATGGGGGACGCTGGTGCTGTCATTGTGATCGTTGACTTGGTAACGATCTTCCTTGTCGTTTCAGACAAACGTCCGTGCTCCCGCGGCAGTCCATGCAGCGTGCCGGTAGCTCGCTGGTCCTTGGCGACGGTGGTGTTGCTCTCGGGCTTCTGGCTTGGATCGCGGCTTTGCGGGGGCGTCCGGTACATGAACACACAAGCACCTCCACCAGATGTCACGTGGTAGTGACGGTGAAGAAAGAAAAATAGTGAATGGCGAAACGCGTCTTATTGGGCGAACTTGCGCCCAAAAAAGCAAGTTACACTCAAAGAAGAGCAATAGCGGTGAACATGATCGGTGGTCATCGAAATCTGACCAGCGAGTCAAGCGCGTCGGCTTTTATACATCAGTCGTCGAATGCTCCAGAGTAATCGCTGGGACGCACGTGTCGTTCAAAATCTTGCACATTATTCGCGTCGGGCATACATGCAATTAGATTACACAAGGTTCGGTCCCAGACAGCGGATGGAATCACCGATAACATTCCAGAAACTTCCGATACGTGCAGGCGCGTCCTGCGCTGTGCGATAACATTGGTTCGGCGGTGAAACGTGGTTGCCCGATAAAGATAAACAAGTACACGTGTCAATATATATGCCGCAGATTTCATTTGGTGTAAATACATCCAAACCATGGTATCTCAAGGGACTGCGGGCATTGAAAAACAAAAACGTATCTTTGTATAGGGCCACTAATAATGCCAGAACACCCAACTCATGTAATAAGCACAAAGCCTGCAGAAAAGCCTACTGCGGTCCTCTTTGTCAAGCAAAGCACAAATACTTTACCAATCACCTGCAATCACTCATGAAAAATAACCCGAGGAAGTACTGGAAAACAACCTTGCTTTCTGATTGTACATTGATATTCGCCTATTGGTTGACAGTTCCGGTCTGCCTGTAGGGCGAGAATATTCCGCCATGATTTTTAATAACTAGTTTACAGCCACATTCAGAAAGTAAGACCATTCAAATATGCCATCACTGGGAGAATTAGATTGAGTTCATGACCAATTACTTCCAATTACTGTTCATGACAATTACATGCTGACCTATCACTATAGTTACTTCCAGATACAGTAAAGCCATGAAGGGAGCAAGTTAGAAGCATATACAGTGGTAAAAAGCGGCCACGTCCTGTGTTAAGTGGGCTTAGCGGAGAGACGAGAACTAGGAGTCGAATTCCTGATTAATACTGATATAGATGGTAACATAGAGGAATTCTATAGCATTAATGAGAGGGTGGTAGGTCTTGTTGTGAAGCTTATTAAGAGGTAAAAGTTCAAGGTCGTACCAGTCTACGCCCCTACACCCAGTCATGATTACGATGAAGTCAAAAGCTTCTATGAAGACGTAGAATCGGCGATGGGTAAGGTCAAAACAAAATGCACTGTACTGATGGGCGACTTCAATGCCAAGGTAGGCAAGAAGCAGGCTGGAGACAAGGCAGTGGGGGAATATGGCATAGGCACTAGGAATAGCAGGGGAGAGTTATTAGTAGACTTTGCAGAAAAGAATAATATGCGGATAATCAATACCTTTTTCCGCAAGCGGGATAGCCGAAAGTGGTAGTGGAGGAGCACAGATGGCGAGACTAAAAATGAAATAGACAACGTCTGCGCTAACCCTGGCATCATACAAGATGTGGACGTGCTAAGCAAGGTACGCTGCAGTGACCGTAGGATAGCAAGAACGCGAATTAGCCTAGACTTGTGGAGGAAGGGCAGAAACTGGTACATAAGAAGACGATCAATGAGTTAGCGGTAAGAGGTAAAAAAGAGGATTTCCGGATCAAGCTATAGAACAGGTATTCAGCTTTAACTCAGGAAGAGGATCTTAGCGTTGAATCAATGAAAGACAATCTTATGGGTATCATTAAGTAGTGTGCAATAAAAGTCGGTGGTAGACAGGATACCAGTAAGCTATGATAGCTGTGATAGCGAAATACCGCGTGACATGACCTTATGGTCGAGTGCGCCAGTGCGTCGGATGATCTTGTGCGGTCCGAAATAGCGGCGTAAAAGCTTCTCGCTCTGTACTTGTCGGTGTATGGGGGTTCAAACCCAAGAACAGTAGAGTCGTCGAAGGTTGTAGTGTTGGCTGTCGGTCCTCTGCTGCTTCTTAATCCACGTGCAGGGGAGCTCTCTCGCTTCTTCGGCGCGCTGGAGATAGGTGGCGACGTCATGATTCTTTCGTCGCAGATGTGCGGCACCATGGCGTCGAGGATAGTCGTCGGGTGCCTGCCGCAAACCAGCTTGAATGGCGTGCTCTGTGTTGTTTCTTGCACGGTCTTGTTGTAGGCAAAGGTTACGTTCGGCAGGACCGCATCCCATGCCTTGTGCTCGACGTCGACGTACAGTGCTGCATGTCGGCGAATGTCTTGTTCAGGCCTTCAGTGATACTATTTGTCCGCGGGTGGTAGGAAGTTGTCCTCCTATGGCTTTTCTGGCTGTATTGTAGAATGGCTTGAGTGAGCTCAGCTGTAAAGGACGTTCCTCTGTCGGTGATGAGGACTTCTGGGGCACCATGTCGCAGCAGGATGTTCTCGACAAAGAATTTCGCCACTTCGTCTGCACTACATTTTGACAGAGCGTTAGTTTCAGCGAAGCGGTTTGGTAGTCTGTCGCCACGGTGATCAACTTATTTGCGGACGTCGGAAATGGGCCCTGCAAACTTATTGCACTCTGCTGAAAAGGTCGGCAAGGATGCTTCATCGGCTGTAGTAATGCCGCTGGTCTTGCCGGTGGTGCCCTGTGTCACTGACAGTTTCGGAATGTCTTGACGTAACGGGCGACTTCGGCGGTCGGGCCCCGCCAGTAATACCTCTCCTATATCCTCGATAGCGCCCGGGAGAGTCCGAGGTGCCCAGCGGTCGGATCGTCTCTAGGGCGAGCAGTACTTCTGGACGCAGCGCTTACGGAACAACAAGCAGGACTTTGGCATGGACTGGTGGGAAGTTATTCTTCAGGAGTAGGTTATATTGAAGTATAGACAAAGACAATACATGCTTAAATACCCTAGGGGCAACGTCGGTATTCCGTTCTAAATACCCGACGAGACCTTCTAGCTCCGGGTCTGGTCGCTGCTGTTCAAGGAAATCTTCCACGCTTATTATTCTAAGGAACGTGTCGTCATCCTAGTCATTTTGCGGTGGCGGGTTAATGAGGTGCGCGTGATAGGCAGTCAGCACCAGAGTGTTTCTGTCCGGGCTTGTAGATCACAGTGATGTCATATTCTTGCAGTCTGAGGCTTTACCGCACCAGCCATCCTGAAAGGTCCTTTAAGCTAGCGAACCAACACAACGTATGATGGTCGCTGACGACCTTAAATGGCCTGCCATAAACGTAAGGGCGGAATTTCGCCGCAGCCCAAATGATGGCGAGGCATTCTTTTTCAGTCGTAAAACAATTGACTTCCTCTTTTGAAAGCGACCGGCTAGCCTAAGCTATCACACGTTCAAATCCGTCTCTCTGGACTAGGACTGCACCGAGGCCTGAGCTATTGGCGTCAGTGTGGATTTTGCTTTCGGCGTCCTCGTCGAAGTGCGGAAGTACCAGCGGTGACTGCATGTGTTGAGTTCTTGAAACGCGTCGGCCTGCGACGTTTCCCACTTGAACTCCACATAACATTTGCTTAGATGCGTCAGTGGCTCAGTGATGCGTGAAAAGTCCTTGACAAAGCGCCTGTAGTAGGCACACATGCCATGAAATCTACGGACTGCCTACGCGTCGATGGGCTGCGGGATCTCTACGATGGCAGATGTCTTCTGCGGGTCGGGACGGACCCCGGACTTGCTGATGGCGTGGTATAGGAGCAGAAGCTTATCGTAAGCGAAGCGGCACTCTACCAGCTTCAGAGTGAGGCTTGACGATTTGACGCCCTATAGTACTGTGGCAAGCCCCTAAGGTGATCATAGAAATATCCGGCGAAGACGACGACGTCATCCAAATAAACGAGATGGGTCTGCCACTTCAATTCTGCTAAAAAGGCGTACATCACGCGCTGGAATGTTGCTGGCCTCGAGCACAGTCCAAATGGCATGACCTTGTGCTCATAGAGGCCGTCTGGCGTGATGAGGGCAGTCTTCTTGCGATCTCTTTTGTCAACTTCTATTTGCCGGTAGCCAGACTTGAGATGCATTGACGAGACGTATTTAGCGTTGCAAAGCCGATCCAATGCGTTATCTATCCATGGGAGGAGGTATACGTCTTTCTTCGTGATCTTGTTCAGTCGACGATTATAGACGCAGAAATTTAGAGTTCCATCTTTTTTCTTCGCGAAGACTACTGGAGATGCCCACGGGCTTTTAGAATGCTGCATGATGTCGTCGTGCAGCATTTCGGCGACTTCTTCCTTAATAGCTTCATGTTCTAACGTCGAAACTTCGTAAATGCGCTGGTGGAATGGTTGAGCGCGCTCAACGGTTAATGTGTGATGCTTTGCAACTGGTGTTTGTTGAATCCTCGATGACGTCGAAACGCCGTCTTTGTATCGTCGGAGAGGACTTCTGAGCTGTTTCTGTTTACTTAGAGGGAGACTTGTATTTATGTCGATGTCTGGATCGAGAAGTATGGTCGTCCTGGTAGATGCGGCAGAATCCGAGAGGACAGGCTCATTGCTCTTGTTTCCACAATTACCCCGATGTGTGCTATTGTCGTATCCTGTTGATGGGCTTGAACTCCTGTCTGAAGTTTGTTAGCATTACTTTCACTTTCCCTCCGTGCAGTCGAGCGATTCCTCTTGTGATGCAAAATTCACGATGAAGCTGTACACTTTGGTCACCCTGGATAACGCCTTCTACGTCGGCGGGCGTTTCGCTGCCTGCGGAAATGACAACACTGTAGCGAGTTGGGATGCTAACCTGGTCTTCATGTACACTCAAAGCATGCTGAATGGAAGGCCTCTCAGTCGGCATGACTTGGTCTATGAACGGCGTTATCGATTTGGACCGCAGGCCGATGATGGCGCCGTATTAGTTCAGGAAGTGCATGCCGAGAATTACATCTCGCGAGCACATATTAAGGACAACGTTCGTTGCTGGGTAGGGACGGTTATGAACTGAGATTCTTGCCATACATATTCCCGTCGCGTTATGAGATGTCCTCTAGCTGTGCAATTTTGAGGGCCGTCCCATGCTGTCTTGGCATTCTTCAGCTTGACGGTGACTAATTCACTGATGACGAAGAAGTCGGCTCCTGTTTACTAATACCCCTGTTACACGGGCGACCTTAACCGCGGGTAACGTAATCGCTGTTAGCGCGGTTACATGGCAGGAGAAACTGCGGTTAGGCCGCTAACCGCGGTTGACCGCCAACCGAGCTTGGCAACCCTGGTTTAGTGCAACCGACGTTTCAGAAACGGCAAAATGGCGGACGACACTTCTCCGGAGTGCAGCGCAGGCGCGTCCCAGATATCTGCCAAAAGGCGTATCATTTGGCCTCACGCGACTACTGAGGCACTGATATGCCTTTGGGAACTTAATGTGGGCGCTTTGCGCTCAATTAGTCGGAAAGCGCGCGTCTGCGCAGAGGTGACGGCGACGCTCAACGTCAGTGTTTCCGCCGGCGAAGGAACATATTCGACGAAGCAAGTGCACCTGAAGCTCGATAACATGAACAAATGTTACCGGTAAGTGAATGTTGGGAAAGACGCCGTGCAGGGGAGTAGGTACTAGTCAGATGACGCGGCCTCTGCTTGCTAGACGAGATGCCAGCCGCTAACGCCTGGATAGCAAAGAAACCCAAACCGCAAAAAACGTGCGCGGAGGAAAAGCCTCTAGCAAACCGCAGCGCATGAACGCGAGAGAATGCGACCGTGCGTAGCGGCCGGTTGTGCCATTGGCGCATGTAAAACACTAGGGCTTTACGGCATTGATACGTGTGCCGGATTATTTTTAAGCTTGGTATAATTTCAAGACTAGTCAAATGCTTGTAAGGTGCATGGCCTACGCGCCGTATGGTCTCTCCGCTGTCCGCGCCCAACGAATATAGGGTCGCCCATTGACTCCTGAATCTGAGCCGATATTCAAACCATGGCCAAGCACTGCGTACCACAATGGAATATGAGTTGACCATTGTGCGCTGTCATGCATAATTTTCATATGGTTTTTATCTATCCTGAAACAATAATTTCGTTGCCACCTTCTAATCGGAAAAAGATTTACAGAATTGCATACTCTCAGCATATTTTACCATGAAAATACATGTGTATTAATTTCAGGCTTCACTAGTTTAAGATTACCTTCGTTTTCATGATTACTGCTACAATGACTGTACCTTCTGCAATGTGTTTTGCAGATGGCAATATTTTTTGCACAGGAAATAAACACCATTGCAGTATTAAACGTTCTAGAGGCGACACTACAGCTTAACATTTTTAAATACATCTTTGTTAGTTGCAACAATTTTATAATTTGCTCCTTTCTCGATTTATTATCGCTGAAGAGAAGAAAAACTAGGGAAGTCATTATTATTAGCATGTAGTGGTCTTTCCTTGTTTCTGCAGCAGTGCTACAACGATTGTCTTTAGTAACCATGGTACAGTTCTAGTAGCGGTATTGGAGCGATGACTCCGTTGCATAGGCTTCACTTTGACGAAATGAAAATATAATTTCAGAAAGCTCAGGCGCACCTGCGCAACCACAACCTGCTCGAAAGCCATCACCTGGCCGTTGTAACGGCGTCTGCACGGCTTCCTCGGAGCGCTACCGATCAACGATTACTTGCTGATGGAGGAAAACATTGAGGTAATCTTCAGGTCTTCACAATACTTGCCAGCATGTATAATCATCTGTTGTCCGACACAGATTTCTGTACTGCATTGCTCATACTATACGTGAGCAATAGGCTGCCTGCACCGCTGCAAAAAGTGTTTTGTTTGCTGTATGTTCTGTATGTTCTGTACCTATGTGCACATCATTTCATTTTTTATCCTATCCTCTGGAGTGGCATGCCGACAGCAAACCTCTCGAGGATCTATTAGGATCTTTTCTCTCATCCATTTCTCCACGGGAAGGAATAACTAGTGTGGCAGCACAGAAAACAAGACTACAATATAGAGACCTAAGACTAGACAGCACACACTCGTAGCAGTGCTGCGTAATCCTGCACATCCTGAAGAATGCTCATGATGAATGAAAATTGGTTTTTTGCTACGAGTTAATTCCTTCCATGATTTAAGGGAAAGAATGAACTTGTAGCGAAAAGCCTTCATCATCACCATTGTTTTTACATGTCAGGATTTGCTCAAAATTTTGCAACCTGTCGCGAAAATACAAGCGTTCTACATACACATTTCTGTGCAGAAAGATTGCAATTTGCCAACAATTATCTTTCTGTACACAACTTAATGGGCAGAATATACTTTTAGTTCTTACGGTATGTGTCTTATAATCCAATGCAGGCATTATTTTGGTATGTAAATCTATTGAAGCTCCATCCAAATCTTCATTCCACCTTGCAATTTTATCTTGGTGATCCGAACACTTTCTTTCTTAGTTATTACCACTCTTTTACTGCATTTAACGTTAATCTGTTTTTGACATGCCAAAATTTGCAGGTGCAGCAAATGAATGTACTGCCAAATTGTCGAGACGTCATTGCATTATGGGACGATGGCGATATTTCTGCTGGGGAGAGCAGTGTTTGCCAACTAAGCATTACTCCGGAGCCTCTCAGTGACAGTCCAACTTCAGAGCCTTCTACAGACAGCCCACAGCCTGGGGTAACAAATTACCTGGATGCCAGAGCAAGCAGCCGCTGTGCCATCAGCAAGGCTAAAGGAAGGAAGAGGCCTGCGTCGACAAACTTCGAAGAACTCGTAAGCTTACACAAGCACGCAGAACAACGGGCAGCGAAAACTAAAAATATGCAAGCTTCACAAGACGTTCATCAAGTTGCAAGCAGAATCAAATGACATGCAAGCAAGCATGAATAAAATGCTGGAGAAGTATCTTGTACCAAATGATAAATAAAAGGGGATCATGTATAGCAGAAAACAAATATTCATTTATCTGTGAAACATAACACAACACGGATTACTAGCGAATGCAGCGGCATTCCAGGGACTCTCACAGCAGCCATGCATTGACAGAGAAGACCCTTCCCGAGACCTAGCCACGGCAATGCTAATACAGACTGCACGGACAGCAGCAGCTCCAATTTATAACCGCAGGATAAAAGAAGACGCAATTGATCACTTTTCCCAACACTGCACAAATTTGCTGAAACACGAGTTTCCAACGCTTAAAAAGCTATAACTAGCTATTGGTATAATTACGTTGTGGCAAACTGGGAACTGCATTATTTCTACATTTTTTGACGAGAAAAGGAAAGTTGAAGGAAGTATACCAAGAACGCTAGGTCATTGATCAGCACGCAGCTCTAGGCCTACATGCCTGGCAGTTCCAAGTGCCCTCACTCCCAGTGTTAGGTACTCATCTCCCCATCTCAAGTTTCAATTAGAAAAAGTGCAAGTGTGCATTGGCTAAAGGAGCTAGGGAAAATACATGCGTGCTTACTAAAACAAAATGTAGGTGTTATGTGGACCTGTAATATTAAGCAGATTTGAAGGTTCAGTTCCTTTTGCGGCCTGTTCAGTTCAAGATTTCATGCGGTTTTGCTACAGCACATTGCACGTGGTTGCACCTACAATTCAGATTTATTTGTGTACTGGCTCATCCCATCTGAAATGAATTGAAATCTCAAACAGTTATCATTCCTGCAAAGTCGCACGTTCATGTGTGGAATTGTGCTTTTGCATGTGCTTACACATAATTTAATGTAAAAAAGAGCGCACTACACATTCACATCAGTAAGGCGGGGAAGGTTGGTGTGAAAATTTATCCACCAAGAAATAGGATCAGTGAGCGTAAACCTGAAACACATTGTGACAAAACATAAATGAAAAGCGAAAGCACGAGAAAGACAATAAAATGAAGAAAAAGAATGATAAAGCTGAACAATGGCTATAACAGTTCAAAATACATTGTAAAATTCATCATGAGAAGCACCGAGAACTGCATGCTCAGCTAGCTTGGCGAGCAGCAAGGTGCTTGGCAAGGGCATCTCTAACTGCGACTCCGAGTGGCTCTTCACGGCGACTTCTGCACAGTGGTTATGGCTGACCCGCGTCTTGGCACTACCACCCCTTGTAGTTGTAACAGTCGGCTGCATGCTCTTTAAGGGTGCAAACCTCGATATGGCAACCGTCCAGGGCACCCACGCATTGCGGAAAGCCGGCGATTGCTGGAAACTGATGCAGGTGCTCTTACATTTCATGTTGGCGGAGAAGTTGCACTAAGCGCGCCTCTAAGCACCGCACAACCACATCGCAGAAATCTCGGAAGGTGAGGTTCACCGAAGAACGGCTCACGCCAAAGATATTAGCCAGAGCCCTATCTTCCGCAGAGGTGGCGAGCCGGTACAAGGCAATCGTGACACGCGTGTCCAAGGAAATTGCTTTGCGCATAACTGTGTCTTGCCGCTTCATGCTTTCACCCACGCTGACGATGTAATCGAAAGTGCATCGGTTGATTCGGAAGTTCTCCCGGAATTGGCTGTCTGGAAGCCGGGGCAACGTTGCTTCATACGACGAATTTTCGCGCGGTTACATCCATATTTGCCTTTCGCGTGCGCTAAACAACACAGAGGCGAGAATCAGCTGACGGCACCACTGCTCAGCACACTCCCTTTCTTGTTCTAAGTGGTTGATAGCTTGAACGATGCGGGCTTGCTTTATCCACTGGTCGTGCAACTTGTTTTGCAGTGCTGTGAACAGAGTCTAGAAAAGTCGATCGGCACTGAGACGGTGCTACAGCGGGCGAACAGCCATCGTGAAGAAACCGTCAATGGTACACCAGGCACAGAACATGGTACGCAATAACGACACACGAAATAAAAAAATGGTAAAGAAGATGAGCAGACGCGGGATTTCGCTGCAGACAGCACACGGAATAAACCGGGAATGTAGATGCGACGTAGGAATGTATGAGAGATAGTGAGTGACAAGGGGGGCAACGGATTTCGTTGCCTGTAAAACCATCTCTACGGCCGACGGCGACCAGCGCTTACAAATTCTGCCCAATTTAGGTTAAATACTAACGAACACGTTCAAAACGCAGTCTTACACGTTAAAACTCTCAAATAGGACAATAGTTTGCTGAAAAATAACATCTTTACACCCCTGTAATCAAATGTCGAAGAAAAATTATTCAAAACAAAGCCTGTACGCAAGAGATCATGTGACGCATCATCAGAGTATTAACCGTGATCAGGTGTAATTCTTGTAGACTACGGTTCGCGTTAACCACGGTTGAGCGAGTTAGCCACGGTTAAGTTTAACCGCGGTTAAGCTGCCCTTGTAACTAGGGTATAAGGCGGTGACTGCGTGACCGTCGAGAAGCATGTTGAGGTCGGTGGTTCTCTGTCGTGCGTTGCAGTTTAATCTTGGCGTCAGATCACGGCTGCGTCATGTTGACGGGGGGCTGGAACGTCGCATCGTCATGCCGTCTTTTGTAGGCGTATGCTTTGCTTCTAAGCTTTGTCGGGATGGCGGGGTCTCGTTGATATGTCGTCGATATAGTCTTCGTCGGCGGTGGATGATCGTCAGTTCGACGAACAGCAACCGCGCCTGCATCGGTGGTTACTTTCACTTTTCCGCATATGGGATGACAGACCGGTCCCTGGCTGGGACTGTGTATGAATGGTGCTGCGGCGACCGGTAGCGACCTGGTGACGGCGAACAGGATGATCATCGAAGGCTCCACTGAGTGGCGGCAAGGTAGTCGGCGATATCGCGAGGTGGTTCGCCAAGCTATTTTGCGGCGCGTTAACGGCGAACCCTCACAGTCCGATCGCGCCGTAAGGACATCGGTGGTGGATGGGGCCGGCTTCGCCGCAGTGATAACAGAGCGGACGATGGTCGGTGGCGTGTCAACTGTCTGTCTTTCTCGCGTAGCTGCGCTGAGTGGCAGGTGGGCGTGCTGGGGGCGGCGGGATGGTGTATGACGAAATCGAGGCGTTATAGGGCCCTGGTGCGGTCTCGGAGATGGACCTTGACACCGGGCGACGGTGGCGTAGGTCATCGCTTCTTGCTGGGGAATCGGTGATTGTGGTTGCACCTCAGGTACTCCAAGCGATCACTGAGCCTCGTTTACGATGTCGGCGATTGAGGCCACATGAGGCTGACACCTTGGAAAGACCTTTTGCAGTTCCTCGCGAACAACCGCTCTGATGGTCTCGCGCAGGTCATCGCTGCTGAGTGCTTGAAGGTAGGTGTGGCTTATGGTCTGCGGTGGGCGATTATATTGCGTTGTCCGCATATCAAGCGTCTTCTCAATAGTTGTGGCCTCGCAAATAAATTCGGCAACAGTGTTCTTTTGGTACTCAAACCAGGTCCTGGTGGCGTTTTCTAAGGCGAAGTACTCATGCCGGAGCATGCCGTTGGAGTTCCACTTATTGAATGCAGCGACCCTTTCATATGTTTCTAATCAGTTACCCACGTCTTCAAATGATGGTCTACGGAAGGTTGGTGGCTCACTGGGCTGTTGCAGCACTATGGGGGACGCTGGGGCTGCCATTGGCGTTGACTTGGCGACATTCTTCCTGGTCGTCTCGGACCAAAGTCTGAGCTCTGGGGGCAATTCTTGCAGCCTGCGGCTATATCGCTGGTTCTTGGAGACGTTGGCGCTGTCTTCCGCGTTCGGGCTTGGGCCACGGCTTTGTGGGGCCGCCCGCTACATTAACGCGAAGCACCTCCACCAGATGTCACGTAGTAGTTATGGCAAAGAATATGGTAGCAATACTCTGGATGACGAAACTACCTTTTATCTGTTGAACCTGTGCCCACAAGAACAGGCTACAATTAAGGCGCAACGATAGCGGCGAACACAATCGGTGGTCGTCGACATTTAAGCAGCTGTTCAAGCGCGTCAGCTTTTATACATGAGCCATCGAACCATCCAGAGTAATCGCTAGTGCCTTCGTGTCTTCCAGAAAGTTTACACCATTCCCATCGCGCATACATGCAATAAGATTACACAAGGTTCAACGGCTACAGAGAGCGGATAGAACCATCGATAACATTCCAGAAACTTCCGATACATGCAGGCGCGTCTTGCGCTCAGCGATAACATTCGTTAGGAGGGGAAAGCGCTCACCCATAAAAGATGAACAAGTTCACCTGTCAATATATCACATGTAAGCTGCATGGCTGTTTAGGTTACTCTCCAAAGACATGCAATCTCTCTCATTTCAATAAGAACAATAAAAAGGCCGACAGCACACTTTCATATTGAACACATTTCTTCAAGATGTATTTGTGTAAGTCACCACAAAGTGGCTGGTGTTTTAAATGGATATTCACTTAAGCTATCTTGCACTATTCTACACAAGTCGGCATGCATATGCGATTCTGCTAGGTAAAATCTGGTAATATCGATAATCCCTATTTTCTCAGTGACAGCTAACCTCTATGGGGTATACAAGGCGGTGCAGGTAGGAGAGTGTCATTGCTGAAGCAACTCGTGGCTATCTACAGGAAATGGAAGAACACGGTAAATTCAAACCCCAGTTCATTCCCATTCGCCATGTTGCCATGAGTTCGTAAGTTTTTATCATGCTAAAGCTACTTCAGTCTTAAAATGAAGCCATTTAAAGTGTACTCATGTACCACGTAGTGCATTAACAAACCTGAAGGTACAAAGACACGCGTTTTAAGAAACTCCAGAATAATTTGTGGTGGATTAGTCACTGAAGAAGTAAGGATACGTATCGTCGTCGTTGCTCGCACACAGTAGAATTGGAGAAAATCGTTCGTCACTAAAGGTTATTATGAATTGACGTTGTGATCTTTGGCAAAGGTTTTAGTGAATGCTAGAGACTATGAATACGTCACCCCTTACTTAATTCCATGGACCTTAAGGGTGAACAAATGATCATGATAAGAAGCTTGGCAACATATTTGTGCAAAAAACGAGTTGTGGCGGGCAAAGGGAAGAAATACACAAGAAGGTAGAAAGAACATGGGCACGTCGTGCTTCAATGTGTCTTCTCGTGTCTTTGTGCCCTTTTCATGCTACAGCTCCCCAATTTCAATATGAAGAACCAAGAATTTGTGCAGTTTCCTTCAAGTCGTATTTGGGTAGGCTGCCACAGAGTATACTTTAAAAAGTCAAATGAGTTTTGTGTTTACTTGTTTAATTCACCAACACTGTAGATAATCCCGTGCCATACTTTGGTCATGAATGTAAATATGCCAGTGCCACATTTATTACCAGATGTTTTGGACTGGCAACCTTTAACACCCGAATTTTTTCGAGTGAGTCTAGCATAGCAGGACTCTTTGAGCAACTCTCAGACATTGCTTCGGATATAATTGGCCTTAGTGAGATTACATGAACTCGTTAAGTACATACAGCGCTGACTAACGGCCATGTCATCTCCTACAGAGGTCTCCCAGATAAGATGCAATACGAGGTAGAATTTCTAATCCATAACGACATAGCGGGCAACATTAACACATTTTACGGCATTAATGCGAAGGTAGGAGTAGTCGTAATCAAACTAAAGAGATATAGATTAAAGGTAGTACAACCCTGCGCTCAAACATCCAGTCACGATGATGATCAAGTAGATCAGTTTTATGCGGAGGTTGAATTATCGATAAAAGAAGTGCAAACTCTGGATATTGTAGTAATGGGCAACTTCAATGCAAAAGTGGGGAAAAAGCAAACTAATGAACAAGGAATTGCCAACTACGGCGTCGATGCAAGGAACGCTAGAGGAGAGATGCTGTAGAATTCGCAGAAAGGAATAAGATGCGAATAATGAACACCTATTTCAGGAAGCGTATCAACAGAAAGTGGACCAAGAAAAGCTCTAGTGGTGTACCAAGAAAGGAAATTGACTTCATACTTTCTGCCAATCCCTTCTAGGGGTCGCTCGACGTAACGCTCGCCTTCCAGGGGCTGCAAGGCCCCCAGGACCCACTCCCACTCCAGGGGCCACTCTCGTTCCAGGGGACCCGCAATTCAGATCCAGGCACCTGCTGATTATTTTACCACATGGGCTTACCGAGTCAAGGAATCACCGAAGAAGATAACGGAGGGTCAATCGCCCGAGCACAACAGCATAGCACAGCGGGAAAAAAAAACACTTCATTAAAATACGCAATGGCGAAGCTCACAGCAGAAATTGCAGAACTCAAAGAGGCCAACAAACGAGAGATAGTCTAACCAACCCAGGCCCATGCGGTAGACACGCCCATGGAGATCCCAGTATTGGAGCCGACTGCCAGTGGTCTACTCAAAAAGAGGGCGTTGACGGTTCATGCCTCAGACAAGAGCGCTAGTGTTCGCAAATTGGAAAAAAAACGATAGATAAAATGGCGAATCCCTCGAAAAAGTTCCAATTGTGATTAACAAACTCGCGGAAGCGGTCGGAGCACAAGGGGTCACATGCGATAATCTGGAGTGCCACATTTCTGCAGCGGCTCTAATTACATCTTTGGACAAACTCAATACTACCGACGCTGAAAGGTCGGCAGCGGCTGTACTTCGCAGCATTTTATAATACAAGCTAACTACTACTTCCCACCATGGCGGCACATCACAGGGTAATTAATGCCTGGGAGTGGAACTGTCGTGGACTCCATCGTAAAATGAATGTCCTGCAACAGTTCATTCGCACCCACCTGGAAAAGCCACATGTCATCCCAATACAATAAACGCTCCGGATACGGTCTCCCTAACGAGATGTAAATCACGTACTCAATGTAACGATGGCAAGAGGGGCATCAGCACATTATTCACCAACAAATGTACGATCATAGCCCACGATCTAAATGTTGAATCCAATAAGATTGAACACTCGCCCGTTGAAATCATCCCCCGCGAGCAGTTGAAGACCAGTGTATTTATACTTACCATGTACTGTACAGCCGTGAGCACGCTTAGCACGAACGGTCCACAGCGTGGCCGCATCGGCTTCGACGAACGGGTGGTCGTCTCATTTTCCATTTATTCGGCCAAGCGTTTTGGAGCAGGTTTTGTTGCAGGAAATATAATGATTTGGAGCAACTTTTGTAGCAGCCAACAATGACAATTCTGAATGGCTATCCGCAGGACATTGTTCCTGCCCGTGAAAATGTTTCAGAGTAGCTTTGTACATCATTGCAAATATCCTGAAGGAAGGTTATATGCGTAGGCGACCACTGATGGACGAATTACAGCCATCACATGGCCACAGAAAGTCAGTCACCACGCTCAAAAGAGAAAGTATTGCAAGTACACATTGGTAAAGCAGTACAAACAAGGGCACATAATAGTCATGGCTATACAGACACATGGTATACTGGATGACCATTTGTGTTGTTTTGTTGAAAGCCTATAAACACCTGGCTTGCAAAATGGCAGAGCTACAAAGGCACTGCATTATTAGCGCATACAGATAAACGCACCATAGCAAATCAGATAATAACATTCAAGGGGGTAAGTTTCAGTTTGCCGTGTGCACCATGACACAGCTGCCATGCCAAACATGCGAAGTGCACGTCATCCGTTGAGGAACACCGCTCCCACCAAGAACACACTGCCGATACGAAGTACAAATGCGGTCACTTTCTCTGTACAATAACTCTCGGTCTCTCAAACCAAGAAGCCGAATTTACTAAGAACACATTACTATGACAAACAGAACTACCTCCTAAATTGCACACAACCCACGAATATGGCACGTAGAGTTTCTAAATGGCTGACTGTGAACATGCGCGAGTGCGCTAGATTGGATTACCTGAATGACCTTTTAGCTCATTTATGTTTGATTATTGGCAGGAGGGTGCGCCGGCGCTCTTCACATTAGGTGGTGGTAACAGTCACCTGACCTCCCATACAGCTTCTCTTCCCTATGGCCTCAGATATTACGCACGACAGCTCATCCCGGAGCAGCTTCGGAGCAGTTTATCTCACTTGTAGCACGAACGTAGCAGGGTTAATGAAATGTAGTAGATTGAAGCAATTAAGCAGCACTCACACCACTGAGTTTATTGTCAATTCCTCAATGTTTCTCGGTGTATTGTATTGTAGTTAATGTTCTGTGTCTTATGCCAATAATGATTCATTCTATTGTGCCGCTGCTTTCGCACCATAGAAAACAGGACAGCAACATGTTAAAGGAGGTGACGGAAACAAGGCTGAAAGGCACTGGTACCCCTTGCAGCAGTTTGGTAATGTGCTGTAGCCGTGAACTTTTGCAATAAAGTTTATTCTCTGCTTGTATTGGTTTTATGAGTTAAAACTCTGATTCCCATATCACACACAGATTATGACTGAAATTTATAACTGAATGATGATTTTCTTATTATGCACCGAGCCATCAGAAGCACTGACTAGCATACTAAAGTGTTCAAAGGCATTAGATATATTCTAATTAGGACTGAATGATTATAAACGCAGTCAAAATGAACATTCATCAATTAAATAAACCATAAACTTTTGAATAGTTGTCTCAAAGCTAAAATGGCATACCGACAAACAACAGAACAGCAGGCTATTGCATCATACTAGTAGGCTTGTGGCCAAGTAAACCGATAGGTGTTATCGGGGCCCTGGTTTCGACTACGAATGATAATGATGATGGCAAACTGCGGATGCCAGCTGTTCTCTGGCACTAGCTGTACAGGAGCTATATAGAGCTGCCTACACGAACCTAGTATATTTGCCTGTTTTTTTTTTTGTCAATCTGGGCCATTGGTCGTGCCGCATATGCATGGAGTAATTAAACTGCTAGCACGCCGCAGGGCTGATTTGCAAGTGCGAGTCATTGGGCCGGGGCGGATTTGCGAATTTGCATTGTATGCATACTCACTGTGGGTACTATTAGGTAACTAAGCAGGCACGCAATAAATCTAGGTAATTTGAGATTATTGCTGCTATCCAACGAATCTGTGCAGTGAAGACAGCTTGGTTTGCTTCGGCTGCAATTATTTTAAAAAAATACCCTTGATTCCGTTTGACCCTTTGCCAGCAACAAAACATGCTTCTTTTTTGTTGATTTATTCAGGCAGATTTGTAGACCTACGGAGCCAAGCCCCTCGTCGCATTGAGCACCCCCTCATAAGATGCCTTGGCAAGGAATTTGCCATTTCATTTTTATTCTCTTTAAAAATGTACCGATGTAGTAATTATGATATTAAGGCCTACTAGGGCTAGTTTACAAGAAAAAAATGCTTACGTCATCATTTAATGCAACCGCAAATACCATAGCACACACAGCATGACTGTTTCGCTTGAAGTGGTACTCCAGCAATAAAAGATTCCACGCCATCAGGCTCACCTGCACAGGTGCCAGAACGCGTGATGGTGCGGGTACTCTGACTGTAGCACTGAAATTTGCAGGCAGCTTATTGATGTCTTATTAATTTAAGGACGAGGTCACATTGCAATCGTTCGACAATTTCCTCCTGCCTCATCAAATGGTAACAACCAATCGTTGGGTGCTGGGGGAGTTCGGGCCTTAATATAACATCGAAAGCCACCTATGAGCGCACACTTACAAAAATGTGATGGAAATTCTTTGCCTATACTCCATGTCATTTGTATTGCGTATTTCTTTGTGTTTTTTTGCATATTCATGTTTTTATCACGGCATCAGGGCTTGAGTATGTTTTTTTTGTGCAACTTTGTGTGTGTTGGAACAAATCTTGTTTTCATTTCGATGTTTTACACGTTGTGATGCCTTGTAAGTTTTGCCCTTGTGGTGCACTTTCCGTACAGTATTTACGCAATAGTTGTTCTTTGTGAAGATCAAAGTATGACGTTATAGCTCTTTTAACTCTGTGGAGCTCTACGTCAGCATGTTCCTGTTACATTTAGTGATGTGCCTGTATATTTGGCTGTGATTGATATTGTTCTGATGGTGCGCATTGACTCATGCACCTCTACATTGTTTTCTTGTACTGTTGAAGCCAGATGCAATTTATTTTTAGAGTGCACAATATTTTCTTAATCAGCACGTGCCCTTACCTGTGGTATTTTATGAGGCAGTTGTGTGTGATTCTTTAGAAGTAAGCACAACGTGATATGATATTTGCTCGATGTGTCTGTGATATGTTACGTATGTATCTACTATTACAGTAGTCGTGATTCTCACGCTTCTTTAATGTAGAGACTGACGTAAAGAAGTCTTGCTGTAACAAAGTTCTGTGTGTTGACTGGTCGAAATAATACTGAAAGATGCAGATTTCCTTGCGCGCTTTTATTTACATGCCACAACAACATGTTTAGTGTTATCTTGCGCTGTAAGAATATTGTGACGCTCTTAGGTGCATAGTGGGTTCATGAATGTGACGCGCTTAGGTGCATAGTGGGTTCACGCCTCAACAAACAGTATGCGGGGGACCGAAGAGTAGTGAACGAGGACGACGACGTGTGGCTGGCTGGCGGAACCTCGACAGGCGCTCAGTTGACCAAGGCCATCGCTTCTAACTCTACCCGGCCCGACGGATCACGGAGATTAACCAGCCAGCCACACGTCGTCGTCCTCGTTCACTACTCTTCGGTCCCCCGCATACTGTTTGTTGAGGCGTGAACCCACTATGCACCTAAGCGCGTCACATTCATGAACCCACTATGCACCTAAGAGCGTCACATTTCCCTCCGCGCAGACGAAGCCCGCCGGGCAAGTCAAACAGGCTGTCGAGAAATAAACGGGCGACATGCGAAAGTTCAGTCTTTGCTGACCGTCGGCCATTTGATGTGAGACGTGCTATGCGGTAGGTTAATTCACTGATGCGCTCCGTAATAACATAGGGTCCAACATAGTGGGCCAGCAGTTTTTCACATAGTCCACGTTTCCTGGTTGGTTTCCAGAGCAACACTAAATCACCAGGGTCATATATCACGTGTCGGCGTCGGCGGTCGCAGCGTGCCTTCGAGCGGTGTTGTGAAACAAGAGTGCGTAACGAAGCAAGTCGTCGGGCTTCTTCAGCAAGACAGACTGTCTCTGATATACAAAGATTATCGTGGCTGGAAAAGGGGAAGATAGTCTCTAGTGTATAACGAGGCGGACGAGCGTAGAGAAGAAAGAAGGGACTGTAGCCCGTAACTTCATGCTTTGAGGTGTTAAATGCGTACGTAATGAAAGGTAGCACGCTGTCCCAGTTCTTATGATCTGACTCGACATACATGGACAGCATGTTAGTAAGAGTTCTGTTCGTGCGTTCCGTAAGGCCATTTGTTTGGGGATGATACGGGGTGGAATGTCGAAACCTTGAAGCACATAGACGAAGCATCTCTTCGACCACGTCTGCAGTGAACTGCCGCCCACATCGCTGATGATGACTCTAGGAGGTCCATGTCGGAGAATGACAAAACGCAGCAGAAAAATACACACTTCGGTTGCAGTAGCCGATGGTATTGCAGCTGTGTCACAGTAGCGTGTCAAGTGATCGGCACACACGATAATCCAGCGATTCCCATCGGATGAACGCGGGAAAGGACCGAGGAGGTCGATGCCAACTTGCTCAAAGGGAGAGCTGGGGGGTGGCACTGGATGGAGTTGACCAGGAGGAGCACTCGTCGGACGCTTATAACGTTGACACTCGCTGCAGCTGGACACATACTGGGCGGTCGTCTGGCGCATTTTAGGCCAGTAGAACCTTTCTTGGAGGCGGTAAAGAGTTCGCGCAGAACCCAAATGTCCAGATGTTGGATCGTCATGCATAGCGCGCAAGACGGAGACACGGAGACTCTCCGGGACCACCAGAAGATATCGTGGGCCTGTAGTAGAATAGTTCTTTTTGTAAAGAACCCCATCACGAACACAGAAACGAGTGGATGGTGCTGATTGCCTTGCAGTAATGAGCAGTGGTTCTAAAGTTCTGTCTTTTTGTTGCTCGACCTTGAAGGTATTTATATCAGGAAATCCCGGCTCCAGTGATGCGATATAGCAGTCGAAGTTGTCCGCGTCGCAGTCCGTCGTTGGAAGCGGCATGCGCGAGAGGCAGTCGGCGTCGGCGTGTCAGCGGCCGCTTTTATAAGAAACGGTAAAGTTATATTCCTGTAAACGGAGTGTCCAACGCGCAAGCCGGTCCGACGGATCACGGAGATTAACCAGCCAGCAGAGAGAATGATGGTCTGTCACCACAGTGAAGGGGCGCCCGTACAGGTACGACCGGAAGCGCTGTATTGCGAAAATAACTGCAAGACATTCTTGCTCTGTAACGGTGTAGTTACTCTCGGACTTACTTAAAGAACGACTCGCATAGGCGACGACGTGTTCTTTGGTGTCGACGCGTTGAATAAGGACGGCGCCGATGCCAATACCGCTAGCGTCCGTATGAACTTCTGTGGGAGCCGCATGGTCGAAGTGTCGGAGAATGGGATGAGACGTCAGACGAGACTTCAGCTCACGAAAACTAGCTTCACATTCAGGAGTCCATTCAAAGGGAACGCCCTTCTGGAGGAGGCATGTCAGCGGATACGCGATGTTGGCAAATCCACGAATAAACCGGCGGAAGTACGAGCAAAGCCCTAGGAAACTGCGTAGCTCTTTTACATGGCGAGGTTGCTTGAAGGCTTCCACCGTAGCAGTCTTCGCTGGATCAGGCCGTATACCGTCCTTATCCACTAGGTGTCCTAGAACGAGTGTTTGGCGCTCTCCAAAATGACACTTCTTCGAGTTGAGCACCAAACCCGCTTTGTCCAAGCAGTCTAGCACAAGATCGAGACGTGCGTTGTGCTCACTGAACGTGCGCCCGAAAATCACTACATCATCTAGATAGCACATGCATACTTCCCACTTCAAACCACGCAGGATGTTGTCCATGAAGCGCTCGAAAGTTGCAGGTGCATTACAGAGCCCGAACGGCATCACATTAAATTCAAAAAGTCCATCTGGTGTTACAAATGCCGTTTTTTCCTTGTCTGCCTCGTGCATAGGAATCTGCCAGTACCCCGACCTCAAGTCAACAGACGAAAAGTAAGACGCTGATGAGAGGCAGTCGATAGCATCATCAATACGCGGAAGAGGATATACGTCCTTTTTAGTGATGGTGTTGAGGCGGCGGTAGTCAACACAAAATCGCCATGTACCATCTTTCTTTCTAACCAGGATCACTGGCGCTGCCCACGGACTACAGGATTCTTGGATTACATTCTTATTTAGCATTTCGTGGACTTGGTCATTGATGACCTTGCGTTCCGACGGTGAGACTCTGTATGGTTTCTGTCGCAGCGGTTGGGCAGATCACGTATCGATGCGATGGTGTATACGAGAAGGAGGAAACAATGGTGGTCCCTCTTACTGGAAGAAGTCAAACAGTCGGGCATGTTTTAGCAGAATATTCGCCACTTCGTGACGCTGCTTAGTGCTGAGCGACTTGTTTACCATAGTCAGAAATGAGGAGTGCGCCGCAGGGCAGACATTAGCGAAATGGCGCTCATCCGCAGAATCAAGGGCCTCTGTAAGAATGGCGAGTGATAGCACGTGATCTTCATGGTAGGCGGCAAGTTTCAGACCCTGTGGTAGTATTGCAGGTTCACTCGAACAGTTTACGGCCCATAAGTTGGTGCGTCCCTGAACAACTGACAGCGTGCAATACGGTATCAGTACATTCCTCTTGATGCAACTCAGGTGAACGGGCTCCACGGTAGCGTCAAACGTTCCGTCGGTGGTGGGGAAACAGGCGACTGAAACACACGTTGCGGATAACGGAGGCACCACTGTATCCCGGGATACACAAAGCACACTTTCACGATACGGTGGGGCTTCCATAAACGCCGCAGCAAAGCTCGTACCTACACTGATTTCACCCGTTTTGCAGTCGACGGTGGCACCACACAGTTTCAAAAAATCAAGACCCAGGATTACGTCATGCGTAGAATGAGGTAGAACAGCGAACTCCGCGTTAAATATTTGACCACCCAAGGTAACGTCTACATTACACACGCCCACAGGATACAAAAACTCCCCACTCACTCCGCGAAACGTATCGGCACGGTCCCAGCGAAACATCACCTTTCGTCCTAGGAGGCTTTTAAACGCAAGACTCATCACTGAAACGGTTGCTCCCGTGTCCACTAAGGCCATGGATGAAACCCCGTCAATTAATACAAACACCTTATTCTTAAACATACAAATGGTTGGAGGTATCTCTGTCGATATCGAAGATTGTCCAGCGACCTCACCTCCAACGGCCGCGCTGGCTAGTTTTCCGGAGGTGGCGACGGGTATCGACGCCGCGGAGAGGGCGACCGGCTTACACGAGGAGCGGGTGGTGGTGTCAAGCTGCGATCGGATGCTGGAGAACGGTTCCGTAGCGGCTCCGGGTGCTGGTGAGGCAAGCTTCCTAAATATGTGTGCGAGGGCGAATATGTTTCGCCCAGAGGAGCGCGGTACCGCCTAGACATCGTCGATCGGTCGGACCTCGGTGGTTGGCGGCGATTGCAGTACCTGGCAATATGACCCAAGTCGCCACAGCTATAGCACACAGGTAAACGACGATCGATGAACTGCCCTTCGAAGCGCTCAGCCGTGGGGAGTCGTGTAACAGAGCGGAGCGGCTGAGCCTGCTGCACAGGAGGAACGGTCGGTCTGCGTGCAAACCTGCTGGGGCGAGGGTGTTCTGCTGGTCGGTGTTCGGGCGTAAATGTGTCCTCACGTGGCCATGGAGCACCTCTGTGGTTGACGTCTGTGACACATACCGCCGGTTGCCAGGAAGCGCAGGGTGCGGCAGGCGCCATGTGTTGCGGGTAATAAGCGTCAGGTTGTCGTATGACGTCGCGCGCAAGTTCCTGGTGCCGCAGCAGTTCTTCACGCACGATCTGCCGTATAGTAGACGAAAGATCGGCAGACGGGCTCTCATCGACGCTGGCAATGGTTGTCACATTCGCCAGGCGTCCAAACTTTGGCACAATGCGACGTGTTTTCAACGTCTCAAACGTACGGCAATGGCGCACGACATCTGAGACGGAATCAACGTGTTCCCGACTTATGAGGAAATTGTACACATCTTCTGCAATTCCTTTGAGGAGATGTCCGACTCGGTCTTCCTCGGACATCTGCGGATTTACGATTTTGCACAGCTTGAGGATTTCCTCTATGTATATAGTGCATGTTTCTCCAGGAGCTTGAGCTCTTTGAGCAAGTGTTCTCTCGGCGCGTTTCTGTTTGGCGTGGGTGTCGCCAAAACACTTCTTAATTTCCTCGACAAAGTGCTCCCACGTTGTTAGGGAGTCTTCGTGGTTTTCATACCACATCAGTGCTGTCTCACTCAGAAAGAGTGCAACATATTCAAGCTGAGTGACAGAATCCCAACGGTTGTAGCGGCTCACCCTTGCGTAGTGCATCAGCCACTCGTCGACGTCTTCGCCCACTTTTCCCGCGAACGAGCGTGGTTCCATGTAGTGCCGCAAAGGTCCAACTGGCGCTGACCGTTGAGAAGGTGAAACTATAGCTGGCATTTGTCCACCTCCGTCCTGAGCCATAGGGAAGGTCGTTGGCAAGAGACCGGCAAGACGACGGCTCCGGCGAAGTTCTAGATGTTGCGACTCCGTGGTACGTTCTGTCGTACCCAGCACCTCCACCACTCTGTTACGCCCACAAAAGGCGTTACTTTGAAGCCGGGTAGAGTTAGAAGCGATGGCCTTGGTCAACTGAGCGCCTGTCGAGGTTCCGCCAGCCAGCCACACGTCGTCGTCCTCGTTCACTACTCTTCGGTCCCCTGCATACTGTTTGTTGAGGCGTGAACCCACTATGCACCTAAGCGCGTCACATTCATGAACCCACTATGCACCTAAGAGCGTCACAATATTACTGCGTAACATTACAGTTGCTGAGTTCTACTGTTTAAATCGAAGGTACTTTGTTGAAATCTATGAACTGCTATGCGTGAACACACATCACGGTAGCCACAGCACTTGACATGTTGGAGCACCAGTTCCACGGCATTTGCGTCACTAGAAACTCTTTGCGGTTGTCGTGACACAAATTGATGGAGCAACTAGAAGGTATGCGTGTTGCAGCACGCATACCGATTTAGCGGAAGGTGTGACGTGCACTGTGCACTTTAGCTTCTGTGAGATTCTCTGCCCGAGTAGAAAGTGATGAGAAAGGCGCTAACGTCCATAATTGCACAAGGGGACCAGAGAACGCTCTGGGATACGAGTTAGAATAAAAAAAAGACAAAACAATGCAGCAGGCTTTGTGCATGGCACACCTAGAATCTAGATGAAGACTGCAGCAGCAAGCAAAACATTGCAGGCATTTCTAAAACCCACTTAATTTTAGCTTGCTTTCAATCCTAAACCTCACCACTAAATATTATATTTCGGTCTTATAAAGCTGGGTTCTACATAATTGTTGACTACACATCTGTCTACATATCTTGACTACACATCTGACTACATATCAGGAATGTTTTGCCTTATGTAAACATCAACTACGTCTGAGTATCGAAAATGTTGTGTCAGCCCTTTCACATTATTATATACACAATGCAGCTATATGGTGTGTCCTAACTACCACATGTTGCTGACGCTACGACAGTGTGTCTTCACCTAGGGATGCTCACGCTGCTGCTTACAGCGCAGCTGCCACCACATACTCCTCAAGTAACGCATGTGTTGCACACTGGTTGTGCCAAATAAGGCAATTCACCGTATAGGACGGCCAGCTTTCTAAAATAATGCATTCTAGACCCCGTGTTTCGTGGCAGACAGTGGGGAATGGGGTCGCCGTTATTGTTGAGCTCTCTACTACTACTGCTTCTGCTGTCGTTATCATTGCCATCGTGGTGAACACAGCACATGCCATGACAATGTCGGCCGCACGTTCCGGCTCGTAGTGGAGGTTGTGGTACAGCTCAAGACAGCGGAATCGGCCCTTTCAGAGCCCAACACACCTCGCCACCACAAACGTATAAACGTATGGCGGCATGTGCTGTACTGTAACACCTCTCAGCTGTCTGTATTGCAGAATGGCCGGGAACTGGAGTAAGGAGCCGCGGCTCCAAAGGGCAGCCACTGTCAACTGCACGAAGATGGAAATAGTGCACTGAGTACTCCTCTGACGAGAGGCAAGTTTGCAACTGACGAATGTGGCAGCATCATTCAAAAAGGGTAAGTTCAGAGGTTGGAGACCCTAGAGATTACTGCCTTGAGTCCTAAGTAAAAGCATGACTTCGGCATGTCCGCCCTGACACAAACTGTTAACAAAATCGCAAGCGCACTGCTCTGTGACTGCTAGAAGCAGAAAAAATAAACACTTGTTGGTGCTACCAACGACCCAGTAGTAGCAGGCTTGTAACTTAAAACTTTAATAACTATCAGTGGTTACACTAAATGTTATCATTTTTTTCCACTCCAGGCAGAGACTCATGTGCTTGAAATTTCATTACTTTGTCTTTTGGTGGACACGGCGATCTATTCGCTACTGAAGCGTTACTTCAGGAAAAATATTTTTGTCTTACCGAAGAGGTATTCTCCGGGATTCAAGAGGCACCCCACTTGGAACACCGGCGCAGCCATGTCGTACGCTAGGCGAACGAGTCGTCGTCCGACGCCGGTCGCTTAAGATCCACAGTCCACGTAGCAGATCTGAGGAACACGTGAATAGAGAAAGACCCCGTTGACAAGTGCAAATTTACCTCTAAAAAAGAATCGGTGCTACGTAACGTGACGTTTACTTACGAACATGCAGTTTAGTGCATAGTGTCCCTTGTTGCACATGAATGCCGCCTTGCGCTCACCCTTGCGTGCGATAATGGCAATGACGCTGCCGTCCACGCATACGATGACGCCGGAAATAGCACCATTCCGAAGGAAACTCTCCTTTACGGATGCCTTTTCCACGGGCGTCTTCGAAAAATGGGCCCACTTGTTGCAGGCCGCTGTGTTTACGACAGCCTCTACCACACGTCGCATGCACCCGCTCACTGTTGACTGCGACACAACGATCGTCTCGTCGCTCCTTACTTACGCTTGGAAGCTCCCTGTGGCAAAGAAGCGCAGCGCACACAACCTCTGCACCGCCGACAGTCCCGTCACCCGTTCCACTTAGTTTCCCCACCAGTTTCTCGCTCTAGAAGAACGCCGTTTTCTTCGAGAGTCAAAAATGCCGTCGAAAATGGTCAGCCTGCATGTCAAACGTGTCGTTTGCTCTCTGTGTCCATGTCGATGACGTCGAAGAGCCACAGCCATAGCGATGAGAGAGGCAGCCATTCTTTATGCCTTTTTAAACGACGCTGCCCCTGCTCGTCATAAGTGTCGGCCTTATACTCAGCATAATTAGCCCGTCAAACTCACTTTGATATTTTGCGTTTTTGAGGTCCCCTGACGCCGTGTGATTGACAGAGAAAATTTCGACAAGTGGCGGCGGGATGATGGCAGCAAAAGGCCTAAAAAAGTAATAGTATTCCTACAAAGTCAAACCCCTCTACACTCTACTAGTAATGTGCTCTTCACTGAGCCCTTGTAACCCTAGCCAAGTGCTATGTATTGAAGTCACAAACCGCTAGTAGCGTGTCATTTCGCTCTATAAATTTGTGTCATGTCCATAGCTGGCGCTGGCTATCGAGGAGGACAACATATGTTTGCGATCACAGTGTTTGCAGTATTTCTTTCGCATGGCCACACCATAAGTATTTGATGCCGTGTGTCGTGCTGTGGCACATACCTGACACTGAAAGCCAGGCATTTTTTGCCGAAGCTGACGACCCTAGGGCAATCAGCACTGCAATAATTTTCATATTCTTTTGGGGTTGCTTAGCATATGCGGTGTTGATCTATTAGGCACGACGTCGCAGGAACAAATCTCAATCATTGCGGTCACATTCGATGAGGGGAAAGTGCGAAATAACCTGTGTACTTGAATTTACGGTAAAAAACTTCAGATGGTCCAAATTTCCGGAGCCCGATCTACGGTGTGCCTCATAACCAAATCGTGCTTTTGCACCTAAAACCTCAGAATAAAAAAAATTTCTAATTTGCCTGCTTTCTTGTAGGCATGTTTGTCAGGTGGGACTGGCACCGACTCTATATATCCTGCAAGGGCAGCATGTTTGTTAGTTAAGCTGCGGCAGTCCCACTGCCATAACTCAAGCTTTTGATGCGCTACCGATTTGTGGATGGTATGATGTTGTGCAGTGGAAGCTGCAAGTTGCGCCCAGCCTACCTTTGGTGCCGCCATTTGTGGTTGGCCAATGGTTTCCCTGAACTGAGTGTGTTGGGGTGCAAGTTTCTTCAGCTTCGACTTGTATGGCCTGCGCCTGATTTGTTGACAGTGTATTTCCGGGAAATTTGCCGCGTCGAAGGGAATTGATCCTTCCGTACCATATCCTGCTTTTCTTCCTCGAACTTGAGAACCACTGTTTACTCTTGAGTTAAGTTCCCTCGATTCCTTTCATGCCTGGCGTCTTGACGATGGTCGTGGTGGGCGGGCGTCATTAAGACGCGTTTTGCGGCTATGGTTTCCCGTTAGATGTGCTGCACCACAAGTGAAACACTTCGGATTACATTTGTGCCCGTCTGCAGGATCTTCCGTTCCTTAAATTCTGCACACGCATAGTTGCGGTTGTGGGCACAGATCACTTCTGTGACCCACCCTTTCACATGTTGTGCAGACTTTCAATGTGTTTCAATAGAAATATCAGGTCATTTCGCATCCCTCTTAATGAACATATCTTCGTGCTAGGTCTCCGAAATATAGAATTGCGACACTCTAAGTGTCGCCTAGCACTGGTGCATGAGCGACTTCTACATTCACGGTGCACACTCAGATCTTTGATATAGGGACGTCTGAGGGCGTATGTAGGTGAGTTGGTCGATTAACCGCCGAACTGCTCCACTCCAAAAGCTACATACGCTTTTACCAAATGGGGTTTAGCATTTATGTTGACTGAAGTAATCTGACGCAATCTGTTTGCGAGATCGCTATTCGCGTTTAGACAATTAAAATGTCTTCAGCCTTAAAATTAAAGGCTGAAGACGTAGCAGAAACAGCTCACCCTTGGATTTTTTCATCGCAAACCTCAATGAGCACGGAACATCGCGGGAGTTGTGATTGCCCGAAGCGGGAGCCCTAGATGCAGTCCCACAACGACCTTGAAATTGTCTTTTAGTAAGGGTGCTACTTTCTTCCCGTCAAGTCTCAGGTGAAGCCTTGTCTTGTCCACGTTATCCGGGGGTTTTTCAGTGCTCTTGCGTACGTTTTGCCTATTTTAGTTCTCTTTCCCTGACGGATACAACCGTGGTTCATCCCTCTTGGGTTTCATGAATGTGTTCATTGGCCCTAGTCTTACCGTTCTTGATGGTGGACGGTGGTGCGTTTATCCGTACTTTGGTGGCCATCACCTGGTGTGCTCTTACTTCCGTGCAATCCATGCACTCTTTGGTGTCGGAATCATGACTGGTTGAGGCTCTTCCCGCTGTGCAGCAATTCAAACGAAGCGCAGGTGCTTGAGACATGTGTGTCGGCGTAGTCGCGGTGGAGGAGACACAGCTGGCGTGGCGGTTGCCTCCTCTCGCTACTCGTCATAAGGTCTACTGGCTCAGTTGTGGTGGCACTAATTCCTTCAGCGTATTTCGATGAAAAACAGTCCAAAGACCGAAATATCGCCCTCCCCGGGTTCCGCTTCATTTTCCGCAGCAGATGAGGTGCGGTTTTTGTAGGTCCGATGAACTGGACCACACGAAAATCATGGAATATTCTGGAGTGTGGTGCAAACGCGTCAGCAGTCCTCCACGACACCTTAGAGTTCCTCGGTCGTCAGCGTTATAAAACCCGCAACGAGTCACATTCGGCAAGCTTTTCATTCATTTCTTTCGTTTGAAGTAAAATAGGCGTAAGTCCACTCAAGTACTAACGCTAGGCCTAACGCAGCGGCTGCGCTGCGACCGCCTTAGCTCCGACATCTTGCGAGCCGGCTTGCACCTGTGCAGTTCTCGCTATGAGCGCAAAAGAGACGCTGTCCTTTAGACCCAGTACGCACCCAGGAAATCCGTACGCGCATCTGCTTGCCAGAGAAAGAGCTAGTTATAAGCAATCGGAATTAACACAAGTAAGACCACGAAATTCTACAACGTCAGGAACGCCGACACCTTCACTACTGCCAAGAACTAGCGCAGGGAACCAGTCAAGAGAAACGCCAGGAGAACCGAAGACCTATGTGCAAGACGCGCCTGTCCAATACTAATTTTAAATGAACATTACGACATGCCCGTATTCGAAACACCCGGGGATAATACACGCTTCGAAATTGACCGTTAGCGACGACGGTGAAGAACAGAAATGGCAAGCGCCTAAACCAAAGCGGACAATGACGCGCAGTCGCTCGTCTGTTGAATTGACGGGGCATTCTGCTGAATTCCCCAGTGTGAATTACTCCCACCGGCTGCAAACGCTTAGGCCATCGACTTTACGCTGACTTTTACGGGCAAGCAAAACGCTACAAAGTTAAGATTAAGCCGACTGAAGTGGTAGTGCATGGCCTGCGTAAGCAACAAGAGCAACAACCGATACGGACGCGGGCTCTGATACTTATGGTTTCCTCGGATTCAATATTCACCAAATAAAGAGCTTCATCCCTCTCAGTAACAACGACATGAACGGGGTGCCGCAACTGGTGGCTCGGAAAGAGATTGCAGTGGAACCAAACGTAGTCCAAGTGCATCTCGCCTATGGCGACGGCGTACAAAAGGGCGTTGTTTATGAAGTGGATACAGGCGAATATCCCGAAGAGTTCCAAGACAATATTGCCTGTAACACGCACAAAATAATGTAGGCGCGCTCCATGGGACACAACTTATGACATTTCGAGGAAGTTGACTTCTGCCACAACACAACACGTTGTCCCACATGGTTGTTTGCTTAAAGTGCACGCCTCAAGACTCAAAGCCGTCCTTTGCTACAGGTTTCATTGTACTGGACGCAAACACTTCGCCTGTCCAGTGACATATATCACAACGTAGGAAAAAGAATGAGCACGCTTTATACAATGACGGAGAGTCGACGCGCAATAATGCAGAATCTGGAAGGAAGATGGCCATTATGAGCGATCACCAGAAGTCTCACGAAAAGAAAAGCCACCGCTCATCTACGACGACTCCATGTCAATGTTGGAGAAGTGGTGGTTGAAATACTTACGCGCCCAACAATTCCTTCTCGATGCTTCTCATCACGTCTACACACAGTCCACCCCACACAATTATTTACCCATAAAGAAAATTGATATTCAACTGCAAATTCTAGGGGAACTAAATTCCATCGGAGAAGAAAACAAAAACATTCATGAAGAAAACAACAAACTTCGCATGCACTTTGCAGAACTATACGCCAATTGTACTGCCACTCAGCATTCGACACCAATAACCGCCCCCTGAATGCCATCATTTTCGGAACTTTCTGAAACTATGATTCTCGCGGAATCAGCAAAACCGACAGAAATCGCAGCGGTCGAGCAGGAAGACGATGTACTGCAACGGCAGCTCCTAGCAATGCAACAAAGCATCGATCAACTCGCAAGTGTTTTTGAAGAAACACGGCTCGCAAAAGATCAGCGACTCAAGAAAGTGAGAACACTGGTAGAGCAGGAAGTAGGGCAGGGATACCCTGCCGATCCACCCGCAAGCCAGGATGAATAGCAAAGCCAACCACAGGAACAAAAACTCACTCCATATCTGGCAATGGAATTGGCGTAGCTACAAACGCAAGCAAGGATCATTGAAACAATACATAGGTAACGCCAAAACGGCACCAAGCGTAATCTGGCTACAACACACATACCAGTACGCCTGAAAGCCATGTGGCCACACTTAAAGCTAAAACGCTCACAACCACACAATCCACAATAGACGGCAGTGACGTCGATCATAACCTAATTGAGATCCTACCGCTCCTACGAGGCCGAAAGCGCCTTCTCATACTGAATATATACAGCCCACTCAAGCAGAAGCGGGCCAAGTTCGATAACTTGATCACTAAAGCAATTGGCGTAGCCGAAAATAATAGCCTGCTGATTGTAGACGACTTCAACGCGGCTCACCAGGCATAGGGCTACACGACAGCCCGATCAAAAGCCACTGCGCTCCACTACACGATATAGCAACACCGTCTCACCATCCTCACAGACCCTGCATACCCCACACTTCTAGGAAGCAGCGTCTTCGGAGATACGTGCCCTGACCTCACGCTCACTAAAGGGATACATCAAGCTACCTGGCACAACACGGAGGAAGCTCTGGGCAGTGACCGTTGCATACTTGCCACCACATTGAACGGTACGCGTGTACGCCACCCGATAAAAAAGACAACACTCACAGACTGGACCGATATTCGCAAAAAGCGAGCGGATGACTCCGCAACGGGTATTGCGGATCTCGAGTCAGTTTGATGATGTTTGATCTGAGTCAGTTTGTTATACGGACATGTTAGATAAAGCTTTAATAAAGATCCCAAATTGTTAATTTACAAATAAATACATGAGTATTAAACGAAAATTGAACATATATTTTATAGTAAATATTTTATAACAAGCAAACATTGTTCTAGTACTGCCGTTGCGCGGGAAGTTAGCCATATACCAAAGCCATATACCACGGACGTGTCATACGTGATATGACACGTCCGTGTCATATCAGCTGAATAAGTTACGCCCATAACTGTACATCTGTCAACTATTTCAAAGGGCGTTTCTTCGGCGGACATCATTCATGATAACATTTTAATAAATCATCGAATTGATTTAAATAGCTCAAAATGTGGATATAAGAAGCAACCTAAGCAAACAATAATTAAAGAGTGTATATGTATTCTAGCAAGAAGCTAGTCCATGATGTCCTGCATATACAAGAGTTTGTTTATAAATTGAATTATGTGGTTATACGAGATAAAAAACGACTTGATTAGGAGGAACGCATCAGTGAGGTAAGTTCACCGCCAGGGGATCCTGAATGTGCGCCCACGTGTACGTTGTACACTGGGGCGCACATTTGTATTTCGTCTCACTCAAAATTCGGCGGCCTCCCCCGCGATTTCATTCCGCGACCTCGTGCGCAGCAGCGCATCATAGCCGCTAAGCCACCGCGGCCATACGGTATGCTGTATGCTCATGTATTGACGCGTGTACCTTTTTTATCTTTCTCGGGTTACCTCACAGCCTAACCAAGGTTAAACATTATCCCTCAGCGCAGGACGTGCCTTGTTGTATGGAAAGTTTTTCGAATGTTATCGATGGTTCTGTTGTCTGTTGTCACCGAACCTTGCGTAATCTGATTGTATGCGCGACGCGAATTATGTAGCACCTTCTGGAAGACACCCTGACACTCGCGATAATTCTGGAACCTTCGATGACTCATCTCCAAAAGCCGACGCACTTGTCCCGCATATCAGATTTCAACGATCGCTACTGCGTTCACCGCTATCGTTGTTTTTTGAGTCTAACCACCGTATTCTTAAACACGCCTTCACTCAACGCTTCTCCTCGACTGAGCCAAGTCGAGGAGACGGGGCTTCCTTCACTCAAGGCGCAGTTGCGTTTTATGGACACTATTCCACCTTGCCTCCGCCAAGGAACGCCTTGAAAATGCGCCCTCGACTCGAGTGAAGTGCACCGACCCAGAAAAGCGTCTGATTTCGAGACTATTCCTAAATGTGCTTATCAAAACTACAATTATTTCGGACGAATATATGTTTCCGATAATTCGTCTTCCTAATCAAACGACTACATGGAGCAATGCAAAACTTTATATCGGCAGCGCTGCCACTGTGAGCATTCGACTGATAGAGCTAGCGGAAGCTGTGTTTGTGGTCTGGCAACAATCGCACCCCAACAGCTGAGGGCATGACGCATGGCTGAAAACCAAGAAAATTTGCGCCGGCATTTGTCCGCTGCTCTTTGTTTCCTAGGGCTTCATTGGTGGTTCACGTTGCGGTTGTTAATCGCGGTTATTATGGGTCATTTTGTCCGTGTGTGCATGGTGACCGAGCCGGATTGACTTCGAAGGAGGCCACAGATGGAATGGCGGATGCGCAGCTTTGTTTACCTTCAATATTCAAGACCGATTGGCGCTGAAAGTTTGCTGAAAGCAATAAGAGGACAGAAAATATGGGTGAGTGAAACATTTTTGCATAGGAGCACATTACATTGACGAGGTTTTCGCGAGGTTGCTGCGGCGTTGTCGATACAACGTTCCCAATATACTCAAGCATGACTGCTTTTCATGTCGCGGACATTAGCACCTGATGAATATTTGAGGCAGGATAAGCTTGCGCAATACGTTTTTTTTTTCCTAATCGGAGCTTGTGGCAGATTCGGCACGACAGTCTGTTAGTGGTTCCGCTTTTATTAAACAAAAATGCAAAATGTACCTATTGGCGCTTATGTCCAACGGTTATTCCAGTATCGCGTTTGAAATCTTTCTGTATTTAGGAGAAGCTGTTATAGTATACACGTGGCAGAATGCATATGGGTCTGCGCGTAGCACCGGCAGGCTGAATAAAAGCGTCTTTGAGTTCTGTACTTTATTTTAGAAACCGTGGTGGTTAGTCGATTTGTTCAAATTGTAACACACACAGTCAATGAAGCAGCACTGGTGCCTGCATTTCCAGTGCTTCCTCACTTCATATACACGCTACGCAATGTTTTAATCTTCTGAGAATTCACTTGTCAGTAGTTCATCACCAGCATTAGTGTTTTTCTCCTTACCTTTTTCAATGTGCAATGTGGTAGCATTTGATGCACGTTCCATAAACTGTGCTTTAATTTCACGCTGTGGCCACATTTTTTTTTTTTAGTTGTGCTATGTTTTTTCATTTCCGTTGCTTAGGTAAACTGATTTTACTTAGCGCGCGAAGGCCCAGTGTACGTAAAATTTTTGGCGCTCTGGTGCAGGATGTGGGCTTTGGAAGGACCGGTTGATGAAAAAAATCAATGTCTGTGCTGCGCAGCAAGGCTTGTGGCAGACCTGCAAGCATCGATAGATACCGTGCGTACCCTTTTGGAATTGCACCAGCCCGCTTCCCTGAAAGAACCTAGGTGCTCAAGAAGTACTTGACTAACCTACCCGATAATTAGACTGTGCTAACTTTCGTCAACTTTGTAATACTATTGACGTGACGTCTCCCTACATTGACAAAATGGCGTAATGTACACCGTGTTATTTCGAACCACAAACATGAAACAGCTATACCATAATGTAATAGAGTGCATATTTTATTCATGTTCAACTGTCACATAAGCTTGTTTTGGAGACCATGTATTTATCATTATGATTTGCGAAGCCATCAGTTGCCCATGATGCGTTACGATTGCGATGTGAGCTTTTTGCTGCCCACAATTTGTGATGCAGCAGTTTCGTAGCATTTGTGGCCAGCACTTTCGTATGTTGAAGCTACTTTAGTATGAGCTAGTGTAGATTAAGAAATATTGCGTAATTTTATGGTTTATCACAACATGTCTGAAGTAACGGTAGTGATGCACTCTATACGGTATTTCTCAGGTTCGTCATTGTGACAGTCTGCACCACCGCTTGGCCTAATTTGGGATCCTACAAGGCACGCTGCTACCCTGCGTTTTGTTCCTCGGTCAATTCGTGAAGTTCTGCAAGCCCCATGGAAGCCAGCTGTCGTCCCTATTCAATGGAAGAAATTCAACGTTGCGACCCTCATAATTCATCTTAAGCTGAAGCTAGAACCAGAGCAGAAACAGCATATATTCTGCAAGGGTTTAGCATTACACGCCGTCGGGTGCCTACACCTAACAGGCTACTGTCTAGAATACAGGTGGAGTTTTATTCTATAATATATTTGTAAGCAATACTACTGCTTCTGTTTGCAAGATCAGAGTTCACGCTGTATTTGTATACTATTAAAGTACAGAAAGGCGAGCGTAATTTTTAGTTGTTTTAGAAAAAAATTATGGCAGTTGGATTGACCAGTAATTATTAAGGGGTACGTACTATATTAATAAAAATGGCTGAAGAGAAGAAATCTAGATTCATGCAGTCAAATGGCTTTTAGTGGTGACGTTTGGGCTGATGGTATGTCAGATGCTGTAGCATAGACGTCTTAGCCAGAATATTGCGACAACTATTGTAGTGCAGTAGCACACATTAACTGCACCTCTTAATTTGCCCACCAATGCAAACGCATCACACACAGCACACTTGGAAAGGCACGTGTTCTGCGTGCTTGTGTTGGCAGCCTGGTTCCTGCATAATACAAGGGGTTGGTGATAAATATACAATGATGTTCCAGTGCATGAAAATAAGCTTAGGTACTGTATTCGTTTGCTTAATTTACTTTTCATCATCGTCATTCATCTTTTATTATTCCGTTAAGGGCCCCGTGTGGGGTATTACAGAAGGGGGGTGCAAAATAATAATAAAGAAACATCGAAGGAATGGTCATGTACAAAGCAACAAAAAGCAACAACTGAAAGGACACTGCAAAAAAACCTATGAACTAATCAACCTATGAAATTCCGTACTAATTAAATTCGTTTAGGACTTTATGTTCTAGAGCGAAATTTTTTTTACTATAATAAACTCATACTCTATTTATTTTGCAAAGAAACCTTTTTAAGCTGGTTTGGCGCTTGCGCAGCCAGGCCGATATACAGCGATCTAACACTTACTTAATGAACTCTCTATAGAGCTGGAATGTTCGCAACAAAGATATGCGAGATATATCTCCTACCTCTTGCTAGCAATGTCTGTACTAGGAGCTGTCCCTTCACTGCTACAACTTTTTTATCAAATTAAAAGAATAATTTGATGTGAAAGAAGTAGACTCAGTTGTAGTGTTATTGTGTTTTTTACTCAAAGATAACATTCCATTCACCTGTGTATACGGGAAGATACAATTCTGCATGCCATTTCATAACTGGCCACTTCCTAGTTGGGCTCGGATGTTCATAGGAAGGATGCGCTAATTAAACTGGATATTTAGAAGCGAGGCTCACGTTATTATTGGATACGACTTTATATTCCACCAACTGCACACGGTCCAGGCAAAATTACAGTACATTATTTTGTTTTTTCTAGCTCAACTAGCTACATGGAATTAAAGAAAATTGAAAAAAAAAATGAAGTGAACGCACCTGCTCGTTTATAGAGATGATAGCCTGGCTTGGGTGTGGTTTGCCATCGTTGGATTAGCGTAGTCAGTGACGATCTACGCTAGTGCAAATCGCGCGAACGTGGGCGACCACCGGCGCTTGCACAAGCATTACACACCCAGACAATTCACGCACTAATCGCAGGAATCTTCGTCGTTTTTTTTTTTTTTTCATAGGTTTGAAGTCAACCGCAGTAATGTATCGCGGCGTGCTTGAAATGATGCGGCCTGGTACGATCAGCCTTCAGGAACACGCAAATGCTCTGACGCCAAGAGTGGTTTGGCGCACTCGCGCGAAGAATGCCTGTATACAGGTCAACAACTGGCTCATGCCAGGAGTAATGCGACAGCCGCTGCAATAGCACGTAGTCTTCTTGCAGGACGGCTGATCTGTATCGGCAACTCAGTGGAATAATTCCGTTGCCGAAGCACTCCTGAGGATCGCAGCGGTCCCAAAAACGAAGCCTCTGAAAATGGGCAGCATCGTTAACTAAAGAAAAGCTACGGAGAAAACTGGCGTCCATCCGAAAAAGTTGACGAGGCGAGCGACAGATATCAAGGCCGCCATGTTTGCGCACTAACTTCACTCAAGGAGCGATTCAAAGTAGCTGCGAGGCTACCATGACATTGTCGAGTAAAGCGCTCGAGCTTTCCTTCACTCAAGGCGCGTTTCGAGTGGAGGGCGATTTGTGAAACGAAAAACCGCACTCAAGGAGCATTTCGAGTGGAGGGTGGAGTCGAGGTGCGTTTGTGAATACGGGAGTAAGTTGTGTGGGTCGACAAAGGTTCGCCGAATAACAAAATATGCTACGTCATTCACAGTGTTCTGGCTGTTTTCTTCATTGTCACTACAGCATGTTGATATATATATGGGTATATATGCATGTGTACATATATAATACATGTGGCTTTTGCTTCGTAAGTGTAACAGTGTCCCATTTTTCTTTATCCTGTGGAAGTAGTGATAAGCTGTCGCTCTTTTAAAAATTTTTGTTTTTTACAAACATTCCAGTATATGAGATCAGATTATATATAACTGCATGCTTTTTAACATTGTAAATGTCATAATTGGCGCATTATCGCGTGAAAATGGCGGCGCGATCTTGTATCGTCATCTTGTATTCTATCATATAATGCGAATTGATTTCCACCAAATTAAGCCCAATTGTCGCAAATTTTGTTTGTTGACTTAGTTACATTCACAATAGTCTTGTGACCAACTTCAATCTGTAGAGGGTGGAGGGAGACGACCTGTATGCGTTTAGACTTTGTATCCCCTTGATTGAACGAGGAAACAATAATGCAAATCAAGTAAAATTAATTGGCGTTGTCCGCCTCACATGCAGAAATGAACTATCGCCAAACTGCACGAAGCGCTGTGCAGAAACAGGGATGAAAGCAGCAGCATCCTGAGCAAGAATATCAAGGAACAATTTCGGATGCTGAAAATACCGACTGCTTTCGATAAGTAGGAGTCTTCCAGCTGCAGTTGATGAAAATCGGCTTTAAAATAAAACATTTTTGACAAGTAGAAACGCTGAAAAACCAACGAGAAGCGCTTGCACAGCAAATCTCACAAAGGAAACGAATTCCTGCAAGGTGAACTGGGCCCGGTGCGCCTGGGCCCTACAGGATACCTGTGACCATCTGCATGCCCTATAAATCTAACATGGATTATTATTGCAGCCAGGCGCCAGAGAGTGACCCGCGTCGAGGTGTGGAACCACAACCAGGGTAATGGATTCACATGAAGGGAAAATAAACTCCATCAATATTCATCGCCGATACCCCGAACCCGTCGACGAGGTTCTCCAGTGCGCAACGAGAATCAAGGAAATTGAGGAGAACAAGCAGACGCATGATTTGCAAGTATAGAATATTACGGGTTGTAAACAACGTGTATCTGTTCTACACCAAGCCACTGGACGTATTATAAACACTCTTGTGGAAGTTGTTGCATCTGGGTCGCAAGCCCGAAGGGTAGCGTTGGCCTGGCAGCCTGGGGCACAGCTGGAAGCATCCGAAGGTCCTGGCAAAGGATGAGTCGACTGCTAACCGAACAACTTGTTTATTCTAGCATTGCAAAAGAGCGGTCGGTCAGGTCGACCGAAGTGGAGAAACGGGAGACCACGTTACTCGACTGAAGAAATCGAAGCTTCTCTTTTGGCGTCCGGGGGCAGCTGCTTTTATACTCTCGGAGTCGAGGGCAAGAAGGAACGGCTCGGATGAGGCGCACGTGACAGCGGCGCACGGACACGTTGTGACAAGAAGTGACGTATCAGCCGGGCTGGCGCCGGTCAGACCTCGCATCACAGGTGGGGAGCTCCTCTCCCCAGCTGCCGCGCTTTGACAAGCGTGGGCACCAACATGCGCGCACACACACACGCACACACGAAGACACGTCGCATTGAAACATGCCTGGACGCGCTTAGCAGGAGGCATTGCGGCAGCGCTGAACTGGCCAAAATGTCCGCCGCTTTGAACGAAGCGCCGGCGTCCGTTGCATCCGCGCCGGCTATACCGCACGTCGGAGGCGAAACGGAACAAAGTACAGACATTGCACCACAACGCTTGTACAAAGACACGATAAGACTCTATGCAGGCGCGATGGCAAGAGTGGTGCGAGTGATTTAACGAGCGTACCAACAGTAGAAAGCACTGATCTACGTGCAGCGCAATAAAAAATGTTCGAAAGAAACCAAACATTTGCTTAACATACAACTGCGTACGGTTTCAGAAAGAAGGAATGTGCCAGCACAGCTGCACGACAATATTGTCCACTTTATGATTCTCCTGTGGCCTGCTACGGGCTTCCTACCAACGTGTGCAACGATCTAGCGGGCATAGATTCTCTAATTAGTTGGGCCTAAATGATGGCTGCGGTGGAGAAAAACAGAAGTACTTGTCATGATGCCATGGAATACGAAGCGTATCGGTTAATGACGGACGCCCAACTCCCGCATGTGTTAAACTATGTTAATCATGCGTGGATCACATCAGCCGTCCTCGCTGACTTGTCCAGATGCATTGTTACGCCTAATCCTAAGCGTCGTAATGAAACGGACAAGCTACAAAACGAATGAACTGCATCTTCGTTGTGATATGCTGGGTGTGCCGTCCTTTTGGTGCAGCGAGCAAGGAAAGCAGTTTTGGAGAAGAACACGAAGAAAGCATTTATTTGTGGTGGTGCTTTGTTGACAACGGGAGCTTTAGAGAGCATGCATCTTTCAAGAAATGTTGCTTCTCGACCGGGCGGTGCATGAACGGAAGCTGCAACTCGGCTTATCAAATTCGTAATAAAAGCCACATATAACGTATGCAATGCAAGACCTAATGTTAACGCAACTGCAACACCGAGAACTTTAATATACTAACAGAGAATTAATGTGACAGGTACTCATAAAAATAACGCCGGTACCTCTTCTTCAGGAACAGGCTTCGTTGAATACTCTTAAGGAGCTCGTCGACCAACGGAACTGCAAGAGCCATCACACTTGGCAAAACGCCAGGCAAGGCACTCGACACAGGCATTACCTGCGCTGAACTCATCCAAGGCACATGCCGAGGAAACCGCTTCATGAGTGCTACCCCTACCGTGGACGTAGAGCAACATAGCGAGTAACAAACATGCATGGCACCGCGCGCTGCAGAATGAATCGCATCAACGTTCTACTGTTGTAAGAATACAAGAGGAAATTCAGTGCCTCCAGAGTGCTTGACACACGATTTCAACAGACGCGATATGCACATCCAGCACCATAGTGAGCGCTTGGTGCTATTCTAGCAGATAAATATTTGAGAAAGACAGATCATTTGATTGAAAGAAAGCAGAGAGGTCGGCCTGAGCTAACGCGCTCTAGCCTGCTGCTTTGCACAGGGCGAAGGAGAGCGGGGACAGAAAATGTGTGATGAGGGATGATGAAAACATAGAAAGAGGTATGCGCGACGGTGAAAGCAAGCTCAACATTCTGATGATAAACATTCAGAAATCTCATTCATGAAGCCACTATCAGGTTCCCTATCAAGTATGTAGTCACCAATTCAAATGGACTTAAATATAAAGGTGTTAGGACAAAGCTGGTGTGTGGGCCTCTCCTGCGTGATAAGCACAAGCGCGAAACAAAAACTTCATAGCATGTAAAGAGCTGCGATGAGCGGCTCCAGCACGGCGAGCACATGTAGGGCACTTTTAGCGGTCGGGTGCTCGAGACCGCTGAGAATGACGCGCATTTACTCTAACAGGCGTTTCAGCATTTTCTGTACGATCTCCTGCTCATTGTGTCCATCTTCTTCCTTGCCCATAGTGCCACCAGTTTCATTGGCCCTATATTTCTTGGCGTCATGGCACAGATGTCCACTAGGGCCCACTGCTGCGTCCACTAGGGTCCACGTGGCGCTGGGCCTAGAGGGCAGCATCGGCCATTCCGTATCTGTATCAGCAGGTGGAGGTGAATGTTTGCCACGTGCTGTCATCGACCTTGAATTAGCACTAGCCGCTGTTACCGTAATCGATGCACGGACAGGCAGTGGTGGTCGTGGCGACTGTGCCACGCTATGTACGCTCCCCCACAGAATATTTCGGAGTGCGCGAGCGCGTGGCGAAACGACCCTGCTCCCCTGCTATCGGGTGGACCCCTGGTGTCGAGACCGACGCCTGCACACATGCGCGTCCCTCCGAGACTGCAAGCGTGCATGTTTGCGCACTTCCTCCTTGCGCGCCGGCGATATCCGAATGCAGCCGCGAGGTGCCCCTCTTGTGATTGGCGCTGTGGCGGCGTCGACGGGCAAAATTTCGTTTATACAACGGAAATCAGGGGCACTATAGCGTCCAATTTCCAATGTTGTAATCAGCCCTCCGCGATTGGTCAAAAACTTTTTTGGACAACTCGCACTTCACTTGTCTCTCACGCGCCGTCACGAAAACCGTGACAGCTCGCCATCTGATATGACGTGTACACACTGATTATGCATGATTTGACCGAACAAAAGAAAAATAGTTATTTCTGATCCGACGGCTTTTCGCCAATAGCCCCCGGCTATTGGTCAAAAGCTTTCGCACTGCATCCACTTCACCTGCCTGTCGCGCGACGTCACAAAACCGCAAAAATTTACCATGTCAAAGTGACGCGTACGCATTAAAGATGCATTAACATGCCGAAGAAAATTGAATTTTCTTCTGAATAGCCGCAGGCTGCCCCATGCCGAAAGGAATAAAAGATGGCTGCCACAAATCGCTCAGGACGAAACGTTCATTTGAGGGATTGCCAGTCGTTTGTACGCAGGCGCGAGAGAGAAATTCGGGGGCTTTTGCTTATTGAATTTATGACCCTGCCTAGGTATTACGCATGAGGTTTCTTAGCGCGTGTTGTAGGTGTGGGTCTCTAGTCGTGCCGGCAAGCGGACTGGGGTCGAGTTTGTTTACGGTCGGACGCTGGACGCTGGCGCGGTAAAGCAGGGGAAACAGCCAGCTATGTCGTGACGGATCGTAGCTTTCTCGTGCGTTACGGCGACGTACACCTGGTAAATAACATCAGAGATGTTTCTGTGGAATCAGCAACGACCGTAGTGGAGCCCGGGCCGCATATATTGAAAATCTAGAAGGCAGAGCGCGCCTTAGAAACCGCGGTCGAACTCAAGTGGCTGAAAAGCCGCCGGTAACGATGACTGACCCAGTATCAGCGCCGCAGGCGCGAGAAAGTCTGTCCGACGTATTTTCCGAGGCAAAGTTCTGACTGGTGTTGCGCGTCACAAGTTGGCGGCTGGATGTAATTATATTTATTCAACCGTGTTTTTCACTAATTGCAACAACGTGTCATTTTTTTCGCATTATTGGTGGCGCCTCCAGGAAACCAAAGCGGCCTAGGGGACACCATGAACGAGGAGAGCGTTTTATTAGTCTATTGAGACAACCCTGCGTGTCACCGCCCGGTGCTTGCGTCGGCGGTTCGGCAAATTTGACGTTAGCAGATTGGAATAAAAACATATTGGAATCAAATTAAAATAAAAAATGGGCTTTTGCGTGCCAAAACCCCTTTCTGATTATGAGGCAGGCCGTAGCGGAGGACTCGGGAAATTTCGACCACCTGGGGTTCTTTAACCTTCACCTAAATCTAAGCACACCGGTGTTTTCGCATTTCGCCCCCATCGAAACGCGGCCGCCGTGACGGGGAGACGATCCCGCAACCTCGTGCTTAGCAGCCCAACACCATAGCCACTGCTAGAATCTCAGCGCTGACACCCGTTGTTGCAAATGGGTCGCAAGCCCCAAGGGTAGCGTTGGCCTGGCGGCCTGGGGCACAACTGGAAGCATCCGAAGGTCCCGGCAAAGCATGAGTCGACTGGTAACAGAACAACTTGCTTATTCTAGCATCGCAAAAGAGCGGGCGGTCAGGTCGACCGAAGTGGAGAGACGGGAGAGCACGTTACTCGACGGAAGAAATCGGAGCCTCTCTCTTGGCGTCCGGGGGCAGCTGCTCTTATACTCTCGGAGTTGAGGGCAAGAAGGAACGCCTCGATAGAGGCGCACGTGACGGGGCACGGACACGCTGAGAGCCAGGTTGAGACGAGTGTAGTGACGCATCCGCCGGGCCGGCGCCCGTCAGACCTCCTCGCTTCACACTTGGGGAGCTCCTCTCCCCGGCTGCCGCGCTTTGACAAGCGTGGGCACCAACATGCACACACACACACACGCACACTTGAAGACACGTGGCATTGAAACATGCCTGGACGCGCTTGGCGGGGAGGCGTATCGGCGGCGCTGAACGGGCCGAAATGTCCGCCGCTTTGAACGAAGCCCCGGCGTCCGTTGCATCCGCGCTGGCTATACCGCGCGTCGTAGGCGAAACGTAAGAGACCGCCCCGCCGGGGGAAGGAGATCCCGATGGTCAGGGGACTGCATCCGCTGTCCGGAGGGATGTCGCTCGATGATGCTCATAACCGAAGTCGGGCGTCCTTCGGCGTTTCTTGAGCGCAGCGCACAGAGAAGGCCTCGTTCTCTCGTTCAGGTTCACGCAGGACACTGTAAAGTGACTTCGGGAGAGTTGACATTTTTGTTCTCGTTCCCGGCAAGCGTTAGAACTACGCCGAAACTCAACCGCTCAGTCAGCAAGCACGAAACAACCCTCACCAAGTCCTGCCAGGCTCTTCCCCCTTTTATACCACTGCCTAGTTCCTTACAGTAGTCTAGCAGCACTCAGAACGCGTCCTCAAATTGGAAAATTGCACTAGAAAGCACGTCATCACTTTTAAACACTAAACAAAAGCAATATGTTAAAAATCCTGCCTCAGGAAGAAAAACATCAGTAACAAACAACTCTGAGGCTGATTCCTACGTTAGGGGCTTCGACTTAAGCCATCGGCGTTACCGTTGAGACTCCCCTTTTTGTAACGCACCTCAAAGGAATATTGTTGCAAAGCGAGGCTCCAGCGCAGGAGGCGGCCATTTGTGGAAGAGATGGTCTGCAGCCATGGGAGAGGGCAGTGATCCGTCTCGAAGCATGCAAAGCGGAGAACGCAGCGAGTGACCGTACACTAGCTCAGCTGGCGAAAACCCCGTAGCCGCATGCGGCGCGGTCTTTAATGCCAACGTCACCCCAGGCAGACACAGCTCCCAGTCAGTTTGTTGTTCAAACCACAATGCTCTCAACACGCGCTTCATGACGGAGTGGAGCTTCTAAACGGAATTCGACTGTGGGTGCTACACTGAGCTGTCTAACAGCTTTACCCCACACCTTTCGAGAAAGGCTGTCGTCAAAGGGCTAGTAAACACTGTGTCCCGATCTGCGGAAAACCAACTCGCGCAAATATCGACAGTAGTGCATTGACTATCTCAACTGAGCTGAGTTCTTTAAGCGGCACTGCTTCAGGGACCTTTGTCGCTGGGCAGATCACAGTCAAAATGTGTCTGTACCCCGTGGTTGTCACCGGCAGAGGTCCCACTGTATCAATAACGAGCCGTCTAAAAGGCTCCGTAATGATAGGTACCAACTTCAACGGCGCCCTCGATTTGTCCCCTGGTTTGCCCACCCGCTGACAGGTGTCACATGTCCTCACAAAGTGGTCTGCGTCCCGAAAACACCCTGGCCAATAGTACTCTTGCAAGAGACGGTCCTTAGTTTTCTTAACTCCTAGGTGTCCGGACCACGAACCCCCATGCGACAAGCGCAACAGATCCTGACGGTAGCACTGAGGCACGATCAGCTGATCGGACTCCACTCCCCTGCGGTCTAGATACTTCCGGTACAGGACCCCACCTCTTTCCACAAAACGAGCGTTTTTCTTGGCGATACCTTCCTTGACATTGCAGCGTATGTTTTCTAGGCTGCCATCCTTTTTTTGCTCGGCTATCAAAGCCGACCGGCTGACTTTTAGCAACCTATTAAGTCCGTCTGACGTAGGCGCGATGAGCAAATCTGCAGATAGCTCTTCCAACTTTCCGTGTCGGGCATTTCCTCTCCAGTGTCTGGTGCCTTCCACGCTACAGGCTCAATATTATTCAGTTCGGGCGTGCTCTGAATATCAGCTTGCTGCGCCTCTGACCCTTTCTCATTGTTCGACAACGTCGGCCCCGCAACTACCGCCTTTGCAGCGAGCTCCCGAACCTTCGATCTGGTTAAGGCCTGAGCGCTAGCCTCACCAAACAAAAGCCCCTTCTCGCGCAGGAGGTGATCGGACCTGTTCGAAAATAGGTACGGGTACTGCGGGGGCAGCATAGATGACACTGCCGCCTCCGTCTCAAGTGCTCCGAAAGGTCCTTCAATAAGCACTTTTGCTACGGGCAGACACACGCTATGAGCTTCCACGGCTTGCTTGATCCATGCGCACTCGCCCGTGAACATATCGGGTTCTACGTAAGAGGGGTGAACTACATCCATTGTAGCTGCGGGATCACGAAGCACTCGGCACTCTTTCCCGTTTACGAGGAGGTCTCACATGTAAGGCTCGAGAAGCTTCATGTTCTCGTCAGTGCTGCATAACGACCAAAACCCGACTTTTGTTTTTGTTTCCGGACACTGCGCCGAAAAGTGACCCGGCTTCTGGCACGTATAACACACGCGCGCTTGCCTCGTCTCGAACCGCTTTCTGCGTTCAGCTTCGGCTGCCGCCGTCTCCTTAGGTTCGGTCGGACTGCTTTCACTCGCATCTGCACTACGTGTGTTCCCCCTTGCTCTCATGGGTGTGAACTTCGGCCTCTCAAACTTGGAGCCATATTCACCCTTTTGACCGTCCTTAGCTCCGCGAGCCCGGCGCGTCACAAACTCCTCGGCTAGCGCAGCGGCTTCAGCCACCGTACTAACGTCTGGCCTATCCAAGACCCAGTACCGCACGTTTTCAGGTAACCGAATATAAAACTGTTCCAGCCCGAAACACTGCAGAACTTTGTCGTGGTCACCGAACGCTTTCTCTTCTTTGAGCCACTCCTGCATGTTTGACATTAGCCTGTAGGCAAACACTGTATACGACTCACTTTTGCCTTTCTCCTTTTCTCGAAACTTCCGACGGAACGCCTCCGCTGACAGCCTGTACTTTTTTAGCAGACTCGATTTCACTTGGGCGAAATCTTCTGCCTCCTCTCTCTTCAAGCGAGCGACTACGTCGGCCGCCTCGCCGGGTAACAAAGTGAGCAAGCGCTGTGGCCACGTTTCCCGAGAGAACCCCTGCTTCTCGCACGTTCGCTCAAAGTTAACCAGGAACAAACCAATGTCCTCTCCTAGCTTAAACCGCCGCATCAGGTCAGTCATTTTGAACAATACTCGTGCTCCTGCACTGTGTGCCTGACTTCCATTACGAGCGCGTTCCATCTCTACCTCGAGACGCTTCATTTCCAAAGCGTGGTCGCGCTCTTCTTTTTATTTCTCTTTTTGTTCTTTTCGTTCGCGCTCCTGCTTCTCTTTTTGCTCTTTAAGTTCCCGCTCCTGTTTTTTGCGCGCTCCTCAATGGTCTCAAGGCATTCCGACAGCTCGTCATCCTCAGCTTCTAAGTCCAGAATAGCCTTCAGCAGTTCTGGTTTTCCGAGTTTGTCTGAGACATCCAGACCGAACTCTCTTGCAAGCTCCAGCAATTTCGGTTTGCGCAACGACTTCAAATCCATGGCTGCTCTGAATGCTGCTTTCTCTACTGCCTACTATTGTCTTGCCGCAAACTAACCCGGCAGCAACGACAACCACAATTACCAGCTCTGTTTCTGACACTAACAAAAGCCTGGCAAAACTCAGAAGAAGGAAGTCCCGCACTCACCAAACCTCGCAGCCAAGAATTCAGCGCAGTCGTTCCGCTGCAGGCAACCAGTCATCACACAGGGCTCGTTGCACTGCTCCCGGATGGTCGTTGTGCTGCTCAGCATACAGTCAACCGCATATCTTCGCTGCTGGCCTCCGTTGTCGCGATCTCACCGCTGGCAGACAGTTGTTGGAATCTCAGCGCTGACACCCGTTGTTGCAAATGGGTCGCAAGCCCCAAGGGTAGCGTTGGCCTGGCGGCCTGGGGCACAACTGGAAGCATCCGAAGGTCCCGGCAAAGCATGAGTCGACTGGTAACAGAACAACTTGTTTATTCTAGCATCGCAAAAGAGCGGGCGGTCAGGTCGACCGAAGTGGAGAGACGGGAGAGCACGTTACTCGACGGAAGAAATCGGAGCCTCTCTCTTGGCGTCTTGGGGCAGCTGCTCTTATACTCTCGGAGTTGAGGGCAAGAAGGAACGCCTCGATAGAGGCGCACGTGACGGGGCACGGACACGCTGAGAGACAGGTTGAGACGAATGTAGTGACGCATCCGCCGGGCCGGCGCCGGTCAGACCTCCTCGCTTCACACTTGCGGAGCTCCTCTCCCCGGCTGCCGCGCTTTGACAAGCGTGGGCACCAACATGCACACACACAAACACGCACACTTGAAGATACGTGGCATTGAAACATGCCTGGACGCGCTTGGCGGGGAGGCGTATCGGCGGCGCTGAACGGGCCAAAATGTCCGCCGCTTTGAACGAAGCCCCGGCGTCCGTTGCATCCGCGCCGGCTATACCGCGCGTCGTAGGCGAAACGTAACACCACTGAGCAACCACGGCGGGTTCATATTCGAACAGATTTAACTTATAGGGCCCCAAAAGTTAATTTTGGTCTTGCCTGTCTCCTTCTATAGAGCGTCTTTTCTGCCACGCTCTTCTGCGGGAGAACGCCCCTTTCGTAAAAAGAAACAACGAAGATTGGCCACGATAAGGTGCAGCGCAGAACAAAAAATGACTTGTTGCGTTTGTCACTGGGCCCTATGCGTCAGCGCTCGTGACTCGACAAAAAGCGGCCGCCGCGGCGCGCTTGCTCAGGCTCCTAAACACACTTCACATAGTTGTGCCCGTCAAAGCCGCCACAGCAACAATCGCAAGTGGGGCACCTCGCGGCTACATTCGGATATCGCCGGGCGCGCAAGGAGGAAGCGCGGAAACATGCACACTTGCAGATGCTTGCAGTCTCAGAGGGACTCGCGTGAGTGCAGGCGTCGGTCTCGACACCAGGGGTTCGCCGCTAGCAGGGGAGCAGGGTCGTTTCGCCACGCGCTCGCGCTCCCCGCAGTATTTTGTGGGCGAGTGTACCTCTTGTAAAATGGCTCTGTGACGCTTCTTTCGCGAGCGTTTGTCACTTTGGGGAACAGATTGAGCAGCCTCTTTACGTGAAGATTCGTCTCGCCATTTTTCGAAGAATACTAACTCTGTTTCATCTTCGGGAATTCCTTCGAAGTCGCTTTGTGAGAGCCAGTACAGTTGGGACATTTAAATGAAGACGCATCACATTCTATGGTATTATGCTCTCCGCCGCAACGCGAGCAAGTGGCTTTGATTCTACAAATAGCGCTCACGCGTCGTATCTTGAGACATTTCCGGCAATAACAGGCCTCGGAACGAATGGTCGTACACGGTGTATCACGTAGTCCACTTTGACAAACTCAAATAATAACTTGATACTTCGGGAGTGCCTCAAGCGGTGAATTTGAAGAATGACACCGATGACCTTAAACGAATCTTGAGGTCTACATGCTTGATTTCAAGCTCCACGTCGGAAATCGCTCCAGTCGTTGTCTCCTTCCCGTAAGTAATAAAGAAGCGGACAGCGATTGCGCTTAACTGTGGAGTGGTCTTTAATTTCTCCAGTATTGCGGAATGTTTCACATCCATTGCCAGGGTGTTCTTGCTAGCGTTGATCCTGATCTCATTGATTTGCCCAGGTGCCACACTTTCAAAATATTCGTCTAGAAAGTCCTGCTGAGGAAGTTCATGCAGTGTGACGGCGAGAGCGGCACGTAAGAAACCATGAAGGAATCCTGCTCACTCTGATTCGATGAAGTCGCCTCAGTCAACATACGGCGCATCTTCATACGGCGACCCATGGCTACGGTGTACTCGCTGTCAGAGTCCATGGCTTGTGGTGTTGAGCTCTCCCAGGAATCGAGCTGGTCCGAGCATCCAAAGGCATGACGTCCAAAAAATGAGCGATGAAACCGACGACTGACCTTGTTCAGTTGGTCGTGGGAACATCTTGCTCATCCTTGATGAAATGACTCACGAAAATGGCAAAAACGTAAAAAATTGCATAACAGCGAGAATCCCGGAGCGCCACTAAGCTCTGTGCACTTCTTCCTCTCCCTCCAACAGATAATTGAACACTAACACGTTACCGACGACAAGACGCCAACTAGAAGATGGCAGAACTTTCTACAATCGTTGGTGCATATCGCGCGCTAAAAACTCCAGCATGATGAGCATCCAAAAGTATGCTTCTACACGGACTCTACAAGGGCCCTCAGTGAACATAAAAAAGTACGTAACACGTTACCCTTAGCCAGACGCATTCTCAAGCCTGCTGAAGAACTCGAAAAGGCAGAGTAAACGTTGGTCTAAAATGGGCACCTGGGCACAAACGCTTGCCTGGAAATGAGCATCCCGCGAGCTTGCAAATGCACTGTCAAGAAAGGAAAGAACATCTTCTCCAATATCAAAGAGGCAATGGAAACGAGCACACATTGTCCCTTCAAGTAGCACGAGAGCGAGAACTACGTGCCTAAATCACAACGTACTCTCACGATCCCACCCCGCATGACGAGCAAGAAGGAAGTTATTTTATGGCAGCTCCGACTTGGCGTCGCCCTCACAGCGCACATTGTGGAACATTGGCGTCAGCGTCCCCAGTAGTCCAAGCAGCAAGGGGAAGCGAACCCTGGCCAAAGTGTAACAGCAAGAAGTGTATCAACCCAAAGTGTAACAGCAAGCGCGGCAGCTCCGGCGAGCGACGTCACTATTGTCTATGGCTTCAATGCGAGAGCGGCGAGAAGACAACGCAGCCAATTGTATGAGCAGTCTGCAGATCAGTTTGAAGACCGGGTGTGTGCGAGCACGCGCGGCGTTGCGAAGTGTGCACTTGTTGGCGGAGTAGAAGCCTCCCCGTCTTCTCTCTCACGCCCCGCTTTTTTCTTTCTCATAGTCAGGGTCCCCTGTGAGTAACTGACCTAGGTAAACGTACTCCTTCGCAGACTCTAGAGTCTGACTGGCGATTCTGAAGTCTTGTTCCCTTGAGAAGCTATTGATCAATATCTTTGCCTTCTGCATATTAATCTTCAACCCCACTTTTACCCTCTCTCTTTAAGGTGCTGAATCATTTGTTGTAACTTGTCCCCAGTGCTGCAGGACAGAACAATGTCATATCCAAACCAAAGGTTGCTGAGATCTTAGCCCTTGATACTTACTCATCAGTTTTCCCAGTTTAATAGCGTGCATGTTTAATATAACTTAAAAATAACGCGCATGGCTACCAAAGTTAATCATTTCGCAGGCGCAATCTCTCGCCGCCACTCTCGCTGTATCCCTGTAATGCACCCTCGTCTTTACAACGATGTCGTTCCGGCGCAACACCTGCCTTACACCACCTCTCGCTTACTTCCCTTGACTGAATTACGCTTTTATCACGATGTCATTTCTTCTCGTTTCAGCGGGCGGACTCTTACTGCCGACCTCTCATTGGCCGCCTTAGTGGCTTCACCGAACCACCCAATACCCGGTTCCGACACCAGGTTCAACAATTCTGCCTTCAAGAAGGTGTGTGATGCTCCTAGATCTACCAGCCCGAGTGCGATTGGATGGTCCCAGTAGTGCTTTGCTGCATTTTCTTATTCAAGATCTATATGACAATTCTACGAGAAATGTACATAATGTTTGCACATCGCCCAGGTTTCATGAGATGTTAAAGATATGATACGCATATAGAATGAGATATCGTATAAAATTTGCGAGGTGTGGATGATGTGTTACGCAGACTTTTACAAAGGGCATAAGATCGATTCGATGTGCTACGAGAATGCGCAAAACATGTAGGCGATGTGTGCGATGTGCAGCGTAGACCTAACGAGATTACTTATGTGTCAGGTAGCGTGTGATGTCTACGAACAGTAGTCGTGTGAGCAACGTAATCGTTTTGGATGGCTATGAACTGCATACAAAGCACATGTACGTAAGTGTTAGTTCATACAAAGGCTCATAAATGACAGCGAGATTTTATGATTAGTGGTCTCATGCACACGCAAGACCATAATCGATGAGGTGTGACGTCGAACCGATGCGACATATATATCAGCATAAATTACAGAGCGAATAAGAGGTACAGTGCTTCATTTCTGAAATTTCAAGCGCTGAACAGACACATCCCCATGATGATGATTATGTGTAGTGCTTGATGGCGCAAGGGCTAGTTATGACCAAAGATCGCCGTGACACATGGTAATGTTAACGACGTATTGCCGATAGCATGGACAATGAATATTCATGGTGGATTTGACACGGCTGTAGAAGGACCTCGAAATTGGATGTAAATCGCGTAAAACATATAGGTACTAAAGTAGTTAAACCTATTAGTTAGTAATACTGGCTGTGGTAACAGAGTTTCGCTAAAAACGTGATGAAACAAAGCATAGCAGTCACACAAGAACATCAGAAGACCTCTTGTATGCAAGGACTGTTAATCATTGGCTAAAATTACCTGACCAAATGATTTTCAGTCTGCATTCCAGCTAAAAACTCCAAGATGGTTTGCAGATTAAAAAGCGGTTCATTGCTAAGAAAAAAATGCCCGGTGTAGTGGTATGTTTTCGCGATATGCAGAAGGGAAATATTTTTCCTCTTTGCTTCTACTGCAGGGCATCGAATAAGAACATGGAGAACTGAGGTTCTTGGCGCACTTACTACAAGTCGGCGCAACGCTGCCAGTCGAAAGGTAATAGTGTGGCACGTGAACTCGTTTATCTATTACGGGTGAGCGCTTTTAACGTCTAACCCGCGTATTCACAAATGCGCCTCGACTCGACCTTCCACTCGAAATGCTCCTTGAGTGCGGTTTTTCATTTCACAAATCGCCCTCCACTCGAAACGCGCCTTGAGTGAAGGAAAGCTCGAGCGTTTTACTCTAGAATGTGAAGGTAGCCTCGCAGCTACCTTGAATCGCTCCTTGAGTGAAGTTAGTGCGTAAACATGGCGGCCTTCTGATCTGTCGCTCGCCTCGTCAGTTTTTCATATGGACGCCAGTTGTCTCCGTCGCTTTGCTTTAGTTAACGATGCACCACATTTTCAAAGGCTTCGTTTTCGGGACCGGTGCAATCCTATGGAGCGCTTCGGCAATGGTATTCCACTGCGGCGCCGAGACAGATCGGCCGTCCTGTCAAGAAGACTGCAAGCTAGTGCAGTGACTGTCGTATTACTCCTGGCATGGGCCAGTTCTTGATCTGCATCCAGGCACTCTTCGTGCGAGTGCTCCAAAACTGCTATTGGCGTCAGAGCATTTACGTGTTTCTCGCAGCTGATCGTACAAGGCCGCATGAATTCAAGCACTGCGCTATACATAATTGCGGCGGACCTCAAAGCTATGAAAAGAAAACAACGACAAAGATTCCTGCGATTAGTGCGTGTATTGACTGGATGTGTATTGCTTGTGCAAGCGCCGGCAGTCGCCCACGTTCGCGCGGTTTGCACTAGGGTAGATCGACACTTACTACGCTAATCCAAGGACGGTGAAGCACAACGCAGCAAGGCGATCATCTCTATAAACGAGCAGGTGCGTTCACATTATTTTTTTTTTCAATTTTCTTTCATTGCATGCAGCTAGTTGCGCTAGGGAAAACAATATAATGCACTGTAATATTGTGTGGACCGTGTGCAGTTGGTGGAATTTAAAGTCGTAACCAATAATTATGTGAGCCTTGCTTCAAGATATTCAGTTTAATTAGTTATCTTGCCTATGAACATCCGAGCCCAACGAGGAAGTGACCACTTGTGAAATGGCATTCAGAGTTATACGTGCATGTATACACAGGTGAATGGAATGTTTTATTTGAGTAAAAACCACAATAACAATACAACGGAGTATACTTTTTGCACATCACATTATTTTTATTGTGGTAAAAAAAGCTGTAGCAGCGCAGTGACAACTCCTATTATAGACATTGCTAGCAAGTGGTAACAGATATATCTCGCGTATCTTTCTTGCGAACATTCCTGCCCTCTGGAGGCTTAATTATGTAAGAGTTAGATCACTATATGTCGGTCTGGCTGCGCAAGCGTCAAAACAACTGAACCATTTTCTTTGCAAATATAAATAAAAAAGTATGAGCTTATTATAGTAAAAAACGTCGCGCTCGAAAACATGTCTTAAACAAATTTATTTAATACGAAAATTAAACTCAAGAAAACGAATACACTACACCTACACTTCTTTTCATGAACCTTAACATCATTGTATATTTATAACCAACCCCTTGTCTTATGCAGGTACCAGGCTGCCAACACAATCATGCAGAGCAACTGCCTTTCCAACTGTGCTGCGTGTAACGCGCTTGCATCAGTGTGCAAGTGAAGAGCTCCAGTTAATGCGTCCTGCTGCACTACAATTGTCGCAATATTCTGGCTAAGACGTCTATCCTACAGCATCTGACATCCTATCAGCTCAAACATCACCATTAAAATCAGTTTGTCTGCATGCATTTGCCTTCAAAAGACACGTTGTAGCTGAAGTGATTGTAATATTTGTCCGTGTTTTTTTTTCTTCAGCCATATTTATTAAATAGTATGTACCGTTTAACAATTTCTGGTCCATCCAAGTGTCAATATTTTTTCTAAAACAACTTAACATTATGCTCGTCTTTTTGTACTTTGATAGCATGCAAATAAAGCGTGAACTCTGATTTTGCAAACAGAAGCAGTAATATTGCTTACAAATATATTCCAGAATAAAACTCCACCTGTATTCTAGACAGTAGCATGTCGGGTGTAGGCACCCGACGGCATGTAATGGTAAACACTTGCAGAATATATGCTGTTTCTGCTCTGGTTCTAGCTTCTGCTTAAGAGGAATTATGAGGGTCGCCACAATGAATATCTTCCATTGGATAGGCATGACAGCTGGCTTCCATGGGGCTTGCAGAAGTTCACCAATTGACCGAGGAACAAAACGCAGGGTAGCAGCGTGCCTTGTAGGATCCCAAATTATGCCAAATGGTGGTGCAGACTGTCACAATGATGATCCTGAAAAATACAGTATAGAGTGCATCACTACCGTTACTTCAGGCAAGCTGCGATTAACCATAAAATTATGGAACATTTCTTAATGTACACTAGATCATGCTCAAGTAGCTTCAGCATACCAAAGTGCTGGCTACAAATACTACGAAACTGCTGCATCACAAATTGTGGGCCATAAGAAGCTCACATCGCAATTGCAACGCATCGGCAACGGGTGACTTCGCACATGATAATCATGAATATACGGTCTCCAAAACAAGGTTATATGACAGTTAAACAGGTATAAAATATACATTTCATTTCATTATGGTATAGGTGTTTCATGTTTGTGGTTCGAAATAACGCAGTGCTTATTTCGCCATTTTGTCAATGTAGGGAGACGTAACGTCAATAGTATTACAAAGTTGACGAAAATAAGCACAGACTAATTATCGGGTAGGTTAGTCAAGTACTTCTTGAGCACCTAGGTTCTTTCAGGGAAGCGGGCTGGTGCAATTCCGAAAGGGCACGCACGGTATCTACCGATGCTTGCAGGTCTGCCACAAGCCTTGCTGTGCAGCACAGACATTGATTTTTTTCATCAACTGATCCTTCCAAAGCCCACGTCCTGCACCAGAGCGCCAAAAATTTTACGTACACTGGGCCTTCACGCGCTAAGTAAAATCAGTTTACCTAAGCAACGGAAATGAAAAGACATAGAACAACTAAAAGAAAATGTGGCCACAGCGTGAAATTAAAGGACAGTTTATGGAACATACATCAAATGCCACCACATAGCACATTGAAAAATGTAAGGAGAAAGAACACTGATGCTGGTGATGAACAACTGACAAGTGAATTTTCAGAATATTAAAACATTGCGTAGCGTGTATGTGATGTGAGGAATCACTGAAATGTACGCACCAGTGCTGGTTCATTGACTATGTGTGCAACAATTTGAACAAACCGACTAACCACCACGGTTTCTAAAACAAAGTACGGGACTCAAAAACGCTTTTCTTCAGCCTGACGGTGCTACGCACACAAGCGTATGCATTCTGCCACGTGTATACTATAACGGCTTCTCCTCAATACTGAAAGATTTCATACGCGATACTGGAATGACCGTTGGACATAAGCGCCAATAGGTACATTCTGCATTTTTGTTTAAAAAAGCGGAACCACTTACAGACTGGCGTACCGAATCTCCCACAAGCTCCGATTAGGCAAAAAAAAAAAAAAAAAAAACGTTTTGCGCAAGCTCATGCTGCCTCAAATATTCATCAGGTTCTAATATCCGCAACGTGAACAACAGTCATGCTTGAGTACATTGGAAACGTTTTATCGACAACGCCGCAGCAACCTCGCGAAAACCGCTTCAATATAATGTGCTCCTATGCAAAAATGTTTAACTCACCCGTATTTTCTGTCCTCTTGTTGCTTTCAGCAAACATTCAGCGCCAATCGGTCTTGAATATTGAAGGTAAACAAAGCTGCGCATCCGCCATTCCATCTGTGGCCTCCTTCGTAGTCAATCCGGCTCGGTCACCATGCACACAGGGACAAAATGACCCATAATAACCGCGATTAATGACCGCAACGGAAACCACCAATGAAGCAATAGGAAAACTAAGAGAAGCGGAAAAATTCCGCCGCAAGTTTTCTTGGTTTTCAGCCATGCGCCATGTTCTCAGCTGTTGGGGTGCGATTGTTGCCAGACCTCAAACACAGCTGCCGCTTGATATATCAGTCGAATGCTCAAAGTGGCAGCGTTGCCGAGCTAAAGTTGTGCATTGCGCCATGTAGTTGTTTGATTAGGAAGACGAATTAAAGGAAACACACATCTGTCTTAAATAACTGCAATTTGGATAAGCACATTTAGGTATAGTGTCGATATCAGACGCTTTTCTCGGTCGGTGCACTTCACTCGAGTCGAGGGCGCATTTTGAAGGTGTTCCTTGGCGGAGGAAAGGTGGAGTAGTGTTCATAAAACGCTACGGGGCCTTGAGTGAAGGAAGCCCCGTCGCCTCGACTTCGCTGAGTCGAGGAGAAGCGTTGAGTGAAGGCGTGTTTAAGAATAAGGGGGTAACCCACGTATTCACAAACGCATCTCGACTTGACCCTCCACTCGAAATGCTCCTTGAGGGCGGTTTTTCATTTCACAAATCGCCGTCCACTTGAAACGCGCCTTGAGTGAAGGAAAGCTCGAGCGCTTTACTCCAGAATCTCAAGGTAGCCTCGCCGCTACCTCGAGTGAAGTTAGTGCGTAAACATGGCTGCCTTGCGATCTGTCGCTCGCCTCGTCAGCTTTTTCCGATGGATGCCAGTTGCCTCCGTAGCTTTTCTTGGGTAAACCGTGCTGCAAATTCTCAAGGGCTACGTTTTAGGAACTGGTGCAGTCGTCTGGAGCGCATTGGCAACGAAATCGTTCCACTGCGGCGCCGAGACAGATCGGTCGTCCTGTCAAGAAGACTGCGAGCTTGTGCAGTGACTGTCATCTTACTCCGTGCATGAGCCAGTTGATGACCTGCACACGTGTATTCTTCGTGCCAGTGCTCCGAAACTACTATCGACGTCAGTGCATTCACGTGTTTCTCGCGGCTCATGTAGAAAGCCGCATCAGTTCAAGCACGGCGCGATACATAACTGCGGGGGACTTCGAACTTGTAAAAAGAAAACAGCTACGAAGATTCCTGTTATTAGTGCGTGTATTGCCTGTGTGCGTGTGTCGCTTGCGCCGGCGGTCGCCCCGTCGGCGCTGTTTGTACTCGGGCAGATCATCAATGCCTACGCTAATCCAAGGACGGCGAGGCACACCGCAGCAAAGCAAGCATCTCTGTACACGAGCAGCTGCGTTCACTTTAATTTTTGCAATTTTCTTTAATTTGATGCGGCTAGTTGCGCTAAGTAAAATCAGAAATGTACTGTAATTTCGCGCTGACAGTGCTGTTGGTGCAATTTAAAGTCATAAGCAATAATTACGTAATCCTTGCTTCAAACCATGCAGTTTAATTAGCTTGTCATTCCTATGAAGATCCGAGCTCAACGAGGAAGTCACCAACCATGAAATGGTATTCAGAATTATGCCTGCACGTATACACGGGTTAATGTAATGTTTTGTTCGAATAAAAGACAGAGAATAACAATACAACAGAGTAGAGTTATTGTACATCACATTATTTCTTACTCCGATAAATAAAGGTGTAGCAGTGTAGTGACAGCTCCTAATACAGACAGTGCTAGCAAGTGTTAGCAGATATATCTCGCACACCTTTATTGCGAACATCCCAGCTCTCTATAGGGTTCATTATTTAGGTGTTAGATCATTGTATGTCGGTCTTGCTGCGCAAGCGGTAGACCAGCTAAAAAATCTTTATTTGCAAATAAAAATAAACAAAAACAGTACGAGCTAATTAATGTAAAAAAAAATCGCGCTATAGAACACAAAATCCTTAAACGAATGTATTATTACGAAATGTAAACTAAAGACAACGAATACAGTACCTAATCTAGTTTTCATGGACCTTTCTTAACGTCATTGTATATTTTATTACCAACCCTTTCTCTTATGCGGGAACCAGGTTGCCAACACACGTACGAAGAGCAACTGCCTTTCCAACTGTGCTGTGTGTGCTGCGCTTGCATTGGTGTCCAAGTGGAGGAGAGGTCCAGGTAATGTCCTGCTGCACTACAATAGCCGTCGAAATATTCTGCTTAAGACATCTATCACTTTTCTGATATCATACGAGCTCGAACATCACCACTAAAAGCAGTTTGACTGCATGGATTTGCCTTCATAGACACGTTGTAGCTGAAGTCAATGTATTTTTCATCCAGATGTCCTTTCTTCAGTAAAAAAAAAAAAAAAAAAAAAAAAATATAGGGTTTAACGTGCCAAAACCACTTTCTGATTATGAGGCACGCCGTAGTGGAGGACTCCGGAAATTTCGACCACCTGGGGATCTTTAACGTGCGCCTAAATCTAAGTACACGAGATTTTTTTTTCTTCAGTAATATTTATTAAGACAGTAGGTACCCCTTAATAATTTCTGGTCAATTCAAGTGCCAATTTTTTTCTAAAACAATAAATTACCATTATTCTCGCGTTTTTCTACTTGATAGTATGGAATACAGCGTGAAATCTTATCCTACAAACAGAAGCAGTAATGAAGGAGAATTAAGAAAAGGGGTTAACCAAGGGGTGCGATTTTTAATAATCAAATAATGAGAAGCCAACAAGTAAAGTAACCAAAGACAACATAGGGAATATTACTTGTACTTACTAATTGAACTAAAGAAATTATGAAGAATTAGCAATAAAACTGGATGAAAAAACTTGCTGCAGGTGGGGAATGATCTAGTTCTAGTAGTAGTAGTAGTAGTAGCAGGTCGTTCTAGTAGTAAAATATAAGTACACAGGAAAGTGGGCGGGAAAACGGCGCCGCGGTAGCTCAATTTTAGAGCATCGCATGCCTATGGCAAGTTGTTTTCTCATCCACTTTCATTGCCATTAATTTGTAATTTCTTTAATTCAATTAGTAAGTACAAGTATTTTCTCCTATGTTGTCTTTGGTGTCTTCGCTTGTTTGTTTCCAAGGATATAAACAGAAGGAGTAGTACTGCTGACAAATATATTCTAGAATAAAACACCATCTCTGTTCAAGACAGTAGCCTGTCGGGTGCAGCCACGCGAGGGGATGCAGTGGTAAATTCTTGCATAATATATGCTGTTTCTACCCTGCTTCTAGCTTTAGCTTAAGAGAATTTATGACGGCCCGAACAATGAGTTTCTTCCATTGGATGGGCATGACAGTTGGCTTCAATGGGGTTTGCAGAACTTCAGGGTTTGACCGAGGTACAACACCCAGGGTAGCAGCGCGTCTTGTGGTATCCCAAAATAGGCCAAATGGTGATGCGGACTGTCACAATGACAATACTGAAAAATACAGTATTTAAGAAAAGCTGAGATCAACCATCAAGACTATGGCATATTATTAATCTACACTTGCTCATGCTGAAGTAGCTTCAGCATGCCACTAAATATTGAAGTGCTGCCTACAAATGCTACGAAAGTGTTGCATCACAAATTGTAGGCAGCAAAAGCTCCTGTCGCAGCTGCAACGCACCACGGGCAACTGACGACTTCGCCCATCATATTCATGCTATGTAAAACAAAAATTATATCACAGCTGAAGGGGAATAAAAAATTAATTTTATTTCATTATGACATGGCTGTTTCATGTTTGTGGTTCTAAATAACACGGTGTCCATTTCGCCATTTTGGGAATATGGGGCCACGTAACATGAATATTTTTACAAAGTTTATGAAAATAAACACAGACTAATTACCGGGTAGGTTAGTCAAGTACTTCGTGAGCACCTAGCTTCTTTCAGGGTAGCGAGCTGGTGCAATTCCAACAGGCAGGCACCATATCTATCGATGCTTTCAGGTCTGCCAGAAGCCTTACTGTGCAGCACAGGCATTGATTTTTTCATCAGCTGGTCCTTTCAAAGCCCACATCATGCACCAGAATGCCAAAACATTTATGTAGACAGGGCGCTCGCGCGCTAAGAAAATTCAGTATACATAAGCAACAGAAATAAAAAGGCGTAGCACAACTAAAGATATGTCGACATTGCGTGAACTTGAAAGCACAGTTTATGGAACGTGCATCAGCTGCTACCACATAGCACACTGAAATAGTTAAGCCGAAAAACAAATGGCGGTGATGAAGTACTGACCAGTGAATTTTCGGAAGATTAAAACATTGCGTAGCGTATATGTGAAGTAAGGAAGCACAGGAAATGCAGGCACCAGTGCTGGTTCGTTGAGCATATGTGCTACAAGTTGAGCAAGCCGACTGACCACCACGGCTTCTAAAACAAAGTATAAGACTCAAAAGGCGCTTGTTTTGTTTTTGTTTTTTCAACCTGCCGGAGCTACGCACTCAACCATATACGCATTCTGCCACATGTATACTATAACTGCTTCTCCTACACCGAAAGATTTCATACGCGGTACTGGAATGATTATTGGTTGCTAGCACCGATCCGTACCTTCTACATTTTCGTTTAAAAAAGCGAAACCCACAACAGATTGTCGTGCCTAATCTGCCACAAGTTCCCATTAGTAAAAAAATATATATATGTTTTGCACGAGCTTATGCTGCCTCGAATATGTTTCAGGTACTAATTAAAGGCCGCAGAATGAGCAAGTGGAGTCAATCATGCTTGTGCACATCGGAAACAGCTTATCGACAGCGCAGCGGCAACCTCAAGAAAACCGCACTGACATACTGTGCTTCCATGAAATAATGGCTCACTCACCCATATTTTCTGTCCTGTTGTTGCCTTCAGCAAACTCACAGCACCACTCGGTCTGGAAGATAAACAAAGCTGCCCATCGGCCGTTCCATCTGTGGCCGCAGAATTCATTCAGTCTGGGTCACCATACGCACAAGGACGAAATCACCCATCATAACCGCGATTAACAACCGCAACGTCTGTCAGCAATGAAACACTAGGAAACAAAGAGCAGCGGACAAATGCCGGCGCAAATTATCTTGGTTCTCAGCCATGCGCCATGCTCTCAGCTGTTGGGATGCGATTGTTGCCAGACCTCAAACACAGTATGAGAACAAAGAAAAACTGTGCAAGAAAGAACAAGACAGAGAAAGAACCACACGACACAGGCGCTTTCTCTGTCTTGTTCTTTTTTGTGCAGTTTTTCTTTCTTCTCATAATGTCATACCAACTAGCCCCTCACCGTACGCTTCTAGACTCAAACACAGCTCCCGCTTGCTCTATCAGTCGAACGCTCACAGTGGCGGCGTTGCCGAGCTACAGTTGTGCATTTCGCCGTATTGTTGTTTGATTAGGAAGACGAATGAATTGAAACACATATTGGTCTTAAATAATGGGACTTTAATAAGCACATTGAAGAATAGTCTCGATACCAGACGCTTTTCTCGGTCGATAAGCTTCACTTGAGTGGAGGGCGCATTTTCAAGGCGTTCCTTGGCGAAGTAAAGGTGAAGTAGCGTTCATGAAACACAACGGCGCCTTGAGTGAAGCAAGCCCCGTCGCCTCGACTTGGCTGAGTCGAGGAGAAGCTTCAAGTGAAGGCGTGTTTAAGAATACGGGGGTAAGTGTGCACTATTCTTAATCAAACAAAGAAGTACTTCCTTATGTCGTGCTGTTTTTCCAGTTATCTAGTTTCGTTCTTTCGGTTTTATCATATACAGCTTGACCAATACTTGAGTATTCGACTGTCGTTGCCAACGTTTCCTTAGCTTACGGCGTAGATAAGATTTGAAGTTTGCGCAAGGGAAAGGGATGTTTGCATCTGTGTCGCTAAAAGTTACTAACGTCGCAATTTCGTCAGCAACTTCAGTGCCTTCTTTACCATTAGGGCCAGGTACTCAGCATATGACATTCATTTGGTTACACATATATGCGGAGCACAACGGACTGTATACCTCACTAAACACTCAGTTCTTTTGTTTTCTTGGACTAAGTAGGGCTCTGAATACACTTTATGAATCTTTAAGCACAGTAGTCGTAGCGAGATTTGTGAGCCGTATGTTTTGAATAACCGAGAGTATAGCGTGGGTTTAGACTGTAAAGATACTTGTGTGTGGATTTAGTGCCCCAGATATTGAAAATGAAGGTCCGAGAGCTGCGTAAGAAACTCTATTAGAGGACTTGGAAGTGTTTCTATGGTATTGTGCACAGGAGTACTTATCTTGAAGTTCACGAAAATGGGATTGTATATGTGCTTTTGGTGCACGCATTGATATTTCTGCGAAGGAGATGTCCCATTCAGTGGTCTGCGATTCCCACGATGGGGGCAGGTGAGTGGGAGCCATTAGGACATTCCCTACAACTGGAACACCAGTTTCTTCTGCCAGTGCTATCAAACAAAGGTTCGACGGAGCCCTAAAAACTGGGCGATTAAGAAATAGCCTGGCAGTAGACATGGCATGAATAGAATGGTGACATTGTATAGATGACATTGAATAGATGAACGAGAAGAGAGGGGGTTAACCGAGGGTCCCGATTTTTTATGTCATATCATAAGAAGCCAACAAACACTGACACCAAGGACAACATAGGGGAAATTACTTGTGCTTAAATGATGAAATAAAGAAACAATAAATTAATGTAAATTAAAGTGGATGAAAAAACAACTTGCAGCAGGTGGGAACCGAACCCACAACCTTCGCATTTCGCGTGCGATGCTCTACCAATTGAGGTACCGCAGCGCTGTTTCCCCATCTACTTTCTTGGGTATTTATGTGTACTAGTAGAACCCTGGGAGTGTTAGCCAGCGCCACCACTCACAGGCCTTGGCGGCGGACGTGGAACGCCCTTTTTGCCGCAGGCGTCACGAGAACGTGATCTTTTTGGGTGAAGGCAACTGGTGAATAAACCCACACATGCTACCTGAAGGCATCAATATTGCCGGATTCGATACCCTCGTTATGTAATGAACGAGAAGAGAGGGGATTAACCGAGGGTCCCGATATTTTATTAGTTATATCATAAGAAGCCAACAAGCACGGACACCAAGGACAACATAGGGGAAATTACTTGTGCTTAATAAATGAAATAAAGAAACGATAAATTAATGGAAATTAAAGTGGATGAAAGAAAAAAACAATGTTGCCGGATTCGAGGGTCTCGAATCCGGCAACATTGATGCCTTCAGGTAGCATGTGTGGGCTTATTGACCAGCTGCCTTCACCCAAAAAGATCACGTTCTCGTGACGCCTGCGGCAAAAAGGGCGTTCCACGTCCGCCGCCAAATTCTGCGAGTGGTGGCGCTGGCTAACACTCCCAGGGTTCTACTAGTACACATAAATACCCAAGAAAGTGGATGGGGAAACAGCGCTGCGGTAGCTCAATTGGTAGAGCATCGCACGCGAAATGCGAAGGTTGGGGGTTCGGTTCCCACCTGCGGCTAGTTGTTTTTTCATCCACTTTAATTTCCATTAATTTATCGTTTCTTTATTTCGTTTATTAAGCACAAGTAATTTCCCCTATGTTGTCTTTGGTGTCAGTGTTTGTTGGCTTCTTATGATATGATTGAATAGATGGGTGACATTGTTGAGTAGCCGTAAAGGCTACTCACCAATAGACCATACTCACACTATCAATCAGGTGATAGAATTATGTTCGGAATATAACCAACTTTCATACATAGCTTTCATTGATTACGAGAAAGCGTTTGATTCAGTCAAAACCTCAGCAGTCATGGAAGCATTGCGGAATCAGGATGTAGACGAGCCGTATTTAAAAGTACTGAAAGATATCTATAGCGGCTCCACACCCACAGTAGTCCTCCATAAAGAAAGCAACAAAATACCAATAAAGAAAGGCGTCAGGCAGGGAGATACGATCTCTCCGATGCTATTCACCGCGTGTTTACAGGAGGTATTCAGAGACCTGGATTGGCAAGAATTAGGGTAAGAGTTAATGGAGAATACCTTAGTAACTTGCGATTCGCTGATGATATTGCCTTGCTTAGTAACTCATGGGACCAATTGCAATGCATGCTCACTGACCTGGAGAGGCAAAGCAGAAGAGTGGGTCTAAAAATTAATCCGCGGAAAACTAATGTTTAACAGTCTCGGAAGAGAACAGCAGTTTACGATTGGTAGCGAGGCACTGGAAGTGGTAAGGGAATACATCTACTTAGGACATGTAGGGATCGCGGATCTGGATAAGGATACTGAAATATTAAGAGGAATAAGAATGGGCTGGGGTGCGTTCGGCAGACACTCTGAGATCATGAACAGAAGGGTTATCATTATCTCTCAAAAGAAAAATTTGTAACAGCTGTGTATTACCAGTGCGCCCGTACGGGGCAGAAACCTGGAAGCTTACGAAAAGGGTTCTACTTAAATTGAGGACGCCGCGACGAGCTATGGAAAGAAGAATGATAGGTGTAACATTAAGCGATAAGAAAAGAGCAGATTCGGTGAGGGAACAAACGCGAGGTAATAATATTGTCACGTGGTAGTCACGGTGAAGAAAGCAGCAATACGGTGGAATACAAAAATAGCTTTTATTGGGCGAACCTGTGCCTTCAAAAACAGGCCAAACTTATAGCACAACGATAGCGGCGAACACGGTCGGCGATCGTCGAAAATCTGATCAGCGAGTCAAGCGCGTCGGCTTTTATAAAGCAGTCGTCGAATGTTCCAGACTAATCGTTTGGACCCGCGTGCCTTCCACAAAGTTCTACACCATTCGCGTTACGCGATGAAATCAGATAACACAAGGTTCGGCGACAACAGACAGCCGGGTAGAAGCATCGATAACTTTCCAGAAACGTCGGATACATGCAGGCGCGTCCCTCGCTGTGCGATTACAGTTGTTAAGCGGCGAAACGTTGTCGCCCGATAAAGATAAGTACGCGTGTCAATACCCCCTCTTAAAAAGCATCGACCCGATGCTGCCAACAAACGAAGTTAATAAACGAAAGCACTCGTAGCAAAGAAAAGAACAAAAATGACGAAGTTCGTCAGCGTCCGTAAAAGGGTTTAAGGCGCACCACGTGGACCACTTCAGATCGTGCGCGGTGCCGCTGTGAATGCGAAATGCCGTCTGGCACGACCTCATAGTCCAGAGCGCCAATACGTCGGATGACCTTGTAGGGTCCGAAATAGCGTCGGAGTAGTTTCTCACTAAGTCCTCGTCGGCGTATCGGGGTCCAGACCCAAACACGGTCGCCAGGCTGGTACTCGACGAAGCGTCGTCGGAGGTTGTAGTGTCGGCTGTCGGTCCTCTGCTGGCTCTTGATTCGCAGGCGGGCGAGCTGTCGGGCTTCTTCGGCGCGCTGGAGATAGCTAGCGACGTCAACATTCTCTTCGTAAGTTACGTGCGGCAGCATGGCGTCAAGCGTCGTCGTCGGTTTCCTGCCGTAGACCAGCTTGAACGGCGTGATCTGTGTTCTTTCTTGCACCGGCGTGTTGTACGCAAAGGTTACGTACGGCAGGACCGCGTCCCACGTCTTGTGGTCGACGTCGAGGTACATTGCTAGCATGTCGGCGAGGGTCTTGTTCAGGCGCTCCGTGAGACCATTCGTCTGCGGATGGTAGGCAGTTGTCCTCCTGTGGCTTGTCTGGCTGTACTGCAGAATGGCTTGGGTGAGCTCTGCTGTAAAAGCCGTTCCTCTGTCGGTGATTAGGACTTCTGGGGCACCATGTCGCAGCAGGATGTTCTCGACGAAAAATTTCGCCACTTCGGCTACGCTGCCTTTTGGTAGAGCTTTAGTTTCAGCAAAACGGGTGAGACAGTCCGTCGCCACGACGATCCACCCATTCCCGGATGTTGATATCGGAAACGGCCCCAACAAATCCATCCCAATCTGCTGGAATGGTCGGCGAGGAGGTTCGATCGGCTGTAGTAATCCTGCTGGCCTTGTTGATGGTGTCTTGCGTCGTTGGCAGTCTCGGCATGTCTTGACGTAACGGGCGACGTCGGCGGTCAGACGCGGCCAGTAATACCTTTCCTGTATTCTCAACAGCGTCCGGGAGAGTCCGAGGTGTCCAGCGGTTGGATCGTCGTGTAGGGCGTGCAGTATTTCTGGACACAGCGCTGACGGTACAACAAGAAGGTAGCTGGCGCGGACTGGTGAGAAGTTCTTCTTCACGAGCAGGTTGTTTTGTAGCGTGAACGAAGACAACTCGCGCTTAAATGTCCTAGGGACAACGTCGGTATTCCCTTCTAAATACTCGACGCGGCGTTTTAGTTCGGGGTCTGCTCGTTGCTGTTTAGTGAAGTCTTCCGCGCTTATTATCACAAGGAAGGCGTCGTCGTCCTCGTCGTCTTGCGGCGGGGGATCGATGGGGGCGCGTGATAAGCAGTCGGCGTCGGAGTGTTTTCTTCCGGACTTGTATATTACCGTGACGTCATATTCTTGTAGTCTGAGGCTCCACCGCGCCAGCCGTCCTGAAGGGTCCTTTAAGTTAGCTAGCCAACACAATGCGTGATGGTCACTGACACCTTTGTATGGCCTGCCATAGAGGTAAGGGCGGAATTTATCTGTAGCCCAAATGATGGCGAGGCATTCCTTTTAAGTCGTAGAATAGTTGCTTTCCGCTTTTGACAGCGACCGGCTAGCATACGATATCACCCTTTCAAGTCCTTTCCTCTGGACTAGGACGGCACCGAGGCCTAGGCTACTGGCGTCAGTGTGGATTTCGGTATCGGCGTCCTCGTCGAAGTGTGCAAGTACCGGCGGCGACTGCATGGATCGTTTGAGCTCTTGAAATGCCTTGGCCTGCGGCGTTTCGCACTTGAACGCGACATCACATTTGGTTAGATGTGTTAGTGGCTCCGCGATGCGTGAAACGTCCTTGACAAAGCGCCTATAGTAGGCACACATGCCAAGGAATCTGCGCACTGCCTTCTTGTCGGTTGGCTGCGGGAACTTTGCGATGGCAGCTGTCTTCTGTGGGTCGGGGCGTACTCCTGATTTGCTGATGACGAGGCCTTGGAATAGAAACTCGTCGTAAGCGAAGCGGCACATTTCCGGCTTCAGAATGAGCCCTGATGAGTTTATGGCCTCTAATAGTGTCGCAAGCCACCTAAGGTGATCGTCGAAATTTTCGGCGAAGACAACGACGTCATCGAGGTAAACAAGGCACGTCTGCCACTTCAGTCCTGCTAACACCGTGTCCATGACGCGCTGAAACGTTGCAGGCGCCGAGCACAGTCCGAATGGCATGACCTTGAACTCGTAGAGGCCGTCTGGCGTGATGAAGGCAGCCTTTTCGCGATCTCTCCCGTCGACTTCTATTTGCCAGTAGCCAGACTTGAGGTCCATCGACGAGAAGTATTTAGCGTTGCAGAGCCGATCCAATGCGTCGTCTATCCGTGGAAGGGGGTACACATCCTTCTTCGTGATCTTGTTCAGTCGACGATAATCGACGCAGAAGCGTAGGGTTCCGTCCTTTTTCTTTACCAGGACTACAGGAGAGGCCCACGGGCTTTTCGACGGCTGGATGATGTCGTCGCGCAGCATTTCGGCGACTTGTTGCCTAATAGCTTCACGTTCTCGTGTCGAAACTCGGTAAGGGCTCTGGCGGAGTGGTCGAGCGCTCTCTTCGGTTACTATGCGATGCTTTGCAACTGATGTTTGTCGAATCCTCGATGACGTCAAAAAGCAGTCTTTGTATCATCGGAGAAGACTTCTGATCTGTTGCTGCTTACTCATAGGAAGACTTGGATTCACGTCGGAGTCTGGTTCGGGGACACTGCTCATCGGGGTAGATGCGGCTGAATCCGAGAGGACAAAGGCATTGCTGGTTTCCACAATGTACTCGATGTATGCGATCATCGTGCCCTTGTTGATGTGCTTGAACTCTTGGCTGAAGTTTGTTAGCATAACTTCCACTTACCTTCCGTGGAGTCGAGCGATCCCTCTTGCGACGCCAATTTCACGGTCGAGCAGTAGATGTTGGTCGCCCTCGATGACGCCTTCTACGTCAGCGGGTGTTTCAGTGCCGACGGAAATAATAATGCTGGAGCGCGGCGGGATGCTCACTTGATCTTCGAGCACACTCAAGGCGTGGTGACTACGACAGCTCTCCGGCGGTATCGCTTGATCTTGTGACAGCGTTATCGATTTCGACTTCAGGTCGACGACTGCGCCATGTTGATTCAGGAAGTCCATGCCGAGAATGACGTCTCGTGAACACTGTTGGAGGACAACGAAGGTGGCAGGGTAAGTCCGGTCATGAACGGTAATTCTTGCCGTGCAGATCCCAGTCGGCGTAATCAGGTGTCCTCCAGCGGTCCGAATTTGAGGGCCTTCCCATGCAGTCTGAACTTTCCTCAACTGGGGAGTGATGGGTCCACTCATGACGGAGTAATCGGCTCCTGTGTCTACTAAGGCGGTGACTGCGTGGCCGTCGAGAAGCACGTCGAGGTCGCTGGTTCTTTGTCTTGCGTTACAGTTAGGTCTTGGCGTCGGATCACGGCTGCGTCGTGTTGAACTGAAGTTGGAACGTCGTGTCGTCAAGTCGTCTTTCATCGGTGTAGTCTTGGCTTCCTGATTTCGTCGGGACGGCGGCGTGTCGTTATGTCGTCGTGGTAGTTTCTTCGGTGTCTTCGTCGGCGGCGGAGGATCTTCGTGAGTTCGACGAATAGCAACCGCACCTCCATCGGTTGCTGCTTTTAGTTTTCCGGATATGGCCTCGCTGACCGGCCCCGGGCTGGGCCAGTGTATCGTCGGCGCTGCCGCGACAGGTAGCGGCCTGGTGATGGCGAACGCGACGGTCGTCGAGAGCTCCACTGAGTAGCGGCGAGGTAGTCGGCGATATCGCGGGGGCGTTCACCTTGCTGCGGGCGCGGAGCGTTCACGGCGAAACCTCGCAGTCCCATCTACCGGTATGGACATCGGCGGTACACATGGCCGGCTTTCCCGCGGTGGTAGCAGAGCGGGCGGTGGTCAGGAGTGCGCCAAACGTCTGTCTTCCTCGGGTAGCTGCGCTGGGCTACGGGTGGGCGTGCTGGCGGCGGCGGCGGCAGTGGTCGACGGAATTGCGGCGTTACGGGGCCCTGGCGCGGTCGCGGAGGAGGACCTTGACGGCGTGCGACGGCGGCGTAGGCCATCGCTTCTGGCTGGGGTTGCGGTAATTGAGGTTGCACATCCGGAACTCCAAGCGACCGCTGAACCTCATCCTTGACGATGTGAGCGATCGAGGCCACTTGAGGCTGCGATGACGGGAAGATCTTCTGAAGCTCCTCTCGTACGACTGCCCTGATAGCCTCGCGCAGGTCGTCGGAGGCCAGCGATTGAACGCCGGCATAGCTTGTAGAGGTGGTGCGGCGGTCGAATTGCCGGTTTCGCATCTCGAGTGTCTTCTCGATGCTAGTGGCCTCGCGAAGAAACTCCTCGACGGTCTTCGGTGGGCTTCGTACCATACTGGCGAAAAGTTCCTCCTTTACACCACGCATCAGTAGCCGGACTTTCTTTTCTTCGGACATTTCCGGGTCGGCGTAGCGGAATAGGCGGCTCATTTCTTCGGTAAAGATGGCAACGTTCTCGTTTGGTAGCTACACTTGGGCGTCCAGCATAGCTTCAGCCCTTTCCTTGCGCACGACGCTTGTAAAGGTGCGCAGGAAGCCACTACGGAACAGGTCCCACGTTGTCAAGGTCGATTCCCTGTTCTCAAACCAAGTTCTGGCGGCGTCTTCTAAGGCGAAGTAGACATGCCGCAGCTTGTCGTCGGTGTCCCAGTTGTTGAATGTGGCGATGCGTTCGTAGGTCTCCAGCCATGATTCCGGGTCTTCAGTCGCTGCTCCATGGAAGGTTGGTGGGTCCCGAGGTTGTTGTAGGATAACAGGGGACGCTGGGGCAGCCATTGGGGTTGTTTTGACCACGACCTTCTTTCTCGTCTCAGGTAGAAGTCCGTGCTCTGGGGGCAGTCCTTGCAGTCTGCGGCTAGCACGCTGGTCTTGGGCGATGTTGGTTCTGTCCTCGGGCTTCGGGCTTGGATCGCGGCTTTGCGGGGGCGTTCGGTACATGAACGCGCAAGCACCTCCACCAGATGTCACGTGGTAGTGACGGTGAAGAAAGCAGCAATACGGTGGAATACAAAACTAGCTTTTATTGGGCGAACCTGTGCCCACAAAAACAGGCTACACTCATAGCACAACGATAGCGGCGAACATGGTCGGCGATCGTCGAAAATCTGGTCAGCGGGTCAAGCGCGTCGGCTTTTATAGAGCAGTCGTCGAATGTTCCAGGCTAATCGTTTGGACCCGCGTGCCTTCCACAAAGTTCTACACCATTCGCGTTACGCGATGAAATCAGATAACACAAGGTTCGGCGACAACAGACAGCCGGGTAGAAGCATCGATAACTTTCCAGAAACGTCGGATAGATGTAGGCGCGTCCCTCGCTGTGCGATTACAGTTGTTAAGCGGCGAAACGTGTCGCCCGATAATGATAAGTTCACGTGTCAATATCTTAGCTGAAATCAAGAATAAAGAAATGGGCATGGGCAGGACATGTAATGAGGAGGGAAGATAACCGATGGTCATTAAGGGTTACGGACTCGGTTCCAAGGGAAGGGAAGCGTAGCAGGGGGCGGCAGAAGGTTAGGCGGGCGGATGAGATTAAGAAGTTTGCAGGGACAAGGTGGCCACAATTTGTACATGACCGGGATAGTTGGAGAAGTATGGGAGAGGCCTTTACCCTGCAGCGGGCGTAACCAAGCTGATGATGAAGATGATTGATGCTCCACGTGTGATTTAACATTGAGAGCAAGGAAAAACTGAGATTGGAGTTGTAATGACCATGCATTAGACTCCACATACAGGCTTTCTACGGGACTTGCCTAAAAGCGCCTGTGGCCAGGCTTATACCCAAGTGGTAATTGGGATCTAGCACTTTCAAAGCAGTAGGCGCAGGAGAGTTATATACTGTAGCTCCATAGTCGAGGCGGGACCGCATGAGGCTTTTGTAGAGGGTCAAAAGACATCTTCTGTCACTTTTCCAAGTTCTGCGGGACAAGAGCTCCGGTAAATTTTTGTCTGCAGGCAAATCACTCTCAGATATCTAAGATGAGGAACAAATATCGGTTCGCAGTCTAAGGTAATTCCTTAAATTTTATGCTCGTGGCTGAAAGATAGCCGTTATCAAATAAGATATATGGCAGGGTCAGGTAGTATACCTCACACCTTCAAGAACAGAACGCACGTGCTTTTCTTGAGGGTTTGACTTAAAGGCATTCTCGCCTGCCCACTTACGCAATTTGTTTAGGCAAACCTTAAATGGCGTTCACAGATAGAAATACTACGTGATTTAAATCTGATTTGTACGTCATCCACATACACAGAATAAAATAGTGTGCATAGTGTGACCCTACATAGGATTTTTATTTTTACGATGAATAGGGTACAGCTCAGCGCACCACCTTGTGGTACAGCCGGTTCCTGCGTAAATGGACGACATAACAGAGTACCAACCCTGTCACTGGACATACTAATAGAGAGATACCTTTGAATTATGTTCAAGGGATTGCTTCGGACACCCATACCAGCTAGACTACGAAGAATTCCACAACGCCTAGTTCTGTCGTATGCCTTCTCCATATCTAAAAATAACAATAATAAAAGCTGCTTGCGCATGAAGGAATCATGGATTTTCGCCTCGATGTGTACAAGGTGCTCTGTTCTGGATCTACCCTCCCAATAGCCACACCGCAAGGGGCCTAGCATTTTGTTACTTTGAAGATAATGAATTAGGTGGCCGTTTACCATTTTCTCAAAGCGTTTGCATAGACAGCTTGTCAGTGCTATAGGCCTGTAGGTGCTGGCCAAAGTAGCATGCTTGCCCTCTTTGAGTATAGGAATCGTGACTACTTGCTTTCAGGCAAATGGAATGTAACTGGCGGAGAATATGATGTTAAAAGTGATAGTAGTGTTTTGTGTGTTTCGGCATGTAAGTATTTGATCATATCGTTTTAGCCGATTTATTGCGACAATTTAGTGCAGCCTAAGATTCCACCATGTAGAGTGGACATTTGTAAGGCTCATTTTTAATTTCCTTTTCGATCCAGTGGCTGTCGCTCCGCTTGTCGCTGGTATGCTAGTAATATATTGGATCAATGAGATGAACCAGAGACATACTTGAATTATTGCCCTAGACAATCACTTTGGTCCTCAATTGTGTCTCCTTGTGTGTTACTAAAGGCAGAGGATGAGTTTCACAGCCTTTTATTTTGTTCACCCTTTTGCAGGAATTTCATTCTTCTGTATTTGAATTGACGCTACTTGTGGCTTTTGCCCAATTTTCCCGTTTAGCACAGCGGTGCGCTCTTCTACCTTGTGACTTTATTTTCCCGAAACTGATCAAGAACCTTGGAGTCACGAAGGTGACTCCAAGCATTATTTCGATTTCTACGACCTTCCTTACACTGCGCATTCCACTGGGAACACGCCGTTTGGAAGGCGATCTATTTGACTCGGGGATACATAGAGACGCCGCATCAACAAAAAATGCGGTCAAATATGCCAGTCCATCATCAATAGGAAGTGTAGAAATGTCTTTTCAGGTAATGCGCGTGAGTTTTCTACAGCGTTTGCATTCGGCTGACTTGACTTTCCAGTGGAGGACGCGTAGAGAGCACTACTCACGTTTTTGTTAATTTTATGACAATCGAAAAATGGTTGATCCCATATAGATTCTTCATCACGTTCCAATCTAGAGACAGTACGAGTGTAGCAGATGCAGTGCTTAAACCGATTGATGAGACTGTTTTGTTTGGCACGCTATAAAGTGTAGGCTCTTCATTATTTAGTAAGCATGCACCCGTAGTCAAGAGGAAGTTTTCTACTAAGCGTCCCCTGGCATGACAACGACAACCTCCCCGAAGGGTGTTGCGCGCATTAAAATCTCACAAGAAAGTATAAGGTCCAGCCACTTCATAAATAGAGTTGTGAAATTCTGTTTCGGAAAGATGGTAGTTCGAGGGGAGGCAGCTGTTATCAGCTTATGAAACAGTACCACACGAACCGCAGCTGCTTCTAGGGGCGTTTTAAGCTGTAATTGCCGGCAAACAACACCCTTATCTACTACTATTGCCAAACCGCCCGACGACACAAGGGACTCGTTGCGGTCTTTTCTGCAAATGGCATAATGCCGGGGAATGTTCGCACATGAAGGATTAAGATTTGTTTCTTGGACACACAGCACCTTTGGAATGTACTCATGTAAAATTTCTTTCTTTCTTTCTTTCTTTATTGTTTCCTCAGACACAGTCTAAGAGGGGGCCGAGGCTAAAGGTGACAGAGCACCTGACAAGGGCCGCGACCCCCTTGCACAATATACACAGACAAAATACATCAACAAAGTTCAGTCAGACAGACATCATATGTTCAGACAGCGCAATATTAAAAAGCGGGACTAGTAACTGCTCGAATATAAAGTCAGCAAATAATTGGTAGAAAATATTTACATACGCAACATTTTGTCTGCAACATAAATACAGAACACAGCAATTCAGTTACCAGTCAGCACGTTCAACAACATCATTCATAGCCATGGTACTCATCACAATAACCAAGAAACAGAAACCAAGCACAATTTCACCGCCGTGTATCAAAATTGCAGTAGCTGAGAGGAGCATGGAGAACATGGAGCATGGAGCAAGGGAGAACAAAGCGCACTTTTTGAGGTAATTTACACTAGTGAAAACATAATGTCACTGTTCACAAGAAACTTCCTACAGTATTTCTTAAATGTATGTACACGTTTATTGAAGTCTACTTGCATATCTCTTCTGTTTAGAGCATTGGTTATTTGAAAAGATGATGCTTGCCTTCCATAGTTGGTTCTAACTTGCGGCATTTTTCGTTTTGGGTTTCGGGTACTGTATGAACTTGAGCTGGGCACTGCGGAAATATGTAACTTGTATTTATTGATCCAATGCAATAGCTTAAAGTAGTACACCTGGTTAGCCTTCAAGATGTTATATTTGGTAAATAACGGCTGTGTTCTCAATAACTGATTGTTGCCTTTAAAATTTTCCAGTATGTGCCACATTTGCTTTTGTAATACATTAAGTTTGTAGTAGTTAGTAGCTGTTGTTCCCCAAGTCAAAATTCCATAGCTCATTCAGGAGTAAACCAGTGAATGGTATAGTGCCTGCTTTAAACATTTGGGTATTATATGTACTTTGTAACTGGACCAAATTGTTCGAGAAAGGCTTGATTTCAGTTGAATAACGTCAGTTTTCCATGAGAGGTTGTGGTTAAACCAGACACCAAAAACTTTTGTTCAGTAACCTGTTCCAGCAAGCATCCTTCAAATCTTATGTTAACCGGGTAGCAGTCATGTTTATTAATTGGCTTAAAAATGACGTACTTGGTTTTATTTATATTTAGACTGAAGCGATTTCTTTGAGCGATGCAAATAAGTGTAATAAGTAGTCATTAACAGACGTGTCTAAACATGCATGGTTTCTCCGATGAAAAAAACATCAGTATCGTCTGCATACTATAATATTTGCGGGGATCCATGTATTGCTATATTATCATTTATATAAATAAGAAAGAGTAGGGGTACCAGAATAGAGCCCTGGGGAACGCCCTGTCGTACTTTGAGTTTGCTGGAGGAACAATTGTTCACGTACATATTGATAATGGTTCTCTAGATAACTCCGGAGTAGTTTTATTGCCACTCCTCTAATACCATATTTTTCTAATTTTCTCAACAAAATATTATGTTGAACAGTGTCGAAGGCCTTGCTGAAATCTATAAATAAGCCAAGAGTGAGCAATTTTTTTTCGATATCTTCAATTATCTTATCCTTTATGTCAACGAGAGCAATCTCTGCTCATTTGTTTGCTTGAAAGCCGTACTGAGCTTCTGTTATTACACGGTGTTTATTCAAGAAACCGCTTAGCCTGTGATTGATGACGTATTCAAATATCTTTGAAAACACGGTCAGAACTGAAATGGGCCTGTAATTATCAATGTTGGTGGCACCATCGCCTTTGTAGACAGGCGTAACTTTTGCGGTCTTCAAATCGTCTGGAAAATTTCCGCTAAGAAGCATCTGATTTATTATATGCGATAATATGGGGCTAATCAAGCATACCACACGCCTAATAGGCAAAACTTTTATCCCGTCGTCCTTAAAATGGTCTAGGTTATGAAGTAAATACCTGATATTCTAGAGTAATATCTGTGTATCTATAACATATGCGTTTTCAGCAGTGCGTGTAAGAGATTAGGTTAGATTAGCTCACGAGACCTTTCCAGGATTCATGATACGGTATTTTTCTTCCCGGTGCGCTCGAGGAAGCTGCGCCGCCCCTTGGGCGTTTAAGACGCCAGAGTTGTGCTCGTATCCATCCCCTCGTCTGAGGCAGTGGATAGTGCCCGCACAGCGGGCAAGAATGCTGGCCCTCCTTGCTGGCCCTCCTTTGTGGAGGACGGAACAGCGCTCGGTGATTTAGTCAGGGGGGCTGATGACGTGACCGCCGTCACTCTCCGTGTGGCATGAATGGCCGCGGAAGGATGATGTGCTGCGCCCGACATTCCGTGTCAGTGCAGGAAGGACCGGACTGATTGTTTGAATAGAAACGTTTAGGTGCCTCTACGAATAAGAGGTTTAATTCACACTGAGTTCTATTATTCCTTTATTTTCCTTTTTCCACGAGCGGCAAGATGGAAAGAAAGCAGGGTGGTCTTCTTCACAGTTGGCACAGTGGGTTGCTGAAGTTCAAACGACGGAAGATGGCTCAATGCAGCCCCACTTAGCCCATGTAGCACGTCGTCTTCCGATGGCGTAGTCTTGACTATCAGGCTTCGTCGGGATGGCGTCGTCTCATTGATATGTCGTCGAAAAAGTCTTTTCGGCGTCTTCCTGCGTAGCGGAGGATCTTCGTCAGTTCGACGAAGAGCAACCGCACATCCATCGATACTCCTTTTAGTTATCCGGATACGGGCTTGCAGACCGGCCCCAAGCTGGGCCAGTGTACGGTTGTTGCGCGGGGACAAGTAGCAGCCTGGTGAAGGTGGACGGGATGGTCGTCGAAGCATCCAGTGAGCAGTGGCGAGGTAGTCGACGATGTCACGTGGCCGCTCACCTAGCTGTGGGCGCCGTGCGCTGACGACGAACCCTCGCAGTCCGATCTTGCGGTAAGGACATCGGCAGTAGATTTGCCCAGCCTCTCCTCAATGATAGCAACGCGGACGGTAGTCGTTGGCGTACAAAACGTCAATCTTCCTTGGAATGCTACGCAGAGCAATGAGTTGGCGTGCTAGTGGCGACGGTGGTGGAGGACGGAGCTGTGGCGTAACCTAGCCTTGCCGCGGGCCCGGAGGGGGAGCGTGACGGCAGGCTATGGCGGCGTATGTCATCGCTAGCGGCTGAGGCTGCGGTGATTGAGGGACTACGAGTGATTGTCAGAACTCCCTATGTATGACGTCGCCAATCGAAGCCACTTGAGGCTGTGATGATGAAACGCTAGTTTTTCCATTGACAGCTTTGCTACTTTCTTCACCAACACTACCACCTGCCTCCACCATATTTCACGCAGTAGTGACGGTGAAGAAAGCAGCAAGACGGTGAATAGCGAAACTAGTGTTTTATTTGGCGAATCTGTGCCTTCAAATATAGGCTACACTCAAAGCACAACGATAGCAGCGAACACCATGGGCAATCGTCCAAAATATGCTCAGCCTGTCAAGCATGTCGGCTTTTATACACGAGCCATTGAACATTCCAGAGTAATCGCTGTGCCCACGTGTCTCCCAGAAAGGTCTACACCATTCGCGTCGCGCATACATGCAATCAGATTACACAAATCTCGGTAAGAAGAGAAAGCGGATAAAACCACCGATACATTCCAGAAAGTTCCGATACAAGCAGGGGCAGCCTGCGCTGTGCGATAACATTTGTTAGCAGGTGAAACGTTGTCACCCGATAAACAACTACATGTGTCAATATCTTCATGTACGTCCGTCATGACCACACTTAGCGGGACAGAATTCCTCCTTTTGTGACAACCACACAGAATACTGCAATTAAACGTACTACCAGCTACAGTCTTTCTTTCCTTGTGTAGGGCCTATCTTCGTCAGTGCTTGACAGAGCATTTCATTTGGCAACCTATTCGCTTATACCACACCCCTTCCCGAAGAGTTTTCTTCCCGAGCTTTACAAGATCGCCAAATCGCCCCGTGAAACATGCAAGCTACCCAAGCTGAGAGGAAAGATAACTTCGACAAGAAACGCCACAACGTCAGTTATTAACCAGGCGACAAAGTCATCCTTGGACTCGAGCTCGAACTCCTGGCCTCTTCGAGAATTACACCAACAGCTGCATTGGCCCAGATAGCGTTGTGCAGCATACTTCTGCAGTGAACCCTCTCGTCGCGCCTGTAAGTTCATTCTATGACCGTGGTCGCTGTGAGAAAAATTAGTGATATTGCAGAAGAAGCCCTCAACTTCCCATTCAAATGCTAGACATGCGGTCACGTTGGCTAATTCCACAACGGCGGAAATTATTGTAAGCGCTATTGCAGGCGCACTTTATAATTTCTATATGTACCCAGCGAGCGTCACACCTGATTTTGTTTTCTCGCGCATGGGCTGGCGCGTCTCCTTTTAAAAATAAAAGGTGCTTTGTTGCTCCATACGTTATCATCTCATATTATACGCGTAGTGGCAGCTATAATCTTATCTCAATAAAAGTTTCTTATAAAGCCTTGGACACAATTGCCGACTTACAAATACAAGTATAAGACATCGAAGGAGCGCTGAATGCAAAACCCGAGGAAAATGCAGTCGACGGGCACCCAAGGTTTACAAAAGCAAGTTTCAGGCATTTACAATAGATAGTGCGTGTCAACCGGCGTCAGGTCTGATTAACTGGAAGCGAGGCATACCACAGTAAAAGAAAATATGTATGGTATCAAGTTTGTTACAAAATAAAGTCACTCGCGCTTTTTTATTCTTAGATGCCAAAAAGGGCGCTGATTAAGATTAAGAGTTTAGTAGTTTAGTTTTGAGCGCCATGGTTAATACGCATTTTCTTCATCAGGTGCTTGACGCATCACACATAATAACGGCGCTACTTTTGAAGGTAACAAAAATGAAATCTTATTCCTACTCGTTGAACGACATAACCCGCTCATTTATTGCTGGTTTTAATTTAAATTGGTCTTAAGAACCAGACCAAGCTAGAAGCAGTAAGGTTAAGAGCAGACCAATTCAGTTTGCATTTGCAAAGAAATATGGAGTCTTACAACAAGGAGATGAAGATGACATAGAGGCTATGAACAAAACCGTAAATAGGCTGAATTCAGAAGCAGCAGTGGAAGTGGGAGGTAGGCACCAAAGCAACGAGTAGGTAAGCTCTCTCATGTGACAAAGGACCTAATAAAGAAACGACAAAGAATGAAAGTCTGAAACTCAAGAGATCTGATAAATTCGCAAAACTGATCAACAACGAGAAAATCAGCAATATTCGACATTACAACGTGAGAAATATTCAGAAAGCAGTAAAAATTGATTGCAGCAGTAAATCATCGAGAAGGAACTTGGCTTCAGACAAACCAAGATGTATACACTGAAAAATAAGCAAGGTAATGTAACCAGCAATTTAGAAGATATAGTAGAAGCAGCGGAAGCATAATATACTGACCTGTACAGTACCGGAAGCAGCCACGATGCCTCCATTCTAAGGCTGCCTCAATAACTAGCGAAGAAGTTAGAAGGGCCTTGCAAGACATGAAATGGGGAAAAGCGGCAGGAAACGATGAAATAACAGTCAATTTAATCAATGATGGAGCCCACACGATGGTGGAAAAATTGGCAGCGCTTTATACGCACTTTATCGACCTAAAGGGTGCCAGAGGACTGGAAGACTGTCAACATTATACTAATCAACGAATAGGAGACAATAAATAATTCACAAATTATTGGCTCATTAGCTTACTTTCAGTACTATCTAAAATATTCACCAAGATAACCTCCAATAAAATAGGGGCAACGCCGTACTTCAATCAATGAAGGGAACAGAGTGGTTTCACGGAGGGATGCTCTACAATGGATCACATCCATGTAATCAATCAAGTGATGAAATATGCTGAGAAAAATTAGACTCTCTATATGGCTTTCATAGATTGCGAAAATGCATTTATTTCAGCATAGATGTCAACCAGTCATAGAGGCATTACGTAACCAAGGAGTACAGGCGACTTTCGTAAAATATCTGGAAAATTCTTGGAAAATGTCTGCAGAGATTCCACATATTCCATAAATCTCCACAAGAAATGTAGGAAGCTACAAAGAAAGAGGTCAGATAAGTGACGCAATCTCGCCAATGCTATTCACTGCATGCTTGGAAGTATTCAAGCTATTAAACTGGGAAGGCTTAGGAGTAGGGATTCACGGCGAATATCTTAGCAAGCTTCCGTTTGCAGATGACATTTTCCTCCTGAACAACACTGCAGAGGAATTACAACAAAGAAAGGGAGAACTTTAGCAAAGAGGGTGGGGTTGAATAGTATTACACAGAAGATAAAGATAACGATCAAGAGCCGGGCAAGGGAACAAGAGTTCTGGATCGCCAGTTAGCTTCTGGACTCTGTGAAGGAGTAGGTTTACCTAGGTCAATTGCTGACAGGGGACCCTGATGTGGAGAATTAAATAAAAATGGGTTGGGGCGCATTCTTTAGACATTGCCAGACCCTAACTGGAAGCTTACAATTATGATTAAAAAGAAAGGTGTACAATCAATGCATTCTACCGGTGCTGAAATCTGGGGCAAAAACTAGGAGGCTGACAAAGAAGTTTGAAAACAATTTAAGGATCCCGCAAAGGGCGATAGAACTAATAATGTTAGGCATAACGTTAGGAAACAGAAAGGGAGATTGTGGATCAGAAAGCAAACAGTGATGGCCGATGTTAAGATAACCGATGGACCATTAGCGTTACGGATTTGGCGCCAAGACAAGTGAAGCGCAGTCGAGGACGGTAGAAGATTACGTGCGGTGATGAAATTAAGAAACTCACGCGCGCTATAGTCTGAATCACTTCGCGCAGGACAGGGGTAATTGGATATCGCAAGGAGAGGTCTTCGTCCTGAAGTGGACATAAAATAGGCTGGTGATGAGCATAATATTATTACGATGTCATCGAGCCATGCTCAAGGGACGAGCCGCCGCGAGAACGACGAAGTGGGTCTGTGCCCTTGGCGAGAGTGAATGTCACCTGGCGCTCTGGCTCCAGACCAGTGTAAACAGCCAGTAAATAGCCCCTTTCGTCTCTGTCTTTCTACACATAACATTCTGATGGAGGTCAGCGATCCCCGTCCACGCCACGGAATTCCAGAGTGGTCGTTACGTCGAGCTTGTCACCATACCTCCCGGTGACGAGCCCGCCTGTGCAACAGCTTAGACTGGTCCGACTGCCCGTCGGACCCGTCGGTCGTCACTGCCGCAACCGATGGCCACCACCACCTCTTTGGACACACGCCGCCACTTATTCCCGCACCTTTGGACCTCATGTTCCCTCTGCCACCCACCATGAACCCACTGCCGCTGATGCCCCTGCTCCGAACCTTCGCCACAGCCGCTCGCCCTCACCTCGACGATATAAGTCTCGCTCACCTCAACCCCGCCGCTTCTCTTCACAGCCTATGGCCTCCCAGCCCCAGCCGGAAAACTAGGCACTGCAGCTCTCGGAGGTGAAGCTGCGTTGTCGACACTGCCCTCAAATCCTCTGCTCACGTCAAACACGAACTAAAATCGTCTTGACGTTGACGTTGATGGCTATCCTGTCACGGCACTCATCGATACAGGGGCACATCTTTCTATTATGAGTGCTGCCTCCCGACGACGACTGAACAAGCTCCTCCCCCCAGCGTCGGCATGCGTCGTCCGCGTTGCGGATGGCGGTACTGTGCCTATCATCGGCATGTGTAGGCATGTGTTAGCATCGTTGGCCGCCACACTCCTGTCCTCTTCACCGTGAGTGCTCATTGCCTCCACGGCCTCATTCTCGGCCTCGATTGTCTATCTGTGCATTCTGCTCTTATTGACTGCTCTGCCAGTACCCTTCGCCTTGAGTTGCCGATTCTCGCAGAACCTTCTGACGCACCCCAGTGCCGCCTACGCCCCACCGGCATTATTCGCCTGCCGCCAAAATCAATATCCTATATTGAACTCTAGTCTTCCCCACCAGTCCCTGATGGCGATTACCTCGTCACTCCTCTGCCCGACATTCCGCTACAGTATGACGTTACCGTGCCTCACAGTGTACTTACTATTACTGCGAACCGCACTTTCATGCCTATCGTTAACTTTGGATTGGCAAAGCAAATTCTACTGCATGGTATTTGCCTTGCCAACGTTGATTGTCTCGGCGACCATCACGTGGCAACTTTATCAACCGATACTTCCTGCGAACTTAGCAGGCCCATCGTGCCAGCCTCGGCCGCCGATCCCCAAGATACAGAAAATGCTTGTGACGGACCTGTCTTCTGCGCAGGCTGAAGACCTTTACCAAGTGTTATCGTTCTACAGAAATATTTTCGGCTTTGACGATCACCCTTTAGGCCAGACGCTCGCGGTCAAGCATCGGATTCTTACTGGCGATGCTACTCCTATTCACCGATGACCGCATCGAGTTTCTGCGTCGGAACGCCGAGTAATTCAAAACGAAGTCAACAAAATGCTCGATAAATACATCATTGAGCCTTCTTTCACTCCCTGGACGTCACCTGTAGTGTTGGTTAAGAAGAAGGATTGCACGTGGCGTTTCTGTGTATAATACCGTCATCTGAACAACATTACTGAGAAGGACGTCTACCCGCGCCCACGTATAGACGATGCCCTTGACTGCCTCCACGGTTCCAGCTATTTCTCTTCTATTGATCTTAGTTCTGGATACTGGTAGATTGCAGTTGACAATATAGACATAGAAAAAACCGCGTTCATCACACCTGATGTCCTATACCAATTTAAAGTAACGCCGTTTGGATCATGCAACGTCGCTGCCACCTTTGAGCGTACGATCGACTCCTTGCTCCGAGGTTTCAAATGGCCCACATGCCTCTGCTACCTCGACGACGTCATCGCCTTCTCGCCCATGTTCGACGCTCACCTTGAGCGTCTAACAGGTATACTTGATGTATTTCGAAAGGAGAAGCTGCAACTTTACTCTGGGCCACCTCGTTGACACTTCCGGAGTACAGCCTGATCCCGACAAAACTCGCGCTGTCTGAGACTTTCCGTTTCCGAAGATAGCCGCAGACGTTCGAAGTTTTGTAGGGCTATTCTCGTACTTTCGTCGTTTTATTCAAGATTTTGCGGCAATTGCTAGACCCCTCACTAATCTTTTGAAGGAAGGCGTACAATTCTCGTGGGGTACTGCAGAAGCCGCCGCCTTCTCTCGACTCGTTACTCTTCTCTCCTCACCACCAATTCTCGCCCACTTCGACCCTGATGCCCCTACAGAATTGCGTACAGATGCCAGCGGTCGTGGCGTAGGTGCCGTCTTAGCCCTGTGTCAGCGTGGCCAGGATCGCGTTATTGCTTATGCGAGCAGCCTCCTCACACCATCGGAGCGCAACTATTCCTTTACGGAACGAGAATGCCTTGATGTAGTCTGGGCGGTTGCGAAGTTCCGTCCTTACCTTTACGGTCGCCCTTTTTCCGTAGTCACTGACCATCATGCTCTGTGCTGGCTCTCATCGCTAAGAGATCCTACAAGCCGGCTTGGTCGTTGGGCTTTGAGGTTACAAGAATTTTCACATTCCGTGGTCTACAAGTCTGGCCGCCTGCACCAAGACGCTGACAGCTTGTCGCGTTAACCTGTTGACGACCCTGACTCCTCCAATATTACCAGTGCTGCTTGTGTAGTCTCTGTGTCGCAGCTGCTTCATTTCGCCGACGAGCAACGTCGTGACGCCTACATCAGTGCACTCATCGACCGTTTGGAACACTCTCCGGCCGACGCAACTCTACGCCTCTTCGTCCTCCGCGACGGTACTCTGTACCGTCGTAACCTTCATCCGGACGGCTCTGAGTTCCTACTAGTCATACCTAAACACCTCCGCTCAACCGTTCTAGAAGAGCTCCACGACGCACCAACGGCAGGACACCTCGGCGTATCTCGAACCTATGACCGTGTACGTCGCCGTTTTTTCTGGCCGGGCCTTGCCCGTTCCGTACGACGTTACGTCGCCGCTTGTGAACTTTGCCAACGACGCAAGAAGCTTTCCCAGCTCCCCGCTCGTTACCTGCAGCCGCTCGACATCCCTGCCGAGCCCTTCCATCGTGTCGGCTTAGACCTTCTCGGCCCATTTCCGGAATCTACATCAGGAAACAAGTGGGTTGCAGTCGCGGCGGACTACGCGACCCGCTATGCCGTAACCCGCGCTCTTCCGACAAGTTGTGCAACTGATGTTGCGGACTTCCTCCTGCATGATATCATTTTGATTCATGGTGCTCCGCGTCAATGGCTAACAAATCGTGGCCGTGCGTTCTTAGCCAAAGTCATTGACGACATCATGCGCGCCTGCTCAATACAGCATAAATTTACCACCTCCTACCACCATCAAACGGGCGGCCTCACTGAGCGTTTGAACCGCACCCTTACAGACATGCTATCCAAATACGTTTCAGGCGACCACCGTGACTGGAACCACGCTCTACTTTACATCACCTTTCCATACAACTGTTCCCGTCGAGAAACTGCTGGCTTTTCCACGTTTTACCTCTTGTATGGCCGCGAACCTACGCTACCACTGGACACTGTGCTTCCGTCCACCAAAGCATGAACCAGCGCTTATGGCCGTGATGCTATCGGCCACGCTGACCATGCTCGCCAACTTGCGTGCGCTCGTCTACAAGTCTCTCAAGGCAAACAAAAGCAACGCTACGATCTCCGTCACCGTGATGTCAATTTTGTGCCCGGCACCCTCGTGTTGCTTTGGTCACCATCGCGTAAAGTTGGCCTTTGTGAAAAACTGCTTTCCTGCTACACGGGCCCATATCGCGTGCTTCGCCAAGTGACCGATGTCACCTACGAAATCGTTCTAGCCATGTCCACTACGTCCTCTGCTGTGACAACCAGTGACATTGTCCACGTCGCCCGACTCAAGTCCTACAGCTCTCCACGCCCCTTGGATATTTAACAGCACCGTGACGGCGCTTTTGCCGCCGGGGGGTAGCATTACGATGTCATCGAGCTATGCTCAAGTGGTGAGCCGCCGGGAGAACGAGGACGAAGTGGGTCGGTGCCCTTGGCGCGAGTGAATGTCGGCCTGGTGCTCTGGCTCCAGTCCAGTTCAAATAGCCTGTAAATACCCCCTTTCATCTGTGCCTTTCTACATGTAACAATATAAATGCGACTTCGCATTTAAAACTTTATCACCAGAGATTATTAACGACAACCATTACATTCGGTTTACAGGATTCAGTTTGTAACTACGTAAACGCCTTCTGCATTTGCATCTGCATCAATGTAAGTAAGTTTGTTTTATCCTGACTAAACTACTAGAACATTCGTTAGAAGATAGGTGGTATTACGCATGCTAAAGCTGATGCTTCTTTTGACTCATTTGTTAAGAAGCGCTCAAAACTCGATAGCAAAGCGCGAATTTTTAGCTGCATGCATACGCTGTAGAGAGAGGAGGAGACATTGCAGACACTGTTGTGCGCATAGAGAACAAAAGAAGCGAGGATAAGCATCATGTCACAATTTTGATATCTATAGCTACAATTATTAAGAAAGAAATACTAGAAATGAGTACGCACGTTGTGACATGCAAAAAGAAATCCTAGTCCCACGGCGCAGAGCGGAGGTACAGGAACAACACGTGCATCCTAATTTGGCCCGAGTTCCCCATCGAAAGGCTCCGAAAACAGGGGAGGGCACCCTCAGAGAATGTTGCTTCGCCGTGGTATGAAAATTTCACCTTGACTGACATAAGAGGCTGGAGGTCATACTCCCTCCTAGAAACCTTTGCCCCCGAGAGCTGAAGGCTTCATGTTGAAAATGCGCTCGTGCATATTGGCAACAAACCGTATAAATTGTTCCACTTTGCAATCACGGCCGGAACAACCTGGGTCTCATCGACAGCGACACTGAGAATCTTCATCCGATGAGGAGGCACCTGTAACGAATAAAATAGAACAAAATGCTTATTTCAACACTAATAATGTGGGATTCTAGTGTCTCGCGGCGCTTATGTGCAAAAATTCATCTGTTTTGTCGTTTTACGCCTCTCCCTCCTGCGTGTCACGGCTGTCGGAGTTGCCTTTGCCACAGACTAGTTTGCGGTGGTGGCAATGGCGCTGCCATCCGCTGCCACCGTGATCGGCGTAGAGAGCACGGGAGAGATCCCTCCGGGACAGCCCTGGCTACGTAAACATTTTCCTCTCGTCCGCCGACCGCTTCGTATAGATTTCGGACTTGAATCGTCTACAGTGCTTTTGTATCTATGGTGACGGCGAACCTTGCGCTGATCATCTTCGGAATACTAAATCAAAGAAGTGCTTGCGCGTCGCCCTACGACGCCGAGATGGACTTATAGGAGGCCGAATCCGACGGATGTTGCCCGCAATTTTGAGAGGAGGCCCATTGGTTAGCGCGAGAGTAAGCAGCATAGTCACGTAGATATTTCCTAGTGGCGTGCCGCGGTGAGCCATCCTCCCGCAGCAACGTGCGAGCAGCGCACCTGTCTGTAGTTTTGCCCTTGGAGCAGTAACCCTTTGATTCCCGCGCTGGCCAACGGGCTCTATTCAGGACATGCCGCCATTTGCTTCGATGCGCGATGTAGGCGCGACTTGTACAAGATAGCGCTGCTGGCCCGGCTTTGATTTCGTAACGTGACGCAAGCTTGTCGTTTCGGCTGAGAAACTGAACCGAAGGCATTGAACCTAACGTTAATGATAAAGCAAAACAGTTTTCCTCCTGAGTAAAAATTAAGCAGCTAGCTCAAAGCGTACAATTATTCTGTCGAAAATGCTTCTCGCTTCCGTCGTCTGCTGCGTACAAGGCGTCGTCGGCTTCAGTCTCTAGGATAGTGTCCTGGGGAAGCGAAATGAGTCACTGTATTTTTCCGAAACTGGAGGAAGTATTGACGCATCCATGAATAGGACATTAAGCCAATCATTGTAGATACAATGATATTCCAGAAATTGGCAGGGCATTAGCGGACCCATATTTGTTCACGGAACAGTGATGAGGGCTTTTTAAAGTGCGCACGCTATTTCCCATCTGCCCAGTACGTTCGAGATGTCTTGGCGTGTGCTGACGTGCGCGAGACTCGCCCGCCTCCCCTCGCGAGACGAGTAGGACGGGCGCACATGCTTAATACCGGAAAGAACTACATTATAGAATGAAATTGAACTCTGTCAGAACTCTCGATAACAGGTTGCAGTGTGCTCAGGGTCGTCCTGGCAGATTTTAAAGCGAAGCTTTCTATGCCTCCTCCTTCGACTTTTCGACTTTTCCACTGCTGCTGCGGCTGCTGCTGTCACTAGCTTGCAAGCCGCTTTGGTGGGTGGTTTGACAACGCGTATAATGTGCATGGGAGGGACGCAGGGAAGGCTTCTGTGAGCTCTTTTAGCTAGAACTTCATCGGCATTCGTACAACACGCTCTGGAGCTCTTTGGTCGTTGTCATAATGACCACTGAAACAGACTGGACATCCACATAATGTCCTCTGTAAGACTGTAACTGTGCATTAGCTCCCCCGCCCCCTCCCCGCAAAGTATTACAGAAGGTGCTACGTTTACGTTTATCCATACAGAAACCACAGACATAATTAACAGAACACATGGTAATGTTTCAAAAAAATCATTGATGTAAAACTGTGCTTAAACGTCATTACAGAAATTAACATGTGTATTATACACAAATTCATAACACGCAGTGAATCGACAGAAAAGAAGTAGGATAACAACATGAATGGTATGACCTGGCTTATATCTGACTCGAGGGTCACTCAACAGCAAAGCCACCAAAAAGAAAATAAACGTGAGTGGCGTAATGAATTCTAGACACCTTGACTGAATAACACAAATATGTGAAAATGACAAATATCGCAAAAATTAAAAAAATGAAACGCTTATGAAGCTTTGACGTGCCAAAACCCCGATTGGATGGCTTTGTGTTTGGATGGCTTTGTCATAAAGGAACTGTAAGCTGTCGAGTCTTGCGCATCATAGTCACCAGTGCTGATGCGTTGACGGTCCAGTTTTCGCTACAAGATGCCTTCCTGCTGTGCTCCTCAAGTATAAATATGGTGTGCTGTAGAAGCCATGACGTGGTTCTAATGTCACGTGTCACCGGCATGACCAGCCCATTTTTCATAAGGCGGTTATACCACAGGGACAGGCCAAAATGACTGTGCTCTGCGGAAGACGGGCCCATGCTTTGATTTTTAAATTAACTTTTTTAGGTTTTACGTGGCGAAACCAACATATGATTATGAGGCATGCCGTAATGGGTAGCTCCAGAATAATCTTGACTACCTGGGGTCCTTTGAAGTGCACGCACTGGGCGTCTTGCGCTGAAACTTGAGGTATAGTAGCGGCGCCTGGTGGCGGCGCGGGAAACGACATCTGGGTCTTACCAGCTTAGGTCGTATTGAGCCCTGGCTGTGGCGAAGCACGTTTCTAGGCCGAGTATTGCGTCGATTCGCACTTTTTTCTGCCCTGTTGCGAGTGCGAAAAGGCTCGTCACTTCTCACAGACCACGTCGACCACGCTGCGAGCTGGTCACAGCCTATAGTTTAACGAAAACGAACTCTCCGTGTGCGGTGGGACGTAATGCTGGAAGCAGAAGGAATCGGCGACGCCGATCCGGAGGGACCTAGCTCAGCATCGAAAAAGCGTCACCGTCGATACTGCTGCGTCGTGGGCTGCCATGAACAAGAAGGCCTGAATCCCAACATCCGATTCTATCGTTTCCCTTCAAGGCCTCAGGAAGCGGAGCGTCGGGCGCGCTGTATAGCTGCAGTTCGTCGCGCTGGGTAAGCGAAACTTCGCGCCATGCTGACTGCTTCACCTGTCTTGAAGCTTGCTTGATTATAGATCTGCGTTCTAAAATTCGGTCTTTTGCACCTACAGTCCCGACGGAAGACCGACATAGCAGCAGGCATGGCTGGTGATTCACGATTCGAAACCCGGCCACAGCGACAATTAACAATTCGACTGGTGCGAAGTGGTGAAGTGCCCTGGTGTGTGCAAATGACCACGAATGGCTGGGCTGATTCGGTGACAATTCACTACCCCACTACGAGCAGCACAGGTTAGAGAGCTAAATGTGCTCATACTTGACCTCAAGCCAGCATGTTGAGGCAGCGCAGCAAGATAGTATTGATTACAGCAGATCGATTTTCGAGCGTTGTCATTAAAAGCTACATCAAGCGAGCAGCGCATGAGCTCGCGCTGCAGCGCGATTCGCACGTACGTGCGAGCTCATATGCATGCATCAGTTATTACCAGTTACTAAAAGGGACAGATGGCCGCTACTACAACGCAGGCATAACTACTTGTTTAGCGCCATGCAGTCAACAAAGATTGCAGGAGATCCGCCGTTTCGCGGCATGTCGAAAGACCGCTGCCGTCGCGGCGCGTACGATCGTGCGCTCGAACAGTTCGCACATCGCGGCATGCTGAAAGACCGCTGTCGTCGCGGCGCATACTGTCGTGTGCTCGAGCAGTTCCGTACACATGATGTCTGCTTATCGCTGCTGTGGATTCATTTATAGCAAGCATTTCCTCGCGTTTGTGCGCCTGAATCTAGCAGCGTGCAAACCTTGTCTAAAGTTCCACTTCGTACGCGACTCGCTTCACTTGCGATTGACACCGCGCTAAAACTTCGCCGCTTAATTCTTGAACGGCATACACGTATTCGGCACTGCATAATTTCTTGCCTTTACGCAGCGTGCCACTCCTGAAAAAATCTTCGGCGCCCGATATTCGCTGCAGGCCGTGATACAACACAACCGAAAGTGGCGGGTCCATATCGTAAACGTGCTTTCCGAAGCAGACGACCGAGCTTGGTACGACCCATTTTAGTACAGAGTGCGCTTTTTAGCACCTTTTTCGCAGCGCCCCCTGGGCAATGCAAAAGCCCCATGCATTGCACATGGGAAATTATGTAGTTCACCCCTATAGGTATGCGGCCGCTGTCGCCAGGATTTGATTCCGCACCGTCGGACTTTGCAGCTCAACGCCAAATGCACTACGTACCACGGCGGGCATGTTTGTATTTTCAGGTGTGCGTTACGAAACTTGTTTCACTGAATGCACCGGCATTACAGCTGCGGAAGCCTGGTTAGCGGACTGAATGCTTGGTAGACTGGTGATACCTGCTTAAGACATCGGCCCTTGCTATTGCGCAGCTCTAATATTTTTGTCATGGCTAGCTGCAGCCGATGCTCAGCAGTCCCAATTGATTCATTAGTGATCGACTGAGTTAGTTTGCTTCAAATCAATCCGATGCGTTTCACTTGCCAGCAGAGGTGTAGCATTGGTGCACCTCTAAAAGTCGTAGTTCTGTCCAAAAGGCAAAGTATCCATTGCTACAGCAAATTAGTGGACAGCTATACGAAGTACCCGATATAGGCGTTGTGAACTTGTAAATATTGGCATAATTACTAAACTATCAAGCATGGCGTCTCGAGCGCACAATCAATCATGAACACATCTCACTCGACGACTGCGGAAACTCGCTGCGTAAATGTTGTGGTGAGGAACCACGGACCATTGTGCTGCCGCTCTCACCAACGCGAACTAAGTCGCGAAAAGAAAGTGTAGCACGGACTCTACACCCGTCGCAGTTGGCTTTCCAAATTAAGCAGCCCAGCCGTGCGCGCGCAGCCGCCCGGGTCACCCGGAGTACATCGCGCCGACTATTCCTCATCATCCACCCGAATCCCCGTGCGCAACGGAAGGCGGGGCGCTTCTTCCTCCGTTTGCGCGAGATTGTGCCGGGACAGCCGGCTCATCCTCGCATTGCTTTCACTCGCACACACAGCTTAAGACGCGCAGCAATTATAAGCCTTCAACATTTTACGGAACGTCACGGCGACGTCAACGCCACAAATGCTCCTGGAGTGTCTATTTAATTTCTGACAGAATGAAAATATCATTATTATGAAAGGGAAACAAGTAATCAAGCATGACATTCTAGGACAGCACCATGATAGTCACCGAGAAACAGACACTGTAAAAAAATTTGCCTTAATATACAGACAATGTGCTGGTAATGTGTGACCGAGCGTTTTTCCGTCAATAAAGAACGGTCATTTCTGTAGAACAGACAGCTGTAACAGAGAGATCGTAATACAAGATACGAGTGCTTCTGTATATATAAAGCGGAAGACTGTATGCTGAATCTGCACTGTAACCGTTAAATTGCAGATGCTTCTCTTATTCAGGAAACGGAACACGCTCTATGCTGAATCTCTACTATAACCGTTAAAATACAGGTGATTCCCGTATTCAGAAAACAAAAGACAGTGTATGCTGCATCTGTACTGTATCCGTTAAAGTGCAGGTGCTTTGCGTATTTCGTCTTGCAGAGCATATCTGTTTGGAGAACATACCATCGGGGACAAAATTGCCCAGGACGCACGAGAGTCCACCGAATTTTATTGTTGCGCTATTTGCTGGGATCAGCCGCGCTAACACCTGAGTTCAGAATGTGCCTACGTGACCCACTGTTTCCAGCGGCTTTGAACACAGAGATGGAATTTTTTTGACGCTCGCACTTCCAGGGTTCTTTTATCAATGATAGTACATCTCTTTTAATGCAAATGTCATGAAGGCAGCTCATAGCCAAAGCAGCAGGTCACCACTGAGAAAATTGTCTCGCTAACACGCTCACATGGCTGCAGAGATGAAATACTTTGCACTTTGTGATAGAAATGCATTGCATAGCACATATACAAAAATCTGCAAAATTTCAGTTCTCAAGTTCTTAGATCACAGAAGCAACTATATTTTCTTCAAACACTCGTCTTGCACTTTTCCCTGATGAAAGTTGTTCTTGACCCCAAATGTCTCGCAGGGAAAACTTGCTGCTGTTAGGAGAAACATGTAGTATTCGTGAATTTTCATCCTAAAGAAAGCGGCAAAATAGGATAGTCATAGAACACAACAAAGCAGTAACTTCTGTGTTAGAAGAACATGTACGTAGACGAACTTTGTTGGAACAAGTGATGTTATTGTAGCCGACATTTGGACATAGGTGCTTGTCATCAGGTAGCAAATGTTTGCTTGGCAGTGTTTTTTGTGCATAGCTCACTGGCCTCTAGCCTCATTGGGGGAGAAGCTGATGCATACAATAGGTCAAGAGAATCCAAAGTGTTACAATAAAGGCAGGAAGGGTGCGCTTAGCAGCGGCTATGAGTACTGCGGTAAGTTCTTGCAAAGAGTAGGGGTGACCAAAACAGAAAACTATGTACATGTGTAAGCAGTCATTAGTCCAGTAGATTTAATCTTCCTAGAAGTCAAAATAGGTATTAAGCTAAACAGTTTGCACATTTGGAAAAAGGCAACGAAGAATTTAGGAATATAAATTTTGTATCACGGTGCATCTGATTAAGATCCGTGTAATTGGTAAATGAAGGCACATTTTGAATATATTTTTTGTTGAAAGCCGATGAAGAAAAAATATATTGACCAAATATTTAAACATGCGACATTAAAATGAAACTGGGTATGACATAAAACAGTAAAGAGCAGCCTGTGGACAAAGATGGGATGGGCAATATGATGACCAGGTGCAAGACTGTGAAACGTGGATCGCTCTTTTTATATTCATGCTCTGTTGACGGCTTCAAGTTTCTGTCTCCCTGTGGAACTTTTGTCTTACTTGAACAAGGAAATGAGTCATTTCTTAAAAAGGCCTAAGTTCAAATGCTGGTCGAAGCTTCAACCTTATGAGAAAGAGAGAACTAAACTTTTATTTTCTAAAACGGTAATCCGAGTCAGAACTCGGTTCACCCTAGGTGGGAGGATTCCTTATTCCAAGAACCCTCTGGCTTGCGCTGCCTCCTTGGCCTTGGCCCGGGTGACCAGACTGCGTTGGTCGCCCAAGTCATCAGAGGAAAGCTTGGCCTCCCACGTTTCAGTTGTCGTACGGATCTGCGGTGACTTGGGGAGCTCTTATGTTTCTTTGGGGCGGCCTTCTTTGGAGTCGTCCTGTGAAGCTTGTGATATAGGGTCAGCGGATGTGTTACGCAGTGGGCAATCCTGGACCATGTGTTGCAGGGTGTCTGGAACGTCGCAATGGGGCATCTGTACGAGCACTGCGTAGGACACAGTCTGTGCATGATTATTCCGTGTACGTAGGTGTCGGTTTCTAGGCGGCGCAGGATGACTTCTTCCTCTTTGCTCAGATTCTTGTGTCGTGAAGCGTACGTTCTTCTGCTGAGTCGGTGGTGTTGCAGAAGCTCCTAGTATTTTAGGGCGATGTCATCAATGTTGGTTGTCGGAATAGTATGTGATGGCAGGAAAGCCCGGATAGTGTGCTCGAGGGCAGCGGCGTGTGCCGCCTCATTTCCTGCCATGCCCTGATGGCCAGGAACCCAGTTGATGTGGGTGTCGAGGAGTGGGGCGCGTGCGATGTGATTTCGATGTATTTTGAGTGCGGTTTCTGAAATGCGTCTTTTTGATAGAGTCGAGCTACTGCTTGCGAGTCTGTTAGGATTTCTGATACTTCAGGGCAAGTTAATGCCAGAGCGTTTGCCGTTTCCTTGCAGTCTCGGGGGCTCTTGCTTGGATGGTGACAGCTGCAAGTTCATTGCCTTGGTGATCCATGACGGTTAGGGCAAAGGCGTTTCGTTTAATATACCGGGCAGCATCGGTGTACCTCGTATCAGGGCCTCTCCCGTATTTCTTGCTGAGAGCGCGAATTCTGCTTTGCCGACGCTCCTTGTGGTAAGTTGGATGCATATTGTGCCGCATACTTGCAACGCTGATACAGTTCCGTACTGCAGGTGGGATTCTTGCTTTCTGGTGTGTTTTTGCGGTGAAGCTTTCACTGTAGTTGAGGTAGTGCAAAACTGCACGTCCGGTGGTGTGAGCTTGAGCCGCTCTAGTTCGCTGATCTTATGAGCCTCGACAAGCTCTTCGCACGTATTGTGGACGCCGAGCTTGAGGAGTTTCTCCGTTGATGCAATCGGTGGGAGGGTTAAGGCTACTTTGTTTGCCTTCCGAGTGACAACATTGAGTTTCTTGATTTCTGCCGTCTTGAGCGTCAAGTAGGGAGAGTTCCATAGGTGATATGGCTAGTTGGGAGAGCTTGAATCATGCTTAGTGCGTCGAGCTCCTTGAGTCCGCTTCTTTGGTTTGTGATGCTCTTGACGAGGCGCGTAACTTGTTACAGTGTGTTCCGTTGAGCGAGACGCTAGGACCGGGTTCGATATAGTTAGGTGGACTCCCTCGTGTCCGGGCTCTCAGGATGAGAAGCTCAGACTTTTCGGGTGCGCATTGGTGACCACAGTCGCGGAGGTATCTTGTCATAGTATCAACGGCTTCTTGTACACTGCGCTCTTGTTTCCCAGTAGTAGGTGCTTTGGTCCAGTGCGTGACGTCGTCGGCGTAAAGGGGATGGCATAAGTTTGGGATGGCGTTCAGTTGTTTCGGTAGCTTGAGTATTGCGATACTGAAAATGAGTGGTAAAATAACTGATTCTTGTGGGGTTCCTTTGTTGGGTAGACGAAATTTATCGCTGCGGAGGTTGCCGACGCCTACTGTTGCAGTTCGTTCTGTCAAAAAGCTGCTGATGTAGTTATAGATTCAGGCTCCGCAGCCTGTATCTTCGACGTTGCAGAGAATGGCTTCGTGGCTCACGTTGTCGAATGTGCCCTTTACGTGGATTGCCAGGATTGATGATTTGCTTCTGTGATCGAGCTAGTCAAGCAAGTCTTCTTTGAGGAGCAGGTGTACGTCCTACGTGCACAGATGCTGTCGGAATCCGAACATGGTGCGCGGCAAGTGTCCGTTGTCCTCGAGGTATGGTGTTATCCGGTTGTGCACCATGTGCTCGAGGAGTTTGCCCACGCAAGATGTGAGGGAAACGGAACGGATGTTTTCAAGGCGAAGGGGTTTGTTGGGTTTGGGGATCATGGTGACCTCCGAATGCTTCCAGGCTGCTGGTAGGTCCCCCTTTTCCCAGCAGTCTTTGTAGTACTGTAGCAGTGCTGTAGTGGCAGATTGCGGGAGGTTGCCTATGAGCTTATTTGTTATCCTGTCCTTGCCGGGACTGGTGTTTCTAGTGAGTTTGGCTAAGGCTGCGTGTAGCTCTGCCTGGGTGAATGGTCGATCGAGATCTCGGTTTAGTGCACCGTCGTACGTCTTTCCGCTCGCTGATGAAGTGGGCTTGTCGCTGCTAAGTTTTTGCTGAAGCTCAAGAAGATAATGCTCCGATCCAGCGTGAGTGTGGATCAGTCTGTGCAGATCTTGCCTCGCTTGCATTTTGGTGTGATCGCTAGCTAAGAGAGCACATAGGAGATGCCAGGCTTTCTTGGTGCTGAGTGTCCCTTGTATGTTGTCACAAAAGGTGTGCGAATTTTGCCTGCTCAGTTGCTCCGCGTAATTTTGGGCCTGTATGGTATGAAGGACGATTTGTTTCTTAAGCTTTCTATTGAGTTTTTGTCTTTTCAACCTCTTCAGGAGGCTTCTTTTGGAGTCCCAGAGATGAAGTAGATGCGGGTCGACTGCGGGGGTGTTAGTGCTTAGCTGGATGCTCTTGCTGTGGTTTTCTGCTGTGATGAGAAGGCCCTTGAGCCAATGGTCGATGTCGTCAAGTGATGTCAAGTTGGATAATGTGGCAGTCACTTCCGAGCGTCTCCGAGAGTCGACTCCACTCGGCCTAGTGGACGTTCGCTGTGAACGCAAGGTCCGGGTTTGTGTCCCTGGAGACACTGCTCCCGACTCTCGTGGCCTGCAGTAGGCCGTTCCAGAGGGTCAGCCTGTGTTGCTGAGCAGTGTCGTGTACTCGGGCTCCCTTCTTGGTGGTGCTTGGAGAAGCCCATGCTGTATGTGGGGCGTTGAAATCTCCCATTATGACAACTTTATGGCCTTTCGTGCGTGTCCTGAGTTCAAGGAAAAAGTGGTTGTGGTATCCGTAACTTCTGGTTTCGGTTTTCGGTATTTACATCAGGGTGCCACTCAGCGCCAAACGCTGTATGTTGCCTCCTCAGAAATAAACATTCATTTTTTATCTAGTCCCCGACTGAAGCAGTCCGGCTCTTTCTTGCGGCGCTGCGCGCCCCGGCCGTTTAGTCCTCATGCCGTAACGCTTTCGTCCGGCCGCCCCGTCGAAGCTACAACAAACTGGCGACGAGGTAAACCGCTCACTTTACTTTTTACGTTCCCTTGCCTTTCTATTTCTGCTGCTCCCCTGCTTCCGGCATGCAAGATACTACGTCCACTTCGACGTCGTCGACCGCAACTCCCCCGCCTTACTTCTCCGTGCCCAGCATGGCGTTGGCACCACCCATGCCGCCTTTCATTGCATTATCCGGTACTCCTCCGGTACCGTGGCTCACATGGAAACGTTGATGATGATGTATGGGGTTTTATGGCGCAAGGACCAGGTATAGCCAAAGAGCGCCATGTCTGTGGTAATGAGTTTGCGGTGTAATTATGATTACTATGAAGTTGGTGTGACGTGGCTGTAAAGGGGCCTTAAAATATACGCTCTAAAGTGCGTAAAATCTGTATAATAAAATTATGGCGATGACGTATGACTTGTACTACGAACATTTAGATGCATTTAAAAAGAATGATACGATAGGTAAAATATATCAGATTAAAGGAAATGCTAGAGCACTACTGCCTCCTTAGAGCGCTTGAAACACACAAGGGCCTGGAGGCATGTGCTATGCTGAACAATTGTCGCAGTGGCATCCTCTGGAGAGAGGAGGCGCTACGAATGCATGGGAATAATAACATGTAAGACCACATCTCTGAGGAAACCTAGGACTGTGTCTGTATTAAAAAGCGGTGCTGGACCAAGAAACATTGCAGGATGAAGAGGAATGTGCTGTCGATATGCTAAGGAAAAATGTCTCTTTCTCTCAGATTCGGCTTCCCGACACTCCAGGAGGACGTGGAATACGGTCAGCCTCTCCCCGCATCTACCACAGGTTGGAGGCTCACTTTCGGTGAGTAGAAAGTTATGGGTGCCAAATGTGTGTCCTATTCTTAAACGACAAAATAGGATATCTGTTCGGCGCGATTTTGTTGTAAAGGGCCAGAGTCCTAACTGTGGCTTTATTAGGTGGAGCTTATTATCCTTTTCGGCGTCCCACATGCGTTGCCAGTGGGTCCGCAGCCTCCTTCGCAAGCAAGGCCTCAGATCTGTGACAGGCGCATCAGCGGTAGGGTTGATGGCTTGCGATGCTATAGACGTGGCCATCTCATCCGCCAGAACGTTGCCCTCGATGCTCCTATGGCCAGGCACCCAGCATATAATGATATGCGGGTTAGATATGTACGCTTTTCACAAGACGTTGTACAGTTCGTTAAGTACTGGATTTTTGTGTCTATAGAGTGACATCAAGGCCTTCACGACGCTTAGGGAGTCTGTATATATTGCTCATTTTTGAAGTTTTGATTTTCTTATATGATTTACAGAAAACAATACTGCGTAGGCCTCGGCCGTGAAGATACTTGCTTCCGGATGTAGTGCACCAGATTCTGAGAAGGATGGGCCGAAGGCAGCATAAGACACCCCGGTATTTGACTTCGAAGCGTCTGTGTAGAACTCTGCGCAGGAGTGCTTGTGCTGGAGTTCTAGAAAATGCATTCGGATTTCTATCTCTGGTGCGTGTTTTGTTACTTCTAAAAAGGATATGTCACATTCGATCAGCTGCCCATCCCAAGGCGGTAACAGCTTGGTTGGATGCATTAGGCGAAGCTCGAGGAGTGGGACACGCATTTCATTACTAAGCTCCCTCACACGAAGCGAGAAAGGCTGTCTTACAGAGGGACGGTTATGGAAAACTGTAGTACATGTCATATCGTTAACAGTTTTAAAGCATGGATGTTGATGATTGGAATGTATTTTCAGGAAATATGTAAGGCTGATGTAAGTTCTCTGTAGATGGAGGGACCATTCATTTGATTCCGCGTATAAGCTTTAAATCGGGCTTGTTCTGAAAGCGCCAGTGGCTAAGCGGATACGTAGATGGTGGACAGGATCTAGGATCTTTAGTGCGCTCGGAGCGGCAGAGTTATTCACGACAGCACCATAGTCAAATCGTAATCCAATTAGGCTCTCATAAACATTCATCAGCACTTCCTGTCGCTACCCCATGTTGAGTGGGATAGAATTTTAAGTAAGTTCATTGTCCTTAGACATTCTCCTTTGGGATATTTAATGTGCTTTATAAAAGAGAGCTTGGAGTCTAGTATAATACCTAGAAATTTGTGTTCTTTGTTGATTGGTATTTTATGTCCACACAGTTGAACACAAGGATCTGGAACCAGGCATCTCTTTTTAGTAAAAAGAACACAAGACATTTTGTGGGGGTTGATTTTAAATCCGTTATCGTCTGCCCACTTGGAAACCTTGTTCGAGCCCTGCTGTACCTGTCTCTCACACACTGTGAGGTTGCAGGATTTGAAGCCTATTTGTATATCGTCTACGTATACGGAATAAAAAATGGATGGTGTGCAGTGAAGCACGTAGTGTGATCATCTTATCGATAAAGAGAGTGCAGCTGAGCACGCCTCCCTGGGGTACACCAGTTTCCTGTATAAAACGTCGCGACAATACGTTGCCGATTTTCACGCGGAAGCTACGATCCGACAAATAGCTTTCAATTATGTTCAGCATATTTCCACGGATGCCCATCTCCGACAGGTCTCGCAAGATCCCGTAATGCCATGCCCTGTCATACGCTTTTTCCATGTCAAGGAATATCGATAGGAAATACTGTCCATGTATAAATGCATCGCGGATATTTCCTTCAATGCGCACCAGATGATCGGTTGTCGACCGCTCTTCTCTCAATCCACACTGATAAGGATTGAGCATATTGTTGAGCTCAAGGAAATGTATAAGTCTGCGATTTATCATTTTTTCAAAAAGCTTACACAGACAATTTGTCAGAGCTATCGGACGGTAACTTGCCGCCAAGGAGGGGTCTTTTCCCTGCTTCAGGACAGGAACCACAATCGCCTCTTTCCATGTAGATGGGAGGTATCCCGCAGCCCACAGAGTGTTGAAAAATGTAAGTAGTGTAACTTGTGTGTCAGTATGTAAGTTTCTAATCATGTCATACATCACTCTTTCAGGTCCCGGTGCAGTGCTTTTGCATGTGTTCAAGGCAGCTCTCAACTGAGCAATACTGAAAGGCCGGTTATAGGGTTCATTCTGTCTGAATTTTCTAATTAGTGGCTTACATTCTTCTGTTTGTTTATATTTGAGGAAGGACTGAGAATAATGGGTTGAGCTCGACACGCTCTCAAAGTGCTCCCCAAGTGAGTCTGCCTGATCTTGCAGGGTATCGCCTTGTGTGTTTACCAAAGGGAGTGAATGTGCTTGTCGCCCTCTTATCCTAATAACCCTGTTCCAGACTTTGGCCTCATCTGTGTATGAGTTGATGCCCGATAAAAACTTCTGCCAGCTTTCTCTTCTGGCCTGACGGCGGGTTCGCCTGCCTTCGGACTTTACTCTTTTTGAAGTTGATAAGATTTTCTGCAGTGGGAGAAGCGCGTAGCAACCCCCACGCTTTGTTCTGTTTCTTACGGGCGATCCTACATTCGTCGTTCCACCACGGGACACGTCGTCTGCATGCCAAGTCACTTACTTCAGATATGCATTTAGATGCGGCATCTATAATGAAGGCTGTAAAATTCTGCACAGCAGCATCCATTCCTAAAGAAGAGATTTCATCCCATGAGATACTAGTGAGATTTCGAAATTTCTCCCAGTCGGCTGTATCAACCTTCCACCTAGGAGCCTGTTGTGGGTGTGCGTTTTCTTTTGATGTTCTTAGTAGTATGGGAAAGTGGTCGCTCCCGTAAGGATTACTGGTAACTTCCCATTCAAGTTCAGGCAGTATAGACGGCGAAACTATGCTGAGGTCAATTGAAGAAAATGTTCTGTTTGCAAAAGAATAACTTGTGGGTTCTTTCTTATTCAGAAGACAATCACCAGAAGAAAAAAGGAACTGTTCAACAAGACGTCCTCGCGCATCTATACGAGGGTCGCCCCACAGGCAGTTGTGCGCATTGGAATCGCCAAGAACAACATAGGGTTCTGGCAATTCATCTATACTGGACTGAAATTCATGCTTGCGTAGTTTGTAATGGGGGGGGGGGGGAGTATATAAAGCGAGCAAATAGTGATAAGTTTGTTTAGCAGAACAACTCGAAGCGCCACTGCCTCAAGGGCCGTTCGTAGCTGTAAACGTTGACACGCTATGCTTTTTCGAGTTACAATTGCAACACCGCCCGATGATGCGACAGCATCAGCGCGATCTTTGCGAAAGGTAACATACTGTCGAAGAAAGTTTGTGTATTTTGATTTTAAGTGTGTTTCCTGTAAACACAACACTTTTGGATTGTGTTTATGGATGAGTTCTTGCACATCATCAAGATTCCTGAGAAGACCTCTGACATTCCATTGGATGATTTGTGCATCCATATTTAAAGAAAATTGGTGCTGTGTTTACGGAAACGGAAGTGATGCCTTAGGTTACAGAGCTCTTTCGAGGCCCTGTAACGGGGGTTCTGCCCTTTCGGGAGCGTTCGAGGCAGCCTCGCCGCTCCTTAGGCGTTTGGTACGCCTTGAGGACAGGTGTAGTGTCCATTGCCTCTTGTGAGGCGCCGGACACGTGCTCTTGCGAGCGGGAAGTTACCAGCAAGGGTCCCGCCTTGGAAAGCAAGACCCCTGCGCCCACCAGCCCGGAGCTCGATGGGGCTCCCTGAGGGATTTGGCTGCACCGACTGCTGCCAGTGCTGGAAGGGGCCGGGGAGGTTGGGGCAGCCTCGGCTGCGCCCACCTTCGGGGTCGGTGGCTCCGTCTGCTGGGTTGACGGAGCAGCGCTAGCTGTAACTGCCGCGGAGGCAGATGGCGTAACTGCCGACTCACGGCTTGTGGGTCGGAGAGCCGCCGAAGGCCGTTGTGACGCTGCCCCCTGACGCGCCACTTCGGCAAAGCTGGCCTTAGGTAGGTATGCAACCCGCCTACGTGCCTCTTTGAATGACATGTTTTCTTTTACTTTGATTGTCACTATTTATTTTTCTTTCTTCCAAGACGGGCATGACCGCGAGTATGCGGCATGCTCGCCATCACAGTTCACGCAGTGTGGAGCGTTTTCGCATGCTTCAGAGGCATGGTCACGGGAACGACATTTTGCACATGTCTGCCGGCCTCGGCAGTTCTGGGAACTGTGGCCGAAACGCTGGCATTTGAAGCAGCGGAGAGGATTTGGAACATACGGCCTGACCGGTAGCATTACATAGCCGGCCTCGAGTGTCTCACGCAGAATGCTTGAGGAGAAAGTCAGTACAAGATGCTTGTTTTTTGTCTCCTTCCCGTCACGCCTTAGCATGATTCTTTTAACATTGATCACGTTTCGCTCACCCCAGCCTTCCAACAGTTCGGCTTCTGTGAGCTCCATCAAATCGTCGTCAGAAACAACACCACGGCTGGTGTTCATAGTTCGGTGTGGGGTTACTGTTACTGGGATTTCCCCAAACGACTCAACTTTAGGAAGGTTTTCAAACTGTTTCGGATCGCGGAGTTCCAAAAGGAGATCGCCGCTAGCCAGTTTCGATGCTTCATAGCCTGTACCAAGAGTTTCAGTGAGATACATAGACACGAGGAAAGGAGAAATCATTCTCATGGTCTTTTCAGGTTTGTTAGAATGAATTACGTGGAATCGGGGGAAGTTTGGCGGTTTCTTTCCAAGAAATGGGAAAATATCTTCGGTGCGCCCTCGTTTTTGAGGGCGATCAGGTAGTGGGGGAAAAGAAGTGGCCATTAGAAATATGGTGTCTTCGGCAGGGATGGCCACCGCCCACCATGGAGCCCAACCAGGTGACGACACAGGACGGAAATATTCAGTTCTGCGCACACCAGCGGTACAACCCCGCTAAAACCGAATACATATACCCAAGATTGGATATAGTGCACAAGGTTAACCCTCGCTGCCTACGAAGCCTGAAGTAATACGAAAATAAAGAGAGCGCAGGAAAGATTAAAAGTGAGACAAAGACGTAGATTTGAGGGAGAAAGAGAAAGGAAACGGCAACTACCGATTTCCCCCGGGTGGGTCAGTCCGGGGGTGCCGTCTATGTGAAGCAGAGGCCGAAGAGGTGTGTTGCCTCCACCGGGGGGCCTTAAAGGTCCAAACACCCGGCATCGGCTCAACCCCCAGGATCCGCCTTTCCCCATACACGGCTAAGCCGCGCACCGTTACACGCGGGAGGGTCCAACCCTCGTGTGCTCGTGTACGTGGTGTCGCAACACACCAAACGCCTGCTGACGCAGACGCCCTTGCGGGGTCACATGGAAACGTTCTTTTTGCACGTTTCTTCAGGCGACCGGATGCAAAGCATTACAAGACGAGGTGGAGAAAGCCATTTTACTGAGTAATTTAGGCTTTGAGGGGCAGCGTCTCTACTATGACCTCGAGTCGCAAACGAACCAGACCGCCGCTACGTTCGAAGACATTCTTCGCATCATCGACCAGCACTAGGAAGAAAGCTCCAATCCCCTGGTGCACCGCATTATCTTCCGGGACAGGAAGCAACTACCTGGGGAAGCCTTCCAGGACTTCGTCACCGCGCTACAAAGGCTAGCGCCTGCTTGTGCGTTCGGCGCTTGGCACGACGAGTCTCTTCGCGACCAAATACTCCAAGGCGCCGCATCAAAAGAGTACGGGAACGGCTACTATACGAAGGATCGTCCCTCACGCTCAAGAAAACCGAGGAACTCGGGCGAAGCATGGAGCAAGTTGACAAGGAACTTCAAGTCTTCAGCAGCTCGTCTATTCAGCGCGTCTCGACGCAACGCCAAGATGGCGTCTCCAGCCATCTCCTTCCTCGCCCGGGCGCGCAAGATGGCGGTCCCCGCCCCCCTTCTCCCTCGACCCGGCGCCTTCAAGATGGCGATCAACGGCGTGGCGGACAGTCGCACCCTCGAGCGGCCGGCCAACGTGACGCCCGGCCCGAACTCTGCGAAGCCAGTCGAGAATTCGCACCCCATTGCTACCGATGTGGTTCACCTCACCACATCGCATCCGATCCCGCCTGTCCGGCAAAGCACGTTACCTGCCGTGCGTGCGGAAAAGTGGGACATTACGCTTCAGTTTGCCGTTCGAGGAACCGAACGCCGCGACAGCCTCCGGCTCGAACGCAGCTTTTTTCGATACCGCTGATACAGAATCAGCCTCTACAGTCCCGTTTGTGCTTACAATTCAAGCACCGAATTTCCGTCCGGCAACAATTCGTGCCGAATTCCTCATTGCGAATACTACACTCAAGATGCTCGTGGACACAGGAGCTACAGTGTCGCTGATGAACAGCTCCCTATACGAAGAATATTTCAAGGTTTTTCCATTATCTCCTTCGAGTCTTCGACTCAAGAATTATTCGCAGCAAGAAATTCTGCATTCAGGACGTTTCTCCGTGCTCGTCAAGTATCGGAAGAACGCTGCAGTAGTGACATTTCACGCCACGAACCAAGGCACTTCTCTTCTGGGGCTTAGATGCCATTCAAGCTTTGCGCATTGACATTCAAGGGTCTGCGCTCACATGTCAAGTATCAGGACTTCCAGCTGACCCAAGCGTTCAGCCTCCGTGTCTTCCGCACAACGCTCCAACAGAGTTCGCCCATCTGTTCTCAGGGCAATTGGGACTTGTAAAGGGCTTCCTCCACGACGTTCGTCTCAGACCTTCAGTGCAACCAGTCTCAGCGAAACTGTGTCCTCTACCTCTGGTTCTCTGGGAGCAAGACTCCGCCGAGCTGCAACGCCTGGAATCAGCTGATGTCATCGAACGAGTCACTGCGTCCGAGTGGATTTCTCCGCTCGTCATCGTTCGAAAGAAGGACAATTCCATTCGACTTTGCATCGATCTTCGAGGCCCCAACAAGGCTATCATCATCGACGCCTTTCCACTACTGAGAGCTGACGAACTGTTTCATCGACTCGCTGGTGCTACTGTCTTTAGTAAGTTGGACTTGCAGTCCGCTTATCATCAGGTTTTATTATCCGAAAAAAGCCGTGAGCTTACTACTTTTATAACTCATGACAGTCTTCTCCGCTTCAAGTTTCGGTTTGGCATCTGCGCCATCCGCTTTCCAGCAGATCACGTCATCTGTCCTGAAAGACTGTCCAGGCACCTTGTGCTACCTTGATGATGTGCTTGTATGGGGTCACATTCAACGTGACCACGACAAAAATTTGCAAACAGTCAAGTCTAGGATAAGTAATGCAGGCATGCAGCTTAACCACAAGTGCGTATTCAGTGTCCCAGAATTAACTTTCCTAGGATATAAAATTTGCGCAAACGGCATTTCGCCGATGGATAGTAAAATTCAGGCAATCGTGGAGGCACAACAGCCTAACAACAAGGCTCTACATTCATTTCTGGGCCTCACGGGATATTATGCTAAATTTATCCCGCACTATGCCGACGTAGTGGAACCGCTAAGGAAACTACTAAGGCAAGGACAAGCCTTTGTCTGGGATCGGGATACTGAATGCAGCTTTCAGGCTCTTAAAGACGTACTTGCATCACGCCCAGAGGTACGCATGTTTCAACCGCATCTGCCTATTGTTGTGACGGTTGATGCTTCTGACGTTGGCATAGGAGCTGTCCTACAGCAAAAATGCGGAAATGAGCTCTTTACAGTAGCTTTTGCTTCTCGTACTTTATCTTCCACAGAACGACGGTACACAGTAGGCGAACGGGAAGCATTGGCATGTCTGTTTGCGTGTGAACATTGGCATGTTTACTTGCGGGGTCGACAGTTCACTCTACGAACTGTTCACCAAGCTCTAGTCGCATTGCTATCTTCAAAGGGTCCTGGACAGCGACCGTTAAGAATTTCAAGGTGGAATGCAAGATTGCTGTATTACAATTTCTCCATTCAGTACTATAAAGGTGACCAAAATGTCATTGCGGACGCATTGTCACGCGTACCTGTCCCTCCCGAATGTGAACCAGCACTAGATGAGGAAATAGTGTCTTTAGTTTCACAAAGGAGGAATTCCAAGCAGCCACACAGGCAGATCCAGTGTGCCAAGCATTAAAAGACAAAATAATAAAAGGATGTAGAACTGCGGTGGACCTTCCGCCAGAGTTACAGGCGTATGCTGCTGTACAGTCCGAATTGTCCTACATAGATAATCTACTTCTCCGAGGTGTACGTATCGTTCCTCCCGCTTCCTTGCGTCAGACACTCCTGTCTATTGCTCATGAAGGTCACTTAGGCATCACGAAAGCCAAGTTCAGATTGAGAGGCATCTACTGGTGGCCTCACATGGATAGGCAAGTTGAGGAACTTGTGGGAAACTGCTTTGTGTGCCAATAAGCATATAAATCTGCCAAACCATCTTTTGCGCCATTACAACCTGTCGAATGGCCATTAAGACCATGGGAAAAGTTAGCCATATACATAATAGGCCCTCTTGATCGTGCTCCACAGTATGCTCGTTTTGCTTTGGTAATGGTTGACTATCATTCCAAATGGCCCGAAGTTGCTTTTATGCCTTCCGTCACATCGGAAGCCATCATGCACAGTCTCATGTCCATATTCAGTAGGGAAGGATTTCCTGATGCTATAGTGTCCGATAATGCACCACAGTTTGTTTCTGCACAGTTCGAAAACTTCCTGAAGGAAAGAGGCATTAAGCATTTCTTGTCCTCTCTTTACTACCCACAGGCCAATGGCCAGGTAGAAAGATTTAACCGTGTGCTTAAAGAATTCATACAGATTGCTATTTTGGAACAGCGAGACCTCAGACTTGCGGTCTTAGAATACTTGGCAATTTACAGGTTTACTCCACACATGACTACCGGTGTGTCTCCAGCTATGCTGCTCCATAGTCGACAACCACGAACTCGGCTGGATGTTGCAAACATGCCTCCAATTCATCCTGAAAAGTAGCAGGGCCACAATACCAGACCCACTAAGAAAGAAACTACGAATACAACCTATCCCTCGCAACATGGACCCAAACCTCCATGCGAGTAGGACACAGGCTAGGGCAGAGTTTTACGAAAAGACGATGGGACATCGGGACAATACAGTCTATACCGATGCGTCCCTATACTCACAAGCACACAAAAACAACGCGGCAGCGGTAGTAGTAAATAATCAAGGAGAATTAATCACAGGACTCATGGCCGAGGTGGCTAACGTAACCGAGGAAGAGGAAATTGCTGTCGCACTGGCAGCGGAAGGAGGTTATAGAACAGGAATATCCCTCAATATTCTAACAGATTCACAAGAGGCGTGCCGGAGCTATATAAGAGGCAGAATTAGTAGCACGGCGCTCAAGATCCTCAGCAGAGTTCCAATCGCTGAGGGACAACCCACACAACATTATCTGGATACCAGGCCACGCAGGGATCAGGGGCAACGAAGGGGCGGACAGCCTAGCTCGAGGGATGACCAGCCGAGCAGGAACGTCAACCGCCCCAGAGGGGCCACGGATCAACTGCGGGAACAGCTATTCAGAGCTATTAAACCTCTATAAGGGGCTAAGATATCAATATCCCCCACCACATAAAGCATTAACAAAGGAGGAGGCCACAGGATGGCGGAGACTGCAAAAGGGCACCTTCCCAAACTTACACATACTAAGTAGGATGTTCCCCACGCAGTATAGCGCAACCTGTCCGTGGTGTGGAGCTAAACCAACATTATACCACATTACATGGGAGTGTACAAGAAACCAGGCATTCCACAAACACAATACACCAAGTGCGGAGCAATGGGAGAGCTGGCTCACCAGCCGCAAGCTAGAGGCTCAAAGAGCTCTAATAGCGCACGCGTGCGAGGCGGCCCGGCTCAGTGGAGCCCTGGACTAGGGGCCCATCCATGGCTGAAGAGGACCCAAGCTTCAAGAATGAAGACTTCGGCCTCGAACCGCTAAAACCTTAAAAGACTCAATAAAGTTTTCCATTCCATTCCATTCTCCAAAGTTGCGCCAGGAAGTGCAGAGTAGAGTACGTGAAAAACAGGAAAATACTAAAAAGTATGCGCATCGTCGTCACGCAACTAAATGTCCTAAGTTTCAGCCAGGCGATCTGGTTAGGGTACGTACTTCACGGAAATCTGGTCCTAAATACTCCGGTCCGTTCAAGATTTACCGCAAAGTAGGTCGAAGTACTTTCCAGCTTGAAAATGGCAAGCGTTGGAACGCGTCTAAACTGGTGAAGTACTCGGTACGTCAGGGGGAAACAAATGAAAGGAGTCATTTCAATGACGGAACATCCTTTGACGATGGTTTTCCACCTTTTCTTGCAGTTCCTACTGGTACTCATTTTCCTGCTGCAACCCCGTCTTTGCAACCACCTGTCTCACCACCACCACCTCCGGGTTCACCCCGTGGAGAACAGCCTCCTGAACGTCCGTGCGACACTCCTCCCCAAGACACTGCCCCTGAAGGCACTCAGATCTCTGACACACCTTCTAGCCCCAGTACGAGTAACACTTCTGCTGTTCCTCCTCTACAACTTGAACCAGTCCTCCGTAGGTCTACACGCCATAGACAACCTCCGGAACGGTTTAAGGATTATGTTTCCAAGTAGCTTGTTGCCTTAGGTTACTGTCTACAGAGGTTTCAACCCTCCCATGCGAATTCGGCTCTTAACGCCAAAAATATTCCCTTTCATGTTTGTTAGCTGAATAAGACATAAGCAGTATCCTTCAAATGGGGGGATTTCTAGCAGCATAAACGGTACTATACGCGCGCTGTACTTACTGCTATACTGCAGATTTGACAGTGGATCCTAGTTGTAGGAACACTTATCTTCATTTCTTAGCATCCCCGCAGAAGGGATACCATAGATTTCTTGCAGCATATGCATGTATGCATTTTCACTACGGTAGTAGCCGCCATACTAATTTATCTTTCATGCCAAAAAGTTTTAACATTAAATGTCGTTAGCATTCTTACGGGGGGGGGACTATGGAGTGTAAAGTGCTTTTGCGCACAATGCCCAATCCACGACAGCCACAAAGACTGTCTCGAGTCAGGCTCAGGGCGAATGAGCCACCCATCTGTGCTTTCCCAGGAGGCACACAGATGTTTGTTACTGTATACTTCTGTACTTGTGAATTTTCTATGTGTTATCTGTGTGTGCAAGGCTGCATATCATCGTCCTCCCAAGACGGGTACTGGAACTGCAGAACCGGTAGGCAATAACTCATATTCAGCGTTCATGTGCGTTTTTTTAAATGGGAAAGCCAGAGATATAATTTTCTATTGTGTAAAGATGTATCACTAATCATTTGTGTTACAGTGCTAACATGTGTTCTTTGACTCGTGACTTACTTTTGTTGCGAGGAGAGCGAGTAGAGCATTTTTACTTTCAAGGGAGAGGCGATGTGGTATCCATAACTTCTGGTTTCGGTTTTGTGTCTTTACATCAGGGCGCCACTCAGCGCCAAACGCTGTGTGTTGCCTCCTGTAAGTTGCCTCCTCAGAAATAAACATTCATTCTTTGTGTGGTCCCCGACTGAAGCAGTCCGGCTCTTTCTTGCGGCGCTGCGCGCCCCGGCCGTTTAGGCCTCATGTCGTAACCCTTTCGTCCGGCCGCCCCGTCGAAGCTACAACAGTGGTCAAATTCCGGAAGTTGATCACGAGGAGGGCTGTATATGCTGGTGATAAAGAGGCTCTGCTGCGTTTTTCTGTCCGGTATGATCTTCACTAGAGTGTGCTCGATGCGGATGTCTTCTATTTCGTGTTCCTGCGTTGTGAGAGTTTTCTTGGTAAGGATGGCTGTGCGTTGAGTTTGCGTATGAGCTTGTGTATCCTTCAAGTCGAACGTTATGGGTTTTGGTTTTCTGTATGACAATTACATCAGGGCGGTCCAGTTTGACGAGTTCTAGTAGGTTTGCAAACCGGGGACGGAAGGATCGACTGTTCCATTGCCAGATGCACAGTTTTTTGCGGGCTGTTTGTGGTGGTTTTAAATGTCGCCATCATGAGACTCTTCAGCTTCACAGGCAGCGTCACGGTTGTGTGAAATCGAGCGGGATGCATTGCGACTGTTCGTGCGAGCCTTCTTTCTACCCTGCTCAGCCGTGTTGAAAAGGCTGTCGAGGTAGGGCTTAGTGACATAATTGTTCTTTGCGTGTGCTATGAAATTGTTGACCTGGGCTGTTACGCCGGTAACCTGGCTTGTGAGAGTGACGATTTTATTTGCGAGCGTGGTGACTTGGGTGTTAAAGGTCGCAGTCTTCTCGACGATAGGCTTGGTGATGTTTTTCAATCAGGGCGAGGATGTTTTTGTGAAGACGTCGTCGAAAGCCTGGAGGTGCTTTTGAACTCTAGTTTCGATTGCTGGATCAACTGCCTCCGTGGTTATCGCTGTAAATGGTTGCTTGCTTCCATGTTCGTATTCTTTGCATCTTTGGAATAGTCTGTCTATGAGACTTTGTTGATTTTGTAGCTTGCTCTCGAGGGCTCTTACGGCTACCGCTTCTACCAATGCGACGCTGGCACTGCCAGAGCTGCCGGCCATTTCAGCGTAATTCACGCGTTTTCGGGAACGCGACCGTGATCTTGATCGTGATCTTGACGTGGTTCTGCTACTTCTTGCGGCGCTACTGGAGGCGTTACTTGAGTTGGTGGTGCCTCCATTGGCAGTGCCTAGTTCAGGCAAATTATAGTGGTTGGAGCTCCATCGACTGTCTCGTTCTTGGATCCTGTTTTGCCATTGCTGTCTTACTTGGTAACGTGGTGGGTTAGCCTTGAGCTTTTTCTTTCATTCTTTCCCAGCCGTGTCGTGTCCTCCTCCGCAAATTTTGCACGTGGGATGGCAGTCTTGCTTCGGGGGTTGGTTTGTTTTGCCACATTTGTAGCAGAAATTTGGGACTGGTTTTGGGCAAACATCTCAAAGATATCCGAGGTTGCCACAGGTTCGGCAATACTGATTTGCCGTAGGGCTTGCATCGATAGCCGCCACTCAGATAAATGATGCTTTAGAGACAGATAGATAGGTAGAATAAACTTTATTTTCCAACGGATAAGGTGATCTACCCACCCCCCGACACGCAGGTCAGGAGTGAGTGCTGCCGCCTCTCATGCAGGCTGGGAGGTTTTGGGTCCCGGCAGCCTCTTCAAGTCAGTTGGACGAGCCAGAGCTGGAGCTGAGATTCCGAGCTGCGCAGCAGGGTCTCCCAGGTGTCTCTACTACCTATTTTGGGCATTGCCCGGGAGAGTACAGACATTCCCATATTATGCGGTCGAGCGTCCCTCTCGCCCCACAAAGATTACACCTATCGCTCCTGGCCTCGGGGAACATGTGGTTCGCCATAATAGGGTGGGGATACGTATAAGCTTGTAGTCGTCTCCACGCGACTGCTTGTCTGTTTAATTTTGGGTCTGGCGGGACACCAGTCTACTAGCCAATCTATATTGCTGCGTGATCTCCCCATATTTTAACATGCGCTCTCCGCTCCCTCGGTCATCGAGGGGCCCCGTAGCAGCTCGGCGGTACAGATCTCGAGCCAGCTCGTGGGCCGCCTCGTTGCCGGGGATGGCTTCGTGCGCCGGAGTCCAAATTATTTCAATTTTTCTATGTAACTTTCTCTGGCCTAGGATTCAGGCCGCTAAGGGTGAGATCCTTCCCTTGCTAAAATTTTGTATGGTAGTTTTTCTGTCACTGATCACAAATTCCGCGTCCGTTCCAGCGCAAGCTAATGCGATCGTAATTTCCTCGGCAACTTCTATGTTGCGCCCGCGCAGAGTGGCAGCGGTCACGAGAATACCCCGGCCGTTGCCGCCGTAAAACTGCCGCTACCTCCCGCCGCGTCTACATAGGCCACCTCATGTTCCGAAATTTTACTAAGAGAGAGAGAAATAACTTTTATTTATATAGCCGGCAGATTGGTGGTGGGGCCAACCCCGCCTAGATGGCGGCCAGAAGCCCTTGAGCTCTAGCGGCATCCTCGGCCTGCTTCTGGGCCCTTTGGCTAAGATCAAATTGAAATTTTACCGAATCTAATTTTTAATGCTTCGGCTCGTTTATGCCTCCTGTCTTTGCTATGTTCCGGGTGCATGTTTTTTTGGCAGGGGGGGGGATAATGAGATTTTTTCTCACTTCGCTATCTACTTCCACCTTTTGGGTGGGGCCTCTGTCCGGATTTATTCCAACTTTGGTCAATATGACTCTTCCTGTCCTCGTGGTGCTAAGTCTTTCACTTTGAGAGGTTCGCACTGTTTCCGCCAGTTCTGCCCATGTGTTCTGCACTCCTAGAGCCATCAGTCTCTCTGTGGATGTGCACATGAGCAGTGCCAGCGCTCCTTTTACGTATTTTCTCATTAGAGAATCAATCCTTTCTCTTTCCAACACTTTCATATCGAGATATGGCATTGCATAGCTCGCCCGGCTGAATATGTACGCCTGTATTAGTTTAATCAAATTTTTCTCCTTTAACCCTCCGTCTTTGCTGGCTACCCGCCTAATTAGGCTCAGGGTTTGTATTGCGCGATTCTTCAGCCTCTTGACGGTCTCGCCATTGTGGCCGTGTGACTGAAGAGTCAGGGCCAAGATTCTAATTTGCTCGACTATTGGTACCTCCTTACCCGACACTTTAATTGGGATCTCCGACGGGGCCTTGCACATTAAGTGTTTCGGATTGTATATAAATAATTCTGATTTCTGCGACGAGCATGCTAGGCCTCTCTCGGCCGCGTAGTCGACTATGATGTCGGTGGCGGCCTGGAGCAGGCTTTTGACAACTGAATCACTTCCCCGGTTGACCCAGAGGGTGATATCATCCGTATATATACTAAATTGTAATCGCTCGAGCTTTGCCAATAGCTCAGGGAGTTCCCTCATAGCCACGATGAAGAGTAGCGGAGACAGTACTGATCCTTGGGGCGTACCCTTATTCCCTAGCTCAATTGTGGGGCATTCCAGCGTTTGAAACCTCATGCAGGCAGTTCTTCCCGTCAGAAAATCCCTGATGTCTCGATATGTCCTGGTACCTACATTAATCTTGTTCATCCCTTACAGGATCGCCTCCTGTTTTACGTTGTCAAAAGCCTTCTAGAGGTCCAGGCCCAGAATTGCTTTTGCAACTTTAGACCTTGAATCTATTATATCATGTTTGATTTTGAGCAAGACGTCCTGTGTACACAAGTGAGGTCGGAACCCGACCATCTCATGTAGCCACAGAGCGCCCTCCTCCCTGAAGCCCATCAGTATGGTCTGGACGACGTGCTCCATCAATTTCCCCACGTATGAAGTTAAGAAAATTGGCCGTAAGTTTTCCAATTGCGGAGGCTTCCCGGGCTTCGCCATTAAAATAATGCTTGCCGTCTTCCAGTGTTGTGGGAGCTCGCCTTTATCCCAACATTCCTACATGTACTTCGTTAGATAACTCATGGAATCATCGTCTAAGTTCCTGAGCATCTTGTTCTTTACCCCTTCAGGGCCCAGAGCCGACTTCGTTCTGAGTCTTACAATCTCTGCCCTGACTTCGGCTTCTGTGATGAAGGCGTTCAGCGCCTCGTTAGGCGCTCCACCATAGTCGGAAAGTGGAGTTCGCAATGTTTGCCCCACGAACGTCTCAATTAATTTCTTCATGAAATAATCCTCGTTCCCTACGAACGCCTGCCTAGCTTTCGCCAATCTTATACCGGATTGAGTCTTCGAGCTCGCGGGTTCCAACAAGGGGACGTGTGGGCCCTCACAATAGATGACCACCGCCGTGGACTGTCCAAGCATGCGGGCGTTGAGGACTGTATAGCGTGCTGGCACTCGAATTCCATCCATTACTTCCACACTGCAAGTCCTAGGCGTGATACCGTAGATAACACCTTCGCTTACATCTAGGGGTACACGCGAGTTGGCTTTTACGTTGTAAATGTTGCCTCCAAGCTGTATGTTAGTGACCTTGGCTAAGTTTTGTTAGCTGTATTTGTAATGATGAGGTTTTCTTTTTGCATTTGTACTCGCACGTTGTCGCGGAATTCTTTTTGCAATATTCCGCTGGATTTTCCGACTGCGTGAGTGACTGCGACGAGTGACCATTTGGCGAGTTCAAGGCCAGCTTGTGGGCCTCCTTGGTGGGCTTTCATTCACGAGTAATTTCCACAGATGTAAGCTCAAAATTTAATGGTCTAAATAGACCTTAGCTCCTGGCAAACCATCAGCTGGTGTTTTTTTCAATACAGATGCCTACACATTATACATTATATATGTTGGCAGCAGCGCTGGTGAACTGCATTATACTTGTTGCCACAACCAAAGTAAAGCTTGGTAAGAGTGAGTGAAATAAACAAACAGCATTCCACAATACTGATTCAAGTGATACGGAAAAATTGCTGAAGTTAATGTACAACCCCACCCACTATACACACAGTTATACAGCACACTGACCCTAATTGTGTAATCATGCTATTATAACACCAAGTATCAATTGAGGAGAATTAGGGGATAAGATGGCACAACTATTTTTTGTTAGAACATCATATGTGCTTTACAATAATGCTGCATTCCAACTAACACAGGAACAGCCGATTTGTGAGATAGTGGCCAATGCTTACGAAGGCTCATGAAATTGCCGATGCCGATGAGGCGTTATGTGCACAAGTGCACTCTTTCACACAAAACTACATCGTGCAGTCAAACCTTGTGCAACATTAGAGCTTTAAAAACACCCCGGGTGAAGGCAAAGAGTGCTAAATTTCTTGAAAATTACTAAAAGGCATTCGATTATTCATTATGCTTCTGTTCGTTAAAGATTCACAGACAGTTCTCTACGGGGGCTGTGAACAGGCACCCTCCTTTAGAACGATCGGTGGCACAGACAAGGAAAAATGCTTATAAAGTTTATGCGAGGGTATAGCCTACAAATTACACCCCATTTCACATTCAAATCTGGTAGAAGATGAAGAGAAAGAAAAAAACTATTTTCTGGTAGAGGATGTATACTCCAAAGTAGAAGAGACTAGTGTACCCTAACAATTGGTGTTGCCAATGCCTGTGCACTAGCAGTTACATATAATGTGGCAGTTACAATTGTTTTTCCACAAGCACTGCAAGCTGCTGCCTGTTTACCAGTACACAGCTGTAATATATTTAGGGCAAGTTAAAGCTCTCTAATGAATTTATCTCATATGACAGAATTGGAATGCAATATTCTAAAAGTTAAGGGCTATGTGCCATTCCATACAATTAAACAACCTTGAAGAAACTGAATCGCCTGTGCCGTGACGAGGTAAAAGAGAGTGTTCTGTGTAAAATAGTTCACCTGTATAGCCTAAAGCTGTGGAGAATGCATTTAGTATCAGTTGCGAAGGTTTCTACTTTAAATTGCACACAGTAAAAACCACCATGCAGTTTTGCAAAATGCCAACCCCCTACCTTTTTGTTGTTTAGAGGTAATGGCACTTAGGGACATAACATGTACCCAATGGGCTTCATTCCCAAACAATCAAAGTGAATAGCATTAGCCTAAGTGTTATCTGTCTTCTATCTCACATTTGCTGTCAAAAATTGTTAGTGTCGGATGCTGCGATCGGCAGAGAAACTGACTTCTGGAGCAATATAAAGTATTAGGTACTGTAATCTCAGTTCTCCCACTGCTGTCTAGGCATTATTAGGTCTTAGGTAAAAAAATGAGGAACAAGTACAACGGGTATATTTAACGTCGCAACCCTCATGAAGTATTTCGTAGTCTCAATTATAAACGATTCCAGATTTACAATGTAAGACAGATTTTATTCCACTGAAAGAATGGCATCATGCCATTGGTTCTTGCATTTGGTGCTAATTTATTTGTAGTTATTTCAGTAGGAATGTGTGTGCATTGTCAGTAATATCGCTTGACATGTTTTACACTGACTGTTTTCCACATTTAGGAAAATTGGTATTCACAAACAACCTTGTATATGACACGAAAAACTTGCTTAGAAGGAGTATTTCAGCATTTGCAAGACACGATGCTCCTGAATGCATATCTAAGCCTGGGGTGCATGTCACCCTCTAATCTCATAAGCAAGTTTCTGGAAATCATCTACAAGGTTTCTTATGATAAATGTAAGTGTACTTGTGCAGGAGAAACAGGGAATTTAAACAGGTGAATTATGCAGCATAAGAATGAGGTCAGCAAGAAGCAAACATCAAGCAGCACTGTCGCTCGATGCGCATAGACTATAACGCACAAGAATTATTTGGGTTGATTTAAAATTCTGGCAGTGGAATGAAATAAGTATTTTAATCTATATATACACTCTTTAATTCTTCAATCTACTACCACCACCTTCACCAGAAATGATCATAATCATTATCATATCTATGCCAAATTATCGTGGCCAATATTCAAGCCTTCATAAGCTCCTTTTTTGACTGCTAATGCTCTGCGGGAAAGAGGTATCTTATCTGTATGAAGACCATACCATGTACTTATTTCCAGTTTTTCGATAAATGCTAAAGGAAATATTTCGCACCCAAAATGCATTGAGCTTAATTAAGTTCTATGTTTGAAGCTGTTGATTCTTTCTCCCTTTGCCATCTTTGACCAACCTGGTTAGCTAAGCTGACAGAAAATCTGAACCCGTATACGATAGTGCTTTCCTACATCAAGTGTTTTCTCATTTACCAGTGTTTCCATTGCGCGCCACCTTCTGTTAGCGACACTGTGGACACTCCAATGGAAATATTCTGGACACCTCGAAACTTTCCTCTGGCATGCTTGGGTAGTTCATGGCACATGAGGCAGGCATTTTAGGGTAAGAAATGTCACAAACTCTCGCAGACGAAGTGCTGCTGCAAAGTTGTGAATCACCGACTTCCGGGACAAGGTTGGCTTCAGTCGAGGGCGCTCGATGTGCTGTCCATCGCCTGTAGTAGGGATCAGAGGTGTGCACCCTTTTATACTGGCTGTCCATTCTGGTCGGAACCTTGGCAACAGCTTATACCTTACTTTTTTGAACCTGCAAGATATGCAGAGAAAGTCACATCATTGTGCGTTGATTCGATGGCTTTTTTTCTGCACATTCTATCAAATCATTTAAAAAATACAATTCGCACATTTTACCACTGTAAAGGCAGGCTAGTTACTAGACATATGAAACGTCACAATCCCTCTGACAGAATGGAATAGAAGCATACACTGGAAAGCTACACTACAATTTAAATTTACGTGAGACCGTATGAGCACACGGTATGCTTAGTCTGTGCTCTAGCCCTGTGTCGAATAAAAGTTGATTGTCAATCGTTAATGGTGTATTTCTACTTATTCTGAGTCGTCAAATTGTACAACCAATGTTCCAAGTTAACACATTGTTGGCTTTTGATTGCCTATGTGATCCGTTTTCTGTTTACATATGCAGTAATACCACTGCAATAAGGAAAGAAAGAAAAAAATGCCGTGATAATCTTCCACATTTGCTGAGGGCAGGAGCAATGGCCAATAGCATGTGGCTGAAGTTACACACCTATTCAGATTTCGCACAGCTTAATTGTTCAGCAAGTGATAAAGAGGTACGCTGTGCACCTCTGTATGACCAATAAAATATGTTTACTTGAGACTGCACTAAGGCTGCTGCTTGGTACTGTTCAGCACTTCGGCTTTGGTTTTCTACTAGACAGAACTGTTTAGGTATCAGTAGTTTACATTGCGATAAAATGGAACTCGGAGCACTGGTAATTTGCACATAAATAATGCGAGAGCAAATATCACACAAGGATAAGAATACGGGTCTCTTAAAAAAAAGAACATATACATTACGATTATAACATGATGTGATGCCACAATGAAACAAAAAGTAACTCACAGAAGTGGATGGCGCTTCCATGCCACCAAGGTTATTGGACAGACTTCAGAAGTGCCCACAACCGAGTAAAACAAGGCAAAGCCGCGTTTCCTTGTGTTTGTTTGAAGACAGCTCTGCACGCGGTAGCGATTCCAGTATTGCTGCCCAGTGGTTTAGCTCGTCGCAGTTTGAATTGCCACAATAATATAACAATATCATCGAGCGATGCTCAAGAAACGAGCCGCCGCGAGAACGACGACGAAGTGTCTGTGCCCTTGGCGTGAGCGAGTGTCGGCCTGGCCGTCTGTCTCCAGTGTAAATAGCCTGTATATAGCCTCGTTCATCTGTGTCTTTCCACACGTAACATTCTGGTGGAGGTCAGCAATCCCCATCCTCACCATTGAACTCCGGAGTAGTCGATACATCGAGCTTGTCACCATGCCTCCCGGTGGCGATACCGCCTCTGTAACGGCTTCAGCTTGTCCGACTGCTCCAATCATCACGGTTGCCCAACATCGCGACCCTGGTATGTTCTCTGGCCTGGAGGGAGAGGACGTTGACCAATGGATCAAGCTCTATGAACACGCCAGTGCTAATAACAGGTGGGACCCAACGATCATGCTCGCCAATGTCATGATTTATGTCATGTCATCACCAAACGCATGACGACGAGATCACCAGTTGCGACAGTTTCAAAGAAAAGCTCAGGTAACTGTTCGGCGACCCCATTGGGTGCAAGGCTGCCGCGAGAAAGGCTCTTGCGTCTCGTGTTAGACATCTACAGAGCCGTACGTTTCATACATCATCGACGTCTTGGCTGTATGCCGCAAAGCTGACGATACTGTGGCTGAAGCAGCTAAAGTGTCGCATGTGCTAAAAGGCATCGCCGACGAGGCTTTCAGTTTGCTTTTTTTTGGCCACGTCTCGACTATCGACGCCATCTTCAAAGAATGCCGTCACCTCGAACAGGTTAAGAGCCGCCGTATCACACATCACATCACGCGGCTACCCAACACTGGTGCTACGTCGACATTTGAGGGTCGACCGCGTCAGACCACCCCCTTAGACGAAGTAACCCGTACTGTTCGCAGCGAGTTCGAGGCCGCCTGTTCGCCAGCTTTCACCGCGATGCCTCCCGATCCACCTGGAACCCCGATTGCGATGATTCAGGCCATCGTCAGACAGGAATTTGAGAACATTGGTCTCAACTCCGTGTGTTCATCGTCTCCACCCACGGTTCCCCAGTTCTCTAGCAGCACTCCTCGTTCCCGGCAGTCCTTTTCTGCCACATCTCGCCGCAACCCATCCGAATGGCGTACCCCAGATGACAGGGCGATCTGCTTCCACTGCTGTCGCATCGGCCACGTCGCTCGTCACTGCCGTAACCGATGGCCACCACCTCCTCAGACATACACTGCCGCTGATTCCCACCCCTTTGGACCTTCTGTTCGCTATGGCACCATCCATGAACCCACTGCCGCTGATCCTCCTGCCCCGAACCTTCGCTACAGCCACACGCCCCCATCTCGACGCCATCAGTCTCGTTCGCCCCAAGGCCGTCGCTTCTCTGCGTCGCCTATCGCCTCCAGGATCCAGCCGGAAAACTAGGCACTGCAGCTTCCGGAGGTGAAGATGCGTCGTCCACCCTGCCCTCAAATCCTCTGCTCACGTTACATACGAACCAAAACCTTCTTGACGTGGACGTTGATGCCTATCCTGTCCCGGCACTCATCGATACAGGGGCACATCTTTCTATTATGAGTGCTGCCTCCCGACGACGACTGAACAAGCTCCTCACCCCAGCGTCGGCATGCGTCGTCCGCGTTGCGGATGGCGGTACTGTGCCTATCATCGGCATGTGTACGGCACGTGTTAGCATCGTTGGCCGCCACACTCCTGTCCTCTTCACCGTGAGTGCTCATTGCCTCCACGGCCTCATTCTCGGCCTCGATTGTCTATCTGTGCATTCTGCTCTTATTGACTGCTCTGCCAGTACCCTTCGCCTTGAGTTGCCGATTCTCGCAGAACCTTCTGACGCACCCCAGTGCCGCCTACGCCCCACCGGCTTTATTCGCCTGCCGCCAAAATCAATAGCCTGTATTGAACTCTTGTCTTGCCCACCAGTCTCTGATGGTGAGTACCTCGTCACTCCTCTGCCCGACATTCCACTACAGTATGACGTTACCGTGCCTCACAGTACACTTACTATTACTTCGAACCGCACTTTCATGCCTATCTTTAACTTTGGAATGGCAAAAAAATTTCTACCGCAAGGTATTTGCCTTGCGAACGTTAATTGTCTTGGCGACCATCACGTTGCAACTTTATCGACCCATGCTTCTTGCGAGCTTAACAGGCCCATCGTGCCAGCCTCGGCCACAGATACCAAGATACAGCAAATGGTTGCGACGGACCTGTCTTCTGCACAGGCTGAAGACCTTTGCCTAGTATTATCGTCGTACAGAGATATTTTCGACTTCCACGATCGTCCTTTAGGCCATACGCTCGCGGTCAAGCATCAGATTCTTACTGGCAATGCCACTCCTATTCACCGACGACCGTATCGAGTTTCTGCGTCGGACCGCCGAGTAATTCAACGTGAAGTAAACAAAATGCTAGATAAGAACATCATTGAGCCTTCTTGAAGCCCCTGGGCGCCACATGTAGTGTTGGTTAAGAAGAAGGATGGCACGTGGCGTTTCTGTGTATAATACCGTCATCTGAACAACATTACTAAGAAAGACGTCTACCCGCTCCCAGGTATAGACGTCGCCCTTGACTGCCTCCACGGTTCTAGCTATTTCTCGCATATTGATCTTCGTTCTGGATACTAGCAGATTGCTGTTGACGACATAGAGAAAAAACCGCGTTGATCACACCTGATGGCCTATACGAATTTAAAGTAATGCCGTTTGGATTATGCAACGTCCCTGCCACCTTCGAGCGTATGATGGACTCCTTGCTCCGAGTTTTCAAATGGTCCACATGTCTCTCCTACCTCGACGACGTCATGGTCTTTTCGCCAACGTTCAACACTCACCTTGAGCATCTAACAGCTTTACTTGATGTATTTCTATTTCCTATTTCTAACTCGTCCAAATGTCGTTTCGACCGCCGCCAAATTACTGTTCTGGGCGACCTCGTTGATGCTTCCGGAGTACAGCCTTATCGCGACAAAACTTGCGCTGTCCGAGACCTTCCGCTTCCGAAGATAGTCGCAGACGTTCGAAATTTTATAGGGCTATGCTCGTACTTTTGTTGTTTTGTTCAAGATTTTGCGTCAATTGCTAGACCCCCCACTAATCTTTTGAAGAAAGGCGTACAATTCTCGTGGGGTACTGCAGAAGCCGCCGCCTTCTCTCTTCTCGTCACTCTTCTCACCTCACCACCCATTCTCACCCACTTTAACCCTGATGCCCCTACAGAATCGCGGACAGATGCCAGCGGTTATGGCGTAGGTGCCGTCTTAGCCCAGCGTCAGCGTGGCCAGGATCGCGTGATTGCTTTTGCGAGCCGCCTCTCACCATCGGAGCGCAACTATTCCATTACGGAACGAGAATGCCTTGCTGTAGTCTGGGCGGTTGCGAAGTTCCGTCCTTACCTTTACGGTCACCCTTTTTCCGTAGTCACTGACCATCATGCTCTCTGCTGGCTCTCATCGCTAAAGGATCCTACAGGTCGGCTTGGTCGATGGGCTTTGAGGCTACAAGAATTTTCATATTCCGTGGTCTACAAGTCTGGCCGCCTGCACCAAGACGCTGACACCTTGTCGCGTCAACCTTTTGACGACCCTGACTCCTCCAATATTACCAGTGCTGCTTGCCCTTTCTATGTATCGCAGCTGCTTCATTTCGCCGACGAGCAACGTCGTGACGCCTACATCAGAGCACTCATCCACCGTTTTGAACACTCTCCGGCCGATGCCACTCTACGCCTCTTCGTCCTCCGCGACGGTACTCTGTACCGTCACAATCATCATCCGGACGGCTCTGAGTTCCTACTTGTCATACATAAACACCTCCGCACAACCGTTCTAGTAGAGCTTCACGACGCACGAACGGCAGGACACCTCGGCGTACCTCGAACCTATGGCCGTGTACGTCGCCGTTTTTTCTGGCCGGGCCTTGCCCATTCCGTACGACGTTACGTCGCCGCTTGTGAACTTTGCCAATGACGCAAAAAGCCTTCCCAGCTCTCCGCTGGTTACCTGCAGCCGCTCGACATCCCCGCCGAGCCCTTCCATCGTGCCGGCTTATACCTTCTCGGCTCATTTCCGGAATCTACATGAGGAAACAAGTGGGTTGCAGTCATGGCAGACTACGCGACCTGCTACGCCACAACCTGCGCTCTTCCGACCAGTTGCGCAACTGATGTTTCTGACTTCTTCCTGCATGATATCATTTTGATTCATGGTGCTTCGCGTCAATTGCTAATAGACCTTGGCCATACGTTCCTACCCAAGTCATTGACGATATCATGCGTGCCTGTTCAATACAGCCTAAAGTTACCACCTCTTACCACCCTCAAACGAACGGCCTCACTGAGCGTTTGAACGGCACCCTTACAGACATGTTATCCAAATACGTTTCAGACGATTACTGTGACTGCGACAAGGCTCGACCTTACATTACCTTTGCGCAAAACTCTTCCCGTCTCGAAACTGCTGGCTTTTCGCCTTCTTGCCTTTTGTATGGCCATGAACCGACGCCACCACTGGACACTGTGCTCCCGTCCACCACAGCTTCAAGTAGCGCTTATGCCCGTGATGCTATCGCCCATGCTGACCATGCTCGCCAGCTCTCGCGCGCTCGTCTACAAGTCTCTCAAGGCAAACAAAAGCAACGGTACAACCTCCATCACCGTGATGTCAATTTTGTGCCCGGCACCCTCATGTTGCTTTGGTCACCATCGGGTAAAGTTGGCCTTTGTGAAAAACTGCTTTCCTGCTACACAGGCCCATATCGCGTGATCCGCAAGTGACTGATGTCACCTATGAAATCGTTCTAGCCACGCCCACTACGTCCTCCGCTGTGACAACCAGTGACATTGTCCTCGTCGCCCGACTCAAACCCTACAACTCTCCACGCGCCCTGGATATTTAACAGTACCGTGACGGCTTATTGCGATATCATCGAGCAATGCTCAAGGGAGAAGCCACCGCGACAACGACGACGAATTGGGTCTATGCCCTTGGCGCGAGCGAGTGTTGGCCTGGCGGTCTGGCTCTAGTGTAAATAGCCTGTATATAGGCTCTTTCATCTGTGTCTTTCCACACGTAACAGCACACATAGAGACAAAACTGCAATACAGTCTCGTTACAAACAGTTATATAATGTAAAGTGCGTTCCGTGGCCAGAAACTATCAAAAAGAAATATTGCATTATATTGTCACGTGGCGGTGACGTTAAGAACACAGTAGCAATACTGTGAAAGGCAAAACTCGATTTTATTGGGCGAACCTGTGCCCACAAAACAGGCTACACTTATAGCACAACGAAAGCGGCGAACACAGTCGGCGATCGTCGAGAATCTGATCAGCGGGTCAAGCGCGTCGGCTTTTATACAGCAGTCATCGAATGTTCCAGACTAATCGTTGGGACCCGCATGCCTTCTACAAAGTTCTACACCATTCGTGTCAAGCGATGAAATCAGATAACACAAGGTTCGGCGACAACAGACAGTGGATAGAAGCATCGATAACTTTCCAGAAACTTCGGATACAGGCAGGCGCGTCCCGCGCTGTGCGATAACATTTGTTAGGCGGCCAAACGTGGTCGCCCGATAAAGATAAGTACACGTGTCATTACCCCCCTCTTAAAAAGCATCGACCCGATGCTGCAAACAAACGAAAGTAAAAAAAAAAAAAAAAAAAAAAAGAAGCACTCGTAGCAAAAAAACAACAAAGTAAGGAAGTTCGTCAGCGTCCATAAAAGGGTTTGAGGCGCACCACGTGGACGACTTCAGATCGTGCGCGGCGCCGCTGTGAATGCGAAATGCCGTCTGGCACGACCTCATAGTCCAGTGCGCCAATACGTCGGATGACCTTGTAGGGTCCGAAATAGCGTCGCAGTAGTTTCTCACTGAGTCCTCGCCGGCGTATCGGGGTCCATACCCAAACACGGTCGCCGGGCTGGTACTCGACGAAGCGTCGTCGGAGGTTGTAGTGTCGGCTGTCGGTACGCTGCTGGGTCTTGATCCGTAGGCGGGCGAGCTGTCGGGCTTCTTCGGCGCGCTGGAGATAGGTAGCGACGTCAAGATTCTCCTCGTCAGTGACGTGCGGCAGCATGGCGTCGAGCGTCGTCGTCGGGGTCCTGCCGTAAACCAACTTGAATGGCGTGATCTGTGTTGTTTCTTGCACCGCCGTGTTGTAGGCGAAGGTGACATACGGCAGGACGGCATCCCAGGTCTTGTGTTCGACGTCGACGTACATCGCTAGCATGTCGGCGAGGGTCTTATTCAGGCGCTCCGTAAGACCATTCGTCTGTGGGTGGTAGGCCGTTGTCCTCCTGTGCCTTGTCTGACTGTATTTCAGAATGGCTTGTGTGAGCTCCGCTGTAAAGGCTGTTCCTCTGTCAGTGATAAGGACTTCTGGGGCGCCATGTCGCAGCAGGATGTTTTCGACAAAGAATTTCGCAACTTCGGCTGCGCTACCTTTCGGCAATGCTTTAGTTTCAGCGAAGCGGGTGAGGTAGTCCGTAGCCACGACGATCCATTTATTTCCAGTTGTTGACGTCGGAAAGGGTCCCAGCAAGTCCATCCCGATCTGCTGGAATGGTCGGCAAGGAGGCTCGATTGGCTGTAGTAATCCGGCTGGCCTTGTCGGCGGTGTCTTGCGTCGCTGACAATCTCGACATGTTCTGACATAACGGGCGACGTCGCCGGTCAGGTGCGGCCAATAATACTTTTCTTGTATCCTCGATAGTGTCCGGGAAAATCCGAGGTGTCCAGCGGTCGGATCGTCATGTAGGGCGTGCAATACTTCTGGACGAAGTCCTGACGGGACAACAAGAAGGTAGTTGGCGCGGACTGGTGAGAAGTTCTTCTTCACGAGTAGATTGTTTTGAAGCGTGAAGGAAGATAATCCGCGCCTAAATGCCCTGGGGACAACGTCGGTGTGCCCTTCCAAATATTCGACGAGGCCTTTTAGCTCCGGGTCTGCCCGTTGCTGTTCAGCGAAGTCTTCCGCGCTTATCATCCCAAGGAAGGCGTCGTCATTGTCGTCGTCTTGCGGCGGCGGGTCAATGGGGGCGCGTGATAGGCAATCGGCATCGGAGTGTTTTCGCCCGGACTTGTAGGTTACAGTGATGTCGTATTCTTGTAGTCTGAGGCTCCATCGCGCCAGTCGTCCTGAAGGATCCTTTATATTCGCTAGCCAACACAACGCGTGATGGTCACTGACGACTTTGAATGGCCTGCCATAAAGGTAAGGGCGAAATTTAGCTGTAGCCCAAACGATGGCGAGGCATTCCTTTTCGGTCGTAGAATAGTTGCCTTCCGCTTTTGACAGCGACCGGCTAGCGTAAGCTATCACCTGTTCGACTCCGTTTCTCCTCTGGACTAGAACGGCACCGAGGCCTAGGCTACTGGCGTCAGTATGGATTTCTGTATCGGCGTACTCGTCGAAGTGCGCAAGTACCGGCGGTGACTGCATGCGTCGTTTGAGTTCTTCAAATGCATCGGCCTGCGGCGTTTCCCACTTGAACTCAACATCACATTTAGTTAGACGGGTCAACGGCTCGGCGATGCGTGAAAAGTCCTTGACAAAGCGCCTGTAGTACGCACACATGCCAAGGAATCTACGCACTGCCTTCTTGTTGATGGGTTGCGGGAACTGTGCGATTGCAGCTGTCTTTTGCGGGTCTGGACGGACACCAGATTTGCTGATTACGTGGCCTAGGAAGAGAAGCTCGTCGTAAGCGAAGCGGCATTTTTCCGGCTTCAGAGTAAGCCCTGACGACTTGATGGCCTCTAGTACTGTCGCAAGCCGCTTGAGGTGATCGTCGAAATTTCCGGCGAAGACGACGACGTCATCCAAGTAAACGAGACAGGTCTGCCACTTCAATCCTGCTAATACCGTGTCCATGACGCGCTGGAACGTTGCAGGCGCCGAGCACAGTCCGAATGGCATAACCTTGAACTCGTAGAGGCCGTCTGGGGTGATGAAGGCGGTCTTTTCGCGATCCCTTTCGTCGACTTCTATTTGCCAGTAGCCAGACTTGAGGTCCATCGATGAGAAGTACTTAGCATTGCAGAGCCGATCCAATGCGTCGTCTATCCGTGGGAGGGGGTATACGTCTTTCTTCGTGATTTTGTTCAATCGACGATAATCGACGCAGAAACGTAGCGTTCCGTCCTTTTTCTTCACTAAAACAACTGGAGACGCCCACGGGCTTTTCGACGGCTGGATGATGTCGTCGCGCAGCATTTCGTCGACTTGGTGTCTTATAGCTTCGCGTTCTCGCGTCGAAACTCTGTAAGGGCTCTGGCGGAGTGGTCGAGCGCACTCGTCGGTTATTATGCGATGCTTTGCGACTGGTGTTTGTCGAATCCTCGATGACGTCGAAAAGCAGTCTTTGTATCGTCGAAGCAGACTTCTGAGCTGTTGCTGCTTAATCGCGGGGAGACTTGGATTTATGTCGAAGTCTGGCTCGGGAACGACGGTCATCGGGGTAGATGCGACAGAATCCGAGAGGACAAACGCATCGCTGGTTTCCTGAATTTCCTCGATGTATGCGATCGTCGTGCCCTTGCTGATGTGCTTGAACTCCTGGCTGAAGTTTGTCAGCAACACCTTTGTGTTTCCTCCGTTCAGTCGAGCGATCCCTCTTGCGACGCAAATTTCACGGTCGAGCAGTAGACGTCTGTCGCCTTCGATGACGCCTTCTACGTCAGCGGGTGTTTCGGTGCCGACCAAAATGACAATGCTGGAGCGAGGCGGGATGCTCACATGATCTTCGAGCACACTCAAGGCGTGGTGACTACGAGGGCCAGGTCCTGGCGGCGTCTTCCAGTGCGAAATAGACATGCCGCAGCTTGTCGTCACTGTCCCAACTGTTAAACGTAGCGACCCTCTCATACGTCTCGAGCCAGGTTTCCGGGTCCTCGAATGTTGATCCGCGGAAGGTCGGAGGTTCCCTGGGCTGCTGCAGCACGATGGGGGACGCTGGGGCTGCCATTGGGGTTGCCTTGTCCACAATCTTCTTGGTCTTCTCAGGTAGAAGTCCGTGCTCCGGGGGCAGCTGTTGAAGACGGCGGCTTGCTCGAGGCTCCGGGACTACGTTTGTGTTCACTTTGCGGTCCGGGCTTGGATCACGGCTTGTCGGGGGCGTCCGGTACATGAACGAAAGCACCTCCACCAGATGTCACGTGGCGGTGACGTTAAGAACACAGTAGCAATACTGTGAAAGGCAAAACTCGATTTTATTGGGCGAACCTGTGCCCACAAAACAGGCTACACTTATAGCACAACGAAAGCGGCGAACACAGTCGGCGATCGTCGAGAATCTGATCAGCGGGTCAAGCGCGTCGGCTTTTATACAGCAGTCATCGAATGTTCCAGACTAATCGTTGGGACCCGCATGCCTTCTACAAAGTTCTACACCATTCGTGTCAAGCGATGAAATCAGATAACACAAGGTTCGGCGACAACAGACAGTGGATAGAAGCATCGATAACTTTCCAGAAACTTCGGATACAGGCAGGCGCGTCCCGCGCTGTGCGATAACATTTGTTAGGCGGCCAAACGTGGTCGCCCGATAAAGATAAGTACACGTGTCAATATTGATGCAAATTGGTAAGCTGCATGACAAGTCTAACAGGATAAATTTCCATGATTCACCAGTGTGCAGAGTTTTATAGGCAAAGTCAAATACATTTAGTGCAAATATCACACTATGGTAGTGCACAATGGTGGTAATCTCTAATAATATAAAAAGAGTTGCCTTAATGTTACAACAAAAGTTTTCATTGCTTAAAATTAGCCCTGTCAATTTTAGCATGCAGGGACACCACAAGTTTAAACAACAGTGATGTAATGTGTTTGTGTACAAGTATTACACATGCATTTCTGCCATTGTACAAATGGCAGAAATGAATGTGTAATACTTGTATACATGGACATTACATCACTATTGCTTAACCAAGTCATTAAACTATGCCTGCATTATACAAGATTAGAACTAAAGCATAAAAATTTTTATAGTCACCCTAAAAGTAACACCTTATTTGAACTTCACAGTAAGTAGACGTCTGTTGATGCCAGCCTCCGACAATAATAAACCGTGCTGCATGCTTTACAGAGAGATCATAGTGGTGTCACTTTGGCGCTATTCAGGAGCGCAGCATTGAAGAAGACATCTACAAATGTCCCATTTCATGCGTAACAGGCTGACTTGCTTGCACATCTGGCCAAGTGAAAAATAAAATTCTCCATGTTTAGCATTTTTCTCTGCCAGACCACAATGAATGACATCTATATATTGACATATTAACTCAGAGAAGCCAATTTGGCTTATATGTTGACACCTTCGCATACTGACACAGCGGCACTCTCTCATAAGTTTTGCAATAATGAAGGAGTGCTTGTCCACCCGCACTCCAATGTCACTAACAGTGCTCACCTACACAGCTAAGTATATGATCATAATTCAGGTAGGAAATAACTAGGCGAAAAAAAATCCACTCACTTTGAGAGCTACATTACTGCGATAACTTGAGAGAGATGAGCCCATGGCAGGCAGCAGACCTCTTCTCAGCTCCAGCAGAACAACAGCAACTTGCATTTCAGTAAAAGAAAAGGATTAACTAGTAATGATAAGTTACCTTGTTCCTGCTAAGTATCAACACAATCTGATTTTCATGCATATCCACTCTCCGCTTTAGTAATACAACTGAATTATTCGTAAAACAGAGTCTATGATGATGCTGATGATGCCTTGACTGCCCAGTCTTCATTCAAAGCAACACGTCTCGCTGCACCTCAAGCAATTGCGCCAAGGAAACACACAGCAGAGCAGTCAGAGCGACGAACTTTTTCGGTCGCTACCATTAAAACGTGCATCCAAACAAGAAAGTAACGATCACACCTAGTGAGCCAGTGCTATTACTTCGAACGTTTATTTCCGTATTCTAACAGTTGTTGCATCGGATAGAGTATGCTGTCAAGGCGATACAAGCGTCAATACAAGTGCGCAACGGAATGTAGTTTTATTCTACGCTTTTAACGCAAGTGAGCAAGTGGTAAGAAGTGTCATACGGAAATTGCGATCGATCCGATCGCGCTACCACTGAATCCGATCTGAAAAGATAGGGTGATCCTTTTTCCCATTCATTTATGACGGAAATCCTCCGTATAATGAGATAAATTTTTTACAGTGTAGTATGGCCAGAAGTCTGGACGATTTCAGCAAATGCAGGAGTGAGCATGGTACTGCAGTGCATCTATTCAACTGTTTCGGATGCGCTCTAGAACTACCTTTACCGGCTGCACCAACTGTGAGCGCTCTACTGGGGTGTGTGGTGCTTGGTGAATAAGTGCTTACTTGCCCGTGGCTTTGCATTGAAGGGACCGCTGCTTCCAGTGTTGTCTCTTTGCCGTAAGAACAACGTTATCTACAGTAGAGTTACCATAATACCCTGAAACATCCTTTGTTGAGATCCCGTGATAGCGCAGCACGTCATGCCACATACCTACCTTGCTGACTACCTGCGCATGATCCATGTGACGACACACACACAGGTATATATATATATATATATATATATATATATATATATGCGTGTGTGTGTGTGTGTGTGTGTACACGGGCACTGAATAAACGGATTTCTATTCCCGGTTCGGCTGACTGAGTAGATTATAACTGGTGACGGGGGTCTTACGTGCTGGCCTAAGCGGCAGCCTTGGTGGTGGGCGGGTGGACAGGCACGAACGGAAGCAAGCGAGCCGAGCTTTTATCCAGCTTCAAGACGCTATACGTGCTCAATGAGTACAGCCCCTCCCACCGAAAACACCCTTGCTCAGGCGCTCGGCCCCGAAGAGCGACAGCGGGACGCAACAGCCATTGCATACCGAGCACTCCCGGCGATCTGGATCTGGCAGCATGTCCAAGAAAGTAAGCACATAACGAATGAGTAGCGAATGTTTGTACTCCTGTCGAGATGCCGCCAATTGAAAAGATATGAGTTCGGCCCAAAATCGCAAAACTCCGAGTTGTGTTTAGAGCGCATTGAACATTTCTTGACAGCTAATGACATCGCCGATCTAAAACGCCCTGCCGTCTTTTTGACAATAACAGGCCGAAAGGATTACAAAGTACTGAGAAGATCCCCGGGAGGAAAGTCGTACTAACAAGTTTAACGCCTCCTGAAAGAGCACTACAGCCCGAGGAGTTCCTTCATGGCGGAACAATGGAAGTTCAACGGGCACGCACAGCAGTAGGGCGAAAGCGGGTAAGGGTTCATCGTAGAATGAACAATTACCCCCATTTTTAAAAGCGCACCTCGACTCGACCCTCCACTCGAAGTGCTCCTCGAGTGAGGTATTTCGTTTCACAAGTCGCGCTCCACTCGAAACGTGCCTTTAGTGAAAGAAAGCGGGAGTGTTTTACTCGATAATGTCAAGGTAGCCTCGCCGCTACTTTTATTCGCTCCTCAAGTGAAGTTAAGGCGTAAGCATGGCGGCCTTGTTATCTGTTGCTTGCCTCGTCAGCTTTTTAGGATGGATGCCAGTTGCCTCCGTAGCTTTTCTTTAGGTAACGATGCTCCGCACTTTCAAAGGCTTTGTTTTTGGGAATGGTGCAATCCTATGGAGCGCTTCAGCAACAGAACGATTCCACTGCGGCACCGTGACAGATCGGCCGTCCTGTCAAAAAGACTGCGAGCTAGTGCAGTGACTGTCGTATTACTCCTGGCATGAGCCAGTTGTTTACCTGCGTACAGGTATTCTTCGCGCGAGTGCTTCAAAATTACTATTGGCGCCAGATCATTTACGTGTTTCTCGCGGCTGATCGTAGAAGGCCGCATCAGTTCAAGCACGGCGCGATACATAACAGCGGCGTACTTCGAACCTATGAAAACAACCACGAAGATTCCTGCAATTAGTGCGTGAATTGCTTATGCAAGCGCCGGCAGTCACCACGTTCGCGCGGCTTGCACTAGGGTAGATCGCCACTGGCTACTCTAATACAAGGACGGTGAAACACACCGCAGCAAGGCGATCATCTCTATAAACTAGCTGGTACGTTAACTTTAATTTTTTCAATTTTCTTTAATTCCATGCAGTTAGTTGCGCTAGGGAAAACGAAATAACGTACTCTAATTTTGCGTAGACCTTGTGCAGTTGGTGGAGTTTAAAGTCGTAACCAATAATTACGTGAGTCTTGCTTCAAAATATTCGGTTATCTTATCATGCCTATGAACAACCGAGCCCAATGAGGAAGTGGGCAGTTATGAAACGGCATCCACAATTATACCAGCTTGCATACACAGGTGAATTCAAAGTTTTATTTGAGTAAAAAACACAAGAACAATACAACAGAGTATACTTTTGCACATCACATCATTTCGGATTGTAATAAAAGAAGCTGTAGCAGTGAAATGACAGGTCCTAGTACAGACATTGGTAGCAAGGGGTAGCAGATATATTTCGCATATCTTTGTTGCGAACATTCCAGCTAGGACCAGCTGAATATGTTTCATTGCAAATATAAATAAAAGAGTATGAGCTTACTATAGCAAAAAAAATCGCGTCTTAGAACATAAAAGACTTAAACGGATTTAATTAGTACGAAAATTAAACTAAAGAAAACGAGTACACTACCTAAGCTTCTTTTCATGCGCCGTAACATCGATGTGCATTTATCACCAACCCCTTGTCTTGTGCAGGTACGAGGCTGCCAACACAAGCACGCAGACCTACTGCCTTTCCAAGTGTGCTGTGTGAGATGCGCTTGGATTGTTGCGCAAGGGACCCGCCGTGGTTGCTTAGTAGCTATGGTGTTGGGCTGCTGAGCACGAGGTCGCGGGATCGAATCCCGGCCACAGCGGCCGCTTTTCGATGGGGCGAAATGCGAAAACACCCGTGTACTTAGATTTAGGTGCACGTTAAAAAACCTCAGGTGTTCGAAATTTCCGGAGTCCTCCACTACGGCGCGCCTCATAATCAGAAAGTGGTTTTGGCACGTAAAAGACTATAATTTATTTTAATTTGACTCCAATCCTATCATCTCAAACATCACCACTAAAAGCAGTTTGACTGCATGCATTTGCCTTTATAGACACGTTGTAGCTGAAGTGGTTGTATATTTAGCCAGCTTTTTTTTCAGCCATATTCAATAATATAGTCTGTACCCCTTAAGATCTGGTCGATCCAAGTGGCATTCTGTTTTCTAAAAAAAACTCGACATTATGCTCGTCTTTTTGTACTTTGGTAGTATGCAAATAAAGCGTGAACTCTGACTTTGCAAACAGAAACAGTAATATTGCTTACAAATATATTCTATAAGAAAACTGCACCTGTATTCCGCCTGTCGGGTGTAGGCACCCGACGGCGCGCAATGGTAAACCCCCGCAGAAGGTATATTCGGTTTCGGCTCTGGGTCTAGCTTCAGCGTACGATGAATTATGATGGTCGCAACAATTAATTTTTTCCATTGCCTAGGGATGACAGCTGGCGTCCATGGGGCTTGTAGAACTTCACCAATAGACCGAGCAACAAAATGCAGGGTAACAGCACTTCTTCTGGGATCCCAAATCAGGCCAAGTGATGATGCAGACTGTCACAATGACGATCCCGAAAAATACAGTACAGAGTGCATCACTACCGTTACTTCAGACAAGTTGTGATTAACCATAAAATTATGGAATATTTCTTAATCTACACTAGCTCGTGCTAAAGTAGCTTCAGCATACTAAAGTGCTGGCTATAAGTGCTACGAAACTGCTGCATCCCAAATTGTGGGCAGTAAAAACTTCACATCGTAATCGTAACGCATCATGGGTAACTGCTGACTTCGTACATCATAATGACGAATGTATGGTACCCAAAACAAGTTTGTATGACAGTTGAACATGAATAAATTATGTACTCCATTTCATTATGGTATAGCTGTTTCATGTTTGTGGTTCGAAATACCACAGTGTCCATTTCGTCATTTCGTCAATGTAGGGAGACGTAACATTAATATTATTACAATGTTGGTGAAAATTAGCGCAGAATAATTACCGGGTAGGTTAGTCAACTACTTGAGCACCTAGATTCTTTCAGGGAAGTGGACTGGTGCTATTCCAACAGGGCAGGCACCGTATCTATTGATGCTTCAAGGGGCGCTATAACGTAAAACTATTCCAAACTTTTCTATTCCAATTCTGCTATCAGCCCTCTACGATTGGTCAAAAACCTTTTTCGACCACCCCTACTTCACCTGTCTGTCACGCGACGTCACGAAAACCGCGATACCTCCCCATCTGATATGATGTGTACACACTGATTATGCATGATTTGAGAAAAAAAGCAAAACAGTTATTTCTGATTCGACCCCTTTTCGCCATTAGCCCTCGACTATTGGTAAAAAATTTTCGGGCTGCACCCACTTCACCTGCCTGTCACGCGACGTCACAAAACCGCAAGAACTCACCGCGTCAAAGTGACGTGTACGCGATAAAGATGCATTAATATGCCGAAAAAACCTGAAGTTTCTTTGGAATAGCCGCAGGCTGCCCCGTTCCGAAAGGAATAAAAGATGGCTGCCGCCAATCCCTCAGACGCTGGTTACTTGCACCTGCCGGAGAGCATGGGTGTATTTGCGTATAATAAGACTTCTTGCGTGGCCGTGTAACGTTTTCGAGCACTTTCGTCACGCTTACGCCCTCATTCTTCCAACTCTTCTTTGCTGAGGGTCCGTTTTAGCATCATTCTTGAGCTTCCGTTGCATGCCGCCGCGATTTTCGACCAGCCACCGCAAGCTAAGTAAGGGAAAGCCGACCAATCGTAGACGCCTGCACCACCCTCTTCATCCGGTTATCGACTTTCAGTGCAGTGGCTTGGCCCAATCGAATCCCTCTCCACTTGGGCGTTCTCCTCGCCTCTTGTCAGCCAATTAGACACGACAAGCCGCTAAGCGTAGGCAATGTTATTCGTTTTTCAAGCAACGAAAGGTGACCTCCTATGATCGAGGAGAGCGTTTGATTGGTCTGTTCAGACAACCCTGCGGGTGACCGCCCGATGCTTGCGTTGGTGGTTACGCAAATTTGACGTCAGGAGATTGGAATAGAAACATATTGGAATAGTTTTACGTTATTGGGCCCAATGTCTTCCACAAGCCTTGCTGCGCAGCACAGACATTGATTGTTTGATCAACTGGTCCTTCCAAAGCCCAATTTTTTTTTTCAAATTTTATGTACACTGGGCGTCCTAGAGCTAAGTATAATCAGTGTACCTAAGCAACGGAAATGAAAGACATAGCACAACTAAAAAAGTGTGGCCACAGCATGAACTTAGAGTGCAGTTTATGGGACATGCATTAGATGCTACCACATAGCACATTGAAAAAGGTAAGGAGAAAAAACAATAATACTGGTGATGAACTACTGACAAGTGAATTTTCAGAAGATTAAAACATTGCGTAGCGTGTGCGTGAGGTGAGGAAGCACTGGAAATTCAGGCACCAGTGCTGGTTCATTGATTAGGTGTGCTACAATTTGAACAAACCGACTAACCACCCCGGTTTCTAAAACAAAGTACAGGACTAAAAAACGCTTTTCTTCTGTCTGCCGCTGTTACGCACACAACCATATGCATTCTGCCACGTGTATACTATAACGGCCTCTCCACAATACTGAAACATTTCATACGCGATACTGGAATGATGGTTGGACATAGGCCCCGATAGATACATTCTGCATTTTTGTTTATAAAAGCGGAACCAATAACACGGTATTGCTGAATCTCTCACAAGCTCCAATTAGTAAAAAAAAAAAAAAACAATTGCGCAAGCTTATGTTGCCTCAAATATTTTACAGGTGCTAATGTCCGTAACATGAACAACAGCCATGCTTGAAGACATTGGAACCGTTTTATAGACAGCGCCGCAGCACCCTGGTGAAAACTGCATCAACATAATGAGATGATATGCAAAAATGGTTCACTAATCCATATGCTCTGTCCTCTTGTTGCTTTCAGCAAACTTTCGGCACCAATCGGTCTTGAATGTTGAAGGTAAACAAAGCTGCACGTCGGCCGTTCTATCTGTGGCCTCCTACAAAGACCATCCGGCTCGGTCAACATACACACACGGATAAAATCGCAAATAAAAACAGCGATGAACAACCGCAACGTGAACCACCAATGAAGCACTAGGAAACAAAGAGGAGCAGACAAATGCCGGCGCAAATTTTCTTAGCTTTCAGCTATGCCCATGCTCTCAGTTGTTGGGGTGCGATTGTTGCAAGACCTCAAACACAGCTCCCAATTGATCCATCAATCGAAACTCACTGTGACAGCGTCACCGAGCTAAAGTTGTGCATTGCGCCATGTAGTCTTTTGATTTGGAAGACGAATTAACGCAAACACATATTTGTCTGAAATATTTGTAGTTTTGATAAGCACGTTTAGGAATAGCCACGATATCAGACGCTTTTTTCAATCGGTGCACTTCGGTCAAGTTGAGGGCGCATTTGCAAGGCGTTTCTTGGCGGAGAAACGGCGGAGTAGTGTTCATGAAACGCAACGGCGCCTTGACTGAAAGAAGCCCCGTCGCATCGAGTTGGCGCAGTCGAGAAGAAGCGTTGAATGAAGGCGTGTTTCAGAAAACGGGGGTTAGTCAGAAAGTGTAAATACGGTGACTTTCTGCAAGACGCTATCCGTGATAGGCTGGTTGCTGGCATACGGAACGAAGTGGCCAGCGTGCTATTTGTTGAAAGTTGACGTTTGATAGCGCTTGCAATATTTCCTTGGGCAGAGAACCAGCGGCGCAAGGCACTGGAGAAATGTTATCATGAGGACGACGCACTTGTACTTGTAGTGGACAGCCGACCGCGCCAATACCAGAGGCTAGCTAGTCTCGGGCATGTGCGTGCCCACAAGAGTCAAAGATGCAGTAGATGCGCCAGGGGGCGCTCGTCGGAAGACTTGCTAAAAACCTTATCTCGCACGGGTTCGGCTCTAGGCATCCACCTAGTTGCTCAAAAGCATGGACCCAGTTGCTAGAACGCGACCAAAAAGAACCCATGCGCTTGAGTGTTCTGCTAAAGACTTGGAGCAGGGACTCTACCATATCATTACCACAAACCAATTATGTTGTGAAGGGAGTGTAGAAATTGAAGGGCGTACACTGAATATATCAAGTGACACGGGAGCGGCTGCCGCAAGTGTCCTTTTTGTATCTTTTTGTCTCTGCCGCAAGTGTATCTTTTTGAATTTTCACACCTAAATTCTGAACCACGCAAAATGTCGCTTCACACTCATCATCATCAGCAGCAGCAGCCGCAGTTGCAGCAGCAGCAGAAGAAGAACGAGAAGAAGAAGCAGCAGAAGCAGTAGCCTGGTTACACCCACTGCCGGGCAAAGGCCTCTCCCATATTTCTCCAACTACCCCGGTCATGTACTAATTGTAGCCATGTTGTCCCTGCAAACTTCTTAATGTCACCCGCCGACCTAACTTTCTGCCGCCCCCTGCTAGACTTCCCCAGACTTGGCATCAAGACCGTAACCCTTAATGACCATCGATTATCTTCCCTCCTCATTAAATGTCCTGCCCATGCCCTTTTATTTTTCTTGATTTCAACGAAGATGTCATTAACTCGCGTTTGTTCCCTCACCCAATCGGCCTTTTTCTTCGCCCTTAACGTTACACCTATCATTCTTTATTCCATAGCTCGTTGCGTCGTCCTCAATTTAAGTAGAACCCTTTTCGTAAGCCTCCACGTTTCTGCCGCGTACGTGAGTACTGGTAAGACAGAGCTGTTCTAAACTTTTCTTTTGAGGGATAATGGCCACCTGCTGTTCATGATCTGAGAATGCCTGTCAAACCCACCCCTGCCCATTCTTATTCTTCTGATTATTTTAGTCTCATGATTTGGATCCGCAGTCACTACCTGTCCTAAGTAGATGTATTCCCTTCCCACTTCCAGTGCATCGCTACCTATAGTAAACTGCTGTTCACTTCCGAGACTGTTAAATATTATTTGTTTTACTGCAGATTAATTTTTAAAGCCACCCTTCTGCTTTGCCGCCCCATGTCAGTTAGCATGCATTGCAGTTGGTCCCCTGAGTTATTAAGCAAGGCAATATTACCAGTGAATCGCAAGTTAATAAGGTATTCTACATTAACTCTTATCTCCAATTCTTGCCAACCCAGCTCTCTGAATACTTCCTTCAAACACGCTGTGAATAGCATTGGAGACATCGTATCTCCCTGCCTGACGCCTTTCTTTATTGGGATTTTGTTGCTTGCTTTATGGAGGACTACAGTGGCTGTGGACCCGCTATAGATATCTTTCAGTATATTTACATATGGCTCGTCTACAACCTAATTCTGTAATGCCTCCATTACTGCTGAGGTTTCGACTGAATCAAACGCTTTCCTATAATCAATGAAAACTATATGTAAGGGTTGGCTATATTCCGCACATTTCTCTATCACCTGATTGACAGTGTGAATATGGTCTATTGTTGAGTAGCCTTTACGGAATGCTGCCTGGTCCTTTGGTTTACAGAATTCTAAGGTGTTCCTGATTCTATTTGAAATTACCTTCGTAAATACTTTGTAGGCAACGTACAGTAAGGTGACCGGTCTATCATTTTTCAAATGGTTGGCGTCCCCTTTCTTATGAATTAGGATTATGTTAGCGCTCTTCCAAGATTCCGGTACGCTCGAAGTCATGAGGCATTGCGTTTACAGGGTGGCCAGTTTTCGTAGAACAATCTGCCCACAATCCTTCAACAAATCGGGTGCTACCTGATCCTCCCCAGCTGCCTTCCCCCTTTGCATAGCTCCCAACGCTTTCTTTACTTCTTCCGGCGTTACTTGTGCGATTTCAAATTCCTCTAGACTATTCTCTCTTCCATTATCGTCGTGGGCGCCACTAGTACTGTATAAATCTTGAACGATCTCATCCATTCTAGTAATGATATTGCTGGCTTTTTCTGTTAAGACATAGATCTGATTCTTCCCTATACCTAGTTGCTTCTTCACTGCTTTTAGGCTTCCTCTGTTCCTGAGAGCATATTCAATTCTATCTATATTATATTTCCTTATGTCAGCTGTCTTACGCTTGTTGATTAACTTGCAAAGTTCTGCCATTTCTATTCAAACTGTAGGGTTAGAGGCTTTCATACATTGGCGTTTCTTGATCAGATCTTTCGTCTCCTGCGATAGCTCACTGGCATCCTGTCTACCGGAGTTACCACCGACTTCTATTGTGAATTCCTTAATGATGATCATAAGATTGTCGTTCATTGCTTCAACACTAAGGTCCTGTTCCTGTGTTAAAGCCGAATACCTGTTCTGTAGCTTGATCCGGAATTCCTCTATTTTGCCTCTTACCGGTAACTTATCGGCTTCTCATTTACCAGTTTCTTCTTTTCCCTCCGCATGACTAGGCTAATTCGAGTTCTTACCATTCTATGGTCACTGCAGCGCACCTTGCCGAGCACGTCCACATCCTATATGGTGCCGGGGTTAGCGCAGAGTATAAAGTATGGGCAGGACATGTAATGAGGAGGGAAGATAACGATGGTCAATTAGGGTTACGGACTGCATTCCAAAGAAAGGGAAGCGCAGCAGGGGGTGGCAGAAAGTTGGGGGTATGAGATTAAGAAGTTTGTAGGGACAACATGGCCACAATTAGTACATGACCAGGGTAATTGGAGAAGTATGGGAGAGGCCTTTGCCCTGCAGTGGGCGTAACCAGGCTGATGATGATCATGATAATTATTTTGCGACATTTTAAGGATTTAGATCCTGTGCGTGTTGGTATTCGCTAGAAGGCACGTGCTCTGCTATAATGTAGTATAACAGTATTGTAGTATTTGCATTAGAAAATATCCGCGCAGCACATGGCAAGAAAGCCGGAAAGGTGCGCAGTGTGCGGGTGGTCTCTCAAGGTGGATGAGGGGATGGATGAGAATGCAGAGAGAATCGAGTCAATCGGCACACACTGTGACGTCGATGCTAGCCTGAAGAAAGTTGAGGCTTTCCAGGAAGAGCTTGTCAAACTGGCTGAAGTGCTCAAAAATGAGCTAAATGGGGAGCCTGATGCACGGAAGTTAGTGGAAGAAAGACTTCAAGCAGCTGAGGGAAAGCTGAACAGGGCCGCAATTGTGAACGAGAATGGTCATGACAATGGAACGTCGTTCCCCGCCGTGACAGGAGGGGGACTGTAAGCAAAGCACGTCGAATGCATGCAACTTGGGGAGGAGGTAGCTGGAATGAGCGGCACCTACCTTGAGGCAGCCACAGAAAAACAAGAGTGCAGGGGTCAGTGCCCCTTTTCGAGTTCGAATCACGCCGAAAAGGGCAAATGGAAGCAGGGAGTGGTAAAAGAGGTAAATTATGATTATCGCCGGCTACTGAAACCTGGCTAAGTGCTCAGAAGCAATAGTGGAGAGGGGGAGAGGCGATAACAGAGTGGAGGTAGGGACATTTCAAGCGCGGACACTGGGTTCTGTCATGGAGCGAGCAAAAGCAAAGCTCGCAGAAAATGCCCACATGCAAGACATTGTAATAGTAGCAGAGGGCTAAATGACGTCCTAAACATGAAAAGGAGAGGACTAGCCTAGCGCTTGGCAAAGGGGGCGGCCGACTTGCGCGAACTATCCCCTCATGTGCAGATCGTGGTGTGCCCGGTACCTGAAGTGCCTGTACGTGACAGTCACGTACAAAGATACATAGTGGCTGCTAATGAGGCGATATGGAAAATGAGCCGGAAGAAATGTTTCAAGGTTGTCGAAGTAAACAGGAAAGTAAGAAGGTTTAGTCGTTTTGAACGAGATGGAATCCACTTACGCCGTTGCATTTTTAGGGGGCCCACGGGTGCTCAGAAGGCCAGAGTAGGTCCCCTAAGCAAAAGAAGAAGGTCCCCTCAGGGAACTTCTGAATAGCATTGTCGTCAATAACGGAAAAAGGAGGAAAGCAAGAAAGAGAGCTCGCCATGATATAGGCTACATAAACATGAACGGCGGCAGAAGAAAGGAAAAGTGGGAACAGATTGAGGAGAAATAAATGTAGAACAAATAGCGGTGTATGCGGTTACAGAAACACTCCTAAGAGACTCAGAAGAGCCGCCAGTAATTCAGAATTGTGCTTGGGAAGGGTGAACAGAACTAAGTCGGAAAGAGAGGGAGGGGGAGTCGGAATGTTCATCCATCAGGGAGCCAAATGGAAAGGAGTAACTTCAAAATGTCAAGAGCATCATTGGCTATTTGGTACAACGAGTGGAAAAAACTTGGCTGGGCGTTACGTATCTGCAGAACGGAAATAATTGCACGGACAAGAATAAAGAGTTAGTGAAATGCATAAGTGTTGATCATAAAGGTTTCGGGAATGATGCCAAAATTATGCTATTAGGTGACATGAATGCCAACATACAGGATTTAGACGGGTATACCGACGACATCGGGATGTCAATGCTAGACTTTTGTAGCGACATAACCTCGTTGTCATGAATACATAGCCTAAGTGCGAAGGGCAGATCACATGTGAAGTGGGGAAGCTGACCATCGACTATTGAGTATTGTCTGATGACTGAAGGAATTCATGATAAGTTGAGAGAAATGCTCAATGACGAGGAAGGGTATAGCACCATAGGGAGTGCCCATAATCACCTCATTATAAAAATGGCATATGTAGTTTGGAAAGAGAGCAAGGAATGCAAAATGGCCAGTCCAAATTTGAACGCTGAATAAATAACAAATATGGTCAGTATAGTGGAGGAAGAACTTGGGAAATAGCCAAATAAAGAGTGAGATAATAGTAAGTGCAATAACGACAGAAATACGAAAAGAGAAACATATTCGTTGGAAAGGAAAAAAATCGGAAAAGCAGGTGGAAGAGGGAGGTACAGGCGCCCAAATCTTTAGCTGGCGTGCGCGAGCGGCGACTTTTCCGTGCGTCAGCGCCGCATGACGGGGCGAGGCTCGAAACAGTCTGAGGCTAAGCTCATGCGGACAAAGCGCGCTCAGCTGGGCCCATCGTCTGCTAGGCTGTTTCCATCCTCGCCCCGTCATACGGCGCTGACGCCCGGAAAAGTCGCCGCTCGCGCACGCCAGTTAAAGATTTGGGCGCCTGTACGAGGAGCAATCGCTGAAAGACAGAAATCATCCAGAGATTACAGGCAGGCAAGGAAGGCGCAATTTCCACAGGATGAAGTAGCCAGTAAATGAGAATTATACCGGGAGAAAAAGTCTATGGTTCAAACATACTCGTGCAAGAAAAGATAAACGGTGAAAGCGAACGTTGGTTGTCATAAAATGCGTGCGAAGAAGATGGCCGCACCTAGAATATTTTGAAACCACATAAAATTATTAGGCAGGAAGTCAATAAATATACAACAATATATTGACACGTGTACTTATCTTTATTGGGCGACCACGTTTGGCCGCCTAACAAATGTTATCGCACAGCGCGGGACGCGCCTGCATGTATCCGAAGTTTCTGGAAACTTATCGATGCTTCTATCCGCTGTCTGTTGCCGCCGAACCTTGTGTTATCTGATTTCATCGCTTGACACGAATAGTGTAGAACTTTCTAGAAGGCATGCGGGTCCCAACGATTAGTCTGGAACATTCGATGACTGCTGTATAAAAGCCGACGCGCTTGACCCGCTGGTCAGATTTTCGACGATCGCTGACTGTGTTCGCCGCTATCGTTGTACTATAAGTGTAGCCTGTTTTTGTGGGCACAGGTTCGCCCAATAAAAGCTAGTTTTGTACTCCACCGTATTGCTTCTTTCTTCACCGTCACTACCACGTGACATCTGGTGGAGGTGCTGGGTATCCCATATCCGGTAGCCCATATCCGGAAAACTAAAAGCAGCAACCGATGGAGGTGCGGTTGCTGTTCGTCGAACTGACGAAGATCCTCCGCCGCCGACAAAGACGACGAAGAAACCATCTCGACGACCTAATGACGACACGCCGCCGTCTCGACGAAGTCAGGAAGCCAAAACTACACCGGCGAAAGACGGCTTGACGACCCGACGTTCCAGCTTCAGTTCAACGCGACGCAGCCGTGATCCGACGCCAAGACCCAACTGCAACGCCAGACAAAGAACCACCGACCTCGACGTACTTCTCGACGGCCACGCAGTCACTGCCTTAGTCGACACAGGGGCCGATTACTCCGTCATGAGTGGACCCATCGCCGCGCATTTGAGGAAAGTTAAGACTGCATGGGAGGGCCCTCAAATTCGAACTGCTGGAGGTACATCATTACGCCAACTGGAATCTGCACGGCAAGAATTACCGTTCATGACCGGACTTACCCTGCCACCTTCGTTATCCTCCAACAGTGTTCACGAGACGTCATTCTCGGCATGGACTTCCTGAATCAACATGGCGCAGTCATCGACCTGAAGTCGAAATCGATAACACTGTCGGAAGATCAAGTGATACCGCCGGAGAGCCCTCATAGTCACCACGCCTTGAGTGTGCTCGCAGATCATGTGAGCATCCCGCCTCGCTCCAGCATTGTCATTTCAGTCGGCACCGAAACAGCCGCTGACGTAGAAGGCGTCATCGAAGGCGACAGACGTCTACTGCTCGACCGTGAAATTTGCGTCACAAGAGGGATCGCTCGACTGCACGGAGGAAACACAAAGGTGTTGCTGACAAACTTCAGCCAGGAGTTCAAGCACATCAACAAGGGCACGACGATCGCATAAATCGAGGAAATTCAGGAAACCAGCGACGCGTTTGTCCTCTCGGATTCTGTCGCATCTACCCCGACGACCGTCGTTCCCGAGCCAGACTTCGACATAAATCCAAGTCTCCCCGCGATTAAGCAGCAACAGCTCAGAAGTCTGCTTCGACGATACAAAGACTGCTTTTCGACGTCATCGAGGATTCGACAAACACCAGTCGCAAAGCATCGCATAATAACCGACGAGTGCGCTCGACCACTCCGTCAGAGCCCTTACAGAGTTTCGACGCGAGAACGCGAAGCTATAAGACACCAAGTCGACGAAATGCTGCGCGACGACATCATCCAGCCGTGGAAAAGCCCGTGGGCGTTTCCAGTTGTTTTAGTCAAGAAAAAGGACGGAACCCTACGTTTCTGCGTCGATTATCGTCGATTGAACAAAATCACGAAGAAAGACGTATACCCCCTCCCACGGATAGACGATGCATTGGATCGGCTATGCAATGCTAAATACTTCTCATGGATGGACCTCAAGTCTGGCTACTCGCAAATAGAAGTCGACGAAAGGGATCGCGAAAAGACCGCCTTCATCACCCCAGACGGCCTCTACGAGTTCAAGGTTATGCCATTCGGACTGTGCTCGGCGCCTGCAACGTTCCAGCGCGTCATGGACACGTTATTAGCAGGATTGAAGTGGCAGACCTGTCTCGTTTACTTGGATGACGTCGTCGTCTTCGCCGGAAATTTCGACGATCACCTCAAGCGGCCTGCGACAGTACTAGAGGCCATCAAGTCGTCAGGGCTTACTCTGAAGCCGGAAAAATACCGCTTCGCTTACGATGAGCTTCTGTTCGTAGGCCACGTAATCAGCAAATCTGGTGTCCGTCCAGACCCGCAAAAGACAGCTGCAATCGCACAGTTCCCGCAACCCATCAACAAGAAGGCAGTGTGTAGATTCCTTGGCATGTGTGCCTACTACAGGCGCTTTGTCAATGACTTTTCACGCATCGCCGAGCCGTTGACCCGTCTAACTAAATGTGATGTTGAGTTCAAGTGGCAAACGCCGCAGGCCGATGCATTTGAAGAACTCAAACGACGCATGCAGTCACCGCCGGTACTTGCGCACTTCGACGAGTACGCCAATACAGAAATCCATACTGACGCCAGTAGCCTAGGCCTCGGTGCCATTCTAGTCCAGAGGAGAAACGAAGTCGAACAGGTGATAGCTTACGCTAGCTGGTCGCTGTCAAAAGCGGAAGGCAACTATTCTACGACAGAAAAGGAATGCCTCGCCATCGCTTGGGCTACAGCTTAATTTCGCCCTTATCTTTATGGCAGGCCATTCAAAGTCGTCAGTGACCATCACGCGTTGTGTTGGCTAGCGAATATAAAGGATCCTTCAGGACGACTGGCGCGGTGGAGCCTCAGACTACAAGAATACGACATCACTGTAACCTACAAGTCCGGGCGAAAACACTCCGATGCCGATTGCCTATCACGCACCCCCATTGACCCGCCGCCGCAAGACGACGAGAATGACGACGCCTTCCTTGGAATGATAAGCGCGGAAGACTTCGCTGAACAGCAACGGGCAGACCCGGAGCTAAAAGGCCTCGTCGAATATTTGGAAGGGCACACCGACGTTGTCCCCAGGGCATTTAGGCGCGGATTATCTTCCTTCACGCTTCAAAACAATCTACTCGTGAAGAAGAACTTCTCACCAGTCCGCGCCAACTACCTTCTTGTTGTCCCGTCAGGACTTTGTCCAGAAGTATTGCACGCCCTACATGACGATCCGACCGCTGGACACCTCGGATTTTCCCGGACACTATCGAGGATACAAGAAAAGTATTATTGGCCGCACCTGACCGCCGACGTCGCCCGTTATGTCAGAACATGTCGAGATTGTCAGCGACGCAAGACACCGCCGACAAGGCCAGCCGGATTACTACAGCCAATCGAGCCTCCTTGCCGACCATTCCAGCAGATCGGGATGGACTTGCTGGGACCCTTTCCGACGTCAACAACCGGAAATAAGTGGATCGTCGTGGCGACGGACTACCTCACCCGCTTCGCTGAAACTAAAGCATTGCCGAAAGGTAGCGCAGCCGAAGTGGCGAAATTGTTTGTCGAAAACATCCTGCTGCGACATGGCGCCCCAAAAGTCCTCATCACCGACAGAGGAACGGCCTTTACAGCGGAGCTCACTCAAGCCATTCTGAAATACAGTCAGACAAGGCACAGGAGGACAACGGCCTACTACCCACAGACGAATGGTCTTACGGAGCGGCTGAATAACACCCTCGCCGACATGCTAGCGATGTACGTCGACGTCGAACACAAGACCTGGGATGCCGTCCTGCCGTACGTAACATTCGCTTACAACACGGCGGTGCGAGAAACAACACAGATCACGCCTTTCAAGCTGGTCCACGGCAGGAACCCGACGACGACACTCGACGCCATGCTGCCGCACGTCACTGACGAGGAGAACCTTGCTGTCGCTACCTTTCTCCAGCGCGCCGAAGAAGCCCGACAGCTCGCCCGCCTGCGGATCAAGAACCAGCAGAGGACCGACAGCCGACACTACAACCTCCGACGACGCTTCGTCGAGTACCAGCCCGGCGACCGTGTTTGGGTATGGACCCCGATACGCCGACGAGGACTCAGTGAGAAACTACTGCGACGCTATTTCGGACCCTACAAGGTCATCCGACGTATTGGCGCACTGGACTATGAGGTCGTGCTAGACGGCATTTCGCATTCACAGCGGCGCCGCGCACGATCTGATGTGGTCCACGTGGTGCGCCTCAAACCCTTTTATGGACGCTGACGAACTTCCTTACTTTGTTGTTTTCTTTGCTACGAGTGCTCCTTTTTCATTACTTTCGTTTGTTTGCAGCATCGGGTCGATGCTTTTTAAGAGGGGGGTAATGACACGTGTACTTATCTTTATTGGGCGACCACGTTTGGCCGCCTAACAAATGTTATCGCACAGCGCGGGACGCGCCTGCATGTATCCGAAGTTTCTGGAAAGTTATCGATGCTTCTATCCGCTGTCTGTTGTCGCCGAACCTTGTGTTATCTGATTTCATCGCTTGACACGAATGGTGTAGAACTTTGTAGAAGGCATGCGGGTCCCAACGATTAGTCTGGAACATTCGATGACTGCTGTATAAAAGCCGACGCGCTTGACCCGCTGATCAGATTTTCGACGATCGCTGACTGTGTTCGCCGCTATCTTTGTGCTATAACTGTAGCCTGTTTTTGTGGGCACAGGTTCGCCCAATAAAAGCTAGTTTTGTATTCCACCGTATTGCTTCTTTCTTCACCGTCACTACCACGTGACAATATGCTAGATGGAGATGAACACGAACTGGAAGGGGAAATGGCAATAAATTACATCTCAAAAATACCAGCTGAATCATTCCAATGCAATGACGACGTTGTATTTAAATAAAAAAAGAGCATGAAAGAGAACAAGATGGAAAAGGGGCTGACAAATTTCAACTGGGAGAAAGCCCAAGAGAAACTCCCTAAGCGCACAGCCACAGGGCTAGAAGAGGTTCCCGTTAGGCTGATTAATGAACTAGGGCCAAAATGTAAGGAAGCTCTGGTGAAAGCAGGGGCAAAAGCTTAAAAGATAGACGAATACCAGACAGTTGCCGATAAAGTAGAATCAATTTAATTTATAAAGTTAAGGGGGAAAAAGATAGAATTCACACGTATGTACGGTTGACCATTACATCGGTAAAATACAGGCTAGCGATGTAGGCAAACAAATTGAAGCCGCAAGCGTGGACATAGAATAATGGCATTTTAGGAGAACTTTAGAATGGCTTCAGAATAAGTAAGTCGATCAGCAAAACGAGAACAAGGTGAAAGCAGGAGCCAAGGTTTCGACAAGTGGATTGTCTTCTTCAAGGCAACATATGCTTTCCTCGCCACAGTATATATAGGGGGGGGGGGGGGTTCTCGTAAAGAGGAGAGGGCGTAAGGCGGGTGGGCGCGGCAACGAGCGAAGGTGTGTTAGCGTGTCGAATTGAGAATAAAGGAATGACGTGAACGAGGCAAGGGACACGGCCGTCTCTCCATCATGTGCCAGCGCCCGTGTGTCTGCCGGCGTGTCAACTGCGTGCACAGCAGCCCTCTATTACCTGTTTCACTGGTGATCGTAGGCTATCCGTATATCACTTATATCGTATCGTATAGTATCGTACATTCACTTATATGTTGATAAGATTGTTTTCTTCTCATTTGTACGCCTGTGCTATTGTAAACTAGTTATTATCTTGTTATGTATAATTGATTCTATTGTTTATTGATAAATAAACTTGTCACCTTCGCTGTTCCTTGTAAAAGGGGGCCCGAACCCCCGTCAAGTGGACTAGCTTCCACTTTTTCTTCGGGCCTCCTTCCAAAGTTCTTTCGAAAAATAAACATGATTTTTATTTTTTCATTTTGATTTTATCGTGTCTCTGAAAGAGATAATACAAGGAGCGGCAGAAACCAGTGCTAGTAAAAAAAAAAAAGAGAAGGAAAGAGTGAAATGGTATAAATAAATAAATAAAGTAGAAAAAAAACGCAAAGAAGAAGAACGAAAAAAGGAGAAAAGGAAAAAGAAACGTATAGGTAGGTGTTTGGATGATAACTTATTCGTTCTTACTTAGTGTATTGAAATATCAGCAGTAGAAAGCACAACGTTATATGTGGCCTTTTTAGACATTACACGAGCATATATAACAACGTAAACCGCTAAATTTTGTGGTATATTCTTGAAGGTGAAGGCTTAGGTAACGATTGTATACAGTTCTTGAGAGACATTTACCTAGAAAATACCGTTTGCGGTAAATGGGAAGGGAAGAGGAGTGTGCAGAAAGTCGCTATCAACAAGGGACTGAGGCAGGGATGCCCTTTATCCCCACTGCTATTTATGATGCACATGGTGAGGATAGAGAGGGCGCTAGAAGGAAATAATATCGGGTTTATTATTTCATAGAAACAGGCGGGTACAGTAGTAGAAAAGCAGCCTCGAAGTTTATTTTATGCAGACGACATTGGGTTGCTAGCTATCAAGCAAAGTTATTTGCAACGTCCGGCTAATATCTGTTGACAGGAAGGCGAGAATTTAGGTTTGTGTTTTAGTGGTTGAAAATCATGTGTTATGGTATTTAACAGAAACAGTGTAAACAGGCATTGACAATACAAGGCCAGGAATTACCCCGGTTAAGGGAATATAAATACCTTGGTATATGGATAAACGACGGCAATAGATATATGCATACACAGGAAAAAACTATACCAGTAAAGGGGAAGAGAAAATCAGCTATAATGAAGCGCAGAGCGCAATGGGGATATAATAAATACGAGGTGCTCCGGGGTACGTGGAAAGGTGTAGTGGTTCTAGGACTTACTTTCTGAAATGCAGTTGTTTGCTTGAAATCAAGCGTACAATCAAGACTCCCTGGGAACCAAAGGTCAGATGGACGCCTCGCATTGGGCGCTCACGGGAATACAACAAATGAAGCAGTGCTGGATGATGTGGGCTGGACCAGTTTTGAAGTGAGGGAAACTCGAAGTAAAATTAATTATGAAAAACGACTAAGGAATATGGAAGATGGTAAATGGGCTGGGAGAGGGTTGAGGTATCTCTACAGAAAAAAAAAATTCAGAATGTAGGAAAAAAACTAGAAAGCTTACCAGCAAGTATGCGGCCTGTAGGGTCAGCAACACAGCAACAAAGAACGTCAACCGGAAAGTCAGAGAAGCTGAACGGATCTCATGGTTGGTGGCAATGAAAAAAAAACCTGCCATGAGTAACTACTTAAGAGGAAAAGCTCATTACATTTCGAAGCGAGATCAGGATGCCTTAAACCACGCACCTATAAAGCGAGATATAAGAAAGAAGAAGAACCATGTGCTTGCTGCGGTAAAGCTAAGGAAACAATGGAGCATGTTTTATTAGAATGTGAAGAGATCTGCCCAGTGGTCGATTTAGACACCACTGGCATCTTTGAAGCCCTTCGATTAAGCGAGAGCAAGGATAAATTTAAACGTTACCAAACTTTACTAGCGTTAGCTAACGAAGGTATTTAATTGAGTGGAAGGACTTGTGATAGCGCAGCACGTCATGCTGCACGTGTACCTTCCTGAATATGTGTCTGCGCATGATCCGTATATACGCATATATATACGCAGGCGCATGATCCGCGTGACTTCATATGTATATACATACATACTGTTACGTGCTCAAATACACAGACGAAAGAGGCTATTTACATGCTATTTACACTGGAGCCAGGCTGACACTCGCTCGTGCCAACGGCACCGACAAACTTAGTTGTTCGCGCGGCGGCTCGTCTCTTGAGCATCGCTCGATGATATCGTAATACTACTCCGCGGCGGCAAAAGCACCGTCACGGTGCTGTTAAATATCCAAGATGCATGGCGAGTTTTAATGCCTCAGTTGGGCAACGTGGACGATGTCACTGGTTGTCACAGCAGAGGACGTAGTGGGCATGGCTAGGACGATTTCATAGATGACATCGGTAACTTTGCGGAGCACGCGATATGGGCCTGCGTAACTGGAAAGCAGTTTTTCACAAAGGCCGACTTTACGCGATGGTGACAAAAGCAACACGAGGGCGCCGAAGATCAGGCTGTACTCCGGAAGCGTCAACGAGATGGCCCAGAAGAGTAATTTGACCGTGGCCAAAACGACATTTGGACGAGTTAAGTTGCAGCTTCGCCTTTCGAAATACATCAAGTATAGTTGTGAGACGCTCAAGGTGAGTGTCGAACGTTGGCGAGAAGATGATGACGTCGTCGAGGTAGCAGAGGCATGTGGACCATTTGAAACCTTGGAGCGAGGGGTCCAAAATACGCTCAAAGGTGGCAGGGGTGTTGCATAATCCAAACAGCATCACTTTAAATTAGTATAGGCCATCAGGTGTGATGAACGCGGTTTTTTGTCTGACCATTTCGTCAACAGCAATGTACCAGTATCCCGAACGAAGATCAATAGACGAGAAATAGCTGGAACTGTGCAGGCAGTAATGGGCATCGTCTATACGTGGGAGCGGGTAGACGTCCTTCTTTGTAATATTGTTCAGATGACGGTAGTCTACAGAGAAGCGCCACGTGCCGTCCTTCTTAAACCACATCGCAGGTGACGCCCAGGGACAGCATGAGGGCTCAATGATGTTTTACCGAACATTTTGTTCACTTCATCTTGAATTACTCGGCGTTCCGACGTAGAAACTCGATACGGTTGTCGGTGAATAGGCGCAGCAACGCAAGTAAGAATCCGGTACTTGACTGCGAGCGTCTGGCCTAAAGTGCGATCGTCGAAGTCAAAAATATGGCGGTAGGACGATAATACTTCGCAAAGGTCCTTAGCCTGCGTAGAGGACAGGTCCGTCGCAACCATTTTCTTTATGTTGGGATCGAAGCTGGAGGCTGGCGCGAGGGGCATGCTAAGCTCGCAAGAACCATCAGTCGATAACGCTGCCACGTATTGGTCGCCGAGACAATCAACGGTGGCAAGGCAAATACCTTGATGCAGAATTTGCTTTGCCAATCCGAAGTTGCAGACAGGCATGCGAGTGCGGTTCGCAGTAATAGTAAGTATACTCTGAGGCACGGTGACGTCATACATTATTGGGATGTCGGGCAGAGGAGTGACGAGGTAGTCGCCATCAGGAACTGGTGGGAAAGACAACAGCTCAATGTAGGCTATGGACTTTGGCGGCAGGCGAAGATAGCCGGTGGGGCGTAAGCGGCAGTGGGGTGCGTCAGAAGGTTGTGCGAGCATCGGCAACACAAGGCGAAGGATACTGGAAGAGCAGTCAATAACAGCAGAATGGGCGAGTAGAAAATCGAGGCCGAGAATGAGGTCGTGGGCGCAATGAGCAATTACAGTGAAGAGGACAGGAGTGTGGCGGCCGGCAATGCTGACACGTGCCGTACACATGCCGATGATAGGCACAGTACCGCCGTCCGCAACGCGGACGACGCATGCCGACGCTGGGGTGAGGAGCTTGCTCAGTCGTCGTCGGAAGGCAGCACTCATAATAGAAAGATGTGCCCCTGTATCGGTGAGTGCCGTGGCAGGATAGCCGTCAACGTCAACGTCAAGAACGACAACGCAGCTTCATCTCCAGAAGCTGCAGTGCCTAGTTTTCCGGCTGGGACTGGGAGGCGATAGGCGACAAAGAGAAGCGGCGGGGTTCGGGCGAACGATGCTGGTGGCATCGAGGTGAGGGCGAGAGGATGTAGCGAAGGTTCAGAGCAGGGGCATTAGCGGTAGTGGGTTCATGGTGGGTGGCATAGGGTACAGAAGGTCCAAAGGTGCGGATATAAGTGACGGCGTAAGTCCGAGGAGGTGGCGGCCATCGGTTGCGACAGTGACGGGCGACATGGCCGATGCGACAACAGTGGAAGCAGATCAGCCTGTCATCAGGGTTACGCCATTCGGATGGGTTTTCGGCGAAATGTGGGAGAAAAGGACTGCCGGGGACGAGGAGGGCCGCTAGATAACTGGGGAACGCTGGGTCGAGAGGTGGAACACATGGTGTTCAGACCTATGTTTTCAAATTCCTGTCTGACAACGGCCTGAGTCATCGCTATGGTGGTTGCTGGCTGATCGGGAGGCATCGTGGAGAAAGCTGGCGAACAGGCGGGCTCGAGTTCACGGCGAACATCATGGGTGACGTCGTCAAAGGTGGTGGTCTGATGTGGTCGACCCACACATGTCGACGTAGCAGAAGTGTTGGGTAGCAGCGCAATGTGGGGTGAGATACGGCAGCTTTTAGCTTGTTCAATGCGACGGCATTCTTTTATAATGGCGTCGACAGTCGAGACGTTGCCGAAAACAAGCGAATTGAAAGCGTCGTCGGCGACGCCTTTTAGCAAATGTGCCACTTTATATGCTTCGGACATATTGTCAGCTTTGCGGCATAGAGCCAAGACGTCGAGGATGTAGGAAACGTATGGGTCTGTAGATGACTGAACACGAGATGCAAGAGCCTTTCTCGCGGCAGCCTTGCGCCCAATGGGGTTGCCGAACAGTTCCCGTAGCTTCTCTTTGAAACTGTCCCAACTGGTTACCTTGTCGTGATGCGTTTGGTGCCACACGCGTGGGGTGCCGCCGAGATCAAAGATGGCATTGGCGAGCATATTCGTTGGGTCCCACCTGTTATTAGCACTGGCGTGTTCATAGAGCTTGATCCAGGCGTCGACATGCTGTCCCGCTAGGCCAGAGAACACACCTGGATCATAATGTGGGGCAACCGTGACGATTGGAGCAGTCGGACAAGCCGAAGCCGTTGCACAGGCGGGCTCGTCACCGGGAGGCATGGTGACAAGCTCGGTGTGGCGACCACTTTGGAGTTCCGTGGTGAGGACGAGGATCGCTGACCTCCACCAGAATGTTACGTGTGGAAATACGCAGACGAAAGGGGCTCTTTACACGCTATTTACACTGGAGCCAGGCAGCTAGGCTGACACTCCCTCGTGCCAAGGACCAACTTCTTCGTCCTTCTCGCGGCGGCTCGTCTCTTGAGCATCGCTCGATGATATCGTAACAGTATATATAGATATATATAATATATATATGTATATATATATATATATATATATGTATATATATATATATATATATATATATATATATATATATATGTGTGTGTGTGTGTGTGTGTGTGTGTGTGTGTGTGTGAGTGTGACAGAGGACAACGTCGTATTTTTGAACAAGACGAAGAAATAATGGCACGTGCATTCGCCACACGCACTCGCATCGTAGGTGACCGTTATCGGGTATTACAAGAAGAAAAATTGGTGAAGCTACGCTCGAGAGGAGAGAAAAGAGATGAGGGCATTCTGAACAGCAGACAATGCCGAAACGACGTCGCAGACCGCCTCAAACCACATCGTCTTTGATCAGCAGCAGACGCACGAGCCTTTCCACGGCGACACTTTCGAAGACACCGAGGACGGGTTAGAAGGCTTTGAGTGCGTCGCGGGCTACAGTGAATGGGACGAAAAGCGGAAGCTCCGCGACGTTTACTTCGCGTTGCAAGACTGTGCGTGAACGTGGTTCGACAACCTTGAAGCTGCGTGTTACGTTCTACCGGCCAAAGGCCGGCAGCTACGCGATGAAATCCAGGCCGATTCGCTGAGCAAAAAGACGACCTTTATATCCAGCTCAGAAATATATATAAAAGAGAGAAAGAAGGAAAGAGGGCGCACATGGCTCCGAATAGGTTATCTGCAGCATCCCTTTCCCCTAGTAGCCGTAGCGCTCCACTGGCTTTCTGGTTCTTGTGGAACGACGAAGGTCAGGAACAGGCCCTTCGGGAGGGTCTTGAGCCTCGTTTTTCGGTGCCCCTAAGGTCGTCGGAGGCGATTCCTGGGGACTTGATATTTCTATGCTTCTGTCTGTGTCTGATGAATTTTTCCGGATCTGGTTGACATGGCGTCAAACGACACCGTCCTTGGCAGCCACAGTGAATAAACGGACATCACTCATCGATTTTACTCTGCCTGGTGTCCACTTTTCTCCTATTCCGTAGTTGCGCACATAGACGGCATCTCCAGAGGCGAAGTACCAACTGGTGGTATCAGCCGCTGGATTCTTGGGCATTTCGTGGCTCCTGGGAGGAAGACACATATCAAGTCTTGTACGCAAACTGTACCCAAGAAGAAGTTCAGACGGTGAAAATCCTGAGGCCTGTTGCGAATTTCGGTAGTTACAAAGAATTCTAGCCAAAGCAGTTTCCAACTCCACACCAGGCATTCTCTTCAAGCCCTCCTTAATAGTTCTCACGGCCCGTTCGGCGAGACCATTGCTTTGAGCGTGATAAGGCGGGGTGCGAATATGCTTGATTCCATTTTTCTGCACAAATACAGCAAACTCTGAACCGGTAAAGGGCGTACCGTTATCCGTAACTATGGTGCGGGGCAATCCAAACCTGCTAAACAAGGTTCGCATGCAATCGGCAGTTGCATTAGCGGTTGCTCGAGATACTGGAATGGCTTCTATCCAATGGCTGTGTGCGTCGACGATTACCAACAACATCTTCTTTGCAATGGGCCCTGCGTAGTCGGCATGCAGCCGTGACCACCTCTCTCGCGAAATCGATCAGCTAACGGGGTTCCGTGCAGGTGGCATGGGCAGAGCCTGCACGCAGCTTCGACAGTCTGAGACCATTCTACAAATGTCTCGATCTAGACCTGGCCACCAAAATCTAGCCCTCGCCCTTGTCTTCATGGTAGACGCCCCCTAATGAGACTCATGCAGCATCTTCAACAGTTTCTCACGCGCCTCACTTGGTGTCACCACACGATGGCCCCAGTATAACAGCCCCTTCTCTACAGACAACTCGTGTCGTCTTTTCCAGAATTCCGCCATATCTCTGGTGTCATCTTCTACGACGGAGGGCCACCCTTCAGTCACGTACCTGCATATCGTTTGCAAAAAACCGTCAGCTGCGGCGAGTGCTTGAATCTCCTGGTGGGAAACCGCATACTGGTCCCATTCGTCTATGCTAAGCACCATTTCCGACAGATCTTCGGTTTCCGCTAGCGGCTCCTGCGGCGATTGAGGCAAACGGCTTAGAGCGTCAGAAATTAGCATCTGTTTGCCAGGTTTACAGATGAGCTTGTACTGGTATGCCCCGAGCAAAAGCGCCCAGCGCTGAATTCGGGCGGCAGCCATGACAGAAGTTTGACGATCCTGTCTGAGAAGGCCCAACAAGGGGCGGTGGTCCTTTACAAGCGTGAACTCCCGTCCCAACAGGTAATCGCGGAACCGTGTCACGCCAACTACCAGGGCTAAAGCCTCGCGCTCAATTTGGGAGTATTTTCTCACTGCTGAGGTAAGCGTTCGTGATCGGAAACCGATTGACCTGTCTTCACCATTTATTCGATGGAAGAGGGCAGCACCGACAGCGTAAGGTGACGCGTCGCATTCCAACATCAACTCCAGCTGCGGATTAAAGTACGTTAGCACTGGGGCTGAACACAAAGCATCGTTGGCCTTCTGAAATGCCGCGTCTTCTTTTTCGTGCCAAACCCATTTTGCACCTTTTTCAAGAAGGCTGTACAAGGGTGAAAGTATAGTGGAAAGATTTGGCAAAAACTTTTTGTAAAATGTAACCATTCCCACAAAGGATCGCAGCTCAGCAACATTTCGCGGTGACGGGGCTAGCCTGATTGCATCCACGTGCTTCTCCAGTGGGTGTAGCCCTTCAGCATCAATACGATGGCCAAGATATGTCACTGATTGTTCACCAAACTTGCACTTGTCGGAACGAACCTTGATACCGTTCTCGCGGAAACGCTGTAGCACAGCTTGCAGGTTTACATTTTCAGCATCGCTGCTCTCCGCTATCAGGACGTCGTCTAGATAAGCCTGGGTCCCTTTTAGTCCTTGCAGCACAGAATTTTCCGTTGGAATATCGCTAGAGCTGATGCGATGCCAAACGGTAACCTGTTGTAGCAAAAGAGCCCCTTTTGTGTGTTTATCACTGCTACTTTCCGCGAGTCTTCATCTAGCTCGACCTGATTGTAAGCATCGCGAAGGTCTAAAATACTGAATTTTTTCCCTCCAGACAGGTTTGCAAAGATATCGTCTATGACAGGCAAGGGGTACTGCTCAACATCGCACAGAGGGTTTAGTGTAACCTTGAAGTCCCCGCAAATGTGCACTGTTCCGTCCTTCTTTAAAACTGGCACAATGGCCGTTGCCCATTTGGAATGAGGGACTGGAGATATTATACCACCTGAGACTAATCTGTCAAGCTCCTTAGACCCTTTATCACGAAGTGCAAAAGGAATTTTCCTTGCCTTGAAGAACTTGGGGTTTGCTCCGGTCTTGATGTGCAGTCGGGCTGGCGGGCCTTTCATGAGATCAGCGCCTTCAGTGAAAAGGTCATAGTGTTGCTGGAGCAGCGTCGGCACGTCCTCCAAGGCTTGTTTTGGCGCAGGAGCCGTCGAATACACGCTCAGCACCTGAATGCGTTCGTCTGTTAATTTTTTTCAGCAGGTCCCGACCACATAGACTGAGGCCATTGCAGTCTAAAACTGTCAGACTACACTGCACTGTTGTACTTTCATAAGAAACTGGCATTGTCAGTGCACCCAGAAGCGGTAACTTTCCGAGATAGCATGAAAGCAGCACTTCCGCCTTTTGTAGCTGCGGCCATCGGCGAGAGTGCAATTTGTAAATGCTCTTGGGAATGACACAAACAAGGGAACCAGTGTCGATGCCCATCATTATTTCGATGCCATTCCACGCAAACGATTTCCTGATGGGCGGTATGAGAGAGCGCGTGGTGGTCAAGGACCAGATTTGTGACGTGCTGCTATCACTCTCTTCGCTTTCCGTCGCCTGAGCAGTTACTGCTAGCATTTTGCTTGTTTCATTTGCCGCACACATTCTCGCTAAATTCCGGTGGCCTGTGTGCCATGGTTGGTGGTGGGTTCCTTCTGCCTGGCTTCCTTGCTGCTGCAGAATTCTCGTCGCCACTGTTACGTTCTACCGGCCAAAGGCCGGCAGCTAGGCGATGAAATCCAGGCTTATTCTCAGAGCAAAAAGACGACCTTTATTTCCAGCTCGGAAATATATCTAGAAGAGAAAAGAGAGAAAGAAGGAAAGAGGGACCATCGACGCATGCGCGGAGAGGCGCACGTGGCTCCGAATAGGTTATCTGAAGCACTGCCCTCCGGTCGCGGGATGACTTCCGACGGGAGCTGTTTGCCTCGTATCCGAGCACAGATCACTGGGATAGAGCTGAAGCCGCATTGAAAGCGAGAAGCCAACGAAACAACGAAAGGGTGGCAATGTATGTCAAAGATATGTCCCGCTTATTCCGCCAGGCCGATCGAAGCATGAGCGAGGACAAGAAGCTTCGACATCTCATGCGCGGTGTGAAGCAGTATCTTTTTGGCAGTTCATTTCCGAGCCCTCCACGCACCGTCGCTGAATTCCGATCCGAGGCGACAACTCTGGAAAGGAAACAACCACTATATGAATGTCGTACTTGTGGATGCAATGTGGGCAATGTTCGGGAAAAGCGTCGAGGTCTCACGAGAACTCGTAAGATCTGTGGTTCGAGAAGAGCTCTAGACGCAATACCTGAACAACGGCCCTACAGCGGTCTCTTCATCAGCAGAAGTGTTTCGCGAAGAAATGAGACACGCAGTGCGCGAACAGCATCCGCACGCACAGCCACAAGCGTTGTCACTGGTACGGCTGATGGTTTCGTACGCCGAGGTACTCATAGGATACCCAGGACATACTTTCGTGACAGGAACTATCCATGTACACGAACCTCGATTCATGGCACTTCCGCCTGAGACGAGATTTCGGAAGGCTGACATACGGCACACTCCTGATAGAATCCCACTGTGCTACCACTGCGGCGAAGCTGTTCATGTCTACAGGATGTGCGAATACCGCAGAGTGGGATTAGGGGGTTTTGAGTATACGCTCCTTGCCCAAGAAATGGGGGACGCCCTTTTGAAATCCAGGAATATTTGTCAACGCACCAAAGCACGCACACTTCACAGCAACATCAACCTTTGGCCAACAGTGCCACTGAGGTGTCGATCAACGAGCCCGCATCTATGCTCAAGCTCCTCAAGGCGACGCTCCCAAAGCCTACGTCGGGAAAACTAATACAGGCTACCTGTCGAGGTAAAGCCGCTGTCGACGCTAGAACAGAGCCTCTAGCAATGGTCTGAAATATAACGACCGACGCGAGAGCAGTTGCGAAAAGAGTTGCGTTGCTTCTGATTTATGTGTGTTTACAGACGGCTGTGAAATTACTGCTTCAGTAGACACAGGCGCAGTTCGTTCCTGTATAAATAATGTACTTGCCAGAAGACTGAAGAAAGTGCTGACTCCTTGAAGAGGACAGGAAATTTGAACCGCCGGACACCTTGTCGATACGGTGGGCAGGTGTACCTCTAGAATTGGAATAAGCGTCTTTACATACATCGTTAGTTTCATAGCCCTGTCAGAATGCTCAAGGAATTTAATTATTTTAATGGAGTTTTTGCAGGCGAACGGTGCAATAAGCAATTTGCAGGAATCTTGTTTGTAGTTCTCAGCGAAACACGCCATCGTGACGTTCGAGTGTTAAGAACAGTTTGATGCTCTTCAGATTATACATGACGAAGTTACGACACCCCCAAGATTCTGCATAGCGGTATCTTGGGGGTGTCAGCATAACTGCCGCCGTAAGAATCACCGTATTCAGCGATTATGAAGTAATAGCATACAGCGATACTTGGCTCTTACTTGAAAAAGGGATCTGGGTGACAAGGGGACCTGTTCGGCTGCGTGACGGGTGTTCGAATGTCTTTCTAACCTATTTTGGAAATGAAGTCCAGCATGTCGCAAAGGAACCGTCATTGGCCGCCCTATCTATAGATTACGGATTTGAGCCCGTCCGATGCTGCATTACTCAATTCTGACAACGTAGACTCAATACTTGCATCCAACAACATCGAAGCAGTGCTATCACCTAACCAGAAGCAGGAAATAGAGAATGTTGTACAAGAATTCGCCGCGTGTTTCTCGACGACATCAACAGCCCAGAAAACATCATCATCATCATCATCATCATCATCAGCCTGATTACGCCCACTGCAGGGCAAAGGCCTCTCCCATACTTCTCCAACTACCCCGGTCATGTACTAATTGTGGCCATGTTGACCCTCCAAACTTCCTAATCTCATCTGCCCACCTAACTTTCTGTCGCCCCCTGCTACGCTTCCCTTCCCTCGGAATCCAGTCCGTAACCCGTAACCCGTAACCCGTAACCCTAATGGTCATTAAGGGTTACGGAGCCCAGAAAACATCCATCGCCAAACACGGTATCATTGTCGACGAAGCTGTGAGGCCTATTTGCCAGCATCTTTACCGAGTGTCACCGAAGGAGAGCGATCATCAGGAAACACCCCGAAGAAATGCTTAGAGACGACGCAATTCAACCATCGACCAGCCCGTGAGCTTGACCTGTGGTACTGGTAAAGAAAAAGTATCAGAGCTTGCGCTTCTGTGTTGATTATCGAAAGCTAAACCTCTTCAAAAAGCGGCCTGTCTATAAACTTCTGAAGATCGATGATAGCCTAGACAGACTACGGGATGGGAAATTCTTTTCCTCTCTCGACCTCAAAACCGGAAACTGGCAAATTGAAGTAGATGAAAAAGATCATGAGAACACACCATTCGTCACGCCAGACGGGGCTATACGAGCTCTAGGCACTTCCGTTCAGCCTCTGTTCCGCACCTGCCATCTTTCAGCGGATGATGGACACTGTGCTTTCCGGGTTAAAGTGGCACTCCTGTCTTGTTTATCTTGACGATGTGGTGATTTTTTCTACCACTTTTGATACGGATATGGAACGACTACGGACTGTGCTTATTGCTATTAGTTTAGCAGGGCTGAACATAAAGCCACATCAATGCCAATTCGCCTTCCATGTGCTCCTTTTACTCGGCCATGTCATTAAATCTGAAGGCATCCGTCCTGACCCTGAGAAGACCGCAGCAGTAGAAAAGTTCCTAGACCAACCGATAGAAAGGTAGAAAGGTCGTTGGGCGATTCTTAGGAATTTGTGCCTATTACTGACGTATCGTCAAAAATTATTTGTAGAGCGCCGAGCCGTTGACGCGATTGATGGAAGAGGATGTACCCTTTGTCTGGCTAAGTGAAGGAGAAGATGCATTCAATGAGGCGTGACGGCAACTTCAAAACCACCTGGTTCTTGCGCACTTTCAAGATGAATTGGAAATAGGCATCCACACAGACGCCAGCAATTTAGCACTTGGTGTCGTCCTCGTTAAATGGCAAAACGGAGAGAAAAGAGCCCTCAACACAAAGGCCTCATCGCCTCAATAGGTGCACTGGGGCGTCACATTGGGGTGCCCCATGGAAGCAGCCCAAATATCCCTTTGGCTGGGGGGGGGGGGGGGAGGGGGGAGTTGATGTGCTCACAATGGCTTCAACGAGAATTTAGGGCACTGGCTCCCGTCTCAAGTGTATGAACCCTGAAGAAAGCCGAGCGCTAGACCGGGGTACACTTGAGCTCATTTGAAAGAGTTGGTGCAAGGCGACAGTGGAAATTCAACCCACAACTTTCCGCAGCCGAGGCGGGCGCTCTACAACTTGACCATGGCTCGCTGCAGAGCTGTAACAAGCCTCGACCTCGTAAGGAAGGCCTTCGAGAATGGCAACTATGTCCATTTCTTCAGCTGTATTTTTCTCATATCAAAGGCGTCCCCACCGCAGTAGGTGTATTTGGGGCGCCACATGTGAAATCGTCGCCATGGGAGCAGCCAAAAGATAACTTTTCCTTTGCGTTTTAGTTTAGGCTCGCGAGGGTTACGACGGAAAACTTACGGCGCAGGATCATTTCCCAAGCGTGTCACCCCTGAAGAAAGCCAAAGCAGAACGCCAGACCGAGGTACACTGGCAGTGCTGGCAATGGTCTTCAGTGTTTAGGAGCGGCAATCTACTTTTCCAAAATCTACTTTTGGAGAAGCTGTGTCTGCGTTTGGAGCAGGTGTAGGGTTTCCACGAAAGAACACACCCCCCAAATGCACGAAATTTAGTTAAATATTAAGAGTACATTATAAATAGTCATAAGAACCATGAACAATAAAAGTACAAGAATACCTTATTTTCATAGGAAAGCCACGGGCAAGCCTCTGGCTTCAATAAAATTGTTAGCACAGTTTGTAACCGAAACAATGAAAGATCGTCATTTACTATAAATATCACAGCACACTTTCAACAAAAGCATGATTCAGTATTATCCCAAAGAATACGCAGAACACATTATAACGCGTACATTTAAACCACTTAGTTCAACACAAACTGTCACAGGGTCAATGTATATTAGGAAATTAACAGAAATGCTGTTACGATATTGTAAATAAAATATTATGGGGTTTTACGTGACAAAACCACTTTCCGATTATGAGGCATGCCGTAGTGGAGGACTCCACAAATTTCGACCGCCTGGGGTTCTTTAACGTGCACCTAAATCTAAGTACACGGGTGTTTTCGCATTTCTCCCCTATCAAAATGCGGCCGCCGTGGTCCGTATTCAATCCCGCGACCTCGTGCTCAGCAGCCTAACACCATAGCACCTAAGCAACCACGGCTTTTTTTTTTCGTTATTGCCGGAACTCTTACCTAGCAAACACAAAGGGCGTCATTTTTAAAAAAAAATAAAGTAAGCGATACATAATTATACACAATCACACTTTCAAGCTTGTGCGCATGCATATTGTGCGGTCAGTCACACTGTGGCTGGCCATGTCAGGTTTAAAATTCCTTTAATGTCGCGAGGGGCTCGATCTTCGGTAGCCAATCCGGAGGACATTCTTCGTATTTAATTACATCAATGAACTTGGAGATACCTTCCCGAAAGGGCAGCCGCGTAGGCCGGCTGTCAGGCTCACAGGAGAAACCGGCCATTCGAGCCCGCCATTAACAATGGAGGCCCATTAGCATAGTTAGGTCCTAAGGCATCCGGTCCTCATTTTCTACCGTCAAAAATCTAATACCTAATGGACTTAAAGGCAATTCCTTCTGTATTGTTCTTTGAAGAACGTCCCCAAAAAGAACCCCTGCCCAGCAATGCAAAAAAACATGGTCAATTGCTTCGAGCTGTTTACATATAAGGCACTTTGCTCCCCAAGGTAAATAAAAACCTTTCTCTTGTACAAAGGCCCGTACCGGTAAAGTTCCGGTATGCAACTTAAAGAAAAAGGATTTAGTGTTTGGTTGCACCTGCATTTTCTTAACACGCTTTAACACGTCGTTTCCCTGTCCTCCACTGTTTATGGCTCTGTACATCGGAACCGGCATAATCATGTCAACTATATCACTGTACAATTTCTTCCGCGACGCCGAAAAAAGGTAATCATTAGAGAATCGCACGGACAGAAAACGCACACTGTCAACGACTTCCCTTAGGTACCCTCGAAGAGCACCAGGCATACTTAACTTGCACACCATGTACATCGGCAGATGCTTGCTCAGTCGTAACTGGCACATTGTGCGCAGAAAGGGGTCATGCACGTCTAGAAAGAAAAAACAAACGGTTTACCAGCTGTTTCAGAAAAAGATGTGAGAGGCCTAAGCCCCCGTCCTTGACTCTCCTAAATACGTTCGTACTGCTGCACCTCTCCCATTCTGATGCCCAAATGAATACAGCAAAAACTCTGTGGAACCTTAGCACATTTAAATGAGAGCAACAAAAAACTTGCATAACGTACCATATTTTGCTTATTAAAAACAAGTTACATACAGTAGCTCTCGCAAACATCAATAGATGAGCACCTTTCCAATTTGTTGTTTTTTCCTTGAGTCGCTTGGTCTCTTCTAGCCAGTAGTCCTCATTACGCCGGTAATGTTCGAGCGGAACGCCCAAGCATTTAGCTGGCGCTTTAATCCGTCTAATGTTGGGGAATGTTTCCGGTGTTGACTGCCATTCACCATGCGAAAAACCGAGACACTTACTCCAGTTTGCAACGCTCCCTGTGGTGTTTCCAAAATGTTTAACAATGGTTGTTACTTCTCTAATACTTTCTTTAGTTGTACAGTACACCGCTACATCGTCTGCATATGCCAGGAGTTTCACTTCGGCTTCCATGACTTTGAAGCCTTTTATGGTGCTGTTTTGAATGATTGCCAAACAAAAGGTTTCTAGATAGATGGAAAAACAAAAGCGGGCTGAGAGGACACCCCTGGCGCACGGACCGCTCTAGTTTAATGGGGGCCTCCAGTGTCCGAATAATAATCAACCGTGTTGAGCAGTTCCGGTACGCCAGAGCTACCCCATCAGCGATGATTGATCCTACATTCACGTGGTCAAGAGCTAATAACAAAATTTCATGAGACAAAATCAAAGGCCTCTTCTAAATCTATCTCCAGCATGGCAACAGCATATTGAAAATCATCACAGCATTCCATGACGCCTCTCATCGTGTGTAAATTTGTCGCGATAGTGCATCCCTTAATACCGAAAGTTTGATGTTGGTCTACAAGATCCGTAATGATTGACTGTAATCGGCTTGCAAGAACTTTCATTAAGACTTTGTAATGCGTGTTGGTCGATGTAATGGCTCTGTATGCCGTGACTAGTCCAACATTTCTTTTTGATTCGTCTTAGGAATAAGGACAGTATGGACTTCAGAGACTGACGGTGGTAATGTGTTGGTAGCAAAAACTTCGTCAAACAGCGCTTTCAAAAAAGGCACCAGCTCGTTCTTGAACGTTTTATAAAAGGCCGCGCCAAGATTATCCGGACCTGGTGACTTATTAGGGCTCAGATTATCTATAGCACTTTCTATTTCGGCACGCGTAATGGGAGCTTCTACAAGTGACTTTCTTTCAGCTGATAGTTGCGGCATACGAGAAAGATAGTTTGCTCTGTACGCTTCGATATCGACCGGCTGGTATGCAAAGAGGCGCTCGTAATGCCGGTGAAAAGCACGTGCGATGCTCTCCAGGTCATTCAGTTCTTGGCCATCCTTTTCAATGGCTTCTATGTTGTTTTGCCGCGCATGCGTCTTCTCGATACCTAGCGCCCTTTTCGTAGGCGTTTCCCCACGGCCCATGCTTCTGCTGTGGCTCGAACGAGCGCCCCGCGATAGCGGTTCTCCTCGAATTGCTCCAGCTGTTGTTTTATCTTAAGTAGGTCTTCTTTAAAAAGACCTGGCACTTTGCTTTCCCGCGCAGTTACTTTCCGCAATGTTCCTTTCAGCCCGTTCTCTCTCATCTTTTCTCAGTATTTGAAGACGCTGCTTCCTTCGATTGCCTTTATTTTAAAGCTTTGTTTTAGTAATTCCCAATCTACACCAATATGCTTTTATCGTCCAGTTTACCATCGTTTATTGCTTCTGACACAAAACGGATAAAGTGCTCGTCACGTAGCAGCGTTGAATTAGGTTTCCACAGATCCCAGTTAAAACTATTACATCTTTTTTTCACCCACATTGCATTTCACTGAGCAATGGTACGGGAAAGAAACGGGTACTACAGTGTAAATGTTACATGCAGGTATGGTTTAAAGGGACACGTAAATCCTGTCTAGCCGAGCATGGCTAGAACCCTGAAAATGCGTGTACTGCACCTCGCGTTCCCCTTCTAAACATTCGCCAACGTCGGCAATATCATGCTCAACTATCAATTCTTTCAACAATATGGTGCTCTTGTCGTTCGGTCTCTGTTTTGTTGCTGTATCCCTCCCACTCAGTACGCAATTGAAATCCTCTAGTACAACCAGTTGTTTCGTGACATTTAGATGCTTCCTAATCTCCGAAAAGAAATTGGTTTGGTCTTTATCCGCGTTTGGTGCATAAATACAGATAACCCGCCAGTCACGGTCGCCCAACGAAAAATCGCACCACACAATCTTACCCGATATACGTGAAAAATAATTTTGAATAACAAGGCCTTGCAAATTTTAAAAAAGAGGATGCAGCCAGCGGATGTCCCAACGGCATGGCTAACAACCCCGAAATATTTAGACGTAAAACGAAGCACCATGCTTCCGGTTTCCGCCACCCCTTCCACTTTTGTTTCTTGTACTGCCAACACGTCAAGGTCCTGGTCCACTAAGAGTCGATAGACCTGACTCTGCTTTTTCTTAGCAGCCAGTCCTCGTACATTAAGCGTGGCGAAGCTCAAAGGCTGGTTGGAAGTCATCATTCACCAATAGTGTTAGAGGAGAAACCGAAGCATGGTGCTTACCTTTACCGTCTAGCACACCGCTAGACGTCACCGTGCTTGTCCGGTTGCCCGGTGTCGCTTTGTTGCGCCGCCGGTTTGTCCCCGACCCACCTCCCTGCCCAACATTGGGCATTGGCTTGTATCCGGAACGTCTCCCCAGAGGCGCATTTGCGGGCGGTCCCTCCGTCTTGCTTGCCTCATGGCTGCCCTTGAGGTCTTATTTTTCCTGCGGTCGCTTGAAGGCCGCGCCAGCAACCGATGTACTGGTGGCCCCGCCAGCTGTCTGGTCTTTGCAGTTGGTCAGTGCGCCCACCACAGCAACTTGAGGAACATACTCCCCTTCGTCAACGTCTTTCTCTGCCGTTGCCGGTGTTCTCGAAGAGTTACTCGCGGTTTCAGGGGGCCCGTGTGCATCCTCCGCAGCAGGTATTACTGTAGTGGTCGTCTCTGCAGATTGGCCACGTTTCCGGTGCCTCTAGCAGCGTCCTCAGCTTCAGCCACGTCCATGGCTTCCTCTGCTGTCTTATCGCCCTCAGGCTGACCTACCGCCGCGGCGTAAGAGCACTCACACTTGGCGTCAACATGCGCGAAACGTCGTCATAGAGAAGATCGGGGCATTTTACAGTCCCGTCATACGTGACCGTTTCCTTTGCAGCGCAAACACTGCATCGGCCCACCAGGGGCGATGACGAGGGCCACCTCACCGGCAACCCGGATCTGATGGGGCAGGTTATCCACGGTAACGCCGCTCTTGAAGTTCAACAGCACGGCCCTCGTTGTGAAGCCTTTGTCACTGACGCCTTCGACACGCCAGCGCTCCCGGCTGACCTCCAGCACCTCCCGAAGGCCGCAAATGCCGTCTTCACATCCTCGTCGTCAATGCCGTGAAGTACCCAGTGCAGCCGCAACTTCACCGTCCAGTCCTGCGGATCGATGATGAGGCAGTGCCGCCCCTTCACCTCAAGCTCCTTGAAGGCCTGCAGCCTCTTTGTTGCATCAGCGCCATACATGGCGACCGCCCAGACATGGTTTATCTGGTACGCTCCCAGCGCAATGACTTCAGGCAGCAGTCAGGTAGGGCGCAGGGCGTCACGAAAATCTTAAACCTTAAAGGGCCTCACCCGGATGTCACCGTGTAGAAATACGGTGTACAACGCGACACGACCCGTAGGCAGTTGCGGCAAAACAATCTGATAGTCACTATCCTCGAGCCTGTTTCCGCGGGACACGCCCGCCTGAGCCGCTCCATAGGAGCACATGATTGCATGTCCCTTCGCTGTGGTGGCCGGAAGTGGAATGTGAGGAACCACGGCGGGTGATATTGTAAATATGAACAAGCTCCTTGCAGCATGAGCATGTTCGTGAGAACTTTCTTTTACAAAAAATGATAGGCCAGAATATATCACTGTTTTTCTCTTTTTGTACGAGTACAAAAATAACCTCAAGAAGCACTAACAAAGCACAAGATCTAGCAAAATGAAATCGTAATATGCTTGAATTTGAACACAAGCATATTCGTACACGTACACTTTAGTGTGCACTTCCCTGCTTTTTGTTTGATTCACTAAACACCTCTAGCTGTTTCACACTAGCCGCCATTTTCTCCCTCGCTTGCATCAACACAGCTTGCCCACTCTGAATGTCACTGAAGTTTTTCATCTTCATCCCCCGCTTAATTAGCATTTCACCATTTTTAAGCATACGCTCTGCATCCACAGCTTTGTTTCGTGCCTGTACTTCAGATTTCATTGATGTTGAAGATTATTCATGACAAGGGCACAGTCGTTTAAGAGCCTGCTGTTATATTGCAGTGCATTGTGAATGGTGTTTTAAAGCATTTCGCACAGCTCTGAGAGCGTGTGTGTCAATGGCAAATTTGCAAGAAGCACTGTTGTATCTTTGTGCAAGTGCTAGCGTATGGCGGATACCATTTATACCCTGAAGAGACAGACTAGACCGAATGGGCAGGACGTTGTTGTTCTGGCTGAAGCCACGTACATCTGCATTACCATGTGTAAAGCAGAGTAAAGCCTTCATCAGCTTTGTTAGCAAGGGGTATTTTGTTTGAATATTGGCATTATTACGCTGAAACACATTTTTCCCGTACATATCTAACCGTCCATTCAAAAGCTCAAGTAGTGGATCCAAGTTCGAATATGTCACTTCATCCCAGGGTGATGCCATATCACTGGAAGAGATGACTTGAGGTGTATATCTAGCAAGCTGCCTGAAGGTCTCTCTCGAATATTCAGAAACTGAGGCAGAAGCCTCCAAACACGACAGGTGCATAAGAAGGGGGAGTCACTTGAGAGGGTACTTGGCACACTTTACGGAAAATGTTCTTGCTCAAATAGGAAGGCTGTTTTCGCTTCTGTGCTCCATCACGCCGTGGCCGCCTCAGGGTCAGCACCAAGTTCAACACCTGCGTTCTAGTTCTGAGAACACTCCACGCCTGCGGCTTTTGGTCTGATAAATCGCCCCAGAATTTCTTTACCAGTGTCACAGAATCTGAGTAAATGATGTGACTAAGGGGCTCACTTTTCGAAAATAATGTCCTGAGTATTGTAAAAACCTCCGCCACGCTTTGTTTATAAACACAGCCTTCGTAGACACGGGAGCAGTACGTTGGCATGGCTCTCAGCCACTATGTTTTCATTTCGCAAGCACTACTTGTCTCCTGGCTTGATTGGTTATCAAGCTTAACACAAGCAATCATTGCCTCCGATGGTTAGAATTTCCAGCCGGTCTTGCCCGTTTGCACCTTGGATGCTGCGCCCTTCATAGACACGACTGTATCTGCTCAAATCACGACTGGCTTCCCCTTACGCTTATCGGTGACATCGTCTGCTGTCAGCTATATAAAAAGCCCGCTTGTCCCTTCCGCGTTCAGTGAAAACGGGAGCAGTACCGTTGGCATGGCTCTCAACCACGATGTTTTCAATTCGCAGGTTTCTGCTTCCTTTTCCTTGTGCGCAAAAAAGCGATGACCCATGTTTGCTTCTGCTCCCATGCCCAATAGTTTTCTGTGAAACCGCTTGTGAGTGTTTTTCTGTGGCACTTTTTTGTTGCGCTCGAGGGACGTTGAACTAAACCCTGACCCTAACACCTGCTCTCAATCTGCGCTTGACATTGAGTCCTTGCCCGATGACCCCTCTGAGCAGATTAGCATAGCCTTGAAGCTCATAAAGGACATCCATACGCGTTCCTTACAAACCTCATAGTTCCAGGCCGCGATTACTGCCGATGTTAAATCCTTAGGAATTGGACAAAAATCACTTGAATCAAAAGCTTCTGGCATTAAGAAAAGACTAGACACAGTAGAGCAAAAGCCTCAAAACATTATTAATGTCAGCCTGAAAGTTTCCAGCTTAACAAAAACAACTAACGAAGTTAGCACTCGGAATAATCTTCTTGAATGTCCTTTAAACGAATTGGAAGATCCGTCGCGCCGCGACAATTTTCCGTGGTTTCCCTGATAATAATGAGACATGGCAACAGAGTAGAGTATAACTACAATATTTAGTTGCATTACCGACTCACCTCCTGCAGACGCGATTCAACGTGCGCATTGCCTAGGTTCCTATGCGCCTTATGAATCCCGTCCTGTCATTGTGAAGTCTGCAAACTTCAAAGTCAAAGAAAAACGACTGTCTCCGCGCAGCCAATTCAAGCATGAGAACATTAATCTGAGTGACGATATTTTGTTGCTACTGGAAACGCGCGAAAAAAAATGATTGCATTTGGTAAGAGCCAAGCCTCTTCTGAACCTTTTAAATTCCGATATGATAAGTTAATCCTCAACGAAAAATCATACATGTCCAACGCCTATTCAGAGCAAACTCAAGAACTCAAGCAATCTAGTGATAATATTGCGCGTGCATATCATGTTCCGCTACGTCCGCCGATCTCCGCCACGTCAGCCGCCTACCTTGTTGTCCCGTGACGCCGTCTATCGTCCGTTGTTTTATTTGGCGCCTTCGTTGGAACCTCCGATTTGGGAAAGCGCGACGGGCCGTTGTTTATTTTCTTCATTTATGCAAGTTTCAGTTTGAAATTCTAACGTCAGAAACGCCTCCAACAAATGCGATTCTTTATCTTTTGCAATTGACACATGTTCTGAGAAAATCATTACGCATACTGAAACATGGTTACCTGCGCATGTCACTGACACAGAAGTGTTTCACGGTGCTGTGCAATTTCGTGTTTATCGCTGCGATCGCACATTTGGCAATTTAAAATGACATTCCGCCTTCTCGTACCTGCACGGGCGGCAGTCTAGAGGCTGTCTCGGTTTCCATAACTCTTGCTATCAAAAAGTTGATCACAGGCGTGCGCTATCCCTCACCTTCTGCACAACCTACATTTTTCATGACCTACACAACAATATAAACCTTGTGCTTACGCGATTTCCTTCATCTCCCATCTTACTTCTGGGCGATTTAAATCTTACAAACATAACCTGAAAAGGCGAACCTTCTTCACTCTCTCCCTTTTAGGCACATGCTAACGAGATTTCAGAATTGTGTGCGGTTTTTCATTGCCACAACTAGTAACACAACTGCACGTGTAGCTTCTAATGCTGCAAGCACCCTGGACCTGGTTTTGACATCCCACCCTGATACAATTGCGGAGATTACACACCTACCTGGTATGCGATCACTGCCTACTTGCATTTTCAGTTAATGCTTTAACCCGCAAACAAAATAAAAGCAGAAAAACTATACATATTTACAAAAAGCTGACTTTACCGCCATACATAACGAATTTCATGTATTTCTTGACACTTTCCTACCGAATATTGAAAGTCGTTCGCTTCAGCACAATGGGGACATGTTCGCCGCTAAAGTTCAAGAACTAACTGAAAAGTACATTCCGTCCCACATCATTACCTTCAATTCTGATGCTGCTTGGTACAATGCCTATCTTAAGGGCCTATGTAACTGCAAAAAACACCTATATCGCACCGCGAAACACTCGCCAACGGCCACATGGTGGTCTGCTTATAAGTCCGCATTCGACACGTACGTCACAGCAGTAAAGAATGCTAAATCTAACGTTCTCTCAAACGTATTTCCATCAATGGTAAAGATTAAGGTTAAAACATTGTGGGGTGTAATCAAACGCTTACATGATGACCATCTAACCCTGGGAGAATAATTGGGTATCTTTATACCAAAGGAACAATGCGTTGCCACCCTTAATGACGCATTTTTGCAAACTATTTCTGTTCCCTAGAATGACCGCCCAACTTTCCTACTCGCCAATATGATTACGTAGTTATGCCTCCAGTGATCGTAGATACGGCTGGCGTTGCGAAACCAATTGATTACCTGAAGCAGCACTCATACCATGCTTACGAGTCTATGAACTCAAAATATTTAAAAACTACCAACGCCGTTAATTCAATTATACTTACAAAACTTTTTCAGCAATCATTGGATACATCTATTTCATCGAGCCAATGCAAAATGGGGAAGGTCGTTCCAGTGCATTAGTCAGGTAACACAAATTTAACAGGTAATTATCGCCCCATCTCACTTTCAAGCACTTGCTGTAAATTGCTCGAAGATATAATTTTCAAACATCTTGTTAAATTTCCGGAATCCAATGCTTCTTTCACACCTGCCCAACATGGATTTAAAAAGTATTTTCACGTGAAACTCAGCTTGCAATTTTTCCGCACAAATTACATCGCATTCGCGTTCGTTCGTAATTTGCAGATTGCATTTTTTAGACTTCGCTAAAGCATTTGATAAGGTCTATCATAAACTTGTACTTTACAAACTAAGTCGCCTGAACCTTGAAACTAAGATCCTGAAGTGGATTGAATGCTTCCTATTCAATCACCCTCAATTGGTAGCTACAAACGGCCATAACTCCCCACTTCGAAGCGTAACTTCCGGTGTACCTCAAGGTTGAGCGCTCGGGCCTCTTTTGTTTCTCATTTATATAAACGACCTCCCATCATCACTACCATCTAATATTCACTTATTTCCTTAATATTGTGGTATATTTCGTGAAATAACTAATGCAGAGGATGCTAACCACCTTCAGGCACATCTAGATAGCGTAGCAAACTGGTGCAAACATTGGCTAATGGAACTAAACGTTGGTAAATGTAAGGTGATGCAGGTATCCCGCATAACTACCAGCATGCCGACACATTACCTAAATAATCTTCCCTTTGGATTAGTTCCCTCTTATAAGTGCCTAGGTGTGTATATCTCTGATAATTTTTCTTGCAATTTTCATACCGACTACGTAATTCGCAAATAAAACGGCATCTTTGGCTACCTACGCCGTAACTTTTCATCTGCCCCTTCATTCTTAAAAACGGTTCTTTATACTATTTTTATACGTTCGAAACCTGAATATGCATGCGCTCTTTGGGCTCCTGCCATTCACATACTAATTTATTCATTAGAAATGAAACAAAATAATCAAGTTCGTTTCATCTTACGTAATTACAATAGGACTGCAAGTGTGTCTGCCATGAAAACCAACCTTGCACTTACCCCGCTTTCTTCTCATCGTAAAGTCGCAGGTTCAGTCCTTTTTCACATGCCACAACGATTTAATTTTTCAATCAGAATACGTATCGCCTCGAATCGACCACCGTAACAAAGTTTGTCGTGAAAGTTGCTCTCTACAGCAAAGTTGATGCACATATGACTGAGCAAGACAGGCATTCTCACATATTAAAAGGTATCGGCGATGACGTCTTGAACTTGCTCGTCGTCAACAACTTTACTGCGGTGGGAGCACTTATCAAAGAATGCCACCGCCTGCAACTCGCTAAAAGCCAACGAATCGACCACGAGTATCTCCGTCCGCCGAACACCACGGCAACAACTTGTTGTGCCGATCCTCTCTTTCCCAACTCTACTCGCGATGCTGCCAGAATCGTCTAGCGAGAGATTCAAGCCGCGTATACGGCTCTCTTCGCATCTAGTTGGACGAACACGGCTGGCGTAACGGTTTCCCCGATTCAGACAGTTTTTTGCCAAGAGTTTGCCAGCATAGGTTTTCACTCCATCTGCTCGGCCCATCGCCCTAACGTTCACCAGAATTCTTCCTTCATCCTACTTCTGATTACCTAGCCCGCTTCCGTGATTCGTCTAAATACCTCACTGCTGAAGACAAGCACATTTGTTTTCACTGCCATCAAATAGGACCCGTTGCTCACCACTCTCACCGTCGCTGGAGCACCCCGGCCCAGATCACCTATACTGACTACTGTCGCACAAGCGGGCCCTTCTCGTCCCTATTGTGTAAGGAACGATATGGCCGCCACTGAATCTACTGAACTGAACCACCCCTATTCGTGGTCGCCTTCGCCCCAAAGGCGCCAATCTCGCTCTTTCCAGCCCTGTCGCTAAGTGCCCCAAGTCCCTACAGGCGTTGTTATGCGGAAAACTAAACTATATATCACCTTGAGGTGACGCCGCATTGTTCCAGACGCCGGCAAATACTATGCTGATGCTGTCCATTGATGAACTTTCTTGAAAAGCTCGTCGACGATGTTCCTGCGCCTGCTCTTATTGACAATGGGTCGCATTTATATCGTGAGCACCGACCTTCGTAACCACCTGAAGAAATTAGCGCCCGCCAGTCCGCTGAACACAAGACGTTCTGAAGACGTCTTGGACCAGCCGAAATGATCTAAAACAACTACAACTATTTAAGACCACTACATGACGTCTTGATAGGCAAGTCCAGAAGACGTTCTGCAAAAGACGGCTAGAAGACGTCTTGTTAAAATGTCTTCTGCTTACATGTTTGCTAAATGGTCTGTAAAACGTCATCAGAAGACGGCTTGAGAACGTTTTGGCTAACCCTATTGAAGATATGTGTGCTAATCTGTTATTGGATATGTCTAAAATAAGGCCTTTCGGTGCTCTTCTCGGATTACACGGTTGTTACATATCCAGCACCCCAAAATGATTATAACTAGTATAAGTACTTGGTGCTCTGTCATAGGGTCTACAGGTACAGCACGGGAAAAAAGCGTGGACCAAGCATAAAACTAATAGTGCTAAGCTAGAATTACAACGCGCGCGTGCATATGCCAATACTAATCAAAACTTTAGTGAATAAGCCATTTGGTTCAGCCGAAAGAGGAGGACATGCGTAAACGCACGTGAGCCAAACGCATAGGCACAAGTAATGTTCGACGCATAGCTTTCGAAGCGTTTCAATGTTTTTTAAGGATACCTATAAGTGGCTGGTTATATTGTTTGTTTTTTGTTATAAGAACGATAAACAATTCTATATTCATGCTATACGGCTATTTGTCGAAACTACAGCTCTTGCTGCTCAAAGCGAGGAATACACACTTACCAGGGTATATATCGCAAGTTTTTACTGTTACCCAAAGTGGCGACTGCGTAACAGTCGTGCCAACTCATAAGGTCGAGATGTGCAAACTTTTCGTAGCGACAATATGTGATTTGCCCTTGCGCATCCCTTTTTCAGTGGCAGCCGGCAATACGGAAGTTGGCCGGAGTGGGACGAACGCGCAGTTTAATCGCTTTACATGCCACCAAACAATTGAATAAACACAAAAGTTTTTAAATCATTCAATAAATGTGCTGCTATTTCTGGGATATGGAACACGTTGCATTTATTTGCAAACGTAAAAAATACATATGATCGTATAAAGCAGCCCGCTTCACTTTCTAAAAAGGTTACCTTTGTGTGGAGCAGGAAAGTCCTGCTTGATTGTGATTCGTGACATCAAAACTACAACCGATCGCGTAAAAATGCAGAATGAAATATGCAATAAATTCAGAAAAGGTCTTCCTAAATACTTTACAAACACATCACATTAAATGCATCGTAACATCGATGAAAAATAGATTTGAATATATTTGTCGAAGGAACAGAACAGGGTTCAAAGAAGCGATAAGGCAACGGTACGATTGACCGCTAAAGCCTATAGATCAGCCAATAAAAATCAGTATAAGTGATAAGCACATACACAAGCTTTGCCTAAGTCGCACTAACACAGCGCATGTTTCATTTAGTCGCTTATTTTATAGACGCACTGTCATATGTAAGAGGCATACGGCGCAGAAAGAAAGGAAGAGGACAATGTACACTTATGGGTCCGAACAGTACGAGACCTCGAGGCGTGTGACCGGAGCTGTGATCAAGAGAGAAGCGGCGCTGAGCTGACGTTATCGACGTGGCTCTGGGTCAAGAAGGTCGTAGCGTTAGCATCGCACTGGCGAAGGGAGCTATGGAGGTTCGGTTAAGTCCGTGACGCTGGGGGAGCAGGGTGTGGCCGTCGAACTCAGCGACGTTCGAGCAAGGCCGCTTGACCCTGCTGCAGTTCCTCATAGTAGTGCCGGGCACTCCAGGAAGCATGCCTCTTCAGGGGCAGACCAGCGCGTGTGATAATCCCCGGGACGTCTCGTCGGCACTCGAAGAAATAGCGGCGGAAACCGGAGTTAGGCCTAACGTATGAGGCCGGAATATGAACCTGGCAACGTTTAACGCTAGAACGTTATCTAGTGAGGCGAGTCTAGCAGTGCTATTGGAGGAATTAGAGGGCAGTATATGGGATATAATAGGGCTCAGTGAAGTTATGAGGCCAAAAGAAGCATATACAGTGCTAAAAAGCGGGCATGTCCTGTGCTGCCGGGGCTTAGCGGAGAGAAGAGAACTAGGAGTCGGATTCCTGATTAATAAGAATATAGCTTGTAACATACAGGAATTATATAGCATTAACGAGAGGGTGGCAGGTCTTGTTGTGAAACTTAATAAGAGGTACAAAATGAAGATTGCACAGGTCTACGCCCCTACATTCAGTCATGATGACCACGAAGTCGAAAGCTTCTATGAAGACGTGGAATAGGCGATGGGCCGGGTGAAAACTAAATACACTATGCTAATGGGCCACTTTAATGCCAAGGTAGGCAAGAAGCAGGCTGGAGACAAGGCAGGGGGGGGGGAATATGGCATAGGCACTAGGAATAGCGGGGGAGAGTTATTAGTAGAGTTTGCAGAACAGAATAATATGCGGATAATGAATACCTTTTTCCGCAAGCGGGTTAGCCGAAAGTGGACGTGGATGAGCCCGAATGGTGAGACTAGAAATGAAATCAACTTCATACTCTGCGCGAACCCTGGCATCATACAAGATGTAGACGTGCTCAGCAAGGTGCGCTGCAGTGACCATATGATGGTAAGAACTCGAATTAGCTTTGACTTGAGGAGGCAACAGAAGAAACTGGTACATAAGAAGCCAATCAATGAGTTAACGGTAAAAGGGAAACTAGAGGAATTCCTGATCAAGCTACAGAACAGGTATTGGGCTTTAACTCAGGAAGAGGACCTTAGTGTTGAAGCAATGAACGACAATCTTGTGGGCATCATTAAGCAGTGTGCAATGGAAGTCGGTGGTAACTCCATTAGGCAGGATACTAGCAAACTATCGCAGGAGACGAAAGATCTGATCAAGAAACGCCAATGTATGAAAGCCTCTAACCCTACAACTAGAATAGAACTGGCAGAACTTTCGAAGTTATTCAACAAGCATAAGACAGCTGACATAAGGAAGTATAATATGGATAGAATTGAACATGCTCTCAGGAACGGAGGAAGCCTAAAAACAGTGAAGAAGAAACTAGGAATTGGCAAGAATCAGATGTATGCGTTAAGACACAAAGCCTGCAATATCATTACTAATATGGGTGAGATAGTTCAAGTGGCTGAGGAGTTCTATAGAGATTTATACAGTACCAGTGGCACCCACGACGATAATGGAAGAGAAAATAGTCTAGAGGAATTCGAAATCCCAAAGGTAACGCCGGAAGAAGTAAAGAAAGCCTTGGGAGATATGCAAAGGGAGAATGCAGCTGGGGAGGATCAGGTAACAGCAGATTTGTTGAAGGATGGTGGACAGGTTGTTCTAGAGAAACTGGCCACCCTGTATACGCAATGCCTCATGACCTCGAGCGTACCGGAATCTTGGAAGAACGCTAACATACTCCTAATTCATAAGAAAGGAGACGCCAAAGAATTGAAAAATCATAGACCGATCAGCTTACTGTCCGTTGCCTACAAAGTATTTACTAAGGTAATCGCAAATAGAATCAGGAATACCTTAGATTTCTGTCAACCAAAGGACCAAAGGACCAGGCAGGATTCCGTAAAGGCTACTCAACAATAGACCATATTCACACTATCAATCAGGTGATAGAGAAATGTGCGGAATATAACCAACCCTTATATATAGCTTGCATTGATTACGAGAAAGCGTTTGATTTTGTCGAAACCTCAACAGTCATGGAGGCATTACGGAATCAGGGAGTAGACGAGCCCTATGTAAAAATACTGAAAGACATGTATAGCGGCTCCACAGCCACCGTAGTCCTCCATAAAGCAAGCAAAAAAATCCCAATAAAGAAAGCGTCAGACAAGGAGATACGATCTCACCAATGCTATTCACAGCGTGTTTACAGGAGGTATTCAGAGACCTGGATTGGGAAGAATTGGGGATAAAAGTTAATGGAGAATACTTTAGTAACTTGCGATTCGCTGATGATATTGCCTTGCTTAGTAACTCAGGGGACCAATTGCAATGCATGCTCACTGACCTGGAGAGGCAAAGCAGAAGAGTGGGTGTAAAAATTATTCTGCAGAAAACTAAAGTAACGTTTAACAGTCTCGGAAGAGAACAGCAATTTACAATAGGCAGCGAGGCACTGGAAGTCGTAAGGGAATGCACCTACTTAGGGCAGGTAGTGACGGCGGATCCGGATCATGATACGGAAACAATCAGAAGAATAAGATTAGGCGGGGGGTGGGGGGGCGTTTGGCAGGCATTCTAAGATCATGAACAGCAGGTTGCCATTATCCCTGAAGAGAAATGTATATAATAGCTGTGTCTTACCAGTACTCACCTACGGGGCAGAAACCTGGACGCTTACGAAAAGAGTTCTACTCAAATTGAGAACGACGCAACGATCTATGGAAAGAATGATAGGTGTAACGTTAAGGGATAAGAAAAGAGCAGATTGGGTGAGGGAACAAACGCGAAGATGTCATTAACTCGCGTTTGTTCCCTCACCCAATCTGCTCTTTTCTTATCCCTTAACGTTACACCTATCATTCTTCTTTCCATAGATCGTTGCGTCGTCCTCAATTTGAGTTGAACTCTTTTCGTAAGCGTCCAGGTTCCTGCCCCGTAGGTGAGTACTGGTAAGACACAGCTATTATATACTTTTCTCTTCAGGGATAATGGCAACCTGCTGTTCATGATCTGAGAATGCCTGCCAAACGCCCCCCCCCCCCCCCGCCTAATCTTATTCTTCTGATTATTTCCGTATCATGATCCGGATCCGCCGTCACTACCTGCCCTAAGTAGGTGCATTCCCTTACGACTTCCAGTGCCTCGCTGCCTATTGTAAATTGCTGTTCTCGTCCGAGACTGTTAAACGTTACTTTAGTTTTCTGCAGAATAATTTTTACACGCACTCTTCTGCTTTGCCTCTCCAGGTCAGTGAGCATGCATTGCAATTGGTCCCCTGAGTTACTAAGCAAGGCAATATCATCAGCGAATCGCAAGTTACTAAAGTATTCTCCATTAACTTTTATCCCCAATTCTTCCCAATCCAGGTCTCTGAATACCTCCTGTAAACACGCTGTGAATAGCATTGGAGAGATCGTATCTCCTTGTCTGACGCTTTCTTTATTGGGATTTTTTTGCTTGCTTTATGGAGGACTACGGTGGCTGTGGAGCCGCTATACATGTCTTTCAGTATTTTTACATAGGGCTCGTCTACTCCCTGATTCCGTAATGCCTCCATGACTGTTGAGGTTTCGACAAAATCAAACGCTTTCTCGTAATCAATGAAAGCTATATATAAGGGTTGGTTATATTCCGCCCATTTCTCTATCACCTGATTGATAGTGTGAATATGGTCTATTGTTGAGTAGCCTTTACGGAATCCTGCCTGGTCCTTTGGTCCTTTGGTTGACAGAAATCTAAGGTATTCCTGATTCTTTTTGCGATTACCTTAGTAAATACTTTGTAGGCAACGGACAGTAAGCTGATCGGTCTATGATTTTTCAATTCTTTGGCGTCTCCTTTCTTATGAATTAGGATTATGTTAGCGTTCTTCCAAGATTCCGGTACGCTCGAGGTCATGAGGCATTGCGTATACAGGGTGGCCAGTTTCTCTAGAACAATCTGTCCACCATCCTTCAACGAATCTGCTGTTACCTGATCCTCCCCAGCTGCATTCTCCCTTTGCATATCTCCCAAGGCTTTCTTTACTTCTTCCGGCGTTACCTTTGGGATTTCGAATTCCTCTAGACTATTTTCTCTTCCATTATCGTCGTGGGTGCCACTGGTACTGTATAAATCTCTATAGAACTCCTCAGCCACTTGAACTATCTCACCCATATTAGTAATGATATTGCAGGCTTTGTGTCTTAACGCATACATCTGATTCTTGCCAATTCCTAGTTTCTTCTTCACTGTTTTTAGGCTTCCTCCGTTCCTGAGAGCATGTTCAATTCTATCCATATTATACTTCCTTATGTCAGCTGTCTTATGCTTGTTGAATAACTTCGAAAGTTCTGCCAGTTCTATTCTAGTTGTAGGGTTAGAGGCTTTCATACATTGGCGTTTCTTGATCAGATCTTTCGTCTCCTGCGATAGTTTGCTAGTATCCTGCCCAATGGAGTTACCACCGACTTCCATTGCACACTGCTTAATGATGCCCACAAGATTGTCGTTCATTGCTTCAACACTAAGGTCCTCTTCCTGAGTTAAAGCCCAATACCTGTTCTGTAGCTTGATCAGGAATTCCTCTAGTTTCCCTTTTACCGTTAACTCATTGATTGGCTTCTTATGTACCAGTTTCTTCTGTTGCCTCCTCAAGTCAAAGCTAATTCGAGTTCTTACCATCATATGGTCACTGCAGCGCACCTTGCTGAGCACGTCTACATCTTGTATGATGCCAGGGTTCGCGCAGAGTATGAAGTTGATTTCATTTCTAGTCTCACCATTCGGGCTCATCCACGTCCACTTTCGGCTAACCCGCTTGCGGAAAAAGGTATTCATTATCCGCATATTATTCTGTTCTGCAAACTCTACTAATAACTCTCCCCCGCTATTCCTAGTGCCTATGCCATATTCCCCCCCCCTGCCTTGTCTCCAGCCTGCTTCTTGCCTACCTTGGCATTAAAGTGGCCCATTAGTATAGTGTATTTAGTTTTCACCCGGCCCATCGCCTATTCCACGTCTTCATCGAAGCTTTCGACTTCGTGGTCATCATGACTGAATGTAGGGGCGTAGACCTGTGCAATCTTCATTTTGTACCTCTTATTAAGTTTCACAACAAGACCTGCCACCCTCTCGTTAATGCTATATAATTCCTGTATGTTACAAGCTATATTCTTATTAATCAGGAATCCGACTCCTAGTTCTCTTCTCTCCGCTAAGCCCCGGCAGCACAGGACATGCCCGCTTTTTAGCACTGTATATGCTTCTTTTGGCCTCATAACTTCACTGAGCCCTATTATATCCCATATACTGCCCTCTAATTCCTCCAATAGCACTGCTAGACTCGCCTCACTAGATAACGTTCTAGCGTTAAACGTTGCCAGGTTCATATTCCGGCCTCATACGTTAGGCCTAACTCCGGTTTCCGCCGCTATTTCTTCGAGTGCCGACGAGACGTCCCGGGGATTATCACACGCGCTGGTCTGCCCCTGAAGAGGCATGCTTCCTGGAGTGCCCGGCACTACTATGAGGAACTGCAGCAGGGTCAAGCGGCCTTGCTCGAACGTCGCTGAGTTCGACGGCCACACCCTGCTCCCCCAGCGTCACGGACTTAACCGAACCTCCATAGCTCCCTTCGCCAGTGCGATGCTAACGCTACGACCTTCTTGACCCAGAGCCACGTCGATAACGTCAGCTCAGCGCCGCTTCTCTCTTGATCACAGCTCCGGTCACACGCCTCGAGGTCTCGTACTGTTCGGACCCATAAGTGTACATTGTCCTCTTCCTTTCTTTCTGCGCCGTATGCCTCTTACATATGACAGTGCGTCTATAAAATAAGCGACTAAATGAAACATGCGCTGTGTTAGTGCGACTTAGGCAAAGCTTGTGTATGTGCTTATCACTTATACTGATTTTTATTGGCTGATCTATAGGCTTTAGCGGTCAATCGTACCGTTGCCTTATCGCTTCTTTGAACCCTGTTCTGTTCCTTCGACAAATATATTCAAATCTATTTTTCATCGATGTTACGATGCATTTAATGTGATGTGTTTGTAAAGTATTTAGGAAGACCTTTTCTGAATTTATTGCATATTTCATTCTGCATTTTTACGCGATCGGTTGTAGTTTTGATGTCACGAATCACAATCAAGCAGGACTTTCCTGCTCCACACAAAGGTAACCTTTTTAGAAAGTGAAGCAGGCTGCTTTATACGATCATATGTATTTTTTACGTTTGCAAATAAATGCAACGTGTTCCATATCCCAGAAATAGCAGCACATTTATTGAATGATTTAAAAATTTTGTGTTTATTCAATTGTTTGGTGGCATGTAAAGCGATTAAACTGCGCGTTCGTCCCACTCCGGCCAACTTCCGTATTGCCGGCTGCCACTGAAAAAGGGATGCGCAAGGGCAAATCACATATTGTCGCTACGAAAAGTTTGCACATCTCGACCTTATGAGTTGGCACGACTGTTACGCAGTCGCCACTTTGGGTAACAGTAAAAACTTGCGATATATACCCTGGTAAGTGTGTATTCCTCGCTTTGAGCAGCAAGAGCTGTAGTTTCGACAAATAGCCGTATAGCATGAATATAGAATTGTTTATCGTTCTTATAACAAAAAACAAACAATATAACCAGCCACTTATAGGTATCCTTAAAAAACATTGAAACGCTTCGAAAGCTATGCGTCGAACATTACTTGTGCCTATGCGTTTGGCTCACGTGCGTTTACGCATGTCCTCCTCTTTCGGCTGAACCAAATGGCTTATTCACTAAAGTTTTGATTAGTATTGGCATATGCACGCGCGCGTTGTAATTCTAGCTTAGCACTATTAGTTTTATGCTTGGTCCACGCTTTTTTCCCGTGCTGTACCTGTAGACCCTATGACAGAGCACCAAGTACTTATACTAGTTATAATCATTTTGGGGTGCTGGATATGTAACAACCGTGTAATCCGAGAAGAGCACCGAAAGGCCTTATTTTAGACATATCCAATAACAGATTAGCACACATATCTTCAATAGGGTTAGCCAAAACGTTCTCAAGCCGTCTTCTGATGACGTTTTACAGACCATTTAGCAAACATGTAAGCAGAAGACATTTTAACAAGACGTCTTCTAGCCGTCTTTTGCAGAACGTCTTCTGGACTTGCCTATCAAGACGTCATGTAGTGGTCTTAAATAGTTGTAGTTGTTTTAGATCATTTCGGCTGGTCCAAGACGTCTTCAGAACGTCTTGTGTTCAGCGGACTGGCGGGCGCTAACTTCTTCAGGTGGTTACGAAGGTCGGTGCTCACGATATAAATGCGACCCATTGTCAATAAGAGCAGGCGCAGGAACATCGTCGACGAGCTTTTCAAGAAAGTTCATCAATGGACAGCATCAGTATAGTATTTGCCGGCGTCTGGAACAATGCGGCGTCACCTCAAGGTGATATATAGTTTAGTTTTCCGCATAACAACGCCTGTAGGGACTTGGGGCACTTAGCGACAGGGCTGGAAAGAGCGAGATTGGCGCCTTTGGGGCGAAGGCGACCACGAATAGGGGTGGTTCAGTTCAGTAGATTCAGTGGCGGCCATATCGTTCCTTACACAATAGGGACGAGAAGGGCCCGCTTGTGCGACAGTAGCCAGTATAGGTGATCTGGGCCGGGGTGCTCCAGCGACGGTGAGAGTGGTGAGCAACGGGTCCTATTTGATGGCAGTGAAAACAAATGTGCTTGTCTTCAGCAGTGAGGTATTTAGACGAATCACGGAAGCGGGCTAGGTAATCAGAAGTAGGATGAAGGAAGAATTCTGGTGAACGTTAGGGCGATGGGCCGAGCAGATGGAGTGAAAACCTATGCTGGCAAACTCTTGGCAAAAAACTGTCTGAATCGGGGAAACCGTTACGCCAGCCGTGTTCGTCCAACTAGATGCGAAGAGAGCCGTATACGCGGCTTGAATCTCTCGCTAGACGATTCTGGCAGCATCGCGAGTAGAGTTGGGAAAGAGAGGATCGGCACAACAAGTTGTTGCCGTGGTGTTCGGCGGACGGAGATACTCCTGGTCGATTCGTTGGCTTTTAGCGAGTTGCAGGCGGTGGCATTCTTTGATAAGTGCTCCCACCGCAGTAAAGTTGTTGACGACGAGCAAGTTCAAGACGTCATCGCCGATACCTTTTAATATGTGAGAATGCCTGTCTTGCTCAGTCATATGTGCATCAACTTTGCTGTAGAGAGCAACTTTCACGACCAACTTTGTTACGGTGGTCGATTCGAGGCGATACGTATTCTGATTGAAAAATTAAATCGTTGTGGCATGTGAAAAAGGACTGAACCTGCGACTTTACGATGAGAAGAAAGCGGGGTAAGTGCAAGGTTGGTTTTCATGGCAGACACACTTGCAGTCCTATTGTAATTACGTAAGATGAAACGAACTTGATTATTTTGTTTCATTTCTAATGAATAAATTAGTATGTCAATGGCAGGAGCCCAAAGAGCGCATGCATATTCAGGTTTCGAACGTATAAAAATAGTATAAAGAACCGTTTTTAAGAATGAAGGGGCAGATGAAAAGTTACGGCGTAGGTAGCCAAAGATGCCGTTTTATTTGCGAATTACGTAGTCGGTATGAAAATTGCAAGAAAAATCAGAGATATACACACCTAGGCACTTATAAGAGGGAACTAATCCAAAGGGAAGATTATTTAGGTAATGTGTCTTCATGCTGGTAGTTATGCGGGATACCTGCATCACCTTACATTTACCAACGTTTAGTTCCATTAGCCAATGTTTGCACCAGTTTGCTACGCTATCTAGATGTGCCTGAAGGTGGTTAGCATCCTCTGCATTAGTTATTTCACGAAATATACCACAATATTAAGGAAATAAGTGAATATTAGATGGTAGTGATGATGGGAGGTCGTTTATATAAATGAGAAACAAAAGAGGCCCGAGTGCTCCACCTTGAGGTACACCGGAACTTACGCTTCGAAGTGGGGAGTTATGGCCGTTTGTAGCTACCAATTGAGGGTGATTGAATAGGAAGCATTCAATCCACTTCAGGATCTTAGTTTCAAGGTTCAGGCGACTTAGTTTGTAAAGTACAAGTTTATGATAGACCTTATCAAATGATTTAGCGAAGTCTAAAAAATGCAATCTGCAAATTACGAACGAACGCGAATGCGATGTAATTTGTGCGGAAAAATTGCAAGCTGAGTTTCACGTGAAAATACTTTTTAAATCCATGTTGGGCAGGTGTGAAAGAAGCATTGGATTCCGGAAATTTAACAAGATGTTTGAAAATTATATCTTCGAGCAATTTACAGCAAGTGCTTGAAAGTGAGATGGGGCGATAATTACCTGTTAAATTTGTGTTACCTGACTAATGCACTGGAACGACCTTCCCCATTTTGCATTGGCTCGATGAAATAGATGTATCCAATGATTGCTGAAAAAGTTTTGTAAGTATAATTGAATTAACGGCGTTGGTAGTTTTTAAATATTTTGAGTTCATAGACTCGTAAGCATGGTATGAGTGCTGCTTCAGGTAATCAATTGGTTTCGCAACGCCAGCCGTATCTACGATCACTGGAGGCATAACTACGTAATCATATTGGCGAGTAGGAAAGTTGGGCGGTCATTCTAGGGAACAGAAATAGTTTGCAAAAATGCGTCATTAAGGGTGGCAACGCATTGTTCCTTGGGTATAAAGATACCCAATTATTCTCCCAGGGTTAGATGGTCATCATGTAAGCGTTTGATTACACCCCACAATGTTTTAACCTTAATCTTTACCATTGATGGAAATACGTTAGAGAAAACGTTAGATTTAGCATTCTTTACTGCTGTGACGTACGTGTCGAATGCGGACTTATAAGCAGACCACCATGTGGCCGTTGGCGAGTGTTTCGCGGTGCGATATAGGTGTTTTTTGCAGTTACATAGGCCCTTAAGATAGGCATTGTACCAAGCAGCATCAGAATTGAAGGTAATGATGTGGGACGGAATGTACTTTTCAGTTAGTTCTTGAACTTTAGCGGCGAACATGTCCCCATTGTGCTGAAGCGAACGACTTTCAATATTCGGTAGGAAAGTGTCAAGAAATACATGAAATTCGTTATGTATGGCGGTAAAGTCAGCTTTTTGTAAATAAGTATAGTTTTTCTGCTTTTATTTTGTTTGCGGGTTAAAGCATTAACTGAAAATGCAAGTAGGCAGTGATCGCATACCAGGTAGGTGTGTAATCTCCGCAATTGTATCAGGGTGGGATGTCAAAACCAGGTCCAGGGTGCTTGCAGCATTAGAAGCTACACGTGCAGTTGTGTTACTAGTTGTGGCAATGAAAAACCGCACACAATTCTGAAATCTCGTTAGCATGTGCCTAAAAGGGAGAGAGTGAAGAAGGTTCGCCTTTTCAGGTTATGTTTGTAAGATTTAAATCGCCCAGAAGTAAGATGGGAGATGAAGGAAATCGCGTAAGCACAAGGTTTATATTGTTGTGTAGGTCATGAAAAATGTAGGTTGTGCAGAAGGTGAGGGATAGCGCACGCCTGTGATCAACTTTTTGATAGCAAGAGTTATGGAAACCGAGACAGCCTCTAGACTGCCGCCCGTGCAGGTACGAGAAGGCGGAATGTCATTTTAAATTGCCAAATGTGCGATCGCAGCGATAAACACGAAATTGCACAGCACCGTGAAACACTTCTGTGTCAGTGACATGCGCAGGTAACCATGTTTCAGTATGCGTAATGATTTTCTCAGAACATGTGTCAATTGCAAAAGATAAAGAATCGCATTTGTTGGAGGCGTTTCTGACGTTAGAATTTCAAACTGAAACTTGCATAAATGAAGAAAATAAACAACGGCCCGTCGCGCTTTCCCAAATCGGAGGTTCCAACGAAGGCGCCAAATAAAACAACGGACGATAGACGGCGTCACGGGACAACAAGGTAGGCGGCTGACGTGGCGGAGATCGGCGGACGTAGCGGAACATGATATGCACGCGCAATATTATCACTAGATTGCTTGAGTTCTTGAGTTTGCTCTGAATAGGCGTTGGACATGTATGATTTTTCGTTGAGGATTAACTTATCATATCGGAATTTAAAAGGTTCAGAAGAGGCTTGGCTCTTACCAAATGCAATCATTTTTTTTCGCGCGTTTCCAGTAGCAACAAAATATCGTCACTCAGATTAATGTTCTCATGCTTGAATTGGCTGCGCGGAGACAGTAGTTTTTCTTTGAAGTTTGCAGACTTCACAATGACAGGACGGGATTCATAAGACGCATAGGAACCTAGGCAATGCGCACGTTGAATCGCGTCTGCAGGAGGTGAGTCGGTAATGCAACTAAATATTGTAGTTATACTCTACTCTGTTGCCATGTCTCATTATTATCAGGGAAACCACGGAAAATTGTCGCGGCGCGACGGATCTTCCAATTCGTTTAAAGGACATTCAAGAAGATTATTCCGAGTGCTAACTTCGTTAGTTGTTTTTGTTAAGCTGGAAACTTTCAGGCTGACATTAATAATGTTTTGAGGCTTTTGCTCTACTGTGTCTAGTCTTTTCTTAATGCCAGAAGCTTTTGATTCAAGTGATTTTTGTCCAATTCCTAAGGATTTAACATCGGCAGTAATCGCGGCTTGGAACTATGAGGTTTGTAAGGAACGCGTATGGATGTCCTTTATGAGCTTCAAGGCTATGCTAATCTGCTCAGAGGGGTCATCGGGCAAGGACTCAATGTCAAGCGCAGATTGAGAGCAGGTGTTAGAGTCAGGGTTTAGTTCAACGTCCCTCGAGCGCAACAAAAAAGTGCCACAGAAAAACACTCACAAGCGGTTTCACAGAAAACTATTGGGCATGGGAGCAGAAGCAAACATGGGTCATCGCTTTTTTGCGCACAAGGAAAAGGAAGCAGAAACCTGCGAATTGAAAACATCGTGGTTGAGAGCCATGCCAACGGTACTGCTCCCGTTTTCACTGAAGGCGGAAGGGACAAGCGGGCTTTTTATATAGCTGACAGCAGACGATGTCACCGATAAGCGTAAGGGGAAGCCAGTCGTGATTTGAGCAGATACAGTCGTGTCTATGAAGGGCGCAGCATCCAAGGTGCAAACGGGCAAGACCGGCTGGAAATTCTAACCATCGGAGGCAATGATTGCTTGTGTTAAGCTTGATAACCAATCAAGCCAGGAGACAAGTAGTGCTTGCGAAATGAAAACATAGTGGCTGAGAGCCATGCCAACGTACTGCTCCCGTGTCTACGAAGGCTGTGTTTATAAAAAAAGCGTGGCGGAGGTTTTTACAATACTCAGGACATTATTTTCGAAAAGTGAGCCCCTTAGTCACATCATTTACTCAGATTCTGTGACACTGGTAAAGAAATTCTGGGGCGATTTATCAGACCAAAAGCCGCAGGCGTGGAGTGTTCTCAGAACTAGAACGCAGGTGTTGAACTTGGTGCTGACCCTGAGGCGGCCACGGCGTGATGGAGCACAGAAGCGAAAACAGCCTTCCTATTTGAGCAAGAACATTTTCCGTAAAGTGTGCCAAGTACCCTCTCAAGTGACTCCCCCTTCTTATGCACCTGTCGTGTTTGGAGGCTTCTGCCTCAGTTTCTGAATATTCGAGAGAGACCTTCAGGCAGCTTGCTAGATATACACCTCAAGTCATCTCTTCCAGTGATATGGCATCACCCTGGGATGAAGTGACATATTCGAACTTGGATCCACTACTTGAGCTTTTGAATGGACGGTTAGATATGTACGGGAAAAATGTGTTTCAGCGTAATAATGCCAACATTCAAACAAAATACCCCTTGCTAACAAAGCTGATGAAGGCTTTACTCTGCTTTACACATGGTAATGCAGATGTACGTGGCTTCAGCCAGAACAACAACGTCCTGCCCATTCGGTCTAGTCTGTCTCTTCAGGGTATAAATGGTATCCGCCATACGCTAGCACTTGCACAAAGATACAACAGTGCTTCTTGCAAATTTGCCATTGACACACACGCTCTCAGAGCTGTGCGAAATGCTTTAAAACACCATTCACAATGCACTGCAATATAACAGCAGGCTCTTAAACGACTGTGCCCTCGTCATGAATAATCTTCAACATCAATGAAATCTGAAGTACAGGCACGAAACAAAGCTGTGGATGCAGAGCGTATGCTTAAAAATGGTGAAATGCTAATTAAGCGGGGGATGAAGATGAAAAACTTCAGTGACATTCAGAGTGGGCAAGCTGTGTTGATGCAAGCGAGGGAGAAAATGGCGGCTAGTGTGAAACAGCTAGAGGTGTTTAGTGAATCAAACAAAAAGCAGGGAAGTGCACACTAAAGTGTACGTGTACGAATATGCTTGTGTTCAAATTCAAGCATATTACGATTTCATTTTGCTAGATCTTGTGCTTTGTTAGTGCTTCTTGAGGTTATTTTTGTACTCGTACAAAAAGAGAAAAACAGTGATATATTCTGGCCTATCATTTTTTGTAAAAGAAAGTTCTCACGAACATGCTCATGCTGCAAGGAGCTTGTTCATATTTACAATATCACCCGCCGTGGTTCCTCACATTCCACTTCCGGCCACCACAGCGAAGGGACATGCAATCATGTGCTCCTATGGAGCGGCTCAGGCGGGCGTGTCCCGCGGAAACAGGCTCGACGATAGTGACTATCAGATTGTTTTGCCGCAACTGCCTACGGGTCGTGTCGCGTTGTACACCGTATTTCTACACGGTGACATCCAGGTGAGGCCCTTTAAGGTTTAAGATTTTCGTGACGCCCTGCGCCCTACCTGACTGCTGCCTGAAGTCATTGCGCTGGGAGCGTACCAGATAAACCATGTCTGGGCGGTCGCCATGTATGGCGCTGATGCAACAAAGAGGCTGCAGGCCTTCAAGGAGCTTGAGGTGAAGGGGCGGCACTGCCTCATCATCGATCCGCAGGACTGGACGGTGAAGTTGCGGCTGCACTGGGTACTTCACGGCATTGACGACGAGGATGTGAAGACGGCATTTGCGGCCTTCGGGAGGTGCTGGAGGTCAGCCGGGAGCGCTGGCGTGTCGAAGGCGTCAGTGACAAAGGCTTCACAACGAGGGCCGTGCTGTTGAACTTCAAGAGCGGCGTTACCGTGGATAACCTGCCCCATCAGATCCGGGTTGCCGGTGAGCTGGCCCTCGTCATCGCCCCTGGTGGGCCGATGCAGTGTTTGCGCTGCAAAGGAAACGGTCACGTATGACGGGACTGTAAAATGCCCCGATCTTCTCTATGACGACGTTTCGCGCATGTTGACGCCAAGTGTGAGTGCTCTTACGCCGCGGCGGTAGGTCAGCCTGAGGGCGATAAGACAGCAGAGGAAGCCATGGACGTGGCTGAAGCTGAGGACGCTGCTAGAGGCACCGGAAACGTGGCCAATCTGCAGAGACGACCACTACAGTCATACCTGCTGCGGAGGATGCACACGGGCCCCCTGAAACCGCGAGTAACTCTTCGAGAACACCGGCAACGGCAGAGAAAGACGTTGACGAAGGGGAGTATGTTCCTCAAGTTGCTGTGGTGGGCGCACTGACCAACTGCAAAGACCAGACAGCTGACGGGGCCACCAGTACATCGGTTGCTGGCGCGGCCGTCAAGCGACCACAGGAAAAATAAGACCTCAAGGGCAGCCATGAGGCAAGCAAGACGGAGGGACCGCCCGCAAATGCGCCTCTGGGGAGACGTTCCGGATACAAGCCAATGCCCAACGTTGGGCAGGGAGGCGGGTCGGGTGTGGCCATATCACACTGTCATTCTGATAGCGCCCAGACTGTTAACATGTGACGCCTACGTCACCCCTTTCCAAGTGTATTTATATCGCTCCCTCTCATGAATAAACGCCTTTCGTTACCGGATCACCGGCTTGCCTACATGGTGGCAGCGGAGCCCAGTTGAGATGTCGACGACACCACCCCCGCCTACGACGCTGCCAGTTCCATCGACTCTACTACCGGCGCCGAAACCCCTGGATACGTCAGACGACGCCTGGCTTGGTTGGAGAACATGGAAGAGTGAGTTCGAACTGTTTGCCACTGCTACTCAATTGACTAAGCAGCCAACCGATGTGCAGGCAGCAACATTTCTCGTGAGCATAGGCGAAGAAGGCAGGAAAGCATTCAGCACTTTCAAGTTTGACGCGGACGAGGACAGAAATGACGTCAAAGTTTTGATCAAGAAATTCGAGGACTACTACAAGCCAGCAAACAACTTAACCCTCCACGAATTCCGCTTTGGTTCAAGGGACCAGAAAGAAGGCGAACCATTTAATGACTGGTTGATCGAACTGAAAATTTTACCCAAGAACTGTGAATTCGGACTTCTAGAAGACCGTATGCTACGCAGCCGTATCGTTCTAGGCGTCCGAGACAAGCGTTTGCAGCAGAAACTATTAGCGGAAAACCCTTCTTACCAAAAAACGGTAGAAATTTGCCGCATTGAAGAGCAAGGGAAGCAGCACTTCCAAGAGATAAGCGCAGCAACAGGCGGAGCGCAAACTACGATAGTGAACTCGGTTGCGACGGAAAAGAAGCTGTGCAGTAGGTGTGGCTACCAGATGCATCTTGGTGGAAATTGTCCAGCGAGAGGAAAGACTTGCAGGAAGTGCGGTGCACAGAACCATTTTGCCCAGGTTTGCAAATCAGTCGGCGCCACGCATAATGCTAGCCGTCAAGGAAAAGAGCTACGGGAGGTACGGGCCGAGACAGACGATTTTTTTCTTGCGGGGCTAGCGATAAACTCGCTTGAAGTTGATAAATGGACAGCAACAGTTTACATCGAAGGCCGACCTGTCACGTGCAAACTGGACACAGGAGCGAACTGTTGCGTTATCTCCAAAAACGAGCTGGAAAGGTTACCTGCTAAGCCAAAGGAAGCCTGCAAGGTGGCTCTAACAGCGTTCTTTGGTCACAGGACTACGGCACAAGCAAAAATCAAGCTTGTGCTTTACGCTAACAACAAAAAATGCGAAGAACAATTTTTCGTCGTCGAGCACGATGTTCCAGTCACGCTCAGCGGGGCAGTCGCGGAACGCCTGGGGTTTATATACCGCATACAGAAAGTCTCCAGTGAAGAACTATATCGCCCAGCCCAACCTTTCGCAGATGTTTTCAGCGGGCTAGGACAACTTAAAGGCGTGGAGTACTCGATGAAGCTGAAACCCGGCAGCGCGGGAACCGTCGTGCCTGCTAGGAGGGTCCCCATCGCCCTGCAAGACAAAGTTCTGGCAGAACTGCAGCGCATGGAGCAGCAGGGCGTCATTACAAAGGTAAATGAACCAACCGAATGGTCTAGCCACATGGTGACCGTGGTGAAAAAAGAGAAAGTGCGTATTTGCCTCGATCCAACCGCCCTGAACAAACAGTTGCTTCGAGAAAATTACCCCATGCCCACTTTAGAAGATATAGTTCCGCGGCTGTCCGGGGCAAGATTTTTTTCTACGCTTGATGCAGCATCGGGATTTTGGCAGATTAAGCTAACGGAAGAAAGTTCAAAAATCTGCACTATGAGTACGCCATACGGGCGCTATCGCTTCCTGCGAATGCCCTTTGGAATATCGTCAGCCCCAGAAATTTTTCAAGCTGCAATGCATCGCTTGTTAGACGGTCTACCCGGTGTCGCAGTTGTAATGGATGATATACTAGTCTGGGGCAAGACAAAGGATGAGCATGACTGCAACCTGACACTTGTACTGACGCGCTGCCGTGAGCACAATCTGCGACTCAACCTCAAAAAATGCACCTTCCTGCAGGCGGAGGTTCGCTACTTGGGACACATCCTCACTACGCAAGGCCTGCGCATCGACCCGGAGCGTGTTCAGGACATTCTGGAAATACCCGAGCCTAAGACCAGTAAGCAACTGCAAATTTTTCTCGGCACAATGAACTATGTACAGCGTTTCATTCCCAACATGTCTGTCTTGACGGAACCGCTAAGAGAACTACTGAGAAAAGATAACGCATGGGTCTGGACAGAAAAACAACAGGCCAGTTTTGAAGCACTGCGCCAGGCACTGATAACAGCGCCGATTCTTTCCTACTTCGACCCGAAGAAGGCACTCACGCTTTCTGTCGATGCTAGCCAGTCGGGCGTAGGGGCTCTTTTGATGCAAGACGGCCATCCCGTAGCCTTCTCGTCCAGATCTCTAACAGAGGCACAACAGCGTTATGCGCAGATTGAAAAAGAAACTCTTGCGATAGTACATGGGTGCACGAAGTTCCATGATTATATTTTCGGCCAAGCAGACGTGATCGTCGAAACGGATCACCGGTCTTTGATACCGATCTTCACCAAGCCCCTGCATCAGTGCCCACTTCGTTTGCAGCGAATGCGCCTCAGCTTGCAGCGTTACGCAATAACTTTGCAATACAAACCGGGTAAAGAGCTATTCCTAGCGGACGCGTTATCGCGGTTTCCTAATAAGAGGGCACTGGAAGAAGAAACCGAGCAGTTTCAAGTGAATGTGCTTGACTATGTTTCAGCGTCGGAACACCGCTTGAAAACCTTGCGGGATGCGACAAACGCGGATCCGGCACTTATCATCATCCGTGAATACGCAGAGACGGCGTGGCCGGAGCACAAGCATGGTGTCCCAGAGCCGGGAAGGCCATACTGGACCTACAGGGAAGAAGTTCACGCACAAGATGGGCTTGTCTTCCGAAGCAACAAGGTAATTATACCGAAATCGAAACGGGCAGAGATCATGCAGCTTCTCCACGCAGCGCATGCTGGAGCAGATAAGATGAAAGCGAGGGCCAGCAGTGTAATGTTTTGGCCAAATATGTCCGCAGATATTAAACAGTTTTGCAAGACCTGCAAGGTATGCGAAATGCACCAGCCACGAAACCAGAAAATGCCCCTTTTGAGCCATGATGTTCCGACCCTGCCATGGGAGTCCGTAGGCGTTGATCTGTTTCACTATGGCGGTCGGGAGTTCGCCGTCATGGTTGACTTCTATTCTTTTTTCTTCGAAGTCCGAGAACTTCGCCACACCACGTCTAATGCGCTCAAGACTTGGTGTGCACAAGTTTTTTCGGTGCATGGGCTGCCACAGAAGCTGTATAGTGACAATGGGCCCCCCTTCAGTAGCTCAGATTTCAAAGATTTTTTGAGAAAACTAGACGTTGTGCATGTCACGTCAAGTCCATATCACCCGCGTTCTAATGGCATGGCGGAAAGAGCTGTTCAGGAGGCCAAAAAGCTGCTCAAAAAGTGCTCTTTTCGCACACCAGATTTTGAAATTGCTCTGCTTGAGTGGCGTAATACCCCCAGGGACCCAGTTCTGAAGTCTCCTGTGCAGAGGCTCATGGGGCGGCAGACCCGGACCCTCCTGCCGGTACCAACAATTCACCTGGAGCCAGAGGCCATACCCAGCAAGGAGGTCCACGACCGTCTCCAGACGATCCGGCGCCGGCAAAAGATCCACTACGACCGCAGCGCCAGGAACCTTTCCCCGCTGACGCCGGGACAACGCGTAACGACGTACGACACTCTCCAGAGAACCTGGGCTCCAGCTATTGTTCTAAGGCCAGCCGAAACGCCAAGATCTACGATTGTGAAGACCGAAGACGGTCATGAAATCCGTCGCACAAGAGAACACCTGCGGGAGGCAGCACCTCAACCGGAGCCAGAATCAACCTCGCAGGGGCCTTCAGAAGACGACCTCCAGCCTGGACAACAGCAGTTACGCAGGAGCACAAGATTGCGTCGGGAACCCTGTCGATACCCGTTGCCAGATGAAACTTCTAGACCTTATCATCATTAAAGGGGAGATGTGGCCATATCACACTGTCATTCTGATAGCGCCCAGACTGTTAACATGTGACGCCTACGTCACCCCTTTCCAAGTGTATTTATATCGCTCCCTCTCATGAATAAACGCCTTTCGTTACCGGATCACCGGCTGGCCTACAGGGGACAAACCGGCGGCGCAACAAAGCGACACCGGGCAACCGGACAAGCACGGTGACGTCTAGCGGTGTGCTAGACGGTAAAGGTAAGCACCATGCTTCGGATTCTCCTCTAACACTATTGGTGAATGATGACTTCCAACCAGCCTTTGAGCTTCACCACGCTTAATGTACGAGGACTGGCTGCTAAGAAAAAGCAGAGTCAGGTCTATCGACTCTTAGTGGACCAGGACCTTGACGTGTTGGCAGTACAAGAAACAAAAGTGGAAGGGGTGGCGGAAACCGGAAGCATGGTGCTTCGTTTTACGTCTAAATATTTCGGGGTTGTTAGCCATGCCGTTGGGACATCTGCTGGCTGCATCCTTTTTTTAAAAAGTTGCAAGGCCTTGTTATTCAAAATTATTTTTCACGTATATCGGGTAAGATTGTGTGGTGCGATTTTTCGTTGGGCGACCGTGACTGGCGGGTTATCTGTATTTATGCACCAAACGCGGATAAAGACCGAACCAATTTCTTTTCGGAGATTAGGAAGCATCTAAATGTCACGAAACAACTGGTTGTACTAGAGGATTTCAATTGCGTACTGAGTGGGAGGGATACAGCAACAAAACAGAGACCGAACGACAAGAGCACCATATTGTTGAAAGAATTGATAGTTGAGCATGATATTGCCGACGTTGGCGAATGTTTAGAAGGGGAACGCGAGGTGCAGTACACGCATTTTCAGGGTTCTAGCCATGCTCGGCTAGACAGGATTTACGTGTCCCTTCAAACCATACCTGCATGTAACATTTACACTGTAGTAGCCGTTTCTTTCTCGTACCATTGCTCAGTGAAATGCAATGTGGGTGAAAAAAAGATGTAATAGTTTTAACTGGGATCTGTGGAAACCTAATTCAACGCTGCTACGTGACGAGCACTTTATCCGTTTTGTGTCAGAAGCAATAAACGATGGTAAACTGGACGATAAAAGCATATTGGTGTAGATTGGGAATTACTAAAACAAAGCTTTAAAATAAAGGCAATCGAAGGAAGCAGCGTCTTCAAATACTGAGAAAAGATGAGAGAGAACGGGCTGAAAGGAACATTGCGGAAAGTAACTGCGCGGGAAAGCAAAGTGCCAGGTCTTTTTAAAGAAGACCTACTTAAGATAAAACAACAGCTGGAGCAATTCGAGGAGAACCGCTATCGCGGGGCGCTCGTTCGAGCCACAGCAGAAGCATGGGCCGTGGGGAAACGCCTACGAAAAGGGCGCTAGGTATCGAGAAGACGCATGCGCGGCAAAACAACATAGAAGCCATTGAAAAGGATGGCCAAGAACTGAATGACCTGGAGAGCATCGCACGTGCTTTTCACCGGCATTACGAGCGCCTCTTTGCATACCAGCCGGTCGATATCGAACCGTACAGAGCAAACTATCTTTCTCGTATGCCGCAACTATCAGCTGAAAGAAAGTCACTTGTAGAAGCTCCCATTACGCATGCCGAAATAGAAAGTGCTATAGATAGTCTGAGCCCTAATAAGTCACCAGGTCCGGATAATCTTGGCGCGGCCTTTTATAAAACGTTCAAGAACGAGCTGGTGCCTTTTTTGAAAGCGCTGTTTGACGAAGTTTTTGCTACCAACACATTACCACCGTCAGTCTCTGAAGTCCATACTGTCCTTATTCCTAAGACGAATCAAAAAGAAATGTTGGGACTAGTCACGGCATACAGACCCATTACATCGACCAACACGCATTACAAAGTCTTAATGAAAGTTCTTGCAAGCCGATTACAGTCAATCATTACGGATCTTGTAGACCAACATCAAACTTTCGGTATTAAGGGATGCACTATCGCGACAAATTTACACACGATGAGAGGCGTCATGGAATGCTGTGATGATTTTCAATATGCTGTTGCCATGCTGGAGATAGATTTAGAAGAGGCCTTTGATTTTGTCTCATGAAATTTTGTTATTAGCTCTTGACCACGTGAATGTAGGATCAATCATCGCTGATGGGGTAGCTCTGGCGTACCGGAACTGCTCAACACGGTTGATTATTATTCGGACACTGGAGGCCCCCATTAAACTAGAGCGTTCCGTGCGCCAGGGGTGTCCTCTCAGCCCGCTTTTGTTTTCCATCTATCTAGAAACCTTTTGTTTGGCAATCATTCAAAACAGCACCATAAAAGGCTTCAAAGTCATGGAAGCCGAAGTGAAACTCCTGGCATATGCAGACGATGTAGAGGTGTACTGTACAACTAAAGAAAGTATTAGAGAAGTAACAACCATTGTTAAACATTTTGGAAACACAACAGGGAGCGTTGCAAACTGGAGTAAGTGTCTCGGTTTTTCGCATGGTGAATGGCAGTCAACACCGGAAACATTCCCCAACATTAGACGGATTAAAGCGCCAGCTAAATGCTTGGGCGTTCCGCTCGAACATTACCGGCGTAATGAGGACTACTGGCTAGAAGAGACCAAGCGACTCAAGGAAAAAACAACAAATTGGAAAGTTGCTCATCTATTGATGTTTGCGAGAGCTACTGCAGCACCTTATCCTAGTCAGAATAGGCCATTGGAACAGAAAGGCAGCTACACTAAAATGCTGTTCTCAGAACGAAATAAATTTGTCTTAGAATTTTTCTGATGAAAGGAAGACATAATAGATATTGTCGGCATAAGCAGATTCCTCTTTTGAATTATGACTTATTCAAGACCCTTAATGGCTTGTTATTGCATCTTAGCATGCAGTAGTACGGCAGATAATCCCCGTCCCTCTGAGAGACATGTACATCCAAGCTAGGTCTGTAATAGAGTCCATTTTCTGAATTATACACTTGGGAAAAAATAAATTAAATCCTGAAGTGAGGCTTCAATTACAGAAAAATGGCCAGCATCTCATTTGAACACCCAACAGTCGAAGCAGAAATCTATATTGCAAATGAGCTTTGGGTGGTGGAAGAGGAAATTTTTCTTTGTACAGGAAAGCCAAGTTGTCAGTTTTGGAAAGTGCTCATGGTGTATTATCTATATTCCGCGAACGGGTCCTTCAAATGGATTGCTATTGTATATCCCATACTTGTAGTGAAATGTAACATCAGTGTATTTAGTATATGTAGAAAAGAAATGTCAGGTTTCGCAAAGGACAAAAATCGCCTGTGTGGGAGCGCGACTGTCACATAGAAGAAATTGACATGTAACTTAGGTATAGAACTACTTCTATTGATGTAGGGCACCTTATAAACTTTCCGCGAAGCGGGTTGACCCTGCTGCAAATTATCTGGCAATTTTATGCCTATGAATGCTGCCAATACACCACAGCTTGTCCACTGTAGCAGTGTTTGCAATCTATCACCGCGAGTATGGACAAGCACGGCACCGAGAGCGGCGCTGCTGCGCCGGCGTTGAGAGCGCCGCATGCGAAGCAAAATTCTATTAGCGGGTGGTACCCCTCTCCCATCTCTCGTTCGCGCCGCCTTGATTGCCTTCTGCACTGCGCGTGTTTGGGCACGTTTCGCGCCGAGCGCGGTGTGTGCCTACGTGTGTGCGCGTGGAGATGTCCTTCGAAGGGCGGTGTACGGTCTTTCACATTTAGGGGAAAACTCGGAGCGCATGGCATCGCGATGCGGCGATCGCTTGAGTCAGGCGGCGGCAGCAGCTCGCGCAGGTGCTCGAGGGACGGGATCTTGAGCGGCGTCGTCTGCTACGGCGGCGTGCGCTGGCCGCATTGTCGGGAAACGTTCTACTGTCAGGTGCAGGCCGCCTATCTCATCGTTACGGCGTGAAATGAGCCGGTATTCTTTAATATGCGTTGTGCGACGCCAAGTGATACGCCTCGAAGGTAAGTTCATCGCTGCAGGGCAGTCATAGACGACGTACTGATTCCATACATTCTTGACGGCTCGTTTCTGGAAGGCGACTATATATTCTGACGCGATAGGTCGCCGATCCACACAGCTCGTGTTGTGCAACAACTGCTAGTAGAGCGCGCAGTCACTCTCTTGGAGTGGCCGCCTCAATCCCCGGGCGCCAACATCATTTAAAACGTCTGGGGCTCGTTGAAAGTCGCCCGAGGATAGGCTTCGATCCACCATCGTCAGCGACTGAGACGTGCTGCGAATGAACTCATCCCTGATCAAGTCATTCTGCACTTCACTGCCTTCTATGATGAGCGCTGTCATCGCTGCCGCTGGTGACATGACGAGATACTAACTAAAGTTCCGAGCGTGACGTGTCCAATTCCCCGCCGGCGGGCAGAGTCTGTCTGGTGTAGCGAATGATTGTCGAGAAAAATCATTTCCAGCTCATTGTCTGAAGCTAAAGCATTCATTTAATCGTATCCGTTTGTTTCATCGTGTTCGACTCCCATAGTTATTGTTGAGTGCTTTGTTTTCCTTTCGAGTCAAACAAAAGATTGAACACGTTGCGCGCACATCTTGGTGCGTCTTGTCGCTGCTTATTACAGTAGCACACACAGTAAAGAAATATACGTGCACTGCCCCTGACAGTAGCACGCTTCCCGACAATGCGGCCAGCGCGCGCCGCCGTAGCAGACGACGCAGATCACGACTCCGCCCCTCGAGCTGCTGCCACCGCACGACTCCATTGCTTGCCGCATCGCGATGCAATACGTTCCGAGTTTTCCCCTAAGTGTGAAACAGGCTGTACACGCTTCTATTTGCCTTTAAGAAGTTCGGTACGCTTGACGATTATTTTTGTGGCTGCAATGCGGCGAAAGGGCAGCGTCTGCTTAACCATGTAAGGGACGCTGAGCAGGTGATTGAAAACGACATCGTATGTCATCATCATCATCAGCATAGTTACGCCCACTGCAGGGCAAAGGCCTCTCCCATACTTCTCCAACTACCCCGGTCATGTACTAATTGTGGCCATGTTGTCCCTGCAAACGTCTTAATGTCATCCGCCCACCTAACTTTCTGCCGCCCCCTACTACGCTTTCCTTCCATTGGAATCCAGTCCGTAACCCTTAATGACCATCGGTCATCTTCCCTCCTCATTACATGTCCGGCCCATGCCCATTTCTTTTTCTTGATTTCAACTAAGATGTCATTTACCCGCGTTTGTTCCCTCACCCAATCTGCTCTTTTCTTATCCCTTAACGTTACACCTATCATCCTTCTTTCCATGGCTCGTTGCGTCGTCCTCAATTTCAGCAGAACCCTTTTCGTAAGCCTCCAGGTTTCTGCCCCGTAGGTGAGTACTGGTAAGACACAGCTGTTATACACTTTCCTCTTGAGGGATAGTGGCAACCTGCTGTTCATGAGTTGAGAATGCCTGCCAAACGCACCCCAGCCCATTCTTATTCTTCTGGTTATTTCAGTCTCATGATCCGGATCCGTGGTCACTACCTGCCCTAAGTAGATGTATTCCCTTACCACTTCCAGTGCCTCGCTACCTATCGTAAACTGCTGTTCTCTTCCGAGACTGTTAAACATTACTTTAGTTTTCTGTAGATTAATTTTCAGACCCACCCTTCTGCTTTGCCTCTCCAGGTCAGTGAGCATGCATTGCAATTGGTCTCCTGAGTTACTAAGCAAGGCAATATCATCAGCGAATCGCAAGTTGCTAAGGTATTCTCCATAAACTTTTATCCCCAATTCTTCCCACTCCAGGTCTCTGAATACCTCCTGTAAACACGCTGTGAATAGCATTGGAGATATCGTATCTCCCTGTCTGACGCCTTTCTTTATTGGGATTTTGTTGCTTTCTTTGTGGAGGATTACGGTGGCTGTGGAACCGCTATAGATAGCTTCCAGTATCTTTACATATGGCTCATCTACACCCTGATTCCGTAGTGCCTCCATGACTGCTGAGGTTTCGACTGAATCAAATGCTTTTTCGTAATCAATGAAGGCTATATATAAGGGTTGGTTATATTCCGCACATTTCTCTATCACCTGATTGATAGTGTGAATACGGTCTATTGTTGAGTAGCCTTTACGGAATCCTGCCTGGTCCTTTGGTTGACAGAAGTCTAAGGTATTCCTGATTCTATTTGCGATTACCTTAGTAAATACTTTGTTGGCAACGGACAGTAAGCTGATCGGTCTATAATTTTTCAAGTCTTTGGCGTCCCCTTTCTTATGGATTAGGATTATGTTAACGTTCTTCCAAGATTCCGGTACGTTCGAGGTCATGAGGCATTGTGTATATAGGGCGGCCAACCTTTCTAGGACAGTGTTCCCACCATCCTTCAACAAATCTGCTGTTACCTGATCCTCCCCAGCTGCCTTCCCCCTTTGCATAGCTCCCAAGGCGTTCTTTACCTCTTCCGGTGTTACTTGTGGGATTTCAAGTTCCTCTAGACTATTCTCTATCACCTTATCGTCGTGGGTGTTACTGGTACTGTATAAATCTCTATAAAACTCTTCAGCCACTTGAACTATCACATCCATATTAGTAACGATATTGCCGGCTTTGTCTCTTAACGCACACATCTGATTCTTGCCTATTCCTAGTTTCTTCTTTACTGGTTTTAGGCTGCCTCCGTTCCTGAGAGCCTGTTCAATTCTATCCATATTATAGTTCCTTATGTCTGCTGTCTTACGCTTGTTGATTAACTTAGAAAGTTCTGCCAGTTCTATTCTAGCTGTAGGGTTAGAGGCTTTCATACATTGGCGTTTCTTGATCAGATCTTTCGTCTCCTGCGATAGCTTACTGGTTTCCTGTTTAACGGCGTTACCACCGACTTCTATTGCGCACTCCTTAATGATGCCCATAAGATTGTCGTTCATTGCTTCAACACTATGGTCTTCTTCCTGGGTTAAAGCCGAATACCTGTTCTGTAGCTTGATCCGGAATTCCTCTAGTTTCCCTCTTACCGCTAACTCATTGATTGGTTTCTTATGTACCAGTTTCTTCCGTTCCCTCCTCAAGTCAAGGTTAATTCGAGTTCTTACCATCCTATGGTCACTGCAGCGCACCTTGCCGAGCACGTCTACATCTTGTATGATGCCAGGGTTCGCGCAGAGTATAAAGTCGATTTCATTTCTAGCCTCACCATTCGGGCTCCTCCATGTCCCCTTTCGGCTAACCCGCTTGCGGAAAAAGGTATTCATTATCCGCATATTATTTTGTTCTGCAATCTCTACTAATAACTCTCCTCTGCTATTCCTAGAGCCTATGCCATATTCCCCCACTGACTTGTCTCCGGCCTGCTTCTTGCCTACCCTGGCATTGAAATCGCCCATCAGTATACTGTAATTTGTTTTGACTTTACCCATCGCCGATTCCACGTCTTCATAGAAGCTTTCGACTTCCTGGTCATCATGACTAGATGTAGGGGCGTAGACCTGTATAACCTTCATTTTGTACCTCTTATTAAGTTTCACAACAAGACATGCGACCCTCTCGTTAATGCTATAGAATTCCTGTATGTTACCAGCTATGTTCTTATTAATCAGGAATCCGACTCCTAGTTCTCGTCTCTCTGCTAAGCCTCGGTAGCACAAGACGTGCCCGCTTTTTAGCACTGTATATGCTTCTTTTGGCCTCCTAACTTCACTGAGCCCTATTATATCCCATTTACTGCCCTCTAATTCCTCCAATAGCACTGCTAGACTCGCCTCACTAGATAACGTTCTAGCGTTAAACGTTGCCAGGTTCATATTCCAATGGCGGCCTGTCCGGAGCCAGGCATTCTTAGCACCCTCTGCAGCGTCGCAGGTCTGGCCGCCGCCGTGGTCAGTTGCTTCGCAGCTGCTGGGGACTGAGGGCCGGGGTTTGATTGTTGTGTTCATATAGGAGGCTGTGGCCAAGTACTGCACCAGGGTGGCCAATCCTGCTCTGGTGAGAGAGTGCGTTACCGGTTCTGGTCACCGGGATCAGGCCGCACTCCAGGCCTGTTTGTGCAATTTTCTCAACACACGGTTGTTGTTTTTTTCTGGTATTTTCCGGTGGAGAACTCTGCGGTCCGGGATTTGAATCACGGTCCTCTTGCACGGGAGGCAGATACTGTACCGTCCCCGCAGGAGGTAAATTTAAAAATAAATTGTGGGCTTTTACGTGACAAAACCACTTTCTGATTATGAGGCATGCCGTAGTGGAGGACTCCGGAAATTTCGACCACCTGGGGTTCTTTAACGTGCTCCTAAATCTAAGTACACGGGTGTTTTCGAATTTCGCCCCCATCGAAATGCGGCCGCCGTGGCCGGGATCCGATCCCGTGACCTCGTGCTCAGCATTCTAACACCATAGCCACTGAGTAACCACGGCGGGTCCCGCAGGAGTTGTACGCCTCATTTAATATACAGTGGTGCCCTATTTCATCAGTCGAGGTGGACCAATCTGAGCTCGGTTATACCGCACGGATGGCACTCGGCTAGAGAACCTGGTATTTATGATCTGCACATGTGAGGCCATACATATTTGAAGGTATATATCTTTCCTTTTTTTATTTTAGGAGGGTTCCCGTACAGTGATAAAATAAAGGAAAAGACATTAAAAGAAAGAAAGAAAAAAGGGCGAAAAAAAGGAACATAAGAGGTTGATTTGAACTCGTGACCCTTCGATGTTGCCCGAAAAGATAGCTCAGTCGGTTGGTTCGTCAGGCCCCATGCCAATTTCAAGCGCCACAGCTCCTGCTCCGAGCCTCACACTTACGTGGAAAGGGACTCATGTTGTCCGCGATAGTCGATTTGGAAGGCATACTTTCTTGGAAAAATGGCTGCCCGAGGAGAAGAGCGAACTTGAGCGGCTTTAGAGACAAGGAAAACTGCCTTAAAATGTTTAGACTTGAGGGAAAGCTTCGTTTACAAACTATAACACGGCAATCAGCACTCGAATACGACGAGAGAAATTATTGAGACGTGGAAAATTTCCTTGAAATAAATATGGTTTGCGAGACAAATGCTTGTAAGTATTGAACCTCTTAAAAGATGAGGGGGAAATATGCGCTCACCGAGAGGTCATCGTCTGCACGGGACCACCACCAGGCACCTTACTGAGATGGGGGGGGGGGGGGGGCTCTGCGGGCCGGACACAAAGCCTCCCTTCTCCGCCGGCCAAGCGGGGAAAACGCGCTTTCCGATCGCTCAAGGTTGCGCGGACATAGTGTAACTCTAGCGTCTAGGAGAAGCTTAACCAGGTGCGATGGCGGCACGCATTGCGTGGGAAGCTAGCCGCCAGAATCACAATCTCAAGGACTGCTGCTGACGAGGGCGAAATACCTTCGTGTAATTATAATAACCCTAATAGGACTACTTTCGAAAGAAAAAAGAAAAAAAAGAAAAAAGAAAAACAAGGAAGCGGCCCAGAGGGCTATACTACGAGAGCTAAGACTGATAGTTTGACCCTAATATGACCCTAATAACCCTAATATATATATATATATATATATATATATATATATATATATATATATTTATATATATATATGTATATTCATCTCATCTATGGGATTGCATGCGCGCGCTGTTGCTTTGTTTCAGCGTGTAGTAGTTAAGAGAGCCAGTTTAAGGGCGGAGAAGAAGGAAGGAAAGGAAAGCAAAAACTGCAGCGCCATGGTTTTAAAGCGCACCCGTAGTAGAGAAACGGAAGGCGATATAAGCGTGCGTAGCCATGATACGCACACGACAAACTGCCTTAAAATTTTTAGACTTGAGGGAAAGCTTCGGTAACAAACGATAGCTCGGCAATCAGCACTCGAATATAATTATAACCCTAATAATAATTGTAAATATTCATCTCATCTATGGGATCTAATGCGCGCGCTGTTGCTTTGTCTCTGCGTGTAGTAGTTAAGAGAGCCAGTTTAAGGGCGGAGAAGAAGGAAGGAAAGGAAAGTCTCTGAAGCAAAATTGCAGCGCCGTGGTTTTAAAGCGCACCCGTGGTAGAGAAACGGAAGGCGATATAGGCGTGCGTGGCCATGATACGCACACGACAAACTGCCTTAAAATATTTAGACTTGAGGGAAAGCTTTGTTAACAAACGATAGCACGGCAATCAGCACTCGAATATAATTATAACCCTAATAATAATTGTAAATATTCATCTCATCAATGGGATCTAATGCGCGCGCTGTTGCTTTGTCTCTGCGTGTAGTAGTTGAGAGAGCCAGTTTAAGGGAGGCGAAGAAGGAAGGAAAGGAAAGACTCTGAAGCAAAATTGCAGCGCCGTGGTTTTAAAGCGCACCCGTGGTAGAGAAACGGAAGGCGATATAAGCGTACGTGGCCATGCTACGCACACGACAAACTGCCTTAAAATATTTAGACTTGAGGGAAAACTTCATTAACAAACTATAACACGGCAATCAGAACTCGAATACGACGAGAGAAATTATTGAGACGTGGACAAATTTCCTTGAAATAAATATGGTTTGCGAGACAAATGCTTGTAAGTATTGAACCTCTTAAAAGATGAGGGGGAAATATGCGCTCACATCGTATGTACCACCGGAAAAATCGTCAGCACATACGATGCGGCACATACATACGGCACATATCTTTGCTACAAATCCGTGTTGTCTCTGATGGCGACAACCGACTTCCATCGACCCTGTGCGGAAATAAACAAAATATATCGCTGCATAGCACAAGTACGACATGCGCACACAACTAGTGCTTCCCCTACAATATGGAATAGAAACAGCAATATAGACAGCTTCACCATTTTTTAACAGTGCTCAAGAGACGGAAGTTGAAAGAATTCGTAATCATTCCTGCTTCAGCAATGCCGGCGCGACCAAGACGCGGGCGTGTATCGTCCAGTAACTAGATCGATCGGTGCAGTGGTGAAGCGTAAATGAACTCCGGTCATGTTCAATGTATCGTGCACATATTCAATTTCTCGGCACGCGTGAACTTTGGCCACTGTTAGCGCATATAACAGAAGTGGTTTCCATTATTGGGCAGCGCACACATGAACGAAACAAGAGAAAGAAGACAGGACAAGCGCTCGTCGAACAACTTAACGTTTTTATATGAATAAAAGGATTATGTACCGAGTAATTGTTAAATTCATGTGGGTTACATATAAAAACCGTCATACACTCAGGAGTGATCAATGAACGAGCTCGCTTCGTTTGCCAGTTGTTTATTTCGCTTGGCGCACCGCAGTATTCCATGTGTGTCGTCTGCTTTTTTCCTACCATTTCCTTGTGAATCGGCAGAATTTCACTGGTGGCATCAACCCTTTTGTGTTTACATTGCTGTCGTGACAGTTAACAACACAATAATAATTTCCGCTCATCCGAAGAGGCGCCGTCGCAAACAACAGACGTTTCGCGCGCAGCGCGAGCTGAACGCGGGCGCGACCGCTAAGGGAAGCGGCGGCGGAAACCTACACCCGTTGGAGATGAAATCGCTCCGCCAGGGGAGTAATGAGCGCTGGCGTCTAGGATGAAACTTGTCGTGCGGTCCTCCATAAGGCACCATTCTACGCCTAGTCTCCGTGTCGAATATGGGGCACGCTGACATTGAGAAGTCTTTTCTCTGCAGTGAATCTGCTTTAGATGTTTTACAAAAGGGTCCATTGGATTCCACAAGCCGACCACTATTTTCATGCGCCGTTTGATCAACATAATTGATCCACGGCATCAAGCTGAAGCTTTCTGTGCAAGCATGCGAAATTAGCCGTTTTATTAGGCACGTGTCCTTTTGCACGAGGTACATGCTTGTCTGCCATGAAAAATAAAGCTAGCGGAAGCTGGTGAACATGTTTTCTCTAAGTTGTGAACGCCTGGCTGAAACAACATATGTCTGACGCGAAATGGTACATTTTGACCTCATTTTGTGGCTCTAACCCATACCACTCGTACGGGAGAAAAAGGAATTTATTGGGCTGCGCCGATCACTGAAGAAGTCCGTTAGATCATTTTTTCAGGTGCATTACTGTTCGCATAGAATTCACGCGGCTTTGGTCACCACCCCCGCAGGAGCGGCGTCGGAATTCCGCGTGAAAAAGGCTCATATATTTCCTGGTCGGCAAGGTTGCGTGTGGACTCCGCTGCCGTAAACGGTGCCAGAGATGACCAGTACTTCACGTGGCTGGGCTACAATCGCAGATCCCAGACAGGCCTCATCGAAGGTCTGGTGTAGCTATTTTGCTCAAGTCATGCATGAAATCTACGCTCAGTGTCTTTCTGCGCTTCAAAAGGGCGCTCTACTCAATGCCATTCCGGGGTATACGACATGTGGGGCTGCGGCACTGCTGCCGTGTTAGCGCACTCATCCATTATGTACCTTCAGATGCTGCGGGCTATCCTAGGTCATATCCGCCTTCCCACTCAGCTTCAACGCTTCATCAGGGGCCTCGCCTGGCCTACAGACACTGCACAGGCTGGATCCAGGCACTGAACGGCCTTTCCTTGGACGCTCCGTGTGCTTCGCCGCCAGGAATAGCCTTTCCTTCGTCCAATGTCTGGCAAACCTGCACCGAGTCACTTGGCATATCCCTTCAAAAGCCCGCTCACTTGCTCGGCGCATTGGGCTGCGGCACTGCTACCGTGTCAGCGCACTCATCGATTATGTACCTTCAGGTTAGTTATTCCACGTCGTGCAACTTCAGGAGTGATGATGTATGCTTGATAGCAGAGTCGTGGCCCCCTGGTTATTTGAAACATGTTCGTGAAGCAGTGCTGTGTATCTGGAGCATGTTATTTCTTAGCGGGGATATTGAGGAAAACCTGGGGCCAATGACTAAATCGCAAGAAGATAAATTGAAATCGGTGTTTGACACAGTTACCCGCATTGAATAAAGTCGCACACGCCTTTTGGATTCTGTCAGCAAAGTTTCGACCATGCAGATTACAGTGCCAAATGAAGTGGAAATACTTAAAAAGCGAGTTATTGCGCTTGAGTCAGAGGCTGCCGTGGGAGCTTGTGCGCAGGTTCCCCCGTGTTACGAAAAAAACATTTTCGGCCATGCAAGACAACGTTGATGATTTGGAGAACCATTCCTGCCATGCCTTTGTTCTGTTCTTTGGAATTGATGATACTGAAGAATCGGAAACGTGGCAGCAATCTGAAAAACTTGCGCGTGAATTTTGCTCCGATAAGCTCGAACTAACTGTGAACACCATTGCGAGAGCGCACAGACTAGGCGCATTTTTGGCAGATAAATGACATATTATACCAAAGATTTTTAATGAGAAAGAGGTTGATACTGTTTTAAACATGGGCATCATGTTAAAGAACACAACATTTAGTATCTCCCAAGATTACTCATCCCCTGTTCGTGAAAAACGCCGGAAGCTCTTAGAGTTCGCTGAAAGTCTTAAAAAAGAAGGTGATCACAGTAAGCTCGTTTTCACAAAGCTCTTTATCAATAAAGATATGTAAGTGTGGGGCTCAGACAACAACTGTGCAGTTCTTTTGAACAGCAACGAATGGCACAGAAAATGTAACTGCTATAAATGACCTGACTTAATGAGGCATGAATACATGATTTCCCGCCACAACATTAGTACTTTCTTTATACAACGCGCAACTGGCCTCAACTGATGTTGGCTTTTTGTACAGAAATATAAAAAAGTGTTCTGCAAAAAAACGTCCCACTATCTTCAATGTTAGATTCCTACATCCATCCACTACATCATTTTTTACGGCAATAAGAACACCACCTCCCTTTCGGTGAAGCCTGTCAGTACGAAAACAATTAAATTCTGTCCCGCTGACCAAGATACAGTTGTCAGGAACAGTATCATTCAACCAGGTTTCGGCAACAGCCAATGATGCAGTGGCTGTTCCCGTTGCTGTTAATTCCTTTCTTGAATGCGTGTTAGTTTCCCTCAAGTGTTGCCCGACGTCTTTTCTTATCGGTGTATTTTATCGCCCTCCGGATATGACGTCCAAGTTTACGAGCGAATATCGCAGAGTTTTGGATAATGTGGTAACCCGATTTCCCAACTCGGTATTATTTTCGGCGACTTCAACTTTCCTTCAGTAGACTGGTGAACGCTCAAAGTTGTGTGCAAAGATACCGAAGCAAACGAATTTCTTCATACACTTGCCTAGACCACTTGCTAACACAGGTAATAGATCAACCAACGCGGCACTCGGCAACCCTGACAAATATTCCCGGCCTAATCCTTACATAGAGTCATGACCTTTGCTCTGATTCCATCCACTTAGATAGCTTTTCTGCGAACGTCATTATCACCGACCACCTCACACACCCCTTTAACACACGACAAGCCACCAACAAAAAAAATCAGATGCTACAACAAAGCCAACTTTGCTAATATGAATTCCGACTTATTGTGTTTTCAGACCACTTTATTTACAGACATCTATCATTGGCGGTAGAAGAAAATCGGCTTCTCTTAAAAAACTTCCTGAAACAACTAATAGAAAAATGTATACCTACCATTACAATAAAAAGCAACCGTACTGCTCCCTGGTTCACGCAGCAGCTACGGCATTTGAACAATAAAAAAGCGACTCTACTGACGAGCCGATAAAAACGTTACTTTAGTTGCTTGGCTGCGTTACAAAGCCTGCGATAAAGAATACCAAACATTACTTAAAACAACACGCCGTCATTTCCTTTCCCATAACATAACATCCATGCTTAAAAATATCCCTCGAAGATTATGGCACATCGTGAATCCGAAACATCTTGATATCACTCTTCATGATAGCAACAACACTTAACTTCCGGAATCACAATGTGCAGAAATTCTAAATGAGATATTCACGGCTGTCTTTACCTGCGAGCATATTACTACTGCTCCTATGAAGGATTGTATATCTGACAGCGAGATGCCAGAAATTGATGTAACTGAAGCGGGCATATTTTGCATTTTAAGTAAACTGAAAATTTATTCTGCATGTGATCATAATGGTATCAATAACACTATACTGAAATATACACACCACGGCATCTGTAGTATTCTGACGGTCCTTTTTTCCCACTCCCTCGCGACAGGCACTATCGCCGATGATTAGCGAATAGCCAAGGTAGTACCCTTTTTCAAACCAGGCGACCGTTTTTCACCATTCAACTACAGACCTATTTCGCTAACAAATACCATATGTAAGGTCATGGGACACGTGATTCACTCCTAAATCGCCAAATAATTCGAAAGCCACGATACAATATACCAATATCAGCACGGTACGCAAGGGCTACTTTTGTGAAACACAACTTGCATGGTTTGTTCATTACATACACTCATCCGTTGACACTGGCTTACAAGCAAATGTAGTTTTCCTTGATTTCTCTAAAGCCTTCGATTGCGTTCCGCACCAGAGATTACTTGTCAAACTTGCATGCCTAAACATTCGCCCTAACGCCTTCGCACGGGTTAAAGCTTTTCTTTCTTCAAGGCTTCAGTTTACTTCCACTAACAACTGCAATTCTTTTGCCCACGTTACTTCCAGTGTCCCCCAGGGCAGCGTGCTAGGTCCTTTGCTTTTCTTAATCTATGTTAACGATCATCCTTCTTGCGTAACGTCCCGGGTTTGTGTATTTGCCGATGATGTCGTAATTTACCCCACAATTTGCTCTTATATCGATCGCCAATGCTTGAAATCTGACCTTGATGCAATTACTTTATGGTGCTCCAAATGGCTAATGTCGCTTAATATTTATAAAACCAAGTTAATGATACTTAACGACCGAAAGTCTCGAATTGAAAACACTTACTTCATTATTAACAGCATGACTAAGTCTTCCACTTCCTACAAATATCTGGGCCTTCATTTCCAGTCTGACCTAACGTGGCATCTCCATATTACTTTAACCGTCTCAGCTCCTAACCGCACTCTTGAAATACTTAAACGAACCCTCAAGCAAGCGCCACCACTCGTACGAAAACAGGAATATCACAATCATTCGCCCGAAGATTGAATATGCTAATAAATAATTATGGGGTTTTACGTGCCTAACCCACTTTCTGAGTATGAGGCACGCAGTTGTAGTATTTTGCCTAATGAATCCTTACCAACTAGCTCAGCTTGCTGTCGTTCTAAGTAGTGGGGGACTCCGGAAATTTTGACCACCTGGGGTTCTTTAACGTGCACCTAAATGTAAGCACACGGGTGTTTTCGCATTTAGCCCCCATCGAAGAAAATTGAATATGCTGCGGCAATTTAGTATCCACATTACGTATACCTAGATTCTAACCTTGAAGTCCTGCAGAACCGTGCTTCTTGATTTATTTCTTCAGATTATTCAACATTCACAAGCGTTACATCATTAAAGAAACGTGCCGATTTGCAATCCTTGAGCCCTATTCGCAAACACTCTCGCTTATCACTGTTTCATATAATTTTCCACCACTCCTCACTTCGTGATGATTCTTTTCAGTCATCGCCGATTACTTTTACTCGCCGCGATCACCCTAACACAGTGAAATGCATTTTGTGTCGGCCACCAACTTTCGCTCAATCCTTCATAAACGATTGGAACAATTTAACCTCACACATAGCCATGGAAACTGACATACACAAATTTAACGAAATATTTTGCACTACTGTGACGTGCTGTTAAAAATGGGTTTTCTTATTCAGTGTGTTTTCTTGATATGTTTGTTGCTTTCTCCTCAAGTTTTTATGTCCGTTGTTTTTTTGTTTCAATTTCACATTTGATAACTGCACTGCCTTGTTGAGCGGTAAAAATTTACTGTAAATGTTTTCCTCTCTATATATGCTGTACTTGAACGTACACTTGTGTTGTTTCTTGTAGTCCCCCCCCCCCCCCCTATGTAATACCCCCCTTCGAGGGCATTTAGCAGTGTTGCAGTAAATAAATAAATAAATAAATAAATGTGCGCATGATCGAGTTCATCTCAATATCACATAGTGTTCGACCGATCACCGAGCCACACGTACACTCGCTGCATATTTGGCACGTGTCATTAACTACACAAATACTGGCACACGATGTTGACCCGTAGATGAGAATACATAAGGTACGATGCCGACAGGAAAATATTCGTGGGAAAAAAAATAATAAAGAACGAAATGCGTACTCACGTACATATTGTAGACAAGGCAAAGCTTGGCATGGCTGTCGATTGTTATGGCGCGACGATGTCCGAGACGAAAACCGATGAGAGAGGGGAAATCAACGCACCAATGTTCTTTTATAGCCCCGAAATTTCTTGTCTTCGCTGCGCGCCACATCTCGAATCGCCAGTGCAAAAGTACACCATTTTATGTATTACGGTGCGTCATACGCAATGAAAACAAGCGCACCCGGAAGCGCGTTCACGTTGCGCCGGTCGCACAGAATCAGAGGACGGCAAGAAAATTTGTAATAATGTTTGTATTAATCAGATCCACAATCCAGTTTTCTATGGCTGCTTTGCTACGGTTGGAAGGTGGATCGAACGCACCTAACGTACGTTCCATTCACCTGCACCACCTTCACAAGTTCACGAAGTGCTGAACCTTACCATTCCTTTAAAAAGGTGCAGGAAGGGCGCTGGGCTAGCTAACGATTATTGTGCGCCCTCTCTACGCTCTCTATTGTCGATGCGAACTTCGTGCAAACGTACAGGTGCGAAGCAGCAGCGCAGGAGAAGACGTAGCACGTATGCGCAAGCGCCGTTAAAAGCCCACTTCTGCCGTGTCTACGCAAGCCCCCGCGGGTGTGTGAACGCCTCAGAATCCGATCATACCATCAGTTCAAGACCTTTCAAACTGACGAAGCCTGTGGACATTAGTCGGACAGAATGCCTGCACCGCGTCCGTACCTTGTTATTCGTTTTGAGTGTCGCGCTGTGCCTGCACCGCAGAAATGAAGCTGTGAAGTTCTCGTTAATCGATGCGAACTGGTTTACAGTGGTGCGGGCGAATCAAACGGACGAAGGTCCGTTCGATTCTATTCGGCTCATGAGCTACCTGTTCGGTTGCTCCTTGATGTGCTTAACTGACTGATACACAGCGCTGCTGTGGTCAATGCCTTCGCCTCGCCGTCGTTTTGCGTTTTCTAGCCGGGTTTAAAGCGTTGCGGTTTGGTCTTCTGACTCATCACTTTCGCACACCATGTCTTCCAAGTGGAGAAAATGTCTAGTCGCAAGAAAGGAATACGACTATAGATTGAAATAACCAGGACTCACACGGCTTGTTGCTGGGTCTTCATCTGATTCCCTGTCCAACCACAGAGCTGCAAGTTTTACCTTTGCGAACAGTGCTCGCGTAGCGCCACTTTCACCTCCGAAGCCGGGAAGCAGCAGGCAATCGGGAAATTCAATTTCCATGGATCACGGTGGTGAGCCTCCCCTCATAGAGTTGAATGAGCAGTCGAGAAGCGAAGCCTTAGTCAACTGCGTCTGCAGATAAGGTGCACCTTTTGTTGAAGAATTCCAATCAGAAATTGTGAATATGTGCTGACGTGAACACAGTGACTCTGATAGTAGCTGAAGTGACAAAGGTCGTCCCCAACGTAGCGAATCTTGTGATGAGTTTGATGGTTTTGTTGCTCCAGACAGCTGCAAGGGGCCGGATGAGAGAATAGCACTCACTTGAAGCGCAACGCTCTCTCATATATCTCTTGAACAAATATCAGCAAGTGAAGAATTAGCTGTCATTGCTTCCATACACAATATGACTGACGCATGCATTAACGATTTCCTCGATTTCTGCCGTCGAAGAAGCATCTCGGACCTTCCAAACGTTGCTAGGCCAGTTTTAAAATCTGAGCGCGAAGCTCAGGTGGACCAAAACGGGTCGTTCGCCGTCGCATATAGGCCATTACTATGGTGTTTTGTGCAGATGAGATGTTATGATTGTACAAGCACTGCACTGTGGGCCAGACAATGACGCAGGCCACTTGGTGGAGCATTGCCACTGGTGTTTCGTGTCATATCCAGTGTGCCTTTTGTCACCCAGAATGCTGCCCATCATCACCCATCATACCGCTAAACACCTAGCATGCCGCCCATCACCATAATTCATTATAATGAAGGATGATCGATTCCATCATGCCCAGCAGCAGGCAAATTTGGCCACGTGTCAGATCGCTTTCAAAATACGGTGCCCGCATGGCTGCGCCGCAAGCACCAGCCATCCGAGGTTTAAATTAAAAACCTTGACAGCTGATATTAAATGCACTCTGCAAAGCTTTACGCTATAAGAGTGCACTAGTTTACAAAGAACAAACTATTCACCTATGGTCACGGCCCAGGTGGCGATTCACGTTCGCCAATGGTGTTTTATTGTATGGGACGGCTCATAGAGCTTCACTTATTTGCAGGGTATTTCAGGGTTCCACATTTGTTATACGAGATAAATTCATTCGTCTGCTTCATCTCGCCCTAAATGTACTACAGCTGTGTAGCGGTAAACTGGAAACAGTTTACAGCAACTACAGGTTGTGAGAAAAATAACTGCAATTACCATATTATATGTAACTGCTAGTGCACAGGCGTCGACAACAGCAATAGTTAGGGTGCAGTTTGTTCTACTCTTGAGTATGCGTCTTTCACGAGAATGAAATCTGAAATGTGGTGTTATTTGAGGGGTATACTACAGCGTAAACTTCATAAGCGTTTCTGCTATCTTCAAGGTCACAAAGCCGTCGGTGCGTTTTTTTTTAATGCACCGGCCTGTATCGCCGACTGTGAGAGACTCAGCGATGAACGATTCTGTAACAGTGCGGACTTACCTTTTCTTCTTGCTCATCTTTCAATCTCCTTTCCCCATTCCCAAGTGCAGTGTACCCTGCCGGGATCGGCCTGGTTAACCTCCTCGGCTTTCCCCAATGACTCTCTCTCACAAGCCTTTCTTTTTGTCTTTGGCACAGATTATTGTTGCTATCAGAATCCACTTTATTTCCAGCACACTAGTTGGGGGCCCCTAGGGAAAAAGCTGTCGCAGACAGCTTGATGGGACCTGGGGACCTACAGAGAGCAACAGACAGTGGATTTCACAAGTTCGAAGAAATGTCAATGCATACAGACGTTTTGAAGAAGAAATGGACTTGTTTGCTACAGATGCAGCATATATGGTGGACAGTATCACCGAATGCATCAACAGTGCAGGAAATGCAGCAGCCAGGAGCAAAGAGAAAAAGTTCATTGGTTCATCAATAATCACGCACCACCGATTTAAACGTGCCGTTTGGGGCACTGAAATTAATGTGAGCATTCAAGAGGTTGTATAATGTTGGTATGCAGCAATCCAGCGTAGATCTACCGTAATTTCTACGTGTACGCGGCACTGTTATTGGACTGTTACGTATGCTGTAGTCATAGGGGGAATGTTCTGTGTCGTTTGGGAGTTTATCTTTATGCATATAAAGAGATAATTTGTAGTCATATAACTTAGACGCTTTATACATATTATGTTTAATGAATAGGGTACCAGTGGGTAATAGGCTCGGGTGTCCATCAAAGTTCTGAAAGATTCTTAATACCTTGTTTTGGAGCCGCTGCAGTTTGTTATAGTTGGTGGTCGTTGTAGTGACCCAAACTAAAGTGCAATATGAAAGACGTGAGTAAAAATGTGCATAATATATTGCATACTTTAGCGTAATTGGAATTAATTCACTCATTCTGTAGAGGCAACGAACTGCTTTGCCTAAATCAGTCGTGAGCTTATTACCGTGCATGTTGGGGGTTTGGTTCTTCGAAACAAACCCCCCAACATTTTTCAGATGCAACGCGCTGCACGGCCATTCCTTGAAAGTTCAGGGTGAGGTCGAAGTCGCGTTGTTTGTTGGTAGGTTTAAATATAATCTAGTTAGTTTTTCCTTAATATTTAATGTTAATCTGTTTGAGTTCAACAACTGTTTAAGGTTAATTAGGTAATTGTTTATCGTTGTGTTTAGTTGGGCTAAATTTGGTGCGGAAAATAAAATATTAGTGTCATCAGCATACATGACCAGTTTGGGAGAATTAGGCACCTCACGTAAGTCATTGATGTAAAGTAAACAATAAGGGCCCTAGGATCGACCCCTGAGGTACTCCATGTTTTACCACAGTAGTCGGAAATGACAAGCCATCAACTTTCACACACTGTTTTCTATTGTAAAGATAGTTGTTTATGAGATTATAGGCGACACCACGTATGCCGTAGTCATGCAGTTTGGAGCGCAGAATATTATGATTTACACAATCAAATGCTTTTCTTAAATCAATAAATAATCCCACAGTAAAAAGTCTGTTTTCAATGTTACTAAGAATTTCATTCTTGATTAGTAATAACGCCATTTCAGCTGATTACTCTTTCTGCAATCCGTATTGTGAATCATAAGCGCCGACTGTAATTGCAGAGTGCCTGCTTACAGCGTCTGTGGAGAACCGTCCGTGAATCTGTAATGAACAGTGAACATAATAACTAATCGTATGATTTTAGTATTTTTCAACAAATTTAAAGCTCTTTGCCTTCCACTGTGGTGCTTTCCTAACTCCTAGGTTGGCATGTTCGCACAAGATGTTACTGAAGGACGTCATTTTGCATTAAAGAGTGCATTTGTGTGCGTGACACCTCGTCGGCAGTGTTCTACTGCACAAAATCTCGGGAGCTTTTTTATGCATCGGTCACCATCTCACAAACCGGCTCCTCGTTTGTTAGTCGGAATGTAGCAATAATGCAAAGCAGATGTGATATTCCAAGAAAAATAATCGTGCCCTCTGAGCCACTTATCTTGTTTTGATGCCTAGTGTTATAATAACATGATCAAAACTATAAGCCTAAGTGTGGTGGGTACTTATGGTGTGTGGGGCACAATAACTTTAGCAGCTTTTCTGGATGACTAGAATAAGTATGGCAGAATGTTGTTGCTTCTTTTTTTCGCATATAATACATATTGCCACATCATATATACTATATTACACTATAGTACACAGTATAGTACTATAGTGTACTACAGTATATAGTACACCATGCACATAATAGTAGATATTCAGCAAAAAGAGTCTTTCGTTTCGGGATACTGGAAACACCTGCACTTCAGCGGTGAATCTCCACATAGATGCCATTGGCAGTTTTAATGCACACGCGTTTTCGACGCTAGCGCCGAGGTCCACTTGAGTGACGACCCTAGCAGGCGGAAGATACTTTAGCAAAATGGTTGCGCACACGAATATTTACGTGGTGATGGCAACAGGAAGAGCAGCAGCGCGGCGCTTCTAACCCTAACACTCTGTTTTTTTCTCTTTAATATGACGAGCTGCTACCTTTCCATCTTTCCCCATGTCCCGCGCACTGTTTCCTCTAGTTTTCCTTTTACCGTTCCGCGGCGCGTATTCTTTTTATCGTGAGCATGGGCTTCGCCGAGAATCGGCTCTGTTCGTGAACTGGCGCGTTGTGCGCCGTGGGTTCTTTATGCGTTTGCACACACGCAGTCTTGTCAATACTTTGATTATGCCAGCATATGCCAGAACATAAATAAATTCCACTTCCAACTCAAAAGATGTTTGTCCTCGTTTTATTGACTCCATTTCGAAAAAACAGATTTTCCCATAACTTGGTAAGATACACGCTCAGAAAATGAACAAAAGTGAAACGTGCATGGCATGCACATGGCTACTAAACAACACAAAATTTACAGACAGAGAAATAACAAAAAAATACTAAAAATGCGCGAAGGCTGTTTCATGTACACACATATAAAAACATTTTTATCTCACGCCCTCAACACCCAAGTGTAGAAGAGCTTCCGATATAGGCACTGACATATTGCACAAAAGAGGACGACTTGTGTGTCATAGTAATGACCAGTAAAGAAAGTGAAAATGCACGGTCAACGGCAAAAACAATGAAACGCTAGTAAGAGCGCTAGTAAGAGCGGGCGCGAGAGAAAAAATTTTGGGGCTTTTGCTCCTTGAATATAGGACTGCCTAGGCACTGCGGAGGAGGTTTCTAGCGCGTCTTGTAGGCATTTGTCCCTAGGCGTTGCGTCATTGCGGAGTGGGGTCGAGTTTTTTTACGCTCGGACGCTGTCTCAGCACCAGCGCCACAGGCACGAGAAAGTCTGTCCGACGTACGTTCAGAGGCAAAGTTCTGACTGGTGTTGCAAAAGTCGCGGGGCGCGGTAGTGCTGACATTAGCGTCACAAGTTGGCAGCTGGAGGTTACTATACTTATTCAATCGTGTCTTTACTAATTGCAACCGGGACCTTATTTCGCGTAATTGGCGGCGCCTCCAAGACACCAAAGCACCCAGGCTGATCCCGGACTGATCCTTGGGTTGGTGCCCACCGAGGCCTGCAGTTTCCAGGGGTTAATAAAGAGAAAGTTGGTAAAGGAAAAAAAATTGAACATCCGCTGGTTCGTTTTTCTTATGAGCCACATCAACTATGTGGTCTCGGCCTTCCAGTAGACTAAGACTGAAAGGGACAAGCTTGACACCTTGATGCGGAAAAGCGTCAAGGAGGTACTGGGTATTCCGATCATGGGGAGCACGGACAGGCTAATGCAGCTCGGTGTTCATAACACCACCCTCGAACTCATAGCGGCGCAACGAGTGGTGCAGATCACGAGGCTTTCGGGCTCCAGCGCCGGTAGGCGCCTCTTGGAGGCGGCGGTCTTGTAGCCCCGTTACAGTCACAGCGAGGCGGTTCAGCTGCACGAGAACTCCAGAGGGACCTACTACGTCGGTCCCTCCCCTAGAAACGTTCACCCACAGCATAATGCGGGCAGGCGAGCAGCTCGTGCCAGGGTGATATTAAAGAAAACGGTCGGCATGGAAGCCTTCGTGGACGCAGCTCAATATGGGCGCGCCGGTAAATTCACGGTCACGGCGGTCAGCGAAACGGGCGAGCTCCTATCTGCGGCGTCGGTAGGCGCTCTGACGGCCGACGTGGCAGAACAGGTGGCGGTTGCGCTGGCGATGCAGGATTCAAAAAGGCCATATATTTACACTGACTCACGCGCGGCCGTCAGGGTTTTCGCTTCGGGAATGGTTGCAAGACAGGTGGAGGCGATTCTGAAAAGCAAGTCCAGAACTAATTGTGACCCCGTGCATTATATTATATGGTTCCCCGCTCACATGGGCGACAACGTGCTGCCGGGTCGCCCGAACCCCAATGAGATTGCTCACCGCCGTGCGCGAGAATTAGCGCGCCGCGACAGCGGTGGGGCTACATTGGATCCGGAGGAGCTCGGCCACAGCGACCCCTTATTAACCTTTCATGACATCGTCTTGCGCTAACCCTGGCATTATACAAGATGTGGACGTCCTCAGCAAGGTGCGCTGCAGTGACCATAGGATGGTAAGAACTCGAATTAGCCTTGACTTGAGGAGGGAATGGAAGCGACAGGTACATAAGAAGTCGATCAATGAGTTAGCGGTAAGAGGGAAAATAGAGGAATTCCAGATCAAGCTACAGAACAGGTATTCGGCTTTGACTCAGGAAGAGGACCTTAGTGTTGAAGCAATGAACGACAATCTTGTGAGCATCTTTAAGGAGTGTGCAATAGAAGTCGGTGGTAACTCCGTTAGACAGGATACCAGTAAGCTATCGCAAAAGACGAAAGATCTGATCAAGAAACGCCAACGTATGAAAGCCTCTAACCCTACAGCTACAATAGAACTGGCAGAACTTTCGAAGTTAATCAACAAGCGTAAGACAGCTGACATAAGGAAGTATAATATGGATAGAATTGAACATGCTCTCAGGAACGGAGGAAGCCTAAAAGCAGTCAAGAAGAAACTAGGACTTCGCAAGAATCAGATGTATGCGTTAAGAGACAAAGCCGGCAATATCATCACTAATATGGATGGGATAGTTCAAGTGGCTGAGGAGTTCTATAGAGATTTATACAGTACCAGTAGCACCCATGACGATAATGGAAGGGAGAATAGTCTACAGGAAATAGAAATCCCACAGGTAACACCGGAAGAAGTTAAGAAAGCCTTGGGAGCTATGCAAAGGGGGAAGGCAGCTGGGGAGGATCAGGTAACAGCAGATTTGTTGAAGGATGGTGGGCAGATTGTTCTAGAGAAACTAGCCACCCTGTATACGCAATGCCTCATGACTTCGAGCGTACCGGAATCTTGGAAAAACGCTAACATAATCCTAATCCATAAGAAAGGGGACGCCAAAGACTTGAAAAATTATAGACCGATCAGTTTACTGTCCGTTTCCTACAAACTATTTACTAAGGTAATTGCAAATAACATCAGGAACGCCTTAGACTTCCGTCAACCAAAGGACCAGGCAGCATTCCGTAAAGGCTACTCAACAATAGACCATATTCACACTAATAATCAGGTGATAGAAAAATGTGCGGATTATAACCAACCTTTATATATAGCTTTCATTGATTACGAGAAAGCGTTTGATTCAGTCGAAACCTCAGCAGTCATGGATGCATAGCGGAATCAGGGTGTAGACGACCCGTATGTAAATATACTGAAAGATGTCTATAGCGGCTCCACAGCCACCGTAGTCCTCCATAAAGAAAGCAACAAAATCCCAATAAAGAAAGGCGTCAGGCTGGGAGATACGATCTCTCCGATGCTATTCACAGCGTGTTTACAGGAGATATTCAGAGACCTGGATTGGGAAGAATTGGGGATAAGAGTTAATGGAGAATACCTTAGTAACTTGCGATTCGCTGATGATATTGCCTTGCTTAGTAACTCAGGGGACCAACTGCAATGAATGCTCACTGACCTGGAGAGGCAAAGCCGAAGGGTGGGTCTAAAAATTAATCTGCAGAAAACTAAAGTAATGTTTAACAGTCTCGGAAGGGAACAGCAGTTTACAATAGGTTGTGAGGCACTGGAAGTGGTAAGGGAATACATTTACTTAGGACAGGTAGTGACTGCGGATCCGGATCATGAGACTGAAATAATCAGAAGAATAAGAATGTGCTGGGGTGCGTTTGGCAGGCATTCTCAGATCATGAACTGCAAGTTGCCATTATCCCTCAAGAGAAAAGTTTATAACAGCTGTGTCTTACCAGTACTCACGTACGGGGCAGAAACCTGGAGGCTTACGAAAAGGGTTCTACTTAAATTGAGGACGACGCAACGAGCTATGGAAGGAAGAATAATAGGTGTAATGTTAAGGGATAAGAAAAGAGCAGATTGGGTGAGGGAACAAACGCGAGTTAATGATATCTTAGTTGAAATCAAGAAAAAGACATGGGCATGGGCAGGACACGTAATGAGGAGGGAAGATAACCGATGGTCATTAAGAGTTACGGAATGGATTCCAAGGGAAGGAAAGCGTAGCAGAGGGCGGCAGAAAGTTAGGTGGGCGGATGAGATTAAGAAGTTTGCAGGGACGACATGGCCACAATTAGTACATGACCGGGGTAGTTGGAGAAGTATGGGAGAGGGCTTTGCCCTGCAGTGGGCATAACCAGGCTGCTGCTGATGATGATGATGACATCGCCTCCCATTATACAGAGGAACGGAGGCGCTTCACGCCTCCACACCCGCATCTATGCAGATCTCAATCGATTACACTTAGGATGCTTCAGACGAGGTCATACCCGTCGCGAGGTTTCTTAAGCAGGATTTACCCAGAAATTGACCCACAGGGCCCGGATTGTGGGGAGGAGGTTAGCACTCTATCTCATATGCTCTGGCAGTGTCCTGCGTTACTGTATATTTCCTTCACCAGCGAACGGGACTGGGACGAGGCCACACTTAGTACGGAACTCAAGCTCCAGTCCATTGCCGTCCAAAGGGCCCGTGAAAGAGTGGAGAGGCTTTGCCTCCCGATTCGGACATGGGAGCAGCCAGCGGCGAGCCGGGGGCCCCAACGGTTCTCCGCCGGCTAGTCCCTCAGGACCTCAATAAAAGTTCCTTGTCTGTCTATCTGTATATCTGTCCGGCGGTTCGTAGCAATTGCTACAAAGAAAACCCATACAGGTTCCTCGAACGAAAAGCCTCGCGGATGAATAAAAATTAGCCCAGGTCCGGGACTCGAATCCGGGACCGCCACCTTTCCGGGGGCTAACCAGGCGGCTAGCAGCTGGTAGGGTGAAGTCGAATTTGTCAACCACTCGAAGCAAAGACAAGAGTTTGACGAAATAGTTCTGCAGAAACCCGCAAAGTGGAGAGAGATAATTCATAAAGGGAAAATTAGACATTCACCCGTTCGTAGCAATTGCGACAAAGGAAATCCAAACGGTTTCCTCGACAGAAAAACCTCGCAGTTGAAAAATTCGTCCTGGTCCGGGACTCAAACCCGGGACCACCGCCTTTCCGGGGCAGCCGCTCTTCCATCTGAGCTAACCAGGCGGTTAGCGGATGGTAGGACGGAGTCGAATCGGTCAACAACTCGAAGCAAAGGCAAGAGTTTGAGGAAATAGTTGTACGGAAACCCGCAAGGTGGAGAGAGGTAATTAGCAAATTGAAAATTAGATGTCCACCCGTTCGTAGCAATTGCTACAAAGGAAACCAAGGGGTGTATAAGATAGGGCAGCTAATTTTTTATGCGAACAACCCCTGGCACGCTTCGGCCTCCGCGGCCCCAGCCTGCGGGCTGCCCTGCTTCTAGCTTTAATCCTCCGCTACCCTTTGGGTACCCTGGAGATCCTGCGCCGCATGCTCATAAACTCCGGTGCGATCCTAAGGCCTCCGCTTTCCGGTTACATGGGTCCTCCTGGAGCAGTCATTGTAAAAAAATAAAATAAAAAAGCGACCAGCGACTTATTCAACCTCGTGAGAACCTTGCCCGCTCAGACACAGCGACCACCAAATGGCCACTGCCTCACCGCGCGGGCAACCAGCGACGGAACGCCAGCAAAGCCCATCACACTCCGCAATTGCGGCGTGTCTAGAGGCAAACGCATACAACACGCGCTAAGAAGCTGCCTCCGTAGTGCCTAGGCAGTATCATATATTCATGGAGCAAGAGCCCCGAAATTCTCTCTCCCCACAGGGGCGTCTGCGTGAGCAGGCCTTTGGTGTGTTGCGACAGCACGTACCCGACCACACGAGGGTTGGACCCTCCCGCGTGCAGCCGTGCGCGGCTTAGCCGTGTCTGGGGAAAGGGGGATCTTGGGGGTTGAGCCGATGCTGGGAGTTTGGACCTTTAAAGCCCCCGGCGGAGGCAACACACCCCTTTGGCCTCTGCTTCACACAGACGGCACCTCCAGACTGACCCACCTGGAGGAAACCGGCAGTCACCTTTTCCTGTCTCTCTCTACCCTCATCTTCGTCTTTCTCGTCCACTTTTCATCTTTCCTGTCTTCTCATCTTTTCCATTCATTTCGACTTTTCCTGGCGGCAAGGGTTAACCTGGTGTGGCTGTCCTACCTTGGGTATACTATATTGGGTTATAGCAACGGCATACTGCTGGCGCTGTGCAGACTTGTTTACATGTTCTGCCACGTCCCCTTGTTGGGCTCCGTGGTGGGTGGCAGATGCCGTTGCCGAACAACTCACTTTTTTCCATGGGATCCTCCAACCCGTTTTCACCCGATCGTGCCTAGACAAGGGTACGCACCGACGCAACCTCGCTGTTCTTATCCAGAAACAAAGAAACATTTCTGAAATTCCACGTCATTCACTGTGAACAAACATCCAGAAAAGCTAGAGCAATTTCCCCATTCCTTGTGGCCAAGTGCATAAAAGAGAACATTGGAGCTGGTTATAAAGTAACAAAGATGGCAAGTGGGGATGTTCTCCTCCAATTAAAAGACAAAGAACAGTACAACAGACTCGCACATCTCGTAGCTTTTGGTAACATCCCTGGTTCTGTGAGCGCACATCGAACCATGAACACAGTAAAAGGCGTAGTATGAGATGAAGACCTAATGACACTGAATGAAGAAGAACTCCTGGATGGATGGAAGGACCAAGGCGTAATCCATATACAGCGCATAAAATCAGACGAAATGACAAGGAAATCCCAACGAAGCATTTAATACTCACTTTAAGTTCAGCTACTCTACCCGATACTCTTGAAACCGGCTATGTAAAACTTCATGTTCGACCCTACATTCCGAACCCGCGACGTTGCTTCAAATGTCAGAGATTTGGTCACGCATCCCAGAGCTGCCGAGGACAACTTATGTGCGCAAAGTGCGCCACAACCAGTCACTCTCCTGACGACTGCAATAATGAGGTACATTGTGCGAACTGCGACGGCAGTCACCCTGCATATTCCAGAGCTTGTCCAGCCTGGAAAAAAGAAAACGAAATAATTACTGTAAAATTTAAGGAGAACATAACATTCCGTGAAGCACGACAAAGGGTTTCCTCGTTATTTTCACTGAAAACTACTTTAGCTGAAGTGGTGCAACGGGGGGCGGCACCACAACATCCTCTGGCAGCAGGCCGGACCACGCCTAGCGTGCCGAGGCTAGCGCCACCCGCCCTTACGGTGGAAGCAGCCAGCGCTGCCCTGCCATCTCTCAAACTGTCCACACCAGTGGCCTCTTCAAGCTCCGGCAGCAGCCAGGGCACTGCAGAGGCCACAGGGGTCTTGTCGACCTCCGGCGTGGTGGAGACGAAGACTTCATCGCTTGAGATGAAGTCTACGCGACGCACACATCGCTCTCTGGAGCGGGTGTCCAGTGCCTCGCAAGAGGCCATCGACACCAGTCCAAGCCAAACGGCGCAGGTAGCGTCGAAGGAGCGGCGAGGTTCTCTCGACCACTCCAAAAAAGACAAAACACCAATTACAGGGCCTAACAAAGGCCCTGTAAAGTAATGTCACTTCTGAGACACAAAGCACAATTTCTTTTTAAACATGGATGACGTCATACAGTGGAACGTTAGAGGACTATTAAGAAACCTAGATGACGTCGAAGAAATCCTCTGTAGGTTTAAACCTAAAGTGCTGTGTGTTCAAAAAACCCACCTACCCTCCAAGCACACTAACTTCCTCCGGCAATACATGACTTTCAGGAAAGACTGCGAGGATGTTGTCGCATCATCTGGCAGTGTAGCCATCATTGCTGACAGAAGTGTAGCGTGTCAGCATTTGAAGCTCCGAACGTCCCTTTAGGCCGTGGCCGTTCGAGCCGTACTTTAAAATAAACTCATTACAATCTGCTCTTTGTATATACCACCACATTATCACCTTCGCAGACGCGACTTAGAATTCTTAATAGATGAGCTCCCGGAGCCCTATTTGATTTTAGGTGATTTTAATGCACACAGTAGTTTATGGGGCGATTCACGCTGTGATGCGCGAGGTTGCGTCATTGAACAGGTGCTTTTTTCCTCTGGAACATGTCTCTAGAACACGAAGGAGCCCACATATTGTAACCTGGCCAACAAGTCATACTCTTCCATAGATCTTAACATTTTATTGCCGACGCTTTTACCCTATTGTAAATGGTATCTGCTTAACAACCCCTATGGGATTGACCACTTCCCAATAATCCTAACTACGCCAAAACAAGATCAACTTCCCCCGCAGGTCCGTCGGTGGAAGGATGACTCAGCCAATTGGGAATAGTACCGAACTCTTACACGCATGACCGGGACTGAGATGTCTGGTATAACCATAGATGATGCTGTTGCATATTTTACCGCTTTTATACTTGATGCCGCATGTAAATGTATTACTCAAGCGAGCGGCATGGGTTCCAAACGGCGTGTTCCCTGGTGGAACGATGCATGCAGGCAAGCATGCAGGAACCAGAACAAAGCGTGGGCGATGCTTCGCGATTCTCAAACAGCTGAAAACCTGGAAAACTCTAAAGATGTCAAATCCCAGGCAAGGAGAACGCGCCGACAAGCAAGACGAGAGAGTTGGGCAAAGTTTATATCTAGCACCAACTCGTACACAGATGAAAGAAAAGTATGGAATAGAGTGAAAAAAGTTAATGGGCAACAGACGTATTCCCTGCGTTTAGTCAATAGCCACCGAGAAAGCCTGGAAGATCAAGCCAACTTTCTTGGCACACACTTTGAACACATATCCAGCTCCTCACACTACTCCAAAACATTCCTAAAGTACAAAACACGAATAGAGAAGTAAAAGTTAGAAAGGAAATGTGCAAAAAGTGCGGCGTACAACGAACCATTCTGCATAGCAGAACTGCAGGCACCACTGAACTGCTGTAATACTTCCGCCCCAGGTTCAGACCGCGTAATATGTGAAATGTTAAAACAACTACCATCCGAAACACAGAAAACCCTCCTTTCCCTTTACAACGTTATATGGTCTTCCGGCGAGATCCCTTCTGTTTGGATAGAGGCTATTATAATTCCAATATTGAAGCACGGAAACGATCCTTCCTCTGTATCAAGTTACAGACCTATAGCATTAACGAGTTGCCTCTGCAAAGTATTCGAAAAAATGATTAACTGTCGCCTACTACACTTCCTCGAATCAAACAAATTGCTCGACCCATACCAGTGCGGGTTTCGGGAGGGTCGACCCAACACTGACCATCTGATACGTATCGAGGCACGTATCCGTGAAGGCTTTGTACATAAGCAGTTGTTCTTATTAGTATTCTTAGATATGGAGAAAGCCCATGATACCACGTGGCGGTTTGGGACATTAAGAGACCTCTCACAGTTAGGTATACACAGAAATATGTTCAATGTTATCAAAAGTTATCTGTCGAATCGGACATTCCGTGTTCGAGTGGGCAATGTTCTGTCACCGAAATTTGTTCAGGAAACTGGAGTGCCGCAGGGCGGGGAGCTTAGCTGCACGCTTTTTATAGTAAAAATGAATTTTCTTTATCTACACATACCACATAACATCTTCTATTCAACATACGTTGACGATGTGCAGATAGGTTTTCAATCAAGTTCTTTTGAAATCCGTGAGCGACAGGTCCCGCTTGGTCTTAACAGGGTCTCCAAATGGGCTGATGAGAACGGGTTCAGACTGAACCCACAAAAAGCACCTGTGTCGTTTTCTCTAGAAAAAGAGGCCTGCACCCTGATCCTGAAATTGTGTTGCATGGTGTGCGTCTGCCTGTAAACAGGGAACATATTTTTTAGGCATAATTTTAGACGCGAAATTAACCTTTGCACAGCACATAAAAAATCTTAAAAACAAATGTATGACAACAATGAATATCTTAAAGGTGCTCTCACGTACAACCTGGGGCAGGGATAGAAATTGTCTCATGAACTTGTATAATAGCATCATACGCACACGACTAGACTATGAGCCACAGTTTACCAGTCGGCTACTCCAAGTGCTCTAAAGATGCTAGACCCTGTCCACCACTTAGGAATTCGCCTGTCCACAGGTGCCTTTAGAACAAGCCTAGTGGAAAGCCTGTACGTTGAATCGGATGAATGGTCACTTCAACTGCAGAGAACATATTCGTCTTTCATGTATTTTCTTAGAGTCAACGGAAATAGTCAGCACCCCGCGTAGTACACCATAAATGATCTGTCCAGTTGTCAACCTTTTCACAACCGGCCCACAATGGCAAAGCCTTACTCTCTGCGTGTTCGAGACATAGCTGAAGAAACAAGGGTTCCACTGCTTGAATACCACCTTATGTCCCCTGCTATACGGACCCCGCCGTGGCAGTGGCAACCAGTAGACTGTGATACATCTTTCGTAGCTGTTACAAAGCACGCGCCTGTAGCACATATACGAATGTACTTCCTCGAGTTACAGCACGAATACTCCTCTCCTGAATTCTTTACAGACGCATCGAAGTGTTATTCTGGCGTATCCTACGCAGCGGTCGGTCCATCCTTTTCGGATGCCGGTCTTCTGCATCCTAACACAAGTATTTTCACAACAAAGGCCTACGCGATATTGGCCGCCGTTAAACAAATTAAAGAAAATAATATCCCAAAGGCAGTTATATACACAGATTCTTTGAGCGTCGTAAACGCTTTGAAAACTGTCACAAATTATCAAAACCCTGTCATTGTATCTCTGTATACAGCATTACTAACCACCTATGCGTCCAAGCAGCATATCGTCGTATGCTGGATGCCGGGGCACCGAGAGATAGAGGGAAACGTGTTGGCTGACCAGCTAGCCACATCCGTCCACGCGAACGCTTCCAACACTTCCACGATTGTCCCTGTAATGGACCTCAAGTCGTCAATAAGAAAAAAGCTAAGGGCATTCTGGCAGCGCTTGTGGGATAAAGACACAGAAAATAAACTTCATGTTATCAAGCCGTATCTTGGCAACTGGACGCCGGAGTGAAAGAACCGCCATACAGAAGTAACACTTTGCAGACTTAGGATAGGACACACATACAGCACACACGCATACCTCTTGTCCGGTGGCGATCCACCCCCGTGTGATAAATGTGGTTAGCCACTTACCGTGCTTCACATCCTGCTGCAATGCCCACAGTTAGACGCTAATAGGAACAAACATTTTGCATTACCACATCGGCAGCTAATTCCACTCCATCCTCATATGATTATAGGTATAGAACCTCTCTTTAAACGTCAATGCCTGTTTCAATTTTTAAAAGATGTACATAGTTTTCATATTATAGCCCCAGGAAATCCGTAGCACAGCCTCTTAACAGAGGTTTCTGCTGCCGTAGCTGCAATAAAAGAAAGCACCTGCCTCCCAGCCTTTGGGCTCAAAGACCCCCCGGAGGCATAGGTGCTATTTACATATTCTTCATATTCTTACATTTTAGCTCCATGATCACTTATCACGCGTACTATATCCACAGACCACTACATGTATCACTATCATAATTTTATACTATATATTATTTTACGCTTCCATGACACTGATTGATTTTAGGCCACTTTACAGCCATGTTACATCCCACCATCGCAACTCATAAATCAGCGCTTAACACAACATTATCAGTCATGGCGCCCTTTGGCCATACCTGGCCCTTGCGCGACTAAACAACACACATCCGTCGCACACACACATCCTGCGCACAAACGGCTGGCGATCCCGCAAATGAACGTCTCGTAAATGAGGGACGGAAGGGCATGGCTATAAGCATGTACACTGTAGGCATGACTGCCTGGATTGACGCATAATCCAAGCGGCCGGGCAAGGGAAAGAGATTTGCTTTCCCGACCGCTTGATAAATGGGGCCATTTACCTCTGTCAACTAAAATCACTTGATAATTTGAAAGTACCGCCACTCTTTTACTCTGCCGCCGCCTTGCAATGTGCTCACCTCCGTCTCGCCCCTTGCACGTTTCCCCCGTCTGCGGAAGCAGTTTTGCGCCCGTTTTTCAACACTACGGGAGGTCTCCTTCCCGTTGCCTTTGGAAACGCGGGGATTAGGTGTTTTTCTTGTGTTTTACTTTTTTTGTTGACGCCATTTTCCTCCTTAGCTGGGCTGGCTCGGCACAGCGAATGTTGCATGCGGTGTTTTCTGCGGTGTTGTAGTTGCACTATGCAGTGCTGTATCCCCTCCCTTTTGAAAATTTGCCCGTGGCGGGGCATGATAGAATCCATCATCATGGTGGATTATTGCAGTGGGTATGCTGGGTGACGGGCAGCATGCTGGGTGACGGAGATCTCGCTGCGTGATGGGCAGCATGCTAGATGACGGGTAGCATGCTGGATATGACATGCTGGAACACCATTGGCAATGCTTCACCAAGTGGCCTACGTCATTGTTTGTGCTACCGTACAATGCTTGTATAATCATAGCATCTCGTCTGTACAAGAGACCATAGCAGCTGCCTATATGCAACGGTGGAATGTCTAGCAGACTTAATGACAGAACAGGAAGCAAGAAAACAAATGAAATTATCCTATAGCATGCTACGAGTAATTCTGTGTCCCTTATCTGTGTTTCACTCAGAGAATATTTCCTAACCTGTATTGCATATATGCCAACTAGTTATTTCCGATTATTCTCTGTGAGAACTACGCATTGTAATATTAGGATTTCTCTACCCATCTTAACTTGCAATTAAGTGGCATTCGTCTAATATGTCGTTACGGAAGCATGAACGAAGAGAGGAATGACAATATCGCGAGGTGCTGGCTGCTGCGTGTTCTTGGTGGTCAGCCATCTTAGCTGCTCAGGCTCGTTTTGTATATATATTGTAAATATAATCGTCTATACCCCGCACCTCCACCAATATGTTACGGGAATGTTGGGAGCATAGAAGATTATATTTACAGTATATATACAAAATGACCCTGAGCAGCTAAGATGGCTGACCACCAACAAACCGCAGCAGCCAGCGTCTCGCGATCTTCTTCTTCCTCTCTTCGTTCATGCTTCTGTAACAATTTGTCATATATAAGTCTGGACGTTGCACAAGCATGGTGACTGCCTTTCGCGTCACCCCGTGGATCCCCCTGATCCTGTTGCGCATGATCCGGTGACCTGTGTGATGGCTTTGACTGACATGACCGACATGCGCGCTGAACAACAACGCGACGCATCCTTACAGTCTATCATCACCGGAGTACAATGTGGCAGCAACGACGGCACGTGCCGCAAGTTCGTGCTGCACGACGGCATACTACCACCGCTATATCAACTCTGACGGCCCCGAGTTGCTCCTTGTCCTTCCTCGTCATTTGCGATCCGTCGTTCTCGAACAACTTCACGATGCACCGACGGCACGACACCTTGGAATTTTGCGTACACACAACCACCTACGACGCCGGTTCTTCTGGCCGCGTCTGTACCGCTCTCTGCGTCGTTATGTCGCACCTTGCGAATTGTGTCAGCGCCGGAAGGAACCTCCCCTGCCACCTGTTGAATGACTCCATCTGATTGAAGTTCCCGTTGAACCGGTATTTCGTGTAGGCCTTGACCGGCTTGGCCTTTTTCCGACGACGACTAGAGGCAATAAGTGGATCGCCATCGCTACTGATTACGCGACACGCTACGCGATAACAGAGGCGTTGCCGACTAGTTGCGCAAAAGACGTCGCTGATTTGCTCCTTCACGACGTCATTCTCCAGCACGCTGCACCTCGACAGTTATTGACAGACCGCGGCCGCTCGTTCTTGTCTCGAGTTGTGGACGACCTCTTCCGCTCTTATGCCACTGAGTGCAAGCTGTCCTCCTCCTACCACCCACAAACGAACGTTCTTACGGAACGTCACAACCGAACCCTCAGAGAGATGCTGTCAGTGTACGTTTCCAACGATCACCGCGACTGGGACGCCACGCTGCCTACGTGACATTCGCGTATAACTCGTCCCGGCATGACACCGCAGGATATTTACCCTTTTATCTTTCTATAGTCGCGACCCTACATTGCTATTTGACAGCATCCTAATTTCTGTGCCTCGCGTAGCCAATGAATTATTTAAATTATGGGGTTTTACATGCCAGAACCACTTTCTGATTATGAGGCACGCCGTAGTGGAGGACTCCGGAAATCTTGACAACCTGGGGTTCCTTAACGTGCACCTAAATCTAAGCACACGGGTGTTTTCGCATTTCGCCCCAATCGAAATGCGGCCGCCGTGGCCGGTATTCAATCCCGCGACCTCGTGGTCAGCAGCCCAACACCATAGCCACTAAGCAACCATGGCGGGTGCGCGTAGCCACTGAGTACGCTCGCGAAGTGATCGATCGCGCTCACATGGCGCGTCAAATCGCCCCATCTCGTTTATTAGCCTCGCGGCATCTGCAGAAAAAGCGTTACGACCACTGCCATTGCGATGTTCAGTTCGCCTCACGTGCTTGGGGCGAACTGAACATCGTGATGGCTTTGGTCACCATGGCGTCGGGTCGGCCTCTCTCAAAAGCTTCTCTGTCGCTACACAGGGCCTTATGAAGTCCTACGTCAAGTTAACGACGTCAATTACGAGTTCGCGCCTTTGCAGTTTGACCCATCCTCAAGTCCGCTTCCTGTTGACGTCATGCACGTTTCGCGGCTGAAGCCATACTTTGCTCGCAGGTCTTTGCCTACCATGCGCCAAGACTGCACTTCACCACCCGGAAGCCCTGTTACGGAAGGATGAACGAATAGAGAAAGAAAAAGATCGCGAGAGGCTGGCTGCTGCGGCTTGTTGGTTGCCAGCCGTCTTAGCTGCTCAGGCTCGTTTTCTATATATATATATATTGTAAATATAATCTTCTATGCCCCCAACATCCCCGTAACATATCATCAGAGCACCTATGCTTTTAAGCAAAGGTGTTTTTCCGCTGAGTTCCGTTTTTAGAGAAATGTACTACAAATACACAACAATGATATTGTCACGTCGTAGTGACGGTTGAGGATACAGCAACAAAACGATGAGTAGCGAAACTAACTTTATTCGGCGAACCTGTGCCCAGAAAAAACAGGCTACACTCAGTGCTCAACGAAAGCGGCGAACACAGTCGGCGATCGTCGAAAATCGTATCAGTGGGTCAAGCGCGTCAGCTTTTATACATCAGCCGTCGAACGTTCCAGAGTAATCGCAGGGACCCGCGTGTCTTATTCGCGTCACGCATGCATGCAATCAGACTACACAAGGTGGGGTCACAGGCAGCGGACGGAACCATCGATAACATTCCAGAAACTGCCTATACATGCAAGGGGGTCCTGCGCAGTGCAATAACATTTGTTAGGTGGTGAAACGTAGTTGCCCGATAAAGATAAAGTACACGTGTCATTACCCCCCTCTTCATAACATCGTCCCGATGCAACACACATAAGAGAGCGAAACACAAAACGAAACCTATTAGCGAAAAGTAACAAAACAACGAAAAGAAACAGCAACACACATAAGAGAGCGAAACACAAAGCGAAACCTATTAAAGAAAAGTAACAATACAACGAAAAGAAACAAAGTCCAATGGTCAGTTAAGCGAAGTCAAAAAGTTCATTAGTTCTGGTAGTGCGGCTTGAGTCGCACAACGTGGACTATTCTTGGTCGTGAGCGGGGCGGCTCTTCGATAGTGAAATGCCGTCTGGCATGACCTCGTAGCCCAGTGCGCGAATACGTCGGATGATCTTGTACGGTCCGAAATAGCGACGCAGTAGTTTCTCACTAAGTTCTCGTCGCCGTACAGGGCTCTAAACCCCAACACAGTCGCCAGGCTGGTACTCTACGTAGCGTCGTCGGAGGTTTTAGTGTCGGCTGTCGGTATGTTGCTGGTTCTTGATCCGTAGGCGGGCGAGCTGTCGGGCTTCTTCGGCGCGCTGGGGATAGGTGGCGACGTCAAGATTCTCTTCGTCGGTGACGTGCGGTAGCATGGCTTCGAGTGTCGTCGTCGGTTTCCTGCCGTAAACCAGCTTGAACTGGGTGATATGCGTTGTTTCTTGCACCACCGTGTTGTAAGCGAAGGTTACGTAAGGCAGGACGGCATCCCAGGTCTTGCGTTCGACATCAACGTACATTGCTAGCATGTCGGTGAGGGTCTTATTCAGGCGTTTCGTAAGACCACTCGTCTATGGGTGGTAAGCAGTTGTCATCCTGTGCCTTGTCTGACTGTATTGCAGAATGGCTTGGCTGAGCTCCGCTGTAAACGCCGTTCCTCTGTCTGTGATGGGGACTTATAGGGCACCATGTCGCTGCGGGATGTTCTCGACAAAGAATGTCGCCACTTCGGCTGCGCTACCTTTCCGCACAGCTTTAGTTTCAGCGAAGAAGGCGAGATAGTCCGTCGACACGGCGATCCGCTTATTTCCCCATGTTGACGTCAGAAACGGTCCCAATAAATCCAGTCAGATCTGCTGAAATGGTCGGCAAGGAGGTTCGAGTGGTTGTAGTAGTCCAGCTGGCCTCTTTGGTGGTGTCTAGCGTCGCTGACAGTCTCGGCAAGTCTTAACGTAACGGGCAACGTCGGCGGTCAGACGCGGCAAGTAGTACCTTTGCTGTATCCTTGATAGCGTCCGGGAGTGCCGGGGAGTGCATACATTGAATCATATTACACAAGGTTCGGTCAAAGCGAGCGGATAAAACCATTGATCACATTCCACAAACTTCCTATACATGCAGGCGCTTTCTCGCTGCGCAACAGCATTTGTTAGGCGGCGAAACGTAGTCGCCCGATGACGATAAACAAGTACGCGTGCCAAAATGCCTAGTGAAATAGGTGCACATCTAAAATCTCAAAACAATGTCATTAAAGAATCGGAGCACAATGGCTGTGGTCTTCTATAATGCATATAATCTAACTTCTTGATAGGCAGAGACATCCAAACTACACAATAAAGCTACTGCAATATCTGGGCCATCCTCAATTGCAGCCAATAGAGCTAGGTCCATTCAAAATATAGCATACTTGAATTCTGCTGATTATTGCTGTACAAGATAAATATTTGGAGTGACAATACTCTACGTTTTGTCCGAAGCTAAACATCACTGCTAATACTTTGTTATTTTGGCACCTATGCGCGAAGCACCCAGTCGAAAAATACAACAGATCGTTTACACCAGAGCGACTTTGGACACGGGTGTGATGTGTCTGGTGCACCCTTCCTGGGGTGTTCGACGTAGTGTGTTTGGTGTTCTCGCCTGGTGCTTGCTGTATCCTGGTGTGGTGCCTTCTTGTTGGTGCTTTCTGGTGTGTTTGTAAAATTCTAGTATTCATCAAATGTCCATGTACACGAATGTATGGATCATGCTACACTATGCACGTTTACTATAGTGAACTTATTTTACGTTTATCCGTAAGTTACAAGTCACTGTAACATGGAAGGCAAATGAGCAGTGCAAATATTTATTTATTCCGAATATTGATTTTGCTATCAAAATATGAGCAAGAAATAACTAAGTGCAGCAAACTCCTTCGCACGCGCTATGTTGCCCTAGGAACCAAGTCACTTGTCAAGGCAAATGCTAAGTTAGTTGATTAGCTTTTTATTTTTACTAAATGAAACCTCAGCCTTATGCGTAGAAGAATCTTGCGTTAAAATATGTAAGTCTTGTGGAAGGTGCAATAAGTTCACTGCCCACCGCAAGCTCTGATCCTCTCAAGAGATACAGCACTGGTTGAAAAAAGAGAAAATTTTGACATCATCTGCGATTCTATTGTAGGAAAGCAGTCTATGGCTCGAATCCCGAGATTTTCTCCCCAGCCTCAACAGAAAAAAAAATCATTCCATGAATTTTGAAGCGAAAGCTGTCCATCTCCTTTGGAATTGCGCGTACAAAATGCAGCACAACATTAGTTGCAATAAAGGAAATGCGCACGACAAGCATCCAAACCACATGATTGATAGGCGCGCGCGAACAATGCAAGACATGTAGCAATCCCTCGCGAGTGTTCCTAATAAGACTGCTCTAAGTAAGCTGCCGCGGCTACAGCAGAGTATGAAGTGGGAAGTGACGCGACTAGCCTACTAACAATGGGAAGCAAGCCGAGCTCCTCGTATACCTTTCTCGATTGCGGGGGTATACGCTGCCACGGCACCGGCGGCCTACGAACTCTTGGATGTGTAAAATATAAAAAACCGTTTACTCTCCACAGCTTCTTTGATGAACCACCTTGACAGAGTGGATTGGCTTGCAATTTTTCCTGACAGCAATAAAAAATATCATGTAATAAGGTTACCCCATTACCAGTTTGATGTCATTAAGTAGTGGTCGCAAGGGGAAGTCTAACTGAGCAATAAATGTAACTGGAGAGAGCAGGTACGTCAAGTGGCTATAGTTTAGGGACTGGAAACAAAATTATATCGAACACATCTGTGTGAAACAAATTTTTACATTGTTTATACAAGCAAAGCATAAGCTGTTTCAGTGAGCCCACGGAGATGTTTTCAGCAAGTGCAGAAAGAGGTACAGGTTGGGCCAACCAACCAGAAGGGATCTACTATTATGTACACCTTCTCACACTGTGAGTAATTATACAGAATACAGAATCATAAATTACATAATCATAAATACAGAAGTAAATGAACTTGGACATGATAAGAAGCAGAAGGGAATGCACACACAAATAAGAGTCACACAGACTGGACGGGCGCTGTGCATCAACTGAAGGGTTTAATGACGCAAAACCAGCAATGCACATACTTGCACAAAAACATATGAAAACAAAGAGAAGGTGCAGTTTGCTCTCAAACGAATTTCAGCACCACTTGAGATACCCTTTTTCTTTGTCATGCAACTCTAGAGAAGCAGCGTTCACACATTTGTCAATTTCGTTGCTAATGCACAAGGTGTCGAAAATGTTTCTTGCTGGCTCATGGAAAAGCTGCGCAGGACACAGACGCCCTAAAGTCAGGCATGCACGAGCACTGCCCACATCATCATCATCATCATCATCATCATCATCATCATCATCATCATCATCATCAGCCTGGTTACGCCCACTGCAGGGCAAAGGCCTCTCCCATACTTCTCCAACAACCCCGGTCATGTACTAATTGTGGCCATGCCGTCCCTGCAAACTTCTTAATCTCATCCGCCCACCTAACTTTCTGCCGCCCCCTGCTACGCTTCCCTTCCCTTGGGATCCAGTCCGTAAACCTTAATGACCATCCGTTATCTTCCCTCCTCATTACATGTCCTGCCCATGCCCATTTCTTTTTCTTGATTTCAACTAAGATGTCATTAACTCGCGTTTGTTCCCTCACCCAATCTGCTCTTTTCTTATCCCTTAACGTTACACCTATCATTCTTCTTTCCATAGCTCGTTGCGTCGTCCTCAATTTGAGTAGAACCCTTTTCGTAAGTCTCCAGGTTTCTGCCCCGTAGGTGAGTACTGGTAAGACACAGCTATTATACACTTTTCTCTTGAGGGATAATGGCAACCTGCTGTTCATGATCTGAGAATGCCTGCCAAACGCACCCCAGCCCATTCTTATTCTTCTGATTATTTCCGTCTCATGATCCGGATCCGCCGTCACTACCTGCCCTAAGTAGATGTATTCCCTTACGACTTCCAGTGCATCGCTGCCTATTGTATATTGCTGTTCTCTTCCGAGACTGTTAAACATTACTTTAGTTTTCTGCAGATTAATTTTTAGACCCACTCTTCTGCTTTGCCTCTCCCGGTCAGTGAGCATGCATTGCAATTGGTCCCCTGAGTTACTATGCAAGGCAATATCATCAGCGAATCGCAAGTTACTAAGGTATTCTGCATTAATTTTTATCCCCAATTCTTCCCAATCCAGGTCTCTGAATACCTCCTGTAAACACGCTGTGAATAGCATTGGAGAGATCGTATCTCCCTGCCTGACGCCTTTCTTTATTGGGATTTTGTTGCTTTCTTTATGGAGGACAACGGTGGCTGTGGAGCCGCTATAGATATTTTTCAGTATTTTTACATACGGCTCGTCTACACCCTGATTCCGTAATGCCTCCATGACTGCTGAGGTTTCGACAGAATCAAACGCTTTCTCATAATCAATGAAAGCTATATATAAGGGTTGGTTATATTCCGCACATTTCTCTATCACCTGATTGATAGTCTGAATATGATCTATTGTTGAGTAGCCTTTACGGAATCCTGCCTGGTCCTTTGCTTGACAGAAGTCTAAGGTGTTCCTGATTCTATTTGCGATTACCTTAGTAAATATTTTGTAGGCAACGGACAGTAAGCTGATCGGTCTATAATTTTTCAAGTCTTTGGCGTCCCCTTTCTTAGGATTAGGATTATGTTAGCGTTCTTCCAAGATTCCGGTACGCTCGACGTCATGAGGCATTGCGTATACAGGGTGGCCAGTTTCTCTAGAACAATCTGCCCACAGTGATCTGCCAAATGTTCGCCCTCTGCCAATGACTTAACAGTTGCGCGATGCTAACGAAATCGTTCATTGACGCATCGGCCGGTGCGGCCAACATAACTTTTCACATAAAAGTGGGGTCCTGTGCACCACACCCACTCTGCACTCCTCGAAACGTGTAGTAGGCTTTGCTTCACAGCCAGCCTTGACAGCAGCATTCACAGTAGTGCACATACGTGGAAGCTTACCAGGCGCCGAAAAAACTATGAGGATGCCGCATTTCACAGCCATTTTCTTGATTCTGTGGGAGAGGGCATGGTCGTATGGCATAACGAAAGACCACGCCCTTTTCGCTTGAAGCAGATTGTGGCATGTCTGGCAGTCTCCTATTTATTTATTAATTTATTTATTTATTTATTTATTTATTTCATACTGCAGACCTAGTTCAGGTCCAAGCTGAGTGCTAAAGCGCAACAATATTACAATGCATAAATCAATTGAAACAGGCAAGAACGAATTATTCCAGTCTGTTATAGTTCGGGGAAAAAAAGAATACTTTAATACATCCCGACGTGCAAAATAAGGCGTTAGTGAATTCGGATGATGGTGTCGAGTAAGCCTAGACGTTGAACAAGACCGATATGATGCAGGAATAATTGATAAATCTCCAGTAAAAAGCACGGAAACAAATCGAAATCTTAATTTTTCCCTTTGCTGCTAAAAGATATCGATGCCATACTCCCGCATTATTTGTGAGGGGGAGTCATATCAAGAGAATTCTGAATATATGAAATGCATGGCTTTCTTTGCACCCTTTCGAGTCATTTAATATTTTGTTTAGTAAGTGAGTCCGTAACAACGCATACATATTCATGGTTCAGTCTAATTAATGAATAATAAGCAATCAGTTTTACGTTAGGTGGGGAATTTCTAAGTGTATGTCGCAAAAAAATATATTTTACGCAAGGCTGAAGAACAGATACTATCAATGCGTAAATTCCATGATAAATTCTTACTAATTGTGACACCCAAATACTTATATTTTGTTTCTTCCTGCACAGACAACGAACCTAACGTGTAACTAAAGGTTAGTGGAGCTTTCTCGCGAGTGAAGCGCAGAAAGACCGTCTTTTCAGTGTTAAGCTGTATTCCCCACATTTTGTACCAATCATTAATGCCAGCAAGAGAAGTATTTAAATCAATTTGATCATTTTTTGAAGTGACTTCTCTAAAGAGCACGCAGTTGGTTGCAAACAACCTAATTTGCACAATGGAATGAATTGCAGTAGTAATATCATTTACGTAAAATAAATAGAGCAATGGTCCTAGGACGCTCCCTTGAGGAACTACTGATGTTACGGGAAGTCAGCGAGACTATGGTTTATTAATTGCCACGAACTGGCGGCGATCCATTAGATAGTTTTTTATCAATGCGATCAATATTTCTGGAAGCTCAAGATGTGTAAGTTTTAGTATTATTTTGTCACGTGGAAGTGTATCGAAGGCTTTGGTAAAATCAAGAAATACAGCATCAATTTGACCAATTGTATCAAGGCATGAAGCGAGTGAATGAATTATGGTGACAAGCTGTGTAACTACTGAATAGCCTTTACTAAATGCGTGATGAAAATGAGGCAGTATTGAATGTTTATGGCAACAATATGTTCACAATGGCAACAATATGTTAATTCAGTTTACAACGTGAGGATGTCAGTGATATTGGACGGTAATTTATCGAACAATAAACAGTCGCCCTTACCTAATATGGGTACAACTCTGGGTATCTTCCAGTCTTCCAGTAATTTTCCAGCACGTAATCAAGCACGAAATATAATAAGAAGGAGCCTTGCAATAGTTTCAGCCTAGCGTTTCAAAAATGTTTGCAAGGTTGCCAGGACTACATGAAGATTTTGTTTTTAAGTTAACTAGCATCAGAACTAAGGCAGTGTATGAAATGAAATTTTCTTCGGATGGGTGAAACGTTTTGTCCTTGGATGAACTAATGCCAGGATTAGAAAACACACTATGGAAATTATCACAGAAATGACTCGCGATATCCCTGTGATCGGTAATGATTGATCCCTCGGTGCACATTTGTTCTACTGGCTTCTTTTTTCTCTCAAATAATTCCAAAACTTTTCTGGCTGTTCAACCATAAAGTTTGGTAGTACTGTATTGAAGTAGCGCTCCTTCAAGGTCCGTACTGCACGCGCAAGGTTTTCTTACATTTCTTTATGTCGATAAATTTGTGAACGTGTTTTCTGTACCATTCTTATCTCGCGGTTCATGTGCATAATTTCAGGTGTCATCCACGGTGTTTGCTTCCGGACTAGTTTGTATTTATCAGGCACAAGCTCAGCAATACAGAACTGACATATGTTTTTAAAACGGTGCCAAAGTGTTATCCCATCACTGTCGTTAATGTGGTGAGGCATGTTTTCATATATTCTATTATGGCTGCATCATTTCCGCGTGAGTAGTCCTTGAAAGAGCGCTTCACAGGTTTTTCAGATGGGGCGGAAAACACTAGGGATACATTGATACTGACAAGTAGGTGATCAGATATACCTTCTAGAACTGCAACGGTATATTCAGTAAAGATTCTGGGCAAAGATACCAGATGAAGCACATATTTGCAAGGTCCTTGCAGACGTGTTGGCTCCTGAACAACGTGAATTAGGTCATGCGTTAGGGGCATTGTGTTAAGCATGCTGTTTAAATATTTACTATTCCATGAAAGTGCTTGCAAACGTTCCCAAATGACGTCAGGTAAGTTTATGTCACCCACAAGTAACAATTCATTGGACTGGAATTGGGGCATGCTTTCTTGTAGCTTGACTAAGAACAAGAAAGGGGCTGACAGATGGAATAGCACACTGTGGTATAAAGTTCGTAAACAGGGATAAAATGCCTCATAAAGGCTGGCCAACGTTTCGATAGGAGGACCTATCTTCAATAGATACTCAGGTGGTGCATCGGAAGGCTTTTAAATTGCGTACAAAATGAATTTTCGACCCCAACACGTGAGTTTTATTCATGAACATTGGAGACTTGGATCGTCTTCCAGGAGAACAGCTTGTATATTGTGTTTAATAAGGACTGCAACGCCGCCTCCCCTAGAATTCCGACCCTTGAGGAATACTGGATAACAGTGTGGCAACATGTCCTCGTCACGTATTTCGGACCGCAACTACGTCTCATTTAAAACTGCGATGTGTGGGCTGTGCTCTTATAAAGTAATTTCAAGATTTTCAGTTTTGTTTAGTACGCTGCGAGCGTTTACGTTAATAATACACAAGTGTTTGTCGCATTTTTGCGAAGAGCGTCAGGTTTCTGGCTGCGGGGAGGGTTTATTAATTTTTACGCGCATGTTCTTTTGCCTCATCCCAGAAAAAAGAGTTCTTTATCTATCTTAAGTTTGTCATGAATCACGCATATATTTTACCCTCTAGTTTCTGAGCTTGCGCGCTGTCCCAAATAAGCTTCCTTTCTTTTAGTGCAGCTTGCGAGTAGTTGTTCCTAGTGCTTATGCTCGTTCCTTTATGTTTTGTACAGTTTTCAAGTATCAGTTTCTTTTCATTGAAATCCTGGAGATATACGATAACTGGACGGTCAGTGGTTAATCGTCCAAGTCTGTGAATGCGGCTGATAGAATTTCTCTCTACTTTAAGCTCTTTTTTCATTACCTCAGTGATAAGCTTTTCCTTAAGCAGCACTTCAGTTTAATCGGAGATGTCAGTTATGCCATGAATAACTATATTTGCCCGCCTGTTTCGGTCTTCCAAATTTGTTATTTTTTTTCGTCTGGAAAGCAATAGCATGCTCCAATGATTTAAGGGTTCTTTCAACCTGATCGTCATGAATAGGAGAAACTTCTGAAAGCTTTAATTTTAGTGAGCGTTTGTTGAAGGTTACCAATGATTCTTTCAGCGTTAGTTAGTTGAGCTTTGTTTTCGGAAATATAATTACAACTAGCTGTTTGACCCTCAAGTAATTGTTGAAAGAGCTCTTTCTGTGCTGGACCAGGGTTGCTCTCAATGTCCGCACAAAGAAATAGCTTGCGAACATGAACACACTCATAAGCTAGGTCGAGACATTTCTGTGGGCACGGCATGACAATAATACTGCGAGGATCGCTGCGCAAGGAAGTGCCGTAAGGACTACTGAGCTGCAGAATGCGGAGCAGATGTCTGGTTAGTGACGTAGCCAGGCTGCGTTCGCCGTGCACACTGAAGACGAAGTCGTGAGGTGCTTTCTTTATAGCGACACAGTCAGCTGCCGTCATGCCACGACTGCGATGTGGCGTCGCTAGCTGAGTCACGATGTCAGAAAATGCCTTTGCTGCAATCTTGTCGGCGGAAAATCAGGACCTAGTCGAAAGGTGTCGATGATGCCACCACCTTGCGGACACGTGTATCTACTTGTTGCCGTAGATGCGACGAGCTCCAGAATGCTGAGCAGATTTCTGCTTAGTGACACAGCCAGGCTGCGTCCGTCATGCCCACTCTGGAAACTCACTTCTCATTCACTTCTTTGATCAGGCTTCCTCCTATAGAAGCCAACAAATCTGCAGGAAAGCGACAGCATCGAGCAGGCGTAGCACTTGGAAGGATAACGGTTGTACGCAACCTTATGGTCACGAGAGTGTTTGTGAATTTTCGCAATACCCCTTTCCCAATCTTGGAATAGGCCAAATTGTAGCTAAGTACTGGTTATTTTGGACCCCGGATACCACCTTCAGCACACTCTGACCGCTATTTAAAATGTTACTGATATCAAGAAACTGGAGGCATCCCTTTCAGGTAACTCAAAGGTGAATTTGAGGCCTTTGCCACAAGCATCAAAAACACCAAGCAGTTGGTCCACAGGCTCCTCAAGATGCTCAGGATGCACATCCTTTAGGATAACTAAGCAATCATCAAACTATCCGAGAACGTGTTAAGCCTTAGCTGGGTCCGCCGTGTCAACGTATGTGTATATACGTCTGTCACAAAAGTATAGAACATCACTGAAAACAGTACCAAATTGTTATCGAGTACAAAGCTCCTCCTTTTGAAGGACAAGGGTGTGATCAAAAGTGACTGCTGTAGAGCATACGCAAAATCTTAGGTTTCATTTGAAGTTGTCAATGTTCAAAGCAGCAAAATTTTGAAAGGCAACAACCAATGTCATCGATGCTTTACAGACAGCCCAAGAACGTTGGCTTTGTGGAATAAAAAAAGTCCTACTGCACGAATTGAAAAGGTGTATCTTGGCTGCAAGAGGACACTCATACTTGGAAAGTTCACCTAAGACACTATTAGAATCGGACGAGGTAATGGTCATACAGTTGAAGCAATTTCAGATGCTTCTGTAAGAACCTAGGGAAGGCGCCTTCTCAAAAATCTTAGTCACAGACAACCTTGAATGGTATTACTCTTTTTGTGTGTTTTTACAGAGAAAACATGCAGAAGGTGCTCTTTTGCAACATCTATTGTCTTCTTGAGGTTTTGGAAGTTCAGTTCACTGCAAATAGCCTATAATTCTGCCTTAATTATTCCCGTGAACACTTGACAGGCATGAAATTCATTGATACTGCTTGTTGAGCTTCTCTGAGAAGACTACCTAAGAAAGCATCATGAACCCACACTTTTTATCAGACTCCATAAGAAAATACCAGTAGCGCGAAGTTCGACACCAGTCATCATCATCGACAGCCTGGTTACGGCCACTGCAGGGCAAAGGCCTCTCCCATACTTCTCCAACTACCCCGGTCATATAGTAATTGTGGCCATGTTGTCCCTGCCAACTTCTTTATCTCATTCGCCCACCTAGCGTTCTGCCGTGCTATGCCTACACAATGCTGGCTTTCATGCAGAATTGTTGGCTTCCGTAGCAAGAAGCCTGATTAAAGAAGTGAATTGAGGGAGCCAGACATGCCACAATGAGCCTAAAATGAAAAAGGCGCGGCCACTGGCTGCGCCAATAATTCATGAACTGACCCACCGTCTCAAGAAAGTGGCTGGGAAATGCGGCATCCTGGTCGTTTTTTCGGCATATGGTAAGGTTGTACGCATGCACAATATTGTGAATAGTGATGCCAACGCAGACTGCACAACAAAGGACACTACATGTTTCGAGAAGTGCCTAGTGGGTGTTGTGTACAGGGTGCCACTTTGATGTGGAAAATATTATGTGAGCTCGACCAGCCGATGCGTCAATGAAAGATGAAGAGAGCATCGCATCGTTGATAAATCGTTGGTAAGGGGTGGAAATTTGGCAGATCATGGCATGCATTGCTCTTGCAAGCCTGACTTTCAGGGCACCCGTGTATTGCGCAGCTTTGCTAAGCACGCTAGAAAAATATTTGAGAGTTTGTGCATTAACAATGAAACTGATAAATGTCTGATTACTCTTTAATTCAGCTTGCAACACAATGAAAGAACATATCTCAAGCATCCCTGCAATTCTCTCGAGTTACAACTGCAACTTCTGCATCTTTTTGTAGGTTTCTGCGCAATATGTGTGTTGCTGTTTTTTTGTCATTAGGCCCTTCAGTTACTGTCTGGTACCCGTCCTCCGGTCTGTGTCTCTGTGTGTGTGCGTGTGTGTGTGTGCCTTTGAACTTGTCATTATGTGCAACTTCAGCTATGCCGAACTAGTCTAACTTCTGGATTGATCAGACTACATATTAGCACGCTTCATAAAAAGTCAGAGGAGTAGCACTATACTGACCGGAAGTGACAAATGGTAAGAATGTTCAGGCTCAAAACATTTGAAGTTAATGAGCACTGACTGACAAGTAGCTCAGAAGATTGGTGTACGATATTGTTTAACTTTTGAGTTGAGACAAGAAACAGAACGAAGAGAAAAACATAATATTTGCACTGCGTGTTCACTTGTACTGCACAAGCGTTTTTTTAGGACTAAAGACAAGTTGCCAAACAAATGTACATCATCGTCGTCATCAGCCTGATTACGCCCTCTGCAGGGCAAAGGCCTCTCCCATACTTCTTCTACTACCCCGGTTATGTACTAATTGTAGCCATGTTGTCCCTACAAACTACTTCATCTCATCCGCCCACCTAACTTTCTGTATCCCCCTGCTACGCTTCCCTTCAGTTGGAATCCAGTCCGTAACCCTCAATTAATGACCATCGGTTATCTTCCCTCCTCATTACATTTCCAGCCCATGCCCATTTCTTTTTCTTGATTTCAACTAAGATGTAATTAACTCGCTTTTGTTCCCTCACCCAATCTGCTCTTATCCCTTAACGTTACACCCATCACTCTTCTTTCCATAGCTCGTTGCGTCGTCCTCAATTTAAGTAGAACCATTTTTTGTACAAATGCACAAATTCATGATAAACAGTACTTGCATAAATATGGAGCCAATAAGCATGGTGTGATTGCTATTCCATGTCATTTAGTGACATGGAATATGTCACTAAATGGAAATGACATGGAAATGCCTTCTGCATTTGACTAAATATACACACAATAAAATGGATAGACTAAACTATCAATGACAGACACAAGACAAATTTGTGGCCAATGCGGCCCCACATGGTCCAGACACGTCAGATCTAGAGCGTTCTACTTATCGAAATTGCTGCCACAAAACAGTACGGTGAACACGTCCCATTTTTTAAGGCCTAATTTTAGTTTCATTCGCCTTCAAAATAGCTATTTGAGGTTTAGAGGGTATATAGCTGTGGCAGTGCAAAAACCAACACTAATCATTGCTGACGCTGCGCTGTTAAATTTTATGCTGCCGTTTAATTGTTACAATATTATTAGCAGATTTTGACTTGTTTTCTACAATGTTTGCAGAACAACGAAATGTCAACCCATGCCTCAAACCCTAGTACTGCACCTACTCAGAGCGCACAAGCGTCAAAATTGTCAGTAAATAGTAAGCTTGGCCACACATCCTAGAGCTTAAAGCCTAAACTGTACCAAGTTCACGGCATGTTATTTGAGCTTAACGAAAACTGCAAGCAAACACTTGAGTGCACAAACCTACAAAAACAAAATATGAATTAGTGCACGAGTGCACGTATCGGTCAGACCACTCAGTTTATGCTAGCTAAAGTTTTTGAGGTTTCATCTGCCCTCTTTTACGTTTTCAGGGGAACAAACCTCAATATGTATCCTCACCCATAATGCTCTGGATGCTCCTGCATTGGAGGCTTCAGCAAGTGGTAAGCATGCGAGATATCTTAGACATTAAAGCCGGCACTGAAATAGCGGACTTGAAGATATTGTGTGTTCTCTTCAGTAAAAAGGGCAGACATGTAATTTTGCAGGTTGTGGAAACTATTTCCAATGGCCTTTCTGTGAAAGGGTATTCGTTCAACAGTATTATTTTGTAAATACCGGTCGCTTGTAGCATTTCAGGATTTGTATCTCATTTTAAATGCTGCGTGTGGAGCCTGTAACTTTCGTATTATTTTTTCGTTATCGTTTATCTCTTTAGAATGCTGAAATAGGCATTACAATAAATTTGTCCTAGATTATGCCCTGACAGTTCTGCATATTTCATTATTCTTAGTTTGCTTGTGCCAACTTGCACTGCGAAAAAGACAGTGCCAGTTCAACATATATTTTTTTAGTACCAACTGGTCAGCTGCTCGGGGTACCTAGATTTCTAAAAAGCTTGCATTCAAGCTGTGCTGTCAGTTCGGCGTCTTCCACATACCAATTTGCAGATACTCCAGAAGGCTCCAGCCGTGGCAGTTGCAAATGCGTGAATGCAACTGAGTCCAGCGCCAAAACAAGTTTACCAGATACGGTTGGCGGAATGGGCTGATAGCGTCGCGGCAAAGCAGACGCCACGCTAGCCCACACCGCTGGGAAAGAAAACTCCACTCAAACTTGACAATAAAAGTTTTCTCTCTCGCTCTCTCTCTCCTTAAACAAGCACTTCTCAAATTGCTTAAGAATTCTCAGCTTCAGAAAAAGCTCCGAAAAGCAGCATCACAGGTGCTTACAGTACAGCTTATTAAAGAAACCCGAACAAGTGCATGTTTTACACTGGCCTCCCTAATTTTGTTGTTTTTGAAAGCTTGTTGACGCAGTTTAAAAGTACAGCCAGTCAGATGCCCTACTGCAGCTGGGAAAAGAAAGGACATGAAAATCGTGAATGTCCCAGAGCGAAGGACATTGAATCCGAGTTGTTAATGTTGCTTGTGCTGCAGAGAACTCACATGCCTGGAGAAGTAGCATACAACTTTTCCGTACCATAAAGCCATGTAAGCCGCATCTTGGTCACATGAGGTCAACTTTGTCCAGGAAGAGCTAGCAAACACAACCATCATTCATCCACTTGAAGCTATATAACCACATATGCCAAAATTTTGTGGTCTCGAAAACATACGCTTCGTACTGGAGGCAACAGATGTTAGAATACAACGACCATCATCACTCAGTGCCAAGTGCCTGATATTTTCTCCGTGTAAACATTACAACAAGTACAATATTCTTAGGTACACCCCAGCTGGTTACATTGCCTGTGTTTCATGTCTATGGGTGGTTCAGTGTCTGAAAAGACTACGCTACACAACAGTGGACTTCTTGACTGTTTGAACCCACGAGATGCCATTTGGGGGACGAGAATTTCACGTTCCCATATTTACCTCTGAGGAACACTGTCTATCGACCATCATTTCGCGAACGACATGAATAAAAAATGTCTGCTCAGGCTGTGGAGAAAACGCGCCGTATTGCTTGCGCACGAGTTCACGTGGAATGAGCAATTGCAGGTGCGAAAGCCTCCACATAGTTGAAAGGCCTTTCCCAATCAGTATTATCGACATTGTGGAACAAGTGTGCAGCTTTTTAAGCATATTTAGACAACCTCTCCTAAAGGATACTAAGTGTAAAGGTCGAGGTCTTGCTTTCCTTCCGTTCTAGACTAAAAGGCTTTATTACTTTTGATACATATATTTTCATTATTTTTGATAACGGCGCAGATGTTTTCACTCGGCTTTGCATGATTTTTTTTGTCAGATGACAGGCAGGTGACTGCTGTTTTCATGTGTTATAGTTCTTTGCAATTCTATTATTCAAATCACCCGCCGTGGTTGCTCAGTGGCTATGGTGTTAGGCTACTGAGCACAAGGTCGCGGGATCGAATCGTGGCCACGGCGGCCGCATTTCGATGGGGGCGAAATGCGAGAACACCCGTGTACTTAGATTTAGGTGCACGTTAAAGAACCCCAGGTGGTCGAAATTTCCGGAGTCCTCCACTACGGCGTGCCTCACAATCAGAAAGGGGTTTTGGCACGTAAAACCCCCCGTATATAGCAGATTCACTGCATGTTCACATGTGAGCGCAGTAATTTGGCAAAGCATTAGTAGAATTGCTTAGTGCTATTAGACAACTGAAAGCTTTTGTTACTGTGTTTCGTGAATACGATACTACTGGAAGCTTTTCTGTGATCTCATTTAGCTTACACGAAGCCATAGAAAATGAAAAAAAGACTGGCAGTGTAAATGAAATGTTCAGCGACTGCTGTTTTCACAAGCAGAGTGTACGGAACAATTGCTTCAGCATCTCACATAATACAAAAGAACATAGATTAACTGTACAAATGTCATTTCCTTTTTGGGAACCTAGCCGATTTCTTGTTGAAGATCTTTTTTTTTTTAGAATGTTAACGGCCTCGGTCAACAGATATTCTGGTTTAGCCGAGGATGATGGCTTCACTGCTCTGGAGATTAATGATAATCTCACCAATATTGCAGAGTGCACAGTAGAAGCTGGGGGTCTTGAAGCTAGGGAATCTCCTGGCAGGCTCTCGGGAGATGAAAGGCCTGATCAAGGTGGAGCTTACCACTAGCCCTTACACCTTTTACCGTGCCAGCTGTCACATATGGGGCCGAGACTTTGAGGCCAGCGCAGCCAGTTATGGAAAGGAAATCACATGTGTTACAGACAGGAAAAGAGCAGAATGTTTGAGGGAACCAACGCGAATTAATGATATTCTAGTTGAAGCCGAGAAGCAGTGGGCATGTTCAGGGCCTGTAAAGCGAAGAAAAATAACCGATGGGCTTTAAAGTAGTGTATTCAATGTATTTTAGGGTATTTTAAGATGTAGTGTATTGTAGTGTATGTAATGTAGTGTATTTTAAGAGGACAAGTGTAGCAGGGGACATCCAAGAGCCTGGTGGGCCGATGAGATTAGCTAGTTTGTGGGATAAAGTGGCCGCAGCTGGCACAAAACTGTTAACTGGAGCGATATCGGAGAGGCTTTTATCCTCTAGTGGACGCAGCTAAGATGATCTCAGGTGTTTATTTCAGTTTTGTTATTTTTTAACTTAAGACCGTCGTACCCGGGCTGGAGGGTGTAAAATCCTCGTTGAAGCATTTTGTGGGACACATATTGCCCACAGATATAAAGCTTCTGCAAGCGATTCACGCGTTTTGTCAGCACTTTTGGCACGAATGCACGCTTCATGAAATGGAGCAGCGCTGGAAGCATTTCTGTTTGCGAGAACGTCTAGTCCAAATAAATACGTTGCACAAGGATGTGTTGAGGCTTTGTAGACTTACGTCCCTCGGTCCATATTGTGAAGTGACACCACCTGGGCCCAGTTACAGCCATCTGTCCTAGCACCCGGTAGTAATAGGTGTGCTCAGTCTTTAGCACAGCTTCACTGCCTCCGAGTCTGCAGCAGAAACTGGGGTCTTCGGACGCTTCTTACACGGTCAGTCGCTCTTTTGACATAGGGCACTTGACTTCAAGCAGCCCTTCCTCACCGTAGAGGAAAATAATCCTATCTGGGGTGGCGGCAAGGAAAGGGTAGTTTTTTTAATGTGTAGGCGAGGCTCCTGCACTACAACAGCTTTGAAAGCCTTCGCAACTTGCACGAACCTGGCACGCTATACTAGCATAGCTCTCGTGAGTTCTGCCTTGGGCTATAGCTTTGAATATCGCTCTATCGCTAGGATAGAGCAGTGCCTACAGCAGCCCTTCTAGCTTAACACATCGACAGATCCTCTTGAAGGGGGATGCTGCCAGGTGACCAGTTCTTGCAGCATGCCATTTCTTATTTTCAGCCTGACTCGGTTTGTTGGCACATATCCTTGCTCGCTCTCTTTCATCAAGAGGCTTGCGTGATTTAATGTAGTTCTTGACAATATGTTATACGTCAGCAATCCAAAGATCTGCATCATGTGCGATCAATGGCTGTGCTTCAGCTTCATTTTTGCCTACCTACCTTTTTTTCTCTGTGAGGAGCTAAGTACTACAGCAAATGTAGTGTTTGGCAGCTATTTGAGAGCCTTGTGGTGAAATCAATAGTACCGTCAACACAATGAGATGTAACCCTGTCACAGTGGTTATACACACGCTTCTTTTTCACGCGACCTGGCTTCTTGATGGTGTACCTTCTGAAGGAAACCTCCTCTAGAGGGATTCTTTTGGTTGGCTTCTTGGCTGCAATTCAATAAAAGAAAGTATGCGAGCTGCTTGCCTTAATCGATAGTTTGTGATAGTACACTTAGCGATGACTGATCCACGGCTGCTACTTATAGCCGGTTTTACACATTACAAGACATTTTGGACAACGCAATCAATATGACTATTTCTAAAACAAGGTATCTTCGAAAAAGAGCTCTATAAATACGATTACAACATGCATTTTTTTTTCGCATGACATTTTTTGCGATTCTGCATTACACTGATTTGTAAGGTAAATCATATACATGACACTTACGCGACTTGAAGCTGCTCTAGGCATACGGCACCCTGCTAGAGAGACGAGAATGCCTGAAATGTCATCCATACCTTCAAAAGGGACGATCGTAAGGAAGAGGACTTTTCGTGGCAGGTCTGTGCAGGATCGATCGACAGTGTCTCCGCTGGCTGTCGCTTCAACGACGTTGAGCAGCAGTGCGGCAACATGCTGGCACCTTTTACTTATTCTTCACGGTAGAGGATAGGAAAGTGCAGACGGGTTATTTCACGTCGCATTTATGATTGGTATCACGTAATGCTCGGGCACATTGTCGTGGAAATCAGTATATAGGCGAGACGCCTTTGTCTGTAACATCACAGCGTCCTCCTTTTATTTTCGACTATGCGCCGCTCCTAGACAAACAAGCGAGCTTTGTGGTACGCGGGTTATATTCCACGCAGGAGCTAATCCGCAAACTTCACCGCTCTGATATGTGCTACGTGCATCTTTTGAATGTGAACTTCAGCATGGACATTAAACTGACTCGTACTCTGCTCTTAGCATGTGTCGGCATCAGGCGCACGTCTTCAAATGTGATGCTTGTTCACTGTGCATTTAAGTATCACGAGCAAAGAATGCGCGCGCTCTACGGTCGCTGAGGCACGAGCGCGCCTGTCACGAGCGCTGCAGCATTTCATCTTCATCGAAGGTATAAAAGGTCGTTGCAGTAGCCAGTAACGTCTCTTAGTGCCGCCGAGGTGGCCTCCGCTTCACTATACTGGCTCTACTTCAAAAAGAAGACAACTCACCAAGCAACAAATTCACATTTTGCTCCAACGATGTTGCCGGTAGCATTTCATAACCCCACCGAGACAACATACGCGCTGGTTTTCATTGCCGAGGCAATCTGCTCTCAAAAGACCGACGTCTGGGTCACCGGTACTTAAGTGCAGCATTACATTCTTGACGTAACCTTCTTTGAATGCGCATCCACAATGCGGCTTACGGATGGGCGATGTGTTCACTTTCAGATAATGCCACGGATTATTGTACGTTGTTTTGCACTTCCAAACGTCATCCGTCCATCCTACCACGAGATAACAGAGCGGAACACCGTCTTCTTCCATCATTGTTCATGCCTAAAAGGCTCAGACTTTATTAGCAGCGGCAAAAGAGCTGCACAGGCACTCCGGAACGCGTACCAGCGTAGGCTTGGCAGATAGGTTTTCCAACCAGTAGGTGGGGTTCAGTTTTCCCCGATAGCTCGCGCCAGTTATTTCGAACGAGCTCAATTGGGTTGCCACGCAAGCATGAGAAGGTTACAATTATTATTTGGTTTTCTCAAGCATACAGGCAATGTGCAGGGGGTGTTACATGATTGCGCACTCTTACTCGCACAGAAATTGTGCAACCGTTCTTTTTAGTTTAGAGACGACAGCGTAACAAGTACTTTCACAGTGAGAATACAATTAAGTGGATGGACGATGCACTCGCGTCTAATTCATTCTAAAGAAGCACGGAGAATATAATACGTTCTGTGTACTGCGCACACAGGCAAGAAAAAGCAACACAGAGGGATGTCCCACAAGCTTTAATAGATCAGATTCACAAATTAAAACATCGTAGTAGGTGACAGAAAAAATGTCTGGAGTATAGAAGTCGCCTCAAAGCTCCTTTTACATCAGTACAGCCAATTCATACGGCTTTGAGAAGAAATTTACCTGCTCATAAACGTTACCTTCAGCATTTTTGATGCTGTTGTAACCGTATTTTTTATTTTCTGCACCATCGGGGTGCGCAAGTTGCCCAAATTATTTTGCTCCATCGAATACTGCGGTTCTTCCGCAGGAGTCAAGGAGAAAGAGCATGTAGTGCGTAGCGTGCGCAGTGGGCACGTGTGAAGAATCGAAGAGAAAAGCTCCACGAGGAGGAGTGTCGCGACTTTCAAATCATCAAGGGGTTTTACTGCCATTTAAGAGGCGGAGATTCCGAGGCTGCCCTGTACTTCAGCGGTTGAACTGTACATTACTGGTTCATCTTGCAGTGACTTCCGTTTCATGAATACGGAAAGCGCCTGTACTTTAACGGTTGCACTATATAGTACAGATTCATCATACAGAGTTTACCACTTTGTAGACACGAAATCACTCTTATTATGTATTACGGTGTCTATATTATGGCTGTCTGTTTTACGGATATGGCTGTTCTTTAATTACGTAAATGTGCTCAGTCGCACACTACAAGCAGATTAGCCGTAAACCAGGACAATGTTCTACAGTTCGCACTACGGCGGCACTCCTGAAAAAAGGAACATATATATTCCTATGCTGCTGGTATTCTGCATACCGTTCGCTCCATGCGTTGTAGGAATAGTTCACGCAAAATATGAAACTGACCCCCGCCTGAACAGTTCACACTGGGTGGTGGACATATCTGGTGCAGCAGATGTGAGAGGCGCCGATGAAAAGGCTTCTCTCAAGCGTCGTAGATCCTGTCGGCAGGCGTACACGCAAGCAAGTCATCTACAACATCAGCGATGTCACAAGGTGACATGAGGACAGTGTTGAGTTAATTTGCTTTCTGCGGCATGATGCGCAGGAGCTAGAAACGAGCTGCCTGTTGCGACAAGATAACTCGTGCCTTCTTGCATCAAACGTTACGAAAACTCTGCGTCCTGTTCGCACTTACCTTCCATGTAAGTGCGAACAGCTTAATCGACGTCTGGAATGGCTAGTGCTCTAAAAATATGGTGGCATAGACAGTATAACGAACACTGTCGGTGGCAATGCATTTGGCATTGAATCGCAGGAGCGACAAAACATACCGCTACCGTCAAAACGATTTATCTATAAAGAATTTACTGCATTGTAATTTCTCTTTCGCGATCCCTAGGAATATGCGGCGCGATCTAGCACCGACCCCGCGTTGCCTTCGCATGGTCTCGGAAATGGAAGGCACGCCAGTACGTGAGAAGGCTGAGAAACGCGTCATGTGGCAGCCTGGCTCCTCTCTCGCGTTTTCTTCTGGACACACTGCGCCGTCTAATGGCACCTCTGCGAAGTCCGCGTGTGGCCTACCAGACGGTGCCTGCAAACGCTGAGAATGCTTTCCTCGCTTGCCTCACATTCAGTGGCACATGCTTGGTAATCCAAGTTGGCGACAGGTTCATTAAATAGTCGCACGCTCCCTCTGCTTTCTAGCGCAGCTCGCTAAAGCGCGTGGGAATAGCGCCGCCCCGCAATCCACGCCAGCAGGCCCCAGTCCTGGGCAGCCGCTCCCAAGTTCGCCCAGACGAGCCTTGAACCACCGCTCGTACTCATGAATCTCTTTGTCCTCTATTGCTTGGACTGCTGGCTCCGATGCTGTAGTTTCGATGATGCTGGCGGCTCCGATGACGATGATGGCGGAGTTCCCATACTCCCCCTCTCTCTGCGAAGACGATGATGGCACTGGCCCACTATGGCTTGCTGTAACGGCACTGCATTCCAGGCAGTGGGCAAACCTTGCAAACTGGAGCACCGAACGAGGATCGGCGCAGCACGCAACGTCCGAGTCCGCAAGGTCTTAAAGGAACCAGAAGGACCGAAACCTGGCTGGCTTCCTGGACGTACGCTTCTAGAAGATGCGTTAGATTGGGTGGTGGAGCCTCGGTCTTGTCGAGGTGTTCCAGGAACCAGAAGGCCTTAACCCCTAAACCGTTCCTGGAGGCACAGCTGGTCCGGACTTCGTCCTCCACCTCGTTCTGACGAGTGCACGCAGTAAGTCACCGGAAGTAGCAGCCACCTGCTCGCTTCCATTTCGCAGCACAGTTACCCCACGGCAGCGCACCACGCAGTTAACAGGAGGGGAAGGTCAGAGGTAATGATGATCGTTGCTGAACGGAGCCGCTTCTACTACCATTGATCACTGACCTCAAGCACCCACGAGGTTCCAGTTGTAGCTGCTATTGAATTCCTCTTCTACGGAATCGTCGTCATCGCCATCTTCGCTGCCGCTACGAGCGGCCAGCGCCGACGAATCACCGCCAGAGTCCGCGACTTTGCTCTCTTCGGACTCGGACCAGGACGACGCGCCACTCTTGTTCTCGGTTTCGCTACAAGACGAGCGGTTCTTCCAAGCCGTTACCTTCGACAGCCTGCATCTGCGTTTCTTGGCGGCCCCCTTACCGTCAGCGGTCCAGTCGTCGTCGCTTTCCGACTCCTGCAATTTACTGGACGTGGTCGCGCTGCCGGTTTTGGAGCCACGCGTGGTCTCTGTGCTTCTACAAATTTTGTCGTAGATGCAAAACTGCATCACGTTGATGCACTAATTGCGCCGGCAGGTCCCTTTTCCTACGAGAGCACCGGGAACTTCAGAAGCGCGTAGAACCCTCCAGCCCCGTGTCCCATGCCAGACCCGATGACGGTGACAGAGCGAGAGCTGTCGGAAACGTGCCTCAGCGCACGCTAGAGCTGCGGCTCGTACCAGGCCAGGAGGCGTCGTTACTACCCGTGGAACGGGCGCCGTGCGCCTTCCCGCGATTATCGTCCGTCCCTGAACGTAGCCGGGGCCCCACGTTGGGCACAATTGTGGTAACGGCGCGGACCCGCTATCCACGCCAGCAGGCAACAGTCCTGGCTGGCCGTGCGTAAGAGCGCCCAACCGAGCCCCGAGCCACCGTTCGTGCTCACGAGTCCTTTTGTCCTCTACTTCTTCCACTGCTGGCTTCTATGCCGGAGTTCCGAAGAAGCCCGCGGCTCCGATGATGATGATGGCGGAGTTCCCATAAGCGTTAGCCTGTAAGGCGTTCATTGAAAAGCGGCGCATTCCCAGAGCAATTATGGCGCAACCTGCTAAAGCGTAAAACGTTTTGACTATGTGCGTTTGCGCCCAGCATTTGAGGACTTCAACGGATTTTCTTTGGGATTTGTAGCGGCATATTAGCAATGGCAGGTACCAGGTTACCAAAGTTCGTGCCAAAGGCGTTCATTGAAGAGCGGCAGACAACTACTGGCCAATAGCTGGTAATATAGGTTGCCATCAATTACGTTCATTGGAGACTAACACAGCCCCGGTGGCAAATACCCAGTAATCCAAGTCTGCATGGAAGTGTTTGTTCGAACAGTGGTACCTACCTATTCCCGTGCCTACAGTGACCCATGTCGGCGTGAGAGAGCTTAGGTGAGGACATGCACATATGGACCCATTGCTACAGGCTTAGTGACCCAAGAGGGTACGATAGCTCGATTCGAACCGAGTTAGCACAGAAGCCCTCTGGGCTACCCATTTGAGCACTGGCTAGACCAAAGTGGGTGGGAAAACAGTTGTGTGAAAAAAGTACAAACAAAAAACGTATATAGGTAGCCCACGCAACGTGCGTGAAGCACCAAAGCAATGCAAGCGCCTTAGGAATGGCTAACTTTGCGAAGACGATGAGCAAAACGAGAACAAGGTGAAAGAAGGAGCCAACGTTTCGACAAGTGGGCTTGTCTTCTTTAAGACGACATATGCTTTCCTCACCACTATATATATGTAGGTGGGGTTCTTCAAAAGGGGAGAGGGCGCAAGGCGGGTGGCTGCCGCAAAGAGGGAGGGTATGTTAGCGTGTCGAATTGAGAGTAAAGGAGTTCTGTGCACAATGCTAGGGACTCGGCCGTCTGTCAATCACGTGTCACCGCCCGTGTGACAGCCGGCGTGTCAACGGCGTGCACGTCGTTGACACGCGAATAACCTATTTGACGCCGGTATGGAACACTGCGCATCCGCCACTCGCTCTATGCTCCATGAACCTCTTTGATGGGAACTTGCATTACTCGGCATGTGCCGGTATGTCACACTCTTTAATGAACATCTTTGACACTAGCTTGGGTAACTGTGTGCCATTGGAAATGCGACAATTTACTATGACTAAAGATTCCTCCAATTTCTCCGATACCCAGCTCAACCAAGCCTGCATCACAGGGGATCCTCAAGCACACCAACCCGACGCTTTGGCAGGCTATGCACAAATATAGTGGGCATGTGCTGCTTATCAGTAACATGCCTACGCTTTAGCTAGCAGCGACACGAATTCACTGGGTGCCGCTGTTTAATCAACCTCTCACCAAGAGTGTTCACTCAGTGTCACACTGGGTGTGCGGCAAGCGAGGAAACTATTCTGAGTATTCGCATGCATCGGCGTGCACGCTTCTCGTTTCACAGGCCACGCAAGCACTTCTCCGCAGTACCGCTAGATGGCGCAGCGTGCCTGGAAAAAGCGTGAGGGAGAAGTCTGGCTGGGACATGACACGTTTTCAGCGTTCGCACACATGGCGCGTCATGTGTTTCGGATGTGTTCCACAGACTTCACGACGGTACCGCTGCATTGCGGCGAATGTTCATAAGGAGCGCGAAAGATTAAAATCACTGCAGTGGACGCCTCGTGCATAACTAGTTTCAATGGTGGCAGTAAGTCCTACTACAAGATTTATTCAATGCCAACACATGAACTTCGGCAATCATTCAAAGATGCATACTGCGGTATTTTCTGCATTGTGTTTATGTAATTATCTGCAATCCTCGACGTGTTTGAAGTCTCTCCTAGAGGTCGTGAGATGTATATTTTTGCGAATATTACCCACATGCTTTTCCTTGGGACCATACCCTTGTTGGTTTTGCTGTTGTGCTGAGTTTGAGCCTTGCTTCTCTGCAGGTATTTATTTATCTCAACAATATATTTTACCATACGCATAAGGTCGTCCAAGGAGTGTGGTGTAATTTACTTTTTCTCACCATTTCCAGCCGTACTCGCGCACAGGGTGAATCTGAAAGCTTTAGTTTTGCTGGTTGAAGTTAGCAACACTTGCTAAAGTATAAGAGAGGTGCTTCTGCTTAGAGGTGCTCGCCTTATTCCACAGATCAAGCACATTTTAAGGTGAAAGCCAGGCTCATGCTCACGGCCACGACGGCATTCGTTCGCAGAACATGTCACACTCCGCTGTGGGGCGCTCGTGACGTCATCGGAGTGTCGCGTATACTGCGCATGCACCCAGTAGATCGCGCCACCCTCGCGCTCGAACACGATGTCGGCAGACGCTGCTAGCAGCTCAGACAATAACAAAAGAAGCACTCATAGGAAGGCTTTCGCCTACCGCAGTTTAGCTATGCAAAGTGCCCATTCATTTTATTGAAAACTAGTGCTAGGACTATTTTCCATGGTCACGAAGGTTAATTCTTTATGCTCTACGATGAGGAGATAACGTCATTATGTGGCAGTGCAACTCTGGTATTTTTGCATGTTGTGCTTTTTTATCCAGCAAGGATTTCTCGCGCTAGGGTACTTGTAATCGCACAACATATCCAGTCTACTAGAGATGCCATCAACAACTTGTGGCATTGCTTGTGTTGGTTGGTATAACAGGTTGAGAGACAATGTGTCTGAAGATCGCTTCAGTTGGAGGAAAAGCATTTGTAGCCATGCTAGTAACGGTAAAAAGGCCTTGAATAACAAAGAACCTCCACTTCTTCAGATCCGTATTCATCACTGCGGTACCTTTTGCAAAGACGTCGTCCAGTGTCGCCTTGGGCATGGACAGCACATCTCCTTACTTCTTCTTGCAAAGTCAGGGTTGTCGCTTGCTCTGGTGCTGATGTAGAACCTTCTCCGTCGAATCTCTGCCGGTGACGATAGGCCAGCAGTCTTGCTGTACCATGTCACCCACATTAACTTCATTACTGCGATCCGCCAAATGTAAAAACCTAAAAAACATTGCTGATTCGGTATTTTATTAAGGCTACATTGTCCGTGTCTCTCACTTTTCTTCAGGTTGTTGTGTCTTTGTACTTCTAGACTCTCTTGCCTTCATTTTCGCCACGATTCGGTTTCAGCTCGGTCATGTTTGCGGATCTCTGCATAATGTCGCTTCAGTGGCTCCTTCCAACTAAGTCACAACAGATGAGTCAAGAAAGTGGCACGACAGCAAATAACTGACGTAAGAGCAATAAAAATCAAGCTGAACTAATAAACTGTACTTTCGTGCTACTAACGTGGAGTCATCTTTATCATTAAGGTACTTTATGATCAGGATGAAATACGAAAGAAAGGTAAGTGCTGGTCCTACCCTCAATTACTCCACCAGATTTCACTGTTGTGGTGGGTTTTAATAGTATCCTACTGGCCTGTACCTATTTTGAGCAATACGGCTTAGTTGAAGTATGAAGAAACCACATACTTTACCAAATAGGTATGGGGCATGTTTGTCAGAAAACTCTAAATATTAGCATATATGCTTGGAGCTTGCAAATTCACGTCTTACAAGCCCTGAAGTTTCGACGTGAGGTTCAAGAACATTTACGTTAATTTTTGCAGTAATGATGAATAGTCATGCCAAATGAAGAAAAGCAGTCTTTAAAAAGTACCGTACATGACCAAAAGGAATTGGTATTTCTCTTTCGTGTCACAGTGAAACAGGCTCCCATCCAGTATATATCGTTTTCTCTAGATGAAGTCCCATAAATGCTGAACTAATAGAATGACTTGTGGTGACGTGGTGCAATGCCCCCTTATGCAGGGTACAGCTCTTTAAATCCTACTGGTTGAGGTATTTCTGCTTGAACGCAAAGGCATTGCCAAATCTGCTTCCTCCGCCGTGGTGGCTCAGCGGCTACGGCGTCATGGTGGTCAACACGATGTCGTGGGTTCGAGTCCCATCCGCAGTAGATGCTATTCAATCATCCTGGAACCAAACATGTGCTCTCTTAGAGCGCGGGGCGCGTCGACGAATCTTTGCGGCTGAAATAATCTACAGCTACCCATCCACCATGGTCTATCTCAGTCTACAAGTCATTCACTCTATATTAGGCTTAGATATTTTCCTTAGGGTACGCTTTGCTCGACCCCTTCTACGCGTGGAAGTGATAGCGCAACTAGTTCACCTAATCAGAAGGAATATTTTACGTACCTTGTCCGTGTACACCGCGAAAGTCACGATGATGCTTATATTGAAGAAATATGTGATCGTTGAATTACCGCTTGAAGGCCCTTTCCTTACGGTATCGTAACTAATGAGCACGCTGAGGGGATAAAGACCCTCTCCTTTAAATCCTTTGTATGTGCCAGTATAAATGCCGTCATTTTTTATATCGTCGCTTCCTGAAAATTAGAAGAACATTGCTTTGATAATATTTTGATGATGCGTTCTGGGAGCGCAACATGTGACATAAAGTTTGGGCTGCTTTAATTCCACCATTTTCAAAAAACGAAATCGTGGCTCGACATTTTGATGTTACCACTGCACAGCGTCTGATTCAAGAATTCAAAGTTATATTGTGTCAATTTCTACTCACATCCCATGTTTACCCTCAATGTCTCATTTTCCATTTCTTTTTTTTTTCGCATTTTCATATTCCTTCGGGTAAGACTCGCACGCGCGTAGTCCTTGTTTCCACTGGGAAAGGCCATTAGGCACTTCGCGTGATTAAACGTTAGAAGAATTAAGATAAAGTTAGGAACGAAACGAACAGTTAAATGACCCATCCGGGAATTTATTTAGAAGCAAACACTGACACCAAGGACAGCATAGGTCAAATTACTTGTAGTTCTGAACTGAATGAAATAAAATGATAAATAAATGTAAATTAGTATGGATGACAAAAAAAAAAAAAACGCGCCGTAGTTATGATCCCATCTACGGCAGGCAGTTGCATTAGCGCACCTCAGGACCTCATTGATGTTATCTGTATTTCTATGCCATCAACTATCACTTTCATTTATTTATCTTTTTGCTTAATTGAGCTCAGAACTGCAAGGACTTTTCTTTATGTTGTCCTTAGTGTCATTGTTTCTTTCCTAAGGTATGACTAATGAAGCCGGGCCCCTTGGTTTTCTTGCTTGTTGTCTACCCAGAAATTATGGCATTAGCCCTGTAGCCTTAGCTGCCACTTTATGGTGACACACGAGCGTAAATCCGATCGTGAGCATTAAAGAATCACTTGATTTAACGGCGAATGCGAAAACAAAGAAGCGCACTTACGAAAATTGCATTTTTAATGTTTTTAGATTCCGCCCGTGGCACGGCCTTCGTCAGAATAAACACAGATACAAGTGCGCACCCGCTTTTATGGGCATGCGCACGTGGGCATAATAAGCAGTACATGCACGTGTACACTGGCAAATAATAACAGAAAAAGTGCAGCAGCAAGTACACCTTAAGCACGACAAGTGTCATGTAGGAGCTATCATTATGGTATCACGATGATTGTACAGGCGCCGACAAAAGTGGTATACTCCACGCAGCGGAGCCGGAGCAGCGGCACAATGCATCGCGACACCATCTACAGGTGGCACCTGGGATCGAGACAGCTAATGTGTGCCCTTTCTTATCGGCAGACATGATCCCCGATGCTGCCTGTAGATGGCGCTGCGATGCAGTTTGCCGTCGCTCCGGCTCCGCTGCGTGAAGTATACCACTTTTGTCGGCGCCTGTAAATGAAGTTACAGAGTTATATCAATTGCGACATGGCAAAACTGGGAACAAATTGATTTGGCATATTTATCAAGTCCGTACAAGAACATACACATCAAGATGTCGCAGAAAGGCACGACATTTTTCCTACGCTCTCGTTCATACCAGATGACACTGTGTTAAATTTATGAATGAGAATGGATCATTGTACTTCTAAACCATGGTGCGATTTGAAACCTGATTGTACTACTGTTACTTTGATGTTGTCAAACGTATGACCTGGCAGTCCAACATGTCTAGATAATCGATGGGGTGGCAACCTGTTAACGTGTGTTTCGTCGTTGTTGAGTCTGATGCGAAAATATGTTTCGGTCAGACCAATATACTATATATGACACACTGAACATTGAAGCAGATAGATCACGTTAGTACTGTCGCAAGTGAAATCGCCGTTGATTTTAACAGAAAAATTGGTTGCTGTGCTTTCAGCAGTTTTTGATGTGGTCATATGTGTACAAACGTTACAACAGGGCTTATTGCACAGATGACAACCAGCAGGAATAATCACTTTAATCTTGGAAGAGGTTACTAGGTCACATAGATTCCTAGAGCGACGATATACCACTCTTGGTGATTCCGTGAAAACGTTTTTAATGCATTCACTGTGTGTCAGTAAGTTATTGTGCTTCCTGAGAATGCGCGACCCATTAGAAATAGATGCAGAGTGTGTTAGGATAAGATTAGTTCGTGAAATGGGCACCGATTGCTTGTCCGTGCAGATCAGTTCTTTCCGATCGAGACAGTTGGCCCGTTTAAGGGCATCGTCAATTATTTGTGAAGGATATTGCTGTACGGTTAGTGCGTTACCAAGCTGGTTACACTTGCGAGTGAATTCACTGTGGCCCGAACAAATTCTTTTGAACCGGATAGCTCGGCTGTAGGGAATGCTCATTTTGCAATGTTTGACATGACTGCTCTTGAAATGCAGACAACGCTGCCGGTCGGTGGGTTTCTGTAAAGATTTGTCGTTAAGTTACCATTGCACAGAGATACCGAGACGTCAAGGAAGTTTATGCAGAGTGATGAAAAGGAATGGGAAAAGAAAATTGACGGCGCGGCGTTGTTCAGATCAGTAATGAATGAAAGTAATGCTGCTTCCCCATGGCACCAAATTAGGCAAATGTCATAGATGAAGTGCTTGTCATAGAGTCGCTTAAGGTCACGAGTAGCGAGGAAATTATTTTCTCGCATGCCTATAAAAATGTTAGCATAATTGGGACCTATTTTTGTGCCCATGGAGTTACCACAAGTTTGAACATAATGTTTGCCGTTTGCCGTTGAATTCGAAGTTGTTAAGTTCAAGGATTAGTGTTAGAATTATGCCAAGGGTAGAATCGTCGATCGCTTTGCCATCTACAGAGTCGTTATATGCTCGGTGTACAGATTGAATCCCATCTTTATGGGGAATGTTCGTGTACAGCGACAGCACGTCTAGTGGGACTAGAAGAGCATCGCTTGAAACACGCAAGTCAGCGATATCAGGGAGGAAGCGGTTAGTGTCTTTGATATAAGAAGAAAGTTTAGGAGGAATTAAACTGGTAAGGTTATCTACATAGCGGGACAAATTCTCAGTGACGGTCCCTATTCCTGAAACTTTTGGCCGCCCCGGGTTGTTTTCTTTGTGAATTTTAGGAATGAGATAAAATCTACCAGCTACCGGGCTTAGGGGGACTAATGACTTAACTACAGATTTTCCAATCTTGTTTTCTTTCGCGATATTGCTTAAAATTTTCTTTACCATGGTTTTGAACTGGTTTGTCGGGTCGTAACTCAAGTGCCGGTAGAATGACTGATCATTAAGGTTTCTGTAAGCCTCAATTAGGTAACTGGCTTTGTCCATAATGACGTCTGCACCACCTTTATCAGCAGGTTTAATGATGATGTCATCACGGTTAGCCAATGCTTCAATTGCATCCCTTCTTTTAGGGCTAAGTTTCCGACGGAATGGTAAATGCATTTTGTATGCTTCAAGTACACCCCGCTGCACAGCTGCGATATATAGATCGAGGCATTTATCTCTTTGAGAAGAAGGAGTTCACTGCTTAGTCGAAACTAAAGATTTCTTGTTAGAGGTGCCCCGATCTTCGTAGTACTCGCGTAACTTCATGTTTCTTTCACAATTGTGCAAATCATTTATTATCTGAAATTCATTGTATCCGCCAGTTGCGGGACAAAACCCCGTGACAGGACACTATATTCTTCCATCGATAACGTGCTACAAGAAATATTCACTATATTTCCCGTTTCTGCGGAGCTCGAATGGGTCGAAGTCGTTGTTACTGCAGATGTACTCACACTAGTACAGACCTTGTCACGTATCAACTTCTTATATTTATTCTGGTTAAGTTCACGAATTTTATCTTGCCTGTACTTATCCAACAATGCCCTCTTTTCGGTAGTGCCGTTATGAGTCGCAAAAACTTGCTTCTCTTTGTTTGTGAACTGTTTCGCGGATGACTCATAATGGTTAATACCAATACGCGTTAGGTCCAATGAAGCTTCGTTGAGGGTATTTTCCCAACTCGACAAGTTACTATGGGACATTTCAGATGTAGCAGGTCTGAAAATGAGGCGCTAACCTTTAGGTATAGTAGATGCAGCAATCTACTTCTCTAAAGTGGAAGCATGAAGGCTACACTGAATGAGTTTTTGAATTACATTTCTCATATTCAAAAAAAATGCGAACAGGCGTCCCCAAAGGGTGTCTTACACCGGCAAGATGTTGTTGGTCAATTGGTCCCATTGGCTGGATCAGACGGCGTGCCTCTGAGCCCATACCTTCGCTGAGGCTATGTGGCACAGCGTTTCGGTGAAGTTGGCGATGGGCTTGCTATTGCCTTGCTAGTCACTGGATTGTCCACAGCATCACTACCAGTTGTTCTGTCGTCTGTTGTCCTCCTTGCCGATTTGCTTCTTTTCGTTCGACCTGTAGGTGAGTTTTGTATAGGTTCACTGTTTCTCGGTGCCTTGCTACTTGATATCTTTTTGTCGCTGCCTTGCCTCTTGATGTCTTGTTTGTGGATGCCTCGCTCGCCGATGTTTTGCTTTTCATGGCATCGCTTGTAGCCGCCTTGGTTGTCAATGTCACAATGGTGCGGCTGCTCGCTCACGGGCTTTTAGTGCCTTGGCTGCGCGTTACGGGTGCTGTTGCGTGCATTGCCACTTTGTCAGATCGTTGTCATGTTGAAGTTCACTTGTTGCGGTTCCAGGAGTGCCAGACGGCGTTTTACTGCTTATGCAGTTTTCCCAAGATGATGAGGACGCATCTTGTGGATTCTTGAAGCATAACTGTCGGTAGCGACAGGCTAGTAGCGCGTAGCCCTCAAAGCTCGCATGCAGGCCGTCGCCTGCGAAGATGCAAGATGGGCGAAGCTATTCGAATTCGACGGACGTGGAATACGAGTTTTGAACGCCGGCGAAAACCACGAAGCAGCTGGTTAAAAAATTCCGTAGACTTGTTGCAACGTAGCACGAACGCCTGGTTTTGGTTACCACGGCGTCGTTTGCAGGATCGTGATAGGACCAAGCTTGAATACATCCGACATATCTCAAGACGCTGCTTTGTGATAAAGCGTAGCATTTGACGGTACTTCGCAAAAGCTGTCTTGCCTGAACACGTCGGGACACCATTGCTGCCGACATGAAAATATATATATATATATATATATTGTTACGTCCAAGCGCGTAAAAGAGACGCGGGGATCTAGAAGAGAGGAGAAGAGAAAAACGAAGACTGTGCAGCGGCAATTCCTGTTGTTCGTTGCCTGCCGTTCCAGCTCTCGCACACCTAAATAAACCCCTTTTCCCCGTGCTTGTAACAAATTGGTGGACGGTGCGGGGTACACCTCGTAACCACGGAGCCTACGCTGCTACAACTTCGCCGAAGCCGTCGACTTGCCGGCCTTCCGCCACCATCACCTGACATGACTGAATACGCCTGCCAGATTCCCGAAGGTTCTGACGCGGCTTCAAGGCCAGCACCTGGCGTTCCGTGGCAATACTACCGGGTGCCACTCACTTTCCGAGGAAAAGCCGGAGAGGATGTCGACGAGTGGCTCACAAACTACCGAAGGGTGAGCCGATCTAACGGTTGGAACTCGACCGCACAGTTGTCAAATGTGGTGTTTTCTCTTACCGACAAAGCGCTCGTCTGGTATGAGAATCACGAAGACACGCTCACTTCATGGTAGCTTTTCGTAGAGGAGCTCAGAGCGTGTTTTGGAGACTCTAGCGCAAAAAAGAAACGCGCTGAACAGACGCTTTCGCAAAGAGCTCAGATTCCCAGCGAGACCTGTACGACTTATATCGAAGAAGTGTTGAAACTGTATAAAATAGTGAACTCTCAAATGTCTGAAGAGGACAAAGTTGGACATTTGTTGAAAGGGATAGCCAAAGACGTCTACAATTTTTTGATCGGCAAAGAAAGCCTGGCTTCCGTGTCTGACGTCATTCGCCACTGCAGGACCTTTGAGACGCTGAAGATGCGACGGATAATACCGAAGTTTGGTCGCCTGGCTAATGTCACAACGGTGGCGAGTGTAGACCCGAGTTCGTGTGTTGACCTTCCATCAACAATACGGCAGATTGTTCGCGAAGAGTTGCTCCATCGGGAAGAGATGTACCGTTGCACACCCGGCATCGCTGGTGCGTACTTACCACACGAGATGCGAAACACGGCCGTTTCGACCGCATGGCAACCCACGGTTCACACAGCGACCGTCGAGTATAGGTCTACCCCACAAAGGAGAGGGACCATAAGCTATCAAGATCATGACTACGACCAACCCCCTCGCCGCACGCACGCCTCCCGGTGGCCGATGCCTAGCCATGACGAATGGGACCCACCTGCTGGCTATGCAGTCGACAGCAACATGCGTGACTACGTGCAAGAACATCAAAATTTGCGGCCTCTACCGGTGTGTTTCCAATGCGGTGTCACGGGCCACATAGCGAGATTTTGCAATCGTCGCCCAACAACGTGGAATCGTCGATCGGGGTCTTCAACAAGAACCACACCTCCTACGAGGACAACTCAACAGCCATACACCACCTCTTGGTCAGCTGGCGTCCCTCCTGGCAACGATTACTGGCAGAGAAGCTTCCGGAGCCGCTCGCCGGCATCTGACAGGAGTTTGACGCCACCGTCAACTTCTCGTGCACCGCGTTTACGTCATCTCCATCGCCAGTGCGCCGCTGTGCCTCGCCTTCACAACCGGAAAACTAGCTAGCGCGGCCGATGGGGATGAGGTCGCTCGACACGTGCTATCGACAGAAATGCCACCTGCCGTTGCTATGATTAAGAAAAAAGTGTATGTACTTGTTGATGGTGTTCCTACAATGGCTTTAGTGGATACCGGGGCAACTGTATCCGTAATGAGTCTCGGTTTTAAAGGTCGGTTGGGGCGCAAAGTTGTATTTCCGTGGGACCAGGCTGCAACGTTTTGTGGAGTGAGCGGCGAGTCGTTGCGCCCTGTTTGTGTGTGCACTGCTGAAGTATCCTTGGCTGGTGGACTTTTCGCGACGGAGTTTGTAGTTATTCCCCGATCGACGCACGAAGTGATTTTGGGCATCGACTTTTTGCGGCAGTGTGGTGCGACCGTCGATTGTCGCACGGGGGAAGTTTGCGTCGATGGCCAAGTTTCGTCCGGGCTCTTAGAGGAGACTTGCAGTCAAGGTGAACTTTGTGTGTCTGCAGATACTGTTGTGCCTGCGTCCACCTCTGTGTGCGTGCCGGTTGTATGTCGTGGTGAAGTGCCAGATAGTTTCGATGCCTCCGTAGAGCCAATGCATCTCAATTGTGTGAAGAAGAACGTTGTTGTCCCTCATTGTGTGGTATCCATCGGCAACGGGCGTACTGGCTTGTGGACGGCCAACTGCTCGGTAGAACCCGTCCTGCTTCCAGACGGCTTGAAACTCGCCTACTTTACAGAATACACGTCTTCGTCCGTAGCCGTACTAACAGACCCGCCGTGTGAACCTGCTGACCTTCACCACGTCTCAGACAAAAAGCTTCTGTCTATGATAAACAAGTCGCTCAGCACAAGGGAGCGCCATACCTTGATGGTTCCCCTTTTAAGCATCTGTCAGTGTTAGACTTTGCGCAGCCGGACAAAGCGTTCTCGATTCCCGAGTCACGAACGCGCCATACTATCGATACAGGATCTGCGCGCCCGATCAGGCAAAAGCCTTATCGCCTGTCGCCTAACGAGCGCAAGATAATCGGGGAACAAGTGAGTGACATGATGAAAAATGGGATAATACGAGAGTCCTCGAGTCCTTGTGCAGCTCCGGTCATACTCGTCAGAAAGAAAGACGGTAACTGGAGATTTTGCGTCGATTATCGAAGAATAAACGCCGTGACTAAGAAGGATGTCTACCCGCTGCCCCGGATTGATGATGCAATTGATTGCCTTCATTCGGCCTCTTATTTTTCTTCAGTGGACCTGCGCTCAGGATATTGGCAAACCCCGATACACCCGACAGACAAGGAGAAAACAGCCTTCATAACCGCGGATGGATTATTCGAATTCAATGTGATGCCATTTGGTTTGTGCAACGCTCCAGCAACCTTTGAAAGGTTCATGGACACCATTCTGCGTGGGTTAAAATGGAACATCTGTATGTGCTATCTTGACGACGTTGTTATATTCGGGCGCACATTCAATGAGCACAATACGCGCCTGGATATTGTCCTCGACTGCATCAAAAACGCCGGCCTGGTTCTGAACTCCAAGAAATGTAAATTTGGTGACCGTCAAACCCTTGTGCTGGGTCATTTTGTTGACAAAGACGGTATCCGGCCTGACCCTCTCAAGACGGCAGCTGTTGAGGCATTCAGTGCACCGCAGTCAGTGAAGCAACTTCGTAGTTTTCTGGGTCTTTGCTCTTACTTTCGCCGATTTATTCCTGGTTTTGCTGACGTCGCTTATCCTCTGACAAATCTGCCACATAAAGACGCACGGTATGAGTGGACACCCGACTGCGAGTCTGCATTTCGTCAGTTGAAGTTCCTGCTGACCTCCCGACCTATCCTTCGCCACTTCAATCCTACTGCGCCGACAGAAATTCACACAGATGCTAGTGGCGTCGGTCTGGGTGCCGTCTTAGTCCAACGTTATGACGACCGTCAGCTCGTGATTGCTTATGCAAGCCGCTCATTAAGCAAACCTGAACGAAATTACACGGTGACAGAGCAAGAATGCCTCGCTGTAATCTTCGCAGTTCAGCGATTTCGCTCGTACTTGTACGGACGCCCATTCCTAGTCTTCACAGACCACCATTCCGTGTGCTGGCTCGTGAATCTTCGCGACCCTTGTGGTCGTCTTGCGCGCTGGGCTTTGAGGTTGCAGGAATATAACTTCACTGTTGCCTACAAAAGTGGTCGGAAACATGCTGACGCAGACTGCCTTTCCCGTATGCCACTTACCACGACGGACTGGGACGCAGACGATTTTGATCATCTCGTCGCTTCTGTGACATCTGCTTTTCCAGATATCGATGTGTTCAAAGCAGAACAACGGACAGACACCAAATTGAAGCCACTCTTCACTTCTGCCCATTCAAGTGCAACAAGCAGCTACTGTCTACGTGACGGGCTCCTGTGCAAAAGGAACTACTCAAGCACGGATGCACGCTTTCTTCTAGTGGTGCCGGAGCGTCTCCGGCCAGCAATCCTTCAGGCTATGCACGATGACCCTACCTCCGGTCACTTAGGCACTGTGCGCACCCTTTATCGCATTCAAGAACGCTTTTACTGACCCCGGATGCGACGTTCGGTTGAGTTGTATGTGGCCAGCTGCATACAGTGCCAACGTCGGAAACGCCCAACCACAGCCCCATCTGGTCTCCTTCAACCTGTGCCGCCTCCCAGCTCACCCTTTCGGCAAGTTGGAATTGATCTGTTAGGCCCTTTTCCAAAGTCATCTAAGGGAAACCGCTGGATAATTGTCTGCGCCGACTATTTCACGCGCTATTGCGATACGGCGGCTATACCATCAGCCACCGCCACCGAAGTATCGCTCTTCTTACTTCACGCTATTGTTCTGCGGCATGGACCGCCTGGTGTTATTATAAGCGACCGGGGGCGTCAATTCACGGCGGATATCGTGGAAGAGCTTGTGCGTTTATGTAACTTGCACCTCAGGCACTCGACGCCGTATCATCCGCAAACGAACGGCCTCACTGAGCGCACTAATCGGACAATTACAAATATGCTTTCCATGTATGTTGCGTCCGATCACAAGAATTGGGATGGAGTTCTACCATTTATTACTTACGCCTACAACACCGCCGAGCACGAGACAACCGGCTACAGCCCCTTCTTCCTTCTATATGCTCGGCCGCCCCGGTATACGCTCGACACTGTCCTCCCTTTTTACCACCACGACAATCCTACGGTCGCCGATACGCTATGCCTCGCTGAAGAGGCTCGGAGACTTGGGCGTCTGCGGACTTTGGCGTCACAAGAAAACTCCAAAGCCCGCTACGACGCACGACATCGGCCTGTTGCATATCACCCTGGTGATCTCGTTTGGCTTTGGACTCCTACAAGGAAGCGCGGTTTGTGCCAAAAGCTGCTAGCAAACTACGATGGACCGTATATTGTCATCGACAAAGTCAGCGAAGTGAACTATACTCTCGCGCGCCTCACGAACAATGGTAGATGTTCTGCTAGGACACAAGTCGCGCATGTAGCACGGTTGAAATCATGCACGCCACGACAGGCTAGTTGACTCGCCCAGTGAGCTTTGTCTGCGAGGGGAGGTATGTTACGTCCAAGCGCGTAAAAGGGACGCGGGGATCTAGAAGAGAGGAGAAGAGAAAAACGAAGACTGTGCGGCGGCCATTCCTGTTGTTCGTAGCCTGCCGTTCCAGCTCTCGCACACCCAAATAAACCCTTTTCCCCGTGCTTGTAACAATATATACATATATATATATATATATCTATATATATATATATATATATATATATATATATATATATATATATATATATATATATATATATATATATATATATATATATATATAACAACAAAAATGACTCCCGACATCTATATAAATTTTAGTAAAACAATAGAAACCAGACGCAAGCACAGCAAAACGATTGTGATGCCACAGCCTAAAACTACTGCTTATCGCTTCTCGTTTTTTTCTCGAACTATGAGAATCGGCATCGCGCTTCGGGAAATCGAGTGCAATAGTCACGGGCTAACACCCGACCAGAGGAGAAAGATGAGGGCAGCCCCTCTGCGCAGGAATATGAACCCCGAGCACAACATGGACAGAAGACTTGCTCGAGCCAGAGCACTTCTCCGACAGGCAGCCGCCTCGGGGAAAACATGCTGCTTTACGGACGCAGCCAAATATCCTGGCCGACGAGCCTATGTAGCAGCGGTGGTCAACAAAGATGGCACGGTCATCAACGCGTGCACCGTCCGCACTGATAGTCATGAGGTGGCCAAGCAGGCGGCCATCAGCCTTGCACTCCTAGACGACGACAAAAGCTTGATATACTGCCACTCCAAGAGGGCAATTCTGTTCTTCGGAACAGGGAGCATATCCCCGACCGTCAGCAGAATACTTGGTATTCATCACGTCACCCCACACTACATCGATTGGTTCCCGGCACACATGGGACCATTGGAGGGGTCGCTGCCTAACCTCAACGAGACGGCACACGAGGCTACATGAGACCTAACTCACGGTGCGAGCCCGGACTCCCTCTCGGCAGGATGGGAGAGCGAGCGCGACCCGCTCGTCACTTACAACGATCTCGCCCAGCATTATAAGTTACTCAAGGGAACCATGCCGCTACCGCACAAAGCACTCAATAAAGCATAAGAAGTCACGTACAAAGGGCTTCAGGCGGGCACCTACCATGCCCGACCTTCCTGCACAACATCTTTCCGGACGCGCACCCTCTCAAGGCGTGTCGCTACTGTCAGGATATAGCTAGCCTTGCTCACATGCTCTGGGTTTGCCCCGTGGCGCCGGGGGCCAGGACCACCAAGGAAGAGTGGGACCGAGCTCTATGAAGCTCGGACCTTGAATCACAGCTCTGGGCTGGCCATCGGGCCCGCGACGTGGCGGAGGGGCATGGCCTCTCTGTCCCGACGTGGGAGCGGCCCGCTGCGCACTAATCGCGCGCACCGACGGAGCTCAAGAAAGTTATTCATCCATCCATCCATACCAGAGTGGAATGCTCTACCGCAAGAAGTCGCGTGTATGTCTTCAGTCGAATCCTTTGTGTGTGCCGTGCAATCTTTGTCATGAAACGTGTTAGATTTGGAATCCCCAGTTTCCAATTTTTGTAATTTTTTGTCAGCTGCCTTTACCGACGCAATAGTCTGTATTTTTAAACATTTCGTTTCATGGTTCCTTGTAACTCATGTTTTGTTATTTTGACTTCCAGTGCCGACATATACTCACTCGCCTCTGCCTGGACTGCCAAGAGGCAGTTGGCAGCATATAATATATATATATATATATATATATATATATATATATATATATATATATATATATATATATATATATATATATAGAGAGAGAGAGAGAGAGAGAGAGAGAACATATTCACAGGGTTTGCAAAGCGATTGCGTTCCTAGACTTCAGTTTAGGGAGCATTCGTGTGCCGCAGTGTTCGAGTGTTTACCGAACAAACTGACACCACGTCAGCTCGTGAGGATTCAAAGAAGGGTTGATAGTTCACTCAGATTGACTACTTGAGTGACACGGCAGAGAAAATTGTATTACCTAAATTTCCAGCCGCCCCCTGAGGCAGCAAGCGGTGGCTAATGTCTCAATTTCCAGTAGAGCACATGCAGCTGCGCTCCCCACTCTCACTGCATATCGCAGAGCCACGTGGACCACCCCGGACTCTCTATAATTCCGCTAGGGTACGTTCCAAATTTGTGGATGGAAAAAGGTTATCTCTGCTTGCGTACACGCATTTCTTGGAAGCCAGCCTGCAAGAACACGACGCTCACGCATTGAAATGAGTGATCCTGCAGTCAAACATGCCTGCAGCAGGATAATTTCGGGACACTTTTCACATGCGCGCCGTGGTTCTTGAACCATAGGCGTAAAGGACATCCTCACCACTCTGCTCGAAGCACAGAACGCAATATATGTGAGATTCAAAGCCCTCATATCGAACAACTCTGGCACCGGCCGTTTCAGTACCGAAAATTCACAAAATAAACAATCCCGGCCAGCCTGTTCTTCAAGCAACAGAGCAGTGACTGAGAAAATATTCAGCTTCATCTAAATTCTCATTAAGGACATTGCATCTTCGTTTCACTCGTACATTAAAGACACGACACAAAGAACTTCCTTCGGGAGGTACCAAACCTGACTCTATCGGTGGGCAGTTACTTGGTCGCTATGGATTTCGCATCTTTCTACACCAACATCCAACGCGGCGGATTTGGCTTCCATAGTTTCCGTGTATGCTGACTCGAGCCAGCATAGCCATTTAGAGAAAGGTGCAATTGAGACTCTTTCAATGTAGTATTAAAGTGTAATAACTTCGTGTTCGAAAAGAATTGTCTGTAGAGCAACGAAACCGGTATGGGAAGGAAGATGGCACCTAATTGTGCTAATAGCTTTATGGCATCGTTAGAAATTCCCTTCGTCGCGTATTTACCCATAAAAGCAATATTGTGACACGCGGAAGAACAAGATGTTTTAATCATCGTCGGAAGAAGACGATGTTCCGGCCTTCGCGCGCTGTCTACCATCTTGTCAGCTGATATAATTATTGTAAATATTATGTAAATACACGTCTGACTAGTTTTAACCTCGTAACATTTTTGGTGGAGGTTGCGCGATCATTATCACCCCATACGCAATCACACGGGCTCTTCCGACAAGCTGCGCAACCGATGTCGCCGAGCTGGCGCCCCTCAACAGCTCCTCACCGACCGAGGGCGCTACTTTCTTTCTAAAGTTGTCAATGACATTCTACAATCGTGCGCGACATAACGCAAACTTGCTACTGCTTACCATCCAGAAACGAACGGTCTAACCGAGCGCCTTAACCGCACCCTTACTGACACGTATGTATGTCCATGTATGTCATACATACACGTCCATGCATGTCTCCGGTGACCATCGCGACAGGGACGTTGCGCTGCCGTTCGTTACTTTCACCTATAATTCGTCTAGCCATGATACCGCAGGCTCCATTCTTCCTCTTGTTTGGCCGCGACCCTACGTTACCTTTATACACCGTTCTGCATGCTAGTCTGAATTGTACATCCGAGTACGCCCGTGAAGCCATCCTCAAAGCACAAGAGGCTCGCCATATTGCCCAACATTCACTTGTGGAGTTGTAGGACAATCAGCGGCGCTTATATGACGCCCGCCATCGTGACGTGGATTACACACCGCGCACCCTGGTTCTCCTTTGGTCGCCGTCGCGACGCGTTGGCCTCTCGAAGAAGTTACTCACGCTACTCTGGCCCTTACCGTGTCTTGCGTCAAGTAACTCACGTCACGTAAAAAATCGCCCCTCTTGAGTCAACCGTGGCTCAGCATCGCTCCGACGTGGTCCACGTGACGCATCTTAAGTTGTATCACTCGCCCGCCTCCTAACCAGCACCGAGCCGGTGCTTCAGCCGCCGGGGGTCATGTGACACGCTGACAAAGAAAATGTTTTAATCATCGTCAGAAGAAGACGATGTTCTGGCCTTCGCGCGCTCTCTCCCATCTTGTCAGCTCTAATAATTGTTTTAGATATTCTGTAAATACACGTCTGCCTGTTTTTAACCCCGTAACAATATCATACAAGCTATTATTGGATGATATTTTCTTTGTGTGGGCCGCCAGCCAACACACAGCGTCTTGCTCTTCATTCCTGATTTCAATTCTCTGCACTCGTCAGTTGTCTTCATGCACAACTCCTTCAACGTTAGTGATCACTACCTCACCGTGACTTTGTCAGTGAGGGGCGGACGCGTTTATACGTCCCTTTACAAAAATCCGGGATATCCTTTGCAACATCTCCATTTCTGCATAGTAGCCAACCGTACAGCAGCAAGGCAAGCATACTGTACTCCCAGGATCACAACGACAAAAGAATCTGTGCCGAATCTCCTCAATTTGAGAGACGCGTGGTGGAGCTGAAATCCACACTTATACGCAAAAAGTATCCCCCGCAAGTAGTAATCATAGCAAATGACCATGCCAGTGGATTAGATTTAGCACACATATTGGAAGCAATGGTGTGGAAGACCCATACGCAATCAGATGTGAACTTGGTCGTCACAAACACCAGTGGTGCTCCACGGGCGAATGCCAGTCTTACCGGCGGTTTTAAAATATTGAAACCGAGAAGCACACTTGCTAATATCAGCGGACAACTCGTATAGTATGCAGAAGAAACAGAAATTTTAGCGATTTGTTAGTCAGGGTGAATGCGCAGAAGAACAACGCGTCCAAGGGTTGTCGACCGTGTGGAAAAGCTCGCTGCAAGGTTTGTCGTCACATGACAGCTACAGACACAGCAGAGGCATCGAACTCGTTCTCGGTATTTAAATTAATAAAAATCTTGACTATAGTTCTAGGAAGGTCATGTACAAAATTTGATGCAAGGTGTTAAGCAGGAATATGTTGCAAAAACCGACCCATTTCCCCTGTGTTTCAGCCGCCGCGCGCATGTGAAAAATCTCCAAGATTACCATTCCCCAGGGGCGTTCGCCTGCCAAATCACTCCTTTGAGCGCGTGAGCGTCATTTCCATGCAGTCAGGTTTCCAACACACCCATGCAACACGAGCAGAGCAAATTTTTTTCATCCAATAATTTTGACATGCTCTAAAGGAACTGATGACAGTCCGGGTGGGTTGACGTGCTTCCGGGATATACACTGAGAGTGGCGAGAATGGATACTGTGTTCTGTTCTATAAGTAGGACGCTGGTCACCGCTACCCGTGTCCTCGGCGTGCGCCTCGGGGACCAACGGAAAAATAATAAATTCAGTGTCCTCCACGTTGCCACTTAAGTAGTCATTTTGAGTGACTAATGATCCTCTCTAGGATTCCCCACGAGCTGACATGGTGTCAATTGTCCAGTAAACGTTCGAAAGGCGCACCACAGGGACCCCCTAACTTGGCTTCCAACTTGGCTCCATAAGGCTTTACGCCCGAGGACATACTCACTTTGCGAACCCGGAGTAAATATTCTTTCCATATGTTTTTTTTTCCCGCAATTCAGCTGGACGAACGGACCGCGCCTCGTATATATTGCGGCACTGTGTTACTTTCCATAAGTCGCTGCTTTTCCGTCTGCCTTACGGTATCATTCTCTATTGTGCCCCCATTGCCTTATTCAACTTGCCCTCTCTCCCGCTAAAGGCGATACACGCGCTGCTGCAGCGCAGAGGCCGTTTTCTGCCTCCCTGCCTCGTGTCGACGGAAAGCTGATGTTCGGCCTTCCTAATTTATTTATTTATTTATTTATTTCACGTACTTTCAAGGCCCGAAGGCGTTACAGAAAGGAGTGGAGTCAAAACAAGAAGTAATGCAGTAAAAAAATACAAACAAAAAAGTATTAACAAAAATACTAACAAAAGGCATTCTGAACGGCGGTCTTGAAGTTAGTAGGGTCGGTGATGAGTGCGATTGAGGCGGGAAGGCGATTCCAGTCCGTGCTCGTCCTGGGGATGAATGAGTCACTGTACCGGTTAGTACGGCACAATGGCACCCCGATTTTAAGGCTGTGGTCAGTGCGGGCAGAAATATAAGACGGAGGGGCAAGAAGGGTCTCTTTTAACAGGGGGTTAAAGTGAAAAACTTTGTGAAAAAGGGAGAGACGGGAAGATTTGCGGCGTGACGAAAGATCAGGTAAGTTACGAGTTCGTTTCATTGAAGAAATACTTGCATAGCGAGAATAATTAGATAATACAAAGCGTGCACTGCGATTTTGAATACTTTCAAGAGTAGAAACTAATGAAGACTGAGTCGGATCCCAAATGGCTGAAGCATACTCCAATTTGGTGCGAACTAAAGTTTTATAAAGAGTTAGCTTCAGGGAAGAAGGGGCAGAGCTAAAATTACGGCGTAAGTAACCAAGCATGCTATTAGCGTTTTTAGTAACATAGTCAATATGCGAGTGCCAAGAAAGGTTATTTGATATGTGAAGGCCCTGCATTCTTGCCAATAAGGCTGCTTTAAGTCTCTCGAAGTGACTAATAGGAGCCGATCTTTCACAACTGTCCACTTCGGTTTGATACACGTGAGAACGACTGTGCATGCAGTCTGCTGCCTTCGCTATTAATGCCGAAGTGTCGTTTATTTGTCTAGTGAAGCTTGTATTTCCTCACTCGTGTCGGCGTAGGTGTATAAAAAAATTCAAGGCACGCGAAAATAAATATTGCGTGTTGAGCTGTGGATTTTAACCACCGACCTCCGGTTTGCAAAACCACCACGCTAACCAATTCAGCTACGGTCGGTTCATCATACGCGCACTTTATAACGGCGTTTTATATGCATGAGGAAGTAGAGGCAGCACAAGTAGCAAGCCAGTTACAGGCGTCCCCTCCTTCCGGAGGAGGGAAAGGGTGTGAAAGCGTGTTCGATTGCCTCATACCTGCCATTTCATTTTTAAAAAAATGGTTTAAAGGTATTGAAAAGTTCGGCGGCGGTGCACAAGCAGTGCAAATCGTAACACACCTTCTGCCTTTGCAGCTCGCTGTCCTTAGCTCGACTCACGGAAAACCGCCCTTATCAATCTCGTGGACGGACGCCCCGCTGCAAGCTTGGTCACCGTGGTCCTGCGCCTGCGCTTGGATCATCACGTGGCCGCCACGCCAGCTGGTCGTGAGAGACGCATAAAAGGACGGCTTCACCGAGTGGGCCACGCAGTTCGGCGGCCGTGCACAAGCAGTGCAAATCGTAACACACCTTCTGCCTTTGCAGCTCGCTGTCCTTAGCTCGACTCACGGAAAACCGCCCTTATCAACCTCGTGGACGGACGCCCCGCTGCAAGCTTGGTCACCATGGTCCTGCGCCTGAGCTTGGATCATCACGTGGCCGCGACGCCAGCTGGTCGTGAGAGACGCATAAAAGGACGGCTTCACCGAGTGGTCCACGCAGTTCGGCGGCGGTGCACAAGCAGTGCAAATCGTAACACACCTTCTGCCTTTGCAGGTGAGAATTGGTGTTACTTGCTTTTAAATTTGCTTCTGTTCTTGTGCACTGCTGCCGAACACAGCGTGAAGTGTATTTGTTTTGCGTGAAGTGTATTTCCTTTGCTAATGGGGAAAGACTCCGCAAAGAATGCCGGAAAAGATGCAGAGAAGGACACAACTGACACAAAAGATCTTGCAGAGCTGTCAAAAGCGTTTGAAAACTTCAAACGTGATTTCAGAGGTCAGATGAGGGAAATTAAAGACAGCATAACTTTTTGCTCTGATACTTGCAGTGAGGTGAAAGATGCAGCCATTGATATTAAGAATATGAGAACTGAAATGCAAGAACTTATCAGGCAAAACATGGAACTAAAAGCAGAAAACAAGAAACTGGCACAAAAATGCGATGAGCTGGAGCAGTATCAGCGCCTAAACAATCTTGAGATAAAAGGTGCCCCGGTGGGAAATGATCCAGTGACAGTTGTAACAAAGATAGGGGAAGCTGTCGGCACGACGATTGATCCGGCTGACATCGACACATGCCACTGGATTCACACCCCTAAACCAGGTGTGCAGAAGATAATCGTTCGTTTTGTCAAAAGAACAAAACGTGACGATATTCTGGCGAAGTGTAGAAAGAAAAGGCTGGATAGCTCTGTGTTTGGGGATAAGAAGAAAATGCCCATTTTTGTAAATGAGCATTTGACTCAGAGGGGCAAGGCTTTGCTTGCAGCGGCAATACAGAAAAAGAAAGAAACTGGCTGGAAATTTGTCTGGACATCTGGTGGCAAAGTGCTAGCACGCAAAGATGAAGGTTCACGAGTGATACACATTGCGGATGAGGCAAGCCTGACTAAAATAGGGAATTGAACATGCAATGCGAAATACGAAATTGAAAATGGTTTATTATGTCTGATCCTTTTAATAACCGAAAGTATTATGATGTTGCAGAATTTAATAGCGAATTCCACTCTAGCAAGAACTTGTTTTCGACATTACATATAAATTGTAGAAGTATAAAAAGAAAAGTCGATGATATTGCTGTTTTTCTACAGTCTCTATCAATTGGGTTTGATGTGCTGGTTTTCTCAGAAACATGGATCACTTGTAAAGAAGATGCACCGTTCCTTCCAGGTTATCGAAATGAAATCCTTTGTCGTCAACAACAAAAAGGTGGAGGTCTTGCTATTTATTTTAAGGCTGCGCTTTCTTGTGAATTGCTTGATAAATATTCTGTCATGAATGATGATATTGAATGCATGACTATGTGTATTGGGCCATATTTAGTAGTTGGTGTATATAGGCCACCCCGTGGCCACAAAAAGAAATTTATTCAGTTCCTTGACGTTTTGTTATCAACTGTTCTCTGGAATACTCCTTGCATATTTATGGGCGATATAAATATTGACCTCTGCTCCAATGATCCCTATGCGAAAGAATTTGAAACGCTTTTGCTTACATATGGAAGTGCAAATTTTATAACATTACCCACTAGGATTACATCAGTAAGCGCTACGCTGCTTGATATATGTGCTTCAAATTTAAGTTCGCAGAATATAAAAACCGGGGTTTTTTCGTATGACATCAGTGATCATATGCCCATCTTCTTTCTGGTATTATCTATTTCTCGCCTTTGCATACCAAAAACCCAGACATTTCTACATCGAACTAAAAACAGCAAAACTCGGGAAAATTTTTTTCACTTAGTTCAGAACCTAGATTGGAGCACTGTTTATAGGCAAAATAACCCTGATGAAGCTTATAACGCCTTCCTAAAGCTGTTGCGTGCTAGTTATGATGCAGCATTTCCACTTCATGAGTTCTCACGTGATATAAATAAAAAATGCAGAAAGCCTTGGATAAATTCTGATCTTTACAGGCGCATTAAAATAAAGAATAAGTTGTACCACGATTTCATCCACTCGAGAAAGACCGACGCTTTCACTAAATATAAGGCATATAGAAATGTTTTAACTTCAGACATAAGGAAGGCTAAAACGAACTACTATGAAAAGTTATTTGAAAAAATTTACAACAATCAGAGGAAATTATGGGAAGTCGTAAATGGGCTTACGAACAGGAGTAAAGGCTGTCATAGGACACAGGACCTAACAATTAATGGCGAAACATTCAACGACGAAAGTTTGGCCAATGTCATGAACGAACACTTCATAAACGCGGGCTCCTATGTTGCAACCGATGGAAATGCGGAAAGTGGCCCAACTGCTGATAGGTCTACTGTACCTTATTCTATTTTTTTGGTTCCCACAGATCCGGTCGAAGTAGAAAACTTAATCAGAAAGCTTAAAAATAATGTTGCATCAGGTATTGATGAAATAGGTTCTGCTGAGTTAAAATTGCTATCACCATTGATATGTGATGTATTGGCCTATATTATCAACCTCACCCTCACTGCCGGTGTATTTCCGGAACAGTTAAAGGTGGCAAAAGTCACTGCAGTACATAAAGGTGGTGATATCAATAGTTTGGCAAATTATCGACCAATATCTGTGCTTCCAACAATATCAACAATATTTGAAGGAGTAATTTACAGTAGACTTGCATCCTTTTTTGATAAACATCAAATAATAACAAAGAGTCAATATGGTTTTCAAAAAAATAAGTCGACGGAGCAAGCTCTATTATATATCAAGGATAAGATAATCGATCATATGGAAAAGAAAAAATACACACTTGGGCTCTTTCTTGATCTTCAAAAAGCATTCGACTCCATACAATTCCAACTGTTAATTCAGAAATTATCGAGGTATGGAGTGCGTGGAGTCGCACTTCAACTCTTTAAAAGTTACCTTGAAGATCGCTATCAATTCGTGCAAATTAATAACACAATGTCTAAAAAGATAAAATTAAACCAAGGAGTCCCCCAAGGGTCCATATTGGGGCCACTATTGTTCCTTGCTTATATAAATGATATTGTAGAAATTCCTGATTCCCCTGAGCTTATTATGTACGCTGATGATACAAACGTTTTCTTTTCATCAGACAATTTATTATCACTTGAAGTCAGTGTAAATAACTATTTAGGGCATCTTTCAGAATGGTTAAGGCAAAATAAGCTACGCTTAAATGCCAAAAAAACAACCTATATGATATTCCGACCTATAAACAAGCCTATAAGTAAAATACGTGTCATATTTGAAGGAAATTGTATTACACACGTTAGGGAACAAAAATTTCTTGGTTTGTGGTTTCAGGAGGAATTAAACTGGAATACACATGTAAATCACCTGATTACCGCATTAGCGCGAATAGTTGGTTGTTTTCACAAAACAGTACACTTAATCCCATTAAGGTTAAAACTAAATATGTACTATGCACTCTTTCATTCTAAGGTAACTTATGGGATATTAGTCTGGGGAACAACATCGCAAAGAAATTACCATAGACTTGTTACCATGCAGAAGAAAATATTGCGCTGTTTCGAAAAGTACAGGGGAAAATTACAAGATCTGCCAACTGCTCCACTGTTCATAAAACATTCCATGCTCAGGGTTGATCAGTTATACTATTTTAAATTGCTCCAAGTAATTCAACAAAATAAATTATATGAACAAAGCCGCATCGAAAAACCATACTACTGTTTACGAGAACAAAGGATACGAGCACCTAAAGTAAGAACTAATTATGGAAAACAAAGTGCTGCGTACCAGACACATCATGTTTTGAATATCCTTGCAGATAGATTGAACTTTAAGCGCAGTAGTGCTGCATTTAAAAAACAAGCAAAGAACTTGTTAATTACCACATGTATACAGTATAAACATTAACCTGTGAATTCTCATGCCTCGACCAATGCTTAAATCATTCAAGAATTAGTATTTTGAGTGTTTCCATGTATAATGAAATTTCATTGTATCCTCATGCATTCTTATTTTCAAATTTCTTGAATTTATTTTGTGTAACTATATATTATGGCGTGCGTGCGACCTCTTCTGTATGATTATTTAGAGATGTTATATAAATATTTCTCTTGTTTATGTGATTTGTTATGTGTACTCTTGCAAGTAGCTAGTTGTCCATTTTCCTGAAACTGCTGTACTGCAATCCCTTTTTTTTTCTTTTTTTGACTGTTGAACTCGAAGCGTATGAGCTGCCACGAACTGCGGAGGGACAGGGACCTTTGTCAGGCTTGTTTGCCTTTAGCCCCTGCCCCTTCAGTGAGCTTTGTATACTGCTTACTGTAAATAAAAACCCTTACCTTACTTTTATCAATGTGAACAAATGACATTGAAAGCATATTGTCGAATTTTTGAAGCATTATTGAGGAAGTTAAGTTTTGATAATTAGCCCAGGACATATTGCCCAAACATCATTGGAGCTGTTGTAAAGTGTCGTCAGCCGCAATCACTTCTGATATCTTTTCTCTTGGTCTCCCCTCTGTGTTTCGTAAATATATATATATATATATATATATATGTGTGTGCGTGTGCGTGTGTGGTGTGTGCGTGTGTGTGTGTGTGTGTGTGATTTGAGGCGCCAGCAATGAACGTTCATGCTCCACCCTTCGAACTACGTGCTGTTGTATTCAGTAGACATGCACCGTATGTCGTTAGGATATAACAGTGGCGGCGAGGACAGTTACAACCCTCGAAGTAAAAGATGAATTAGGCCAGGATGTTAAAGCCGGAAACTGTGGCCGCGGCAATATTGACCGGAGTACGATGAGGCACCGGAGTGTGAGGACCAGTGTGAAAACTGGAAGGGCTACATCACGAAGGGGGAAACTCATTTCATGGCAACTGGCGTCAGCTACTTGGTAAGGAAGAAGCCTTGCTCGTAGCAGCATCATGAACGCGCAACGTGCAAGTGCTCTCAGGACACTTTGCACCGAGGAAGCCAAACTCGCTGGCGTGCAAGGAAGCTGTCAAAATTTTTGATGACTGCTTCGACCCCAATAGTCATGAGATGATTGGGAGCTACTGTCTCTTCAATCACTGCCAGCTGTAAGGCGAGCGTAATTAACAGTTCATCGTTGATTCGCTTGATTGCGGATGGCGGTAATTGCGGTGGCATGCTAGAGCGGATGCATCGCGACAAGATCGTCTGTGGAATGAGGTCAAGCGCTCTGCAGAAGCAGCCATTAGCAAAAACGGACTTGACGTTGAGGGATGCTGAAGCGATTGCCATATCAGCGGAGTAGCTGAAAACGATCCAACGTGACCTCGTACCCATGCACAAGGCCGACGCACGACAAGCGTATGATGATGAACCAATGTGAGAATGCCGCCATTGCGGAAGTGTAACACACAACAGAAACGCTTGCGGCTGGGCGATAGGGAGGTGTTGCCGCTACGGTACACATGGCCATCGGGTAAAGATGTGCCAAAGAGACGTGCGGTAAGTACGCCCAAAAGCACGTTAAGAATGCGTGCAAGGACAAACGATTGCAGTAAGAGCGGATGTCAATGAGGAAAACGGAGAAGATGCCCACATTTTGACATTACCCGCAACCTCGAAAGGTGAGCCACCACCACATATTCTCTGTACTTTCACATGCTGTGGCATTGGCGTACCTATGATTGCGGACACCGGTTCACCCGTCCGTGTTCCGTTCAAAGAGGTTTTCGAGAAAGACGTTGAGCAGTGGCCGCGACTACAAATGGCATGCATCAAACTGCCCTGTTATCTTGGAGAACTGCCCGTATTAGGGAAATTGAGTAAGCCGGTGTCCTATAAGGTAAGTGGGCCAAAAGTTATTTGATCGTTCTAAACTATTCAGGAGGGAGCCTCTGCGGACGAGAGTTGATTGCCAAGTTCAGTGACGCAGTATTGTCGATGTTCAACGTATCGGTGCAACAAGGTCCTGGTACAGGAAGCAGCCGTACCCCTGCCATGGATGCCGTCCTGTCAGAGCTCAAATAAGTCATAGGCGCCGAGCGGAGGTTAATCGACGGACACTCTGTCCATCTGAAGCTTCCAAAGACATTGGTATGCTCGTAATACTTGGAGTACTGTCACCTGTAACGCAAACCCGAGTAGGCTACTCTTATTGTGCCTGTAGTAAAGAAAAGCGGCATGGTTAGAATCTGTCGATTTTGAGGTGAGCTTGAATCGCCTCTGTGACCTAAAGCAGTACCCATTGCCAGCCATTGATGACATTTTTGCATGCCTGAATGGGGGGGGGGGGGGACGTCTGTTTCACCATGCAGTATTTAAGAAATGCGTATAATCAGGTTCCCCTCGATGAGGACTCAAGGAAGTTGTGCGTAATCAATACACACCCTCGTTTGGTTTCTTACAGCAGACTGTCGTTCGGCATAGCTTCCGCGTCTGCTATCTTCCCGCAGATAATAGAAAGACTTCTACAGGATCTGACAAGTGTTCAAGCTTACCACGAAGACCTCTTGGTATCAGAAAAACTTGGTAGCGCTGACAAGTAATGACAAGTGCTGCAGCGTTCGCGTGAGCCTGGAGTGAAGATCAGACTTTATAAGTGCAGCTTTCGCTAAAAAGCAGTGACGTATCTTGGTCATAAAATTGATCGTGAACGTCTGCAACCAATCGAGAAGCATGTTGAAGCAATCGCGTGAGCCCCCAATCCAAATAATGTTCAGCAAATGCGGTCTTCACTGGACATGATTACATTCGAAGTTTTTGCCGAACTTGTCTTCGGCATTTCGACCGCTCTACAAGTTATTATAGAAAAGTACACGCTGCTTCGGGGGACACACGCAATGAGCAGCTTTTAGTGAAGCAAGAAAATCCCTTCAGTAAGCGGCTTTGCTGGCTCACTATAATCCCAGGAGACCCCTCAAGCTACAGTGTGATAATTCGCACTACATAATAGGTGCCGTGCTTTTCATACAGTTGGAACGATCAACAAACCTGTCGGTTTCCGTTCTAGAATATTAACAAGGGCTGAGAAGAATTATTCCCAGCTTAAGAGAGAAGCCTTTCTTCTAGCCTTCGGAGGGCCCAAATTCCGTGATTACCTCGCACGCGGAGAAATCGTATTACTTACCGACTACCAGCCATTCGTGGGCCCGCTGAAGGCGGATCGACGAGCTCCAGCATTGACGGCCACCAGAATACAGGACTGGGCGCCGTACCTAGGCAGATTCCGCTGTCAGCTTTAACACACTTCTGGTAAAGAACTGCTCAACCTCGACGCCCTTAGTAGGCTGTCGCAAGAAATGTCTCAGCTGAAGCCACCAGAAGTGAACCCACCCGACTTTCTGCTAGCCTTGACTCGGCTCGATGAGGTAGCTGTGTCGGTGGAGGATCTAAGGCAGTTAATTGCAGATGACCCTTCTCTGATTCAAGTTATTCGATTCACTTAGAATGGTTGGCCATCCTGCGTAAAAGGCTTGAACACAAGTATCCCACCCTTTTTGACAAGAAATTGGAGCAGTCATTCCCTCACCGTTTTTTGTACACGGGCAGTCGAGTAGTATTTCCAATGAAGGCCCGACATCGCGTCTTGCACCTTTTGCATGAGACGCACCAAGGATTGTCCGCTAGGAAGGCGTTTGCTAGATGGCCATTCTAGTGGACAGAACTAAATCGCGAAAAAGAGGGAGTGACAACTTCACGTAAGAATTGTTTTCAAAACCTGCTACGCGAGCTACAGCAACGAGGACATTCTGGCCCGCTACTGCTGAAATATCTGCTAGCGTGCATATCGATTTTGCTAGCCCTATTGCAAGCATCATCATACTCGTTGTCGTGGATGCATAAAGTAAGAGGATTGAAGCTGTGCCACTCCGACAAGCCAACATTTCTTGCGCAATCAACTGCCCGCGCGGTATATTCTGTAGATTCAGTGCGCCACTAACCGTTATCTCGGATAATGGAGCGAAGTTTACCGGTAGAGAGTTGGCTACTTTCATTCAGAGTAACACCATAACGCATCTGCGCACAGCTGTATAGCACCGTCAGTCAAACGGTCCAGCAGAAAGGGCAGCCAGGACAATTAAGGACGACCTCAACAAGCTTGGTGAAAGGCGATTAGGAGATAAGGTAAACAGGCTGCTTTTCAATTGCAGAACAACGCCTAAGACCTCTGAAAAATCGGCGTCAGAGCTGCTGTTCTACCCGCCGTGGTTGCTCAGTGGCTATGGTGTTGGGCTGCTGAGCACGAGGTCGCGGGATCGAATCCCGGCCACGGCGGCCGCATTTCGATGGGGGCGAAATGCGAAAACACCCGTGTGCTTAGATTTAGGTGCACGTTAAAGAACCCCAGGTGGTCGAAATTTCCGGTGTCTTCCACTACGGCGTGCCTCATAATCAGAAAGTGGTTTTGGCACGTAAAACCCGATAATTTAGAGCTGCTGTCCTGCTAGAACATTTGATCCCGTTTATATACATGTTTTCCTTCTGTACACGCAGAGCCATTCAACGAAACAGAAGAGTGGCCACTGTCATTGCCTGAAGCTGCCGTGTACGCCAGCAACTTCGGAACGGGTGAGAAATGGACGCCAGGACTTGTACAGTCTACAAGTTATCGCATGGTTAGCATACAAAGACGGGACCAATTTGTAAGGCATGCTAACCAAGTGCCGAAACTGGAAGATGCGACGCCAACACTAGGTAAAGATCAAGAACCGGCAAATCGAGCATCAAGTACTGGTACCCGTAGCGACTACCCACAATCGCCGAAACCGTCAGCTGAACAAGGAGGCATAACAGAACCTGAGCATGAAGTTTAGCCGCAAGTCTCGGAGACCAACGGTGAACCCGACAGAAAACCCCAAGCCTTGCGGCACTCTACACGCCAAGGAAAGGCAGTACAGCTACTTCAGTATTAAACAAGGAGAGATCTGAAGTGACATCAGCCGCAATCACTCTCTTGCAAGTGCTGACGGCGCGTGCGTTTTCGTTTGATGTACTTTTCCTTGTCCTCCCTTCTCTCCCTTTCGAACAAACTCCGAGACGGAAGTCATTAACGTTCATGTTCCAACCTTCGAACTTCATGCTGTCGTATTCAGTAGAAACGCCGCGTGCGTCGTAATGATGTAACAGGGGCCTTTGAATATGTAAGATCACTGGTGTATTGTTGGAACCATGTTGCATTTCAATATTGATAGCCCGTTGAAGCATTGTTGAAGATGTATCGTTTGTCAATATGGAAAGTACATTGAAGCGTTGTTGCAGATATGTTGAGTCTCAACATTGAAAGCGCATTGAAATATAGTTGGAACATGTTGTATGCCAATATTGAAAACCCACTGAAATATTGCTGGAGCTCTGTTGAACGTCAACACTCATATGCGGAGAACCCTTCATTCCCCGAGTGGGTATATAGCAGTGTATAAAACTGCACCTTTTTTAAAATACTGTTGAGCTATGTCGTGTAGCATAAAATTATCTTTGATGTCACATTGTTATGTTTGCTATGAAAGGATAGGAGAAAGTAGGATACAGGCGCTTCTCTATTGCTGACCTGCGGAGCCTTGTGCTTAAAAGCATGATCTTAGATTGCATGTAAGAAACCATATTGTACAGCTGCTAGCAGGACCGGTGTGCCAGTTTTTCAATGGATAAATCAATGGTCATTCACGAAATGAACAGTGCATAAATGATGCAGAGAGAAACTATTTTCTAGGGGAAGTGTTTATTTGCGACCAAACATCTCTGTAAATACAAATCTATTGCCATGTACAAACTTCCTGCAGCTTGACACCATAACAAAATTGAATACTGACAGATGTCTGTGTGGCCCTCAAGTGAAACACATTTCCCCAAAGTAATAAATATTATGTATATAAATACCCAAATAAAGAAATGTACAAGCAGTCTGACATGACACTAAATAAGAACACTCAAAAATCTACTTCCTTTCTTTATAAGGTATTATTATAACAATAGCAAGATTCGCTTGAGCCCACAGTAGACACTGAGACACGGATTTACAGAGGGGTTGTCTAAGTTTTATGTAATTTTCTAACGACTGGCTGTTGCAGCTAACCTCGATCTAGATAATTCTAGATCGAGCTGAGTTATACAGGGCCAGACATTACTTGCAGGAGAAATAAAGACATAATAAGCTAATTAACATTTATTAATTCCTAATAAGGTTTTAGCAACTGCACCCGGTGATTTTACAAGGTATATGCACTTAGAATGAATTTCTAGAATGACAGCAGTGACAAGATACATGTCACCAAAGGGGCCGTAAAAATCCACTGTTGTTCCACTTACTTTTCCTAACAATGCGGCCTATTCGTTGAAGCACGAAAGTAACTGGAATGTCAATGTATTTCGTCTAATATTTCTGAGAAACTCTCGAAACTGGTGTCATCCTTGTAATGAATTTCAAATCTTTAGAGCTAACTGGCTGCTATTTGTAAACTGCAATATGTGTCGTAATGTTGTCGTGAAATAATAAATGCGAAAATTAATTAAATATCCGTTTACATTTCCTGTTCTAGTAAAGTCCATCTCTGATTTATCCAGCTAAAGAACAAGAATTATGCTACCTGGCATAGACAATATAAAGAAAAATCTGTAAAAGTGAAAAAGGATCACTGTACAATCCTTATTTTTTGGTTGGCTGGTGCTTGCCAATTTAAGTAAATATTATAAATTGTTTCGGCATGAAAGCAGACCCACGAGTGTAAAATGATGTATATTTACAACGGAGGTATATGGCGTTCAGGCAACTGCCAGACTTCGTCTTCCTCTAGACCAATTCAACTTCTTCCTTCTCTTTACCGTAACATCACCCTCCCAGCGGAGTAGCTCCGTCCCGGGGCAAGTTATAGAGCCTCACTTAATGGGGGGACATAGGGCTTGAGCCTGACGGCGTGAACAACATCGCTAGTGACGTTGGGAGGCACTGAAGGCTTACCGACTGGGGCGATCTCGTATGTCACGTCGGACAGTTGGCGTAAGATCTGGTATGGACCAGAATAACGGGAGAGTAGTTTTTCCGACAAGCCGACGCGACGTGAAGGCGTCCAGAGAAGGACAAGGGAACCAGGTGAAAAATGGGAGTCTCTGTACCGAAGGTCGTAGCGTCGCTTTTGAGAAGCTTGCGAGACTGTGAGGCGACGACGGGCGACTTCTCGGGCCTGGTAGCCTAAGTCAATAGCATCGCGAGCGTAGCCAGTGCTGGGTGATTGTACTGCGGAAGGTAGTAATGTGTCAAATGGCAAGGTGGGGTCGCGGCCATTCAACAGGTAAAATGGTGAAACTCCGGGAGTGCCGTGATGGGACGAGTTGTATGCGAAAGTGATGTACGCTAAAGCGGGGTCCCAGTCACGGTGATCGTCGGAAACGTACACGGCTAGCACTTCAGTTAGCGTGGGGTTGAGTCGCTCGGTGAGGCCGTTCGTTTGAGGGTGGTACGCGGTAGCAATCTGGTGTTCTGAAGAACAGGAGTGAAGACGACCTTCGATAGAAAGTAGCGGCCGCGATCCCTCAACAACTGGCGATGGGCGCTGTGGTGCAGGATGACGTCGTAGTTTATTGCGCTGTACCGATTGTTGCATGATCCAGTTGTGCTTTCTGTTATGACAACCTTTCCGCCCAGTAAAAAATCCGATAGATCGATCTTGTTGAACCCACAGCGTTCGTCACGCTCCTTCAGGATTTCTTGTGGGTGCTCTTCCAACAGTTTTGTTTCAGAACAGCCTGTGGGCACGCTTCCCACACCAATAAGATTCTTGAATGTCCCTCAGGACGCTCGATGGACACGCTTCGCACACCAATAAGATTCTTGAACGTTACTAAAGCCTGCCATAGGCGAGCCTCCGACAGCAATATGCTTGTTGGATTTCCCTCAAGGCCTTCTAAGGGCGCACTTCCCGCAGCAACAAGATTCCTGAAGTTCCCTCATGCTTATAGGTGACCCTCCAGAAGAAATACTGTTTTTGAACATGTCACTTCAAGACCCCTTCCAACAACAATACGACTTCGGAATCATATACGTGCCTCGTATATGCTGAAAACGTTTGGGCTACTTAAGTACGTTTCACAAACAAACTAGTAGGCAGACCACTTAACGTTGTCATAAATAGGCCGAAAACGAAGTGACCGACGAATGCGAGTCCTCGCATCGTGCGGGCTTCAGCGAACTTCCATGTCATTCAGCCGTTCATCAACAGCGCAATTTCTTCCGCGTATATTTATACTTTCTCATGCTCGGAAAGAATTGAACCATTCCTCGAGAGTTGTAATGGACAAACTTGGAACAGGCTTTTTACGTTCAGTTACCCGCCGTGGTAGCTCAGTGGCTATGGTGTTGGGATGCTGAGCATGAGGTTGCGGGATTGAATCCCGGCCACGGCGGCCGCATTTCGATGGGGGCGAAATGCGAAAGCACCCGTGTACTTAGATTTAGGTGCATGTTAAGGAACCCCAGGTGGTCGAAATTTCCGGAGGCCTCTACTGCGGCGTGCCTCATAATCAGAAAGTGGTTTTGGCACGTAAACCCCGGTAGATAATTTTTTTTTACGTTCAGTGAAGGTTATTTATGCAACGCAGTCAACGAGTTACATACAAATACAAGACAAATGCCTTTATTTCCATAAACGTACAATTTATGGGGGGATTTAAGGAAAAAGTTGCTCGCAGCAACTTGGTGTTCGTACGTGTTCGTACGTGCACGCCACCAGCGGATTTGAACCGACAACTGCTTTTATGATTCAGATTGCAGTCGTAGCGATTTGATATAGACCACATTTTCCTTCGCACAATGAAAGCGGGAAGCGGCGGCGAGGTGCCTTGCGCATGTCGCTGTTTCCGCGAAAGCTGCCGCCACATCGCACTCGATCGCCAAGGTGCTTCCCTGAATGAAATGTGGCTGTGTAGACGCCTGTATTTGTGCGCAATGTTATGCTGGCACACTTAGCTTTTCAGATACAGTGGTTCCTTTTTATTATACGCTAAACAGTCAGCAAGCGACGGCCATTCGACACAGCAGCCTCGCTCGGCAAAAATGACTGCGCTCGTGAAAACCACTTCGATCTGAATGTTAAATTTCGACTTGATCGAGCACGCTAATCTACAACGCAGAGCTACTATAGATTGCATGGCTTGGATGTCTCTCTCACGGTATCGCGCAAGAAACTTAGGTGAACGAGGTTATTTTATTCGCGCATTTGCTTGGACTTTCCGATTGCGTAACACTGCTGATGTGCAGATTCGTTGACGATCTCAGCAGGCGCCAAATGCGTGAGGTAGCTGTGCCATTCCCAGGACGCACTGCTCGAACGACTACGGCGATAATCGTACCTTTGCGATACCGACTTTTCAAATAAAGTGTTTTCGAAGTTTTCGTCGTTTACTTGTATTGTACGGTACCTATACGTGCGAACTGTAGCCAGCGAAGCGTGAACGCACTTAATTACGCTTAACAACTTGGTAGTGGCGTATCTAGGTCGTCTGGCACCCGGGGCCCATAGATCACCAGTACAACCACCTTAGAGCTTCCCCTTTTCGCTTTCGTTCCCAAAGATCTCTAATGTAGTAGTTATACAGGCTGTTTTGTTTTCCGCACCAAATAGCACAGGGTGGTGCACTGATAAAATGTGATAGGCGCATTTGCACATCTGCTGCCAGACTATGAGGATTGGCAGCCAATACAGATAAAGTTTTAATTAGCAATTTTAGAGTCGGTATTACTTTTGCAAAATTGAAGTTCGGCAATCATATGTAGCCCAACAACAACGTCACAAAAGTCGTCGTAGCTATACTACGGCATGCAGTGCTGTGGCTGTCACCATCCCTGAACCAACACAAAAATTAAATAGCGTGTCAGTGACGCTGATCTCCCCACCCTATCAGAAAACGCCACCTGCTTCCCTTGTTGAGCAGGTGCCAATGCTATGACAATCCAGAGTTCTCTTCATTCTGATCCATAAAGCCTTTCTTTATTTGCTGCTATTGGCACACGTGATCATTCGAGCTGCGGCACCGCCACAAGACTGGAAAGAAAATAGAGCACGCTCCGCGTCGATTCCTAGCGCCGTGATGCAAAAAAGTAGGAGGCCACCATGATTTTCGAGCCACCAAAAGCTTGTGCTAATGTTGGTCTGCGGTATAGCATTGGAGAGGATAGAGAGATCGACGTTACAAGTGCACTATTTATTATTCCTTTTGGCGCTGCCATATTGGGCCGCCCACAGTGCCAAAGTACTGAAGCTCCAGTCCCAAGACGATTTTGTTTAGAGAAGTTTTTGTTCAGTTCATGATATGAACTTGGGTCCTCAATTCCCGAATTGCAATGTTTCCTGTATTCCTGCTAATCAAGCCGTTATTTAAGGTATCCTTATTCATTATCTGCCATGTTCTGCATGATACCGAGTTCCTAGTGGTCGGAAAGACACATAAGCTGACAGAATGCCGGGAGATATCCTCTCAAAATTCACCTTCTTGTAAAAAAAAACAGGCCACTATATTTGTGACATGAGGTCATACAACAAGATCAACAACTACAGGAGGAGGTGGAGGAGGAAAAAAAGAAGGAAGGAAAGGTAGGAAGGAAGGTCAGCCAGGTGCACGTCCAGTTTGCTACCCTAGACAGACAAAGGTGTTTAAGGGAAAAAAACAAAAGACAAGGAGTGAAAAAGGTACTATCAATGTGAATACGTTCAATGTCCATAACTTCGCGCCTCTAGTCAGTCACTGAGAGCAGAGCACTTTATGAAGCATAGCAGTGCCCGCATAACTGTGTGAGCCTGCGACGCGTGGTGCCATGGTCCAAGAACCTTAGTCTCTCAATATGGTCTGCTATCCAATCAGTTGAACACAATCCGAAGAATGTCGCATTCGATCTCATAGAGATTACAAAAACGGAACCCGTGCTGGATCGTCTCTTCACATTTGTAGCAGTAACAAATCGGTATGTCGTTCATTCCAATAAGGAATGAGTAGGTTTTCTTAAAAGCCACCCCTAACCAGAGGTGGCACAGTAATGTTGCATCACGGTGGAAAACGTTCGATGGAATCTACAGCCTCAATGTAGGATTCACCCAGTGGGGATGGCAGTTGGTGATAATCCGGGTGTTCAACAAATTTTCAGTCTTGGTTTGAGCAAGTGAACGACCCATCGCAGTGTCTGTCCTTGATAAAGGTATATTAAGTGTCACGCTTTCTTTATAGTCTGAACCGACGGCATCATTAGCAAGGTCACTTCGGACGATGCCGCAGTGCCCAAGAAGGCATTGAAAGATGATATGTTCGTTTATGAGGGCTTAATGGAGTAACTCTCTGGACTAAAACGTCAGTTGTTCATGGGTCTTGCATCGTAAGGCTGACTGCAGAACTTGAAAGGCTGCCTCGGAGTCACAGAAAGTGACCCACTTTCAAGGTTTGGCATGTGCGTTGTAATTACCAGCGGCATGTGGAGCGGCAAGTTCATTTGCCGCAGACGTCGTTATATAGGACACTTTCAACGGAATTGTGACTTATAAGGCCAGGATGATAGCAGCGCCTGCAGGTGGCTGAGACAGATCAATCAGTGTAAATCTGCGCTCTTTGTTCATATATCTCGTTCAGTAATGACAGGCTCAACTGACGTAGAGCCAATGTTGATTGACGGGTCTTCTTCATAATTCCCGGAAAAGTCAGGCGTACTTGGTGGCTGTCGTAGGCACCAGAGGGATAACAGCGGTGTTGCTGCTGGGTAAAGCCGGACGGAAGGTAGCCTTGATGTGTAGCAACAAGTCTGGAAAATGTGGCTTCAGGTCCTTGTGCTGGCAAAGAAGCAATGTAGAGACTGGGTAACGTGTGCTTCAAGGTTGTCAGTCGTTATGTATGTTGGAACCAAGTAGTCTCTAGTAAGCGGCAGTGTTGCGCGAGTCGAGACATATTGTGGTAGTCCAAGACATGTCCGTAGAGCCTGGCCTTGCAAAATTTAGATGGTACGAATGTTTGTTTTACATTTGTTCGCAAAAACAGGGCAAGCTGTACAGTAAGAGCACAGAAAAAGTGCTCTGTACCGCTGCAGCCCGGACCGTACCGAAGTGCCCCGGGTTTTTTCGCACAGGAACCTCATTATACGTGCACTCAAAATTAGTCTCCGCATCAGGTAGATACAGTGGGGGCTCCATGAAAGGTCCTGGTCAATAATCACACCTGATACCCTGGCCATTGAGAGAAACAGGGTACGGTGCCAGGGGTTTGCAAGTAAACGTGATTAACGCGCATTTTTCGATGGACACACTGAAGTCTTGTTTGTGGAGATGCGAACAAGTTCGGGGGGGAGCCTGGTAAATTGTTGTTCGCACTTGAAGAAGAGTGACGGCAAAAGGCCAAAGACAAATATAAGCAAACATTGATGAATTGTCTTGGGTAAGGTTTCAACAATGTCAACCATAGTAAGGTTAAAGAGAATCGGGATCAATACCCCGCCCTGTGGGACGCCACCTTGACAATGACACAATGACGATAGATGGTTAGCTATGACTAGCAGACAGTGTTAGTAAATATCGCGAAACTGATACAAAGCTAATACAAACGATACAAAATCGATAAATTCAACACTGTATACATATTGATGATACGCAAACCATGGTGGAACATGAGTGCATCGCACGAGCGCCCAGAACATGAACTGTTTCGCCACCATTGACGCCCACTGAAGCCGCATATATGACAGACATATGTGAAGCCCCCCCCCCCCCCCTCCACCTCGCACCTGGCACCCCAGGCCCACAACCCCCCGGCGAGTGCCGTTACTACGCCACTGCAACTTAGTATTTTATTAATTGCATAAGCCCTGTCAGTGCACCTAGGCATTACATATATCCCTACTATGTTGAAACAAAGATGATTTTCGATGAAAAGTATACTCTTTGCACTGCACCAACACAATTGAGCCATAAAGCACGCATTTTAGAGCCAATAATGCAACGTTAAATATACGTGTACACAAACTATCAGGTTGTGTACACATAATACTTATGCATCTATTATACAATTAACATTTACATATACAAACCCACTGTTCTTTCATCCTAAGTATTACATGCTTCTTCTCCTTAAACACAGCTGAAATGCGTGTCAAAAGAACCATATACTTTCACTGGAACGGCAGATTTGGTTTAGATAGGTTTAGTAATAGATGTTGCCTACTCTTCATAAATGAAACTTCCGCACAATCTCGAGATAGCCAATTCAGCATTCACGAGAATCTGCACTAACCCTGTCCGATATAACAATTGTCAAGCACAATCTTCTATTAATCTATAAAACAAGGAAATACTTTAAATCCACGTTAAAGTACAGAGATATATGAATTTTAAGATTTGCACCTTGTATAATGGGAGATAATATCACTGCTGAAATATGTATCATTAACTCCAATTTCACATGATTAGCCAGTATCCACCTATTGTGTTAGAAGGAGCACAATTTCTAGCCTCATAATCAGCCTTTGCCTATTAAACTGTTTCGTTGATGTTATTCAGTGCTCATGCACTCTTTAACTTGCCCGATGTTTTCGTGTTACTTCTTTCCTGATGTGTAGCAACCATGCAACTCATTTGTCTACGGCAGCAACAAGACCTTTCCAGGCCATCTCCATAACACCCATCTAGAACCTGCATATTCAACAAAATAATATTTTGAATCTGCAGATATTTATACCTCATGCAATGTACACGTACTAAGCATTGTCAGAAGGACTGGCCATTGTCTTCGTGATCCAGTAAAAGAACCACGCAATCAAATGTGTGCACGGAGGCAGGTTGTCGGCCCATTGCAGCATGTGTGTACCTCCGCTTGGTAAAGGAATGCACTATTCGGAGCAAACAGGGGGAACTCCTAATGTGAGCATTCACAATAGCAAAAAGATTTCACGTTCACGAAATGACTCTGTCAGCACAGTTTGAATTGCTTTATTAGAATTATCATTTCTTAGGCATCAGTGTGATCGTTTCCTTAGGGGATCTCTCGAATGTATTTTACCAAATAAATTATTATTAGTGCAGCGTCTCAACACTTCTGCGTTTCCACATCAGTGTTTTTCATGCCGTACAGTGACTTATAGCTTATCACTAGGCGTGCCAATACATACCTTGGGGTAGAAAGACTACCCAGCAGTGTAACTAACAAGTTAAGATATTTGTTGTGTACAGCTGCTTTGCATAATGCACTACAAAAAATGACACATTGAAGCAGCTCACTCTTCTGAACTTTGTTTTCCTAGCAGCTAGTAACAAACGTCTAAGCAACAGACCATGGAACTATGGACCATGGCTTAATTTTCATAGCGGTATTAATTCTTAGAGGTGTAACTGAGCAACAAGAAAATTAAGAAAATAATCATTTATACCCACTGCTCAAATTCTTTACATTGTTCTTTAGAGTGCTACTCTGCTGCTAAGTTGGCACAGTCTTCAAGCTTCTCAGCCACCAGCTAAAAGAATCTTTGTCATCCTCTAGCTGTAGATTTCAATCGCTATGCAATGCCTCCTGAAAACAAAAACAAATGTTCAAAACGAGACCAGCAGTCTCAAAGAGTTAATTATGCAAAATCAGTTTCACTTGAGTTTCAGCTTCATCCATACAGGAAGAAAATAATGCTGTTCCCATGCAATGTGGAAGACGATGTAAGCCAACCTTTCTGTGCAGTTTGCGTTGATCGTCGATAATTAGCAGTGATGGTGAAGACGAATGTTTAATTTCAACATTTAGTACGACATGAGAGTGGCGAGTTCATATTAAACCTAGCGCGCACCACTGCTGTTTGTCTGCCATCGTGTTTTGCGCCATACTTCATGACCTCTGAGAGAGGGAGAGTTGAACATATCCATAACCTCACATGGGATGTCGCATCTTGGCACAACTGTTAAACTTTAATTAAATTATGGGGATGCACATGCCAAAATTCCAATCGGATTATGAGGCACGCGGTATGTTCAAACTCTGGATTAACTTTGACACGGTGGTGTTTCTTTGACATATACCAAAATCTAGGTGCACGCGCCTATTTCATTTCTGCCCGTCTAAATGCAGATGCCGCGGTCGGTAGCAGACCCGTGACCACAGCCGTGGTCACGGATTTTGCGGCTGTGACCACAGCCGTGGCCACAGCCGCAAGCTACTGCAGTGGGCAGTGAATTGTTGATTTGACGTGTGACCACTTCCGTAGTGTCGCCTTGGCTATAAAGGGCTTGGCGGCGGTCGTGGAACATCCTTTCTGCCGCAGGCGTCACGAGAACGTGATCTTTTTGGGTGAACACAGCTGGTCAATAAACCCACACATGCTACCTGAAGGCATCAATATTGCCGGATTCGAGACCCTCGTTGTGCAATAAACGAGAAGAAAGGGGGTTAACCGAGGGGCCCGATTTTTATTAGCCATATCATAAGAAGCCAAGAAACACTGACAGCAAGGACAACACAGCGGAAGTTACTTGTGCATAATAAGTGAAATAAAGAAACGAGAAATTAATGGGCATTAAAGTGGATGAAAAAACAACTTGCCCCAGGTGCGAACCGAACCTACAACCTTCGCATTTCACGAAGTGAGTGAGTCGTGGCGCTGGCTAACACTCCCAGGGTTCTACTAGGGCACCCAAGAAAGTGGATGTGGAAACGCCGCCGCTGTAGCTCAATCGGTACAGCATCGCACGCGAAATTCGAAGGTTGTGGGTTCGGTTCCCACCTGCGGCAAGTTGTTTTATCATCCACTTTATTTCCCATTATATTTATCGTTTCTTTATTCCATTTATGAAGCACAAGTAATTTCCCCTACGTTGTCCTTGGTGTCAGTGTTTGTTGGCTTCTTATTACTAATAAACATCGGACCCCTCGGTTAAACGCCTTTCTTCTCGTTTTATTTAGAGAAACGATAGCTCAACGACCTGCAGCGGAGCAGATAATCCTCCCCTTTGTCGTCACAAGCCATTTCAGTTCTTTCTACACTTTGTAGAAATTATGCTGTAGCGTTCAATGTGCTATAGTCGCCGATAGATTTCTGTAGCAATGAAGGGAAAGCTATGGAGGCACAGTACACACAAGTAACGGCACTTCTGAATAGAGTCCCGTGTTTCCAACCACGTTAGTTTAAGCCGGGGAAGAGCAAACATAAACATATTATTCGCAACAGTTAAAAAAGATAAAACACACCACTGAATGTAAAACTTCAGTATGTTGTGGCTTTTCCCTTCCGCGTCTAGGCAAATGCGAAACCGTCACACGTGAAGCTGCGTCAATATAGGATCTGTTCCGAGCAATCAGAAGCACTGTCAAACGCTGACGGACTACTTGGCGCCGTAACACATGTGCAGCAGCCTCGCGCCGGTAGCTTTCTCTTCATTGCCACAGAAAGTTGTTTCCCCGTGAACGGTCTACAAATTGTCCAGAATTGACTTTTCTCTATTGTCACTTTGACAGCCAAAAAGCAATTTATTTGGCATGTTACTTGCAAGGTACTACGTTTAATGTCTATTTGATTGATATCACGTTGAAGGTAGTAGAAACGCTGTTGTGGGCACATTATCATTGCAGACTCAGGCCGGCCTGCACTCTCGCGGCAAGCCATATTCTCACACGAACTGCTTGTCACAGCTTCTGGGTGACGAATTATTTTGTGCGCATATGTGGTTTCAAATGGGCTGGCACATTCAAATTTTCAACTTGTTTAACTTCATTAGTGTTATTATACTTCATTCTCATTGGAATAAATTGTTGTTTATATGATTTTCAGCAACCACTGCAGCTGTGGCATCAGATGACGCTTTGGAGGAGCGTGTGCAATGGCAACACGATAAAAGATTTTCCATATGTCACTGCTTGCAAAGTTCTTTTTATAGACCACTTGTCATTTGCTTCTAGAATGCTTCGAACTGGAGCCACTCGATGTGAAATATTTGCCGGAGTTTAAATTTATTGCATCATAACAATTAAAACGTCAGTAAAAATTCTGTAGGGGAGAGTTGCTACATGTCCAGTAAAAGAGAATAGTGCACTCCGGGACGACCAGAAAATGAGAGGGACGCACACAGAAGCGTTACTAGCAACGATTTTATTCACTGCCACAACACTTAACAAGTCACCATGACCACACATGTACAAACGTAATCAAAATGAACACATCAGTTACGCCAGGTAGTTAATTGACATGTGAGCTTAAAAACTGACACTCTGCAGCGTAAAGAGATAAGGATGTGTCACTGACACAGTCACCTGATTTTTTCTTTACGAGATAGGCTTCTAGTACTAATCGCGATTGCTCGCTTTTGTTTCCCCCCAGAACCAAGGTCTCATGAAAGTACGGTGCAGAATTAAACAGGGAGAGAGGTTTTAAAGGTTTCTATATACGTCGACCACTTTTAGGTGTTTTTAGCGTGTGACTCCTCCTACCTGCATACTGGTAATGAAGCGTTAAGTGTTTTAATCAATGTGGTCAAACACTAAAATTTACCAAGCAACTACCCCGCGGTAAATATTTGCAGTTCCTTGATCTTAACCTAGAGTTCGGTGAACGTCATGTTTGTTGGGTTTAAGTTCCTTGGGCCAAAAAGCATCTTTTGACTTTCAAGTGGTAGCCTTGAAGAATTGTCAAAAGCGGCGTAGCATCGGAACGCATGGAATCATATCCGAATAAATTGTGTGCGTGCAAAATGCAGGCAAGTTTTCATAATCATGTTTGCGGTCTTTCGGCAGCACGGTTCCCTATGGCGCTTTAGACAGCTGTAGCCGAAAGTCTATTACAGAGGTTCAAAATCAGAAAAACGAGAACCAGGTCTACTACAGAACGTGAAGCGTTAAGACCTGTGGTGGTGCCTTGTATACAAAGGTTTCACACAACCTTAAGAAGGTCGCAGGTAGGCATGGTGTCCCTCAGGCTTCTTCTCCTCCGATTAAGCTCGCAAAAATGTGTCCGCACAAGCGGTGATAGCCGGCGTGGTTGCCAAATTAGCACGGGTTATCGTACGTTCCTTATGCAATCGGAGTGGTTTATGTACTACCTTTATCTGGTGAAAAGACGTCCATCGCTCAGATCGGGCGATGCGTCAACGAGCGACTCAGGGAACATGCCAGGAAAGCAAACATTAATGCAAACAAAGGGACACATCTTGTGTCCCATTTGAATACCTGCTGCAATTGTGCGCCGCGGTTTGATCAGACCTTGGTTCTGAAGTGAAGTAGAATCGAGCAAGCGCAATTAGTACTGGAAGCTTATCACATTAAGAAAAAAGCCGATGACTGTGTCAGTGATGCATCCTGATTTGTTACACTGCAGAGTGTCAATTTTTAAACACATATATCTATTGACAGCTTGGAGTGAGTTATGCGTTCATTTTTATTATGTTTGCACATGTGCGGGCGTGGTGTATATATGTGTTCTGGCGGGAGAATAAAAGTAGTTGTTAGTAGCGCTTATGTGTGTGTCCCTCTGATTTGATGAGCGTCCTCGTTCGCGCTATTCTCTTTTACTGGATAATAAGGTTCTTCAGGTCCATAAATTGGTGCCGCACTGTGTCCAGCATTGTGCAAAGAAAGTGTGTAGTTAACGGGATACCCACCGTGGTGGCTTATTGGCTTAGGCATTGTGCTGCTAAGCCTGAGGTTGATAGATCAATTCCTGGCCATGGCAGCTTCATTTCGAAGGGGTTAAATTCAAGCACACTCATGTATTTAGATTTTGGGTGCATAATAAAGAACCCATGTTGCCAAATTAACCTAGAGTCTTTCACAGCTGCAGTGTTGATTTGAGACATTGAACCCCTTGAATCAACCCAACGGAAGAAGGTCATGATGAATGCGTCAACATGACCTTAGATGCTGTGTGCTTGCGTCAGGCATTGCCGGATGCAGTGGCCTGCCCAGTCGGGTCAGGAGTACGTATTTACCGATAACACATTTTGCTTTCAGTAAATGTCTCACAAGGGGTTCCAGGTTTAGACATTGTGAACATACGTGTGCACGTGATGATCATGTCTATAAAATAGTACGCAGGCACGTGCCTAAAATAGGTGAAAATTTAAGCAAAAAATTGTGCTATACAGAATTAGCACTCAGCACAGCTCTTGCTTACTATGGGTTTGTCCGCAGTGCACAAGTTGGCAAAACACCACGGGTTTTCAGTGAAATGCACGCGAACAAATTTGGAAATATTCCATGCAGAAGAAAGGAAAGAAAAAGGTGGTAGAGCTTGTAACATTAACACATCGTGGGCGCTTCGCTCCATAATGGGACTAGGCAGGGGGAGAACGTTGTGAATGCTGTTCAAGGCAATGAAAAAGTTTGCTCGGGAGAGGGTTACATGTTCAGTGTCCAAAAGAAGTTAATCAGCCATGTCATTCCAAGTTGCTGCATTGACATGCTTACATTGTAATGTATGAAAGTAATGTAAAATGACTTGTCGGGTGGTTATCATTGCAGAAACTAGTGACAAGCTATATGGTGTCAGTGGGTCAAAAGCTTCGCACCCTTCGAGTAAGATAATACTTCATGGACAGGGCCGGTTATTTCTTGTTTGCCATCCTAGTGTGGGACCGTTGTGCAGTCTTAATTATCGTTGAAAGTAACAAATTGTCCTCCCCCTACAGCATCACAAAGATACAAATTTCCTCTGGAGCGTCATGCTACTGTAAGGTGCATGACATTTTCCCTTTTCATGAAGCTTCCTCTAGTTCACGAATTTTTGCAGAACTGATTTGCAACAAACATTGATTGTGCATTATCTTCTGGATGTAGTACTGCTGCTACGTTCTTTGACAGCCCCACAATGTTCCTGCTAGGCCAGCTTGGAAAGATTTCTCCGACACCATTGCTTAGTTCTCAGGAACAGATTGTGAGGCACTTGCGCTTGCTGACCAATATTTTATGTGCGCACTCGCGCATACTTATCGAGTCACTTTCACCAATACTCACCTGCATACCTGTAGCACTTTTCCCAAGCACTTGCTCACACACTTTTAACGTTCGCATCAATTAATATGTAAACCTTGTAGTTAAGCGCAGTTTGATCGAGATGTGCCTTGACAATTTCCAAGTCAGCCCTTCTTTTTCAGGAAACCATCACTATTCTCCATATTTGATGTCTAATTTTTATGGATAGCTTTGGTTATCGCAATATCAGCAGTTTATTTCATATATTCTGTTGTCTGTCAGTGTTTCTAAGTTGCAGATAGACATTCTCACAGAAATTGTCTATTCGAAGCTTAACATTTCTTGGAATGGAAGTCACATAAGACAACGTTATTTCTGGCACTGTGAGTATAGGAAACCACACAGGTGCCAGCGGGAAAGCATCTTCAGTGAGCCACAATCAAGCTAGCCAGGTCACCAGAGATTTCTACTCTTCCTCGTAATCGTCGGTACTAAATTGAAGCTCTGAACACGCCTCAATAGAGCTATCTAAGCCTAATTGTTCATTTGAAGTGAGAAAACATCGAAATGCGCTATAATTTTGGCATAAAAAAAGGTGGCGGTTGTCAATAGAGCCGTCCAATTCCACGCAACAACCTCTAAAGCCTTGGGGAGCCAGATCTCCGATTAATTTCTGCAAACTGCAGCCAGAAAAGAAATTTAGGGGGAAACTGGTGCCATCTAGTAGCGCAGCATTCACCGAAAAAATGCTAAAGTGAGTGCCACTCATTTGTGACGCTCATTTAAAAAAACAAGAAAGGATAAAAGAACGCCTTGGACGAGTGAGACTCATAACATTTCTTATAGTTTAGTTGATGAATTTATTGAATAATTAGTGGATTGTTTGTAGTTATTTAAACAGAACTAATCAATTCGAAATCGGCAAAAAATATAATTGAGCATTTTTTCCTTTGCCTCCAGATGTACTGCCATGCAAACAGTGGTGAGCCGATGGTTCCAGTAGAGCTCGGAAGGAAATGTTTACTTAAGCATGTTCTTTTTATCCATGCATATTGTCACGTGGTGGTGACGTTAAGAACACAGTGGCAATACTGCGAAAGGCAAAACTAGATTTTATTGGGCGAACCTGTGCCCACAAAACAGGTTACACTTATAGCACAACGAAAGCGGCGAACACAGTCGGCGATCGTCGAAAATCTGATCAGCGAGGCAAGCGCGTCGGCTTTTATACAGCAGTCGTCGAATGTTCCAGACTAATCGTCCGGACCCGTGCGCCTTCCACAATGTTCTACACCATTCGCGTAACGCGATGAAATCAGATAACACAACGTTCGGCGACAGCAGACAGTCGGGTAGAAGCATCGATAACTTTCCAGAAACTTCGGATACATGCAGGCGCGTCCCGTGCAGTGCGATTACATTTGTTGGGTGGCGAAACTTGGTCGCCCGATAAAGATACGTACACGTGTCAATACCCCCCTCTTAAAAAGCATCGACCCGATGCTGCATACAAACGAAAGTAATAAAGAAAAACACCCGTAGCAAAGAAAACAATAAAATAAGGAAGTTCGTCAGCGTCCGTAATAGGGTTTCAGACGCACCACGTGGACCACTTCAGATCGTGCGCGGCGCCGCTGTGAATGCGAAATACCCTCTGGCACGACCTCATAGTCCAGTGCGCCAATACGTCGAATGACCTTGTAGGGTGCGAAATAGCGGCGCAATAGTTTCTCACTCAGACCTCGTCGGCGTATCGGTGTCCAAACCCAAACACGGTCGCCGGGCTGGTACTCGACGAAGCGTCGTCGGAGGTTGTAGTGTCGGCTGTCGGTCCTCTGTTGGTTTTTGATCCGTAGGCAGGCGAGCTGTCGGGCTTCTTCGGCGCGCTGCAGATAGCTAGCGACGTCAACATTCTCTTCGTCAGTGACTTGGGGCAGCATGGCGTCGAGCGTCGTTGTCGGGTTCCTGCCGTAAACCAGCTTAAACGGCGTAATCTGTGTTGTTTCTTGCACTGCCGTGTTGTAAGCGAAGGTTACATACGGCAGGACCGCGTCCCACGTCTTGTGCTCGACGTCGACGTACATTGCTAGCATGTCGGCGAGGGTCTTGTTCAGGCGCTCCGTGAGACCATTCGTCTGCGGATGGTAGGCAGTTGTCCTCCCCTGGCTTGTCTGGCTATACTGCAGAAAGGCCTGGGTGAGCTCTGCTGTGAAAGCCGTTCCTCTGTCGGTGATGAGGACTTCTGGAGCACCATGTCGCAGCAGGATGTTCTGGACGAGAAATTTCGCCACTTCGGCTGCGCTGCCTTTTGGTAGAGCTTTAGTTTCAGCAAAGCGGGTGAGAGAGTCCGTCGCCACGACGATCCACTTATTCCCGGATGCTGACATCGGAAACGGCCCCAACAAATCCATCCCAATCTGCTGGAATGGTCGGCGACGAGGTTCGATGGGCTGTAGTAATCCTGCTGGCCTTGTCGGTGGTGTCTTGCGTCGTTGACAGTCTCGGCATGTCTTGACGTAACGGGCGACGTCGGCGGTCAGACGCGGCCAGTAATACCTTTCCTGTTTTCTCGACAGCGTCCGGGAGAACCCCAGGTGCCCAGCGGTTGGATCGTCGTGTAGGGCGTGCAGTATTTCTGGACGCATCGCTGAGGGTACAACAAGAAGGTAGCTGGCGCGGACTGGTGAGAAGTTCTTCTTCACGAGCAGGTTGTTTTGTAGCGTGAACGAAGACAACCCGCGTTTAAATGCCCTAGGGACAACGTCGGTGTTCCCTTCCAAATACTCGACGAGGCCTTTTAGCTCCGATTCTGCTCGTTGCTGTTTAGTGAAGTCTTCCGCGCCTATTATTCCAAGGAAGGCGTCGTCGTACTCGTCGTCTTGCGGCGGGGGATCTATGGGGGCGCGGGTGATAAGCAGTCGGCGTCGGAGTGTTTTCTTCCGGACTTGTATATTACCGTGACGTCATATTCTTGTAGTCTGAGGCTCTACCGCGCGAGCCGTCCTGAAGGGTCCTTTAAGTTAGCTAGCCAACACAATGCATGATGGTCACTGACAACTTTGAATGGCCTGCCATAGAGGTAAGGGCGGAATTTAGCTGTAGCCCAAATGATGGCGAGGCATTCCATTTCAGTCTTAGAATAATTGCTTTCCGCTTTTGACAGCGACCGGCTAGCATACGATATCACCCGTTCAAGTCCTTCTTTCCTCTGAACTAGGACGGCGCCAAGGCCTAGGCTACTGGCGTCAGTGTGGATTTCGGTATCGGCGTCCTCATCGAAGTTTGCAACTACCGGCGGCGACTGCATGCGTCGTTTGAGTTCTTCAAATGCGTCGGCCTGCGGCGTTTCCCACTTGAACTCGACATCACGTTTGGTTAGATGTGTTAGCGGCTCCGCGATGCGTGAAAAGTCCTTGACAAAGCGCCTATAGGGAACTTTGCGATGGCAGCTGTCTTCTGTGGGTCGGGGCGTACTCCTGATTTGCTGATGACGTGGCCTAGAAAAAAAAGCTCATCGTAAGCGAATCGGCACTTTTCCGGCTTCAGAGTGAGCCCTGATGACTTGATGGCCTCTAGTACTGTCGCAAGCCGCCTCAGGTGATCGTCGAAATTTCCGGCGAAGACGACGACGTCATCCAAGTAAACGAGACAAGTCTGCCACTTCAATCCTGCTAAAACCGTCTCCATCACGAGCTGAAACGTTGCAGGCGCCGAGCGCAGTCCGAATGGCATAACCTTGAACTCGTAGAGGCCGTCTGGGGTGATGAAAACCGTCTTTTCGCGATCTCTTTCGTCGACTTCTATTTGCCAATAGCCAGACTTGAGGTCCATTGACGAGAAGTATTTAGCGTTGCAGAGCCGATCCAGTGCGTCGTCTATCCGTGGCAGGGGGTATACGTCCTTCTTCGTGATCTTGTTCAGACGACGATAATCGACGCAGATTCGCAGGGTTCCGTCCGTTTTTTTTCACCAAGACTACAGGTTTTATTGGGCGAACCTGTGCCCACAAAACAGGCTACACTTATAGCACAACGAAAGCGGCGAACACAGTCGGCGAACGTCGAAAATCTGATCAGCGAGGCAAGTGCGTCGGCTTGTATACAGCAGTCGTCGAATGTTCCAGACTAATCGTTCGGACCCGCGCGCCTTCACCAATGTTCGACACCATTCGCGTCACGCGATGAAATCAGATAACACAACGTTCGGCGACAACAGACAGCCGGGTAGAAGCATCGATAACTTTCCAGAAACTTCGGATACATGCAGGCGCGTCCCGCGCTGTGCGATTACATTTGTTAGGTGGCGAAACGTGGTCACCCGATAAAGATAAGTACACGTGTCAATATTATGCATCTATTTTTGTATAGTACTCACAATACTCTGCGATCATAAATTGCCCATGGCATTTTTACCAATGAACATAATGCCTCTCTTCGGTGCCATTTCCGTCCCATGAACGGCACAAAACCACTGTCTCATGATAGTGCTATTGGTGCCGCTCAACAAGCTATCTCGGAAGTTTTTCCAGGCTCCTTTCACGTCTCATGTGGATAATTTTATTCCCTTCTACGTGATAGGTAGCTTTGGAGTTTAGTCTGCACTTACGGGTTGGCTTGTAATGTGTAGAAGCCGTCAGTTATTGATCACGCATCCATCCTTTCTCATTTGAAGTCTGTTTCTATGCACATGTGCTATAGATTTTGCAGGTGCGTCTCTTGTTACAGAGCACCATTTAGAGTTCATGCATCCCATCTCCTTTCTTGACTGGAATTGTGTTGTTCTGCCATTATAATGAATTGTTAGAAAGTTTCCAGGTTATTAGTAGTTTTGTTAGTTACAGTAGTGCTGCCGAATGATTCGCCACACATAAGCAAAACCTTAAAGCTTGCGAAAAATAATTGAGAATAGTTAAATATCATTGTTCACAGCCAGTACCATTGCAAAATTACGAACATAGTACTTGAGCTGTAGCACTCTGCCACAGCTGTTGTACATCACAACTTCCTTTCACTTTACTAAAGCCTTATCTCATACTAATGTGACGCTGCAAGGTTTTACTTATAAGCAGTGCAGGCGGAAGCCTCGAGCCAAGTGACACTAATGAGTGCAAACCAAAAAATTAACAACATGTTGAAAACTGCACAAAGGACTTCAGGACAAAACTGAGAACTGTACAATTTCACTGCGTTTATTGTTTTGAGAGCTATCATTGTCAAGATTTATAATTTTGTCAAAGCTGTATTCATTTCTTTTAAAATTTTTGCCATTATAGGTACTTTCATTTCCAATGTGTACTAAATGTCCTTTACTTTTGTATGTGTCCAATTCTTATCCCTATGAGATGCTTCTTATTGTAGGAGGGCCCTGGACCTCACAGGAGCTAGAGGACGCTCTCATGAGCGAGCTGCCAGTGGGCCTTTGAACTGTGACCGACAGTGAGAGAGATGGTGAAAATGTAATATCATTATGCCTTTGGGTCCGCCTTTTTTCTTCACGGCAAGAGAAGTTATGGTGCATGAAATCCTCAATTTGTGTGCTAGGCCGTGCAGCCTGGTATATAGAGGTACGTTTAGATTTTCGAAAGCGTTCCATTGCAGTCATCTCTTGTGTCTGCTCCCTTGACAAAACAACAGCTGTGGTGATTGTATATTTGGGTATTAGCAGCCGCTAAGCGGCACCTAAGCAGATGGCACATGCACTTGGGGGTTGACACCTATGACACAAGTTCTAGCAGTGGTCCTTCAAGATCATATAGCGCATCGCGGGCGTTGCATAATCTCGCGGCCCATGCTCGACAAGTGGTAATGGGGACATTTTCAGTTTTAGTATAAAAAGCAAGGTTTGGGTATTGGCTAGTTGCTATTCCATGGTATCAATCGTCACATACAGCGCATACAAATGGTTCATCCCTCTTTCAGAGGAATGTGTAGAACACAAACGTTAAGTGTGTCTTCACAGAAGCTCTTCCATGTTCGCCTCGTGAACTCATGGTCCACTGCAGCGAAAGGCGCAGGATTTGCTGGTTGATGAAAATCTTGCAGGCTTGCTTGGCAAGGGCGTCCTATTGGTGAGTGGAGTTCTGCTGCCGAGTCGCTTTGGCGAAGGTATGAGCAGTTTGGTCCGATTCTGTAGTGTCTTGGGCGGCCAATTGCAACTAACTCAGCTTCAGGAATGTGAGTGGGTAAAATCGCAGCTTGCGCCGGAAACGCGCGATGGCGTTCTGTTTTATGCTGGCGTGTCTCTTGCCGGTCTAAAGCGAGATCACGCGTCAACGTCACTGCCCCTCTGTGCCGCTTAATGCAGCAGTTTTCCTAGGTGGTACCATCATGATAAAAGCAGTAGGTGGTGTGTAAGCCCTGATGATGCATGTTGACACTGCACTCCATAGGCGACGAGGTGTTAGCGGCTAATCGAACGGGAAAGACAAACCATGTGCGGAAGCCTCGAAGTCACCTCAGCCGAAGGCCTACGCTGCCTTCATCAGGCTACACGGCGTTGAAGCCTCCGCTGCACTAACATTACTTAAACGTTCACTGTCGGTGGCTCGTTAGTGTCATGTTGCAGTACTTCGCTTCACCTAAATGGCAGAGCCCATCCTTGTCATCACAGAGCATATCTGACGTGTTCCCGCTGACGTCACATGTTACACAAAGTTGACGCTGTACCCCGGAATAAAACACTTTCGTTTCTAAAAAAGCTTCCGTACATTGTCTTTCGTGTCGGATGAGCCTGTGACATCTCGCCACCTACGGAGTGCAGTTTAACATTCATCAGCAGTGCTTACATGCTGCCTGCTGCTTCGCTTATGATCGCAGCAACAAAGAAAACTGTGGTGTTAAGCGGCGTAAAAAAGCAAAAACTTCAACGGGTGAATCTCGCTTTCGTCCAGCGAGAGACGCCAGTGTGAAGGAGAGTGCCTTTGCACGTTTGTGGTGCATTCTGCGAACACTGCCACTAGCATTCCTGAAGCTGAGCGCGTCACAAGTCAAGTGCTGCCCAAGACACCGCGAGCCAGACCAAAATGCTCGTACCTTCGCTGAAGCAACTCGGCAGCAGGACGCCAATTGCCAACAGGACGCTGCAGCGGACTGCGAGTTCACGAAGCCATTTACTAAAAAGACGTTTGGTTTCCCTTGTACAGCTTGTGAACGCCTGTGGTTTATGGCGGATGCGCACAGTGCTCCAGCCCGTGCAATGCAGTGCCTTTAGCGGATGTTTGCCGGTGGTAACGAGTCATTCCACTAGATTCGCTTCTGGCAATGGTTGACGATCCCTGTGCAGTGATAGGGTGCCGTTGATGACTACTTTCAACGCAATTCTTCATGTACAATAATCATGCAACAGCTTCTGTGACGACATGTTGTTCTTGTTCCACCGACTTTTATGAAACAGCCATGAACCATATTTTTTGTTAGATTTTGTTTTGGCTTGTATTGCGAATGTCAAATTTTGCCTTGCTATGCTGCTTCAAGTCAGACTTTTTGCACAGTCGGAAAGTTTTGGCACTGGGCCTCAAAATCATGCAGATAATTTTGTATAACAATTCATTTTTAGCGCTATTTCCGGGTGGGGCTCTCGATCATTTAAGGAAATGGAGAAATGCGAATTACCAAAACTCTCATATGCAAGATGTAATGTCCACCAGCACAAGCATAGCAGCTCATGCTGTTTCACGATGTTCTAGATGATGTTTATTGTGCGTGGAATATAATGCCTAATGCAATTCTTTGTATTACAGATCTGTGCTGGGAGCAACCTGTGTTTTGAAAAGGAGGCTGGGGCAAATTGTTTCGGGCCTCAATAGATTCCCTGTTTTGCCGAATGGCAACCACTGTCCATTGGACGCCAGGTCAACTGAGGAGCCGCAACGTGAGAGGAACACTGTCAAATAAGTCCCGGACAAATGGGCAAGTGGAGCAGAAGCCCGCTTTAACTCCCGAGAAGGTGGCCTCACTAAATGGTTTACAACATAGTGCATTTTGATGTTATACTGTGACAGGCAGTAACTTTAACCGACAGGCGATAACTTTAACCTTTTTTCTTTCTTCTTACGCGAATTGCGTACTCAAGCGTTGGAAGATGAGTACTACTTTAATTTCATGTGTGCTCTCCTGAAAGTCTGCCACTGCCAATTTGCTGCCAATGTACGGGTGGCACGGCCTAGTCAGGCAAATGTTTGCCTTTAGCCGTGTCCCCTAAGACAATCTGTTCATTGTCTTAAATAAATCAATAAAGAAAGAAAGAAACAAACAAACAAAGAAATCTTTTAATTATGTGAACTACTGTTTCAACTGAGGTAGCCGACCACTGCGAAGTTCACTTATTCCAATTTTTGAACCTTGTAATGTTCATAAATCATAGGAATTCAGTACGCTGCAGTACCGGACCACAAAGCCCCTTGCATGTGCAAGGTTGGCTGTGTTGGCTGTGCTTTGTCAATGAAAGGAACTTGCTGTGTGTTTAGTTTACCTGTGCTGTTTATCACTCAAGTAAAACCACAGGGCATGGCGCAGTTACTATAGTTTCTGCTGTTGAGCGTAGGGTCGGGGGTTTACGGTGGCCGGTGCCTAATCGTCCCAATTATTACGAATCTCAAATAATGAATTTTCCAGGAAGTGATGTACCAGAAGTAGCCAAAAAGGCTTGTCAATACGTTGTTGCATGCACATACACTTGCATGCTACTTGACCAATCGTTATTTTGTCCATGCCATGGCACCGCTAGAGACAAATGCATGCACAAAATCTACATTCTCTGGCAACATGAACGCAGATAGACGTCTCTCAAACACTTCAATGACCATGGGTTAGTTCGCAAGAGTCATTGTCTGCCACTTTTGTGCTACAATGTAGACATTAGGGGTAGAGTCAGCACCATTTAAACCTGCTTGATGAATGACTGTAACCACATAAAAAGCAAATAACGAAGAGTTTGTTGCTATTTAACACAAATGAACAGTGACATCGATTCCCACGGATGTGTACGAGATCCACATAATTATTTAAAGTAAAGCTTTTTTAGTGAAACTGTCAGCACCTCTCTTGCTGACGGTAGCTGCTGGTTGCGTGTTCTCGCTTAATGGCTCATAATTGTCTGTGGGACGGCGCATCGATGTGAATGGTCACATCTGTGCCTCTTAGAAGTGGTTGGGTGCCCTCAAACAAACAGTGCAGAAAGCCAGCCTGCCTCTTTCAATCCCTATAATGCTGGTTGTATTCCCAGATGCGTTGCATGCTTTGTCAACATGCCACCTAAATTGACTTTCCACTCACAATGACTAAAATAGTACAAACACGTGTTATGGCACTCGAGCCTTATGCATACTAATGGAACGCTTCACTGTATACATATCCATTCCAACTGCAGTTTTAAACATGTTTTTGAATTTTCTGCCTGCCGTTTACTTGCAGCTCTCTTGAATATATATATATATATATATATATATATATATATATATATATATATATATATATATATATATACATGGGCAGCGATGCGCCCGACGAAGACCAGAAAAAAAGAGGAAGGATGTTCGGAAGTACTTTGCACAGAACTCGGGCGAGGAGTGACGGAAGTGATTCTTTGTGCCGCAGGCTTTTTTGCCGGCTGGGATGCTTCCTAGAAATAAAAATAATTTCAGGTATTAAAAGGAAGAGGTATTTTCTGCCAAATACCGCATGGCTGCGTATGTGCAGGCCTAATAATCTTAGGCCGTGAGCTCCAACAGGCCGATAAACATACAAGCCGGTACGCCAACATGCCTATAGGCCAAATGGCCGATAAGCCAACACCCCATCAAGCCGACAAGCCGATATGCCACACTTGCTCAGAGCCAACAGACTGGCAGCTTGTTGGAATTTCTGACTGGGAATTATATACCAAGCGACTTATTTATATTGACTGCTGTACATTTTTATATGAAAGAAACAGCTATTAGTGATCTGCTGGAAGTCTTTAAAAATTACTGATATCAGTTCCATTTCAATTTGGTTCAGTGCCACAAAAATTAAGAATAGAATTCACAATAAACCCGGTTTCATGCATACATGAAAGGCACATCATTGTCATTGCCGGAGAGCTTTTGTTGCACTTTAGATCTAAGCCCAGCTTATATTTAATACTTCCTATTCATGTATTTAAGATAGCAAAATAAACTTCTTTGTCATGTTATCTAAATGCAGTTTTCCTTGAACAGAACTACTCTGACAATGGTACAGATGGACTTGTAGCTGGGCCATTCCATGCCAATTTAACCGGCGTTTTGTCTACAGGACAGTTATAGCTGAAAGCATTTACACTTGTTTATTGGAGTTCAAAAGTCCTTCAGCACATTTATTTGTTTTCGCTAGAGATTTTGTAGCATTTACGTCACTGTTTATTTTTCCTGCTCAGCTGAGATGGAAGGCGTCCATCAACATTGTTTTACATACGCACATTTTATGGATTGAGGTCTTCAAATGGTGTGCATGTAAATAAGGGGAACTGAAGTGACTGCCGAAACAGCTAATTTTTGAAATAGTTGAATACATCGAGTACTTTCAGCACTGCCAAGTCAATAAAAAGGAAATGTGTTATCTTTTTTCTCATAACGCAGAAAAATTCAGAAGACACAAATTAAATTCAGAATCGTAGCCCAAGTGACATTGTATAGCAGCAAAATGTTTGAAGCCTTGAAGGTTCAGCAGAACGCCAGTAAAGAAATTATAAAATTACATCATTTTGCGAAAAGATGCATGCTTAAGGTCAAAAAAGCAGCGTTAGTAGTTTGCTTAAGCTACGCAGTGTCATTTGCATTGTAGTTTGCATTGCCTACGCAGTGTCATTAGATACCTCTGCATGTCTGTTATCAAGTTAAAAAAAGGGTTTATTTTTAGGTGTGAAAAATTATTTTTCGAATTTTTGTCAGCACCGGCTTTTCTTCTATGTGCGCACGTGCTGGGCGGCTGCAGACGACAAGTTGGCTTCGTCTGCAACACAGATGACAGATAAACGGTGTTGTGGTGTGCATATGATTGCCAAGAGACACATGCTCTAACTCAAGGAAGCTTGTGCTTGGTGTGGGCCAGCTAAACCATACAGCCATTACACATAAAATATCAACACGTGTAAAGTTAGTGAGCGAGTCCTGCGACGTTAAAAGATATGTCTCATGCAGTTTTAAAAAAAAATATTTGCTCTTACGAAGCCAGTAAATCCAGAAACAGCGCTGATATTGTTCATGCGGAGCATTTTAATGGAGAGCTCACACTGCAATACGATCCTACATATCAACATGCAATGAGACACACAGGGAGCCCGACACTTTGTGCCCTCCTTCCAGGAACCCAATGACGGTGCAGGTTGGCAACACCTTAATAATTAAAACTGAAAGCCTACACGAGTATGAACAAATTCTTGTGATGTTGCGTGTTACCTCTGTTTGACAGCGTGAACATGCTCATCTGTGGAAGTCCTATGCGCCATGTTCTGTCTGATGTGGCTGGCGACCATTTTGCGCCTTCAGGTTGAACAGACATACGAGCCAAATCTATGGCACTTGACGTCGATTACCTTCGTATTTACGAAAAGTGTAGTCACAGCTTGTGGACTAGCTTTTGGTGCTCATTATATGCACAATCTTTTTGCTAAACCAAAAGACTTCAAATATTCATGCTGAATGTTCGATCTACAAAAGAACACTCCAAAATAATGTATGGCAGTTAATGTATAACACCTTTGCGTAGCTTGTCACAAGCATAGCAGACACATAGGGCTATGTAATGATGGATAACATATTTTTGAGCCGGCCACCAAAGCAAATTTTTCGCGTTCTACTCGAAGCTTGTTGCAAAAAAATTTAAACTTTATTGTAATTTATGTGATCGACTGTACCTGCAAGGCTTCAACTATTTTGCAGCTATCCCAAGCCAACCAGGCTGCCACTCTATGATTATATTATGTCTTCTGCATTTCGATGCCTTCAAAACAAAGAAAACTTACTATTTTGGCAGTCAAACCGCTTCATAGTCTTGAAATGAACACCATCTGAATATAACGCGCCGTGGTTGCTCAGTCGCTCTGGCGTTAGGCTGCTAAGCACGAGGTCGCAGGATCAAATCCCGGCCATGGCGGCCGCATTTCGATGGAGGCGAAAGGCGAAAACACCCGTGTACTTAATTTAGTTGCACGTTAAAGGTCCCCAGTTGGTTGAAATTGAAATTGATAGATGGATTTGTTTTGCTTTATTCCAGCTTTTCGCGGGTACAGCTCCGCAGGATGACTACATAAATTCATTCAACGTCGCCATCGCCTCAGCTTGTTTGCTGCTGGCTTCGCCCGTCACAGATTCAGCTAAAGGTCGGTCTTTCCTTTCCACGCCGCCCACTCTTTTGTCGGTGGACCATCATTAGTGTCTCCTGCACCTGACCGTGTCGGTTTCTTGTGCCGCGGGGACATACTCTTGACTGAATCGGTGTTTGCTGGTGTGCCTTCGGACAGCGGCCGGGCTGATGGCTCATACCCACTAGTGGGATATGGCTGCTGTTCAGCATCCCGCCGCTGGACTATCCACCGGGGGCAACCCCCCTTCAGCCGGTTCTTCTCCACGATCGGACAACTCTGTCGTCTCGGTGGACGGGGATGGCGCGATTCGTGATGTGATCCTGGTGTCTCGCGCAGGAGGCCCCCCTGCTGCCAACGTTGGTCATGGTGCGCTGCCGGGCGAGGCCGACCAGGCGTCCTCTGAACAAAGCCGAGTGGAAGGCGCACTGACGGCGTCATTTCATCGCGCCGTCGCGCTCCAGAAGCAAATTACGACATTCTCTTCGGTACACAATGTAAAGTGACGGACGTTCATCGCTCTCAAGTCCTTGGGCATTTGAGGGGAATTTTGCAGAAGTGTGCTGATATGCGAGCGGTGGCGGCGCGACAATGCGGCCGTGCGGATGAACTACGTGAGCAGCTGGCCCAGGCACGGGTGAGTCCCGCGTTGTGCCCTGGGGCAGACGTCCGGGCCGGGGCTATGCCTTCCTACGCTACCGTTGTCCGAGGGGGTGCGCCTCCAGTCCTAAGGGTGCCTGTTGGACCCGCTGCTGCTGCGACGACCTCGGCGACCACCTTGGCCGAGGGAGCCATCGACGCCCCCTTCAGGCGAGACTATGCACATTTTATGTTTTTAACACCTCTCGTTGCCACAACCATCTCCGCTCAGGACCTTAACTCTGTACTAAAAGCGAACATCGATCCTGTCAAAGAAAAACTAGGTGACATTACTGTTTGAAAGACACCACACGGGCTGACAACCTTATGGAATGAAAAGACATCAATGGACAGGCTTGAGGCTGCCCTCAAAAGAAACCCTGTGACCAACACCACCATGTCCATTTAATTACCACAAAAACGGAAGCCTCATATTAAGTTAACGGGGGTAGATCCCGACATCCCTGCCGCTAACTTGGTTGAGCAACTGAACGCTCGCAATCCTGGCCTAGACCTAGACATTTCATTGTGCTCCGTGCGCGTATCCAGTAAGGAGCGCTCGGGCAATTTCTCCCACGTGCTGGAAGTTAATCCCTCAGCGTTCCGCTCCCTCCTGAGCCGCGGCCGTGTTATGGTGGGCTGGACATCAGCAGCGGTAGTAGAGGACCTCCATGTCCCCACCTGTACATTTTGTGCGACCTATGGCCACCCTCGCCGCGCCTGCCCAGTGCGCCAGCAGGAGGCTATGGCCGTGTGCACGCGCTGCGCGGGCCCGCATCTCGGCGCACAGTGCACTGTCCGCTTGGGAGACGCGGCAGTGTGCTGCAACGAATGCCGCAAGGCTGGACTAACAAGGTCAAACTCCACTGGGGACCGCCTCTGCCTTATTTAGCCAACCGGATAGCCCGCTTGAGGGCTAGAACAGATTATGGATAACGCCCCCCACACTGTTCCGGAAGCGGCGCGCGACGGCCTCAGTGCAGCGGATGGTAGGTCCCGCGCTTGCGCACAGTGGTGGACGTGTCCACTGGGCTCGAGTGTGCGACTGGGGCTGCTGCACGCCGTCCTCTTTCTTACGCGAATTCATTTGTTTTTTCTCCATAATTCTCTATTTACGGTCTCGTGCGTTGATTGCTCTCTCCCCAATCGCTTCTACTCACTCCTTTTTCCTTTCTCTCCCCTGCCTATTATCGTGCTCGGTGCCTCCCCGCGCATTTTGCCCGCCTTTCCTTCCTCGACATTCTGTCGGCATTTGTGCGACCTCCTGCATGAGGTCTGTGCGTGCGAGGCAACACGCCCATGGCTCTTTAACGGGACCCGTTGGATCTCGGGCACGTGCTTGCGAGCGGTATTCTGGCGGCCAGAATTTCCGTCCCGGCATCAATGGTTTTTAATTGATTAAGGCTAGGACGCATACCCTTAAGTTCGTGCAAGCGAACATCAACCACACCAGGGACGTGATGAAGCTGTTGGTCCACCACATGGATCGGGGTGGGTTCTCATTTGCCATCGTCTCGGAGCCGCACATCCGAGATGGCAAAATTGCCAACGTACCCCCTACCCTAACATCTTTCAACGCCCCGGTGAATCCGCGCGTAATGTTGCTGGCACGAGCTCCCGGTTTTGATTTGTTCCTGGTATATATATCGCAGCACGTAGTTGCGGTCAGCTGTGCTCACCCGGGGCAGGATTTCATCCTAGTAGCGACATACGCCCCTCCGCATCACCTTATAGACCCCATCCTAGACGAGCTTTGGCAATGTTTCTCGCTGCATTCCTCTCAGAACTTTGTTCTAGCCGGAGACTTTAATGCGAAGCATGAACTTTGGGGCCCTGTAGCTGGCGACATGTGGGGCGTCCAGCTGGAAAGTTCTGCCAGCGGCAATGGTCTTCACATCCTGAACGACCACACATCTGCCCCTACCTTCGACACGCCTTACGCCAGTTCGTGGACCGATGTTACGATGCTGTCCTTACCTTTAGCCCGGAAGGGGTACACATGGGCAGTATCGGACGTGGACGCGCTATCGAGCCACAGATATATTGAGTTTTCTCTCTGTGCAACTCCCGGTATAAAAGTAAAGCGTCTGACCACTTGTGCGCAATGTGAGATGCTGAACGTCCTGCAGAGCTCCGATTGGTTCGCACGGGTGATTCGCTGTGCATTTTCCACGCCCCTTTCACTGGACATGGTGCTCGCGCAATTCTACCGTATCTGCGAGGCGCTTTCTCGAAAGCACATGCGAGTAATACGACAACGGGGTGAGCGGGCCAACGCGTGGTGGACCCCGCAGTTGGTGGAGGAGCGGGCAAAAGTACGCGCGATGCGACGCCGGGCTCAGCGGACTCGGGACCCTGTGCTACGTACCGTTTTCAGGCGGCAATATGCCAACGCCTTCACGGTCTACAAATACATCCGAATCGCGAAAGAAAGCTTCGAAAAGACTGTCTGTCAAGACCTCACGGCGAAAAAGCTATTTGGCAAACCGTTTAAACTGGCTTTTGGCAAACGCGTCGCACCGACACCCCTTCCCCCGCTCGCTGTCTCTCCGGAAGGATGGACGGTCTCTGTTCTTGACTCCGCCGCGTTGCTCTGGCGTGAGCATGCGGCGACTGACGATCCGACCTCTGACGGCGAGTTCCACCAGCGCCTTCGACAGCTCACCACTTGCCCTTATCCTTGGCACTGCAGGGACCGTCCATTCAGCATGGCAGGGATCGAGCATGCCATCTCGCTAGGAAACCCTCGTGCGGCGCCGGGCCCCAATGGCCTTAGAGGCATGTTTGTCCGCCAGCTGTTCCAGCAGGATCCTTACTTCTTTCTGTCAGTATTTAGCAGTGCTCTCAAACTGGGTCACTTCCCATCCTGTTGGAAGGTTGGCAGGATAATTTTGACACTGAAGCCTGGTCGTCCCCCTCACCTTCCATCCGCATACAGGCCCCTTGTCATGAACTCGCTTTTCGGTAAGGTCCTCGAACGCCTACTAAATTCCCGGCTATACCATTTCCTGCACTCCAACAACCTTCTTCACCTCCACCAGTTCGGATTTACACATGCTCGTGGTGCCCTTCAGGCGCTCTACGCATTACGTCAGAGGCTGTGCGCCCTGAAATCCACCAAAACTCCAGCCGTCCAGATCTCATTAGATTTTACAGGGGCCTTCGACAGCGTGTGGCACGACGCGGTTCTCTTCTTTTTCCCAAAACACCGCTGCTCGGTCAACCTCTACAACCTGCTCCAGTCCTTTCTGACGGGTAGAACGGTTGTCTTCCGTTCAAATGCGGGTGAGGTGACTGCACGCTCGTCGATTGGCACCCCTCAGGAATCACCGTTCAGCCCTCTATTATGGAAAGTTCGCTTCTAGATCTCGACCTCCCCAGTACACATACACATACAGGCCTATGCGGACGACACCATTCTCCTCATTACTGGCGCGTCGTGTTTGCAACTGCAAGCCTTGGCAGAATCGGTCCTTACGTTGGTCTATAATTGGTCTCGACAGAACAAGGTCCAAATCAGTCATTCAAAATTTTATTTGTATTTTTTAACAACGGCCACATTGGAACATCAAAGCGGCGGCCATCCATCCGATTGGATGGCGCTTTCTTACAGTGCAAAGATCGCATCAAGCATCTTCGTGTGGTCTTTGACGATAAACTTAACTTCTTTGCCCACGTCGCCTTTATTAAATCTAAATCAGAGGTATTGGATATTCCATTACTAAATTTTATACGTTTGCATCGCACGCTTCCTCCGGCAATTATTCGCCGACTATACCGACAGGTCCTACTGCCTGCAGTTGCATACGCGTCCCCAGTTTGGTGGCCTCCCTTTCCCTCCACCCAACTTACCACGCGTGTCCTCTCTGTCCAGCGGTCCCTTTTTGTAGCCATGACGGGCGCTTACCATACGACGCGCACGTCGGCACTTCATGTGCTAGCTAACTGTGCCCCCTTACTGTGGAGCTGGATCGATTGGCGGCAGAGTTCTCCCTTTTTACACTCCGACAGGTGACTCATTATGGGGTTGAAACTTTTCATCCACACTTACTCGACTTCCCCTGTGACCCGTGGAAGGAGCACCCTAGTGAGCGCGTCCGGTTCCCCTGCACACGCCTCACCCCTGAACAGGCAAACAAGATTTCCCGGGCTCCTGTCTATCATGTTTACACGGACGGTGCCTTATCCACCAATGCGGCGGGCGCCGCGTTTGTAGCCTTGGATCGGGGTGGTCATGTCGTCCGTGTAGGCAAATACCGGGTTGTTAGCGCTTCTAGTGCATTCGGCACTGAGCTGTGTGCATTTGAGGAGGCGCTGACATATATAGCTACCCTGCGCCACACAGCCTACTTATACATCGACTGTCTGTCGCTTTTGGTGGCCCTGTCACGGTTGCGCGATGAGGGGGAGCAGATAAGTTGAGTCAGGAATGTGCTGCGTTTCCTGGCAAGAAACGGACCTGGTGTCCTGTTATTTCTCGTACCAGGGCACCGGGGCGTGCTGGGCAACGAGCTTGCCGACACCGCCGCTTCGTCTGCGTGCACTATTGGAGCAGTTCGCACGAGCGCTCACTCCATCCGATCGATCAGAAAGCGGTTTTTTTTGGGATAACCGCGAACCAGTGGCACGAATACTGGCAAAGGGAGGGGCGGGGCACCTGCCTCTACGCTTGCGTGCCCAGTGTTCACTCAATTCCTAATTGGTTCCCTGCAAACCGCTTACTCGCACCTCCTCAAGGGACATGGGCACTTTCCTTATTAGTTGCACCGATTTCATCTAAGTGCCACAAATCTGTGTACCTGTGGAGTGGAGTGCGAGGTGCGGAACTCTATTTTACTGCTTGCCCACGTACTGCGCCGACAGTGGAACAAATGTGCGCTCACTCCCAGATCGAGCTTGTGACGCCAGCAGTGTGCCCCGCGATACTACAAAATAAACGACACCGTGCATTGTTATTACAGTTAGCTCATGCCATTGTACGTTCTGTGCCGGCACAACCCACTACTATTACCTTTCCGGATGCCTCATAACTCCCCTTGTTCTCTCATGGCTTCTGTCTCTCTCCTCGCTCTGTCACGCCTTCATATTACTTTCGTATGTCTGTTCGTGCCATTAGCACTGTACATGCCTTCCATGGTGGGGTCTATACCCCGTTGCATATGGTACTAACTGCATGCTCCATCTACATTACCTCCCTTCCTATCCAACTCTTCACATCTCTATCACTCTGCTGCTGCGTAACATACCGCTTTACGACCAATACTAGCATGCATAATTTATCTTTGGCTGCTCGGTGACCATCCCGGGCATGTACGATCTAGAGTTTTCAGGTCATCACCAGATCATGCTGCGCTCGGCCTACCACGGACCCAGCCTCCTGCCACGTTGATATGCGTAGTACCTGGATCCCAGCAGCAGGAAGGGTGCACAATGTTCTGCCCCCTGGCTAGAAGATGCACAGCCGACGGAAGATGAATGGCCCATTTGAAAATCGCATCGTTATGCAATAAAGCTGCAGCATGTAGATGATCGCGCATCACTGCCGGAGCCTAGGGCTCAATATAACATACAGGAGCACGACACCTGGTAGATCCGAGCTGCTAATCTTGGTGACTTACTCCCTCCTCCTATACATCCTTAATTATACCCTTGGCTTTAGCTCCGAAAACATGTTTCTTACTTTATTGGCTTTTGTATCCAAATATATTTTGGATCATCATTTGTGATGATCCCTGAATATTATATATTCTGATTGGCGTCTAAGCCCGTTATACCTCATGGTGGTGCGGGCCTCCCCCTCCCCTCCTTTTTTATGTTCTTTTTGCACTGGGGAAACAACTAAGCCATACATCTGTGGCTGTGATAGAACACCTGAGAAATGTGCTTTTACAGAACAAAGCCTTCCCTAGCATCACACAGGAGGCGCCGTAACCTTCTGGGACTTCTAGAACATAATTCTATTCTGCTGTCGCCCCTTGGGGTTCACCAAAACTGATTTTTCTCTTAGCCCTTTGGTGGCTGCCACTGGAGTAGTTTGGGTGTATTGCATTTCGCCTAGTTTTCGATAAATCAAGTTTTCGTGAGCAAGCTTGATGTGCAAGCTTGCTGAGAAAATACAAGCGACACGACTGCCGTGGTGGCTAGATCACCGCGGTTTACCACCCTGCTCAATTTGGCTTCCATGAATCCTTAGGCACTGAAAACGAGCGGGATGCCTTGACATCTTCAGTTTTATCATCAACTCGCAGCCACACTGTGCATACTGTCCTCGTCACGGACGTCGAATTGGCGTACATTATCAGTCATGCTGCCACCTGGGCTTGAATTGACATCTTGCATTTTTCCCCTGGAGTGGTGAGTTTTGTAAAATGCTTCCTTGAAGACCAACATTTTGCTGTCCACCTCAGTGGTGACGCCGTCGTCTAATTTTTCCCTCTTCGCGGCGTACCACAGGGATCGGTATTGTCACCCACACTATTTAATATTGCTTTCATCCAGCTTGCATGGAGCTTACACGATGTGCTTGGCACAAAGTTCCTGTTGTACGCTGATGACATCACGGTTTCGAACACTGATTGTGACCTGCAGGCTGAAGCGGCTACCTTTCGAGCGGCTTTACGAGTGGCCTCTATATCGTCACTGCCTCACCTCCTTCACCTAGATGATGCCACACTCTTGTTAACAAGAAAGGAGCAGCTGCGGTGCCGCACACATGCTTTCATGCATCCGTGTGCCGTAACTCTCCACGGTGGTCTTACCTGTGTAGAGGAGGTATCGCTTCGGAGGATCCGGGTCGCGTTTGCCGTCATTCCTGCCGTAATTCGGAACTGGCTGCAGATTCGCCAGTTATATCCTCCTCTTGGGTGTCCAGTCTGCAAGTCACGCAAAGCTGACATCCACCACTTGCTGTGGAGCCCCGTTGGTTTCGCTCTGCATTGAAACCAACGGGGCTCCGGCATCTTGCAGTAGCGGGACTTTCGAAGCATAATCCTAGCTATTAGACTTCTTTGACGCAGGTACCGCATCATCGATCCCTCCGGGTCCTTACATATCCGCAAATCTTTCGAGTCATTTAATCATCCTTACTCCCCCGCATACCATACCCCAGCATTCGCTGAGGTATTAACCCTCGCATCAAAGAAAGGACGCACAGACAAACATCCGTCTGTGTTTTTCCCTTATATATTGAAACTCAATGTTGATCAATAACGCTCAAAAATACTGAGCGTTATACGGCAAGTCACCAGCGTTTAGTCAACCGCATTATTGTTGTCAACTACTCAACAATGGCTAAATAACATCCAGCATTATGCCAACAACAATTATTCAATGACTTGTGAACTACTTAAGAATTTATTGTTCAGTTATTGCTGTGTGCTTTGAATAACTGTTGAAGCAATGTTGAAAGGATATTGAGTCAATAGTTCGTCAACGATATGCGAACAAGACTCAGTTTTGCCCCAAGGGCTAAAGGCTATCTCAAACAGGCAAGTTCATAAACTGTCAAATTAACACATTTCACTGTGCCGGAAACTGTAGATGGACGCCAGGCATTGGCGCAGATATCGAACGGCTGGCTAGAAACCGTGCAACTTGTTGTCAACACCAAATGGCACCAGCCAGGGCACCAGTGCCCAAATCGGGAACGCACAAAACCCCTTGAGAGACAGTTCACGCAGACTTCGTTGGTGCCGTAGAAGGCAGAATGCTGCTAATTCTTATGGACGCATAAAACAAATGGTTCAAATGTGTTCGATGCGCAACACACAGTCTGCCACATTGATTGAGGAACTCCGCAACCTTTTCGCAGCTTTCGGGCTCTGGGAAAAGCTTGTGACTGATAACAGACCATCCTTCGTTTCAGTAGAAGTTGATACCTTCCTAAAGAAGAATGGGGTGACCCATGTAACAAGCGCACTGTATCATCCTACAACGAATGGCCAAGCAGAAAGGATAGTTTTTGAAAGAGAACGAGCATTATCCAAAAACAAGGACGGAAAATTCGTATCTAGGCTGGCCCAGTTTTTGCTAAAGCAACACACCACCATCTGCACAGCAAAGGGCGAAATGCCAGCTGCGCTTGTGCTCGGGTTTGGGCTAGATACAGCTCTCACGTGCATTCAGCCCTAAGCAAAAGCGAACAAAATCCATACCAACTAGAACAGGGACACAAAGTCGAGAGTACTCGCTGTCGGACACGCTGTTTTCTTTCTAAGCTTCAAAGGAAACCTGATCTGGCCGGAGGCAACAGTTTTCGAAAAGCCAGGCCACAGATCGTGCCTCATTAAAGTCCCTAACGGGTGAGTGTGATGACAGTGACCACATCAAGCCCGACACCTTGAGACACCCCAGAGAAGAGTCGGCGACACGGGATAAGGGCTGTGCCCTAACCGCGAGCAGTGTCCCGCTCCCATTTATGCTTGGCATAAGAGTCGTCGGAGGCTACTCTCTCAAGAACGGTGGAGCCTTCGCAATCAACGGTAACCAAACCAGAGATTGGCACTGCCCCTGAGACCGTGCCAAACGCGACTGCAGAGCCATGCCCCCAGCGCGAACGACACCCTCCGAATCGCTTTGGCGACTCCATCTGAGAATAGAGGAAAGTGTTGTGTACGAGAGACGCACCACCGCTCCTCAGCTTGCCAGAGCACCAGTGCGGACGAAACAGGAAGTGACCCCACCCCGAGTCGAGTTCCAAGTATCATGCATCATCCCCAGCGTCTCGCCCACCGGGCGGAGAATGAGGGTTTGCCCGGTAGAACACATGCGGCTTTCGCCTGCGCCTTTTATAGAAGATAAACTTGGTCTGTTTTCTGCCACCAACCGATCCGCATTCTTTTCATGGAATGGGCCAGACCCTTGTACGTAACAGCTTGCAGGAGCGCGCATACAAGAAAACACAGTTGTATCTAAGCCAATGAGCAAGGGATCTGTCGCAGCAACAGCGTAGCACGCTGAAGCGCCGCCGCGTTACCTAATAACATACTCTGATAGAGATGGTTCTATTATCACGGAATACAGCTTTGTTGATTGACAAGTCATTCATCACCGAGCAGGCGTGTGGATCTTGAAGAATAGCTTGTTGATTTAGTTGCACTTTGGTGCTGAGCTCTCTTTAGTAGCTGTCAAGTTAATAGTGAGCCTACAATTGATTATATTGACACGTGTACTTATCTTTATCGGGCGACCACGTTTCGCCGCTTAACAACTGTAATCGCACAGCGAGGGACGCGCCTGCATGTATCCCACGTTTCTGAAAAGTTATCTATGCTTCTACCCGGCTGTCTGTTGTCGCCGAACCTTGTGTTATCTGATTTCATCGCGTAACGCGAATAGTGTAGAACTTTGTGGAAGGCACGCGGGTCGAAACGATTAGTCTGGAACATTCGACGACTGCTCTATAAAAGCCGACGCGCTTGACCCGCTGATCAGATTTACGACGATCGCCGACTGTGTTCGCCGCTCTCGTTGTGCTTTAAGTGTAGCCTGTTTTGTGGGCGCAGGTTCGCCCAATAAAAGCTAGTTTTTGCCTTTCACAGTATTGCTACTGTGTTCTTTGACGTCACGACCACGTGACAATATGATATAATATGGCATCGCACTTTTGAACAATGACGTAACACCGAATGAACATACAGGAGCGTTGTGCGACACACACACACACGCACATAGCTAGTATTTGTTCACTTTATGTTACGTAATTCCTTCAAAGTGCGCTGCCATAATACGTACTGACTAGCCAACTAGCCCACCTGTACGTCTTAAGCAATTGGTTACAATTATGACAGACATAAGAGTGATATGTACATATCCTAGTTACTTCTTCAGGCAGAAATGCTTGTCAGATATGTTTTTAAGAGAAGAATGTGTGCATAAAAAACACTATTAATTCATATTGCTGAAAAGACACAATATAGGCGTGAATTCACGTAATGTTTCCATTTCTTGTTGGTACTAAAATATCTCTGCAAATAGAAGTAGTATTAAGTCATTCATGCCTTAAGAGATGACAGAGGTTTATGTTGGCCCACAAGGCAGCAATGCCCAAGCATAAAGGGCTGGGCGCCAATCTGCTGCCCCTCTACTATTTACCCATACCTCTATCAGCATTTAAATAATGTACAGTCTGCGGTCAAAGTGAATGCAGGCATGCTTACTGTGTCAGCAATGGCGACAATCAAGGATGATTGCCTTGTAACCGTTTGCTGTTGTTAACATCAGTTATGCATGCATTCTCTTTTTATTATTTTGCCTAGATAAAAAAGAAGCTTGCACAGGATGCATGAAGTCAGCGAGCTATACCAAAGTAATGTTATTTGATTGCGTTGGGCATGGCCCAAATGTTATTCACGTAGTGACAACCTAGCTAGCTAATGAACAATCACATTAAAAAGAAATAGAAGTGCATAGGCGAGCAACGAGGTGCACAGTACCTGTATTTCATCGCAAAGAAAACCAAGATTATCAAGCGAATATAGAGATCTAGATTAAGGGGACGCAAGCGTTGAGGCCCCCTAGTAATGGGGGCCCCAGCAATTGCATCCCCCTGATCTAAAACTCCCTAATAAGTATTGCAATGAGTGCAGGGACCTTGCATGCAAAACGATCAACGCATTAAGTAGTTTATATTTGCCTTTCTAAATCAATAACTTTTTAAAGAGGCACACGACAATGAAATGAAATGCTGGCTCATATGGTGCACACATTTGCAGGCCTGCTGTAACACCAATTTAACATGCAGTAGCTTGTAGGCAGTGAATGCATGTTCATTGTGACAGTGCAACTTCCACCTACCTCTAAGGAAAGAACAAAACGTCTGCATTGTAGACATTAGTTCATTAACACCGTGCGCGGGGTAGCACAAGAAACTAAGGGAATGTTTGCTGCCAATTTTTAATTTCACAACCTACAACTAATTTCTTTGGTGGAGCTTTGTGATGAATTCATACTATGTTGTGTGTAAACCTGCTATGCAAGCGTGTTCTATTCTCCAATCACTTCATGAGTAGTCAAATAAATGCAGATAGCCCCATAAGCAGTGTGAAACAGAGCGCAGAAATGTCCAGTTAAGAAGCCATAGTAACTCACATTCTGTGCTGAACACAAAATAGAAAAAATGCGTAGCAGCGAATTGGCCTCACATTCTCATCTGTCATACAAATCCATATATTACAAGTTTTCTTTCACTCGTTCTCGCATTGCTTATAGTTACACGAACCTTACTGCAGCATCCTCTGTGGAGAAAAATAATCTTGCAAGTTACAGCTACCTGTTCACTATATTAAAATTTATTAGCCTCAGGCTCTCCTGTATTCCTTCACGCATGCTACAATAGCATAGCTGTGCTCAATCACCTATTTCCATTCCATTGAAATGAACATGGCATATATTTGTTACCATAATATGCTCTAAAGCACAACGGTTTATCCCTCTTTAAGCCTCTGTAAAGTAAGGATGGTTGTTCAGCCTTGCTGTTGTGGCATTTCATAGGCTCTAACCCACCGTCATATTTCTAAACAAGCAATGATGAAATTATATAGTCAAGCTATACCATAAGTACAACTGAGGTATTGCTACCCAGGGAGTCTCATTGCCACGTCCCCAATTTCGAAAATACTTTGACATGTTGACAACATAGGCATATTGAAGTTAGCATCACAGCCTGAGTTTTAGCACGCCAAATAAAGCAGATTAACCCAACTGCTCTTATATCATACTCTTAATCACTTGAGATACTAAACAGCACATAGCATGTAGTCATGTTATATTCTGTTTGTATGTTTGGGGAATTGCAAAAATCATTTTTGTCGCCCTTACAGCCTAGCTGATGCTGTCTTTCTTTATAACAATTAGGCAACAACCTTACTTGGTGCAATCCTGTGAGAACTATAACTAGCTCCACAGTAGCACAGCACATGAGCCCTCAGAGACATCGTAGACTTGCTTCTATAGATACTAGACGCTGTCCAGAATCAGCATAATTTTCAAATCTAGATGCACAGGGTGGAAATTCATGTGTATGAAATAAATGTCTGTTTCATCGAGATGTTGTGTATTTGTGTGCGATATAATTATCAATTCGCTATACTTATGGCAGTACAACAGAATACACAAAGGAAAAAAATCAAGTTCTCTCTGAAAAGTTGCATTTTGCCACCATTATATGTAGCAAAGTAAGACTTCAGAAAGCAAAAATATGGCTTGGACGCATCTTTTTGCATTGTGTAAGAAGTAGAGGTGGGCTAATGTTAATTTTTGAAACACAAATTGCACAAAAATAGTAAGTATCAATTATTGAATAGTGACACGACGGCATAAGTACTTTTAGCAGCAATATATATTTCCATATACTTAGGTACTGCATGGACATGGGCAGGACATGTAATGAGGAGGGAAGATAACCGATGGTCATTAAGGGTTACGGACTGGATTCCGAGGGAAGGGAAGCGTAGCAGGGGGCGACAGAAAGTTAGGTGGGCAGATGAGATTAGGAAGTTTGGAGGGTCAACATGCCACAATTAGTACATGACCGGGGTAGTTGGAGAAGTATGGGAGAGGCCTTTGCCCTGCAGTGGACGTAATCAGGCTGATGATGATGAGGTGCTACATCTTAACCAAGTTAACAGCAAAAGAGGGCTAACTAGTCAGGACAAAGGATAAGTTTTAAATGCAGGGCTACTAATCGTTACATTAAAAAAAAACTTGAATATCTATCAAGAACTTTAGAGCCTCGTTGCCAAGAAGCTTTCCAAGAAATAGTGGCTGCTGTATGAAGAACTTCCAAAAATGCACAATAAATCGTTGCCAAAAACTTGAATCTTGTAGAAAAAATAAACCTAATACGGGACCAATGTTTTGCGGACACATGTAAAAGGACTTCTTGCAAAGAAAACAGCACACACTTGTAGCATAGAAGATAAATCTGCTAGATCAAAAGATATGGGCTGGGCTTTCACGCAAAAATCCTATGGGAAAGTTTTGTGTCAATATGGCTAAAAGACACTTTCGTCACCGTGCCTGCCTTGGGGAGGCCACATGCGCTTGTTCACATGCAAGGTCTTGTCACATGCTCGTTGGTAAAAAGCTTCCAAATGATATATTGGCACAAAATCTGATCACGGAAAAAGAATAGGATTGTCATGTAGTATACATAAAATTTGGAACATCAGGGTACTATTTTTCACATCATGCAAATACTCATTAAAGGTAAAACTGCAAGAAACAGCATAACACTTTGGCATAATCCGTACCTGATTATATCAATGAGTTTCCCATTTCATGTGGCAAAGTTGCATAGGGCCGATGGGATGTGATATCTGTGATTCACAGATGGACACAAGTGTCTGGGCACAAGTATTATACAACTGATCATTGAGGGAATAACAAAATAACAGGCAATAATTACGAGTATGTCATCATATCACTTCTATCTGAAGAATGACTACTACTTGAAGTCAAACTTGCAACTGGCCAACTTGCATTGAGCATCATGTACCCATGAACCGTTGCTTTATGACCAGTGTCATGTCAATCCTGTATGTAATTGAGGTTTTACACATTACACCTACAAAACTTTTTATCAGCAACCTCGTACATTTTTCTTGTATTTGCACACAGGCTTCCGCAACACCATCTTCGCACCCGTGATAAATGCTGCAGTAGGTGAAATAGAGCTTTATATTATTTCCAAAACTGCTTCATTCCAGCAAGTGGACGCCGAGCAGACACTGCGCCGCAAGTGAACATTTATGCGGGCGTTCTTCCTTGCTGTTTATTAAGGTAGCTACAAGGTAAATGGAGGAAAAGTGTACAGATGAAGCGAAACTCCGCTGTCGCATGCACGTAAACAAAGCTTATGGTTATGGTTTCAAAACATTTTTTTTTTCATCAATCCTACAGCCATGGAGCATTTACTGACAGGAAGAAAAGCAGACACCGAGCAGACGTTGCGGTGCGGTGAACACATCTTGAGCGGCGTTCAGCCTTCCTATTACCTAAGGAGCCCAGCAGCTTCCCCAGTGCTGCAAGGAACCACTGAGATGGAGTACAGCTCACGGAACACATTGTTAGCGTGAAAGGTTGGTTTCGTGTTCGAGGGCTTGCATGAAAGAAGAGGCATACTGAACTTGAAACATCTTTTATTGCACCGCAGCAACTTAACGGGGCAGAATGACCGTCAATGAATAAAGGACAAAAAGCACACTGCAGCCTGTCGGCCAGCGATTATATACACACAGTGGGTGAGGGTGATGTGATCACAATATGGACCGCGTCAAAAAAGGGGAAAGGCTATCACACATGTACAGTGCTCACGGAATGAAACGCGTCAATTTAGGGCTAAGTAGTGCGCATACTTTCGTTTCAACCGGCTGCAGTTCGTGTCACATCGACGTAATTTTGGCGCGAACGCTTACACCGGAGTCCTCGTCACGTTTGGTGACCAAATTCCTAGCGACATGACATGGTGCTCTCGCGTACTTTGCACATATGTAGGGTTGTACTAAATGCTCCGTGTCCTATTTCATTCCGTGAGCACTGTACACGTGTACAGATATGCGACAATAGGGCAGTGGAAAAGAAGGTGCTTTGCTTTGTCATCACATGTGCAAAGAGTTGAATAAGGAGCATTTGAATAGCTTACATTACAGCAGATGACATTTAGCACAGCATGAATAATTGCAATACGTGGAAAAGTGATATAACTTCTAAGCTGTTCCCTAGCGTCCCCTCTCCATAAAGTGTAAAATGCGCAGAGACAGCTCTGGAAACAAACGTGTACAAAGCAAGGAATCTTCTGTGATACAATATATATATTGAAATGCATAAGAGCATAAGTGACAAGCGATGCTTCTGCAATGTTTATTATTTCAGAGCACACGCTATTGACAGACGAAAATCACAGACGATTACAATACTCCCTAATACGAAATTTGAGTGGAGCTCTACATGTGCAGTCATTTCACCGGCGTGGTCAATCGGTCTCGTGTGGCATGCTGCAAACGGAGCGAAGTGTGGCGCCACTGCCTTGCTAATCTGGAGACCGCGTGAGCCAGCGCATGGTTGACGCGTGGGCATGATTCACAGAAGCCACTGCCAACAAACCTCCCAGACGTTGCATGGTACTCTGGCACCATCTTGTAGCTACAGTCACCGCTCTTTGCTCTATTCTCACACTTTCGCCATACATCCCTCTGCTTTCTGCATCATGGTTCTGCTGCACCTTCCTCTCCGCTTTCCTCGTCATTCGCTCGTTTAAACTTAGCGAACGAGTGGTCCTTACAGCACGACGAAAGCTAAAGAGAATGAGCTCAAATGTAAACGGAATGACCAGCAAAAAGAATACCCTGAATGCATGCACTATCAACCACGTTAAAGGATTGATTGAATGTATGATAGACAATGTCTACAAGATACTTTTGACACATGGGGCTGATTACGTGGGCCAAACAGGCAGGTGCGTAAATGATTGATTGTGTGGACATCGATACAACTGCAGCCTGATACAAGCACCAGGAGACCTTGCCATACATTTTGCTCCATGCCGTACCTTGCACAGGATGGTGATCTTGATGAAATGTAGTAAACAAAGAAAAAGAAGTCCTGGAAGCCTACAACAACAAGATGACCCCATGTGCCATCTATATCACTCAGCAAAGAGATTAGCTTAATGATTGACAATAGATGCCGTGGGTAGACTAGGAAGAGCACCCCTGCAAATGCGTGTAGGCTATGTGAACGTCTCATTTTCCTAAAAACAAAACAGTAGTTAATTTGCACTCGGGTGCCGTGCATAATATTTCTCTCTTAAGTTCTGTCCTTCGTCACTTTGCGGAACAGTGTTATGTCGAACCAACTAGCCCACAGGGAAATTTTCTTTAATTATATGTGATTTGCTCCTAGTGCACGTTTATGTGAAAGTCTTGTGCGCAGTGCACATGTGAAACCCAGCCCAAAAAAGATGGAATATTAGAGGTGAGCAAATAGAGATTTTTGGGAGCGAATAGGATAGTGCCAAAAGCAAATCGAATCTAATACTTTTTAAAAAATGAATATTCATTACCATAATTAATACAAACTGCTGTTTACATCCCAGTATTTTCGAAGTTAGCCATTTTTTGTGACCATATAGTGCCTTATTAACTACTATATTGAAAAACACAAAAAACTGAGCGTTACGAGCAAAAAGTACCTTATTCGCATGCCTAGGTCTCTTCAGAGGATGCAAATGATCATCGTAGTGCCTGTAATGTGTAGCTACCTGAGTGACCTAGCCTGCTGCACTACGCAAGTTCTCATGTTCTATAGCTATGGTATGCCTGTCGTGGTAAAATTTACCGTGCATTTCTGCATTTATATGTTTATGTGGGTACGGTTGGCATATTGATATACCCGAAAGGTAGCAAAAACATATTGACATTTACAAATAGTGACTACCGAATCGAATAGGGCACAATTCGATGCACAACTACAAAGATGACAATATTCGCACTGCCCTATGCAATATCCACAGCTTCAAATAATGGTTTCGATGCTTACATACACATTGCATGCTCCAGCAGCCAATAGAATACCATATATTGACAAAAGGGTGTTTAACTGGGCTAGTTGGTTCATTCTTCGAGGCTTCTAACAGCAGAACTTGAAGAACACCGACACAGAAGCAACGACCATACGAGGACGCCGCTGCCCTGTCAACTGATTTCTTTAGTGAAATTCCCACGCTTATTTATTTCGTCGCCATAGCTCTTCTCTTATCTGTCTGAGGATGTCTCAAAATGGCGACTTCCTTTCTTGTCAAGGCAACTGATGGTGTTCTTACACATTGCACTCCTGTTTAACTTACCTCAATTGCCTGAAGCATTTCCCGAGTAAGTCTATCGTTCTTTATCAGGACTTACACTTTATGAAATTTGGGGCTGCCCGTGCTTATTCAGGTATCTTGTCCCTTGTACATTTCACAACGTTTGCAGAGCAAGGCCAGATTACTGCCAGGGGTGTCTGAAAGTGATGATTTGTGCTCTCTTGTTCGATCATTAGGGCATCTTCCTGCTTACCCTAAGTATTGTTTTCCACAGGACAGGGGGATGGCATACACTTCTCCTTTGACGCAATTGCAGTCACATCGAAATGAACTAGAAGCGACAAAGTAGCCAAGTAAGCATGTGCACCTACTCATTTGATGAAATGTAAGTCCTGAAAAGGAACTACGACAGACTAACTCGGGAGATTCTCGAAGCATTTGAGATATGTAAAACAGGAGCGTAATGTGTAAGTACAGCGTCAGTGGCTATGACAAGAAAAGAAGTCACCTTTAAAAAAATAAGAGGGAATATAAATAAACAAACTACTTGACAGTACAGCTGCGTCCTCGTCTAGTCGTTCCTTCTGTGTCTGTGTTCTTTAGGTTCTGCTGGTACAATCCTTGAAGAATTAAACAACTAGCCCAGTTAAACACCCTTTTGACATTCATTTTCAGTACTCTGAGCATTTCTACTTGTTTTCTGCATCTGCTTGACTCACGACAAATATGTCTTCACATTGCCTTGTTCACTTGCCTGCCTGCCTATTCTAATGTTGCAACCAGAAGAATATTTTGGTAGAAGACGTTAGGTTGCTACTCGGCACACCTTTTCAGGCAACTTTCCTAAGTTAGGGTAGGAGATCCCCTGATGATTAGGAACTCTGTAAAACTAAACGAGATAAGATTGTATGAAATGAATGATTGGTACAAGTTCTCGATTGACATCAAAGACATGCATTATTCAATACCGCACGCGAATTTGATTAATGTACTGAGAGAGACCATTAAGGAGCAAAAAGCCATTCCATTTAAAAACTCCGTAGCAATGTCTGTGGAAACCTTCTTGGAGCTGTTGAGCGCCTATCGCGCTGCCACGAACGTTGTGCATGAGGGTACCTTGTTTGTCAAAAACAGTGGGGTCTGCATAGGATCAAAAGTAGTACCAATTCTGAGTGAGTTGCACTTGGCAGCATGCGACAAGAAAATTCAAGGGTCCATCAAGGAATGGCGCATCACACGGAGGTATGTGGACGACTTTTTTATACTGCGCCAAACAGAGAATGCAACCGATTACCAATAGCACAAGGATACCGTACTGGAGTCCTTTCGAGCAACGTGCCCAGAGCTGAACTTCACTTAGGAGCGTGCCAACCATAGTTCCCTGCAGTTCCTCAGCATTTTACTAGAATTCCAAACGGGACACCTATATTGGGGGTACGAGCCCAGGGCACAGAAACAATTTCTTCGCTTCACATCAAGCCATTTCAAGACTGTAAAGAAGGCAATAGTGAGTGCAGCGTTTAATTCAGCACTAAGGAAATCATGCCAGCATCAAACTGAACAAAGTTTTCGGCGGCAATTAAGTATGGTGAAAAATGCAGGGTACCCCATGTCAATGCTATGCCGCATAGCTGAAGGCCTCATAGAGAAGATTAAAAGAAAACAAGAAAGCAAACGTGGACATCAAGTTGAGGATGCCAAAAATAACTCTGCAAAAATTTCATATGTGCATGGGCTGACCCACAATCTCATCAAGATTGGTAAAAGACACGGTCTCCCAGTCGTGTGCTCAGCACCAAACCAGGGAAAAAGTATGAGCGCACAAGTGAGCCAAGAAAAAAAGGAACCGCAATGCCAGGTGACGCACCAGAGCAAATACTGCACTTGCGTAAAACGAGTAGTGTACAACATATCCCTCTCCTGCGGAAAACATTACATAGGGCGAAGAGGAAGATGCCTTAATGATCGAACAATAGAGCACGCATCGTCACTTTCAGGGACTCCTGGCATCAATCTGGCCTTGTACTGCAAACGGCGCGAAATGAACAAGAAGCGACAAGATAGCTAAGTAAGCACCACGTGCACCCCCCAATTTCATGATGTGCCAGTCCTGAAAAAGAACAACAATAGGCTACCTTGGGAGACTCTTAAGGCAGTTGAGATAAGTAAAATAGGAGCGTAATGTGTAAGCGCACCGTCAGTGACCTTGACCAGAAAGGAAGTCGCCCTCTTGAAACAGCCTTAGGTATATAAGTGAAGAGATATGGTGACGAAATAAATAAGAGTGAAAATTTCAATAAAGAAATCAGTCGGCAGTGCAGCTGCGTCCTCGTTTAGTCGTCCATTCTGTGCCCGTGTTCTTTAAGTTCTGCTGCTACAATGCTTCAATCAAACATTCACCGTGCCCGTTTTGTTGTCTCTTTGTTACATGCATGTGGCTTTGTATCAAAAAATGCAAATTAGTCAAAAATAAAAAGGAAGTATCTAGTTTTCACACATTATATGCTCATCATGCCGTGCCACTGATGTTTGCGCAAAGAGTGTGAACTCGAACAGTAACAAGCAGCTGAATTTCTTGCACATGCAACGCATTCACATCCCTCAGTATGACTGTATACTTTGCTTAATCTAGGAACACGCCTCAGGATTTCTGCTGTTCACACCAATGTCCACATGACAAAAATGTAGAGTGCCGAAAATTTGCGTTCATGACAACAGTGCATAAGCGCGCCCACATTTAACGACAGCGCGCATGTACTCATGTAACTTTTAAGCTGTTCGTTATATTGCCCTCATCGATTATAAACACCTTCATAGCACAGCAATACCTTCTGAAAAGAATGAACGAGGCAGAAAGGGCCGGAACCAAAAGGCGCCCGCAACGCTTATGCACGGTTCACTTCAGAACGTATGCATATTGCATAAAACGAACATTTATACGCCTAGCACCACGGACACATTGCACGTACACATCACAGTACACTTACGCTTCGTAAAAGTAAGAACCCTAGCGCTCGAACGTTCTGTACGTGTACGCGGTCACCAATTCGCATCGCATCCAGCAAAAGAGCTCACACGAAGCAAGACACAAACAGCACATTACGAATGACTGCAATGACACGACAATGAAGCTCATCGCTACAAATCTTGTCATTACTTCTGAACACTGCACAAACTTACAATCTTCGTATTGATGAAGCACGCATACACAACACCTACCAACACCATATGCTGAAGTGGGCGATCGCAATCTTTTCATTTTGGCGCGTACCGAACCAGTGTCATGCTTATAATGCAGGTGTATGCATGGCTTTCACGTTTTTAGTGCACATGCATCAAAAAGAAAACGCCTAAAACACACGAAATCGGCGGTTTCATTCCTTCTGACCCTCACGTAAGCACAACACACATCCGTCTGTTGCCTTTGGCGATCGCACGTACTGAAAAGGTCAGTAAGAGTGCTGCGGCTCGCTGCGTTCAACAAATAGCTTTGCAGATGCTGAATAGCTATTGCAATGGTCACAATATACCACGCAAAAAACAAACTGCCGCTGCAGCCTAGGGGCCTAGGCGTCGCGCTCCGCTTTGCTTTGAACCAGCGCCATGTTTGTGTGGTCGCCGCACGAAGGCAAAAGTTCAACGACCACCTCTCGTGACGTCATGTCGGTCATTACTGAAGGACCGCTCGGTGGCGTTGCGGCGTGCGGCCATGGGTGGCTCGAGCGTAAATCAGCTCTTAACTCCTGCTTTATCTCCGCTGCGGGTCGGCCCGGCATTGCACTATCTTCGGGCTCGGCCCCTGTATGGGGAGTGCTTAACGCCCGCTTCCTCTCCGCCGCCGGTCGGCCCGGCATCGCACTATCTTCGGGATCCGCTACGTATGAGGAGTGCTTAACGCCTGCTTTACCTCCACTGCGGGGCTGCGCGGTATTGCACTGTCTTCGTGATCGGGCCACGTGCGGGGAGTGCTTATTGCCTGCATCACCTCTTCTGCGGGTCGGCCTGGTCTTGAACCATCTTCGCGGTCGGGCGACGTTGGGGATGTTTTACCACCTGCTCAACTTTCGCGGCGGGAGGGGCCCAATTTTGCACCAACTTGGGGATCGGCCCACTCGTGGGGAGTGCTTAACACCTGCTTCACCTCTTCGGCAGGCTGGCACAGTATTGCATTTCGGGTTAGGGCACGTGCGGGGAGCGCTTAATTACTGCTTCCTCTTCGCCTCCGATAGGCCCAAAATTGCCCTATCTTCGCCACCTTCCAACATATTTTGAGTGTTTAACCCCTGCTTAACCTACGCAGCGGGTCGACCCGGTATTGTACGGTCTTCGCTATCGGCAGACGTGTAAGGAGTGCTTAACACCTGCATCACCTCCCGCTGCGGGTCGGCCCTCTACCTAATATCTTAGGGATCGGTACACGTATGGGAAGTGTTAACTGCTGCTTCGCCTCCGCCGCGGGCCGGATCGGTATTAAAATAACTTCAGGATCGGCCCACGTGTAAAGAGTGCTTAAAAACTGCTGCAGCTCCGCTGCAGGTGGGCTCGGAATTGCACATTCATCGAGACCTGTCCACGTATGGGGAGTACTTAACCCCTGCTTAACCTCCGCCACAGGTTGCCCTAGTATTTCACTATCTCCGGTATTGGGCCACGTGTGGCGAGTGCTTAACACATGGTTCTCCTGCCCCACCGGACGCCACATTATTGCACTAACTTCGTGATCTGACTACGTATGGGCAGGGACCAAAGCCTGCTTCACGTCGGCCGCGGATCGGCCCAGTATTGCACTATCTTCAGGATAAGCGCAAGTATGGGGAGTGCTGAGCGCCTGTTCACCTCTGCCGCGGGTCACGTGCATACTACACTATCCTTCGGGTCGGGCCACGTGTGGGGAGTGTTTAGCCCCTGTTTAACCTCCGCCGCGGATCGGGCCGGTATTGTACTATATTCGGAATTAGGACACATGTGGGTGTCCTTAACACATGCTTCACCTCCGCCGCTTTCTCCCCAGTATTCCATAACCTTCGGGGTCAAGCCACGTCAGTAGAGTGCTAAACGCCTCCTGCAACTCCGCCGCGGGTTCTGTTGGTATTGCACTATCTTCGGGATATGGCCACGTGTCGGGAGTGCTTAACGCCTTAACGTCTGTTTTACTTCTTCCGCGGGTCATCTTGGTATTGCACCAAATTATGGATCTGCAAAGGCACCCGGAGTGTTTAACTGCTTAACATCCACCGCGCGTAGAAGCTATATTGCAATGCCTTCTGGATGTAGCCAGGTATGGGGAGTGTACAACGCCTCTTCACCTCCGCAGCGGGTCGGCCTGGTATTGTACCAACTTCGGGATCGGCACACGTATGGAAAGTGCTTGTCGCCTGCTTCACCTGGTGCGCGGGTCGCCTCGTTATTGCACTATCTAGGGTATCGGGCCACGTATGGGAGGTGCTTAACGTCTGCTTAACCTTCGACTTGGTTTGGCCTTGCATTGCACTGTCTTCGAGATAAAGCACCGTAAGGAGAGTTCTCAACGCTTCCTTCAGCTATGCCGCGGGTCGGCAGGGTATTGCACTATATTGGGGACTGAGCCACATGTGGGGATGGCCTAACGCCTGGTTCAACTCTTGCGGGGATCGGCTCAGTATTTCAGTACCTTCGGAGTCTGCCCGCGTATGGGGAGGGCTAAGGCCTGCTTTACCTCCCCCGCGGGTTGACCCGGCATTGCACTAACTTCGGTACCGGCGAACGTATGGGGTGCTTCACGCCTGCCTAACATCCGTCGCGAGTCAGCCCGGTATTGCACCATTTTTGTAACTAGCGCACGTTTTAGGAGTCACCGCCTGTTTCACCTCAGCCTTTGGTCGGCACGGTATCGCACTATCTACGGGTTCAAGCCACGTATGTTTAACGGTTGTTTCACCTCCGGAGCGGGTCGGCGCAGCATTGCACTGTCTTCGGGATCGGGCCATGTATGGGTGGTACTCAACGCCTGCTAAGCCTCCGCCGCAGGTTGGCCCAGTATTGCAATATTTTTTGTATTAGCGCACGCATAGGTAGTGCCTATCGTCGGCTTCACCGCGCCCACAGGTCGGCCTGGTATTGCACAGTCTTCGCCACAAAGCAACGTAACGAGACTGTTTAACGCCTGCTTCGCCTCCGCCGCGGGTCTGCACGGTAATACACCATCTGCGGGATCAAGTCACATATTGTGAACGCCTAACGCCTGCTTCACCTCCGCCACGGGTCAGCCTGCCTTGAACCGTCTTCGGAATCGATGCACGTATGCGGAATGCTTAACACCTGCTCACGCTCCGGCGTGGGTGCGCCAGGTAATTAACTTACTTCAGGGTCGACCGGCGTATGGGAAGTGTTTAATGGCTGCTTAATCTCCGCCGCGGATCAGACCGGTATTACACTATCTTCGGGATCAAGGCACGTATGGGAGGAGCTTAACGCCTGCTTAACCTCCACAGAGGTTTGGCCCGATATCGCACGAACTTCGCGATCGGCGCACGTATGGGGAGTGCTTATTGCCTGCTTAGCCTCCGCCGAAGGTCTCCATGGTATTGCACTATCTATGGTATCGGGCCACGTGTGGGGAGTGCCTAACGCATGCGTCTTCTCCACCAAGGCTAGGATCGATAATGCCCTATCTTTGTGATCTGCCAACGCATGCGGAGCGATTACCACGTTTATCACCTCCGCCATGGGTCGGCCCGGTATTGCGCTATATTCGGCATCGGTCACGTAGAAGAGTACTTAACACTTCCTTATCCTCTTCCGCTGGTCGCCCGCTATTTTACTATTTACGCAATCGCGCCACGTATGGGGAGTGATTAACGTCTGCTTAACCTCAGAATCGGGTCGGCCCAGCATTCCGTTATCATCGGGATTGTGCCACGCGTGGGAGGTGCTTACCGTCTGCTTAACCTCCGCCTCGGGGCGGCCTGGCATTGCGCTGTCTTCGAGCTAAAGCAACGTAAGGAGAGTTCTTAAGATTGCTCCACATCCGTGGCGGGTTGCCACGATATTGTACTATATTAGGGACTGGGCCACGTGTGGGGATTGCTTAACGGCTGCTTCAACTCTTTCACTGCCTTCGGCATCTGCCCGCGTAGGGGGATGCCTAACGCCTGCTTCACCTTCGCCGTGGGTAGGCGCAGCATTGCACTATCTTCGGGATCGGGCCACGAATGGGGGTTCTTAACGCCTGCTTAACCTCCGCCGGGGGTTGGTCCGGTATTGCTCAAACTTCGGGATCGGGGCACGTATGGGAACAGCTGAATGCCCGCTTAACGTGCACCGTGGGTCTCCATGGTATGGCACTAGCTTCGTAATCAGCGCGCCTATGAGGAGTGCGTATTGCCCCATTAACCTCCTTCGCGGTCGGCCCGGTACTGAACTATTTCTTGGATTAGCGCATGGGTGAGGAGTGCTTAACCGCTGCTTAACCTCCGCCACAGGTATGATGAGTGCCCGAGGCTTGCTTCACCTCTGGTGCTCATCGACCCTGTATTGTACTATCTTAGGGACAAGCACACCTATGGGGAGTGATTATCGCCTGTTCACCTCCACCCTGGGTCACGTGGATATTTCACTATATTTCGGATAATGCCACGAAAGGGAAGTGCTTATCGCCTGCTTCACCTCCGCTGCGGGTAGGCCTGGTATTTCACTATCCTCGATATCCGGCCACATGTGCGGAGTGCTTAACACATGCTTCACCTCCGCCGCTTTCGCCCCGGTGTTGCACTATCTTCGGGATCAAGCCACGTAAGGAGAGTGCTTAACGCCTCCTTCACCTCCGTCACGATTCTGTGCGATATTCCACTATCTTCGGGATAGGGCCGCGTGTGGGGAGCGCTTACCGTCTGCTTCACCTCTTGCGCGGTCGGCCCGGTATTGAACCAAATTATGGCTCTTCAAATGCATGCGGAGTGCTTAACAACTGCTTAACCTCCGCCGCGATTCGTCTGGTATTGCACTATTTACGGTATCGGGCCACGGGTGTTGAGTGCTTAAAACCTGCTTCTCTTCCACCACGGCTGGGCACGGTATTGCACTGTGTTCGGAATTTGGCCACTCATGGGGTGTGCTTAATCCCTGCTTCACCTCAGCCGCAGTTTGGCACGGTATGGGATTATTTCTGGGTCGGCGCACGTATGGCGAGTGCTTATTGCCTGCTTCACTTCCGTCGCGGCTATGCCCGGTATTCCTACAGCTTCAGGATCTGCCAACGTATGGGGAGCGCTTAACGCCTGCTTCGTCTCTGGCGTGGGTCGGACTGGTAATTAATCATATTCAGGATTGGTCCACGTGTGGGGAGTGCTTAAAAACTGCTTAACCTCCGCTGCGGGTCGAACCTGTTGTCCAATATCTTCGGTATGAAACCATGTATGGGGAGTGTTTAATGCCTGTTCACCTCCGCTGAGGGCCGGCTTGGCATCGCACTAACTTCGGGATCGGCGCACCTATAATGAGCACATATCGCCTGCTTTACTTACTATCGCCGGTCCACCAGTACTGCAGTATCTAGGGTATCAGGGCACATATGGTGAGTGCCAGCGCCTGCTTCACATCCACAGCGGGTCGGCCCGGTATCGCAATAACTTTGGGATCGGCGCACGTATGGCTGTGCTTAACGCCTACTTCACCTCCGCTGTGGGTAGGCCAGGTATTGCACTATCTTCGAGATCGGGCCACCTGTGCGGAGCGCTTAAGACATGCGTCACCTCCGCCTCGGGTCGGCACGGTATCGCACGATCTACGGGATCAAGCCACGTATGAGGTGTGCCTAACGCCTGTTTCACCTCCGCCGCAGTTCGGCGCACGATCTTCGGGATTGGGCCCACGTATGGGTTGTGCTTGACGCCTACTAAGCCTTCACCGCAGATTGGCTTGTTATTGCAGTAGCTATGGCATTTGCACACGAATCGGGAGTGCTTATCATGTGGTTCACGGCACCAGCAACCTAACGAGACTGTTTAACACCTGCTTCACCCCCGCGCCGGTCTGCACGGTATTGCACTATCTTTGGGACCAGGCCACTTGTGGGGATTGCTTAACGCCCACTTCAACTTTTCCGCGGGTGTGCGCGGTAATGAATTATCATCCAGATAAGCCACATATGGGGAATGCCTAACCCATCTTTCACTTTCGCCGCGAGTCGGCGCCGGTATTGCAATATCTTCGGGATCGGGCAACGTCTGGGGGCTGCATAACGCCTGCATCACCTCAGCCCTGGACGGCCTGGCATTGTACTATCTTAAGGATTGTCGCACGTATGGGGAGTGCATATCGCTTGCTTCCACTCCGCTGAGGGTCGTCCCGGTATTGCACTATCTTCGGGATCAACACGCGTAAGGAAATGCTTGCCGCCTGTTTCCCCTCTGCCGCGGGTCGGCCCGGTATTGCACTATCTTCGGGATCTGTCCACGTGTGTGGAACGCTTTGTGCCTCATTCACCTCTTCAGCGGATAGGCGCGGTATTGCACTTCGGTTTAGGGCCACGTGTGCGGAGTGCTTTAGTACTGCTTCTTCTTCGCCTCCGAGCCATCAATGGGGGTGCTTAACGCCTGCTTAACATCCGGCGTGGGTTGGCCCGGAATGGTACTAACTTCGAAATCGGGGGACGTGCGGGGATGCTTAATGCCTGATTAACCTCTTCCGTGGTCGGTCCGGTATTTCACTATCTTTCCGAACAAAAATTAATTGTCTTGCGATAAAGAAACATACGACATTCAAACATATATGATAGGAATAAAAAAAATTAATCAAAGGGCACCACACAATTAGAATCATTATACATAAAATATATATATGTTTACATGTGAAGAAAACACATCTTCAATTCCTGTGAGAAAAAATAGTAGTGTGAGCGTAATTATTATTGATTTTTGTTAAATTGCGTTTAATGGATTGTAATTCTTAATGAGTCCCAGAACGTGGCGCATGCAAAGCATCAAGGTTTCCAAGATGTACTGGTATTCGATAGCGCTGCAAGGCCGCTATGCATGTAAACCAAATGCCGGTCCGCCGCGGGTTGGTCCAGTATTGCACTACCTTTGGTATTAGCGCACGTGTGACGAGCGCTTAATGCCTACATGAAGGTAAATATACCTGGTAGCGAAGCTTCCATAGCAGCCCATACGTTCAAAACATGGCGGTTCATCAGTGGTTCATGGTGCTTAGCGCCATCTGTATGTGGAGGAAACACTTTCGGAGGAAAAGAAAAAGATAATGTGACGCCATATCCGCTAAAAAACAAGAGTGACGTCATTTTGTTTTCGAAGGTGTGAAATTTGTTTCGTTGGCCTGCTTTTAGAGTATTTAAGTTCGCCGTCATTCGACTTGATGAAGGTTTCGAGCTTTCAGCGCGTAAAGCGATGCAGGAAAAGGCCAGCCGTATGGTTGGCGAAATTGCACCCCTGCGCAGAGCATACTTTCTTTGGAGGCCGACGAAAGCTTTAAGTGTACAGTGCTGGTCCTATCGTCGGACGCCAAGCCCGTCCGCCAGCGCAGTCACACGAAAACAACCAATTATTTAGCGGTCGCAACTGGCTACTTATTACTGAACAGGTTAAGAAGCGATGAAGCGACCCTGGTCTTCAAATTCAGACAAACGTCGACAAGCAAAAAAGCACAGCGTGTGAGGCGAGCGTATTTCAACAGCTGAACTTTAGGAGGGCACCTTTTTGCACATTTCAAGCGCTGCGTTGCATTGCGAGAGATTGCAGCGTCAATACCCCCTCTAACGATGGGCGCTGAAAAGAAATGTATTTGTTAATAATAATAAAATTAAATGGGTTAGCATTTTCTTAATTCGTCACGATTATATAAATGTGACCAAAAATTTTATTTTCGTTGAATGAATCTGTGTCTCGCTTGAATTAAAAAGACGCTTTTCTTTCTTTTCCAATGTTTTTTCCCTCCAAACATATTCGCGCTTCAATCGCTCTTCTAATAAACACCCTTACTGATGTCGGTGAAAATCTGTACTAAACCGCTGTTTGCTCGAAGGTTCACGACCTATATGGCTCGATCTTCTACATCCCGTCCACCGCGAGTCGGCACTGTATCGCACTATCTACGGGATGAATCCCCGTATAGTTAGTGCTTAACACTTGCTAAACCTCCACCACAGGTTGGCACAGTATTGCATTATCTTTCGGATCAGCGCACGTATGGGGATTGCTTATCGCCTGCATCACGTCCCCTAGGGTTTGGCCTGCTATTGCTCTGTCTTCGCGATAAAAGAACATAACGAGACTGCTTAACGCCTGCCTCATATCCGCCGCGATTCGGAACGTTATTGCACTATCATTCGGACCAGGCCAAGTGTGGGGATTGCTTAACGCGCGCTTAAACTTTTCCACGGTTTGACGCGGTAGTGCAGTATCTTCGTGATCCGGCCACGTTGTGGAGGGCTTAACACCTGCTTAAGCTCCACCGCGGGTCGGCCCGGTATTGCACCATCTACGGGATCAAGCCACGTGTGGGGATTGCATAACGCCTGCTTCACCTTCGCCGTGGGTCGGCCCAGTATTGCACAGCCTTCGGCATCGGGCCCCATAACGGGCGTGCTTAATTGCCTGCTCCTCCTCTTCCGCGGGTCAGCCTGGCCTTGCACCATGCTCGGGATCGGTGAACGTATGCAGAGTGCATAACACCTGCTTACCGTGCGGCGCGGGTCCGCAAAGTAATTCACTTATTTCGGGTTCGGCCGGCTTATGGGAAGTGCTTAACACCTGCATCACGTTTGCCGCGGGTTGGCCCGGTATTGCACAATCTTCGGGATCGGCTCACGTATAAAGAGTACTTAACACATGCTTAACCTGTTCCGCTAGTCGCCCAGTTATTGCACTCTTCAACTTCAACCTCAACTTCAACTTTATTCATTCTTCTAGCATGCACTAGAAATGTCCTCCTGGGCTTGGGTGCAGTCACGCTGTCATAAGCAGCTTGACTGGACCCAAGAGCCGTTGTTTTACATGGCAAGGCAATAACAGAGAGTACTTTGTAACATCAAACAGTTCAAAAGCAATTCGACCCGCACAAAAACACTTTGAACATATTCAAATATAAGCCTATTGACAGGATAATTGTTTTGCGATACAGAAACGGAAAACATTCAAACATGTGATAAGATTACGAAAAAGAAACAGCAAAGGACACCACACAATTAGAATCGATATACATGAAATAAATGTGTTTACACGTGAAGAAAACACATCTTGAATTCTCTGTGAGAAAAATAATAGTGTGAACGTAATAAGTTTTTTTTGGTAAATTACCTTTAATAGATCGTATATTGTATTCAATCCAAAATTGTGGTACATACGAAGGATCAAGGTTTCTTAGATGTACTGGTATATTATGCCACTGCAAGGCCGCTGTGTATGTAATCCAATTCCTTAACTCTTCTTTTGTACATAAAACATTTGTAAAACACGATTTTTGTAATAGCGGTCTCCCTGTATAAATTGGTATTTCTCTGACAAAGTTCTTGTCGTTGATTGGGGATTGGTCATGGCAATGTGCCGGAGGAGCGCCTTTTGTAATGTAATTATTTTATTCATGTTTGTTGATATTGTAGTCCTCCATACTAAACTACAATAATTAAATTCAGAGGTAAACTCTGCATGATAAATTTGGAGCTTTGTTTTTACCGGCATTAGAGCTCAGGCTACTGCGGAAAATTTACTGCGAAGTTGATTAAAATGAGCATCCAAATTTAGATGGCAGGAAAAAGTTACACCAAGTATTTTATGTTCGCTACCAAGCTCAATATTTTATCTAAATAAGTTATTGAATGTTCCAGGTTAAAATTTTATTTCTTGCTCTATAAAGGACAGCTTTCGTCTTAGCTGGAATAATTTTGATTCCATTTACCTGTGACCACTCAGACAGGTTACGTAGCGGTGCATCACACCTAATAATTAGTTCCTTAGCATCCTTTCCAGCAAAGACTAAAGTGCCATCATCTTGATTTACAAAAAAATCAACTGTAACATCAATATTTACTAAGACATTAACCTATAAGTTAAATAATAGTGGACCCGAAACGCTCCCTTGTGGCACCCAGTTTTTAATTGATAAGAAAGAAGATTGGACATAAAAAATATATACACATTGAGTCCTGTTTTTCAAGTATGACTTCATCAAGGCTAGAGGACCGCCATGTACTCCATACATAGAAATTTTAGATACAAGGATGTCATGATTGAGGCAATCAAACGCCTTGCTGAAGTCAATTAAAATCCGGAGGGCGAAATCCCCATCGTCTATAGCTAATGCAATATTTTCTTTCAAGATTAAAAGAGCAGTTTCCGTAGGTCTTCCTTTTCTAAAGCCAAATTGCGAATTTGTTATAACGTCATGTTTGTCTAGAAATTTTGTTAGGCGTGTAGAAATAATTTTTCTGGTGCTTTGGTAAGAGTTTGTAGTACAGGTATTGGGCGGTAATCGGAGACTTTATTTACGTGACCGTGTTTGAATAACAGCGATATTCCAGCTCGTTTTATACGATCGGGGAAAGTAGTCGACTCTACTGCTCAATTGAGTATGTGAATCAACGAAAGAGTGAAGGTCAAGTGTTCCTTACCGTATGTTATTGGCTGGATTTGTAAATTATAATAACTAATGATTTGCTGTTATTTAAATTTATTATTGTTGTAAACACCTCATGTTCATTTGTTCGTTCCCTAAATATTGTATTAGGAATACTAATATTCAGTGAATAAGCAACTCGGGGTCTTGGCTCTACGATATGCCTGCGTTCACAAATTGAGTATTAAAGTGGTAAGCCAGCTTTTTACCGCTAAGTTCACAATTTTAATCAGTTATCAATTGGCGTATTTTGCTTTTAGTTTCATGACCTGAGACGCTATTTATTACTTTCCAAATAGCATCTGGACAGTTCTTGTTAATTTGGGAAAGAAACATCTTGTTAGTAATCTATTTTCGCTTGCCTTAGTATTTTATTCAATCTATTTCTTTTTCTCTTAGATTCCTTAAGTTTACTTCTGATCTCGAGTGCCGAAAAGTATAATAAAGACGGTTCTTGCTTTTTATCGGCTTGACGCGCTCGCTCGTGATCCACGATTTTCGTATCTTTTTTAAACGTCTGACCTTTCTGAATGAAAAATGCGCTATGTATATGCGCACAAAAGCTTCGAGAAACTCGTTATATGCTTCGTTTACGTTATTCTTTCTTAACCCGAAATTCCAGTCGTGCGTGATTACAGCCTGACTAAATAAGTCCAGTGTGTCATTGGAAATGTGTTGCTAAGTAATTCATTGCGTTGTTTGTTACTGATAAAATACACTAGAAGAACTGCACAATGATCGCTAATATCGTAGGAAATTGTACCCATAGTACATACAGGTGCATCTATATTTATAATAAGAAGGTCGAGGGAAGATGAAGTGGAAGGAGTGACCCTGGTTGGTGTAGTAATCAGATTAGTAAAGCTAGGTGAAAGTATCAGGCAGTTTATATCGTGTACATACTTATTATCCTGAAAAATATGTATGCTGAAATCACCTACACCGACAAAATGAACATTTTCCACTAAGCAGAATTCCAAAAGTTTACTAAAGCAACCTAAAAAATTTTCGATACTGTCATTTGGAGGGCGGTATATTAGTGACAACACGCTCTTGGTGTTTTTGACAGTTAGCATTTCGTTGTGCTAACTTATATAAGAAAATTCTGGCATAATTTCATAATCACAATTATTTTTAGCATAAAGGGTGACACCACCTCCTCGCCTATTCTGACGGTTCACGTAAAACGAGGTATAGCCATCCAGTTGAACAACATCGTAGCTGCATTGAATGCACGTTTCAGATATTATGACGTCCAACTGAAACGAAAATTCATTGTGAAAATAAGTAATGGTGTCGCGCTTGCCAAACGCGGAACGGCAATTGAAATGAGTACAGAGGTATGTGTAATGTCTGGAAGCGTGAACATTTTGTAGTAATACAAAATCAAGATATTTCATTTGAACGGCAGGTGCAGGAATGTAACGCGACATTTAGCATATCTTCAAAAGATCGACACGCTCTAAGCTTATGATTGGTCTGTCGTCAGACAGTCTCGCGAAAACCTTGCCAGTGTACGACCAGGAGGATTTCCATTCATGGTCACGTTTTCTACACATAGCAATTCCAAGCGGCCGCTTTAGTGTAGGGCCCAGGTGCTCGTTCACATATACCTTCTGGGTGCTACGAATACCATTTTCTCTGTTGACCACACGCGCTTCTTCAGCGTAGCGTCACGCTTGGTTTGGGATTTACACTGTACAATAATGTTCGATTTTTCGGGATCTCGAGTTTGAATATGATGACATACTTCAATGTCAGTGTCTACAATTTCTTCCGTGATGGCTTCCACAATTTTCTGGGATCAAACCGCGCAAGGAGAGGGCTTAACGCCTGGTTCTCTTCCACCTCGGCTCGGCCTGGTAGTGTACCTACTTCGGGATTGGGCCCCGTGTGGGCAGTGCTTAACACATGCTTAACTCCGCCGCAGGTCACCCGGTATCGCACTATCTTAGGGATCTGCCCACGCATGGGTAATGCCCAATGCCTGCTTCGCCTCTGCCGCGGATCGGCCTAGTATTGCACTATCTTCGAGATCGGGCCACCTTTGGGAAGAGCTTAACGCCCGCTTAACCTCCGCCGCGGTTCGACACGGTATTGCACTATCTTCGTAATCAGCGCACGTATGGGGAGTGGTTATTGCCTGCTTAACGTACATTGGCAAGGCGTCATTAAGTAAAGAAAATGCCCTGCAGTGGTGTAAATGGCTGTCGAGGCCTTACAGTGAATTAGAGTGTATGAGCGCACCAACTGAATGCAGCGCTGCGACAGCTGCGGCGCGCAGTACACAAGCAGAAACATGGTCAAAACACTCCCTCCCTAAGTGCGAGCTGTTGTGAAATTTGTGATGCATACCTCATGCACAAAACATATATCCTCTAGCAAACGAAAAGCTTTCCCAATGTATACGCACTGCCGTATGTTGCGTGCAGCCCAATTCGATTACAAACGCGAAATCATACGTCTGCATGTACTTAACTGGGCTATATATGATATCGCCGATCGTTACTATAGCGTATGCATGCATGCGCGTTAAGAGGAAGCTTTAGCTCGGGCCAAACTCCGACGCGGCCTATTCAAATACATGTAAAACGCAAAAACGTTTTTCTGAGATAACCCCTAGACCGATTTTAATGAATTTTGTTGTATTTGAGAGGGAAAGTAAAATCTAGTGACTGTTGGAAGCGGAGTGTTCATTTAGGGCTTGATTTTTGTTAAAATGATTTTCAAACATTCGACCGTTCGAAAAACATAGAAACACCAAGTTTACAAATTCATAGCTCGTCATTAAGAACATATATCGCGGTTCTGTAAACGGCATCCATTAGATAATTCAAAGCGGACAAATTCGGTATGTCATTTTACATTTTTTGTGAGTTTGCTAGGTTCGCTAAAAGATTTCTGCAGAAGCCGTAGTTCCACATTACTAGATGTTTTAGTCTCATGTGTAACATATCAATTTTCTGCGCTTTAGATGTTCTATTAGATGAAATTCACGGAACTTAATTATCATTATTTGTTGTTGAGTTACACAGTTGTAAACTTGATAGTTTTGTTTCTGAAAAATTTTCAATTTTTGCCAATTTTTAATAAAAATTTACGACCTAACTCAGAAGTTCGAAGCGAACAGTCACTACATTATAAATTTTTCTTCTTTTCCATGTAATTCTCTTTTTACATGTATTTAGAAAGGAATACTCGCGCTAAGGATTCCTCTTAAATGCTGCAACAATAGACTTACATTGCACGTCTTTAATCTTGAAGCGAGTTAACAATATTTCTATCAGTGCAGCAATTACATTACCAACTAACAATTTTCATTAGTATATACAGCAATTTGATGCGGTTCTCATATTGTTGCTGTGGGTACGCCGAGCTATCTTCAGACAGAAGACTCAATGTTCCTGCAAACATTGTGTGGTTATGTCTAGCTTTGAGTCAGAGCATCAGTTGATTGTTAGTAGACATGGTGCACACCCATGCAATGCAACTGTAACAAAATATTAAACTGCAAGGTTAACATAGAAAACACCGCCAACCGGTGAAAATATGCTTTATAACCCTGAACTGCATATGTGAGCCTGAAGCGTATCGACAAGTGCACTTGTTTATCTTCATAGGGCCACCAGGTTTCAACACCTAACAAATGTTATCGCACAGTGCCGGACTTGCGTGCGCGTATCGGAAGTTTCTGGAATGTTATAGGTGGTTCCATCCGCTGTCTGCCACCGCACTTGTGGAATCTGATTGCATGTATGCGCGACGCGAATGGTGTAGAAGTTGTGGAAGACACGCGGGTCCAAGCGATTACTCTGGTTAACATTCGACGACTGATGTATAAAAGCCGACGCACCTGACCCGCTGATGAGATTTTGACGATCGAAGACTGTGTTCGCCGTTGTCGCCATTCTTTAAGTGTAGCCTGCTTTTGTTAGCACAGGTTCGCCCAATAAGTTTCGTCTTTCACAGTATTGCTACTGTGTTCTTCATACGTCACTGCACGTGACATCCGGTGGGGGTGCTTTTCGTTAATGTGGCGGACGCCCCTGACAAGCCGTAATCCAAGCCCGGACCACAGATGAACCAACGCAGTCCCGGACCATCGAGCAAGCCGCCGTCTTCAACAGCTGCACCCGGAGCATGGACTTCTACCTGAGAAGACCAAGAAGATTGTGGCCAAGGCAACCACAATGGCAGCCCCAGTGTCACCGATCGTATTTCAAGAGCCCAGAGGGCCCCCTACCATCCGTGTAGCTACATCGGAGGATCCGGAAACCTGGCTCGAAACCTTCTAAAGCATCTCGACCTTCAACAACTGGACCTCTGACTATAAGCTACGACATGTGTGTTCTCCTTGGAAGATGCCGCGAGGACTTGGTTAGAGAACCGGGAGTCCACCCTTACGACATGGGACCTGTTCCGCAGTAACTTCCTGAGGACATTCACGAGCGTTGTCCGTAAAGAAAGGGCTGAAGTTCTGCTGGAAACCCGAGGCCAACTACCCAATGAGACCATCGCCATCTTCACGGAAGAGATGACCCGTCTTTCCCGGCATGGTGACCCGGAAATGTCCGAAGAGAAAAAAGTACGTTTCTTGATGTGAGGCGTAAAGCAAGAACATTTCGCCGGACTGATCCGAAACCCACCGAAGACCGTAGCCGAGTTCTTGACACAGCAACGACGCTTGAGAAAACTTTAGAAATCCGCACTAGGCAATAGAACCGCCAAGTGCTCACGCCTCAGTGCGCCATCCAAGCACTGGCTCTGCTGATCTCCAAGACACCATCGCGATTGCACACGAAGTACTGCGCAAGATCTTGCCTACGTCGCAGCCTCAAGGGGCGTCGATTGCTGACATCGTGAAAGATGAGGTTCAGCGATCGCTTGGAGTTCCTGAGGTGCAACCTGAATTGCCGCAGCCCCAGCCAGAAGCGATGACCTACGCCGCCGTTGCACGCCGTCAAGGTCTCTCACTGCGACCGCGCCAAGGCCCTGTAACGCCCCAATTTCATCGTCCACCGCCACCGCCGCCAGCACGCCCACCCGTCGCCCAATGCACCTACGCGTGGAATACGGACATTTGGTGCGCCCCTGACACCCGCCCGCTCTGCTACCACTGCTGCGAAGCCGGCCATGTGTACCGCCGATGCCCATACCACGACCTGGGATTGCGAGACTTCGCCGTCAACGCAGTGTGCCCGAGGGAAGGTGAACGCCGTCGTGACATCGCCGACTACCTCGCCGCTGCTCAATGGTGCCCTCGACGACCGCCCCGTTCGCCGTCACGAGGCCGCTACCTATCGCCACAGCGCCGTCCATACACTGCCCCAGCCCGGGGCCGGTCCGTGAGCCCATAACCGGAAAACTAAGAGCAGAACTGATGGAGGTGCGGTTGCTATTCGTCGAGCTGACCAAGATCCTCGGCCACCTACGAAGACGCCGAAGAAACTACCTCGAGGACATCACCACATGCCACCGTCCCTACGAAGACTGCAAGCAAAGAATACGCAGACGAAAGACCACCTGACGATGCCACGTACAAGCGACAAGTCAACGCGACGCAGCAGCGATCCGAGGCCAAGGCCTTAGTGTAACGCAAGACAAAGAACCACCGACCTCGACGTGCTTCTCGACGGCCACGCAGTCACCGCCTTAATAGACAAAGGAGCCAATTACTCCGTCATGAATGGACCCATCACCACCCAGTTGAAGAAAGCTGAGACTGCATAGGAAGGCCCGTTAATTCGGACTGTTGGAGGACACCTAATAATGCCGACTGTGAAGGTGCGACTTCCGAGCGACAACAATCGATTATGTCACAATGACGTGACAGGAGGTCCCAGCCGAGGATGAGATCATGGGAAAAAGAGGGCAACACAAAAAACTCGATGATGTACAATATGTCTTGGGCGACTACACAGGCTGTGCATACAGCTGTAGGATAAATGCGTTGTGCGCTAGCAGTATAGAGTGCCATGCCAGATGGAGAGGTCGTGGCTTTTTCAGCTTCCGACAAAGATTTTCGTGGATGACGGAAACGGCGGCCCCGGTATCGATAAGCGCTTGGGCGGATGCTCCCTCGACCTGGACGTCAATGACGTTCTGTGGTGAAAATTCAGGCCTTAGAAAGTTCGATGACCTTGCAGCTCCTGCCTCCGGAACTGCGCTAGTCAGTTTCCCTCGGCATTAGGTGGCCGACGACGCATAGGTGACAGCGACCGTCGATGTGGAGAAGGTGAACGACGACTGCCTGAACGGCTGTCGTGATCGAAGGGTCTAAGCGGCGAGTCAGCGGGGTCTTGGCAGCGTACGTCAGCGCGATGTTGCGGCGCGGAGAGAAACTGATCAAAGGCGTCACGGTGCGAGGACATGTTACGACGACAAAAGTGCGCAAAGTGACCAGCGATGCCACAGGTGAAGCAAATAGGCCTGTTGCCCGGCATGCGCCACGTGTCAGCTAGACGAAGAGGCTGAGGTGACGGTCGTGTTATGGGAGCAGGGGGAACCAGGTGCGTGGGAGGTGGGAGAGAATATGACGGTGGGAGTGGCCGTGCGACAGCGGCCGCATAGTTGAGCTGCGGAGAAGTGACCCGCGACGGGTAGTCGGCATAAGAGAGCGGTGCCGCCGGAGATGCGAATAGCGGCGGGTAGTCAACGTAGGAGAGGGGCGCCCTCACAGGAGCTGGCGGGCGAACGGGGTAAGTGTGTCAGATATTTGGGCATGGAAGGCTTGTTGTACGGCCGGAGTAAGTGTTGGGGTAGGCTCCTGACTGTGATGTAGTAGCGACAGCTGGTGGGCCACTTCCTCGCGTATGAAATCCTTGAGCTGAAGGACGAGAACAGAAGGATCGGTATGGCCCGCGGCAGCTGCAATGGCCGAGACCGAGTCTGCCTGTGGGAAGGTTTGGTGAGCGATGTTACGTTGGCGGCGCAATTCATCGAAACTCTGACACAGGTTGATGAGTATGGCGATGCTTGTTTCACTCTTGACCAGCAGGCTTTGAAACTCGTCGTCCACAATATCCTTAAGAATATGGTTGATTTTCTTGTCTCCCGCAATCGTTGGATTAATTCGGCTGCAGAGATCCAACACATCCTCAATATAGCTGAGGAAGCTCGCACCCGGTTGCTGTGCTCTCTGGCGTAGACGCTGTTCGGCGCGTAGCTTGCGGCTTCCAAACACTTCGACGAAAGGTGTCTTGAATGTGGACCAACTCGAAATGTGAGATTCGTGGTTCTTAAACCAGAGATTTCCGACATCAGCAAGGTAAAATATGAAGTTATTCAGTTTAGACTGGTCGTCCCATTTATTGTGAGTGGATACACGTTCATAAGAGGACAGCCATTCTTCGACGCCATGTTCTCCGGTTTCGCAAAAGATGGCCGGCTCGTGTTGATGGAGAATTCCTTGCAAGTGACAGGGGTGCCCATGGGTACAGTCGGTGCGTAGGTCGCATGAGGCTTGATGTCGGTGGGCAACGTACGAGTGCGGAGCTCCAGGGAGACGGGGGGGATTCCAGCAATCTTCACTAAATGTAATGATGTTTAATTGACGGCGAGAAACAGCAGATAGACAGAAGCCTAGCAGCCGCGAGCAGCCCGAGCTCTCTCACAAATCACAGCACGGGTCGTCTTCATCATATCTCAGCTGCTATCCGAAACACGAGGCGTGTCTGCTTTACTACAACGTAACATTAGGGACAGGTGCACTGATCTAAACACCTTTCTTGATTTCTATCAGCTATTGGCCTATAGCAGCCTCATATGTGAATTAGCTTGGTGACAAAATATGGCACCCGAAAAGAGTGAGAAGGCTTCTGTTGAAAAGAGAGTGTTTCAGAAAAACATCAAATCATGCTCTGTTTTTGAGCTCCAGATGCACAACTAAGCTCCGCTGTGCATGAATGCAAAATTCATTCATTCATTCATTCATTCATTCATTCATTCATTCACAAAACTTTATTAGAGTCCTGAAGCCCAATGTTTTCAGACCGAGGCGGACCGCGTCCACGTCGGCACCATTAGGCCGAGCCTTATGGCGCCATTGTGCACGCTCTGGACAGCCCGCAGTTGATCTTGATATGAAGAGCTAGATATCCTCTTCTGCGAGTAAAGCCATTTTTCTTCCGGGTCTGCGAGAGTCGCGGGACAGCTCGCCAGCATGTGTCTGATGTCAATGATGCCATTGTATACGTTACATTCTTTCCTAATTTCTCTTTCGGGGTGAATTTTATTTACGAAATACGGAGTGGGGTACGTCCCAGTTTACAGTAAATGTAACATGACTGCCTGAGCCCTGTTCAACTTAACGTGTGGCAGTGGCAATTGCCTACGCCCCCATGCTCACCGGAATGGTAGTGGGCGTCGTTTCGGTTCCGACCAGCACGGCAAGTGAGTCCCCGTGCCACGTCGTTCGTCACCTTGTTGAGATTCAGCCGAGTCTCGTCCGCTTGTCTCATATGTGCAGGAAACCATCGGATTTCAGGTTTGATAGTTTCGACTTTGTCGATAATTTTTGCTGCAGTCCCAGTGACATAGCCTTTGTCAAAGCTCATAATTCTGGCTTTGTAATCGTTATAAATGAAAGACCATTTACGGTTCCTGATGGCTAGAGCAATCGCGGCTTGCTCCGTCACCGTGGAATCCTTAGTGAAGATGGTGACGGCGTCCCCTACCTCGCTCTGGCTGTCGACCACTACAGCCGTGTAGGCATCTTTGCCTTAGACCCAGGGAGCGTCTACGAGGGCCGCCTGTTGTCCTAGCTGTTAAATTTCTTTCAACAAAGCTTTCGCTATCACTTTTCTCCTGCTAACATTGTGTTCCGGGTGCATATTTTTCGAGAGGGAGGTGGTTCTGATCGCGCCTCTGAGGTCCGCGCTCAACTCCCTCGGCCTCCTTTGGTTTCCTCGATCTATTAGGCCCTGTCCCTCAGTCTATCCACTCGCGTTTCCGTCAGTCTTTCCTGCTGCGCCATCTCTTACGCCTTCGGCATCTCTTCTATCGTATTGTGTAGGCCTCGGTTCATGAGCTTCACGGTCGAGGTGCGGTTGGGCGTACCTAGGGTAGCCTTGACTAACTTTCTGATCATAGTGTTGAGCTTGTTCTGCTCGCCCTGAGACCATTTCAATAGACCTGCCACGTAGGTTAAGTGACAGAGACCGAATGCGTGCCCTAGGCCTTAGAGCGATGTCCTTATCCAGGCACCTGTCTCGGTTGCTGATTCTCCATAGTAAGCTGATGATTTGGTCCGTTTTGTTGGAAATGGGTTGAATCGCACTGCGTAAGCTAATCTTGGGTTCTTCCCCGGGGACGTAGTCCTTGGGTCTTCCACCCCTGCCTCGATGTTTTAGGACAAAAAGCTCTGATTTCGCCGCCGAACAGTTTAGTTCCCTCTCGCCTAGTGTATCTCCACGGTGTGTATGCTCTCCTGCAGCTGTCTCGTTCGTCTTCGCTACTTTTGGCGCTCCATATAGTTATGTTATCGGCGTATTTCGCAAAGTGTATACCTTCTATACTCTCAAGTTTCCTCGCGACTCTGGTCATTGCTAGAATAATTACCATGGGCGAAAGCACGGCCACTTGCGGGGTGCCCCTGTTTCCCAGGTTCACCACCTTCAATTGTAGTTCTCCAGCGTGAGGCTCGCTTGTCTACCGCCGAGAAAAGCCTTGACTACGATGAATAGCCTCTCGCCCAACCCCAGCTCGGAGAGGACCTCGAGGATGGCCTTGTGCCCCATGCGATCAAAACCTTTTTCGATGTCTAGTCCCAGGATCGCTCTCGCGTGCACGGGCTAACTTGTACGAGTTGCGTTTGATCAAGAGCATGGCGTCCTGAGTTGATAGCCCTGGGCGGAAAGTGGTCACGTTATACGGGAGTATGTTGTTTCGCTCGACTCACCTAGTGAGTCTGTTGAGAATAGCGTGTTCCATAGCTTTAGCTATGCAAGATATAAGCCATATTGGACGTAGGTCAGCCAGATGGAACGGTTTGCCCGGTTTGGGGATGACAATGGCGTTGGCCATCTTCCATTCCCCCAGGTAGTCTCCCTTTCTCCACTACTTGGTGAAATGATCCGTCAAGAAAGCGATCGAGTCGTTGTATAGATTTATTAAGGTCTTATTGGTAATACCATCGGGTCCGGCTCTCGATCTACTATAGAGACAATGCAGGATGGCCCGACCTCACCCTCGGGGAAATCGCAGTCCATTTTATCGCATGGTCCTCCCAACTACTCTACGCGTTCGTCGCTATCGCCCGGTTGTTTCAGGAGGAGATATTTGTCAGTGAGCTGTCTCATGACTGCCTCCTCAGTCCTGTACTGGCTGACCTGATGTACTCGTTTTGTAATTGCCGCTCTCCTGTTTGATTTAGCTTCGCTCTCGTTCAATATGTGTTTGAGGATGTTCCAACTGTCCCCGTGTATGATTATACCATCTGCCAAGTGGCAAACTTCATCCCACTGCTGTTTCGCGAGTGTCCTTGATGCTCCTCGAACTGCCTGTTTGGCAACGCTATCTATTTCCTCAGCCTTCGCTTCAGGCCTTGCGTTTTCTATCTTTGTAGAATGGATTTTTTTGCCTCAATCAGATGCGCGAGCCTACTGTCTAAGCTATGTTTTCTTCAGCCTTAACTTCTTTAGTGGCCTTCCTGAGGTCCTCTTCGAGCTGGTTGACCCAGATCTGGAAGGACTGTCTGGCCTCTTCTATCGGTTCCGATTCTAGCCTCCGCTCTAACTTTCATAAAATGTTCCCAGTCTGTGCCCCAAAAAGTTCTAGTCTCTTGTTTTGCCATGCTTGTACATATTGTTGCAGGAAGAAAGCAGGCCCACGAGTGTAAAACAACGTATATTTACAAATGGCGTATATGGCGTTCAGGCAACTGCCAGACTTCGTCTTCGTCTAGTCCAAGCCAACTTCTTCGTCCCCTTCACCGTAACATCACCCTCCCTGTGGAATAGCTCCGTCCCGGTGCAAATTATAGAGCCTCACTTAATGGGGGGACATAAGGCTTAAGCCTGGCGACATGAGCAACATCGCTAGTGACGTTGCGATGCACTGAAGGCTGACCGACTGGGGCGATCTCGTATGTCACGTCGGACAGTTGGCGTAAGATCTGGTAAGGACCAGAATACCGGGAAAGTAGTTTTTCCGACAAGCCGACGCGACCTGAAGGCGTCCAGAGAAGGACAAGTGAAACAGGACGAAGGCTACGACGGTATAAGGTTCCATCGCGCAAGGTGAACATGCGGAGGGAGGGGTCATTGGGCGAGGAGCTTAGGCATTCCATAAGTGTTCGAATAACAGGATCTTTGCGCTGCTCGTCGCCAATATGGAGGAAGTCGGAGAAGGATAGAACACTGATGTCCGAGTCAGCATCGGTATCGTCCGGTTGATCCACGGGATTGCGGGACAGGCAGTCAGCGTCTTTATGCAGGCGCCCTGACTTATACATAATAGAAAATGTATATTTCTGCAGACGCAATGCCCAACGTGCAAGTCGTACAGTTGGGTCCTTCAAAGAGGAGAGCCAGCAGCAGAGGGCGTGGTGATCGGTTACGACGCAGAAGCTCCGACCGAAAAGGTACGGCCGGAATTTCGCGACCGCCCATACGAGCGCGAGACATTCTCTCTCGGTAATGGAGTAATTTCGCTCGGGCGTGGAAAGAAGGCGGCTAGTGTAAGCGATGACACGGTCTTCGCACTGTTGACGCTGAGCGAGGACAGCGCCGATGTTATGACCACTCGTGTCAGTTCGTACTTCAGTGGGCGCAGAAGGGCCAAAGTGTGACAGAATTGGGGAAGTTGTAAGCCGCTCAATCAGGGTAGAAAAGGCTTTCTCCAGCGGAGGTGCCCAAGAGAAAGAGACGTCTTTCTTAAGAAGGTCAGTGAGAGGGTGAGCGATGTGGGCAAAATTTTTCAGAAATCGCCGGAAATAAGACCATAAGCCCAGAAAACTACGGACATCGTTTGTTGAACAAGGTACAGGAAAATTTTGCACGGCGTAAACTTTCTGTGGATCAGGTTGGATTCCGGTGGCGCTTACCAGATGGCCAAGCATGTTAATTTCACGGCGACCGAAATGGCACTTGGAGGAGTTTAGCTTAAGGCCAGCCCTGCGAAACACGGAGAGTATGGTTGTGAGGCGCCGCAGGTGGCTCTCAAAGTTCGGCGAAAACACAATCACATCGTCGAGGTAACACAGGCATGTAGACCACTTCAAGCCGCGCAAGAGAGAGTCTATCATGCGCTCGAATGTAGCTGGCGCATTGCATAATCCAAACGGCATGACTTTAAATTGGTACAGAGCGTCCGATGTGACGAAGGCTGTTTTCTCCCGGTCCATCTCATCGACGCTAATCTGCCAATAGCCGGAGCGGAGGTCCAATGATGAAAAGTATTGGGATCCGTGAAGGCAGTCAAGAGCATCATCAATGGGCGGTAGGGGATAAACATCCTTCTTTCCTTCTTTGTTATCCTGTTGAGGTGACGGTAGTCAACGCAGAAGCGCCACGAGTTGTCTTTTTTCTTTACCGGTGATGCCCACGGGCTACTGTAAGGTTTAATGATGTCCTTGTCCATCATCCTCTCTACTTCTTTCTGTATGATGGCCCTTTCTGTTGCGGAGACACGATATGGCCGCCTATGAATGGGGCTGGCGTCACCGGTGTTGATGCGATGCGTGACAACAGATGTCTGGCCAAGTGGACGGTCGTCCAAATCAAAGATGTCGCGAAAAGAGGACAGGAGGTGACGAAGAGCTGTTGTTTGCTCGGAAGGAAGGTCAGGGGCGATCATCGTCCGCAGGCGTCGAGTACGGAGGAGTGGGTGACTAAGGCCCGTTGGTACTGACGAAGGATTCAGAGGTCAAAGTAGAAATCTCAAATTCTTCCAAAGGAGTGATATGCGCTATGGCGATACCGTGTGGCAGCACATGCGACGAAAATTCAAAATTGAGGATGAACACGCGAGCGCAGTTTTCGCGGATCCGGATTAAAGTGCTCGGTAGGGCAATATTGCGCGACAAAACCACGTCAGTAAGCGGTGACACGACCTACACGCCATCAGGTACGGGAGGACAGGACGTCAGGAGGACATTTGTAGCTGCTTGTGGAGACAGCCTTGCAAACTCAGCAGAACATAAACGGTGTGAAACAGAAGTTGTTGCGTCGGCAGGAAGCGGCAGATCCAACTGTACAACACCTGCGGAGCAGTCAATTAGGGCAGGGTGCTCCGAAGGGAAGTCGAGGCCGAGAATTAGGTCGTGTGGACAGTGTTCAAGGACGATAAATAGAACAACGGCATAATGGCCCCCAATGGTCACACGTGCTGTGCACATTCCAAGGACAGGTGAAGTACTCCTATCGGCGACTCGCACAGTGGCCGGCACGGCAGGTGTCAGAACCTTTTTGAGCCTTCGGCGGCGAGCAGCGCTCATAAGTGAAAGCTGCGCTCTTGTGTCAACAAGAGATCTCACAGGAATGCCATCAACGTCAATGTCCAGTAGGTTTCCACATGTAGGCAGGGTCAACAGAGGATTTGTGGGCCGGGGCGGAGTTGCAGCTTCACCTCCGGGAGCTGCACCTCCTAGTTTCCCGAAGCGAAGCGACCGGTTGCAGAAGGGGACGAAGAGCGGTGAACGAGAGGCGAACGGGACCTACGACCTTGCGGAGATGGGGAGCGGCTGGATCTTGGTGGAGCACTGTCGGCGTTGGTGTTCCTAGTCGGCGTATAGGGCGAGAAAGTACGATTGTCTGGTGCTTGGCGGTAGTGATTCGGAGACGACCACCGAGGAGGTGACGACCAATGGTTGCGGCAATGACGGGCGATGTGTCCAATACCGGAACAATTAAAACAGATAGGTTTATCAACCGCTGTGCGCCAGTCAGCTGGGTTGCGACGAGGCGGCGGAGAGCTTTCCGTCTGGGAGCGAGCGGCCGGAGGAATCTCGTAGGTGTTTGTATGGCGGACCGAGCAGAGAGATGGAATGCCCAAACTTGCTATTTGCTCCCGAACGACTGCTTGTATAAGGGAGATAGCCGGCACGCTTTCCCGACAGCCAGAACGGACTGGAGCCGGAGGCATGGCCTCAAGCTCACGGCGAACGATGCGCGTGATTTCTTCCGGTCCTGTGGGCTGAACGAAGTGCGGCGGGTCTTCGCAAGAAGATGTCGCGGCGGTATTGGGCAATCGGTCGAAAGTCTGAGCGACGCGGCGGCCCTTCGCTTGTTCGAAGCGCCGGCACAACTTTATAATTGCATCCACAGTGGCACAATCCTTGCACATCAGGAGATTGAAGGCATCGTCTGCAATACCTTTCAATATGTGACCAATCTTGTCTGCCTCGGTCATGTTGTTATCAGCCTTGCGACAGAGGGCCAGCACATCCTGTATGTAGACGACATAGGATTCTGTGGACGTTTGAGCGCGACACCAAGTTCTTTTTTTGCCACCAGCTGACGACCGACAGGTCTGCCAAACACGCCTCGCATATTTTATTTGCAGACATCCCAGCTCATTAGGCCAGCTTCGTGTGTGTCGTACCATTGCCTCTCAGTTGCTCTTAGGTAAAATATTACGTTTGCTAGCATCATTGTTGGATCCCACCTGTTGTTGTCGCACACTCGTTCGTACATCGTAAGCCAGTCCTCGACGTCGGCGTTGTCCGTGCCACAAAATGCCCCTGGGTCCCGCGGATGAGTGAGGATGACCGTTGGCACAGGCTGCTGAGGCGTTGTCGCTTGTGTCGGTTGATTTGCCATAGTGGCGGCAGGTAGATGACGTCCGCTGCGAAGTTCCGTGATTGTACCCCGCACCTTCCACCAAAATGTTGGAGGAAGAAAGCAGGCCCACGAGTGTAAAACAACGTATATTTACAAATGGCGTATATGGCGTTCAGGCAACTGCCAGACTTCGTCTTCGTCTAGTCCAAGCCAACTTCTTCGTCCCCTTCACCGTAACAATATGTGTATGATATAGTGGTCGCTGCCTAGATCGGTGCCTGAGTTTTTACAACTGGCTTGTTCTGAGTTGTCGACTAAAGTGAGGTCGGACGAGGGGTGTCTGCATGTGGACGTGCCACAACGGGTGGGGAAAGCCGGCTCGGTGGTCAGGCACAGTTCCAGGTCTGTGCCAAGGTCCCATAACCCCTCACCTTTCTTTGTAGTCCTAGCGTGTGGCCACGCGTGGTAGGGGCCATTAAAGTCCCCTCCGATGATGAGCGGGGAGCTCTTTGCGACTGCGAGTGCCTTGTTGAAAAGTGCGCTAAAGCTTTGTTGCTTAAAGGTGGGACTGCTATAAATGCTTAGGCAGAAGATACTCTGCACCCTGCCCTTGTGCTTTTTGAATACGACTTCTAGTACGGTACATTCGATATTACTCAATCCGAGATGGATATCGTGTTCGATAGAGGGTAGGTTTCAGTCAACGAGGGTTGCCAATCCCTTCAAGCAATCTATATCTCTACATACGGATTTGTACCTGCTTAGCTTGATTTCGTCCCCTCAAGTTTTCTGCAGCATAATTGCTTTTGCTTTGACCAACATTGATCTAATCGTTTGCCGCAGCATTGCTTTTTTGTTTAGGAATCCACTAAAGTTATGGGTGCTCTCCATCACGATTGGGTGGGTTCATTTTGCTATTACCCGCGATCATTCTGTTTCGAACGCCCCCGAACGTTTGGAAGAGCGATTTTGCGTTTTCTGATTCAGAGGGCAAGAATTTTATGTCATCGCATCTCGTTTCAGCTGTCCTCAATCGCTGCTCTGCCGCTAACCTCCATTTCTATAGTTTATCCACTTAAAAGTTAACCTATGTTTATAGCAGTGTATCCTGTCTGCGCAGTGTTTTTTGTCCAAGCTCTAAGGGTGGTTCAGGAGCCCTTTAACGCCCAAAGATGTTTTTTTATCCCGAAAGAAATTTGTTGCGTTACAGAGAAATTGCTGGTGTGCAGGATTCCTATTAAGGCTGTACTTGCAGCTTACTGAAGCACCTCTTATTGAAATTGATGATATCCATCGAGCATAATGTGTAGCCTTGTGCTCACATACACTGCGTTCCAAAGTAAAGCGTCAGTAAATTTAATAACACTATGCTAGCTATACTAACTGTACTTGCACAGGCACTTCGAGCACTTTTGCCTGGCCAATATTTGCAACAGAGTCTGGAAATGCATAAGTAACGAAAATTTGTAGACTAGCTTTTTTATGTCACAATCATGGTGTTCATTCATATTGGAAACTTGAAGACAATGTATTTGAGGACCACTACGTTTTGTTTGGTTCTTATTAAGTACTTCTGTTTCGCTATATTCATAATAAAAGTTGGGTCTCTCTTTGATATTTTCACTTTCGAAGGAGAGGGACCGAGGAGTCGACACACCTTGTGCCATAGCATATTTCGCATATCATGCCAGTGTAAAAGCCAGGCAATGCTGATAACAGCTGTGCTCCTGCTCCCGGAATGCAAAAGAGGCTCTTGCATCAAGCTACATCATATGTAGTCTTTTTCCTATCTATTAAGATTATCCTTGCCCCTGGAGGAAAGATTAGCCTACTGAGTATGAAACTGACGTCTGGGAACCCGGGTCCTTTAGTAGAATGAAAGTGAACTTGCCTTCACATACAATTGTCTTGAAATTTCTATCATATTTAAATAACACAGTTGCAAAATAAAAAAGTTTGCAAACTCTTGTTAACTATCTATTTGTATGCTGAAATTGTGCCTCTTGTTAAACACACAAACTACTTCTGCAAACATTTGTGTAGCTTAGGTAAGGTATTTATTAAACTGCACGTTAACTTAGCAAGCACTGTAATGTTAAATGCAATAAAGGCACTTGCTTTGTGATCAATTTAGAATTGATTTCGCATTGCAAGAATATATTTGTAATAACAGTGTTTGGTCCTATATGATCTTGAAGCAGTTTGTGCTATTTTGATATAACCTGTATTGTACCAGCAGCAAGGGTACACTGTCAGGTGGGTAAGTTATTCTCTAATAATACAAGCGATTTGCATTACGTAGTACTCATCCTGGTACGCTGTGTTCACTCAAGCCATGCATGCCGAGCACACTGATGGGACCTAAGCTACTGAAGAGGAAGGGTTTTTTCACACGGGCATCTTATTGTTTGACGTGGCTCACAAGTATTTCCTTTCTGTAGGACGTGCAAGACTGTCACTTAAGAGGGCCACCGCGCCAGAGGATGTTGGCCCAGAGAGGCAACTAATGGCCATTTTTTACCTCGGAGCTTGCACTTTATTATGCAATGCTAATGTGGTACGTGAGCTTGGCAGACCAAACAGGCAGCTGTTTACTACTTTGTTCCTACTTTTGTTTGTCGCAATGTGAACCAGTGCACATTTGTTCTCTTTTGTGAATCTGTTACTCTTCTGCTCTTGTGTAAGGTTACTTGATTTTACTGACTACGAGCACAAAGGAAGAATGCGAGTGGGAGGCAGTGGAGGAAGGAGGAATCAAAGGCACATGCTATTTCCAGCAAGTTTGCACGGTAATGTGGTGTATTTTAGTTTTCGGTGGTTACTTTTCCTTCCCTGGAGGAACACATATAGCACCTGCAATTCGGGGCACGTGCAGGAACTGCGGGCGCCTACCTGCCAATTCTCCTGAATATTCTATAAAGGACAGCTGCCATGCACAATGTTAATTTGTATAGCGTTGTACCCGTGATGTTCAGGTTGTGTGTTTTTCACCCATTGGTGGCATATTCTTCCACTTTTATTTCGTTCTTTTTTGAGGAGATGAATATTGCAATTGCAATTACAATATTACAATGTACAATATTACAACTTTGCATTTCAGTTCTAAATCCCATATGTTTTCTGTACACTTTCTTCATATGGCTGTTAATAGGATCGAGCTGCTTGGCTTAGTTGTACTGTGCAACAAATAAATATCCGGAATATATTTCCCATAAACAGTAGTGATGAAGCTATCCTTGAGAATGCAACATTCTTTTGTGTGAAAAGAAAACTAGAGTGCAGTACATATTCTTTTTACATTTATACCTGTAATGGTGCTAGCTATTTCTGAAAGAATAAGTTTGGCAGCATATGCCGCGTCATTTTACAGCTGAGCACAAAAGCATCACCATTGCCAAACTTCAAGGAAAGTGTTGGCAATGTGAAGCACCGATGCACTTGTGCACTGATGTTTTGCATGCTTGATGATGTTTGTAAGAGGTGCTTGCTTATTTAAAGCGGAGAAATTTATTTATATATTTCAATATATGTTACATAATATATACAGACAAAATACATGCATACATAATACATGTATACATACATAGTACCTGCATATTACATAATATATGTTACATAGCCATATTTTTAACATAAAAAGTAGTAATGAAGCTATGATTTAGAATGCAACATTCTTTTGTGTGAAAAGAAAACTACAGTGCAGTACATATTCTATTTCCATTTATACCTGTAATGGTGGTAGTTGTTTCTGAAAGAATCAGTTTGGCAGCATATACCGCGGCAAGTTACAGCTCAGCACAACAGCAGCACCATTGCCAAATTTGAAGGAAACTGTTGGCAATGTGAAACACCGATGCACTTGTGCATTGATGTTTTGCATGCTTGATCATGTTTCTAAGAGGTGCTTGCTTATTTAAAGCGCAGAAATTTCACTTTCGTGAACTCTCACTTTTGCAAGTGATACCATGATTGATCATGGCGAAAACATCTAATTGTAAAAAACCTTGCAAGTAGAAAAATCTGTGAAGTACTCCAAGGAGGTGTTCGACATTTTCCATAATTCGCTGCCTAACATTCTCAGCTAAGAAAGTAAATATAGCAGAGGTAGTTTAGGGCCAAAATCTAAGTCAAAGCCATGAAGAAATTCGGTGATACATTTAATATCAGGTTAGTAGAGAAGCTAACAAAAGATGTTTAATAATTGCACTGAATATGCGAATATTTTTATTTTTCAGAATCTGCAACTTTCCAAAAGGATGCTGATGCTGCTGATGCTTCCGAATCTGCAACTCCACGGAACAATGATGATGCAGCAGTAAGATTTAACAGATTAGAAGAGTTGGGCAAGGAACACTTATAGATTAAATGATTTGTCTGCACTTTATCTCTCTTTTGATGTATGGATACATTTGTGTTTGATGAAATTGAGTGTATGTGGTATTGTCAACATATTTATTAGGGCAAGTTTTACAAACAATGTTAACTTGTCGAAGGGAGTTGCAAGGTGTTCATTGTGATTTATCGGTGGCTTAAGATCATAGAGGGAAGCCAAGGATAAGTGGTACTAAGATAAATACTCAAATTCATTTCTTTCTCCCAGAAAGATGGAATTCAAATTCTTTTGCAGGTTTTGTAGGCTTAACACTCATTTAAGTTGATTAGGATTGAAATATGGGCTTATTGGTATGTCATCCTGAAGGTTTTTTTTTATTTAATGTAGCGAAATAACTACATGGATGTAGAGGAAGAACAAGACTGACTGTGTGTGGGTTCTCTTCGTTATCTGTGCACTAGTTGCACTACACCAAAAAACACTCATGCAAGTGCTACCTTTTTGAAAAAAAGGTTCTAAGCAGCTTTTCTGTACGTTACATGCTTCCAGCAGCATATTCATGTGAGCCAATCGTGTATGATGTGCTAGCAGTATTGCAATATGTGCTGCCGTGCGCTGGTCATTCTTGGGTTTGGCTTAGCTTTACTATGTTTGCTTATCTAAGCTGCGTCACAGAGAATTTTGTGCATAAACAGTTGACATATGGCTCATGAATGAATAACTTAATTTCTAACCAGTCTGAAATAAAGAGGCCACTGCTTTTGATGCATGTTTCTTGGGAACTCATTTTTTCTTAGATGTAATTGAGGTAATTTTCATGTACGTAGCCTGTTTTTTAGAGAGCTCTCACACTTAGTTATGGTGAATCTGCCGCATCCTGCTGTCACAGGTACTAGTGAGTTGGTGTTTTCACTGCCAGCCTTCTAAAAGTAAGTAAACAACACTGGAAGCAGCTGATTGATGGAGATCATAGTGTGACTGAGTCATGCACTCATTCTTCTGAAGATGCAACCATCATGTGAATGTGTGCACGCTTTAAATCTGTTTGAATGAGTGAGACAGTCATGACAGTATGCATCAAACTTTTATTGTACATGCAGGCTGTGGAGGGAAGGAAGATGAAAATTTGTGCTACGTTTACAGCCTGGTGGAGTTCCTTAAAGCCTTAAAGGAGTACCGACCAAACATTTTCGATCTTATTTTTTCTGCTGCAATAAGTAGCCCAGTAATTAGCCCAGTTACCCAGTAATCATGGCATGAAACATCATTGGCTTCAAAGTGCGACAGGTAGTTAGTTGGAGTCTAGTCTGTAACGACCAGTCCACTTTTCGGTTTCACAGAGCAGCGAGACGGGCCAAAGAAGGAATGTAAAAACAGATGGACACGTGATTGCACAAAACTGTGACGTGCCCACGCCAGCATGCTCGCCGGCATGCGAGCTTCGTGATACTAGTTCGTCTGCTACGCAGGTAGATGCTTTGAAATGTCCTCGCCATCATCGCTGTTCTCAATTTAATCGTCCAGCGACCACTGCTTCCTGTTTGCGGGCGTTGCCATGGCATTAGTCGTGGCCAACCACTTTTGATTGGCTCCACTACAGAGCAGCGACTCGGAAAGTGTGGCTAGCGGCAGCTATCATTAGGCGTGTGTGCTGCTAAAAGAAGTGTGAAGCACTCGTCGAGGGGGCTTTGGGAATGAAGCATATTCCAGAGCACAACACAAGACGGCATAAACGTTGGCACAGCATCATGCTTGGGGTACGTAGTCTTGGTCGAAAATCATCGGACAGCTCCAGTTTTTATTTATGCCGGGCACATTCGAAATGAAACGAGAAAATCTGGCTGCTCTTCAGTGGGGTCCATTCTAAACGTCCATTGGCGCGTACAAACTCAGACCACTTTTGCCGCTAATCTACACCGTTGGTATAGCGAACGAGCAAGCCAGGCGAGATGGCGGCCGCTGCCAAATGGTATATAGGCCTAGTACGCTGGCAGTAGGATCGAGGCCGATGAACCTTGCGACCCCTCCGCAGCTTGTACGAATTCGTCAACACAGCCAATGCCTGCATGTTTATGTCGCTCATAAGTGAAAATACATGTAGTTTTCAAGATGCCGTTGGCAACGATGAGAGAACATGTTGGTTAGGCGAGCCGCTTCACAGATACGATTGCTGCGGCTCCTGCGCTGCCTGCTTGCGAGTCAAAATCACACCAATGATTACTATACTGGGCAACGTTTTCTAACATGCACACTTCCCAAGTCACTTTACTGCAGGAGTTATCTTCTGTCGGCAACAAACTTTAGCTGATTTTTGTGCCGCTGTCAGCGGCGAGAGATGTCGGTGTCACGAACAGGGGTAAATAAGAAGACACTGGGACGATTGGAGCGCCGAGAAACTTGCTCGCTCGACCCACCCGACGGCATCTCAAACTCGTAACGTAGCATTTTCTCGGTTGTTTACGATCCTTCCTAGGTGTGGATGTCGCGAGGTGCTGCGTTTTGCAATTGGTTGCGCGGACATACTTTAAAATTGATTATAAACCCGTTCCAAGCTGTATTCGCCGTTGACATTTTGAAAACGATACGTGTGTGTCCACATAAATAATTATCACACCTAAACTCAACTTCGAACTTTTGTGTCAGCACTCCTTTAATGTCTGAAGTGGCTTCGGTCACTCAAAATATGTGATAAATTTGTAGTTCTTCTGCAGAGTCTGTGGAAACGTTGGATACATTGCAATTCAAAGATATAGGTAAGAAATACTGTGTTACTGATAATGTTGTGAAGCAACAGTGTTCAGTATTATGTCTTGTGTGGAACACAGCTCAGTAGAGGGGATTTAACAGCTTTGGTCTCCTCGTGCGAATTGGAAACAAATGTTAGTCATCAGAGTCACAATCAACCCATTCGGATTGTACACCTGGACAGCCTCTGGTACTGGTGTCCAGTTCGCACTCGTCTCACCTCAGCCAAAGCAATCTTATGCTAGAGTATTTGCGAATATCATAGCTCCAATCTATAGCAGTTGGGAGAATAAGAAATGATGTGGCCGTAGCACTAGTCTGGGCATTCCGCCAATAAGGAAACGGCCAAATTGCGCTATATGTGACCTTCAAAGCCCATTTTATTACATTCTGTGGCTTTTACGATGTACATTCCTGAAACTAGGTTTCTGTCTTGTCTTCTTTGAGGCCCCTTTCACAAAAATTGTCTAGTGGTAGTGCAAAGGCCTGATGAAATATCTATTATGCTACAGGCGCATGCGTTGCACTATAGAATAGCAGCCTAGCACACTTCCTTACATGTGCAAATTACTGCTTTAAAATGCTAGGCATACATGACATTCCATAGCAAGTTTACTCCATCATGCAATAATGCACCACTTTACTTGGTCCTTCCTTTGTGGAAGCTGGCGCATGCTGTGACATTCCACCACTTTTGTGATTGCGCCATTTCATCCACCTGTCAGGTTAGCTTTGGTGACACCGGTACAAGTTGAATGTTTATTCTCTGGAGAACAACAAATCAGTTGTCGTGCCATCCCTTGCTGTTGCCGCAAACACAAACCAGGTAATTGCTCGCCCTACACAGACATGTTGCACTGGTTTCATCATCATCATCAGCAGCAGCAGCATATCACCCTGGTTACGCTCACTGCAGGGCAAAGGCTTCTTCTACACTTCTCCAACAACCCCGGTCATGTACTAATTGTGGCCATGTCGTCCCTGCAAACTTCTTAATCTCATCCACCCACCTAACTTTCTGCCGCCGCCTGCTACGCTCCTCTTCCCTATGAATCCAGTCCGCAACCCTTAATGACCATCGGTTATCTTCCCTCCTCATTACATGTCCTGCTCATGCCCATTTTTTTTCTTGATTTCAAATAAGATGTCATTAACTCGCGGATGCTTCCTCACCCAATCTGCTCTTTTCTTATCCCTTAACGTTACGCCCACCATTCTTCTTCCCATAGCTCGTTGCGTCGTCCTCACTTTAAGTAGAACCCTTTTCGTAAGCCTCCAGGTTTCTGCCGCGTAGGTGAGTACTGGTAAGACACAGCTGTTATACACTTTTATCTTGAGCGATAATGGCACCCTGCTGTTCATGATCTGAGAATGCCTGCCAAACGCCCCCCAGCCCGTTCTTATTCTTCTGATTATTTCCGTTTCATGATCTGGATCCACCGTCACTACCTGCCCTAAGTAGATGCATTCCCTTACCACTTCCAGTGCCTCGCTGCCTATTGTAGATTGCTGTTCTCTTCCGAGACTGTTAAACATTACTTTAGTTTTCTGCAGATTAATTTTTAAACCCACTCTTCCGCTTTGCGTCTCCAGGTCAGTGAGCATGCATTGCAATTAGTCCCCTGAGTTACTAAGCAGGGCAATATCATCAGCGAATCGCAAGTTACTAAGGTATTCTCCTATAACTTTTATCCCCAGTTCTTCCCAATGGAGGTCTCTGAATACCTCCTGTAAACGCGGTGTGAATAGCATTGGAGAGATCGTATCTCCCTGCCTGACGCGTTTCTTTATTGGGATTTTGTTGCTTTCTTTATGGAGCACTACGGTGGCTGTGGAGCCGCTATAGATATATTTCAGTATGTTTACATACGGCTCGTCTACACCCTAATTCCGTAATGCCTCCATGACTGCTGAGGTTTCGACAGAATCAAACGCTTTCTCGTAATCAATGAAAGCTACATATAAGGGTTGGTTATATTCCGCACATTTCTCTATCACTTGATTGATAGTGTGAATATGGTCTATTGTTGAGTAGCCTTTACGGAATCCTGCCTGGTCCATTGCTTGGCAGAAGTCTAAGGTGTTCCTGATTCTATTTGCGATTACCTTAGTAAATAGTTTGTAGGCAACTGACAGTAAGCTGATCGGTCTATAATTTTTCAAGCCTTTGGCGTCCCCTTTCTTATAGATTAGGATTATGTTAGCGTTGTTCCAAGATTGCAGTACGCACGAGGTCATGAGGCATTGCGTATACTGGGTGGCCAGTTTCTCTAGAACAACGTGCCCACCATCCTTCAACAAATCTGCTGTTACCTGATCCTCCCCAGCTGCCTTCCACCTTTGCGTAGCTCCCAAGGCTTTCTTTACTTCTTCCCGTGTTACCTGTGGGATTTCGACTTCCTCTAGACTATTCACTCTTCCATTATTGTCGTGGGTGCCATTGGTACTGTATAAATCTCTATAGAACTCTTCAGCCACTTGAACTATCTCTGCCATATTATTAATGATATAGCCGGCTTTGTCTCTTAACGCATACATCTGATTCTTGCCAATTTCTAGTTTCTTCACTCTTTTAGGCTTCCTCCTGTCCTGAGAGCATGTTCGATTCTATCCATATTATACTTCCTTATGTCAGCTGTCTTACGCTTGTTCAATAACTTCGAAAGTTCTGCCAGTTCTATTCTAGCTGTAGGGTTAGAGGCTTTCATACATTGGCGTTTCTTGAACAGATCTTTCGTCTCCAGCGATAGCTTACTGGTTTCCTGTTTAACGGCATTACCACCGACTTCTATTGCGCACTCCTTAATGATGCCCATAAGATTGTCGTTCATTGCTTCAACACTATGGTCCTCTTCCTGGGTTAAAGCCGTATACCTGTTCTGTAGCTTGATCTGGAATTCCTCTATTTTCCCTCTTACCGCTAATTCATTGATCGGTTTCTTATGTACCAGTTTCTTCCATTGCCTCCTCAGGTCTAGGCTAATTCGAGTTCTCACCATCCTATGGTCACTGCAGAGCACCTTGCTGAGCACGTCCACATCTTGTATGATGCCAGGGTTAGCGCAGAGTATGAAGTCTATTTCATTTCTAGTCTCGCCGTTCGGGCTCCTCCACGTCCATTTTCGGCTATCCTGCTTGCGGAAGGAGGTATTCATTATCCGCATATTATTCTGTTCGGCAAAGTATACTAATAACTCTCCCCGGCTATTCCTAGTGCCTATGCCATATTCCCCCACTGCCTTGTCTCCAGGCTGCTTCTTGCCTACCTTGGCATTGAAGTCGCCCATCAGTATAGTGTATTTTGGTTTCACTCTACCCATCGCCGATTCCACGTCTTCATAGAAGCTTTCCACTTCCTGGTCATCATGACTGGCTGTAGGGGCTTAGACCTGTACAACCTTCATTTTGTACCTCTGATTAAGTTTCACAACAAGACATGCCACCCTCTCGTTAATGCTATAGAATCCCTGTATGTTACCGGCTATATTCTTATTAATCAGGAATCCGACTCCTAGTTCTCGTCTCTCCACTAAGCCCCAGTAGCGAAGAACGTGCCCACTTTTTAGCACTGTATATGCTTCTTTTGGCCTCCTAACTTCACTGAGCCCTATTATATCCCATTTACTGCCCTCTAATTCCTCCAATAGCACTGCTATCACTGTTTTCATGGAACCCCAAATAATGCTATGCGGCTCTAAAGTTGTTAGCCAAGTTGGTTGATACTTGAAACCTGCCATGTGGGCTTCGCGGCTTTAGTGTTCTGCAGCTAAGTCCGAGGTTGTGGGATCAAATACCAGCGGCAGAAGCTGCCTCTTGATAAGAGCAAAAAGCAAAAACACTCATGTACCAAGCATTCGACACGTTGAAGAACTCAAGTGGTGAACACGAACCCAGAGTATCCCACTGCAGCGTGCCTCAGACTCCGTTCGTGGTATTGGCATGTAAAAACCCTACAACCTAATTTTTTTTTTTTATAGTTGAGGAAGGTGGCATGGCCTTGCATGGCAAATAAGATGCAAATGCCAGATGGTGGGGCAGCATGGGCACTACACTTGCTACTGATTTATTACAGTCTATGCTGGCATGTTCTTTTTCTAGTCTTGTAGGGGCTGTGATGAATTGGTTGTGGGTGGCGCCTACGCTCTCCTGTATGTTCTTTGTTCAATTTGCAATACATTAGTGTCCCTATATTCTAGATGGCTAGTTACCTAGCTGCGTAGTGCTTTGCCTAACATTGATTCTCACAACGTGTGGAATCTGCATAATTAGCGGCCTCGGAGGTCTATAAAGATTTGACGCAAAGTAAAGGACGTATATGTAATTGGGCATCCTTGGTTTTATGAAGGGCAAGATTTATGAATTTATTTATCCCTTAGGCCCTGAGGTTATATAAAATTTTCTTTTTCTTCTTTGTTGAAAAAATTTTAACTGCAGTTTGCTCATTTAGTGTTGATTAAAATTCTGTTAACTTGGTAGGGTTAATACTCTGCTGACTTGTACTGTTGCCATTCTCTTACCACCTTTTCTACTACTATAACACTGTTAGTTATTTGTTCTATGCAATATAATATTTATTGCTTGGAATTCCATTAAACCAATTTCTTTCTTCTTGCTTACACTCATAATGGTAACAGCACGAACAACGCGATCACGGAGTGAAAGGACAAAAACACGGCCCGATTTACAAAAAACCCGGCCCGATGTAAAAGAAATATGCGGCAATAAAGTGGAAAGTTGGGCGAGTTGGTTTACCTAAAACAACTTGTAGTTACCATTATGAATAAAAATACCAACTCGTTCAACTTTCCACTATAATAGAGTATATTGCTTGCTTACACTGTTTGTTATTCCTGTGTTGAAAACCTCATTTTGTTGTGCAGGCGGTCTTCAGTGTGAGGAGGTTGCGGATTTTCAGCACAACAATGTCACCTCAGAGTTTGTTATAGGCTCCAGAAGGGATGACGGAAGGTAATCACACCAAATATATTGGCTGCAGATACTGCTTGAATGCGGTCACAACGCGATAAATTGCGCTGCAGCTTGAATGAGCTGACTTTCTTCTGTGACAGCTCGCTGGCATGCATTTGAAAGTCATAGAATGTGTAAAGCGCCAGTTAAGTTGTGTTGTGGGTTCTTTTCTCCCTTGAAATCGACCAAAGTCTCTTCAAGGTGTTTATCGGCGTTGATGAAGCAGGAGGCAGGTTGGAGGTAACAAAACTTGAAGATATATTGCAACGGAAATATTTACACAGTCAAATACAGAGTTATCAAAAGAACACTGATACAAAAGACACAAGTAAACAGCGCCTTACTCTTCTACTTTTTCTTAAGTTAGAGCCTAGGACAACTGTCACTACATACGAGCAACCGGGTCTCACTGTTCTACCACTAAGTGGTTACGGCCCAGACTAGCATTGCATCGTACGGAGTCTTACTGTTCTATCAGGTTTAGTGATTACAGCCTAGACTGAGGAACAAGCACCTCGTCTCGATTGTTATAGTCGGAAGAGACAAAGAAAAAGGGCGGTAGGGTCTTTAGCCCATCCCACGGAAGCAGTTGCCAATGAGAGTTGACAGTTTCTTAAGCCACAACCCAAAGGGATGGGCTTACTCTCAAAAGTAAATGTATTGGAAAACCACCCTGTTTTCCCTCTTCCCACAGCTTCGTTTCCCTCTCCACGTGGTCAGTGACGGCCTCGGCACACACGTCAGGCACGCACGATTTATTGAGGCCATCTCGCACCTCAGCGGCGTTTCTAGCCAGCAAGGGGGCTCGGGCGCTGGTGTCCCATCACCGCGTACCGCAGTCCCCCCTCAAGGTCTTTCCTCGAAGAAAAATAATGACCGCTGGCGGCATCCGGACTCGGTGTTCTTAAACGAAGTTCTCCGAACGCGGCCTGTGCATGCGCCCCGCGCCCCTCTCTATGGCGCGCACTGCAAGTTGTAAAACGACATCAAGCGGGCTCTCCTCAGCGCTCAAAACAAGATGCACGTGGCTGCCGCCCGAATGCGTAGGGGCGTGAACCCCCCCGCTCCGTACGCGCAGCGCGTGGTCAACATTGCTTGCAGCTGCGTCTCTAACCAGCAGGGCACTCAGGAGCCGGCGCCACAATGTCGCGTATACCACGTCCCACTCGAGGTTTGTCCGCGTGGCCCTATTACGACCATCGGCGGAATGTCAACAAAGCGCGCGTAAGAGCATGTTCTCCGAATCCGTTTTCCGCCTTCGCACCGCGCCCCCTCCCCCCAGCGTGCGCCTCGGCTCGTCACCCGACACCACGCGGGCCGTCCGACCCCTCACGAACAGAGACGGGCGCCTCCCCATTCACAAAACACAGGGGCAACTCGCGGCACTGCAAAAGTATATACAAAACAATCATGCAGCCCTGCACCCTCCATTCTGCATGCTCGAGAGATGAGCGGCCTAACACGTTCCCCCTAAAGAGTATACTGGGCTGATTTTCGCTCAGTGATACGATAAATCACTGCCGCGATTACGTAATGAACTTTCTAACCACACCCTGGCCTAATTACATCACAACAACAAACACTTTCAAATAACAAAGCAAGAAGAGAGTAAAAAGAAATATACAATACATGTCACCAAACAATTAAGCACACGATTGCAGTTCCAAGCTGTAAGAGCACTCTAGTGTCTCTGTGTCTTGAATCGGCACTCACAAAGTCCGCGATATACAGCGCCAGGTGAGCAGGAACATTCACGCCCATCCAGTTGGCATGGCACTATAGTATTACGCTGGCTTCCATGAGCTGTTGTGAAGCCTGGACAAAGCATCCGCGTTACCATTGCTGACACCCTTCCGATGTCGTACTGACACGTGATATCGCTGTAAAGCCAGCGCCCATCTTGTCAATTTTGCCCCGTGTGGAGTCGAAGTTGTAAGGTACGACAATGGATTGTGGTCGGAAACAACGTTTATCATGGCACCAAAAAGCCAGTAGTCAAACTTCTTTAAGGCCCATATAATAGCAAACGCTTCCCTCTCAATTGTCGACCATCGCGTCTGAGTCGGCGTGAAGCGGTGGCTGGCAAAGGCAATAGGCCTCTACTTTCCCTCGGCTGTCATTTGCGCCAAACAAGCGCCCGCCGCCGTAGCTGATGCGTCTGTGAAAAGCCAGTAGGGCTCAGATGGGTGCGGAGTGCTGAGCGCCACGGCCTCGCACAGGGACTGTTTCAGTGTCTCAAATGCCGTCTGAGCTTCCTCCGGCCAGGGTATGCTATTGGGTACCGCTTTCTTCGTTAACCGCGCGAGCGGGCTCGCCACCTCTGCACGTTCTCTGACGCACTCGCGATAGTAGCCGCACAGTCCTTGCAGGCTGCGTAGCTCCTTTTTAGTGCGTGGTGGCGCCACATTATTAATTGCAGCTATTTTCTCTTGGTGTTCTAGGGTTGAGAATCTTGGTGCGCAACCTAATTTCTCGAGCATCGACCGTGTGAGCGGTGATCTGAAATTAGTGCCCTGGTCGGAACAGATCACTTCCGGAACGCCAGTGCGACTGAAAATTTCAATCAACGCGTCGCAAGTCGCCTTAGCTGTCAAAGAGCGCAGTGGGACAACCTCTAGCCACCCTGTGCAAACGTTCACCAAGCATAGCGCGTACCTATGACTTTTAGCTGACGGTATGTCTAAGGGTCCAATGATGTCTGCATTGACAATTTGAAAAGGGTGAGTTGGCCTAGTGGGAGGAGTCATAGGTACTCTGTCCGTGCGACGCCTGTCAGAGCGAATTTGACAATCATGGCATGAACGACAATGCTCTAATACCTCCTTCTCCATTCCAGGCCAAAAAAGATTATACCTAATGCACGCTTTAGTTTTCTTTGGGCCTAGGTGCCCTCCGCATAGTGACTCGTGAGCTAAACGCATCACCTCGCTGCGCTTGTCTTTGGGAACAACTAGTTGTCTCACTCGGGTGCCTACTATTGAGTCCCAGTGGTATAAGAGTCCATCAGAGACGAACATGCCGGATTTCCCACTCCGAGCATCTTCCCAACCTTTCTTTAAGGTAGCGTCAGCTAGCTGCACTCTGCGGAAATCTCCCCTCTGGATTAATGACTCATCGCTCTCTTCATCAATTTGCTCAACCTCCCCAGAAACACCTTCCTCCTCCAAAGTAACGTTGCAGGCCACTACCTCGGCTTTCTCATTTGATCGCTCTATCCTCTGAGTAGGCTCGGCCGGTGCTACAATGGATTCCAGAGAGCTGCTGGCCCTTAACAAATGTTCCCAATCTTCCTTGGTCAACAAACAATCTGTGCCCTCGACGAGCTCATTAGTCAACGCGCAGAGTAGGTCAATGTTCTGAGGCTCCGCCGCCATTTGCGGGCTATTTAACTTTACCGGCAACGTTGCTAGCTTTGCCTCGATAGTTTTACCAAATGCAGAGACCAGTCTTATTGTGCCTGATGGCTCCACGATACTTTTCGGAAGCAGACTCTCGCGTATGACAGTTATTTCACTTCCCGTATCTAGAATTGCATCTGTGGATACGTTTCCGCATGAGATAGGGATCAACTGCAGGTTGGTCATGCCTTCGCCTTTGTGTTTCAAGGCCTCTACCTTTGCAGTGAGGACTCCATCAGGTATCTCACTTCCCGTCTCGTGGGCTATCGACACCCTTTGTGCCCTCTGCCTTGGCTCGGTAGCCTTCTTTGGCTGATTTTCCTTGTTACTAGACTTCGGGCAATCCTTAGCGAAATGACCTGAGCTGTGACATACGTGGCACTTGAGAGCGCTTTTCGCTACTCGCGTCGGCTTTTGCCCCATCTCTGCCGCTGATGATTTTGAGGCGTATCCCTTGCCTTTAGCTTGTTCCAAAGTTTGTAGTACTTTGGCAATCTCAGGTGGCTTAAGCCATCCCTCGCCTTCTCGTAGCCTCACGTATTCAAGACCCTCTATACTAAGGCCCGCTTTTATACGATCCGCTACCATGAGTTCTGCCATGACTTCTACGCTGTCGGCCCCTCTTACTTGAAGGTAGTAGGAGAAATACGTTTTCACTCGCGACGCGAACTGTGACCACGTCTCCTCCTTCCGCTTCACTGCTCTCTCAAACCTCTGGAGATACTCCGCGGGAGAAAGCTTCAGTTCCATCAACACTGCCTGTTTAACTGACTCGTAATCTGTACTCTTTTCCTGGTTGAGGTTACGCAGTAGGTAGCGAACGCGCTCAGTTAGAGCTGGCATTACTAAATGCACGCGACTCTCATACGGTACTCCGTAAGTAGCAAAAAGTCTTTCTACCTCCTCAAACCATAAGGGTACATCCGCGTCACACGGCAGGCGGAACCCTTTCAGCACTTTTGCGCATTGCTCAACGGCGTCGAAGCCCATTCGCCTCCGATCGCCCCGCTCCGACCCAGTGCTGGACGACGTGCCATTGAGACGTTCAGCATTCGTCCTTGCTTGCAACAGCCTTTCGTACTCAATCTGAAGCTGTATACAAGTAGTCTGAGCATTGAGCCTTTGAATTTCAAGTTCAAGCGTTCTTGTATCATTTGGAATTTGCAAAGGCTGAGATGCCTGCTGCGACAATTCCTGGCTCTGACTGGGTACTCTAATTTCATTTGACTTATCGGAATTTAGCATATCATCATTTGATGACTCCTGATTCCGATCCATTTCCGCCACAATCGCACCCTCAACTCCGTTAGACTCCATTGTCTCTGCGCCCCTGCGTGTCCTCACCATCTGCTCTACACATCAACTGCCATGCCAACTTGAGAAAGACGCAAGAAATCCTGCTCACCCGTTGCTGAATGCACTGTCGTTTCCGGATCTCCTCCACGGTGCCAGGCTTGGCTGCTGTGGGATCTTCTCGAAGGTGCAGGAGGTGGTCGTTGGATGACTTGATCTTCTCACCACTGGTCCAGCATTCGATGTTGTAGAGCTCGCCGATCCTGTCGACTGCGCCAGTTAAGTTGTGTTGTGGGTTCTTTTCTCCCTTGAAATCGACCAAAGTCTCTTCAAGGTGTTTATCGGCGTTGATGAAGCAGGAGGCAGGTTGGAGGTAACAAAACTTGAAGATATATTGCAACGGAAATATTTACACAGTCAAATACAGAGTTATCAAAAGAACACTGATACAAAAGACACAAGTAAACAGCGCCTTACTCTTCTACTTTTTCTTAAGTTAGAGCCTAGGACAACTGTCACTACATACGAGCAACCGGGTCTCACTGTTCTACCACTAAGTGGTTACGGCCCAGACTAGCATTGCATCGTACGGAGTCTTACTGTTCTATCAGGTTTAGTGATTACAGCCTAGACTGAGGAACAAGCACCTCGTCTCGATTGTTATAGTCGGAAGAGACAAAGAAAAAGGGCGGTAGGGTCTTTAGCCCATCCCACGGAAGCAGTTGCCAATGAGAGTTGACAGTTTCTTAAGCCACAACCCAAAGGGATGGGCTTACTCTCAAAAGTAAATGTATTGGAAAACCACCCTGTTTTCCCTCTTCCCACAGCTTCGTTTCCCTCTCCACGTGGTCAGTGACGGCCTCGGCACACACGTCAGGCACGCACGATTTATTGAGGCCATCTCGCACCTCAGCGGCGTTTCTAGCCAGCAAGGGGGCTCGGGCGCTGGTGTCCCATCACCGCGTACCGCAGTCCCCCCTCAAGGTCTTTCCTCGAAGAAAAATAATGACCGCTGGCGGCATCCGGACTCGGTGTTCTTAAACGAAGTTCTCCGAACGCGGCCTGTGCATGCGCCCCGCGCCCCTCTCTATGGCGCGCACTGCAAGTTGTAAAACGACATCAAGCGGGCTCTCCTCAGCGCTCAAAACAAGATGCACGTGGCTGCCGCCCGAATGCGTAGGGGCGTGAACCCCCCCCGCTCCGTACGCGCAGCGCGTGGTCAACATTGCTTGCAGCTGCGTCTCTAACCAGCAGGGCACTCAGGAGCCGGCGCCACAATGTCGCGTATACCACGTCCCACTCGAGGTTTGTCCGCGTGGCCCTATTACGACCATCGGCGGAATGTCAACAAAGCGCGCGTAAGAGCATGTTCTCCGAATCCGTTTTCCGCCTTCGCACCGCGCCCCCTCCCCCCAGCGTGCGCCTCGGCTCGTCACCCGACACCACGCGGGCCGTCCGACCCCTCACGAACAGAGACGGGCGCCTCCCCATTCACAAAACACAGGGGCAACTCGCGGCACTGCAAAAGTATATACAAAACAATCATGCAGCCCTGCACCCTCCATTCTGCATGCTCGAGAGATGAGCGGCCTAACAGCGCCAGTATCATGTTATTGTTCTGTTTGACTTAACACACCGAATGTACAGGCCCTTTTATAGTATCGTCGAGTGCTTGCGTATCAAAATGAACAGAAAAAATAACATAAACTACATTACTTTTATGGCTAACTTAAAGCTACACGAAACTCCATGCAGCACAAGAAAGCCAGAGTATTGGCACGTACCAAAATCGCGCACAAACTATGGATCACAAATGCTGTGCTCCAGGCTACCTCGGTTATTTAACGATTTTATTGGTAATGAAATTAATATTGCAACTTGTTCTCCTCCTGATATTCCTGATTTTTTCCCTCATATGTGAGTTGTACAATGCCCATATGATTTTGAAGTGCAGTGAGATTTGTGTTTTAGCTTGCTTGCTCACATCTTGCTTTTGTTGTATTTTTTTCCTCGCCTGATTTGCGATGCGTATGCATGATATGTTGTAGTGCTTGAAAATTTATGTACTTGGGAAAACTGTATTTCGGCTCTGGTGCACCCTACTTTTTTGTATTAAGGGCATATGGGGCTGGTCAAGCTGCTACGAGCAGCTTTTTTCCCCACTTTACCCCCGCAAAGCTGTATTTAGTTTTTGTGGAAATAAATCATACATACATACATACTAACATAGAATTTAGGTCTTCAACTAGAAAGAAGTCAATAAAGGTGTGCACTATCTTAGGCAATCCCAATGCCCTCCTCCCGCTTACTGCTAGCCAATTCATGCTACCATACTTTGTGGGGACTCCTTTTGGGACCCCTGTCTCCTGTCTACGCGCGACTTGGGCCATTCGGCCGCGCGATCGCTGGGGACACGCAGTTCCAAGCCTCATTTTGGATAGCGTACATTCCCCGCGGCCACGGGCGCCGGCGCGACGCGGAGCCTGCTGCTTGCGCGCGCGGCTCACGTTACGCCGTGCGCCGCGCGTAAGAACAGTGCCTGAGGAGCGGGCCCCTCTTGCCCTCTCTTCGGTTTCCCTCTCCTTCAGCATCGGAGGTGCGCGGGCGCTTTCGCCCGGACAGATTGACTTTCGGTGCTCATGGCTGTCGGACGTGCGGACCCCCTTGGTCCCGCGCCCCTCTGAGCAGGGCGGCCCCCTTTGGTGTGGCGAACCTGCTCGGAAGAGCCAGCGTGGCGGAGCAGACTTCCCGGGAGCTTTCACCCGTAGTCTGCGACTGCCACCCCAGTGCCGTATTCCTGTATTGTACTCGCATTTTGTACATAGCAGGAATAAACTCAGACCGCATGAGCGCTACGGAATACCTGGAGTCTCTATGCCAATACCAGAAAGCGATGAGGCTGGAAGACAGCGTGATTATAGGCACCATACTGCCTGTCTCGCTGACCGCCCAAGCTGCGCGGTGGTACCGCCTAGTCGGACAGCGCGCTCGTAGCATGGAGGAGTTTAGGACGCTGTTCAGTCATGAATTCCTCCCTCCTGACTATGAGCGACGCATGCGGCGCGAGTTGGAGCTTCGAACCCAACACAGGGACGAATCTCTGCTCGAGTACGTGAGAGCCATGCAGGAGCTTTATCTCCTAGCAGAGCACTCGGCGTCGAACTCTGAGAAGGTGGAGCGGGTGATTCGGCAAGCCCATCCAACATTCGCCGCTTACCTTCGAAACGGCCGGTTCCACGACCTGGACGATTTGGCCGCCGGAGCGAAGCGTATTCAGGGTGACATTCTGGCCGCGCGGGCCTACCGCCCGCCGCCGCCGGCGTCGTTGTCCCTTGAACCCCGGTGCGCTTGGAACGGAGGCAACGTGCTAACGCCCGCCCCTTTCCGGCTAACCGACGCAACGGCAGCCCTCGTTGGAGAAACGGAGCGAGGCGCGTGGGAGCTCTCTGACCGCGCTCTTGACCCGTACTCGTATGCCAGGCGGGCGCACACAGTCGCCCAGCCCGGCCGAGCACGAAACTGGGACCGCCGAAGCGGCCCGGCGGTGGAAACTGATACCAATGCCCACGCGGCGCAACAGAAACCACCGCCGGCGCGCAGCGTGCCGCGAGCAGCTCCGCCTGCACGCAGCGTCGTCTGCTACAAGTGCAATGAGACGGGCCACATTGCCCGGGAGTGCACAAACCGCCGCGCTACCGAAGGGCACAATCGCCCGACGGGAAACAGCGTGCGCCGCCGGTGACTCTGCCTTCGCCGGCGGTGCCTGAAACAAGGGGTTCCTTAGCCCCGATGGCGTGTAGGGTCGGAATTGATGACCCGTCGCCAGCCCCCTTCCTTGCGCTCACGATCGCTGGTCGAACGTTTGCAGCGCTACTGGACAGTGGCGCCACAGCCTCGCTGTTCGGGGAGGAAGTTTTGGCTCACTTACGCCGGCACTCAGTCCGGCTGCGAGCCTGCAACACCGCCTTCCATCTCGCGAGCGGTGCGGCTACCTCGTGTGGCTCGGCGAGATTGGTTGTGCGGTGGGAGGAGCGTGTACGCCGTCACAGGTTCGTGTACCTCCCTGGTCTGTCCGTACCCGTGATAGTAGGCCGAGACTTTCTGGCCCGCACTGGGATCGTGATAGACATTGCGAACAAAGGATACAGGGAGGGCCCTGGTGCGCCCCTGAAACCTTTTGCGCATTTCCCTGTCGCTTCGGTGGCACCTAGAGCCCCAGGCGCGGCACCACGGCAGGAGGAGGGGCGAGTCCCATTGACCCCCCAGACTCCGGCTGTCACAAAACCCGCTGTACGCGGCCCCTCGTCGGCCAGCGAAGCGGGCAGAGCTCGTTGCGAGACTCATTCTCCCGAGCCGAGCGCAGCGCTAGCGGATCGGATTTCATGTAATCCTACGATCGCAAGCAAGCGCGGCGAAACGAACCGCTCGCTGCCACCTTTGCCTGGCAGTTTGTCGGAACGTGAGAAGGCGCGCCTGTCATCGCTGCTGAACCAATTTCACGCGATGTTTACAGATCGGCCGGGACGCACCACTCTTGTGCGACACCGGATCGACACAGGCGACGCGCTACCGTGGAAATGCAATCCTAGGCCCGTGAGTGTGGCCAAAAGGAAAGCTATCGACCTCGCAATGGACGAAATGATCGAGACTGGCGTAATCCGCCGATCTAATAGTCCGTGGGGTTCTCCGGTAGTGCTGGTCCCGAAAAAAGACGGCTCCTCTCGTCTTTGCGTGGACTACCGCCGACTCAATGAAGTCACTCGGAAGGATGCCGAGCATTGACTCAATCGTGGCGAGCCTAGGTGGTGCACATTATTTTACCACTCTAGATGCTAGCCGCGGTTACCTGCAAGTGCAGATGGAGCCAAGGGACGCGGAGAAAACCGCTTTCACCTCACATAGAGGCTTGTACGAGTTCACTCGCATGCCCTTTGGCTGCTCGGGCGCTGCAGCGACTTTCCAGAGATTGATGGACAGAGTTCTCGGAAGGGCAAAATGGCAATACGCCCTAGCCTACCTAGACGATATTGTCCTCTTCTCTCGCACCTTTGAGGAACACCTCCGCCACTTGGAGGACATCCTCGGAAGGCTGCACGCTGCCGGGATCACTCTGAACCCGAAGAAAGCTCAGATCGCAGAGACCCGTGTCTCAATGCTGGGCTTTACAATAGAGCGAGGCCGTGTTTTGCCGAGCGAGGACAAGGTCCGAGCTATCCTCGAGTACCCAACGCCGGCTAACATACAGGCCCTCAGACGCTTTTTGGGCATGGTGAATTACTACCGCCAATTTGTGCCCAACTGCGCCGCTCTACAGGCTCCCTTGACCTCGTTGTTGAGGAAGTCTACAAGCTGGAGCTGGGGTCCGGAGCAAGATGATGCCTTCAGGGCTCTCTCTAAAGCTCTTGTGGACACAGCCGAGCTGAAGCTGCCCGACCTGAACAGGGAGTTCGTAGTCCAAGCTGACGCGAGCGACCTGGGTATAGGTGCGGTGCTGCTCCAAGAACATGAGGACGTTCTTCGGCCAGTGGCCTTTGCCAGCCGGTCATTGACGCCCGCAGAGCGTAACTATTCCGTGACCGAACGTGAGTGTCTAGCGATAGTGTTCGCTCTGCGTAAGTTCGATCACTACGTCGACGGAGTGCCTTTTGTTGTTGAAACGGATCACATGGCGCTCACCTGGCTGAAGCGCTTGCGCGAGCCCTCAGGCCGCCTCGCGCGCTGGGCATTGACGTTACAGCGCTACAACTTTGTTGTTCGCTATCGGAAGGGGAGCACAAACCTGGTGGCCGACGCCTTGTCGCGCGCCCCCGTTTCAGACCCGGACACCTTTGACCGGCACCCCTCCGCGACAACGCTTCTGAACGAAGCCGGAGCCCTTGTCTCCAATGGCACGGAAGGAGCGAGTTCAGGCGGCTGTGCGGCCTATAAGCCGCCGTCGCCGGTCAAAAGGGCGTACCTACTGGACCCTGTAACGTCAATGGGTATCACATTCAGCAGACGGGAGCTGCTGGAAGCTCAGCGGAAAGACCCATTTTGTCAGCAAATCGCTGACGAGCTCGAAAAAGAGCACAGCTCCGGAAGGGAGCGAGGCGGCAACGCCGATGGGCGCAAATTGACAGCTGGTATTGCTGTTGGCGCCGGGTGCGACGCGGCTGGTATTGCTGCAGTGTTGTGACGGAGACGTCTCAACGCTGCCGCCACTGTTGCAAAGGAGGATCCAAGGCGACGGTGATTAAACGAAACATTTATATGCAGTATGTACAAGGGCGTTACATGAACGGCCCAGAGGCCGGGGCATAATGGACTCGCACTAAAGCGTGCGGTGAGAAACGGGAGCACGCCTCTGCTTGCTGTCGTCGTCGTCGTCCCGTGGTTCGGGCTTTTATAACCACAGGAGTCGATGCAGTTGCCATCGGCTCGAACCTCCAATCAGGACCCACCACGGGTTGCTGTGCGAATTTCGACGAATGGACGAGAGGCACCTGCATCAGGCGATCCCGGTGAAGTGGTTCAACGGCGCCGCTCCGGCGGCGCCACCGGATGTAAACCGAACACGACCCGCCGTCGGGCCGGGCGAATTCGTTCGGCGCCCAGCTTCAGCCGCATGCCGGCGAAGCGAACCTTTGTTGGGAGCTCTAGCACAACAGCACCCCCGCCGCCAGACCATGCGCCAGGAAGACGAGCTGCTCCCTCGTGGCTCGGATGCCGGGCGCGCTTGTTGGTCAGGCCCATCCAGGTTCCCCTCCGTGCTCCGGGGAATAGGTGGCTCCACGCTCCTTCCCGTGAACAGGCCCCACTCGCCAGGCCAGGGTCACTCGTTCTCCGGCTTGTCGCCCAAGTGTCTCGACCAGCTTTATTTGGCAGCTCCGACAGGCTTTCTTCTCGGCACCGGTAAGGGTTAGTTCTGCAGCATCAGGGAACCAACCGACAACAGGCAACCCCCAACACGAGCAAGTGCCGTTTTGTCACCCGTCAGAATACCAGACTCAAACGTATCGAAATGGTTCTAGCTTTGTCTCTGTCCCAATTTATTTCCCTCTTCGACAAGAGATACATGTGGTACACAGAACTCTCAAGCGCGGCACAAACAATGTGTCACTACATGACACGTAATGATTACGATACAAAACAAAATTTTGGTTTTCTTGAGATCACTTGGTCAGAAAACACTAAGCTGAAGCTGAAAATGAGGTGTCTAAATTTTGCCCTCAGCTAATAACAACACCATTAGCGTTTCGTGAAGTAACGAAATGCAAGTTACGAGGAGTTCGAAGGCCGCACTGTTTAGAACGCACGGCTCAATGCGTCTGCGTTCGCGTTCAACTTTCCTTTCTTATAGCGAACGACAAGATTGTGCTGCTGGAGCGTCATACTCCATCTTAACAACCGGCCGCTTTTAGACGACATATTATTTAACCAAGTCAGTGGGCAGTGGTCGGTCTCCACCACAAACTTGGAACCGGCAACGTAGCAGGCCAATTTCTGCACGGCCCACACGACGCAGGCGCATTCTTTTTCAGAGGTGCTGTAAGCCTCTTCTCTGCAAGTTAGTTTACGGCTCAAGTACAAAACTGGCCGTTCATGGCCGTTATCATCCTTTTGGCATAGCACCGCTCCCATACCACGGTCGCTCGCATCGCACTGGATCAAAAAACCTTTTGAAAAGTCTGGCGCCAGTAGAACTGGTTTCTCGCTCAAGGCTTGTTTCAGCATTTGAAATGCGTTCTCTTTTGCCGTGTCCCATTGCACCTTCACTGGCTCAGACTTTCTAAGTGCGTCAGTTAGAGGACAAGCAAGCGCAGAGTAATCTTTCACGTAATGCTGGTAATATCCAGCCAAGCCTAAGAAGGCCCTTATCTCGGACTTGGTGGTTGGTCGGGGGTAGTTCACGACCGCGGCTACTTTGATTTCAGACGGTCTTCTTCGGCCGCGCCCCACCACATGCCCCAGATAAGTCACTTCGGCGCAACCAAGGTGACACTTCACAGGTTTTACCGTAAGACCTGCTTCTTTCAGCCTGCTCAGCACGACTCGTAAGTGCGCCAGATGTTCGACCCAAGTGTTTGAAAAGATGGCGACATCGTCGAGGTAAGGGAGTGCGTACTCAGACAGGCCACGAAGCACTTGATCCATTAGACTGGTGAAACAATACGGCGCGTTTTTGAGTCCAAAACTCAACATGACGGGGCGGAACGTTCCGCTCGGGGAAACGAACGCAGCGTAGCGACTGGCCCGCTCTGTGAGGGGGACTTGCCAATAGCCTCGCACAAGGTCTAGTGTGGATATGTAATTCGACTTCGATACCGTTTCCACCCTTTCCTCGAGGTTCGGTATCGGATAGGTCTGATCTCGGGTTATCGCATTGAGGCGTCGATAATCGATGCACGGCCTCGGATCCTTTCCCGGTACTTGGACTAGTATTAGAGGGGAGGTGTAGTCGCTCTCACTCGGCACAATGACTCCTAGGTCACACATGCGCTGAATCTCATCCGCTATAATCCGTTTCTGTACAGGAGAACAACGATACGGCTTACTACGTATCGGCTCTTCGCACGTTAGTTCAATGTCGTGCTCAATTAGCGTCGTCTTTCCGGGCCGATCGGAAAAGACCTCTTCAAACTCAGAAACAATTATTTTCAAGTCTTCCTTTTGGGCTTCGCTTAGGCGAGGTTCTAACTTTACTTGTTCCAGCAGGACATTCGGACCACCTTCTTTAATGTCCGCAGTGGTCAGGATTTCCGTACCTTCCTCGTCCTGAACACTCAAAACTACGTTCACCACTGCGTGACGCTGAATGTATGGTTTCATCAAATTGCTGTGGTAGATTTTGTTCGGTCGTTTGCCTAGTTTAACTTCATAGTTTGTATCGGAAAGCTTCGATACAACCTTCGCTGGCCCTTCCCAATGAACCTCGAGTTTATTTTTCTTAGAAGGCCGCAGTAACATCACTTGGCTACCTGCTTCAAAAGTACGTTTCCTTGCTGACCGGTCGTAGTAAACCTTTGACAATGCCTGTGCAGCCTTAAGGTGGCTCTCGACAAGGTCTTTAGTTCTTCCGAGCCTCTGAAGCAAGTTAAGAACGTACGCAACTACATTTGGGTCCTCCTCGTAGCCTTCCCACGCCTCTCGTAGCATGCGCAGCGGGGTTCTTAAACTTCGACCGTATTCAAGCTCCGCTGGGCTGAAGCCCGTACTCTCGTGGGGAGCAGATCTCAAAGCGAACATTGCGGCTGGAACGCATGCTTCCCAATCACGTTTCCGCTCAAAGCAAAGAGCTCTTAATATTCGTTTCAACACTGAATGCATTCGCTCTACTGGATTGGATTGCGGGTGATTGATCGAACTGTGGAACACTTTGATTCCGCACCTTTCCAGGAAAGTAGAGGTTAGGCAGCTAGTGAAGACGCTACCATTATCACATTGAATTTCCGAAGGAAATCCGACTCGAGCGAATATAGAAAGGAGCGCGTCAACGACCTGAGGAGAATTGAGCTCTCTGAGTGGCACCGCTTCCGGAAACTTCGTTGCGACACACAGGGCAGTTAAAATGTATCGACATCCGTTCTCGGACTCGGGCAGTGGCCCTACTATGTCGATTACCAGCCGACGGAAAGGCTCAGTTATGACTGGTACCAACTTCATTGGTGCCTTCCATTTGTCAGTACTCTTGCCGACCCTTTGACATGTATCGCAAGAGCGCACAAACTCTTCAATGTCCTTCCAACAACGAGGCCAGTAGTACTCTTGGGCAAGTCGAGCTTTCGTTTTCTTCAAGCCGAGATGCCCTGCCCACGCGTTCTCGTGCGCGAGGTCCAGTAGTTGTCGGCGATACTTTAGAGGGATTAAAAGCTGCTCATACTTACGACCCTGTAGATCCGTATAACTGCGGTACCACAAGCCAGATTTCTCATGGAATGAAACATTCTTCCTCGCTGCTCCCAGTTTCACATTATCAAGCAAGTCCTTTATCAAGATATCCCCCTGCTGTTCTCGAATGAGCGTCGCTCGGTCAACGTTCAGTAGCTCATTCCAGCTGTCAGAGACTGGGGTCAACGTCGAGCTCACCTCGCCCAACGGCGCTGGTTCGGTTTCTCCGCCGGTGGAAACGATGCAACCCTCTTCCGCAGCAGACAGCCCGACTGCACTATTGCGGGAGTTCTCCAGCCCGGTCGACTGACTGCTCGGGTTACGCTGCTCGGCCGCTGTTTTTGTCTCACTCTCTGGGGCAGCATCAAGTTTCTGCGTAAGCTTCCGCGCTTGCGATCGCGTGAGGGCCATGCACGCCAAGCTGGCAAAGAACGATTTTCCCTGTTCTCTAAGGAGCTGCTCCGAGCTGTTAGAGAAAAGATAAGGAAAATGCTCTGGGAGGGCTGCCGACACGGCCGCTTCGGTATTAAGCTTACCAAAAGTGCCTTCAATGATCACCGTAGCGATCGGTAAGCAAGCACACTGCTCCTCAGCAACCTGCTTTATCCACGCGCATTCTCCTGTGAAGTCGTTTGGAGAAACTAGTGAAGAGTGGACCACGTCCATAGTGGCCGCTGAGTCCCGGAGTGCTCGGCATTTTTTTCCGTTAACGCTTATCTCCTGCATATAGGGTTCCAACAACCGCATGTTCTTTTCTGTTTCTCGAATCGTTGCAAAAGCAACCTTCTGTTTACAGTTTGCCGCGATGTGCCCTTCCCTTTTGCAGTTGTAGCAGATTAGCGGCTTCCGCGTCTCAAATGCACGTGCGGCATCCGCTCGCTGCTTGGCATCATCGTTTGATTTTTGCGATTCATATAACTCTTTCCTCACAGTCTCTTTAGGAGGAGATGAGTCCTTTCGAAAACTGCGGTACGCGTACGGTTTCCTTTCATCGGGCTTTGTAAAAGCGTCCTTCCTCTCCGCTTTTTCCACTCGCACGGCCCTATTATGCAAGCTTCGGCGGATATAGTACTCCTCAGCTAGCTCTGCTGCCTTGTTCAGCTTTACTTCTTGAAGCCTATCCTGCAGCCAGAGCCTGACGTCATCTTCGATGCAGCGGCAGAATTGCTCCAATGCTACGCACTCTACCACTTTATCTCGATCGTCATAAACTTCTTCGCCCTTAAGCCATTCAATCAAATCAGCCTTAAGGCGGAATGCAAAGTCGATGTGCGACTCACTGCCTTTTTTTGCGAACCTGAACCTTTGCCGGAAAGCCTCGGGTGACAATCTATACTTCCTCAATAGAGCCTCTTTGACATCATCGTACCTCTCAAACGCCTCTTTTGACAGGCACGTTATCACGTCAGATGCCTCCCCAGGAAGCATAGCTAACAGGTTCTGTGCCCAAAGGGACCTCTCAACGTCGTTTCGTTCACAAACGTGCTCGAACTTGACGAGATACTTTGCCATGTCTTCGCCAATTACGAACGGCGGCAGTTGGTCCCGAATTCTTGGACCGCTCGCCTGAACTGTCGTAGAAGCTACCGCCGGCGAGGACTGCCCAAGCTCTAACTCCAACCTCTTTGTCGCGAGCCGCTCTTTTCTGTCGGCTTCCTCTTTACGTATACGCTCCTGCCTCTCGGCCTCCTCGAGCTCGCGTTCACGGCGCTCTTTGATCGCAGCCCAGGCCTCATTGGCCTCCTCAGCAGTTACGTTCTCGTTCTTCATGATATCAAGAATGGCTTGCTTTCGTTTCGCACGGCCTACGGTAAGGCCTAGCTCCTCACAAATTTCGATGAGTTCCTTTACCCGAAAGTTCTCCATTGTTCACAGTTGCCTCTTGCCGTTTGCCCTTGCTAGAATTCCCTTGCCTTTCACTACTATCGAGCTACTAGCGTGACACGCGCAGGTAATTCTTTACACTGTCTTGTTTATTCCCTCGGCACTAGCTTTGGTTTCAAAACTCTCACTAGGTCTGAAACAATCAAAGTTCTCCACAGTGCTTCACACAGCCCTACTCTAAACTACGATAACCTGTGCTAGAGAAGTCTGGTGAACTGAGGGGAAAACATCAGGCACTCACCGCGCCGGGGTAGCTGACGCCGGTCGATCCCACCGCTGCCACCAACTGTTGTGACGGAGACGTCTCAACGCTGCCGCCACTGTTGCAAAGGAGGATCCAAGGCGACGGTGATTAAACGAAACATTTATATGCAGTATGTACAAGGGCGTTACATGAACGGCCCAGAGGCCGGGGCATAATGGACTCGCACTAAAGCGTGCGGTGAGAAACGGGAGCACGCCTCTGCTTGCTGTCGTCGTCGTCGTCCCGTGGTTCGGGCTTTTATAACCACAGGAGTCGATGCAGTTGCCATCGGCTCGAACCTCCAATCAGGACCCACCACGGGTTGCTGTGCGAATTTCGACGAATGGACGAGAGGCACCTGCATCAGGCGATCCCGGTGAAGTGGTTCAACGGCGCCGCTCCGGCGGCGCCACCGGATGTAAACCGAACACGACCCGCCGTCGGGCCGGGCGAATTCGTTCGGCGCCCAGCTTCAGCCGCATGCCGGCGAAGCGAACCTTTGTTGGGAGCTCTAGCACAACAGCAGGCACGTTGGATTCGTATCTGCTGGATGCTGATGGAGTGCTCCTGCGCTATATCCCATCTGAAGAGGCTCCTAATGAGTCCTTTAAGGTGGTGATCCCCCGCAGTCTACGGAGGGCCACGTTGAGCTATTTCCATGACTCGCGGTTGGCCGGACACGCGAGTGGCCGTAAGACTTATCTTAAGTTGAGCCGCTCCGCAACCTGGCCAGGCATGAAGCGTGATGTACTTCATTACTCTCGCTCGTGCCGCGTGTGTCAGACTGTGAAGCCCCGTGGTGGCAAACCCCCCGGCCTCATGCAGCCGATCGACAGCCAGCTACCCTGGCAAATCGCGGCCTGTGACGTTATGGGACCTTTCCCAAGAAGCCGGCAAGGTCACACATTCCTGCTGGCCGTCACAGATCATTTCACGAAGTGGGTGGAACTATTTCCCCTTCGGAAGCTAACGGCACGCGTCATATGGGACAAGTTGCTCGAGGTATTCACCCGCTTTGGCTTTCCGGCGGAGTTGATCACTGACAACGCGTCCTATTTCACGGCCAAGGTGTTCGTCGATGTCTGTGCAGCCTTTGGCATAAAGCACCGCAAAACAACGACTTATCGCCCTCAGGCCAATCCCACCGAGCGGATGAACCGAAATGTGAAGCCCTTGCTCGCGGCCTTTGCCCGGCAACACAGGGACTGGGACGCCTGTCTCCGCGAGATAGGTTTCTCTTTGCGCACATCGGTGAACCGTTCGACTGGGTACACGCCCGCTTTCCTCAATTTCGGGAGAGAGCTGCCAAACCCTATGGATCGCGTTCTGCGAACCGGCAGCGGGGCGAGCACCGTTGCGTCGGGTCTCTCCGACTACGCGGTGCAAGTGCGCGCTAGGATGAGCGAGGCCCTTTGTCATGCCCGCACCAACCTGGCGAAAGCACGCGCTGGACAAAAAGCACAATACGACCGGTCGCATAGAGAGGTACATTATCAAGTAGGTGACCTAGTCCTCAGGCGCAATCATGTGCTGAGTGATGTAACAAAGGGTATCTCAGCCTCTCTGTCGGCCAAGTGGTCGGGCCCATACCGAGTGGAGACCAAAATGTCGCCTCTTGTGTATAAGCTGGTGGACTCAAACGGTAGACCATCCGGCGGTCCAGTGAACATTTCTGACCTCAAACCTTTCGTTGCCAGAAGCAGCAACTGGGAAGAGGAAGAGACACAGCAAGCGCAACCGAGCAAGACGGCGGATCTCAATCCGCGCACTCGCCGGTATAACTTGCGAAAACGCTCTTAGTCGCCGCTTCTCGCTGGTAGGCAGAGGGACCTTATTCCCCGCCGAGCTGGCAAGCGGAGAGGTGTGACTATAGCGTGAATGCACGCGTTAAAGCGGAAAAAAGGCACTCATTAGCCGAATAAGACGCTTTTTCGTAGTGCGCAGCTTCTGCTGAGGGCCGTGGTGAACCCAAGTGATCCGCGAGCCCGCCGGCGTGAGCTGTGAAAGCCGACCTAGCCGTTGCCTTACTGCTCGCGCCCGGTGAACTTTATCCTCCAGTGGCGCTCGAGTGCCATGAAAGGCACGGTTAGCGTTTCAGCGCTGGCCGGAGGGATGCATGAGGCTACCATAAGCCCAATATGCCCCTTTCCGTGAGCCTCCTCCTTCCCTCTGGCAGCCGCCTGCAAAGGTGAATGCGCCAGAACGATGCGTGATTGGCAAGCTGACGGATGCAGTGTGAGCTTCGTGTTCTGCGTGTTCTGTGGGTGAACATTGTCAGCGGAAGGTGAGATTTGCTTGTAGTGTTGTTATTATAATCGGAGTGCGGTTAGTTGTGTGAAGTGTTGATTGTCAGTGTGGTGCCAGACGGACGCCAACAATGAAGCCGTCGCAACACGCCTCGAGGACGACGATCGACTCGCCCAGGTCCCGCGGGAGCCGTCGCCGCCGCCGCGGGCGCCTCCAGTCGCAAGCCGTTCGAGAGGCCACTGCGGTCGCACTCACTCCTGAGACCACAGCACGACCCGTGATGCAAGCTGGCGCTGTTACCACCTCCGCATCCTTCCAGGTGCGGTCGTTGCCGGTGTCTCCACAGCCAGCTGCCCGTTTGCCTCCACGCCGCCATGTCGCCACCTGGGCCTTCCAATCCGGTTCCGAAGCACCACTTTGCTTCGTGTCGACGAAGCGGTGGAAGGAGCAAAGAAAGGTGGAGAACCACATGAGCGGGCGAGCGATACCGCGCATTTTCCGCGGCCGCACGCTATCAGCCATGGTCGAGGCCTCGGGTGGAGCCGTCATGGCCTCGGACCCTTCGGCAGTGTACTGCGGCGTGTGCGGTGTGCTGCGGCTGTGTGCTGCCCATGAATCCAGCGCGGTGCACAAGCTTCACGTGAAGGGGACGGAGCCAGCTGCCGAGGAGCCCGGGACGGATCCAGCCCCACAGGTGCTGCCGAACACGGACCCGGACGTCAACCCGGCCCTGCTGCGTTCCGTTGTCGGCGCTCTCGCTTCGGACCCGGTGTTCGCGGCGACCATCGCGGCAGCGGTGCAGCAGGCGACGGCGCTGGCGCCCCTCCACAACTCCGTCCTTTCTCCGGAAGCCGGAGGCACCGACCCTGCGAGCGAGACTCTCGACTTCGATATTTTCGCTTGAGAAAATTAAACAGGTCAGACGTCAGCTTCGCCATTGATTCCGGTCGGCTCCCTCATGGGCCGGCCCGAGTCTTCAGGAGGGGGGGGATGTGGGGACCCCTTTTGGGACCCCTGTCTCCTGTCTACGCGCGACTTGGGCCATTCGGCCGCGCGATCGCTGGGGACACGCAGTTCCAAGCCTCATTTTGGATAGCGTAAATACCCCGCGGCCGCGGGCGCCGGCGCGACGCGGAGCCTGCTGCTTGCGCGCGCGGCTCACGTTACGCCGTGCGCCGCGCGTAAGAACATTGCCTGAGGAGCGGGCCCCTCTTGCCCTCTCTTCGGTTTCCCTCTCCTTCAGCATCGGAGGTGCGCGGGCGCTTTCGCCCGGACAGATTGACTTTCGGTGCTCATGGCTGTCGGACGTGCGGACCCCCTTGGTCCCGCGCCCCTCTGAGCAGGGCGGCCCCCTTTGGTGTGGCAAACCTGCTCGGAAGAGCCAGCGTGGCGGAGCAGACTTCCCGGGAGCTTTCACCCGTAGTCTGCGACTGCCACCCCAGTGCCGTATTCCTGTAGTGTACTCGCATTTTGTACATAGCAGGAATAAACCCCCCATTCATTGGTGCCACGGCTGGAGTCGTCTCTACGCCTTGCCGGTGAGTCAGCGAACCCGCCGCGGCGCCCCTTTGCGTGCGCTGCGGAGTGGGGACGAGCTACGTGTCTCCTTAGACCTTAGCTAGCCGGGTCCGGGCACGTTAGCCCGAAGCCCCACAACTTGTACTGGGCTCTGACTAAGCCCTAAGGAAAGTATAGCTGGTTTTGAATAGAGGTAGTACACAGTTAGCATGTCCAGCCTGCTGTCTTGAAACGTGAGCATGCACAAAGTTTTGTCTACCTCTGTTTTTTCACTGTTCGATAGTTGCTTATTCTGTATTCAGGATAGGATGCCCCAATTTCCTGAAAGTGCAAGATCATATTAAATACAAGATATTTTATTGGAGCCATTACGCAACAAACCAAATTTTTTTGTGCAGGGTTTCTTTACAAGTGATTTGTGCATGTTGCTGAAATTGGAGGCGTAGGGGTGGTCACAAGATTATACTGGCGCATAGGTTAGTGCTGCAGTTGAAGCCACATTGAGATCACTTTGTTGAAAGGATCAAACAGGATATTAGGGGTGAGAAGGCCAAGGGCACTTTAGATTCTAACAGAAGCGACAGCCAATGCCCCATAGTGAGCCATAAGTTTAGAAGACAGCAACAGCTGTGTACCAACCTCATTATACCATTTTGAATGCGGAGAAGCACGGAGCAAAAGAGGAAAGGATAGTGTATGTGACCTTATCTGCCTTTCGGCAAGGCAGTTGTTGGGCGATTTGCAAAAACTACACATCCTGGCTCAGTGGTTGCAAGCCATAAAGTAAACAGTGTGCTGGTCAGCCGGACCAGCACACGCATCAGCAGTTTGTGACCGCTAAGTCCAATTTTCGTAATTTTCAGTTTTGCGCGATAACTAATGAAACTCTATGGCCAAGAAGCCAGACTGAATTTTGTGTGCATACGTGAATTTTTGAGCATTCAAGGAAATCTGGCACCACTCTGTAGTTAAGGAATTGACTGCTAGCCCTCTGATTAAGCAAAAAGAAAAAAAAACAGTGATGAAGACCTGTCAGTGCCTCTAATTTGTGAGTAAGTATTGCTTTGTATAATGCAGCTATATGAAGGCAGTGGCTTCTGCTTGGACCAGAAAGCCTGGGAATACTTGGTTAGTGTCTCAACAGATACCATGTCCTGCAGAAGCGCTGCTGCTGTGGTTTGGAGGGCGGAGCAACTAAAGACGAGGAACGTGACAGGAACACTTTCGAACAAGGCACGTTCGCTCGGTTACACCGACGCGGAGCCTCCGCTCACGCCGGAAAAAGTCTATTGTCTACAGGATATATATATTTTTTCCGTGGCATTTGGTAAGTTTGCATATTGGTATTGTGAATGTTGTATATTTTAATTATAATGTGGATGATCTTATAGAAACTGGCACACGAACTTTGAATAATCCCCTTGTGTTAAATTCTACCATTGAATGATGGAAACAAAAAAGTATTGTAGCTCCGTTTCTGCATATGATTCTGAATTCAGTATTTTTGGCAGCAGAAAGAATGTTGACGGCTTGTGTAGTATAATTATGGTTACCATGGTCTTTCAGCAAACAGCACTTGTTTGGCAACTGTTTGCCATATTTTGCTATTACAGTGAAACTTCGTTAAACCGTAGTTGGCCGTAGCTCGCAAAAAGTACGTACTAAACGGTAGTGCTGCTTAACTGTAATAGGATTAGATCACCCACTTGCCGGTCAAAAACGGAACTCGGAGAGAGTGCCATGAAAGGGGGAAAAGCACGCAGTATTTATTTACATCGCGCGACAAAAGTGTTATTTTCGTTTGATGCCGCGGCGGCCTAGCGACGATGACAGCGGCCTGTCGTCGGCTCAATCATATTTGGATCATTTGCGCAAGATGCGCGAGGAAGCCAATCGCAGTCGAGAATTCTGATCCAGATCGGGCTTGATCACGATCAAAAGTGTTCACCGGTATTACTGATGGTGTGGGCCAGCTTTTCAGCCAGCCCCCTCTTCTCGTCAAACATTCGCATATCAGATTCCTCATTGGCGTTGCATGTTCTCCGTGCATGCAGGCGATAGCGCTGCAGAAGTCGCGGGGCGCCTTTTTCATTGCGGGGTGCTGTTCTCGTCGTGGCGATTGCATTCATGAGGGTGGCGCACAGGTTCTGCCGCTGTCGGATCTGAATGGCCCAGACTGTCGCTTTCCGTGTCGTCCTCGTAACTCTCGCTTGTTGAAACTTCGGCAACAATAGGGGCAATGATGGTGGAAAGTTGAACCTCGCAGCCGACATCTATTCGTGGTCGCAGTAGCGCTGCTGAGCCACACACCGTAGTCAACAGCAGATCCTTGTCGCGTGCCAGTGACGACTTCATCGTATCACGTTCGAAAGCCCGAACGATGTCTATCTTTAGTCTATGCTGAGCAGTCCGCGTCCTTTTTATCCGAGTTTCGGCATGACGCAAGTCCTTCTTTGCACGACGCCACAACGTTCTCTAGCCCAGAGCCGAAATGAGGTTGAAGTTGATGCGGCTCACGCGCAAACGCACAGGGCACTTGGAGGCCATTCTGATCTCTGAGGCTTCTTGTTCTGCCGGGCCGCCCGATGGAGGCGGCGCACCGCTGAACACTATGTGTTAACCGATACGTACGCAATAAGCTGGTATGGATTATGCGGATACAAAACACATTATTTTCAATGGCCGCTGAGTCGCCAATTTGACTTTACTACATTTAAAACGATACTGCTTAAGCGAATATGGTTTAACGAGGTTTTACTGTACTAGATTTCTGACTGCACTTTTGCACAAGAATGCAAGCTTAATTCACCGGAGCATTATTGAAGTTGGCGCAGCAACTTGCTGCACTCGGATAGTTAGCCATATTTTTATTTCTCCTCACTGTAGGCACACTAAAATGCTCATTATCATTAGGCGTTAACAGTGTTCACGCATTGTAAGTCATATGGAGCAAAACATGGTACTATCGGCGTGAAGTAAAATATCAACAGCGGAAAGCATAACTGAAAGCTTAGTAAGCACCATCCGGTCATCACCATCGGCAGGCGTACTCATCCGGTTTGAATACCCTTCATGATGATGCTCCCCTTTTTCGTTTCTGTTCTGGCTGTCTTTTAATCGAACGTGACAGAAGAAAAATAGAAGAAAAGAGAAGCTAAATTATTAGTGCGCATTATCACCCAGTGCGTCGAAACCGTAAGTGCTACTGGTATCAAATGAAACGCAAACAGAAGTCTGTGTGGTACAGCTTGCACTCTCGTCATTACTCCGCCATCAACTTCTCTCGCTCTCAAATAAAAGAGAACCAGAACAGAAACTAAAATATTGCAGTAGAGAGGGAACATCATCACGTAGGACGGTCAGACCGGAAGTACGTGCACATTAATGGTGATGACTGCACCGGCGCAGACTGTACCTTCAGTTTGGTGCTCCATTCGCATTTCCTTTCACGTCGGTAGTACCTCGCAGACAGCAGGTGTATGGCTTTGTTACAGGAAAGCCTCATAGCTTCATATTAAATATGAAGTAATCAAGCACACCACTGTTACACATGACCATGCAAGGGAACAACAGCGTTGTGCAGAACAATTATAGCGCACTCATTTTTTAAACAGGAAATCAATTAACGCGTTCACTAGCACTAGTGACTTCCTTGCAAACTAAATTTGTCTTTGTCTACATATTGCACTTCGGTGACTTCTAAATGAACCCACGCAGTAATAAAGAACTGTGCTAATTCTGTGTTTTATTTATGAGATTACTAGTCCACTTTCTATGCAGCGATGCTTGCCATCTACATGGACGACGTGACAAAGGAGGTAGCGGACACGCGAATGAAGATGGTCCGCAAGCATTTGTCGCAAAAGCTTGGTGATGTGCAGTGGCGTTGAACTGTGCGTCAGATCAGCCACCGCCTTCAAGGTCTTGAATAAATATACCAGTCAGCGCCTTAAGGTTTCATATGTGACATCAATGCGTACACTCATGACATGCTGGAAAAGTAGGTTTTAATGAAGGAAAATGAGGAGAGGTCGGCCAAGGAGAGCGTGCGTCTAGCCTGCTACACCTCACTGGGGAAAGGGGAAATGGGAAATACAGGGAAGGGTAGGTGGCACGTGAATATGTTATGGTACAATGAGCTACTATATGCACGTCCAATATGCGGATGCACACTGTAGACGCAATACACGCAAGAATAATCTTGTCCACGCAAAATGTTATCGAGCAAATACATTTTGCACCATCTGCACGTCTCACAGGTTCTACAGGCGATCGTGTAAACCAGTCTCACGTAGAAAGTTCCAGAGGGACTTTATGGCACGTAGGGCACAGTCAACTCTTCTCCACGCGCCTAAAACCTTTTCTTTCTAAAAGGGGCGACTTGAGCGTTCTTTGTTCGCCCGCTTATTTAGGGCATACACAAAGTACTTGAGCTGTTGTCTCGGGAGTGTTACAGACGCTGTAGTGCTGAACATGGAGGCTCTCATGTGCAACTTTGTTGCCTTCGACCCTCCTGTTGCATGTCACCCAGAAATAGTTTTAGAGCACCAACAAGACGTCATAGAGTGAGACACACTCAAGACAAGTGTGTGTTACCCATTGTGCCCTTTCTAGTTCTTGCCCTGTTTCCGCCGTTTTCTTTTGACAAATAAGACGGACTGAGCTAAAGCTGCGCAAACCAGAGGTGGGGTCAATGGAAGTGTGGGGCGGATTTATTCATTTTATTTATTTATTCATTTATTTATTTATTTATTTATTTATTTATTTATTTATTTATTTATTTATTTATTTATTTATTTGATACAGAAGGATATTGTTGCATCTCTTCTATCTGGTCACAACAGATTGGGGTATAGAAATTCAAAAAAGCTGCCTCAGAAAGGCTGGCCTACGTTTCCATAAGTGGATGTACCTTTGAGCAACCAGGTAGTAATTAAAAAAATCGGCCTGTTAGCAAGTTTCTTTTTCCACGCTGCCTAAATATATGTATTGTCAAGGTGTTTATTGGCGGAGTACGCAAGGCGCGAGAGGTCGAACTGGGTGCCGTAGTCAAACCCTGCGGGCAGTCAGAACCGACGCCGTGCGTAAAGCGCTGGTGAAGCAAGTGACTGACCGGCACTTCTTTACATTTCATACCCTGGAGATGGGCCGGGCTAACCGGCACTTCTTCTTCATTACAAGTGTCCCCCGGAGAAATAGGCGCCATCTTGGCGATCTAAGCGTAAGGCAGTATAGAGGGATCGTAGAAAGGCTTTAGCCGATCTACTTGAACAGTTTTGCGACCGCGAAGGCGCTAAGCAGAAGACAGTGACACAGGCTCGACGAAATAGTTCACGGAGGAAGTTTGTGCAGCAACACAGTAAGATCCATGATATCGTGGTAGCAGCCTAGAAGAAAGACCGGGAGCTAAAGGTGGAACCCACAGCCAAATCAATGAATCTCAAGAGAAACATGGGGGTTCAAAGCCACCACAACGAAGCTTCTTGTGTGTCTGATCTGCGGTGGTAAGACTACGGGTGAGTTGTCTGCATACTTGAGCATGCTGCGCAGTTTGAGAGACAGGAACACATTCTGACGAATCAGGCTGGTAGGGTAGAATGGTATCGGTGGTGCATGAAGGTTCGCGGCCGTCCAGTAAAAAAACGGAGAAAAACCAGTGGTGCCTTGAGTGGCAGTGTCATAGGCGAACGTGACGAACTGCTGCACAGCGTCCCAGTTGGTATGGGCGGACGCGACGTACATGGCGAGCATGTCGCCCAGAGTAAGCTTGAAATGCTCCGTCAACCCGTTCGTTTGCGGATGGTAAGCTCTAGTGGTCCTCTGCATCATGTGACACTCATTCAGAAGCGATGTCGCGACTTCAGATAGAAAAGCGCGGCCTCGATCTCTAAGAAGTTCCCGAGGGGCTCTGTGACACAGAACAAAATGCCACAGTATGAATGATCCAAGGTCTTGGGCAGTGGCAGCTAGAAGTGCAGTGGTTTCTGCATAGCGTATGAGATGATCCACTGCAACGATAATCCAGCGGTTGCCAGCCCCATTACAAGGAAGTGGACCGCAAAGGCCTATTCCGGCGCGATCGAAAGGACGGGATGGACAATGAAGCGGCTGCAAAGGTGCGGCAGTGGACGTAAGGACCGACTTTCGGCGCTGGTCGTCGAGGCAGCAGCGGACGTACTTGGGAATAAACTTGTACATGGCAGGCCAGTAATACCGGAGCCTTCGGCGGGTGTATGTCTTTACCACGCCACTGTGTGTACATTGCGGATCAGAGTGAAACGATGCGCATAAATGAGCCAGAAGATGACGCGGTATTACGAGGAGCCATTGCCGACCCTCAGGGAGATAGTTGCGATGGTAGAGGTGTTGGTCGCGAACAACAAAATGACGCGCCTGCCGCCGTAGCGTCCTAGACTCTGTAACAGTGGCAGAATCAGCGAGTAACTCCAAAAGCGAAGAAATCCACAGGTCCTTGCTCTGCTCAGAGCGCATGTCATCGATGGCAAGTGCTGACAGGACAAAGTTGAGTGGGCACGGACTGTGCGCGTTAGGTAAAATGGGCGAGCAGGAGAAAGCGTCGGCATTCGTATTGTCACGTGGCCGTGACGTCAAAGAACACAGTAGCAATACTGTGAAACGCAAAAACTAGCTTTTATTGGGCGAACCTGTGCCCACAAAACAGGCTACACTAAAAGCACAACGAGAGCGGCGAACACAGTCGGCCATCGTCGTAAATCTGATCAGCGGGTCAAGCGTGTCGGCTTTTATAGAGCAGTCGTCGAATGTTCCAGACTAATCGTTTGGACCCGCCTGCCTTCCACAAAGTTCTACACCATTCGCGTTACGCGATTAAATCAGATAACACAAGCTTCGGCGACAACAGACAGCCGGGTAGAAGCACCGATAACTTTCCAGAAACGTCGGATACATGCAGGCGCGTCCCTCGCTGTGCAAATACAGTTGTTAAGCGGCGAAACGTGGTCGCCCGATAAAGATAAGTACACGTGTCAATACCCCCCTCTTAAAGAACATCGACCCGATGCTGCAAACAAACGAAGGTAATAAACAAAAGCACTCGTAGCAAAAAAAAGAACAAAAAATACGAAGTTCATTAGCGTCGGTAAAAGGGTTTAAGGCGCACCACATGGACCACTTCAGATCGTGCGTGGTGCCGCTGTGAATGCGAAATGCCGTCAGGCACGACCTCATAGTCCAGAGCGCCAATACGTCGGATGACCTTGTAGGGTCCGAAATAGCGTCGGAGTAGTTTCTCACTGAGTCCTCGTCGGCGTATCGGTGTCCAGACCCAAACACGGTCGCCAGGCTGGTACTCGACGAAGCATCGTCGGAGGTTGTAGTGTCGGCTGTCGGTCCTCTGCTGGCTCTTGATTCGCAGGCGGGCGAGCCGTCGCGCTTCTTCGGCGCGCTGGAGATAGCTAGCGACGTCAACATTCTCTTCGTCAGTTACGTGCGGCAGCATGGCGTCAAGCGTCATCGACGGGATCCTGCCGTAAACCAGCTTAAACGGTGTGATCTGTGTTGTTTCTTGCACCACCGTGTTGTACGCAAAGGTTACGTACGGCAGGACCGCGTCCCACGTCTTGTGTTCGACGTCGACGTACATTGCTAGCATGTCGGCGAAGGTCTTGTTCAGGCGCTCCGTGAGACCATTCGTCTGCGGATGGTAGGCAGTTGTCCTCCTGTGTCTTGTCAGGCTCTACTGCAGAATGGCTTGGGTGAGCTCTTCTGTAAAAGCCATTCCTCTGTCGGTGATGAGGACTTCTGGGGCACCATGTCGCAGCAGGATGTTCTCGACGAAAAATTTCGCCACTTCGGCTGCGTTGCATTTTCGTAGAGCTTTAGTTTCAGCAAAACCGGTGAGATAGTCCGTGGCCACGACGATCCACTTATTCCCGGATGTTGATATCGGAAACGGCCCCAACAAATCCATCCCAATCTGCTGGCATGGACGGCGAGAAGGTTCGATCGGCTGTAGTAATCCTGCTGGCCTTGTCGGTGGTGTCTTGCGTCGTTGACAGTCTCGGCATGTCTTGACGTAACGGGCGACGTCGGCGGTCAGACGCGGCAAGTAATACCTTTCCTGTATTCTCGACAGCGTCCGGGAGAATCCGAGGTGCCCAGCGGTTGGATCGCCGTATAGGGCGTGCAGTATTTCTGGACGCAGCGCTGACGGTACAACAAGAAGGTAGCTGGCGCGGACTGGTGAGAAGTTCTTCTCCACGAGCAGGTTGTTTTGTAGCGTGAACCAGACAACCCGCGCTTAAATGCCCTAGGGACAGTGTCAGTGTTCCCTTCCAAATACTCGACGAGGCCTTTTAGCTCCGGGTCGGATCGTTGCTGTTTAGTGAAGTCTTCCGCGCTTAGTATCCCAAGGAAGGCTTCGTCGCCCTCGTCGTCTTGCGGCGGGGGATCAATGCGGGCGCGCGATAAGCAGTCGGCGTCGGAGTGTTTTCTTCCGGACTTGTATATTACCATGACGTCATATTCTTGTAGTCTGAGGCTCCACCGCGCCAGCCGTCCTGAAGGGTCTAAGTTAGCTAGCCAACACAATGCGTGATGGTCACTGACGACTTTGAATGGCCTGCCATAGAGGTAAGGGCGGACTTTAGCTGTAGCCGAAATGATGGCCAGGCATTCCATTTCAGTCGTAAAATAGTTGCTTTCCGCTTTAGACAGCGACCGGCTAGCATACGATATAACCCTTTCAAGTCCTTCTTTCCTCTGGACTAGGACGGTACCGAGGCCTAGGCTACTGGCGTCAGTGTGGATTTCGGTATCGGCGTCCTCGTCGAAGTGTGCAAGTACCGCCGGCGACTGCATGCGTCGTTTGAGTTCTTGAAATGGCTTGGCCTGCGGCGTTTCCCACTTGAACGCGACATCACATTTGGTTAGACGTGTTAGCGGATCCGCGATGCGTGAAAAATCCTTGACAAAGCGCCTATAGTAGGCACACATGCCAAGGAACCTGCGCACTGCCTTCTTGTCGGTTGGCTGCGGGAACTTTGCGATGGCAGCTGTCTTTTGTGGGTCGGTGCGTACTCCTGATTTACTGATCACGTGGCCTAGGAACAAAAGCTAATCGTAAGCGAAACGGCACTTTTCCGGCTTCAGAGTGAGCCCTGATGACTTGATGGCTTCTAACAATGTCGCTAGCCGCCTAAGGTGATCGTCGAAATTTCCTGCGAAGAAAACGACGTCATCCAGGTAAACAAGGCCCGTCTGCCACTTCTGTCTGGCTAACACCGTGTCCATGACGCGCTGAAACGTTGCGGGCGCCGAGCACAGTCAGAATGGCATGACCTTGAACTCGTAGAGGCCGTCTGGCGTGATGAAGGCAGTCTTTTCGCCATCTCTCTCGTCGACTTCTATTTGCCAGTAGCCAGACTTGAGGTCCATCGACGAGAAGTATTTAATGTTGCAGATCTGATCCAATGCGTCTTCTATCCGTGGAAGGGGGTGCGCATCCTTCTTCGTGATCTTGTTCAGTCGACGATTATCGACGCAGATGCGTAGGGTTCCGTGCTGTTTCTTTACAAGGACTACAGGAGAGGCCCACGGGCTTTTCGACGACCGGATGATGTTGTCACGCAGCATTTCGTCGACTTGTTATCTAATAGCTTCACGTTCTCGCGTCGAAACTCGGTAAGGGCTCTGGCGGAGTGGTCGAGCGCTCTCTTTGGTTATTATGCGATGCTTTGCAACTGGTGTTTGTCGAATCCTTGATGACGTCGAAAAGCAGTCTTTGTATCGTCGGAGAAGACTTCTGATCTGTCGCTGCTTACTCACACGAAGACTTCGATTCACGTCGAAGTCTGGTTCGGGGACAATGCTCATGGGGGTAGCTGCGGCTGAATCCGAGAGGACAAAGGCATTGCTGGTTTCCACAATTTCCTCGATGTATGCGATTGTAGTGCCCTTGTTGAAGTGCCTGAACTCTTGGCTGAAGTTGGTTAGCATAACTTCCACTTGCCCTCCGTGGAGTCGAGCGATCCCTCTTGCGACGCAAATTTCGCGGTCGAGCAGTAGATGTTGGTCGCCCTCGATGACGCGTTCTACGTCAGCGGGTGTTTCAGTGCCGACGGAAACAATAATGCTGGAGCGCGGCGGGATGCTCACTTGATCTTCGAGCACACTCAAGGCGTGGTGACTACGACAGCTCTCCGGCGGTATCGCTTCATCTTGTGACAGCGTTATCGATTTCGACTTCAGGTCGATGACTGCGCCATGTTGATTCAGGAAGTCCATGCCGAGAATGACGTCTGGTGAACATTGTTGGAGGGCAACGAAGGTGGCAGGGTAAGTCCGGTCATGAACGGTAATTCTTGCCGTGCAGATCCCAGTCGGCGTAATCAGGTGTCCTCCAGCGGTCCGAATTCGAGGGCCTTCCCATGCAGTCTTAACTTTCCTCAACTGGGCGGCGATGGGTCCACTCATGACGGAGTAATCGGCTCCTGTGTCTACTGAGGCGGTGACTGCGTGGCCGTCGAGAAGCACGTCGAGGTCGGTGGTTCTTTGTCTTGCGTTACACTTAGGTCTTGGCGTCGGATCACGGCTGCGTCGTTTTTAACTGAAGTTGGAACGTCGCGTCGTCAAGTCGTCTTTCATCGGTGTAGTCTTGGCTTCCTGACTTCCTCGGGACGGCGGCGTGTCGTTTGTATGTCGTCGAGATGGTTTCTTCGTCGTCTTCGTCGGCGGCGGAGGATCTTCGTCAGTTCGACGAACAGCAACCGCACCTCCATCGGTTGCTGCTTTTAGTTTTCCGGATATGAACTCGCTGACCGGCCCCGGGCTGGGCCAGTTTATGGTCGGCGCGGCTCCGACTGGTAGCGGCCTGGTGATGGCGAACGCGACGGACGTCGAGAGCTCCACTGAGTAGCGGCGAGGTAGTCGGCGATATCGCGGGGGCGTTCACCTTGCTGCGGGCGCGGAGCGTTCACGGCGAAACCTCGCAGTCCCATCTCCCGGTATGGACATCGTCGATAGACGTGACCCGCTTCTCCGCAGTGGTAGCAGAGCGGGCGGTGGTCAGGAGCGCGCCAAATGTCCGTCTTCCTCGCGTAGGTGTGCTGGGCGACGGGTGGTCGTGCTGGCGGTGGCGGCGGCGGACGACGGAACTGCGGCGTGAAAGGGCCCTGGCGCGGTCGCGGAGGGGGACCTTGACGGCGTGCGACGGCGGTATGGGTCATTGCTTGCGGCTCTGTCTGGGGCGATACTGGGGCTACTCAAAGTTGTTGTTGGAGCTCCTCACGCACGGCTTCGGCATTTGAAGCCACTTGAGGCTGTGATGGTGGGAACAGCTTTTGTAGCTCCTCCCGCACGACCGCTCGGATAGTCTCGCGCAGGTCGTCGGTGGCCAGTGATTGAACTCCGGCGTATTTTGTCGAATTCGTGCGGCGGTCGAATTGCCGGTTTCACATCTCGAGTGTCTTCTCATTGCTCGTGGCCGCTCGAAGAAACTCGTCGACGGCCTTCGGTGGGCTTCGTAGCGTTCCGGCAAAAAGTTGCTCCTTCACACCACGCATCAGCAGGCGGACTTTCTTCTCCTCGGGCATTTCAGGGTCGGCGTGGCGGAAGAGACGGCTCATTTCTTCCGTGTAGATCGCGGTCGTCTCATTAGGTAGCTGCACCCGGGTTTCTAATAGCGCTTGGGCTCGTTCTCGGCGTACGACGCTTGCGAATGTCTGCAGGAAGCCACTTCGGAAAAGTTGCCAGGTCGTTCAGGTGGCTTCTCGGTTCTGGAACCACGTCCTGGCCGCATCTTCCAAAGTGAAGAAAACATATCGCAGTTTGTCGTCGCTGTTCCAGTTGTTAAAGGTAGCGACTCTGTCGTACGCCTCAAGCCAGCTTTCCGGGTCCTCGAAAGCTGAACCACGGAACGTCGGAGGCTCCCTGGGCTGCTGCAGCACGACGGGTGACGCTGGGGCTGCCATTGGGGTGGACTTGGTGGCCATCTTCCTAGTCTTCTAAGCCAAAAGTCTGTGCTCCGGGGGCAGTCCTTGCAGCCTGCGGCTACCTCGCTGGTTCTTGGCGACGTTGGTGTCTTTCAAGTGAGGGCTTGGGTCACGGCGTTGTGGGGGCGTCCGGTACATGAACGCAAAGCACCTCCACCAGATGTTTATTGGGTGAACCTGTGCCCACAAAACAGGCTACACTTAAAGCACAACGAGAGCGGCGAACACAGTCGGAGATCGTCGTAAATCTGATCAGCGGGTCAAGCGCGTCGGCTTTTATAGAGCAGTCGTCGAATGTTCCAGACTAATCGTTTGGACCCGCGTGCCTTCCACAAACTTCTACACCACTCGCGTTACGCGATGAAATCAGATAACACAAGGTTCGGCGACAACGGACAGCCGGGCAGAAGCATCGATAACTTTCCAGAAACGTCGGATACATGCAGGCGCGTCCCTCGCTGTGGGAATACAGTTGTTAAGCGGCGAAACGTGGTCACCCGATAAAGATAAGTACACATGTCAGTATGATTGCGTCCAGAGCTGTACACGACCCGGATGTCGTACTCTTGCAAACGGAGCGCCTGGCGTGCGACGCGGCCCGAGGGATCTTTCAATGAGGTGAACCAGCACAGCGCATAGTTGTCCGTTACTACATCAAATTGGCCACCACCATATAAGTAAGGTCAAAATTTCGTAAGGGCCCAGAGTATGACCAAACACTCCTTTTCTGTAACAGAGTAGTTTAGCTTGGACTTTGTCAGCATGCGCCTAGCATAAGCAACGACGTATTCCTGAAGACCACGTTTGCGTCGCTCAAGAACCGCCCCAAGGCCGACTCCACTGGCATCTGTTTGGACCTCAGTTTGGGAAGCGAGGTCAAAATGTCGCAAAATAGGAGGAGAGGTGAGCAGATGGCGAAGGGTCGTGAAGGCGTCATCGCATGTTTTCGACCAGGCGGATAGGTCGTTTTCTCCAGCCAGAAGTTGATTCACAGGTACGATGATCAGGCGAAGTTTTTCACAAAGCGGAGAAAATAGGAGCAAAGGCCTATAAATCTGCGTAATGTCTACAGGTTGGTGGGTATGGGGAACTCCACAACCGCATGAAATTTTGCAGGATCTGGAAGCACGCCTTCTTTGGATACGACGTGACCTAAGATGGTAAGCTTACGGGCAGCAAAGAAGCATTTTTTGATGTGAAGCTGCAGGCCAGCCTTAGTAAGGCAGCTCAATACTTCTCGTAGTCTTTGAAGGTGAGTCGGGAAACCAGGTGAGAAGACAACGAAGCACAAACACGTGTGCCACATGAGACCTCGCAAGATCCTGTCCATCATACGCTCGAAAGTAGCGGGAGCATTACATAGCCCGAATGGCATGACATTAAATTGTTATAATCCGTCCGGTGTTACGAAGGCGGTTTTCGAGCGCTCAGCCTCTGCCATCGGGACTTGCCAATATCCAGACCACAAATTCAAAGAGGAAAAGAACTCGGCGCCTTGCAAACAGTCAAGAGCATCGTCTATGCGCGGTAGGGGATACATGTCACTGCGTGTGATTTTGTTAAGGCGTCTGTAATCTACGCAGAAGCGAATAGAACCATCTTTCTTTTTTACGAGGACGATTGGCGACGCCCACGGGCTATGGGACGGCTGAATCGCGCCACGCCGAAGCATATCGCTCACTTGTTCGTCGATCACACGGCGTTCAGAAGCTGAGGCACGGTAAGGACGCTGCCGGAGTGGGGCGTGCGTACCGGTATCGTGCTGTGCCGTGGCGGTGCGGCCGGAATAATGTTGATAGCAGTCGAAGGAGGCGGTAAATTCGTGTAGCAAGCTGATAAGTTGCGCGCGTTGTGTGGTTGTCAGATTACCGGAGACTGACGGATGGGAGCACCCCAACGGCGGTTAGTTGACACTGTCGAGGGCGGCGAGGGACGTCGAGTGTGCGTCGTCGGTATCATAGAAGTACATTGAAAAATCCATAGTTTGCATGTAACCGAGGCATCCTCCGCGATGAACAGGAATCGGCGTAAAAGACACATTGCACACACACATGATACCGCGGTCAGCACTGAGGGCGATGACGGCAAAGGACTACGGAAGGGAACGGCCACGAATGAAGTCACATGGGGTGAATAGCACAGTTGCGTCACATGCTGATTCGCAAGATATCGAGACGACGGCGGTTGACTTAGGAGGGACATCATTAACTTCGGCCACAAGCATTTTGTACCCGTCACAGGATCTTGGTTCATAGATGCATCGGCAAGAAAAGACTTCACCTCGACGCGGGCACAGTCAATGATAGCATTGTTTGACGAAAGGAAATCCCAGCTTTGGACGACATCATGGGAGCAGGATGGCAGCACAATGAATTCAATTACATGAAGCGACTCCTCGATGAAAACACGTGCAGTGCAGGCTCCCAATGGGTCGACAGGCTGTGCGCTCCCAGTACTCAAACACATTCTGGAAAGTTGCGTCGCTACTTTTCCTGTTCCTCGGCAAAGTTCTGCGCGTAACACCGCAATTGCTGCGCCCGTATCGACCAGAGCGAATGTTCGAATGCCTTCGACGTATACCTCAATGACGTTGCAGGGCTTATTTCGCGGCCCTTGGCCCTTGGCAACGCAGTTCACGCCTCGGGAACTGCGACACTTAGTTTCCCTGAGGAAGAAGGCTTGGCCGACGTCTCATCGATGAGATGGAGTGGCGGCATACGGATGGGGAATGGCGAGCAAAGTTGAGAACAGGGGGTTCATCAGGTGGCACAGAAGATTGTAGCTGTCGAGGGGCTTAAGTGCTCATGGGTCGGCGGTTATCGTAAATAGGCAACATGCGGCGTCGACAAAAACGGTCAACGTGTTCCGTAATACCACAATGGTAACAAATTGGGCGGTTGTCCGCGGTACGCCAAGGATTTAGCTGACGTGGTAGCTGTTGTGTAGGCGGTGAGAAGGGAATCGGGAGCGGTCGCGCAAAAGCTTGGAGAGGTGGTCGTGAAGCGAATGGCGGCCTTGCAGCGACGTCAGCGTACGTCAGGCGCGCCGCGATGGTAGGCGGTTAAACAACAGCTGGCAGGCACTCGCCGACTTGCTTCTTGATGACGCTCTGTAACCCGGGTGTCAATGGAGAGTATGGTTGCGCGTTCGTAAAGGGCCCCAGGGAAAGCTGCCGAGCCACTTCTCGTACGAATTCCTTTATCTGGTGCATTAGAGGCGACTCGTGAACATCTAGCCTCAGACCTGAGACAGCGGCGATTTCTGAGGACGGATGTTGTGTGACCAATCGCTCCCTTCGAAGTTCGTCGCAGCTCTGACACATCGCAATGACGACAGACACTGCCATCGGGTTTCGGATGACCAACATTTGAAAGGCGTCGTTCTCAATTCCTTTAAGGATATGCCTTATCTCGTCGGCTTCTGGCATCGTTGCGTCGACTCTGTTGCATAGATTAGCGACGTCTTCGATGTTGCTGGTGAAATTCTCACTGGGTTGCTGATCGCGTCCGTGCAGGCATTGTAGAGCAGGGAGTTTGCGGACAGCAGGACGACCAAAGACTTCCATGAAGTGGATCCTGAACGATGACCATGGCGGGATATCGGATTCGTGGTTACGATACCACAAATGTGCGACGTTGCGCAAGTAGAAAATTACGTTGTGAAGCTTTGCCGTATGGTCCCAGTGGTTGTGCGCGCTGACTCTGTCGTGCGAGGCGAGCCAGTCTTCAACGTCCTGAACACCGGTACCCTCAAAAATAGGAGGATCCCGCTGACGCTGCACGCCAGGACACATGACAGTTGGCGCCGTGACTGTAGCTTGTTGAGCTGGATCGGCAGGCATGGTTCGAGAAGGTTGGGCAGGATCGTGCGGCATGGGTCGAAATTGTTGAAGGGTTCCGCTTTGAAGTTCCAGCGTTGATGGAGTCGTACCCCGCACCCTCCACCAGATGTCAAGGTGTATATTGGCAGGGTACGCAAGGAGTGAGAGGTCAGAATCGGTGCGGTAGTCAAACCCTGCGAGCGGTCAGAATAGGCCCCATGCGTAAAGCGCTGGTGATGCGCCTGACTGATCGGCCTTTCTTCTTTACATTTCATACGCTGGAGATGCGCCAACCTAACCGGCCCTTCTTCTTCTTTACAATATGTTTTTGTGGTCCCTTCTGTTATCTGCCGCACCTTCGTTAAAGTCGGCTGCAGTAATGTAGTGCCGCCATATTTGTTATATTATAGCGGTTATGCTATATAGCTTTTTAACTCCATATTCTGGCTTCTGTGTTACCTAAAAAATGCATACTTTTGTTCATTCATCCCATAATTATGTATTCTGGTCAGTTGTCATTTTTTTTTTGTTTTCTGCATCCTGGGGCATTTACTAAATCATGCCATTACAACAAAGTACTTGTATAATAATCACAGTGGCAAGACATTAGCAGCAAGAGCAGTCTTCTGTACTTCCACCCGGCTACAATATTCCATTTAAGCTGAACATTGCAAAAAACCTGTGCCAGAGAAAGCAGAACAATGAATGCTTCATTCCATTGATGCTTTCTCTTCAGTAAAGCTTAAAAGAAAACTAAGGTCTGCTGTTATCATCATCCTGAAGATTTATTGAATATTTTAACTAATAATGCTGCATATGAAGTATGTTCGACGCTAAACCAGAAGCATACCCTTCCAACCGTCTTTGATTTTTTTGGAAAGCTTATGAATTTTGGCTTGCTGCTGGATTCTACAAATCTGTTTTGTATGCAAAATATAGATCCAGAAGAATTTTAAACGTGTTCAAAATTAGGTTGGTTTAGGATGCCGTAAACCACAGGTGTATTTAGTAAGAGCAACTTTGTTCAGTATGGTTCCCGAACACTTTAGATAAGCGACAACAGAGTCATCGAAAAAGTCAGTATGCTATAAAAATGAATTGCTTATAAGTCTCAGCTGTTCCATGTTGACCACTGAATCTGTCCTGCATCCATATATTGTTAATAAAGCCCATACGCATTCTACAAACGCATGCATTGAGGGAAACTATTGTGAAAAATCAATGCCGTATAACCTCTCCCATCCTCGTGATCTCTATGAATATAAAGTTCGCAGGTTGGCAGGTAGGCAAATGTGCCCATTGCTGTCCCAGGTCAGTTTTTAGCCTGCGCTGAGATCTGCACCAACATCTAAAATGACTGTTGCAGCACTGTAAACCGTTTATTGCATTAACTTTCCTTGGCTGGTTGTGTTCGCATTAAAAGCTTTCGGTAAGTACAGGAAGCTTTTTTGACAATCGTTAATGCTGTCATTTTAATGTCATTTATTGTTATTGAATGACTGAGACTGATTGATAATGAAGCATATAGTATAATTTTGACATTTCAATTACCTCTAATAATCTAAGCATGCATTCTTGCCGACATCTAATATTATGTATCTTTTTAAAGTTCTGTAGAAAGTACACTTTCTATAACAATATGAACTGTGTATATTTTTCATTGAGACAGTATATTGTGCATTTCATGTTTTCTTGTTGTCCCATCAGCTTCAAAAGGTGAGGGAGCTGTTCCAGAATTTGCTTCAAGACAGTTCGTCTTCTGCACCACTGCTTTCGCCGATGTACCAAACAAACCGAAATGCTCTTGCCGACTGCAAATAATGAAATGCTTGATTTTTGTCAATTTTGTTTGTCCTGGTAAAAATGTAGTGTAGAATGTGCACATGCCTGCCTACCGACTTGCGTACAAGCTGGTTGAGACAGGGTGAACAATGTTAGTTCTTCAGCCTCTGTAGAGGCCATACCAATAGTTGATAAAGTTGATCCAATAAATTCTTTATTTCTGCCGTTAACCGATAACCAATAGACTGATAGACCGATAAAGTGGCAGAGACCAATAGACGGGTAGACTGGTAGACTGGTAGACCAATAGTCTGGTAGACCAAAAGACTGGTAGACCAATCTACTGGTGGACCGATAGAATGTTAGACTTCCTAGGTCCGAAATTTCTTATAGCCAGCATACATGTAACCTAATAGCAAGACGAAGTTTTTAAATGGGAAGTGCTTATCGCTTCAGTCACTTTCGCCGCGGGTCGCCCCGGCATTGCACTCTATTCGGGATCAAACCCCGTAAGGAGAGTGCTTAACGGCTGCTTCATCGCTTTCGCGGGTAGGATGGTATTGCACTTAGGAATCGGGCAACGTCTGGAGAGTCTTTAATAACTGCTTCACCTCCGCCGCTGGTAGGCTCGGAATTTCGCTATCTTCTACACTAGCCAACCTATGAAGAGAGCATAACCCTTGCTTAACCTCCACCGCAGCTCGGCACGCTATTGCACAATTTTTATGGATCAGGCCACATGTGGGGAGTGCTTAACACATGCTTCACCTGCACCCCGGGTCGCCCGGGTATTGCACTACCGTCGGGATCTGCCCACGTATGGAAAGAGCTCAACGCCTTGTTCACGTCTTGCGCGGGTCGGCCTCGCATTGCACTGTCTTCGGAATAAAGCCACGTAATAAGAGTGCTTGACGGCCCAGTATTGCACCAAATTACAGATCGGGACACATGGGGGAGTGCTTAACAGTGCAACACCCCCGGCACGGATCGCCCTGTAATCCATTATCTACGGCATCCAGCCACGTATGGGGGCGTGCTTATTGCCTGCTTAACCGCCGCCGTGGCTTGGCCGCGTATTGCGCTATCTTTGTGATCAGCGCAGGTATAAAGAGTGCTTATCGCCTGCTTCACGGCCCCCGCGGGCTGGCCCGGTATTATGACTCTTCGGAATCGGGCAACGTATGGGGACAGCTTAACGCCTGCTTCACCTCCGCCGCGGGTCACCCCTGTATTGCACTATATTCGGGAACAAGCCACGTAAGGAGAGTGCTTAATGCCTGCTTCACCTCCACCGAAGGTGGGACCTGTATTGCACTATATTCGGGATCGGGCCAGGTACATGGATTGCTTAATGGCTGCGTCACCTCCAGCACGCATCGCACCGGCATTGCACTATCTTCAAGATCTACCCGCATACCGAGAGTGCCTAACGTCTGCTTCACCTCCACCACTCGTGCGCCCAGTATTGCACAATCTTCGGTATGGGACCAAGTTTGGGGGAGCTTAACGCCTGCTTAACCTCCTCCGCGGCTAGGCCCGGCATTGCACTAACTTTGATATCGGCGCACCTATGGGAAGTGGTTATCGCTTGAGTCACCTCCGCAGCGGGTCGTCCCAGTATTGCAATTCTTCGGTATGAAGCCACGCAAGGACAGTGCTTAACGGCTGCTTCATCGCTTCCACGGGTAGGCCCCGCATTGCGCTTACCTAGGCATCGGCTCACGTCTCGGGAGAGCTTAATGAATGCTTCACCTCCACCGCCAATAGGCCCGCAATTGCTCTGTCTTCGACACTAGCCCAAGTAAGGGGAGTGCTTAACCCTTGCTAAACCTTGGCCGCTGGTCGGCACAGTATTGGACTACCCTTCGGACGGGATCACGAATGGTGATTCCTTAACCCCTTCTAAAACATTTCCGCGAGTCAGCCCGGTGTAGCACTATTTCTGGGACCTGCCCGCGTAAGGAGAGTGACTAAGCCCTCTTTCAATGCTCCCGCAGCTCAGCCTGGCATTTCACTGTCATCGGGATAAGGAACGTCAAAAGAGTGCGTAACGCCTGCTTCAACTACGCTACAGGTCCGCACGGTATTGCACTATCCATGTGACCGGGCACTGTATGGAGATCTCTTAAAGGGAAGCTGAAACGGTCTTCAATTTCCATGAATGGCTGGGGTTGGAAAGAAGAGACTTAATAACTTACGGTTGTGAAATTTTTCTTTGTATTGTCAATATAGGGCCGAAATCGCTTTCTAAATCCCTCCCGCGAACATGCCCCCGTCGCTTCCCGGAGTGTCGGGTGAGGAAGCAGCCGGAGGAGAGAAGCGCAGAGAGTGACGTCATTCCCGGGGACCGTACTACCAGACCGGCGTGCTGGCATGTGCTGGCTTGTTTCTTTCCGTCCTGCGCGTTACTAAACAATGCTACGAGAGACCTGCCATCTCTCACATTTGTTTTCTTTTGCAATTTTTGTGAACTGTGCTTCCTTTCTGTACTGCGTGAGTGCCTACAGCCAAGGGCGCCCAACATGCCCTCGTTCTGCGCAGCATTCGGCTGTGCGAACACAGGCGCGCGAGACGATGTGGTATTTCACATGTTCCCGAAGGACAAGAAACTTGCAGCGCCGTGGGTCCGTGCGCTGAGGAGAGATAATTTCTTGCCGACGAAATCAACTGTGCTTTGTTCGGACCATTTCCGCGACAGTGTTTATCGTCGGAGCTTGACAACGGTGCAGGCAATCGGTATTCCAATTAAATCGGCGCGACTGAAGGCCGGCGTTGTTGCGTCTATATTCTCCCACAAGAGAAAAACCTCGCCACTTCCAAGAGCGGCCTTCGCCAAGAGGAGAAAGGGTGAGGTAAGGGTTTTAATGTGCACACGGCGAAGTTTTTAAACGGATGATCACCTGAGTGTCGAACAAACGGCCTTACAGCGGCGTATGACGAAGCAAGGAGGAGGCACAGCCGCGAATATGAACATTCGTGCAAAGTGCTTGCCGTTTTCATCCGGTTTTTCCACTCCGCTTTGTTACGGAACACTATACTACGGTTGTTTGTTCGGCGCTGTTTTGGTGCGATGAAATAACTGGCCGAGGGTACGCTTGCGCATTCAGTGATATTTGTTATTCGTCCTACCACGCGGTGCCCGCAGGTTTAGCTGTTCAGCATTCGTGCTGAAATCGCACGTCATAAGGCGTTACGGTAATATTTTCATGCTCGCGTTAGAGTAGTTGAACTCGTCGTGTAAAAACTTCGTTCCGTAGATTTCGCACTCACAGCTCGCTACCAGCAGCGAAATGCCGCAAAAATGAGCGTCGGCACAGCCGCGCCCGTGGCAAGGCAACGGGCTCAAGTACTGAAGTAACGTTGTGAAGTATTGAACTTGTCAGCCTTCGACGTGGTCTAGCCCAATAGAGGCATTGCTGCTGGACAAAAAATGTTTTGTTGCCTTTAACTAGCAATGTATCACGCATGAAAAAATTATTATTTGAAAGTAAATATAATACATTACTCATTACTTTCTTATTACGCTCATTGATTTGAATTACATTAACAATTACCGCTTTCAAAAAAGTAATGGCATTACTTTACGATTGCTTCCAAAAAGTTCCCATGCATACCAGAAGCAAAAAGCTAAGTATAAAGGGACGCCAACTTTTCTTCAAGGTAACATACACTTGCCAACATTTCATGCCCTCCCCCCCCATGTGCCTCCACGACCCCTCACGACACTACCAATGTTCTGGCGCCGTACGCAGCTTACTGGTGCATATTTGACGCAATTAATAAATTACTTTAGCCATGAAATTACAGACACGAAATAATCCACATTACTAAATCACTAAACAACTAATCCATCACATAAATTACTGAAAAAGTATTTCAATTACTGTAAGTAATACAACTGCTGTCATGTTTGCTGATATGCATGATATGCTGAAATTCATGACATCCATGCCTTGCATTCCTTCAGGTTCTAGCAGAGCACCTTGAGAACCGAGCCGCTGATGAACCTGTTCCACTACCATCACCAATCGAAGAGTTTGAAGCAGGCAGTGTGACACAGGCAGATAATCTTGAAGAGCTTGAAGTAGCCAAACGCGACACTTATGTTCGCAGTCGTGTATCAACACGCAAAAAAAACACGGAACTTTAGACAAGCAGCGGCAAAGTGCTTCGGGATCTGCCCGCGCATGGGCAGTGCCTAACGCCTGCTTCACCAACCGCGCGGGTCGGCACAGTTGTGCACAATTTTCGGAACCGGTCCACGTGTAGGGATCGCTTAACACTTCCTTCAAGTTATCCGCGGGTCGGGCAATTACTACACAATCTTCCGGATCGGGCCACGTATGGGGGGCGCTTAACGCCTACTTAAGCTCTGCCGCGCGACGGCCCGGTATTGCACTAACTTGGGGATCTGCCCACCTAACCTAACCTAACCTAACCTAACCTAACCTAACCTAACCTAACCTAACCTAACCTAACCTAACGCCAGCTTCACCGCCCGCGCGGGTCGGCACAGTATTTCACAATTTTAGTAAACAGGGCACGTGTAGGTATTGCTCAACCTTTCCTTCAAGTCTTCCGCGGGTCGGGCCGGTATTGCACAATCTTCTGGATCAGGCCACGTAAAGGGGGCTCATAACGCCCGCTTAACCTCCGCCGCGGGAGAGCCCGGTATTGGACTAACTCGGAATCTGCCCGCACATGGGGTGTGCCTAACATCTGCTTCACCGCATTCGCGGGTCGGCACAGTATTGCGCAATATTCAGAACAGGGCCAGGCGTAGATTTCGCTTAACACTTCCTTCAAGTCTTCCGCGGGTCGGGCCGGAATTGCACCATCTTCGGGATCCGGCCCACGTATGGGGGGCGCTTAACTTCAACTTGAACTCCGCCGTGGGGCCGTCCGGTATTGCACTAACTTCGAGATCTGCGCGCGCATGGGGAGTGGATAACGCCTGCTTCACCGCTCGCGCGGGTCGGCACAGAAGTGCACTATCTTCGGGACTATGCGACGTGTGGGGATTGCTTAAAACTTCCTTCAACTCTTCGGCGAGTAGTGCCGGTATTGCACAATCTTCGGGATCGGGTCACTTATGGGGGGGGGGGGGGGCGCTTAAAGTCTACTTAACCTCCGCCGCGGGACGGCCGAGTGTTGCACTATCTTCGGGATCTTTCCGCTTATGGGTAGCGCCTAGCACATGCTTGACCGCCCGCGCGGGTCGACAAAGTATTGCACGATCTTCGGCTCCGGGCCACGTGTGGGGTTTGCTTAACAATTCCTTCAACATTTCCGCGCATCGGGCTGGTATTGCACAATTTCGGCATCAGGCCACGTGCGTGAGACGCTTTAACGGCTGCTCAATCTCCGCCCGCGGGTGTCGGAGTATTGCACAATTTTCGGAACGGGGCCACGAGTAGGAATCGCTTAACACCTGCTTCAACACTTCCGCCTGCCTGGACGGAATTGCACAACCTTCGGGATCGGGCCACGTATAGAGGCGCTTAACGTCTTCTTAACTCAGCCCCGTTACGGCCGGGTATGGCACTAGCATCGGGATTTTCCGGCGTATGGGCAGGGCCTAACGCATGCTTCACCTCCCGCGGGGTCCGCATATTATTGCACAATTTGCAGGACCGGGCCACGTGAGGGGTTCGCTTAACCCTTTCTGCAACACTTCCGCGGGACGGCCCGGTGTTGCACTACCTTCGTTATGTGCCCGTGTATGGCGAGTGCCTAACGCATCCTTCACCGCCCGCTCGGGTCGAAAAAGTATAGCACAATCTTCGGGACCAGGCCACGTGTGAGCTTTGCTTAACACTTCCTTCAACACTTCCGCGGCTCGGGCCGGTATTGCACAATCTTTGTGATCGGGACACGGACGGGGGCGCTTAACGTCTGCCCCAGTACGGGCCGGCATTGCACTAACTTCGGTGTCTGCCCATGCATGGGGAGTGCCTAACGCGTGCTTTATTACCCGCGCGGGTCGGCAAAGCATTGCACAATTTTCAGAACCGGGCCACGTGTAGGGATTGCCTAACACTTCCTTCCAGTCTTCCCCGGGTAGTGCTGGTATTGCAGGATCTTCAGGATAGGGCCACGTGCGTGGGGCACTTAGGGCCGATTTACGCTCAAACCGCCCATCGGCGCACGCCGAACCGCAGGCAGGCGGTTTGTGAAAAACGGGCGGTCGTCGCGATTGGTCACAAAATTGCATTTACGCTGAAACCACATGATGCGATGCGGTGAGCATGCGCCCTCTGGTTGTCCAAATAGGTACCCAGCTACTGGCAACATGCATCGGCGAGTTGGCTGTCTCGTGTGCTGGAGACCAGCAATATTTCGCGCCGTGGCAGGATTTTGTTATTCCGTCTGCTCTCTTATTACTTATTTTTTCATTAGATAGTTGGAGCGGTTCGCATGCACCGGCATGCGCACTTCGGTTTGGGGACGCGACGTCTGTTGGAAGGTGGCAAACATTCGGCAATGCGCAGAGCAACACTGGGCTTCTTCGATTTTCCACTTCTGGCTACCCGCGGGCTGCCAGAGCCAGCCAGAGCGTCTTCGTTTTTCTCGGGTTGCTCCGCTCACCGCGCTACGCACTTCCGCCGGGCGTTCGTTTTGCTCGCGCTGGACGGTTCTGGCTACCCGCGGGCTGCCAGAACCTGCCAGGATGATTTTGGTCTGGCTGCTCTCTGGAAGTTCTCTGGCTAGCAGACGACTAAAAGAGGTAATGGGCGCTCGCCGCTATCTTTACGGGGACTTCACGGATTGCAACGCGGGCGCTTGAGGACTTAAATTTACCTCGCTCAGCCAACTGTCTACGGTCATCTTCGGATTTCCTTATTTCTAGCGTTATCTTTTTAGGTGCTAACGCTCCGCTCCGCATCGCGAAGCGGTGTGATACGAGCCGTGGTTAACCGTTTGAAGCTTTTGTGTGCGTGTATATGTGTGTGTGTCCTGATTGCTTCTTCGCGGCGGTGAACAGCGCGCCGCGCTCTCATGCGTGCGTGTTATCTGCATCGTGTTCCACGCAAGTTGTAGACGCTCATTCACACATTGCGGTACATTTTGGGTTCGTATTTCTCTGGTGGCGTTCCTTTTGACATATCTCGCGTATGTATATCTCTCCTTTCTTTGAAGCTAGCGAAGGCTTTGCAGCTAGCCCGTGTTCGCTCCGTCTCTCCGTCGTATGCTTAGGTGGCAGCTCGAAACCGATATGTGTTTGAACTGCAGGCCGTTGATCTAAGAAGACACTGATTGCACTCGGTACATTTAGACACACGTACATTGGCTTATTGCACTCGTGATTGCGACCAATGTTGTTTTTCGTGTGGAACGTTTCGCTGGTCACAGGCGACGTGCATTTTCACGCGCCAGCCGCGTCCCCAGCTCCTTAAATGAGAAGCACCATCAGCCGCAACAAACTTTCTGAAATCGAAGCCCAAGCAGGCCGGCGCGAAATTTAATGCGTATGAGACGTACCCGATAACCTGCTTTTTCATGTCATGTGATGACACAACGCTAACTCATCAATGTCGCCGGTGGTCGACGTGATCGCTGCGAGCAGGGATCCTCCAGCCATCGCTTTCGAGTATACAATCACGATATCGCGTCTTGTCATCCGCCGCGTCGGAGGCCATCTGTTGCGCTGCGCAAGGCGAGGTTGGCCGAGTACGCGTCCTGCGCCGAGTCGCGGGAAAGTGATCTAATCCCTGAATGCAACTATATGTTTTCAAGCTGGCAACGCATAAATGGGCCGACTACGCCGAGCGCGCGCCGGCCTCGCCAGGCGCTGCCATGCTGGTAGCATGTTTACATTTGGCCAGCTGTACCGGCGTTCAATTTTGCAAACTTCGGGCATGTTCGGGTTGTCTTGGGATCCCAGCCCACGTGACGTCTTGTCAGAACCGGAACTAGCTGGCTGCCAGCGGGCGGCCAGAACTCCGAAACTCGAAGAGGCCCACTGTTCGAAGTCGGCGACTATCGCCAACAGCAGACAACACTGCCATATTTTGTCGATTTAAGCTGAAGCTTCCGCGTCATGGTGAAAACGCGACTCTTGCACTGTCACATCCTGTGCTGCATGTGTGGCGTTGACCTGGTGACCCACCTTTGAACACTGTGCAGTCGTCTTACCCATGCCGCTTTCTTTTTATTTGTTTATTCCTACCCCATAATCTTGCGACAACACACCTCACCACGTACTCGATCGGTTATGTACGGCGCGATGGCACACTTTTTGTAGCTGTGCTAGCGGAGGCTTCTGTTGCAGACAAGCGACGCACCACCGCTCCTCGGCTGGACAAAACAGAAGCGCGGAAGAAACGGGAAGTGACCCCGTCCCGGGTCGAGTTCTGAGAATGCTCCGTCGCCCTCAGCGTCTCAACTACCGGAGAGGGACCGAGAGTTTGCTCCCTGGAACAGATATGCAGCTCTCGCTTGCGTCTTTTGTAGAAAATAAACAGTCTGTTTTCTGCCACCAACCGATGCGCACTCCTTTCACGGATGGTGTCAGACCCCGTACGCAACACTGGCGATGAGGCAGAAAAGGAGTTGCGAAGCGGATAAGTTTTCTAAGGCCGTGGCTACAGGGCGAATGCACGGCGCTGTCGAGCCCTTCTCGGGCAAATAATGAGAATCGCGGATCCAGCGCCTCGACATTTACTTTGTCGCGAGCGACGTCAGCCACGAAGCGAAGAAGCGGGCACTTCTCACGCTTTGGGGAGCCGACACTTTCGATTACTGTGTGCGCGCTGATAGCGCCGAATATACCGGGACAAGTCAACTTCAATGATTTAGTCACACTTCTCAGGTGGCACTTCGACACCAGGACATCCAAGCTTTACAGCCGGTACGCGTTTCAAAGACCAGACCAACGGCCAGATGAGTCGATCAGCGGCTACGCTGCGGCCCTCGGCACCTTGCTAGCCGACTGCAATTTCGGAGCGCTGCCTACGGCTGCAATATCGACGACGTCACCTGACACCCAAACGACCCCTTCAGCAGCGAATCCGGTACGGCATGCTCCCTGATAAGCGAGGACACGGACTACAGAATGTGGAAGAAAAACGCTCCGTGGCTTTCATGCGAGCCGCTGGAATTATGCACACGGTGCACTATAACGTAACGCTATTCCAAAATTTTCTATTCCAATTCTGCAATCAGCCCTCCGCTATTGGTGAAAAAAATTTTTGGACCACCCCCATTTCACCAGTCTGTGAGGCGACGTCCCTAAAACCGCGATATCTCCCAATCTGATGTGACGTGTGCACACTGATTTTGCATGATTTCACTGAACAAAAAAAAAATGTTTCTGATTCGACTGCCTTTTCGCCATTAGCCCTCGACAAATGGTAAAAAGTTTTTGGGCTGCAGCTACTTCACCTGCCTTCCACTTGACGTCCCAAACCCACAAAAACTCACTGCGTCAAAGTGACGTGTACGCGTTAAAGATGCATTAATAGGCCGAACAAAAGTGAATTTTCTTCTGAATAGCCGCAGGTTGCCCCGTTCCGAAACGTATAAAAGATGGCTGCCGCCGATCTCTTAGGACAGGCCGCCATTGGAATGTGAACCTGGCAACGTTTAACGTTGGAACTTTATCTATTGATGCAAGTCTACCAGTGTTATTGGAGGAATTAGAGGGTAGTAAATGCGATATATTAGGGCTCAGTCAGGTTAGGAGGACAAAATAAGCATATACAGTGCTAAAAAGCGGGCACGTCCTGTGCTACCGGGGCTTAGCGGAGAGACGAGAACTAGGAGTCAGATTCCTGATTAATAAGGATATAGCTGGTAACATCCACGAATTCTATAGCACTAACGAAAGAGTGACAGGTCTTGCTGTGAAACTTAATAAGAGGTACAAATTGATGGTCGTACAGGTCTACGCCCCTACATCTAGTCATGATGACCAGGAAGTCGAAAACTTCTATGAGGACGTGGAATCGGCGATGGGAAAAGTCAAAACAAAATACACTGTATTGATGGGCGAATTCAATGCCAAGGTAGGCAAGAAGCAAGCTGGAGACAAGTCAGTGGGGGCATATGGCACAGGTTCTAGGAATAGCAGGGGATAATTATTAGTGGAGTTTCCAGAACAGAATAATATGCGGATAATTAATACCTTCTTCCGCAAGCGGGACAGCCGAAAGTGAACGTGGAGGAGCCCGAATGGCGAAACTAGAAATGAAATACACTTCACTCTGCGCTAACCCAGGCATCATAAAAGATGTTGACCTGCTCGGCAAGGTGCGCTGCAGTGACCATAGGATGGCAAGGTCTTGAGGAGGGAATGGATTTGAGGAGGGAATGGAAGCAACTTGTACATATGAAACCGATCAATGAGTTAGCTGCAAGAGGGAACATAGAGGAATGCGGGATAAAATAAAGAACAGGTATTCAGCTTTAACTCAGGAAGAGGATCTTAGTGTTGAAGCAACGAACGACAATCTTATGGGCATCATTAAGGAGTGTGCTTTAGAAGACGGTGGTAACTCCGTTAGACAGGATACCAGTAAGCTATCGCAGGAGACTACAGATCTGATCAAGAAGCGCCAATGTATGACAGCCTCTAACCCTAAAGCTAGAATAGAACTGGCAGAACTTTCTAAGTTAATCAACAAGCGCAAGACGGCTGACATAAGGAACTATATTATGGATAGAATTGAACATGCTCTCAAGGATAGAGAAAGCCTAAAAGCAGTGAAGAAGAAGCTAGGAATAGACGAGAATCAGATGTATGCGTTAAGAGACAAAGCCGTCAATATCATTACTAATATGGATGAGATAGCTCAAGTGGCTGTGGAGTTCTGTAGAGATTTATACAGTACCAGTGGTACCCACGAAGATACTGTGAGAGAGAATAGTCTAGAGGTATTTGAAATCCCCACAGGTAACGCAGGAAGAAGTAAAGATCGCCTTGGGAGCTACGCAAAGGGGGAAGGCAGCTGGGGAGGATAGGGTAACAGCAGATTTGTTGAAGAATGGTGGGCACATTGTTATAGAAAAACTGGCCACCCTGTATACACAATGCCTAATGACCTCGAGCGTACCGGAATCTTGGAAGAACGATAACATAATCCCAGTCCATAAGAAAGGGGACGCCAGAGTCCTGAAATTTATAGACCGATCAGCTTACTGTCCGTTGCCTACAAAGTATTTAGTAAGGTAATTGCAACTAGAATCAAGAACACCTTAGACTTCTCTCAACCAAAGGGCCAGGCAAAATTCCGTAAAGGCTACTAAACAATAGACCATATTCACACTATCAATCAGGCGATAGAGAAATGTGCAGAATATAACCAACCCTTATTATTAGCTTTCATTGATTACGAAAAAGCGTTTGATTCAGTCGAAACCTCAACAGCCATGGAGGCATTACGGAATCAGGGGGCAGACGACTGATATGTAAAAATACTGAAAGATATCTATAGCGGCTCCACAGCCACCGTAGTCCTCCATAAACAAAGCAACAAAATCCCAATAAAGAAAGGCATCAGGCAGGGAGATACGATCTCTCCAATGCTATTCACAGCGTGTTTACAGGAGGTATTCAGAGACCTGGAGTGGGAAGAACTGGGGATAAGAATTATTGGAGAATACCTTATTAACTTGCGATTCGCTGATGATATTGGCTTGCTTAGTAACTCAGGGGAGCAATTGCAATGCATGCTCACCGACCTGGAGAGGCAAATCAGAAGGGTAGGTCGAAAAATTAATCTGCAGAAAACTAACATAATGTTTAACTGTCTCGGAAGAGAACACCAGTTTACGATAGGTAACGAGGCACTGGAAGTGGTAAGGGAATACATCTACTTAGGATAGGGAGTGACTGCGGATCCGTATCAGGAGACTGAAATAATCAGAAGAATAAGAATGGGCTGGGTTGCGTTTCGCAGGCATTCTCAGATGGTGAACAGCAGGTTGCCATTATCCCTCAACAGAAAAGTGTATAAGAGCTGTGTCTTACCAGTACTCACGTATGCGGCAGAAACCGCATACGTGAGAAACGGGATACGAAAAAGGGTCTACTTAAATTGAGGACGACGCAACGGGCTATGGATAGAACAATGATAGGTGTAACCTTAAGGGATAACAAAAAAACAGATTGGGTGAGGGAACAAACGCGAGTAAATGACATCATAGTTGAAATCAAGAAAAAGAAATGGGCATGGGCAGGACATGTAAGAAGGAGGGAAGACTACCAATGGTCATTAAGGGTTACGGACTGGATTCCAAGGGAAGGGAAGCGAAGCAGGGGGCGGCAGAAATTTAGGTGGGCGGATGAGATTAAGAAGTTTGCAGGGACAACATGGCCACAGTTAGTACATGACAGGGGTAGTTGGAGAAGCATGGGAGAGGCCTTTGCCCTGCAGTGGGCGTAAACAGGCTGATGATGATGACTCGCACCTGCTGGAGAGCATGGGTTAATTTGCGTGTAATAAAACTCTTTGCGTGGCCGTGTAATGTTTTCGAACATTTGCGGCACCTTTACGACCTCCTTCTGCCAACACTTATTTGCTGAGGATCCGTTTTAGTGTCATTTTTAAGCTTCCGTTGCATGCCGCCACGATTGTCAACGAGCCACCGTAAGCTAAGTAAGGGAGAGCGGAACAATCGCAGACGCCGGAACCACCCTCTTCATCCGGTTATAGATTTTTAGTGCAGTGGCTCGGCCCAATGGAATCCCTCTCCACTTGTTCGTGCTCCTTGTCTCTTGTGAGCCAATTAGATAAGGCTAGCTGCTCAGTGTAGGCAATGTTATTCGTTTTTCAAGTAAAGAAAGTTGGCCTCCTATGAACGAGGAGAGCGTTTGATTCGTCTGTTGAGAGAACGCTGCGGGTGACCGCCTGATGCTCTCGTCGGCGGTTACGCATATTTGACGTCAGGGGATTGGAATAAAAACATATTGGAATAGGTTTACGCTTTAGGGCCCATGGCCAGGTAAAGAATGACACCTCCTGTGCTCCACACAAATTTGTGTGAGGTTGAGATCAAAGGACTATCTGCTGCCATTTTTGGTTATGAAGGGCACCTTGTGCAACCTCCTAGGAAGCGTTTGGTTTTGGGCACATCACATTCAGGTAAAGGCGATTAACCACATTGGAGAGCCAGCACTAGAGGCTACAGAGCTCCTGGGATGACACTCAGATGTCTTCAAGGAAGACATTAGAAGCTATGCAAGTCCTTTAGTTCACATGTAACTCGAAGGTGGTGCGACAGCAAAGTTTTGCAAGGATCGTCCGATTTCAGTGGCGCTGCAGGCGCTTATGGAACATAAGCTTGATCATCTACAGCGCCAAGGCATCCTAAAACCAATGCAGCATACCAAATGGGCATCCCCATTGGTACTCGTTCGGAAGACCAACAGTACACTCAGTGTCTGTGGTGACTACAGGAGTACTGTTAATGCAGCAGCGAAGAAGGCATCATACCCGCTACCAACTACAGATGAAGTGTTCGCAAACCTACATGGTGGAACCCTCTTCTCTATGTTCGATCTTTACCAAGCATATCAACAACTGAAAGTTGATCAAGAAAGAGCAGCACTGCTCACAGTGAACACCACAAAACGACTATTCAGGGTGGAATGCCTCCCATTCCGAATGTCTGCTGCATCAGCTATCTTCCAGCTGATGAGGGAGACAAAGATACCTGGAATTCCAAGGGTGAGTGTTCACCTTGATGACACCATTGTCAATGCGAGTAGTACAAATGAGCACGCACAGCGTCGGAATCAGGTTCTGTCGAGGCTAACAGAGAAAGGCTTACGCCTCAAGAAAGAAAAATGCTGGTTTGGAATTACGTCAGTTGAGTTTCTGGTACATCGAATGGATGGCAATGGTCTTCGCAACACCGAGGAAAAGGTTGAGGCTCTACTTCAAGCACCGAAATTACCTGACAAGACATCCCTAAGCGTTTTTGAGGCCTTATTTCATTTGATTGCTGCGTTTTGGAGAACGGAGCGATGGTCGTGGTGGAATTGTATAGGCTCCTAGAGAAAAACACACCCGGTAAGTGGAAGAGCAACCATCAAGCCAATTTCGAGGTGCTTAAGGAGATGATCCATACATTTACAGTGTTCGCTCACTACGGCGAGACGAAGCGCCTTCTTTTGACCGTGCACGCATTGTCGTGCGGCATTGATGCTGTCCTCGCTCGGGAAGATGCTATTTGCCGAGAGGCGCCCATTGCATTTGGTTCATGAACACTGGGAATTGCCGAAAAGAACTACGTCCAGCTCAACAAAGAAAGTGTTACAGTAATCTATGGCATCAGTCATTTTCCTAAGTACATAGCTGGCCGGCATGTGACCATAACAGATCGCCAGGCGCTGATTGGAATCGTGAGTGAAACAAAGCAAGTACCACGGGTCTTTTCATCAAGCATGATGCGATGGTGCCTTAAACTAGCAACGTACGATTACAAGTTGCTGTACAGGCCTGGCCTACTGCACCAAAATGTCGACACTCTAAGCCGACTTCCACTACCGGCACAAGTTGACGAACCTTACCCCCAAGAAACGTGCTCATGTTGGCTACCATGCTCAGGTTCGAGCTTTCACTGTGTCAACTAGGACGAATGACTCGAGAGGACTCAGTTCGGTCCCAAGTGCTGGGGGCTGTCTCAAACAGTGAAGTTCATCAACTGTCAAAAGAACAGTTTTCATCGTTCCAGAAACTGGAGACTAAGCTTTCAGCGTAGGAAGGGTGCCTTGTTAGAGGCTCCCGGATGGTAACTCCAAAAAAAGGCGAGAAATTACCTTCTTAAACTCACACCTGCAAACCACCACTTATTTGTCGCCATGAAGGCATATGCATGAAGGTACTTTTGTTGGCCAGGCATTAACGCAGATATCGAATGGCTCGCTGGAAACTGTGCAACTTGTTGTCAACACCAAAGGGTACGAGCCACGGCACCAGTGCCCAAATGGGAACGCACCAGAACGCCTTGGGACACAGTTCACGCAGACTTCGTTGGTCCCACAGAAGGCAGAATGCTGGCTAATTGTTTTGGACACATAGAGCAAATGGTTGGTAGTGTGCTTCATGCATAATACACAGTATGCATCATTGATTGAGGAGCTCCGGAACCTTTTCGCGGCTTTCGGGCTCCCCGAAAAGCTTGTGACTGATAACGGACCATCCTTCGTTTCAGTAGAAGTTGAGAGCTTCCTAAAGAAGAATGGAGTGACCCATGTAACAAGCACACCGTATCATCCTACAATAAATGGCCAAACAGTAAGGATAGCTTTTGAAACAAAACGAGCATTAGCCGAAAACAAGGGCGGAACATTCGCGTGTTGGCTGGCCCAGTTTTTGTTAAAGCAACACATCACCATCTGCACATCAACGGGTGAAATGTCAGCTGCACTTGTGTTCTGGCGTGAGCTGGATACAGCTCTCACATGCATTCAGTCCCAAGCAAAAGCGAACAAAATACATAACAACTGTAACAGGGACACAAAGTTGAGAGTACTCGCTGTCGGACAAGCAGTTTTATTTGAAACTTCGGAGGGAATTTGGTCTGGACGGAGGGAACGGTTTTGGAAAAGCTAGGCCACAGATCGTGGCTCATTAAAGGCCCCAACCGGTAAGTGCGATGACAATGTGACCACATCAAGCCCGCTGCTTTGAGACACCCCATAGAAGATTCGGTGACACAGGATAAGGGCTATACGCTAAGCGTGAGCAGTGTCCCACTCCCATTTATGCTTGGGGTAAAAGCAGATAACTCCTAGTCGTCGAAGGCCACTTTCTCAGCAATACTGGAGCCTTCGCAATCATCAGTGACCAAACCGGAGATTGGCACTGCCCCTGAGACCATGCCAAACGCAACTGCAGAGTCATGCCCGCAGCGGGAACGACGCCCTCCGGATCACTACAGCGACTCCATCTGAGAAGGGGGGAAAGTGTTGTGTACAAGCGACGCACCACCACTCCTCTGCTGGAGAAAGCACCGGTGCAGAGAAAACGGGAAGCGACCCTAAGTCGAGTTCCAAGAATTCTGCATCACCCCCAGTGTCTCGGCCACTGGACAGGGACCGAGAGTTTGCCCCGTCGAACAGATGCGGCTCTCATCTGCGTCTCTTATAGAAAATAAACTCTGTCTGTTTTCTGCCACCAATCACTGCGCATCCCTTTCCAGGATGGGACCAGACCCAGTATGTAACAGCTTGCAAGAATGCGCATACACGAACACATAGGTGTATCTAAAGCCAATGAGCAAGGGATCTTGAAGCGCCGTAGCATTATCTACTAACATACTCCTATACAGATGGTTCTATTATCACGGAATACAGGTGTATTGATTGACAAGTCACTTCATCACCGAGCATGCATGTGAATCATCAACAGTGCCTTGTTGATTTAGTTTCACTTTGCTGCTGAGTTCTCTTTAGTAGCATTCAATTTAATAGTGAGCCTACAATTGATTACATGATATAATATAGCATCGCACTTCTGAACAATGATGTAACACCGAAAGAACATACAGGAGCGCACAGAGCTAGCATTTCTTCATTCTATGATACGTCATTATTTCAAAGTGCACTGCAATATTAAGTCATGAATAACCAACTAACCATCAGTACGCCTTGAGCAATTGATTACAATTATGACAGCCATAAAAGTGATATGAACACATCACAGTTACTTCTTCAGGCACAGATGCTTGTCAGATATGTTTTCAAGAGAAGAATGTTTGCATGAAAAGAAACTATAGTTCATATTACTGAAAAGACACCCCATATAGGCGTGAATTCACGTAATGTTTCCATTTCTTGTTGGTGCTAAAAATGTCCCTGCAAATAGTAGTGTTATGTCATTCATGCCTTAAGAGATAACAGAGGTTTACGGGGCACACAAGGCAGCAATGCCCATGCATAAAGGCCTGGTTATCCAATCTGCTGCCCCTTTACTATTTGTCTATACCTCTATCTGCATTTAAACAATGTACAGCCTATGGTCAAAGAGAATACAGGCATCCTTGCTCTCTGAGCAATGGTGACAATCAAGGATGATTGCCTTGAGACCGTTTGCTGCTGTCAACATCATTTATGCATGCATTTGCCTTTTTATTCTTTTCACTAGATAAAAAAGAAGCTTGCGCAGTCAGTGACCTATAGCAAAGTAATGTTATTTGATTGCGTTGGGCATGGCCCAAATGTCATTCATGTAGTGACAACCTAGCTAGCTAATGCACAGTCACATTAAAAAGAAAGAAGTGCATATGCTAACAAACAGGTGCACAGTACCTGTACTTCATCTATAAAAATCTATATTAGGGGACGCAAGCGTTGAGGCTCCCTAGTACTTGGAGCCTCAACGATTGCATCCCCCTGATCTAAAACTCTCTAAGAAGCTTTGCAATGAGTGCAGTGACCTTGCATGCGAAATGGTTGACATAGTAAGTCTTTTTATATTTGCCTTTCTGAATCAGTAACAGCTTAAATAGGTACATGACAATGAAATGAAATGCTGACTCAAATGGTGTACAAGACACAAGTAGGGGAGTACATTTACCATGCCTGCTGTAACACCAATTCCAACATGCAGTAGCTTGTAGGCAATAAATGCATGTTCATTGTGTCAGTGCAACTTGCACCTACGTCCAAGGGAAGCACAGAATATCTGCATTGTAGACATTGGTTCATTAGCACCGTGTCTGGGGCAGCACAAGAAAGTAAGGGAATGTTTGTTGGCACTCTTTTTATTTTCATCAAATGAATGCAGATAGCCCCATAAACACTGCGAAACGGAACGCAGAAATTTGCAGTTAAGAATCCATAGGGCCTCACACTCTGTGCTGAACATAAAATAGAAAAATTGCGTAGTGGCGAATTGGGTGCACATTCTCATCTGCCATACAAATCCATATATTACAAGTAATCTTTCACTCGTTCCCGTACTGCTTACAGTCGCACAAACCTTACGGCAGCATCCTCTGTGGAGTAGAACAATCTTGCAAGTCACAGCTACTTGTTCACTCTGTTAACATATATTAGCCCACAGGCTCTCCTGCATTCCTTCGCGCATGCTACAATAACATGGCTGTGCTCAATCACCTCTTTCCATTCCACTGAAATGAAGATGGCATATATTTATTACCAAAATATGCTCTAAAGTATAACTGTTTATCATTCTTTGAGCCAATGTGAAGTAAGGATTGATATTCAGCCTTGCTGTTGAGGCATTTCGTAGGTCCTAACCCACCGTCATATTTCTAAGCAAGCAATGATGAAATTATATAATGAAGCCATACCATTAGTACAACTGAGGTATTGCTTCCCCAGGGAGTCTCACTGCCACCTCCCCGATTTCTTAAGTACTTAGGCATGTTGAAGTTAAATTCACAGCATGTGTTTTAACACGACAAATAAACCAGATTAACCCAACAGCCCTAATATCATTCTCTTAATCACTTGAAATACTAACTAGCACATGACATTTTAGTCATATTACATTCTGTTTGTATGTTTGGTGAATTGCACAAATCTTTTTTGTCGCCCTTACAGCCTAGCTGATGCTGTCTTTCTTTATAACAATGAAGCAACAACCTTACTTGGTGTATTGCTGTGAGAACTATAACTAGCTTCAAAGTAGCACTGCACATGTACCCTCAGGCCACATCGTAGACATGCTTATGTACATACTAGAGGCTGGCCACAATGAGGATAATATTGAAATCTAGATAAACAGGGTGCAAATTCATGTGCATCAAATAAATGTCTGTTCTATTTAGAGGCTGTGTATATATTTGCGATATAGTTATCAACTCACTACGCATATGGCAGAAAAACAGAATACACAGAACAACTAAAATCAAGTTCTCTCTGAAAAGCTGCATTTTGCCACTATTATATGCAGCAAAGTAAGACTTCAGAAAGCACAAATATGGTTTGGGCGCATCTTTGTGCGTTGTATAAGAAGTAGAGGTGGGCGAATGTTAACTGTTTTCAAACAGAAATTGAACAAAAATAGTAAGTGCTAATATTGAATGGTGACACGACGACGTGAGTACTTGTAGTAGCAATATTTGTTTCCATATATTCACTTACTAGATCTTAACCAACTAGTGCGAAAGAGAGCTAACTATTGGAGACAAAGGATTTTTTAAATAGAAGGCTACTAATAGTTCTATAAAAAATCTACTTTATTAGTCTATCAACAACTTTGGAACCTCGTTGCAAAGAAGCTTTCCAAGTAATAATGGCTGCTGTATGATGAGCTTCCAAAAATGCACAATAAATTGTTTCCAAAAGAACCTGAAATTTGCAGAAAAAGTAAACATAATGAAGGCCCAATGTTTTGCGCACACTTGTAAAAGAATTTGTTGCAAGGAAAACAGCACAGACTTGTCACATAAAAGATAAATCTGCTAGATCGAGATGTGCGGTTGGCTTTAGGCAAAAAAAGCCTATGGGAAAGTTTTGTGCCAAAATGGCTAAAATATACATTCGTTACCATGCTTGCCTTTGGGAGGCTGCATACGCTTGTTCACATGCAAGTAATTGTCACATATTCGTTGTTAAAAGACTTCCAATTTATATATTGACACGAAAGCTACCTCTGATCACAGAAAAAGAATAAAATCGTCATATAGTATACATACCATTTAGAACATCAGGGTACTATTCTTCACAGCACGCAAACGCTCATTAAAGATGAAACTGCAAGAAACAGCATAACACTTTGGCATAATCCGTAACTCATTATATCAATGAGTTTCCCATTTCATGTGCCAAAGAGGCATAGGGCAGATGCGATGTGATATCTGTGATTCACAGATGGGCGCAAGTATGTGGGCACAAGTATTATACAACTGAACATTGTGTGAATAAAGAAATAACAGGCATTGATTACCAGTATGCCATCATGTCACTTCTATCTGAAAGGTGACTATCATTTGAAGTGAAACTTGCAACTCGCAAACTTGCATTCAGCGTCATGGTATGCCCATATATGTGTACCCTATAAACCATTGCTTTAAGTTATGATCAGTGTCATGTCATTCCTGTATGTAATTGTGCTTTTGCACAATACACGTATAAAACTTTTGATCGGCATCCTAGTACATTTTCTTGTGTTTGCACCACAGCTTTTCTGCCGCAACACCCTCTTCGCACCCACGATAAATGCTGCAGTCAGTAAAATAAGGCTTTAGATTATTTACTAAACTGCTTTCATTCCAGCAAGTAGATGCCGAGAAGACGCTGTGCCGCAAGTGAACATTTATGGGGGCGTTCATCTTTGCTGCTTATTAATGTGGCTGCAAGGTAAACGGAGGGAAAGTGTACAGGTGAAGCAAAGCTCCGCTGTCGCATGCACGTAAACATAGCTTATGGTAATCACATCAAAACATTTTTTTCGTCAATCCTCCAACCATGGAGCATGTAGTGACAGGATTGAAAGCAGACACCAAGCAGAGAGTGCGGCGCGATGAACACATGTTAACGGACATTCAGCCTTCCTCTTAGCATTAATGTGAGTGCAGCCCAGCAGCTTCAAGGAACTACCGAGATGGAGTGCAACTCACAGAAGAGATTGTTAGCGTGAAAGGTTGGTGTCGTGTTCCAGGGCCTCCGTGAACGAAGTGGCAGACTGAACTTGAAACATGTTTTATTGCATGGCAGCAACTTAATGTGGCAGAATGAGAGCCATGGAATATAAGGACAAAAAGCACACCACTGCTTGGCGGCCAGCGCTTATATACACATAGTGGGCGAGGGTGATGTGATCACAATATGGCCTGCGTGACGGAAAGGGAAACGCTATCACACATGTACACGTGTACAGATATGTGACGGTTGGGCAGTGGCAGAGACGGTGCTTTGCTGTGTCATACCGTGTGCAAAAAAGTGCATAAGGAGCATTTCCATCGTTTACATTACAGCAGGTGACACCTAGCACAAAATGAATAATTGCAATACATGGAGCAGTGATACTTCTAAGCTGTTCCCTGGCCTCCCCTCTTTATAAAGTGTAAACTGTGCAGAGATAGCTCTGGAAACAAACATGTACAAAGCAAGGGATCTCCTTTGATACAATACCTATATTGACATGCATAAGAACATATGCGACCAGCGATACTTTTGCAATGATTACTTCAGAGCACATGCAATTGACAGAAAAAAATCACAGACGATTACGCCGCTCCCTAATACGAAATTTGAGTGCAGCTCTACGCGTGTTGTCATTTCGCTGGCGTGGACAATCGGTCTAGTTTGGCATGTTGCAAACAGAGCGAAATGTGGCGCAACTGCCTTGCTAATCTGGAGATCGCGTGAGCCAGCGCATGGGTGATGCGTAGGCGTTATTCACGGAAGCCACCGCCAACAAACCTCCCAGACATTGCATGCTACTCTGGCACCATCTCGTAGCTACCGTCACCGCACTTCGTTTTTATTCTCACACTTTTGCCATACAGTCCTCTACTTTCTGCCTCATGGTTCTGCTGCACCTTCCTCTCCGCATTCCTCCTCATGCCTCTTCTCACTTGCCACTTTTTTTCATCTCCCACTGCATGCTGCAATAATCTCATCTTTTGCTGAACTCGTTCGCTTGGTTAAACTGCGCAAACAAGTGGTCCTCACAGCACGACAAAAGCTAAAGGGAATGTGCTCAAAAGTAAGCGGAATGACCAGCAGAAGGAAAACCCCGAATGTATGCCCTGTAAACCACGTTAAACGATTGATTGAATGCACAATAGACCTGGTATACAAAATACCGTTGACACATATGGGACGGATTACGTGGGCCAAACAGGCAGATGCGTAAATGATTGACTGTGCGAACATCGATAAAACTGCAGTTTGATACAAGCACCCGAAGACCTTGCCGTACACGGCCCTTCATGCTAGTGCAAGCGTATCTTCCAAAGGACGGTGATCTTCCTGAAATGGTAGTAACCAAAGAAAAAGAGAAGTCGTGGAAGCCTACATCAAGATGACCCCATGTGTGACCTATATCACTCAGCAAAGAGATTAGCCTAATGACTGACAATAGATGGCGTGGGTAGACTGGGAAGAGCATCTCTGCACATACGAGCAGGCTATATGAAGGTATCATTTTCCGAAAAATAAAGCAGTAGTTAATTTGCACTCAGGTGTTGTGCATTGTTTTTCTCTCCGAAATCCTGTCCATTCGTCACTTTGCGCAACAGCGTTATGTCCAACCAACTAGCCAACTGGGATATTTTCTTTAATTATATGTAATAAGCTCTGAGTGCACGTTTATGTGACAGTCTTGTTTGGAATGCACATGTGAAAGACAGCACAAAAAAGATGCAATATTAGAGGTGAGCAAATAGGAATTTTTTGGACCGAATAGAATAGTACCCGAAGAAAATTAAACTTATTAATTTTCCGAAATTGAATAGCCATTATCATAACTAATATAAACTGATGATTACATCCCAATATTTTTGAAGTTAGCAAGTTTCTGTCATCATATAGTACCTTATTAATATTGTATTTGAAAAACACAAACAGAGCATTACGAGCAAACAAGTACTTTATTCGCATGCACAGGGCTTTTCAGAGCATGCAAATGATTACTGTAGAGCCTGTAAAGTGTGGCTACCTGAGTGACCCAGCCTGCTTCCCTACGCAAGTTCTTATGTTCTATGGCTACAGTATGCCTGTCCTGGTGAAAATTTACCGTACTTTTCTGCAATTTAATGTTTATGCGGGTGTGGCTGGCATTTTGAAATGCCGGAATGGTACGAAAGAAAGATTCACATTTACAAAAAGTGACTACCGAATCGAATAGGGCGCTCTTGCATGTATAACTACAAAGTTGCAAATATTCGCACATCCCCATGCAATATCAACAGCTTCAAATAATGGTTTCGACGCCTAAATACACACGACATGCTCAAGCAGCCAATAGAATATCATATATTCACAAAAGAGTGTTTAACTGGGCTAGTTGGTTCATTCTTCGAGGATTGTAGCAGCAGAACTTCAGGAACATGGACACAGAAGGAACCACTAGACGAGGACGCAGCTGCACTGTCAACTGATTTCTTTATTGAAATTCCCACTCTTATTTATTTCGTCACCAAATCCCTTCTCTCATCTGTCTGATGCTGTATGAAAAAGGTGACTTCCTTTCTTGTGAAGGCGACTGACGGTGTGCTTACACAATGCACTCCTGTTTTACTTACCTCAGATGACTTAAGAATCTCCCGAGTTAGCCTATGGTAGTTTCTTTTCAGGACTTACACTTCATGAAATTTGGGGGTGCACGTGCTTACTTAGCTATCTTGTCCCTTCTTGTTCATTTCTCAATGTTTGCAGCGCAAGGCCAGATTGCTGCCAGGAGTCCCTGAAAGTGATGATTCATGCTCTCTTGTTTGATCATTATAGCATCTTTCTGTTTGCCTTATGTATTGTTTTCCACAGGACAGTGGGATGGTGCACACTACTCCTTCAACGAAATCACAGTCAAATCGAAATGAACAAGAAAGGACAAGATAGCCTAGTAAGCTTGTGCACCCCCAATTTCATGAAATGCAAGTCCTCAAAAGGAATGACGGTAGTCTAACTCGGGAGATTCTTGAGGCATTTGGAATGAGCAAAACAGGAGTGTAATGTGTAAGCAAACCATCAGTCGCCTTGACAAGAAAGGAAGCCACCTTTTGGAGACAGCCTCAAATATTTAAGAGAAGAGATATGGCGCTGAAAAAAAATAAGAGAGGGAATTTCAATAAAGAAATCGGTTGACAGCGCAGCTGCGTCCTCATCTAGTCATTCCTTCTCTGTTCGTGTTCCTTAAGTTCTGCTGCTACAATCCTCAAAGAATGACACAACTACGCCAGTTAAACACCTTTTTGACATTCATTTTCAGCACTCTGAGCGTTTCTACTTGTTTCCTGCATCTGCTTGACTCGTGTCAAATATGTCATCACATTGGCTCCTTCACTTCCCGTGCCCGCTTATTCTCATGTTGCATCAAGGAGATTGTTTTGGTGGAAGATGGTAGGTCACTACTATGGATGTTGTCGCCTTCCTAAGGACTTGCAAGAAGAATTATGAAGATACTGCGAGCTGATATGTGGAAACAGATTCGCCTACCCACCAATTTCCTCCCCCCCCCCAAGGTGAGATCCTGTAGGAAAAAATCCTATCGTCTTCACTTGGCCAGTGGCAGTTTTAGCACTGAACACATGTGGAATAAGTGGTTCCTGCCAATTTTGAAGCGAACAATGCAGGGTCAAGAAGAGTACGAGAAGATAAGAACCCAGTGGTCACAGTAGGAGAGGTGCAGCTCTCACAACCTTCTAAGAAAGTATTGGAACTCGATCCAAAATTCGCGCTTCCCCTGAGACTAGACAAAGCAGGGAAGCTTGCCATTATCAGACAGGTCACAACAAAAGCGAATGAAGCGGACGCTAGCAGAGTTGTGGCTGAATGAGTAGATACACTGGCTCGTTCAAAAGAATGCAAGCGCCATGTGCACAGTTTCGTTAAAGCTATGAGGGGATTGAAAAAAGAAAACTTCATATTGTGCCTTTCAGACAAAGAAGGGGGATTTGTAGTATTCGATGCCAGCAGCTACAACACAAGAGGATTAGAAGCCATGAACAAGAACTTCCACAAGGTAGAAAATAAAGACCTAAAGGAAGCGAAAAGAAAGGTCAAGATGCCTGGAGGAGAAGCAAGTAATGGTAGCCCGCTGTGCAACAAGGTTAAAGCAGCAAAACCACCACGCTGTCAGTGTTCTTCAGTGGAAAACTCCGTAAAATTGGTGCCCCCTTCCATGTCATCTTATCGCAAGCAGACACGTGGCAATCGCTGCTTTCGGCACACCATTTCAGGCAACTTTCCTTAGTTAGAGCTGAAGATCCGTTCATTATTAAGAATTCTGAAGAACTAACATCCGTGATAAGACGGTACGAAAGGAATGATTGGTACGGGTTCTCGATTGACATCGCAGACATGTATTATTCAATACCACACGCGGATTTGATGAATGTACTGAGAGAGACCATCGACGAGGAAGGAGCCATTCCATTTCAAAACTTGGTAGGAATGTCTGTGGAAACCTTCTTGGAGCTGTTGAGCACCTATCTCGTTGCCACAATTGCTGCACATGATGGTCCTTGTTTGTCTAAAAAAGAGTGTTCTGCATATGATCAAAAATGTCGCCAATCCTGAGTGACTTGTACTTGGCAGCATGCGACAAGAAAATTCAAGGATCCATCAAGAAAAGGCACGTCACACGGATCTAACGATATGTAGAAGACTTCTTGATGCTGTACTAAGCAGAGAATGCAACCGATTACCAACAACTTAAAGACACCGTACCGGAGCCCTTTCGATCAACGCACCCAGAGCTGAACTTCACTTAGGAGCATCCGAACCATAGTTCCCTGCAGTTCCTCAACATTTTACTAGAATTCCAACCGGGAAATCTACGCTAAGGGTACGACCCAGAGCACAGAAATAATTTCTTCCCTTCATGTCAAGCTATTCCAAGACTGCAAATAGGGAATAGCGAGTGCAGCGTTTAGTTCAGCACTAACGAAATCATGCCAGCATCAAACTGAGCAAAGTTTTCAGCGGCAGTTAAGTAGGCTGAAAAATGCAGAGTACCCCGTGTCAATGCTATGCAGCATAGCTGAAGGCCTCGTAGAGAAGAATAAAAGAAAACGAGAAAGCAAAAGCTGACCTCTAGTGTCGGATACCAAAAATACCCACAATCTCATCAAGACTGGTAAAACACGCGGCGTCCGAGTAATGTGCTCAGTACCAAACAAGGGAAAAGTATGTGCACACGAGTGAACCAGGAAAAAAAGGAACCACAGTGTCACATCACGCACCAGAGCAGATACAGCGATTGCGTCGAAGGAGTACTGTACACCATCCCCCTGTCCTGTGGAAAACAATACATAGGGCAAACAGGAAGATGCCTTATGGATTGAACAAGAGAGCACGCATCATCACTTTCAAGGACCCCTGGCAAGAATCTGGCCTTGCATTAAAAACAATGCACAATGAACAAGAAGGGACATGATAGCCAAGTAAGCACGTGCACGCCCAAATTTCGTGAAGTACAAGTACTGAAAAGGAACAACAATAGGCTTACTCGGGAGATTCTTGAGACGTTTGAGGTAAATAAAACAGGAGCGCAATGTGTAAGCACACCGTTAGTCACCTTGAGAAGAAAGGAATTCACCTTTTTGAGACAGCCTCCAACAGGTAAGAGAACAGATATGGCGATGGAATAAATAAGTATGGAAATTTCAATGTCGAAATCAGTTGACAGTGCAGCTGCGCCCTCCTCTAGTCGTCCATACTGGGTTTGTGTTCCTTAAGTTCTGCTGCTACAATCCTCAAATCATATATTGAACATGCCTGTTGTTTTGTCATCCTCATATTTGTTACGTGCATATGGCCTTTTATCAAAAAACGCAAATTTCTCAAGAATCAGAAGGAAGTATCCAGTTTTGCCACTTAATATGCTCATCATACCATGCCACTGGTGTTTGCACAGTGTGTACTCGGACACTAACAACAAGCAGCTGAATTTCTTGCACATGCAAGGCGTTCATATCCCTCAGTATAAGACTGTATACTTTGCCTAATCTAGAAACACGCCTCAGCATTTCTGCTGTTCACACTAATGTCCACATGACAAAAATGAAGAGTGCCCGAAATTTGCGTTCATAAGAACAGTGCATAAGCGCGTCCACACTTTACGATAGCGCGCATGTACTCATGTAACTTTTAATCTGTTCCTTATATGGCCCTCACCGATTATAAACACCTTCACAGCACACAAATAGTACAGAAATAGCACATAGCACAGGCAGAAAGGGCCGAAACCAAAACTCACCCGCAACGCATATGCACGGTTCAATTCAGAACATATGTATATTGCATAAAATGAACACTTACACGCTTAGCACCACTGTGACACATTGCACGTACACATGACAGTACACTTACGTATCGTAATAGTAAGAACACTAGCGCTCGAACGTTCTGTACGTATTCGTGGTCACCAATGCGCATCGCAGCCCGTAAAAGAGCTCACACGAAGCAAGACACAAACAACACATTATCAATGACTGCGATGACACGACAATGAAACCCATCGCTACACATCGCGTCATCACTTCTGAACACTGCACAAACTTACAATCTTCGTATCGATAAAGCGCGCACGCACAACACCTACGAACACCACATGCAGAGGTGGGCGACCGCAATCTTCATTTTGGCGCGTACGGAACTAGTGTCATGCTTAGAATGCAGGTGTATGCGATGGCCTTCGCGTTCATAATGCACATGCGAAAAAAGGCCTAAAACACACGAAATCGGCGGCTTCGTTCCTTCCCACCTTTGCGTAAACACTACACACATCCGTCTGTTTCCTTTGGCGATCGCACACACTGAAGACTGTCAGGAAGAGTACAGCTGCTTGTTGCGTTACACAAATAGCTTTGCAGGGCTGAAAGTTCTTGCAATGTTCTCAATAAACCACACAAAAAACAAACTTCCGCTGCAGCCTATGGGTCTAGGCCTCGCGCTCCGCTTCGCTTCGAACCAGCGCGATGTTCGTGCGGTCGCCGCATGGAGGCAAAAGTTCACGACCGCCTCTAGTGACGTCACGTCGGCCATTACTGGCGGACCGCTGGCTTGCGGTGCGGCCTGCGGCCATGGGTGGTTTGAGCGTAAATCGGCCCTTAACGGCAGCTTAACCTCCGTCAAGGGACGACCCGGTATAGCACGAACTTCGGGATCTGCGCGTGCATGGGAAGTGTCTAACTACTGCTTCCCCGCCCGCGCAGTTCGGCACCGTATTGCACAATTTTCGGAACCGGGCCCTGTGTAAGGATTGCTTAACACGGCCTTGAAGTCTTCTGGGGGTCGGCCCGGTATTGCACAGTATTCGGGATCGGGCAACGTACGGGGGACGCGGCGCTCAACGCCTAGTTTACGTTCGCTGCGATACGGCCCGGTATTGCACTATCTTTGGCATCGCCCTGCTTACTGGGAGTGCCTAACACTTGATTCACCACACACGCAGGTCCGCACGGTATTGCACTATCCTCGCGACCAGGCCACGTATAGGGATCGCTTTACTCCTGTTTCCACTCCTCCGCCTGCCGGGACTGTGTTGCACCATCATCGGGATCGGGACACGTAAGGGGGCGCTTAACGCCCACTTAACCTCCGCCGTGAGACGGCCCCGTATTGCACCAACTATGGTATCTGCCCGCGTGTGGGGAGTGCTTAACGCCTCCTTCACCGCCCGCGTGGGTCGGCACAGAATTGCATAATTTTTGCGACCGGGCCACATGTAGGGTTTGCATAATACTCCCTTCAACTCTCCCGCGGGTCGGGCCTGTATAGCACAATCTTCGGCAACGGGCCACGTATGGGGGGCACTTAACGTCTACTTAACTCCGCCAACTTACGGCCGGGTATATCACTATCATCGCGATTTGCCCACGTATGGGCAATGCCTACCGCATGCTTCACCTATCGCGGAGTCGACACAGTATTGCACAATTTGCGGAACCGAGCCACGTGTGGGGTTCGCTTAACACTTCCTTCAACACTTCCGCGGGACGGCCAGGTATTGCAATAACTTCGTTATCTGCTCTTGTATGGGGAGTGCTTTACGCAGCCTTCACCGCGGGCCGGCACAGTATTGCACAATATTCAGAACCGGGCCACGTCTAGATTTAGCGTGACACTTGCTTCACATCTTCCGCGGGTCGGGAAGGTACTTCAGAATCTCCCCAGACATGGGGAGTGCCTAACGCCTGCTGCATCGTCCGCGCCGGTTTGCACAGTATTGCACAATTTTCAGAACCGGCACGTGTGTGGATTTCTTAACACATCGCTCAACTCTGCGGAGGGTCGGGCCGGTATAGCACAATATTCAGGATTGGGCCACGTATGGGGGGTGCTTAACGCCTAGCCGAGCCATCCGGCAGGATGGCTCGGTATTGCACTAACTTCGGTATCTGCCCGTGCATGGGCAGATACCGCGGCCGGTACGCCTGCTTCACCGCCCGCACGGGTCGGCAATGGATCACCAAACTTTCGGAACCGGGTCACGCGTAGGGATTTCTTAACATTTCCTTCAAGTTTTCGGCAGGTCAGGCCGGTATTGCGCAATCTACGGGTCGGGCCACGTATCATCATCATCATTATCAGCCGGTTTACGCCCACTGCTAGGCAGAGGCCTCTCCCTTACTTCTCCAACTACCCAGGTCATGTCTAAGTGTGGCCATGTTGTCCTTACAAACTTCTTAATCTCATCCGCCCACCTAACTTTCTGCCGCCCACTGCCTCGCTTCCCTTCCCTTGGAACCCAGTCCGTAACCCTTAATGACCATCGGTTATCTTCCCTCCTCACTTAATGTCCTGCCCATGCCCACTTCTTTTTCTCGATTTCAACTAAGATATCCCTAACTCGCGCTTGTTCCCTGACCCAATCTGCTCGCTTCTTATCCCTTAACGTTACACCTGTCATTCTTCTTTGCATAGCTCGTTTTGTCGTACTCAATTTAAGTAGAACCCCTTTCGTAAGCCTCCAGGTTTCTGCCCCGTACGTGAGTACTGGTAAGACACAGCTGTTATAAACTTTTCTCTTGAGGGATAATGGCAACCTGCTGTTCATGATCTGCGAATGCCTGCCAAACGCACCCAAGCCCATTCTTATTCTTCTGATTATTTCAGTCTCATGATCCGGATCCGCAGTCACTACCTGTCCTAAGTATATGTATTCCCTTACCACTTCCAGTGCCTCGCTACCTATCGTAAACTGCTGTTCTCTTCCGAGATTGTTGAACGCGATGTTAGTTTTCTGCAGACTAATTTTTAGACCTAGCCTTCTGCTTTGCTTCTCCAGGTCGGTGAGCATGCATTGGAATTGGTCCCCTGAGTTACTAAGCAAGGCAATATCACCAGCGAATCGCAAGTTACTAAGGTATTCTCCTTTACCTCTTATCCCCAATTCTTCCCAATCCAGGTATCTGAATACTTCCTGCGAAAACGCTGTGAATAGAATTTGAGCGTTCGTATCTCCCTGCTTGACACCTTCCTTCATTAGGACTTTGTTGCTTTCTATATGGATGGCTACGTTGGCTGTGGAGCAACTATAGATATCTTTCAGTATTTTTACATACGGCTCGTCTACACACTGATAATGTAATGCCTCCATGACTGCTGAGGTTTCGACTGAATCAAACGCTTTCTCGTAATCAGTTAAAGCTATACATAAGGGTTGGTTACATTCCGCACATTTCTTTATCACCTGATTGATAGTGTGAACATGGCCTATTGCTAAGTAGCCTTTACGGAATCCTGCCTGGTCTATTGGTTGACGAAAGTATAAGGTGTTCCTGATTCTATTTGCAATTATCTTAGTAAATAATTTGTAGGCAACGGACAGTAAGCTGATCAGTCCATAATTTTTCAAGTCTTTGGCGTCCCCTTTCTTATGGATTAGGATTATGTTACTGTTCTTCCAAGATTCCGGTACGCTCGAGGTCATGAGGCATTCTGTATACAGGGTGGCCAGTTTTTCTAGAACAATCTGCCCAACATCCTTCAACAAATCTGCTGTTACCTGACCTTCCCTAGCTACCTTTCCCACCTGCATAGCTCCCAAGGCTTTCTTTACTTCTTCCGGTGTTACTTGTGCGATGTGAAATTCCTCTAGACTATTCTCTCTTCCATTATCGTCATGGGTGCCACTGGTACTGTATAAATCTCTATAGAATTCCTCAGCCACTTGAACGATCTCATTCATACTAGTAATGATATTGCCGGCTTTGTCTCTTAACACATACATCCGATTCTTGCCTTTCCCTAGTTTCTTCTTCACTGCCTTAAGGCTTGCTCCGTTCCTGAGAGCATGTTCAATTCTGTCCATATTATACTTCCTTAGGTCAGCCGTGTTACGCTTGTTGAATAACTTGGACAGTTCTGCCAGTTCTATCCTAGCTGTAGGGTTAGCGACTTTCATACATTGGGCGTTTCTTGGTCAGATCTTTCGTCTCCTGCGATAGCTTACTGGCGTCCTGTCCAACGGAGTTACCACTGACTTCTATTGCACATTCCTTAATGATGTCCATATGATTGTCGTTCATATCATCAACACTAAGGTCATCTTCATGAGTTAAGGCCGAATACCTGTTCTGGAGCTTGATCCGGAATTCCTCTATTTTCCCTCTTACCGCTAACTCATTGATCGGCTTCTTATGTGCCAGTTTCTTCGTTCCCTCCTCAATTCTAGGCTAATTCGAGTTCTTACCATCCTATCATCACTCATGCGGACCTTGCCGAGCACGTCCACATGTTGTATGATGGCATGGTTAGCGCAGAGTATAAAGTTTATTTCATTTCTAGTATCGACATACGGGCTCCTCAAGGTCCACTTCCGGCTATCCCGCTAGCGGAAGAAGGTATTCATTGTCCGTATATTACTCTGTTCTGCAAACTCTACAAATAACTCTCCCCTGCTATTCCTAGAGCCTTTGCAATATTCGCCCACTGACCTGTCTCCAGCCTGCTTCATGCCTACCCTGGCATTTGGCATTGAAGTCGCCCATCAGTATAGTGTTTTTTCTATTCACTTTACCCATCGCCGACTCCACATCTTCGTAGAAGCTTTCGACTTCCTGGTCATCATGACTGGATGTAGGGGCGTACACCTGTGCGACCTTCAATTTGTACCTCTTATTAAGTTTCACAACAAGACCTGCCACCCTCCGGTTAATGCTATAGTATCCCTGTATGTTACCCGCTATATCCTTATTAATCAGGAATCCTACTCCTAGTTCTCGTCTCTCCGCTAAGCCCCGGTAGCACAGGACGTGCCCTTTTTTTAGCACTGTATGTGCTTCTTTTGGCCTGCTAACTTCACTGAGCCCTATTATATCCCACTGACTGCCCTCTAATTCCTCCAATAGCACTGCTAGACTCGCCTCACTAGATAATGTTCTAGCGTTAAACGTTGCCAGGTTCAGATTACAATGGCGTGCCTGCCCGGAACCAGGGATTCTTAGCACCCTCTGCTACGTCGCAGGGCCGACCGCCGCCGTGGTCAGTTGCTTCGCAGCTGCTGGGGACTGAGGGCCGGGGTTTGATTGCTGTGTACATATAGGAGGTATAGGAGGTAAAGGACGTATAGGAAGTATAGGAGGTATAGGTATATAGGAGGCATAGGAGGACGCGCGGCTACGTATGGGGGGCCCTTAACGTCTACATAACCTCCGCCGCGGGACGGCTGGGTATTGCACTATCTTCTTCATCTGCTCGCTTATGGGGAGTGCCTAACGCATGCTTCACCACCCGTGCGGGTCGGCAAAGTATTGCACAATCTTCGGGACCGGGCAACGTATGGGGATTGCTTAACACCTGCTTCAACTCTTCCGCCTGTCGGCACAGTATTCCAGGATCTTCCGGATCGGTCAACTTATGGGGGGCGCTTACCGATCACTTAACCTCCGCCATGGGACGGCCCGGTATTGCACTAGCTTCGGGAACTGCCCGCGTATGGGGAATATCTAACGCATGCTTCACCGCACGCGCAGGTCGACGATGTTTTGCACAGTCCTCGAGACCGGGTCACGTGTGGGGTGTTCTTAACATTCCTTCAACAATGCCGTGGGTCGGGCCGGTATTGCACAATCTTCGGGATTGGGCTACGTACTGGGGGCGCTTAACGCCCGCACCACCTGCACTTCGGGACGGTACAACATCTTCGGGATCTGCCCGCATATGGGCAGTGCCTAACGCCTGTTTCACCACCCGCGCGGGTCGGCACAGCATTGCACAATATTAGGAAGCGGGCCACGTGTAGGGATTGTTCAACACTTCCTTCAAGTCTTCCGCGGGTCGCGCCATTATTGCACCATCTTCGGGATCGGGCCACGCATGGGGGGGGGGGGGGGCGCTTAACCTCTACTTAACCTCCGCCCTGGGACAGCCGGTTATTTGTCTATCTTCGGGATCTCCCCGAGTGTGGGGAGTGCCTAAGGAATGCTTCACCGCGCGCGTGGGTCTACAAAGAATTCCACAATCTTTGAGACCAGGCCTCGTGTGGGTATAGTTTGACAGTTCCTTCAACTCTTCCGCGAGTCGGGTCGCTGTTGCACAATCTTCGGGATTGCGCCACGTATGGGGGGGGGGCACTTAACGTCTAGCTAACCTCCGCCGCGGGACGGCCGGATATAGCACTATCTTCTGGATCTGCTCGCTTATGGGGAGGGCCTAACGCATGCTTCACCGCCCGCGCGGGTAGAGATGTATTACGCAATCTTTGGGACCGGGCCAATTGTAGGGATTGCTTGACACTTCATTCAACTCTTCCGCGTATCGGGCTGGTATTGCACAAATTTGGGGATGGGGCCACGTATGGGGTGCGCCTAACAGATATTTCACGCTGCAGGACAGCCCGGTATTGCACTATCTTCGGGATCTGCACGAGTATGGGGAGTGTCCAACGCCTGCTTCAGCACCCGCGCGTGTCCGCACAGTATTGCACAATTTTCGAAACCGGGTATTGTGTAGGAATTACTTAAGACTTCCACTAGGTCTTCCGCGAGTCGCGCCTGTATAGCACCATCTTTGGGATCGGGCCAGGTATGGGGGGCGCTTAATGCTTACTTAACTTTCGCTGCGGCAGAGCCCGCTATTGCACTATCTTCGGGATCGGCCGACTTACGCGGAGTGCCTAACACTTGCTTCACGACACATGCAAGTCCGCACGGTGTTTCACTATCCTCGCGCCCAGGCCACTTATGGGGTTTGTTTAACACCTTCTTCAACTCTTGCGTCTGTCGGGACAGTATTTCATTATCTTCCGGATCGGGCCACTTATGGGAGGCGCTTAACGTCTACTTAACTTCCGCCGCGGGAGGCACGTCTGGCACTATCTTCGGGATCTGCGCGCGTATGGGGAGTGCCTAACGCATGATTCACCACCCGTTCGAGACGACAAATTATTGCACAATCTTCGAGACCTGGCCACGTGTAGGGGTTGCTTGACCCTTCCTTCAACTATTCCGCGTGTCGGGCCGGTATTGCGCCGTCTTCGGGATCGGGCCACGTATGGGGGGCGCTTAACACATACTTCACGAGCGCTGCGGGACGGCCCGCTATTGCACTATATTCGCTATGGGCCCGTTTATGGGGAGTGCCAAACGCATGCTTCAGCACGTGGGCGTGTCGACAAAGTATTTCACAGTCTTCGTGACCGGGACACGTGTGGCGATTGCTTGACACTTCCTTCAAGTGTTGCGCGTATCGGGCCGCAGAATCTTCAGGATCGGGCCAGGCACCGGGGCCGCTTAACCTCTACTTCACCTCCGCCGCGGGACCGCCGGGTATTGCACTAGCTTCCGGATCCCCCGCGTATTGGGAGAGTCTAACGCCTGCTTCACGGCCCGCGCGTGTCGGCATAATATTGCACAATTTTCGGAACCAGGCATTGTGTAGGAATTGCTTAACACTTCCTTGAAGTCTTCCACGGGTCATGCCACTATTGCACAATCTTCGGGATCGGGGCTCGTATGGGCGTTGCTTAATGTCTACTTAACGTTCGCTGCGGGAGGGCCCGGTATTGCGCTATCTTCGGGATCGGCCCACTTACGGGAGTGCCTAACACTTGCTTCACCACACATGCAAGTCCGCACGGTATTGCGCTATCCTCGCGTCCTGGAACGTAAGGGGATTGTTTAACACCTGTTTCGACTCTTTCGCCTGTCGGGACAGTATTTCAAAATCTTCGGGATGGGGCCACGTACGGAGAGCGCTAAACGTCTACTTAAATTCTACTGCGGGGAGGCCCGGTATTGCACTATCTTCGGTATCTTCCCGCGTATGGGGAGTGCCTGACGCTTGCTTCACCAAGCGCGCGGGTCGGCACAGTGTTGCACACTTTTCGGAACCGGGCCACGTGTAGGGATAGCTTAACACCCGCTTCAACTCTTCCGCCTGTCGGGACGATATTGCACAATCTTCGGGATTGTTATTCAAAAAAGAGGTAAGGCGCGCATGCAGCACATAAGAGTAGAGATGTGAACAACACGAACGCCGACTATCAACTGAAGGGTGCACTGAGGCGAAAAAATAAAGAAAATACAAAACTCAACTGCGCAAGCTCAGGAATGGTACCACAACGTGTCGGTCGGGTACATTTGCCAGTCTACGTGAGAGATAACTGTTAAGGCACGTAATCTCTTCCTTATGTAAAGTAATCGAAGGCTGACTGAAGCACGCACTTCCACCATTATAGGTATGTCATGTCTCCACCTTAAGACGCGTATCTCATTGGTTGAGTGAGTCAGCCTTTGAGTACTTTACACAAGGAAGAGTTTAGGTGCCTTAACAGTTATCTCTCACGTGGACCGGCACATGTACCCGACTGACACGTGGTGATACCATTCCTGAGCTTACGCAGATGAGTTATCTTTCTTCTTTCTTTTTTCGCCACAGTGCTCCCTTCAGTTGATAGTCCCGTTTGTGCTGTCCACTTCTCTACTGTTGTGTCGTCTGCGCGCCTCACCTGTTTTTTGCATAGCGAATCCTTACCAACTCTCTCAGCTTTCTTTCGTTCTGTATTCGGGATTGGGCCACGTATGGGGGGGGGGGGCGCTTAACACATACTCAACGCTCGCTGTGGGACGGCCCAGTATTTCACTACGTTCGGGATCTGCCCGCGTATGGGGTGCGCCTAAGGCATGCTTCACTGCCCGCGCGGGTCGACAAAGTATTGCATAATCATCGGGATCGAGCCACATGTCGGGATTGCTTGACACTTCCTTCAACTCTTCCGTGTATCGGGCCGGTATTGCACAATTTCGGGCATCGCGCCACGTATGGGCGGCGCGTAACGTCAACTTAACGTTCGCAGCAGCACAGCCCGCTATTGCACTTACTTCGGGTTTGGCCCGCTTAGGGGGAGTGCCTAACACTTGCTTAACCACACTCGAAGATCCGCATGGTCTTGCACTATCTCCGCGACCAGGCGAGATATGGGGATTGCTTAACACCTGCTTCCACTCTTCCGCCTGTCGGGACAGTGTTACACAATCTTCGGTATCAGGCCACTTATGGGGAACGCTTAACGTCTGCTTATCATCCGCCCGGGACAGCCCATTATTGAACAAACTTCGGGTTCTACCCCCGTATCGGGAGTGCCGCACGCTAGCTTCACCGCCCGCACGGGTCCACAAAGTATTGCACAATCATTGGGACCTGGCCACGTGTTGGGATTGCTTGACACTTCCTTCAACTCATCGGTGTGTCTAGCCAGTATTGCACAATCTTCGCGATCGGGCCATGTATGCGGGGCGCTTAACGTCTACTTAACCTCCACCGTCGGACGGCCGGGTATTGCACAAAATTTGGGTTGTGCCCGCGTATGCCGAGCGCCTTACGCATACTTCACCGCCCACGCGAGTCGGCACAGTATCGCACAATCTTCGGGACCGAGCCACGTGTAAGGTATGCTTAGCACTTCCTTCAACACTTCCGCTGATCAGGCCGGTATCGTACAATCTTTGGTATCACGCCACGTGCGGGGGGCGCTTAACGGCCGCTAAACCTTCGCCGTGCATTAACTTCGGCATCTGTCTGCGTATAGGGAGTTCCTAACGCCTGTTTCACCGCCCGCGCGGGTCGGCGTAGTGTTGCACAGCTTTCGGAACCGGGCATCGCGTAGGGAGTGCTTAACTCTTAATGCAAGTCTGCCGCAGGTCGGGCCGGCATCGCACAATCTTCGGCGTCCGGCCACGTATGGGGGGCGCTTAACGCCTACTTAGCGTTCACTGCGGGGCGGCGCGATATTGCACTAACTTCGTGATCGACCCGCTTACGGGGAGTGCCTAACACTGGCTTCAGCACACTCGCAGGACCGCATGGTATTGCACTATCTTCGTGACCGGCCCCGTATGGGGATTGCCTAATACCTGTTTCAACTTTTCCGCCTTTCGGGACAGTGTTGCACAATCTTTGGGATCGGGCCACGTATGGGGGGCGCTTAACGTCAGACTACCATCTGCCCCGGGACAGCCCAGTATTGCACTGACTTCGGGATCTGCCCGCACATGGGGAGTGCCCAACGCCTGCTTGACCGCCCACCCGAGTCGGCATAGTATTGCACAATTCTCGGGACCGGGCCACATGTGGGATTTGCTAAAGACCCCCTTAAACATTTCTGCGAGTCGGCCGGTATTGCACCATCTTCAGGATGGGCCCGTTTATAGGGAATGCCTAACGCATGCCTCACCGCCTGGGCGTGCCGACAAACTATTGTCACGTCGTAGTGACGGTTAACAAGGCAGCAAAACTGATTAATGAAACGAGCGTTTTATTGGGCGAACTTGTGCCCTCAAATACAGGCTACACTCAAAGAATGGCGACAGCGGCGAACACAGTCGGCGATCGTCGAGAATCTGATCAACGGGTCAAGCACGTCGGCTTTTATACATCGATCGTCGAATGTTCCAGACTAATCGCTGGGACCCGCGCGGCTTCCACAAAGTTCTGCATTATTCGTGTCGCGCATACATGCAATCAGGTTACACAAGGTTCGGTCACAGACAGTAGATGGAACCATCGATAACTTTCCAGAAACTTCCCACACATGCAAGCGCGTCCTGCGCTGTCGATAACATTTGTTAGGCGATGAAAGATGTCGCCCGACAAAGACAACCATGTATACATGTGTCAATACCACCCTCTTAAAGAATCATCGACCCGACGCAGCAAACAAACGAAAGTAATAAAGAAAAGCACTCCTAGCAACGAAAACAACGAAATAAGGAAGTTTGTCAGCGTCCGTAACAGGGTTTAAGACGCACCACGTTTTTCAGAACGTGCGCAGCGCCGCTGTGAATGTGAAATGTCGTCTGGAACGACCTCCTAGTCCAGTGCGCCAATACGTCGCATGAGCTTGTAGGGTCCGAAATAGCGTCGCAGTAGTTTCTCACTGAGTGCTCGTCGGAGTATCGGGGTCCATGCCCGAACACGGTCGCCGGGCTGGTACTCTAGGAAGCGTCGTCGGAGATTGTAGTGTCGGCTGTCGGTACGCTGCTGGTTCTTGATCCGTAGGCGGGCCAGTTGTCGGGCTTCTTCGGCGCGCTGGAGATAGCTACCGACGTCAAGATTCTCCTCCTTTTGACCTGTGGCAGCATGGCGTCAAGAGTCGTCGTCGGGTTTCTGCCATAAACAAGCTTGAACTGCGTGAACTGTGTGGTTTCTTGCACCGCCGTGTTGTAAGCGAATGTTACGTACGGCACGACGCCGTCCCAGGTCTTGTGTTCGACGTCGACGTACATTGCTATCATGTCGGTGAGGGTCTTATTCAGACGCTCCGTAAGACCGTTCATCTGTGGGTGGTAGGCCGTTGTCCTCCTGTGCCTTGTCTGGCTGTATTGCAGAATGCCCTGGGTGAGCTCCGCTGTAAAGGCCGTTCCTCTGTCGGTGATGAGGACTTCTGGGGCGCCATGCCGCAGCAGGATGTTTTCAAGCAATAATTTCGCCGCTTCGGCTACGCTACCTTTCGGCAGTGCTTTTGTTTCAGCGAAGCGGGTGAGGTAGTCCGTCGCCACGACGATCCACTTATTTCCGGTTGTCGACGTCGGAAAGGGTCTCCCAACAAGTCCATCCCGATCTGCTGAAATGGTCGACAAGGAGGCTCGTTTGGCTGTAGTAATCCGGTTGGCCTTGTCGGTGGTGCCTTGCGTCGCTTACAGTCTCGGCATGTTCTGAAATAACGGGTGACGCCGGTGGTCAGGAACGGCCAATAATACCTTTCGGGTAACTTCGATAGTGTCCAGGAAAATCCGAGGTGTCCAGCGGTCGGATCGTAATGTAGGGCGTGCAATACTTCTGGACGCAGTCCTGATGGGACAACAAAAATGTAGTTGGCGCGCACTGGTGAGAAGTTCTTCTTTACCAGAAGGATGTTTTGAAGCGAGAACGAAGAAAATCCTCGCCTAAATGCCCTAGGGACAACGTCGGTGCGCCCTTCCAAATACTCGCCGAGGTATTTAAACTCCGGGTCTGCTCGCTCCTGTTCAGCGAAGTTTTCCTCGACTAAAATGCCAAGGAAGGCGTCGTCATCTTCGTCATCTTGTGGCGGCGAATCAATGGGGGCGCGTGATAGGCAATCGGCATCAGAGTGTTTTCGACCGGACTTAAAGGTTACAGTGATATCATATTCTTGCAGTCTTAGGCTCCACCGCGCCAGCCGTCCTCAAGGATCCTTTAAATTCGCTAGCCAACAGAAGGCGTGATGGTCGCTGACGCCTTTCAATGGCCTGCCATATAGGTAAGGCTGAAATTTCGCTGTAGCCCAAACGATGCCGAGGCATTCCTTTTCGGTTGTAGAATGATTGCCTTCCGCTTTTGACAACGACCGGCTAGCGTAAGCTATCGCGTGTTCATGTCCATCTTTTCTCTGCACTAGGACGGCACCGAGCCATAGGCTACTGACATCAGTGTGGATTTCAGTATCGGCTTGCTCGTCGAAGTGCGCAAGTACGGGCGGCGACTGCACGCGTCGTTTGAGTTCTTGAAATTCGTCGGCCTACGGTGTTTCCCACTTGAACTCGACGTCACATTTATTTAGCTGTGTCAGCGGCTCAACGATGCGTGAAAAGCCCTTGACAAATCGCCTTTTGTAGGCACACATGCCAAGAAATCTACGCACTGCCTTGTTGTCGATGGGCTGCGGGAACTTTGCGACGGCAGCTGTCTTCTGCGGGTCGGGGCGGACTCCAGACTTGCTGATGACGTGGCCTAGGAAGAGAAGGTCGTCGTAAGCGAAGCGGCACTTTTCTGGCTTCAGAGTGAGCCCTGATGACTTGATGGCCTCTAGTACTGTCGCAAGCCGCCTAAGAGGATCGTCGAAATTACCGTCGAAGACGACAACGTCATCCAAGTAAACAAGACAGGTCTGCCACTTCAATCCTGCAAACACCGTGTCCATGACGCGCTGGAACCTTCCAGGCGCCGAGCACAGTCCGAATGGCATGACCTTGAACTCGTAGAGGCCCCCTGGCGTGATGAAGGCAGTCTTTTCGCGATCTCTCGCGTCGACTTCTATTTGCCAGTAGCCAGATTTCAGATCCATCGACGAGAAGTATTTTGCCTTGCAGAGCCGATCTAATGCCTCGTCTATCCGTGGTAGGGGGTATACATCCTTCTTTGTGATCTTGTTCAGTCGACGATATCGACGCAGAAACGTAAGGTTCCGTCCTTTTTCTTCACCAGGACCACAGAGAATGCCCACGGGCTTTTCGACGGCTGGATGATGTCGTCGCGCAGCATTTTGTCGACTTGTTCTCTTATAGCTTCGCGTTCTCGCGGCGAAACTCGGTAAGGGCTCTGGCGGAGTGGTCGAGCGCACTCCTCAGTTTTATGCGATGCTTCGCGACTGGTGTTTTTCGAATCCTCGATGACGTCGAAAAGCAGCCTTTGTATCGTCTGAGCAGACTTCTGAGCTGCTGTTGCTTAATCACGGGGAGATTTGGATTAATGTCGTCGTCTGGTTAGGGAACCATGGTCGTCGGGGTAGATGCGGCGGAATCCGAGAGGACAAACGCATTACTGGTTTCCAGAATTTTCTCTATGTACGCGATCGTCGTGCCCTTGATGATGTGCTTGAACTCCTGGCTGAAGTTTGTCAGCAACACTTCAGTTTTCCCTCCATGCAGTCGAGCGATCCCTTTTGCGACGCAAATTTCACGGTCTAGCAGTAGACGTTGGTCACCCTCGATGACGCCTTCTACGTCGGCAGGTGTTTCGGTGCCGACGGAAATAACAATGGTGGAGCGAGGCGGGATGCTGACTTGACTTTTGGGAACGCTTAAGGCATGATGACTACGAGAGCTTTCCGGCGGTATCGCTCGATCTTCCGACAGCATTATCGACTTCGACTTCAGCTCGATGATTGCGCCGTGTTGGTTCACGAAGTCCATGCCGAGAATGACGTCTCATGAACACTGTTGGAGGATAACGAAGGTGGCAAGGTAAGTCCGGTCATGAACGGTTATTCTTGCTGTGCAGATTCCAGTTGGCGCAATGAGGTGTCCTCCAGTGGTCCGAATTTGAGGACCTTCCCATGCAGTTTTAACTTTGTTCAACTGGGCAGCGATGTGCCCACTTATTACAGAGTAATCGGCCCCTGTGTCCACTAAGGCGGTAACTGCGTGGCCGTCGAGAAGCACGTCGAAGTCGGTGGTTCTTTGTCAGGCGTTACAGTTAGGTCTTGGCGTAGGATCACGACTGCGTCGTGTTCAACTGAAGCTGGAACGTCGCGTCGTCAAGTTATCTTTCTTCGGTGTAGTCTTGGCTTCCTGACTTCGTCGGGACGGTGGCGTGTCGTTACCATGTCGTCGAGGTAGTCTGTTTGGCGTCTTCGGCGGCGGCGGAGGATCTTCGTCAGTTCGACGAACAGCAACCGCACCTCCATCAGTTGCTGCTTTTAGTTTTCCCGATATGGGCTCGCAGAGTGGCCCCGGGCTGGGCCAGTGTATGGTCGGCGCTGCGGCGACGGCAAATAGCGGCCTGGTGATGGCGAACGGGACGGTCGTCGAGCGATCCACTGAGTGCTGGCGAGTTAGTCTGTCATATCGCGAGGTCGTTCGCCAAGCTGTGGTCGCGGCGCGTTAATCGCGAACCCTCGCAGTCACATTTCCCGGTATGGGCATCGGCGGTAGACGCGACCCGCTTCTCCGCAGTGGTAGCAGAGTGGGCGGTGGTCAGGAGCGCACCAAATGTGCGTAGCGTCTAGCGTTCCTCGCGCAGCGGCGCTGTGCGACGGACGGGCGTGCTGGCGGCGGCGGACGACGGAATTGTGGCGTTAAAGATACCTGGTGCGGTGGTGCAGGGCGGCCTTGGCGGCGGGCGATGGTGGCGTATGTCATCACTTCCGGCTGGGGCTGCGGCGATTCTGGTTGCACCTCAGGAACTCCAAGCGCTCGCTACGCCTCTTCATTCACGATGTCGGCGATCGAGGCCATTTGGGGCTGCGACGAAGGCAAGAGCTTGCGCAGTTCTTCGCGCACAATGGCCCTGATGGTATCGCGCAGATCGTCCGTGGCCAGCGATTGAATTCTTGCGTAGCTGGTACAGTTCGGACGGCGGTAGAACTGCCAGTTCCGCATTTTCACTGTCTTCTAGAAGCTAGTGGCCTCACGAAGGAACTCTTCTACGGTCTTCGCTGGACTTCGTATCATTGCGCCGAAAAGTTCTTCCGTCGCACCACGCATAAGTAGGCGCACTTTCTTCTCCTTGGGCATATCCGGGTCGGCGTGGCGGAACAGAGTGCTCATTTATTCCGTAAATATGGCAATGTCCTTGTTAGGTAGCTGCACTCGGGCATCCAGCATAGCTTCCGCCCTTTCCATACGCACGACGTTGTTAAAAGGGCGCAGGAAGCCGCTACGGAACAGGTCCCATGTTGTCATGGTCGACTCCCGATTCTCAAACTATATTCTTGCTGCGTTTTCTAAAGCGAAGTATACATGCCACAGCTCGTCGTCGGAGTCCCAGTTGTTGAAAGTCCAGATTCGTTCGTAGGCCTCCAGCCAGGATTCCGGGTCTTCAGTAGCTGCTCCATGGATGGTCGGTGAGTCCCGAGGTTGTTGCAGGATAACGGGGGACGCTGGGGCAGCCATCGGGGTTGTCTTGGCCAGGATCTTCTTTGTCGTCTAAGGTAGAAGTCCGTCCTCTGTGGGCAGTCCTTGCAGTCTGCGGCGAGCACGCTGGTCTTGGGCGATGTTGGTGTTGTCCTCGGGTTTCGGGCTTGGATCGCGGCTTTGCGGGGGCGTTCGGTACATGAACGCACTAGCACCTTCACCAGAGTCACGTGGTAGTGACGGTTAAGAAGGCAGCAAAACTGTGACTGACGAAAGGAGCGTTTTATTGGGCGAACTTGTGCCCTCAAAAACAGGCTACACTCAAAGAATGGCGACAGCGGTAAACACAGTCGGCGATCGTCGAAAATCTTATCAAAGGGACAAACACGTCGGCTTTTATATCACTGGGACCCGCGCGCCTTCCACAAAGTTCTACATTTTTCGCGTCGCGCACACATGCAATCACATTACACAAGGTTCGGTCACAGACAGTGGATGTAACCATCGATAACATTCCAGAAACTTCCCACACATGCAAGCGCGTCCTGCGCAGTGCAATAACATTTGTTAGGCGGTGAAACATGTCGCCCGATAAAGACCAACAAGTACACGTGTAACTATTGTACTATCTTCGGGACGGGACCACGTGTGGGGATTCCTTGGCACTTCTTTCAAGTCTTCCGCGGGTCCGGCCAGTATTGAACAATCTTCGGGATAGGGCCACGTATGGAAGGCGCTTAACGTTTACTTAACTTCCGCCGAAGGACGGTGGGGTATTGCACTAACTTCGGGATCCGCCCGCATATGGGGAATGTCTAACGCATGCTTCGCCACCCGCGTGGGTCGAAAAAGTACTGCACAATCTTCGGGACCTGGCCACGTGTGCGGATTGATTGACACTTCCTTCAAGCCTTCCGCGGGTCGGGCGTGTATTGTTAAAATTTCGGAACCGGGCCACGTTTAGGGATTCCTTGACCCTTCCTTAAACTCTTCCGCGTGTACAACCTTCGGGATCAGGCCGCGTATGGGGAGCGCTTAACGTCTACTTAACCTCCTCCGCGGGACGGCCGGGTATTGCGCTACCTTCGGGATCTAGGCTCTTTTCGGGACTGCCTAACGCATGCTTCACCACGTGTGCCGGTTGACAAAGCATTGCAGAATCATTGGGACCGGGGCACGTGTGGGAATTGCTTGACACTTCCTTCAACTCTTCCGCGTGTTGTGCAGGTATTGCAGAATCCTCGGGATCGGGCTACGCATGTGGGTCGCTTAACGGCTTCTTTACCTCCGGCGTAGGACGGCCTTGTATTGCACCAGCTTTGGGATCTGCCGGCGTATGGCGAGTGCATAATGCATGCTTCCCCGCACACGCGGCTGGGCACAGTATTGCAGAATCTTCGGGAACGCACCACGTGTGTGGATTTCTTTACACTTCCTTAAAGACTTCCGCGTGTCAGGCCGGTATAGCACAATGTGTGGTATGAGGCCACGTATGAGGGTCGCTTAACATCTACCTAACCTCCGGACGTGGGATGGCCGGGTAGTGCACTATCTTCGCGATCTTAACGCGTATGGTGAGTACCAAGTGCATGCTTACCACCCGTGCGGGTCGACAAAGTATTACACAATCATCGGGACCGAGCCACATGTGGGGATTGCTTGACACTTCCTTCAGCTCTTCCATGTATCGCGCCGGTATTGCACAATTTTCGGCATCTACCCACGTATGGGGGGCCCTTAACGTCAACTTAACGTTCGCTGCAGCACGGCCCGGTATTGCACTCACTTCGGGATCGGCCCGCTTAAGGGAAGTGCCTAACACTTGCTTCACCACACACAAAGGTTCGCACGGTCTTTCACTACCCTTGCGACCGGGCAACATATTGACACGTGTGCTTATCTTTATCGGCCGACCACGTTTCGCCGCTTAACTATAATCGCACAGCGAGGGACGCGCCTTCATGTATCCGACGTTTCTGGAAAGTTATCGATGCTTCTACCCCGCTGTCTGTTGTCGCCGAACCTTGTGTTATCTGATTTCATCGCGTGACTCGAATGTTGTAGAACTTTGGGGAAGGCATGCGGGTCCCAACGATTAGTCTGGAACATTCGACGACTGTTGTATAACAGCCGACGCGCTTGACCCGCTGATCAGATTTTCGACGATCGCCGAGCGTGTTCGCCGCTATCGTTGTGCTATAAGTGTAGCCTGTTTTGTGGGCACAGGTTCGCCCAATAAAAGTTTGTTTTGTCGTTCACAGTATTCCTACTGTGTTATTCAACGTCACCACCACGTGACATCTGGTGGAGGTGCTTTTCGTTCATGTACCGGACGCCCCCGACAAGCCATGATCCAAGCCCGGACCGCAAAGAGAACACCAACGTAGTCCGGGAGCATCGAGCAAGCCTCCGTCTTCAAGAGCTGCCCCCGGAGCACGGACTTCTACCTGAGAAGACCAAGAAGATTGTGGACAAGGCAACCCCAATGGCAGCCCCAGCGTCCCCCATCGTGCTGCAGCAGCCCAGGGAACCTCCGACGTTCCGCGGATCAACATTCGAGGACCCGGAAACCTGGCTCGAAACGTATGAGAGGGTCGCTAAGTTTAACAGTTGGGACAGCGACGACAAGCTGCGGCATGTCTATTTCGCATTGGAAGACGCCGCCAGGACGTGGTTCGAGAATAGGGAAGCCACCTTAACGACGTAGGACCTTTTCCGAAGCGGCTTCTTGGACACGTTTACAAGCGTCGTGCGAAAAGAGCGAGCCCAAGCTCTACTAGAAACCAGAATGGAGCTGCCAAACGAGGCGATCGCGATCTTCACAGAGGAGATGGCCCGTCTTTTCCGGCACGCCGACCCGGAAATGTCGGAGGAGAAAAAAGTTCGCTTCCTGATGCGCGGCGTCAAGCAAGACCTTTTCGCCGGACTTATTCGTAACCCACCGAAGACTGTGGCTGAGTTTTCTGCAGAGGCATCGACGATCGTGAAAACCCTAGAGATGCGCACCCGGCAATATAACCGCCAGGGGCACACGCCGCAGTATGCCATCCAAGGACTGGGTTCGGACAACCTTCAAGAGACCATCAGGACCATTGTGCGCGAAGAACTGCGCAAGGTCCTGCCTTCGTCGCAGCCTCAAGTAGCTTCGATCGCTGACATCGTCAAAGATGAGGTTGAGCGGTCGCTTGGGATTCCTGAGGTGCAACCTCACTTACCGCAACCCCAGCCAGAAGCGATGACCTACGCCGCCGTCGCATGCCGTCAAGGTCCTCCTCCGCGACCGCGACAGGGCCCTGTAACGCCGCAATTCCGTCGACCACCCCCGCCGCCAGCACGCCCACCCGTCGCCCAGCGCAGCTACCCGAGGAAGACAGACGTATGGCGCGCTCCTGACCACCGCCCGCTGTGCTACCACTGCGGAGAAGCCGGCCACATCTACCGACGATGCCCATACCGGGAGATGGGGCTGCGAGGTTTCGCCGTCAACGCTCCGCGCCCGCAGCGAGGTGAACGCCCTCGCGATATCGCCGACAACCTCGCCGCTACTCAGTGGAGCTCTCGACGACCGTCGCGTTCGCCATCACCAGGCCGCTACCTGTCGCCGCAGCGCCGACCATACACTGGCCCAGCCCGGGGCCGGTCAGCGAGCCCGTATCCGGAAAACTCAAAGCAGCAACCGATGGAGGTACGGTTGCTGTTCGTCGAACTGACGAAGATCCTCCGCCGCCAACGAAGACGACGAAGAAACCATCTCGACGACCTAATGACGACACGCCGCCGTCCCGACGAAGTCAGGAAGCCAAGACTACACCGACGAAAGACGACTTGACGACGCGACGTTCCAGCTTCAGTTCAACACGACGCAGCCGTGATCCGACGCCGAGACCTAACTGTAACGCACGACAAAGAACCACCGACCTCGACGTGCTTCTCGACGGCCACGCAGTCACCGCCTTAGTAGACACAGGAGCCGATTACTCCGTCATGAGTGGACCCATCGCCGCCCAGTTGAGGAAAGTTAAGACTGCATGGGAAGGCCCTCAAATTCGCACCGCTGGAGGACACCTGATTATGCCGACTGGGATCTGCATGGCAAGAATTACCGTTCATGACCGGACTTACCCTGCCACCTTCGTTGTCCTCCAACAGTGTTCACGAGACGTCATTCTCGGCATGGACTTCCTGAATCAACATGGCGCAGTCATCGACCTGAAGTTGAAATTGATAACGCTGACACAAGATCAAGCGATACCGCCGGAGAGCTGTCGTAGTCACCACGCCTTGAGTGTGCTGGAAGATCAAGTGAGCATCCCGCCGCGCGCCAGCATAATAATTTCCGTCGGCACTGAAACACCCGCAGACGTAGAAGGCGTCATCGAGGGCGACCAACATCTACTGCTCAACCGTGAAATTTGCGTCGCAAGAGGGATCGCTCGACTCCACGGAGGGCAAGTGGAAGTTATGCTAACCAACTTCAGCCAAGAGTTCAAGCACATCAACAAGGGCACGACAATCGCATACATCGAGGAAATTGTGGAAACCAGCAATGCCTTTGTCCTCTCGGATTCAGCCGCATCTACCGCGATGAGCATTGTCCCCGAACCAGACTTCGACGTTAATCCAAGTCTTCCTATGAATAAGCAGCAACAGATCAGAAGACTTCTCCGACGATACAAAGACGGCTTTTCGACGTCATCGAGGATTCGACAAACACCAGTTGCAAAGCATCGCATAATAACCGAAGAGAGCGCTCGACCACTCCGCCAGAGCCCTTACCGAGTTTCGACGCGAGAACGTGAAGCTATTAGGCAACAAGTAGACGAAATGCTGCGCGACGACATCATCCAGCCGTCGAAAAGCCCGTGGGCCTCTCCTGTAGTCCTGGTAAAGAAAAAGGACGGAACCCTACGCTTCTGCGTCGATTATCGTCGACTGAACAAGATCACGAAGAAGGATGTGTACCCCCATCCACGGATAGACGACGCATTGGATCGGCTCTGCAACGCTAAATACTTCTCGTCGATGGACCTCAAGTCTGGCTGCTGCCAAATAGAAGTCGACGAGAGAGATCGCGAAAAGACTGCCTTCATCACGCCAGACGGCCTCTACGAGTTCAAGGTCATGCCATTCGGACTGTGCTCGGCGCCTGCAACGTTTTAGCGCGCGTCATGGACACGGTGATAGCCGGACTGAAGTGGCAGACGTGCCTTGTTTACCTGGATGACGTCGTTGTCTTCGCCGGAAATTTCGACAATCACCTTAGGCAGCTTGCGACAGTGTTAGAAGCCATCAAGTCATCAGGGCTCACTCTGAAGCCGGAAAAGTGCCGCTTCGTTTACGATGAGCTTTTGTTCCTAGGCCACGTGATCAGCAAATGAGGAGTACGCCGCGACCCACAGAAGACAGCTGCCATCGCAAAGTTCCCGCAGCCAACCGACAAGAAGGCAGTGCGCAGATTTCTTGGCATGTGTGCCTACTATCGGCGCTTTGTCAAGGACTTCCCACGCATCGCGGAGCCGCTAACACATCTAACCAAATGTGATGTCGCGTTCAAGTGGGAAACGCCGCACGCCAAGGCATTTCAAGAACTCAAATGACGCATGCAGTCGCCGCCGGTACTTGCACACTTCGACGAGGACGCCGATACCGAAATCCACACTGACGCCAGTAGCCTAGGCCTCGGTGCCGTCCTAGTCCAGAGGAAAGAAGGACTTGATAGGGTGATATCGTATGCTAGCCGGTCGCTGTCAAAAGCGGAAAGCAACTATTCCATGACTGAAAAGGAATGCCTCGCCATCATTTAGGCTATAGCTAAATTCCGCCCTTACCTCTATGGCAGGCCATTCAAAGTCGTCAGTGACCATCATGCATTGTGTTGGCTAGCTAACTTAAAGGACCCTTCAGGACGGCTGGCGCGGTGGAGCCTCAGACTACAAGAATATGACGTCACGGTAATATACAAGTCCGGAAGAAAACACTCCGACGCCGACTGCTTATCGCGCGCCCCCATCGATCCCCCGCCGCAAGACGACGAAGACGACGACGCCTTCCTTGGGATAATAAGCGCGGAAGGCTTCACTAAACAGCAACGAGCAGACCCGGAGCTAAAAGGCCTCGCCGAGTATTTGGAAGGAAACACCGATGTTGTCCCTAGGGCATTTAAGCGCGGGTTGTCGTCGTTCACGCTACAAAACAACCTGCTCGTGAAGAAGAACTTATCACCAGTCCGCGCCAGCTACCTTCTTGTTGTACCGTCAGCGCTGCGTCCAGAAATGCTGCACGCCCTACACGACGATCCAACCGCTGGGCACCTCGGATTCTCCCGGACGCTGACGAGAATACACGAAAGGTATTACTGGCCGCGTCTGACCGTCGACGTCGCCCGTTACGTCAAGACATGCCGAGACTGTCAACGACGCAAGACACCACCGACAAGGCCACCAGGATTATTACAGCCGATCGAACCTCCTCGCCGACCATTCCAGCAGATTGGGATGGATTGGGTGGATCGTCGTGGCGACGGACTATCTCACCCGCTTTGCTGAAACTAAAGCTCTACCAAAAGGCAGCGCAGCCGAAGTGGCGAAATTTTTCGTCGAGAACATCCTGCTGCTACATGGTGCCCCAGAAGTCCTCATCACCGACAGAGGAACGGCTTTTACAGCAGAGCTCACCCAAGCCATTCTGCAGTACAGCCAGACAAGCCACAGGTGGACAACTGCCTACCATCCGCAGACGAATGGTCTCACGGAGCGCCTCAACAAGACCCTCGCCGACATGCTAGCAATGTACGTCGACGTCGAACACAAGACGTGGGATGCGATCCTGCCGTACGTAACCTTTGCGTACAACACGGCGGTGCAAGAAACAACACAGATCACGCCGTTTAAGCTGGTTTACGGCAGGAACCCGACGACGACGGTTGACGCCATGCTGCCGCACGTAACTGACGAAGAGAATGTTGACGTCGCTAGCTATCTCCAGCGCGCCGAAGAAGCCCGACAGCTCGCCCGCCTGTGAATCAAGAGCCAGCAGAGGACCGACAGCCGACACTACAACCTCCGACGACGTTTCGTCGAGTACCAGCCTGGCGACCGTGTTTGGGTCTGGACCCCGATACGCCGACGAGGACTCAGTGAGAAACTATTCCGACGCTATTTCGGACCCTACAAGGTCATCCGACGTATTGGCGCTCTGGACTTTGAGGTCGTGCCAGACGGCATTTCGCATTCACAGCTGCGCCGCGCACGATCTGAAGTGGTCCACGTGGTGCGCCTTAAACCCTTTTACGGACGCTGACGAACTTCGTTATTTTTGTTCTTTTCTTTGCCACGAGTGCTTTTGTTTATTAACTTCGTTTGTTTGCAGCATCGGGTCGATGCTTTTTAAGAGGGGGGTACTGACACATGTGCTTATCTTTATCGGCCGACCACGTTTCGCCGCTTAACTGTAATCGCACAGCGAGGGACGCGCCTGCACGTATCCGACGTTTCTGGAAAGTTATCGCTGCTTCTACCCCGCTGTCTGTTGTCGCCGAACCTTGTGTTATCTGATTTCATCGCGTGACTCGAATTTTGTAGAACTTTGGGGAAGGCATGCGGGTCCCAACGATTACTCTGGAACATTCGACGACTGTTGTATAAAAGCCGACGCGCTTGACCCGCTGATCAGATTTTCGACGATCGCCGAGCGTGTTCGCCGCTATCGTTGTGCTATAAGTGTAGCCTGTTTTGTGGGCACAGGTTCGCCCAATAACAGTTTGTTTTGTCGTTCACAGTATTCCTACTGTGTTATTCAACGTCACCACCACGTGACAATATGGTGATTGCTTAACACCTGCTTCAACTCTTCCGCCTGTCGGGACAGCGTTGCACAATCTTCGGGATCGGGCCACGCATGGGGGGGCGCTTAACGTCTACTTAACATCGGCCCCGCGACAGCCCATTATTCCATAAACTTCGGGATCTGCCCGCGCATTGGTAAGGCCTAACGCCTGCTTCACCGCCCGCACGGGTCGGCATAGTATTGCACAATTTTCGGGACCGGGCCACAAGTGGGGTTTGCTAAACACTCCATTCAACTCTTCCGCTTGTCGGGCTGGCATTGCACTATCTTCGGGATCTGCCCGCGTATGGGGAGTGTCTAACGCATGCTTCACCACCCGCGCGGGTCGAGAATGTATTGCGCAATCATTGGGACCGGGCCGCTTGTGGGGATTGCTTGACATTTCCTTCAAGACTTCCGCGGGTCGGGCCGGTATTGCACAATCTTTGGGATCAGGCCACGTATGGGCGGCGCTTGCCGGCTACTTAATCTCCGTCGCAGCATGGCCGGGTAGTGCACCAGCTTCTGGATCTGCCCGCGTATGACGAGTGCCTAACGCATTCTTCACCGCCCGCGCGGGTAGAAAATGTATTGCACAATCACCGGGACCGGGCCACATGTGGGTAGTGCTTGACACTTCCTTGTATTCTTCCGCGTATCGGGCCTGTACTGCACAATCTTTGGGATAAGGCCACGCATGGGAGCCGCTTACCGTCTACTTAATCTGCGGCGCAGGATGGCCGGGTAATGCACCAGCTTCGGGATCTGCCCGCGTATGGCGTGTGCCTAATGCATTCTTCACCGCACACGCGGGTCGGCACAGTATTGCACAATCTTCGGGACCGCACCACGCGTGGGGATTGCTTGACTGTTCCTTCAAAACTTCCGCGGGTTGTGCCGGTATTGCACAATCTTTTGGATCAGGCCACTTATGGGGGCGGGGGGGGGGCTTACCATCTACTTAACCTCCGGACATGGGATGGCCGGGCACTGCTCTATCTTCGCGATCTTACCGCGTATGGTGAGTGGCTAACGCCTGCTTCACTGCCCGCGCGGGTCGAAAATGTATTGCACACTCATCAGGACCGGGCAACATCTGGGGATTGCTTGACACTTCCTTGAATTCTTCCGCGTATCGGGCCGGTATTGAACAATTTTCGGCATCGGGCCACGTAAGAGGGGCGCTTAACGTCTACTTAACCTCCGCCCCTGGACGGCCCCGTATTGAAGTACTTTCGGGGTCTGCCCGCTTAACACCTAGCTTCACCGCACACATGGATTGGCACAGTATTGCACTATCTTCGGGACCGGGCTACGTGTGGGGATTGCTTGACACTTCCGCCAATGTGCATAACACCTGGCTTCACCGCACACACGGGTCGGCACAGTATTGCACTACCTTCGCGGCCGGGCCACGTGTGGGGATTTCTTGACACTTCATCCAACTCGTCCGAGAGTTGGGCCGGTATTGCACAATCTTCCGGATAGGGCCACGTATGGGGAGCGCTTAACGTCTACTTAACCTCCGCTGCGGGACGCTCCGGAACTGCACTGCCTGCAGGTTCTGCCCGAGCATGGGGAGTGGCTAACGACTGCTTCACCTCCGGCGCGCGTCGGCCCAGAATTGCACCATCTTTCGGACTACGCGACGGGTCGGGATTGCTTAGCACTTTCTTCAACTCTTCGGCGGGTCGGGCCGGTATTGCACAATATTCGGGAAAGGGCCACGTGTGGGGGCGTTTAAAATCTACGTAACCTCCTCCGCGGGACGGCCGGGTATTGCACTAACTTCGTGATCAGCCCCCGTATCGGGAGTGCTTAAGGCAAGCTTCACCGCCCACGCGGATAGACAAAGTATTGCACAATCATTGGGACCGGGTCACGTGTGGGGATTGCATAACACTTCAACTCTTCGGTGGGTCGGGCTGGTATTGAACAATCTTCGGGATCGGGCCACGTATGGTGGTCGCTTAACGTGTACTTAACCTCCACCACGGCACGGCCGGGTATTGCACCAGCTTCGGGATCTGCGCGCGTATGGCGAGTGCCTAACGCATGCTTCACCGCACACAGGAGTCGGCACAGTACTGCACAATCTGCGGGACCGGGCCACTTGTGGGGATTTCTTGACACTTGCTTCAACTCTTCCGCGCGTCCTGCCGGTATTTTACAATCTTCGGGATCGGGCAACCTTTGTGGGGCGCTTACCGTCTACTTAACCTCCGCAGTAGGACAGCCGGGTATTGCACCAGCTTCGGGATCTGCCCGCGTATGGCGAGTGCCTAACTCATGCTTCACCGCACACTGGGGTCGGTACAGTATTGCACAATCTTCGGGACCGCACCACGCGTGGGGATTTATTGACACTTCCTTCAAGACTTCCGCGGGTCGGGCCGGTATTGGACAATCTTTGGGATCAGGCCACGTATAGGGGCCCTTAATGTCTACTAAACCTCCGCCCCGGAAGGCCCGGTATTGAACTTACTTTGCGATCTGCCCGCTTATGGGGAATGCCAACACCTGCTTCAGCGCACACGCGGGCCGGCCCAGAATTGCACCATCTAAGGGACTACGCGACATATGGGGATTGCTTAACACTTCCTTCAACTCATCGTCGGGTCGGGCCAGTTTTGCACAATCTTCGGGATCGGGTCACGTATGGTAGGCGCCTAAAGTCTACTTAACGTCCGCCGTGGGACGGCCTGGTATTAAACTAACTTCGGGATCTGGCCGCGCATGGGGAGTGCCTAACACCTGCTTCACGGGCCGCGCAGGTCGGGTAGGTATTGCACAATCTTCGATATCGTGCCACTTACGGGAGGCACTCAACATCCGCACCGGACAGCCTTGTATTGCACAAACTTCGCGACCTGCCCGCGCATGGGGAGTGCCTAACGGGTGTTTCACCGTCCGCGCGTGTCGGCACAGTATTGCGCAAATTTGGAGGCCGCGCCACGCGTGGGGTTTGCTTGAGACTTCCTTGAACTCTACCGCGGGTCGCACCTGTATTACACAATCTTCGGAATGGGGCCACGTATGGGGGCGCCTAGTGACTACTTAACTTCCGCCGCGGGACGGCCCTGTATTGCACTAACTTGACGATCTGCCCGCGTACGGGGAGTGCCTAACGCATCCTTCACCGCCCGCGCGGGTAGAAAAGTATTGCTCACTTTTGGGGACTAGGCCACGTATAGGGCTTCCTTAACAGTTCTTTCAACATTTCCGCGGGTCAAACCGGTATTGCACAATCTCCGAGATCGGGCCACGTACGTGGGGCACCTAATGCACGGTCAGCATCCACTACGGGTCTGTTTGGTATTGCATTAATTTCGGGATCTTACCGCGTATGGGGTGTGCCTAACGCATGCTTCACCACCCGCGCGAGTCGACAAAGTATTGCAAGAACTTGAAAATGGGCCACGTGTGGGGTTTCATTAACAATTCCTTCCACACTTCCGAGGGTCGGGCCGGTGTTGCAGTCTTCGGGATCGGGTCATGTACGGGGGCGCTTAACCTTGGCCCTGGGACTGCCTGGCCTTGCACTCACTTCGGGATCTGCCCGCGCATGGGGAGGGCCTACCACCTACTTCACCGCCCGCGCGGGTCAGCACAGTATTGCACAAATTTCGGGACCGGGCAACCTGTGGGGTTTGCTTGACACTCTCTTCAACTTTGTCGTGGGTCGGGCCGGTATTGCAGAACCTTCGGGACCGGGCCACGTATGGGAGGCGCTTTACGCCCACTTCAGCTGCACTGCGGGACGGCCCGGTATTGCCCTAACTTCGGGGGGGAAGGAGTATAAGGAGTGCCTAACGCATGCTTCACTGCCCCCGCGGGCGGGTAGACAAAGTATTGCACAATCATCGCGACCAGGCCACTTGTAGGATTGCTTAACACTTGCTTCAAGTCTTCCGTGGGTCGGGCCGGTATTTAACAATCTTCGGGATTGGGCCACGTACGGGGGGCGCTTAACGCGCACTTCACCTCCACTGTGGGATGGCCCAGTTTTGCACTAACTTCGGGATCTGCCGGGTTATGGGGAGGTTCAAACACCTGCTCCGCCGCACACGCGGGTCGGCACAGTATTGAACTCTGTTCGGGAACGGGCCACGTGTGGGGGTTTGTTTAACACTGTTTTCAACACTTCCGCGGGTCATGCCGGTATTGCAAATTCTTCGCGATCAGGCTATGTCCGGGGTGCGCTTAACGCGCGGTTAACCGCCACCGCAGAACGACCCGGTATTGCCTTAACTTCAGGATCGGGACGAGTATAATGGGTGCCTAACGCATGCTTCACTTCCCACGCGGGCTGACAAAGTATTGCACAATCTTCGGGATCGAGGCACGTATTGGGCGAGCTTAACGACTACTTTACAGGCGCCGCGGGTCGCCCTGGCGATGCACTGACTTCGGGATCAGCACATCTATGGCCAGTCGTTGCTCCTGCTTCATTTCCACCGCGGGTTGGCCCGGTATTACCATCTTCGGGACCGGGCCATGTATGGGGAGTGCTTACCGCATGCTTAACCTCCGCCGCCGGTCACCCAGGTATAGCAATATCTTCGGGATCGGAACACGTATTGGGGGAGCTTAACGACTCCTTCAGTGGCGCCGCGGGTCGTCCTGGTATTGCACTTACTTCGGGTTCAGTGAGTGTATTTGTAGTCTTTATCGTCTGCTTCACTTGCACCGCAGGTTGGCCCAGTACTACCATCTTCGGGATCGGGCCGCATATGCCGTGCTTAACACATGCTTCACTTCAGCCGTTGGTCACACAGTATGGCACTATCTTCGGGATCAAGCCTGGTAAGGATGGTGCTTAACGCGTGCTTCACCAGCGCCGCTGTCTTGAGCTGTCTTCGGAATCTGCCCCTTTAAAGGGAGTGCCTAACGCCCGCTTTACCTAACCCGCGCGTAGACCCAGTATTGCAGCATCTTCGGGATCTGCCCACGTATGGGTGGTGCTTAACACCTGCTTTACCTCCTCCGCAGCTAAGCGGGGAATTTCCGAACTTTGGCATCGTCGCACCTATGGGAAGTGCATTTCGCTTGAGTCACCTCCGCCACGGTCGCCCCGGAATTGCACTCTCTTGGGAATCAAGCCACGTAAAGAGAGTGCATAAGGGCTGCTTCATCTCATCCTCGGGTAGGTCCGCTATTGCACTTCTTAGGTATTTGGACACATGTGGGGAGCGCTTAACACATGCGTCACCTCCACTGCTCGTCCCCTTATTCCACTACCGTCGGGATCTGCCCACGTGTGAGGAGTGCCCAACGCCTGCTTCCCCTCTGCCGCTGGTTCGAGCAGTCCTTCACTATCTTTTGGGATTGAGTCACATATGGGGAGTGCATAACCCTGCTTCACCTCCAGCGCGGGTCGCCCCGTTAATTCCCTATCCCTTGGATCTGCCCACGTAAGGGGAGTGCCTGACAGCTGCCTCACCTCCTTCGACGGCCGGCCTAGCATTCCACGGTATTCGGATTAAAGCCTCGCAAGCAGTGTTCTTAACGCCTGCTTCAGCTCCGCCTTGGGTCAGCACGGTATCAGACAATCTTCAGGACCCGGCCACGTGGGGGATGGCTTAATCTCTGCTTCAACTCGTCCGCGGGTCGACCCGGTAATACACTATCAAGCGTATCAAGCCACGTATGGGGAGTGCCTAACGCATGATTCACCTCCGCCGCCGGTCTGCACAGTATTGCACTATCTTTTGGTGCATTACGTATCTTCGGCATCGGGTCACGTACGAGGATTGCATTACGCCTGCTTCAACTCTTCCGCGGTCGGCAAAGTGTTGCACTATCTTCTGTATTAGGCCACGTTGAAGTGGCATAACACTTGTTTAAACTCCGCAGCGGGTCGGGGCGATATTGCACTAACTTCGCGATGTGCGCGCACATGGTGTGTGCCTAACGCCTGCTTCACCACCTCCGCGGGTTGGCGGAGGTGGTGAAGCCCATTGCACTGCCTTGGGATGAAGCCAGAAAAGAAGAGTGCTTAACGCCAGCTTCACCTCGGTGTGGGTCAGGACGGCATTGCACTATTTTCGGCACCGGGCGACGTCTGGGGATTGCTTATAGCCTGCTTCAGCTCTTCCGCGGGTAGGCACGGTATTGCACTACCTTCGGGACCGGGCCACCTGGGGGGATTACCTAATGCCTGCTTGAACACTTCTGGGGTTCCGACCGGTATTGCACCCTCTACAGGATAGAACCACGTGTTAGGAGTAATTAACCCCTGCTTAACCTCCACCACGGGTCGGCCCTGTATTGCGTTAGCTTCGGGATCTGCCCGGGTATGTGGAGAACCTAACACTTTCTTCACCGCCCCCCAAGGGCCGGCTTGGCATCGCTGTCTTCGGGGTAGAGAAACGTAAGGAGAGTCTTAACGCCTGCTTCGCCTCAACCGCGGCTCGGCCCGGTATTGCTCTCTTTTCGGGAGCACGCCACGTGTGCGAATTGCTTAACGCCTGCTTAAAGTCTTCCGCGGGTCGACCCGGTATAGCACTATATCCGGGATGAGGCCATGTTGGGAAGTGCTCAACACCTGCTCAAACTCCGCAGCGGGTCGGCCCGGTATAGCAATTTCTTGGGGATCTGCCTGCGTATGGGGAGTGCAAAACGCCTGCTTGACCTGCCATATGGGTCAGCCTGGCATTGCCTTGTCTTCGGCATAAAGCAACGGAAGGAGGGTGCTTAATGCCAGCTTTGCCTCTGCCGCGGGTCGGTCCGGTATTGCACTATCTTTGGGAACGGGCCACGTTGTGGACGGCTTAACACCTGCTTAAACTCCGTGACGTGTCGGCGCGGTACTGAACTGACTAGGGGATCAAGACAAGTCTGTGGACTGCCTAAAGCCTGTTTCGCCTCCTCCGCTGGTCGGCCCTATATTGCCGCGTTTTCTTGATCGGGCCACGTTTGAGAGGTGCTTAACGTCTGTTTCACCTACGCCGCCGGTCATCCTGGCCGCCTGGAAGCATTGGGATCTACGCAAATATGGGGGGTACTTATCGCCTGCTTTAGCTCACCCGCGGTTCGCCCCGGTATTGCACAATTTTCGGGATCCGGAACGTTGGGGAGTGCTTAATACCTGCTTACACTCCGCAGCAGCTCGGCCCTGTGTTGCATAACTTCGTGATCGGGCCATGTATTGCCAACGCCTAACGCCTGATACACCGCCCACTCCGGTCCACCCAGTATTGGAGTATTTGCGGAATCGGCCGCGTATGGGGTGCGCCCAATGCCTGCTTCATCACCGCCGCACGTCGGCCTGGCATTGCACAGCCTTATGGATCTGCGCACCTATGGGGAGTGCTTACCACCTCCTTCACCTCTACGGCGATTCGCCCCGCTATTGCACTATCAATGGCATCCGGCCACTGGTGCGGAGTACTTACACAAGTTTCACCTCCGGCACGGCTAGGCCCAATGCTGCATTATCTTCGGAATCAGCCCACGTATGGCGAGTGCTTAACGCCTGCTTCACCTCCGCGGCAATTCGGCGCTGTAGTGCACCACCTTCGCGATCGGGCCACGTGTGGGGAGTGATTAATCCCTACTTAGCGTCTGCAGCGGGTCAAACCGGTATTGCCCTATCTCTGTGATCTGCCTGTGTATCATCATCATCATCATCATCATCAGCCTCGTTACGCCCACTGCAGGGCAAAGGCCTCTCCCAGACTTCTCCAACTACCCCGGTCATATACTAATTGTGGCCATGTTGTCCCTGCAAACTTCTTTATCCCATCCGCCCACCTAACTTTCTCCCGCTCCTGCTACGCTTCCCTTCCATTGGAATCCAGTCCGTATCCCTTAATGACCATCGGTTATCTTCCCTCATCATTACATGTACTGCCCATGCCCATTTCGTTTTCTTGATTTCAACTAAGATGTCATTAACTCGCGTTTGTTCCCTCACCCAATCTGCTCTTTTCTTATCCCTTAACGTTACGCCCATCATTCCTCTTCCCATAGCTCGTTGCGTCGTCCTCAATTTAAGTAGACTCCTTTTCGTAAGCCTCCAGGTTTCTGCCACATACGTGAGTACTGGTAAGACACAGCTGTTATACACTTTTCTCTTGAGGTATAATGGCAACCTGCTGCTCATGATCTGAGAATGCCTGCCAAACGCACCCCAGCCAATTCTTATTCTTGTGATAATTTCAGTCTCATGATCCGTATCCGCGGTCACTACCTGCCCTAAGCAGATGTATTGCCTGACCACTTCCAGTGCCTCGCTACCTGTCATAATCTGCTGTTCTCTTCCGAGACTGTTAAACATTACTTTAGTTTTCTGCAGATTATTTTTTGACCCATCCTTCTGCTTTGCCTCTCCAGGTCAGTGAGCATGCATTGCAGTTGGTCCCCTGAGTTACTAGGCAAGGCAATATCTTCAGCGAATCGCATGTTACTAAGGTATTCTCCATTACCTATTATCCCTAATTCTTCCCAATCAAGGTTTCTGAATACCTCCTGTAAACACGCTGTGAGAAGCATTGCAGAGATCGCATCTCCCTTCTTGACACCTTTCTTTATAGGGATTTTGTTGCTTTCTTTATGGAGGACTACGGTAGCTGTGGAGCCGTTATAGATATTGTTGCGTGTGGAAAGACACAGACGAGAGATGCTATTAACACGCTATTTGCACTGGAGCCAGGCAGCCAGGCTGGCCCTCGCTCGTGCGAAGGGCACAGGCCAACTTCTTCGTCGTTCTCGCGGCGGCTCGTCTCTTGAGCATTGCTCGATGATATCGTAATATTACCCCCCCCCCCCCCGGCCCCAAAAGCACCGTCACAGTGCTGTTAAATATCCAAGGCGCGTGGAGAGTTGTAAGGCTTGAGTCGGGCGACGTGGACAATGTCACTGGTTGTCACAGCGCAGGACGTAGCGGGCGTGGCTAGAACGATTTCATAGGTGACATCGGTCACTTTGCGGAGCACGCGATATGGGCCTGTGTAACAAGAGAGGAGTTTTTCACATAGGCCAATTTTACGCGAAGGTGACCAAAGCAACACGAGGCTGCCGGGCACAAAATGGACATCACGGTGACGGAGGTCGTAGCGTTGCTGCTCCTTGTCATGAGACACTTGTAGACGAGCGCGCGCAAGTTGGCGAGCGTGGTCAGCATGGGCGATTGCATCACGGGCGTAATCGCTAGTAGAAGTTTTGCCGGGCGGAAGCACAGTGTCCAGTGGTAGCGTTGGTTCGCGGCCATACAAGAGGTACAATGGGGAAAAGCCAGCAGTTTCGAGACGGGAAGAGTTGTATGCAAAGGTAATGTAAGGTAGAGCCAGGTCCGAGTCACGGTGGTTGCTTGAAACGTATTTGGATAGCATGTCTGTAAGGGTGCGGTTCAAACGCTCAGTGAGGCCGTTCGTTTGGGTTTGGTAGGAGGTGGTAAATTTGTGCTGTATTGAGCAGGCACGCATGATGTCGTCAATGACTTTGGCCAAAAAGGTGCGCCCGCGGTCTGTAAGCAATTGACGCGGATCACCATGCATCAAAACGATATCATGTAGGAGGAACTCCGCAACATCAGTTGCGCAACTGGTCGGAAGAGCACGGGTTACGTCGTAGTGGGTCGCGTAGTCCGCCGCGACTGCAACCCACTTGTTTCCTGATGTGGATTCCGGAAATGGGGCGAGAAGGTCCAAGCCGACACGATGGAAGTGCTCGGCAGGGATGTTGAGCGGCTGCAGGTAACCAGCGGGGACCTGGGAAGGCTTCTTGCGTCGTTGCCAAAGTTCACAAGCGACGTAACGTCGTACGGAACGGGCAAGGCCCGGCCAGAAAAAACGGCGACGTACACGGTCATAGGTTCGAGATACGCCGAGGCGTCCTGCCGTTCGTGCGTCGTGAAGCTCTTCTAGAACAATGGAGCGTAGGTGTCTAGGTATTACAAGCAGGAACTCAGAGCCGTCCGGATGAAGGTTACGACGGTTCAGAGTACCGTCGCGGAGGACGAAGAGGCGTAGAGCAGCATCGGCCGGAGAGTGTTCCAAACAGTCGATGAGTGCACTGATGTAGGCGCCACGGCGTTGCTCGTCGGCGAAATGAAGCAGCTGGGATACAGAGAATACGTAAGAAGCACTGGCTATATTGGAGGAGTCAGAGTCGTCAACAGGGTAACGCGACAAACTGTCAGCGCCTTGGTGCAGGCGGCCAGACTTGTACATCACGGTATATGAAAATTTCTGTAGCCTCAAAGCCCATCGACCAAGCCGGCCTGTAGGATCTTTTAGCGATGACAGCCAGCAGAGAGCATAGTGGCCAGTGACTACGGAAAAAGGGCGACCGTATAGGTAAGGACGGAACTTTTTAACCGCCCAAACAACAGCTAGGCACTCTCGTTCCGTAATGGAATAGTTGCGCTCCGACGGTGCTAGAAGGCGGCTCGCATAAGCAATAACGCGATGCTTGCCACGCTGACGCTGGGCTAAGACGACACCTACGCCATGACCGCTGGCATCTGTACGTCATTCTGTAGGGGCATCTGGGTCGAAGTGGGCGAGAATGGGTGGTGAGGTTAGAAGAGTTTCGAGACGAGAGAAGGCGGCGGCTTCTTCAGTACCCCTTGGGAATTGTACGCCTTTCTTTAAAAGATTAGTTAGGAACCTAGCAATTGTCGCAAAATCTGGAACAAAACGACGAAAGTACGAGCACAGCCCTACAAAACTTCAAACGTCTGCGGCTGTCTTCGGAACCGGAAAGTCTCTGACAGCGCGAGTTTCGTCGGGATCAGGCTGTACACCGGAAGCGTCAACGAGATGGCCCAGAAGAGTACTTTGTCGGTGGCCAAACGACACTTGGACAAGTTGCAGCTTCACCTTTCGAAATATATCAAGTATAGTTGTGAGACGCCCAAGGTGAGTGTCGAACGTTGGCGAGAAGACGATGACGTCGTCGTGGTAGCAGAGGCATGTGGACCATTTGAAACCTTGGAGCAAGGAGTCCATCATACGCTCAAAGGTGGCAGTGGCGTTGCATAATCCAAACGACATAACTTTAAATTGGCATAAACCATCAGGCGTGATGAACGCGGTTTTTTCTCTGTCCATATCGTCAACAGCAACCTGCAAATATCCCGAACGAAGATCAATAGACGAGAAATAGCTGGAACCGTGCAGGCAGTCAAGGGCGCCGTCTATACGTGGGAGCGGGTAGACGTCCTTCTTTGTAATGCTGTTCAGGTGACGGTAGTCCACACATAAGCGCCACATGCCGTCCTTCTTCTTAACCAACATTACAGGTGACGCCCAGGGACTCCATGAAGGCTCAATGATGTTTTTATCGAGCATTTTGTTGACTTCATCTTGAATTACTCGGCGTTCCGACGCAGAAACTTGATACGGTCGTCGGTGAATAGGCGCAGCATCGCCAGTAAGAATCTGACGCTTGACCGCGAGCGTCTGGCATAAAGGGCGATCGTCGAAGTCGAAAATATCGCGGTAGGACGATCATACTTCGCAAAGGTCTTCAGCCTGCGCAGAGGACAGGTCCGTCGCAACCATTTTCTTTATGTTGGGTTCGACGCCTGAGGCTGGCGCGAGGGGCATGCTAAGCTTGCGAGAACCATCAGTCGATAACGCTGCCAAGGATCGGTCGCCGAGACAATCAATGGTGGCAAGGCAAATACCTTGCGGTAGAATTTGCTTAGCCAATCCAAAGTTACAGATAGGCATGCGAGTGTGGTTCGCAGTAACAGTAAGTATACTCTGAGGCACGGTGACGTCATACTTTATTGGGATGTCGGGCAGAGGAGTGACGAGGTACTCGCCATCAGGAACTGGTGGGAAAGACAACAGTTCTATGTAGGCTATGGACTTTGGCGGCAGTCGAAGAATGCCGGTGGAGCGTAAGCGGCAGTGGGGTGCGTCAGAAGGTTCTGCGAGCATTGGCAACACAAGGCGAAGGGTACTGGAAGAGCAGTCAATAAGAGCAGAATGGGCGGACAGAAAATCGAGGCCGAGAATGAGGTTGTGGCGGCAATGAGCAATTACGGTGAAGAGGATAGGAGTGTGGCGGCCGGCGATGCTGACACGTGCCGTACACATACCGATGATAGTACCGCCACAGTCACAGTACCGCCTTCCGCAACGCGCAAGACGCGTGCTGACGCTCGGGTAAGGAGCTTGTTCAATCGTCGTCGGAAGGCAGCACTCATAATAGAAAGATGTGCTCCTGTATCGATGAGCGCCGTGACAGGATAGCCGTCAACGTCAACGTCAAGAAGGTTTCGGTTAGTAGGTAACGTGAGCAGAGGATTTGGGGGCAGGGTCGACAACGCAGCTTCACCTCCAGAAGCTGCAGTGCCTAGTTTTCTGGCTTGGTCCGGGAGGCGATACGCGGCGTAGAGAAGCGGCGGGGTTGTGGCGAACGAGACTGGTGGCGTCGAGGTGAGGGCGAGCGGCTGTAGCGAAGGTTCGGAGCAGGGTAATCAGCGGTAGTGGGTTCATGACGGGTGGCATAGGGTACAGAAGGTACAAAGGTGCGGGGATAAGTGGCGGCGTAAGTCCTAGGAGGTGGTGGCCATTGGTTACGGCAGTGACGGGCGACGTGGCCGATGCGACAGCAGTGGAAGCAGATCGGCCTGTCATCAGAGGTACGCCGTTATGACGGGTTGCGGCCAGATGTGGAAGAAAAGGACTTCCGGGGACGAGGAGGGCCGTTAGATAACTGGGGAACGCTAGGTCGAGACGTGGAACACATGGTGTTCAGCCCCATGTTTTGAAATTCTTCTCGGACGACGGCCTGAATCATCGCAATGGTGGTTGCTGGCGGATCGGGAGGCGTCATAGAAAAGGCTGGCGAACAGACGCCCTCGAATTCGCGGCGAACAGTACGGGTGATGTCATCACAGGTGGTAGTCTCACGCGGTCGATCTTCACATGTCGACGTAGCAGCAGTGTTGGGTAGCCGCCCAACGTTGTGTGAGATACGGCGGCTCTTAGCCTGTTCAAGGCGACGGCATTCTTTTATAATGGCGTCGATAGTCAAGACGTTGCCGAAAACAAGCAAATTGAAAGCGTCGTCGGCGATGCTTTTAGCACATGTGCCACTTTACCTGCTTCGGACATATTGCCGTCAGCTTTACGGCATAGAGCCAAGACGTCGAGGATGTAGGTAACGTATGGCTCTGTAGATGACTGAACACGAGACGCAAGAGCCTTTCTCGCGGCAGCCTTGTGCCCAATGGGGTGGCCGAACAGTTCCCGTAGCTTCTCTTTGAAACTGTCCCAACTGGTTATTTCGTCATCATGCGCTTGGTGCCACACGCGTAGGGCGCCGCCGAGATAAAAGATGACATTGGCGAGCATAATCGTTGGGTCCCACCTGTTATTAGCACTGGCGTGCTCATAGAGCTTGATCCAGTCGTCGACATCCTATCCCTCCAGGCCAGAGAACACACCTGGGTCAGGATGTGGGGCAACCGTGACGATTGGAGGAGTCGGACAAGCCGAAGCCGTTGCAGAGGCGGGCTCGTCACCCGGAGGCATGGTGACAAGCTCGGTGTGCCGGCCACTTCGGAGTTCCGTGGAGAGGACGGGGATCGCTGACCTCCACCAGAAATGTTACGTGTGGAAAGACACAGACGAGAGACGCTATTTACGCGCTATTTACACTGGAGCCGGGCAACCAGGCTGACACTCGCTCGTGCGAAGGGCACAGACCAACTTCTTCGTCGTTCTCGCGGCGGCTCGTCTCTTGAGAATCGCTCGATGATATCGTAATAATATCTTTCAGTATATTTACATACGGCTCGTCTACAACCTGTTTCCGTAATGACTACATGATTGCTGAGGTTACGAATGAATCAAACGTTTTCTCGTATTCAATGAAAACTTCGTATAAGGGTTGTTTATATTCCGCACATTTCTCTATCGCCCTTTGATAGTGTGAATACGGTCTATTGTTGAGTAGCCTTTACGGAATGCTGCCTGGTCTTTTGGTTGACAGAATTCTAAGGTGCTCCTGATTCTATTTGTGATTACCTTACTAATTACTTTGTAGGCAACGGACAGTAAGTTGATTGGCTCGTTTTTGTTCAAATCCTTGGCGTGCCCTTTCCTGTGGATTAAGATTATGTTGGCGTTCTTCCAAGATTCCCGTACGCTCGAGGTCATGAGGCATTGCGTAAACAGGGTAGCCAGTTTTTCTAGAAGAATATGCCCACCAACTTTCAATAAATGTGCTGTTACCTGATCCTCCCCAGCTGGCTTCCCCTTTTACATAGCTCCCAAGAATTTGTTTACTTCTTGCGGCCGTACTTCTGGGATGTCAATTTCCTCTGGACTATTCCCTCTTCCATTAGCTTCGTGGGTGATACTGGTACTGTATAAATCTCTACAGAACTCCTCAGCCACTTGAACTATATTATACATATTAGTAATGACACTGTCGGCTTTGTCTGTTAACGCACACATCTGATTCCTGCCTATTCCTCGTTTCTTCTTCACTGTTTTTAGGTTTCCTCCGTTCGTGAGTGCATGCTCAATTCTATCCATATTATACTTCCTTATCTGAGCTATCTTACGCTTGTGCCAGTTCTATTTTAGCTGTAGGTATAGAGGCTTTCAAACATTGTCGTTTCTTAACCAGATATTGCGCTTCCTGCAATAGCTTACCGCTATCCTTTCTAACGAAGTTACCGCCGACTTCCATTGCACACTCCCTTATGATGCACATAAGATTGTTGTTGATTGCTTCAACACTGACATCATCCTGCTGATTTAAAGCTGAATACCTGTTGTGCTGCTTGATCCGTAATTCCTCTATTTCCTCTATCTCCTGTTAAGAAGGCTAAAAAGGCAGATCGCTTGACAATTCCTTGAGAACAAGCTCCAGCAACAGCAGCAGCAACAAGAACAAGGCCCTTCAAGTTGTTAATGCCAGCTCCCAGATTCTCCCAACACCAGAAGGTTGAAGATCAACGAGAGAAAGCGTGTTAATTGACTCGACACATTTTAGTCAAACAGAGCAGTACAGACAACAGCCACAGAGGCAGTCATAGAAAGGCTTTCGCGTACTGTACTTTAGCTCAGCAAGTGCCTGCACATTTTTGGCAATATCTTCGGGACCAGGCCAATTACGGGGAATGCTTAACGGCTGCTTCACATGCGCCGCGGGTTGGGCCGGTATAACACTATCTTCGGGATAAGTACACGTAAGGAGAGCGGTTAACGCCTGCTTCACCTCCGCCGCAGGTCTCCCCGCCATTGAACTATCTTCGGGATCTGCCAACTTGTGGGGGGCGCTTAACGCCGCTTCATGTCTTTCGCGGGTCGGCCAACGTATCTCACTAACTTCGAGATCTGGCCACATTCAGAAGAGATTAACAACTGCTTCACCTCCACAGTGGGTTGGCCCGCTATTGCACCAAGTTCAGGATCAAGCCACGTATTAGGAGTACTTAACGGCTGCTTCACCTGCAACGTAGGTGGGAACAGTATTGCACTATCTTTGGGATCGAGCCACGTATGGCACGTGCTTAACGCCTGCTTCAATTCTGCCGAGGGTCGGCCTGGCCTTGCACTATCTTCAGCATCAGGCCACGTAAGGGGGGAGCTTAACGCCTGCTACACGGCCACCGCCAGTCCGCCTAGCATTCAACTCCCCATACGTGCAACGATCCCGAAGAGGGCGTAATACTGGTCATACCAGCAGGGGAGCTGGAGCAGGCGTAAAGGAATCCATATACGCGACCAAATCCCGAATATATTGGATTACTGGGCCAAACCGCGGCGTAGGTGAAGCAGGCTTTAAGCAATCAATATACGCGACCCGGTCCCGAATATATTGAATTACTGGGTCAACCCGCGGCGTAGGTAAAGCAGGCGTTAGGTGCTCTCCATTCGTGAACAGATCCCATTAGAAAATGCAATACAAGTCCGACCCGTCGTGGAGGTCATGCAGGCTTTTAGCACTCTCCTAACTTGGTTTGATCCATAATTTAGTGCAATACCTGAGCGAATCACAGCGGAGGTGAAACAGCCAATAAGCACTCCCCATACATACGCGATACCGAAGAGAGTGCAATGCCAAGCCGACCTGCGGCCCCTGGGAACAGTATTGCACTGTGGGCCACCTGTGGGGAGTGCTTAAACCATGCTTCACCTCCGCCGGGACTAGGCCAGGTATTGCACTGTCACTGTCTTCGGGATCGAGCCACGTATGGGGGTGCTTAACGCTTGCATCACTTCCGCCGCGGGTCGGTCTGACATTGCACTATCTTCGGGATCGGCGCACGTAAGGGGAGTGCTTACCGCTTGCTTCACCTCCGCGTCGGGTCGCCCGGTATTGCACTGCCTTTGGGATCGTAAGGAGAGTGCTTAATGCCTGTTTCACCTCCACCGCCGGTCGGCCCGATATTGCGCTATCTGCGGGATCTGCCCACGTATGGGGAGTGGCTAACGCTTGACCTCTGTCGCGGGTCGGCCCGGTATTGCCCTTTCTTCGGGATGGGGCCATGTATGGGGGATGCTTAACGCCTGCTTCATCGCCGCTGCGTGTCGGCCTGACATTGCACTGTCTTCGGAATCTACGCACGTATGGGGAGTGCTTATAGCTTGCTTCAGCTCCGCCATGCGTCGGCCGGTATTGCACAATCTGCGGGAACGGGCAACGTTGGGGGAGTGCTTAACACCTGCTTCAACTCCGCCGCGGGTCGCCCCGGTATTGTACTATCTGTGGTATCGTGCCACGTTTGCGGAGTTCTTTGCACCTGCTTCACCTCCGCCAAGGCTAGACCCGGTATTGCACTATTTTCACGACTTGCCCACGTATGGGGAGTGCTCACCACCTGCTTAACCTCTGCCGCCGGAGGGCCCGGTATTGCACTGTGTCAAAGTCTCATGGTGGTAAACACGATGCAAGGAACTTTTGAGTTAGGAAAAGAGTTTATGCGCCCTGAGTACAATAAATATAGATATATCAAGAAAGCACGCGTTACAAACCCAACAGTAAAAAACCTAACACACCACAAACTATCCACAAAGCCACTTAATTGAGAATGTTGACTAAAGTTCTTATACACGACGCGTTATGAAGTTCAAAATATTTAGATCAAGTCCATCGTAGTTGCCGCGCCGCGTAGTTGTTGCTGCTTCCGACGACGCGTCGTTAGGCGCGCCAATGCATCGTGGACTCGACGTCGCTGCGTCCCTAGTTCGGTCCATGGCTGACAGGTCAGGGAGTCAGGGTAGTGGCCACATAGGTGCCTGCATCACCCGGTCGACTCCTCTTAGCCTGCAGACTATAGCCGCAGATTTTCCCGGAAACGTCTCCGTCAGCCTGTACTTATGCGGTCTCCAGTAGAGCGCCCCGCTGAGCTCCTGAGTCGCGACCGCCGTCTCCGCTCTCCACCCGCGCTGCCCGCCCTCCAGCTCCTTCTGCCTCTCGTTATTCCATAGCGTAGCTGGGCCACTCTCTTCAGCTGCGTGTGTCTTTTCCCGTTGGCCGCGTAGCACCATTTGCACTTGTTGTTCCATGTATTGTATTCTTTTTATTGGGACGCTCTGATTATGATTGTTGTGTTCATATAGGAGGTTGTGGCCAAGTACTGCACCAGGGGGGCCAATCCTGCTCTGGTGAAGCAGTGCGCTACCGGTTGTGGTCACTGGGATCAGGCCACACTCCAGCCCTGTTTATGCAAATTTATCAACACGCGGATTTTTTTCAAATTCAAATTCAAATTCAAATTTATTTGCCACCATGGTACAGATGATGGCGGGGACCCGTAGTAAAAGCTGCCGTTGGACAGCTTGACAAGGCCACGGGCCCCCACTTTGACAGCAATACAGTGGTTGTTTTTCTTTCCCTTTTTTTTTTTCTTTTTTCTTCTTTTTTTTTTTTTTTTTTTTTTTTCACACACACGAAAAAGAAAAGAAAATACAGGAAATACAGATAACAAAGGAAAAAAAAAAATACATATAGCAGAGTTGTTATCCGGTTACAGTAGTCAGCATAAAATCAACAGCATTGTCCTGGCTGGAAAAAAAACTTACAATGATGGTGAAAGAAAGAAGAATTGGGTAGACAAATCACAGAAAAAAAAAAAAAAAAAAAAAAAAAAAGGTTAGGTGTAGTGTAAAAAATACTCGAACAGTTTGTGGCGTGTTGTTTTTTGGAGATCAATATCGTTTTGTGCGAGTTTGTTAAGAAGTCGTGGTAGTTTATTTTCTAATGTTTGATTACCATAGAAAGTTCTGTATGTTTTTACGTTCCATTGTGCTATGTTTCTTGTGCTGTACATTGCATCTCGTTTTTCTAAACCAGCTAATTTTGATAGAAAAGATATGTTCTTCAACACCTCGTTTTTCACACACTTGCTCAGACGATAGTCATAAAGTTTAGTAATTGGTAGTAAGTTATACTTTAAGAAAAGTGCGGCCGTATGGTAGGTATGCGGAACATTTTCAACAATTCTTAGAAATTTTTTCTGTAACAAGTGTAGTTTCTGAAGATTGCCTGCTGTTGTTGCACCCCAGGTTAAATGGCAATAGCTGAAATGCGATTGTATCAATGAATTATATAGCATTAGCATTACATTTCGCGGTAGTATCTCACGGTTCTTGTAAAGAAGACCAATAATACGTGAACATTTATTTGTTACAAAGCTGACATGATCATCCCATGACATTCTTTCATTAAATAATATACCTAATGTTTTAAATGAAGGCACAACTTCTAAGGGTACGGACTGAAGGAATATATTCTTAGTGAGACGGACCTTCTTGTTTCTACCTCTGAAAACAACGACTTTAGTCTTTGCTGTGTTAATCCGCAACGCATTTCTGCTACTCCAGTTTTCTATTTGCCTCAGTGCATTGTTTGCAGTATCTGTGAGTTCGGCTGCATTATCTCCGGCAAGAAAAATACTGGTGTCGTCAGCATAGATGATAAATTTAACGAATGGAGTTGCATGTACAATGTCATTGATGTAAAGATTAAACAGAAATGGACCCAAAATGCTACCTTGTGGAACGCCACAGCCTACAGATTGCATATCTGAGAGGAGACCATTTATTGCTACTGCCTGTTTGCGATCCATGAGGTATGACTGCACAAGCGATAGTGCATGGCCGCGGAAGCCACAACGCTCAAGTTTACGAAGAAGTATTGTATGGTTTAATAAGTCGAATGCCTTCGAAAAATCAAGAAAAATACCAATGACTATCCTATTATGTTCGAGTTCGTTCAATATATATTCTCGTTGATCTAATAGTGCAAGTTCAGTAGAGTGGTGCTTACGGAAGCCATACTGAGCTGCTGTTATAATTTTGTGTTTTTCTTCAAACTGCAAAAAGTTTCTAAGTATTACTTTTTCTAGTAGCTTAGAAAACACGGGTAAGATAGATATTGGCCTGTAATTCCCGAGCTGGTTTTTATCACCCTTTTTAAAGATAACTGTTACACGTGCAATCTGCATTTTACGAGGAAATACAGCGGTACTGACACAAAGGTTTAAGATATGCGTGATGTATGGTAAAATAAGGTCAAAAATATACCGTATAGGCTTTATCTGGAGGCCATCAATATCAATGGATGTGCTATTGTTTAGTTCGTGGAAGGCTGTCATTACATCTGCTTCTTCAACCGGTTTGAGAAATATAGTGTCGCTTATATGAACGACATCACTGAGATTGTTATGTGGGACTTGATTTCTAGAAGCGCAAATAAAGTGCGTATTAAACGTATCTGCTAATTCTTTTCCAGTTATACTTACACCATCGATATTTAGCATATTTAATTCACCTGATTTGCTATTTCTCCCCAAAATTGCGTTTAGCCTCTTCCACATAATGTCGACACGACCACAAGTTGACGTGAATTGATTTGTGTAATAGGCGTTTCTGGCTTTCTTGAGCTCAGTATTCAAGCGGTTTCGATATTTTTTAAACGCTGTCAGATCACATTCAGCTCTCGATTTAATAAACTTATGATATAGGATGTTCTTTGTGTTTATCTTTGCCACCAACTCCGGTGTGACCCATGGTTTGCGACTGTGACGCCTTTGTTTTTTTGTTAATATTGGGAAACAGGCCTCGTAAATCGGCTTCAGAATACCTAAGAATGCCTCGTAAGCATTATTGGCGTCATTTTCTAAAAGGACAGGCCTCCAGTTGTTCTTTTCTACCGAGTTTCTAAATGTCGACAGTGTTTTTTCAGATATAAGTTGGAAAGAATATGTTGAACTACGTTTCTTTTTAGACATGTTTTTAACACACATAAATATTGGCAAGTGATCGCTGATGTCAGAAATTATTACTCCAGATGTGATCATACTAGGGTCATGGTTAGTGATAAACAAATCGATCAGCGATGAAGACGTGATCGTAACACGCGTTGGCATTTTGATTGCATTCAGAAGTCCATATGTTCTAAGCAATAAGTCTAAACTCATTTGGGATGCATCAACCGATAACATATTAATGTTTAGGTCACCACCAAGGACAATGTTTAAATGCTGACTGGTTGCAAATGAAATCAGGCTTTCAAGAAAATTCAAGAATATGGCTACGCAACCCTTTGGTGGACGATAGCACACTGCAAAAATAGTGTTGTTCAAACACATTGTTAAGATTTCATATTCTTTCACAGAAACTGTGAATCGCTCTAATATTTCAGGCCGCCACTTCTTCTTAAATGATATGGATACGCCACCACCAATACCAGCGTAACGATTCAGAAAAAATGTCTCATAACCAGGAATTCGAAAGACATCACAATCACTTGTAGACCAGGTTTCGCTGATCATGATAGCGTCAATGGGAACATTTAGTTGTTGAAAGAAAGTGTCGAAATATGCTTCTTTACGTCTGACAGATCGAGCATTGATATGAAGACATTTGAATGACGTCTGGAAAACCGGGCCAAGGTAATCTTTGAAGTTCTCTGGGAGTAGATAATTCTTTTCTGTTACAGTCTGCATTTTTGGCAGGAAACAAAAATAAAAAATCAATTTTCCCTTCTTATTGCAGCTTGCCAAGGTCGCAAGAGTGCTGCACTAGCATTGCTGACGCGCCATCAGTCTTTCTTATCAGAATCTTGCCGTTGCTGTGCCAGACATACTTGTATTGATTTGTTTTTGCCCATTCTTTCACTTCCCTCAGCAGTTCTCGATTTCGCCTGGTCAGGTTTTCCAACATGTGAACATTGGCATCCGCAGTGGTCAACTCCCGCCTGCTAGCCCACCATTTGTCCCTCATGCTCTGTCTCGCGAAACGGCAGATGATGCCAGGCACTTTGTCACGCTTTGCCGGCAATCGATGAATTGCCGTGATGTCGTGTTCTGATAGCTGGGGCAATCCACTTTCACCATTGTTAAGATTTCATATTCAATGAAATCTACACGATCTTAAGATCGTGTATATATTATTTATATTTCTTAATCCGGTGGAAGATTGCGCGGCACCGGGATTCGAACCACGGACCTCTTGCACGCGAGGCGGGTGTTCTACCTCTATGCCACCGCTGCACTGTAAGTTATCTTTTTTTTTCTACCGACTCCTTATGCTTTCTTGTTTTTGTGTTCTGCTCTTTCTGCCTTTTTTTCTTCATTGGCTCATCACATATGCCAAACTTGAAGAGTCTCTTCTTCTGAAAAACTGATTCTTTTTCCTTGTATTCAATTTTTCGCTCTCTTTATATGTCGGTCCAACATTAACACTTGATGTCGTCCACCATTTTCGTCATTTGCACTATTGGGTACCTTGGCCACACCTCACTTCACTTATTCACTGTACACATAATCGAGTACACTATTGCGCAAACAAGACATTATCGAGCGCTGTTATACCACAACACTTCTAGAATGATCTGGTGTAAAACTTATCACGCCATGTACTGTATCAGGTAGATGAGCCGAAGTGATACGTGCCTGCGTGTGGCATCTTCGGCGCATGCTCTTCACTTGTGGGCCCTTTCCTGCACTGGGTACAAAACTAAACACTGGGGTGTCTTGGTTTGCTGAGAACTGGTCCATGCTGTTACTCTATCAACACTACTAACGATACGTGGTCTAAGAAGTCAGGACTATAATGCTCGAACATGGTAAAGAAGCATGGAGCTTGTGAAGCCACCGGAGCCGCTACGCTTTACCGGCGAAATCAGTAAGCAATGAAAGCTTTTCAAATAAAAGTTTGAACTTTTCTTGGTTGCCTCTGAGCCCGGCAAGAAGCCTCGACCGGATGCCTCAAAGATCGCCTTACTGTTAACTGTGGCAGGCTACGATGCACTGGACATTTACAGCAACTTCACCTTCGGGGACGATGAGAGCCGGGAATGTTACGCAACTGTCATTGCCACGTTCGACACCTACTGCGCAGAACAGCTGAATGAAGTGCACGAGCGCTACCTGTTTAGGCAACGCGTCGAAGCTCAAGTTGAGCCGGTCGAACAGTTTGTTAGAGAGCCCAGGAAGCTGTCTGGTTCCTGCAACTTTGGCACCATGGCAGAGTCGTTCATATGTGACCAAATAGTATTTGGTACAAATTATGCCAAACTAAGGCAAAAGCTACTGCAGGATAAGAAGTTGACCTTGGCTAAAGCGGAAGAAGTCTGCAAGGCTGCGGAAATGACTGCCACGCACAACGAAATCTGGTCTCGAGAACAGAGACAGGTTCGCGCTGTCAAACTACGAGAACATACGAAGTAGCAGTGCGATGAACAGCCTGCAATGTTCATGTGCCGCAGGTGTTGACGTACGCACGCTCTGCGAAGCTGTACTGCGTTTGGCAAAGTGTGCAGAAAATGCCAAGGGCAGAATCATTTTCTTGTCCGTCGCAAGGTGAATAGACAAGTTCGGGAAGTGACGAGCACCGCAGATAGCGAAGAGGAATTGACGTCCTTGGTGCATCTTGTCAACAGCGTTGGAAGATCGTGTAACCGTGGCTGGGTGGTAAGAGCGCCAGTTGCGGACACGACGCTATACTCTAAACCTGACGCATGATCGCAAGCCAACCTCGCGCCATTCTCTGCCTACAAAAAGCTGCAGCCGAGGGTACCCTTGGCTAGACGCAACTGTATCCTGCGATCTTACAACGGAGGACTCATCAAGCATCTCCGCGTCATGACTACCACGGTGGCCGTCGGAAGCATAACAGCAAAGATTAATTTCTTCGTCGTGAAGAAGAATCGACATTCCGTACTTAAGCTGCGAGTCACCGAACTGCTTGGACTGTTCTCGCACACCGTAAGCGCCGGAATAAGCAGTAGCGAAGCAGTTGTGCAACAGCTTCAACGACTTTTTTCTGGGACTGGATGTATCAAGCGACCATACCGCATGATTCTTCGAGAAGATGCGGTGCCCGCCGTCTAGACAGCCCGCCGTGTTCCCGTTTCCTTGAAGGAGCCTCTGCGCGAAGAACTTGCCCGCATGGTCAAAGCCGGCATTATAGCCAAGCAAAGCCAGCCGAAGGACTGGGTGAGCCCTCTAGTTATTGTCAGAAAAAAGGACCGAAAACTACGGTTATGCATGGACCCGACGAAAATGACAGCCTCAAGCGCGAGCACTACCAGACGCCGAGTCGACAAGATATTGAACGGCACTAGCTGGGGCACGTTTCTTACGCGCCTTGACGCCAACTCGGGGTTTCACCAGATACCACTGCATGACGAAACGTCAACAATTTGTACCTTCGTGACCCACTTCAGCCATTGCCGCTTTTTGAGACTACCTTTCGGTGTAGCCTCCGCGCCAGGAGTGTTTCAAAAGGCTCTTGGCGAAATATTCGAGGCACTGCCAGGAGTGCGAGTGTACGTTGATGACATGATCGTGTGGGGTGCCACAAGAGCATGAGGAGAGGTTCCGAGCGCTACTAGAAGCAGCACAGAAAGCTGGCCTCACGTGCAGTGCAGCATAAGCATGTGCAAGACTGTTTTCTTGGCGACGTTATTGAAACAGACAGCGTGCGCCCAAATCCTACCCTGGTCAGCTCTCTGCTAAGTACGCCACCGCCGACTGACAAGCAAGCAGTTCAGTGCGTGCTCAGTGTAAACTATTTGTCGAAGTTCCTGCCATCAGTTACAGACCGAACGAAAACGCTTCGCGACTTGATAAGGAAAGGCCGTAGCTTTTAGTAGGCGGAAAACCACGCTAAAGTATGGAAAATAATTTGTGACAATCTGAGCAAAGATCCTGCGCTGGCCATTTTCGATCCTAAATGGATTACGAAGGCAGCATCTAATGCTTCACAAAATGGAATAGGCTCGACTCTCTGGCAGCTTTATGAGGGTTTCTGGAAGCCCATCGCTTATACCTCACTCGTCTTAGCCGAAGCGCAACGTAGATATTCCCAGATACAAAAAGAAGCTATGGCTGTTGTCTTCGGGTGCGAAAAGTATCACCATTTTGTGTACGGACGTACCGTTGTCCTCGAGACAGACCATCGGCCCTTAATTGCACTCTCGGAGAAGCCGATTGGAGAAATGCCGCCTAGACTGCAGCGAATTCTTTCTTCGTTTGCTTAGATAATACCGCGAACTCCAACTTGTTCCAGGAAAACGCTTGGCGATCACTGACATGCTGTCTCGAGCGTCCATCGAAAACCCAGAAGAAAACATCGACGATGACGGGGAAGTTCACGCGGTGTTTTGTCATCACTTGTCAGCGAGGAAAATTTGGAGCGGTTGGCAGAAGAAACTAGCAAGGACGACTACCCGAGTCAAGTCGTTCATTGCTTGGAACGCAATCGTCCAGTCCTTGGGACACTAAAATTCTACAAAGCTAATTGGTTGTCCTGAGTGTTGTGTGGCTCAAGGGATGCAAGGTGGTGATACCCTCAAGCGTGCGCCCTGACCTACTTCGAAGGATTCTCGAAGGTCACTTGGAAATAAATAAATGCAATCTCGAGTGCGTAAGTTGCTGTTTTGGTCTGGTCTTAATGCTGACATTGAAGCACACATCAAGAGGTGCGCAGTCTCTCAAAAGTATGCATACCGGCAGCAAAGTGAACCGCTCATAGACCGCCCAGTGTCTTAACATGCATGGTACAAAGTAGGTGTCTATATTTTTTCAGTGCGCTGGAAAATCGTACCTGTGTGTTTTTGACGCGTTATCCAACTTTTCGGACGTGGAAATTCTAATTGACACAGCGACGGCGACAGTTGTGAGAAAGCTTAGCGCAGTGTTTGCACGGTGTGCAATGCCTATTGAAGTGTGCACAGAGGATGGTCCGCAGTTTGCTAGTCACGAGATTAAACTGTTCGCCAAGAAGTACGATTTTAAACACATTACGTCCAGCCCGCGGTTTCCTCGTTCGAATGGCCTTGCAGAAAAATGTGTTCAAACAGTAAAGCGCATTTTAAAGACGTCGGAGATGAATGACGACTTGTGGCTTGGATTGCACGCTTACAGGAGCAGTCCGCTAGAAGACGGTCAGTTGCCTGGAGAGTTATTTCAGGGCCGACGACTTCGGACAACTCTCCCAGACTTCCACGAAGCTCACAGACAGTCGGTAAAGAAGCATGAACAGCGCCGAACCTCAAGACGCAGTCTTGCACCGCTACAAAAGGCCAGGTTGTCAGAATACGAGGAGACTTGTGGTCCCCGAAAGCAAAGATTGTTAATAACACCGCGTTGGTAACAGATTGTTGGTAACACCGCGTTAAAACCAAATTCGCACTTCTTTGGCTTGATGGTGAGTTTGGCTTCCTCTGACTTATAAAATAATTTTTTTAATGCTTCTAGATTGTCCTCCCAAGTGTCTGTCGCCAGCAAAATATCGTCAATTTAGTGTTCCACATTTCCCAGATAATGAAGTACTCTTCTCATGAGTTTTGTAAATACTTCAGTGGCTGTCTTTAGTCCAAATTACATGCACTTGATTTGAAATGGCCAATTGGTACTTCAAAATGCCGCCTTTCTTTGGATGTCTCCTCTATGGCTATTTGCCAGTACCCTTCCCTAAGTCAAGCTTCGACAATAATTTTTTTCTTCACTCCTTTCCAAAGACAACGTCCACTCTCGCTATTGGCTTAGAATCAGACACTAATACGCTGTTTAAACTCCTAAAATCGATACAAAACATATTACAGCCATCTGGTTCTTTTACAACGACCAGAGGTGTGTTGTAAGCTGATGTAGACCTCTAAATAATGCCTTGACATAACATCTCGTCAACTTCCTTCGCAGTGGACTCTTGAACTGCGAGTGGCAATGGGCATTGTTTGGCGTACACTGGTGCATTCTTGGTGTATTCTAACTTAGACTCAATAACATTTGTTCTATTGGTAGGTCGGAGAATAATTCGTCATAATTTTATAATAATGCTTTAACTGTGCTGCCTTTTCTCCATCCATACATTGATTAATTGCTTTTTCTAGCCCCATGGGTTTCTTGTATTTTCTTGTAGTTCTAGGTGCGTACTTCCAAGTCGTTTTTTTCTTCTGCGACTACTATGCTGACAACTTCCGAATTTTGCAAATTATGTCTCCCTTCAGGTTTCTTTAACATGTTGATGTGAAACACTTTTTTTACAATCCTTCGCCAGGAGATCGTAATCCATCTCGTTACTTCTCTGGGTTACACAGATGGCCCCTTCCACTGCATCAACAGTTTGTTTCCATCACTGGGTAGAAGGATAAGTGCTTTGTCTCCTGAATTCAGGCGTCGTGTCACTGCCTTGTTTTAATAGGTTTTCTAGCGTTTGTTCGCTTTTTTCCAAACTCCGATGGGCTAACTTCAATATTACTTCCAGCTTCTCTCGAAGTTCCAACACGTTAGTTTTAGTGACGAATTCTTCATTTGCTCATACCTCTTTGAGTGTATTTAACGGCCCCTAACCATGCGTCCATTCAGCATCTCGGGTGGTGAGAAATTCAGGCTTGCTTGTGGCACTTCTCTGTATGCAAACGATAATGTTGGTAGGTAACAGTTCAAATCGCGTCGGTCTTTCTTGCCACATGTTCTTTATCATGTTCTTTAATGAGCCATTAAATCATTCCACAATGCCGTTCGCCATATGATGATATGGCGTTGTGAGCAACTGTTTCATCGAGAGGAACCTGTTCATGTACCTCATCAGGTCAGACGTGAAGTTGTGTCCCCGGTCACTAAGAATGTTTCGTAGAAGACCATACCGAGAGCACATCTTCATTAGTGCCTCGGGAACCTGAATCGAGTGTGCCTTTTAAGGCACTGGCTTTTGGATATCCTGTCGCCATATCGACTATCGGGAGAACATAGCGCTTTCCTTTTGCTGGTATCGGCTTTATACGTCCTACAATGTATATTGCTACTCTCTGAAATGGCATATCAGTGGCTGGCATATTTCCCAGTGGAAGTCGATTCACTCGCCCTTTGGTATCGTCCGCTGACAAATGTCACATGATTTCACATATCTCTTTATTCGCTTTGTAGTCCTGGCCAGAAAATTTTTTCTGTGATCCTAGCCACCATTCTTTTTGAGCCTTGGTGTCCTCTCACGATGCTGTATCCCATTATTGCACTATCTAAAGGATTGGGCCCAGTATGGGAGATGCGCAACGCTTCTGTCACCTCCACTGTGGCTCGGCCTGGCCTTTCACTATCTTCAGAATCGGCACCCGTATGGGGAGTGCTTATCCCATGGTTCACATGCCCCGCGGGTCGCACCGGTATTGGCACTATCTAGGGTATCTTGTCACGTGTAGGCAGTGCTCAACACCAGCTTCACCTCCGCCACGGCTAACCCCGTTATTGCACTATCTTCGTGATCTGCGCACGTATGGGAAGTTCCTAATTCCTGCATCACATCCGTCGCGGGTCGCCAGAATATTGCACTATCTTCGGGATCGGGTCACTTAAGTATTTAACACCTTCTTCATCTCCGCCACGGCTAGGCCCGGTATTGCTCTGTCTTGTGGAGTGGGCCACGAGTGGGGAGTACTCAACCCATGCTTCACCTCCGCTGCGCGTCGCCCCGGAATTGGACTATTTTCGGGGTGTCCCGACGTATGGGGAGTGCATAACGCCTGCTTCACCTCCGCCGCTTGTAGTCCCAATACTGCATGATCTTCGAGATGTAGGGCGTATGCAGGGCGCAACGCCGGCTTCGCCTCCGCCGCGGGTCGGCCTCGTATTGCATTATCTTCGGGATTGGCGCACGTACGGGGAGTTCTTATAACCTGCTTCAATTCAGCAGCGGTTCGCCCCGGTATTGCACTATCTTCGGGATCGAGCCACGTAAGGAGAGTGCTTAACGCCTGCTTCACCTCCACCGCGGTATAGGCCGGTTTTGCACTATCTTCGGGGTCTGCACACGTATTGGGAGTCTGCATCACCTCCGTCGCGGGTCGGCCCGCCATTGGACTATCTTCGGTATCAGGCCACGAGTGGGGATTGGTTATTACCTGCTCCACCTCAGTCGCGGGTATGTCCGTAATTGCACTATCTTCGGGACCTGTCCACGTACGGAGACTTCCTAACACCTGCCTCACATGCGTCGTGGCTCGGCCCAATATTACGCTATCTTCAGGATCGGGTCAATTAAGTGGGGTGATTAACGTCAGTTGCACCTCCGCCACGCGTCGGCCTGGTATTGCACTATTTTATGGATCGGCGCAGGTATGAGGAGTGCCTTTTGCCGGTTTCACCTCACCCGAGTGTTCCCCCGGTATTGCATAATCTTCGTAAGCGGGCCACGTGTGGGGAGTACTTAACACGTGCTTAACCTCATCTGCGGGTCGCTTCGGTATTGGACTACCTTCGGGACCTGCCCCCGCCGGAAAACAAACTATGCAGTCACAGCCTTCGATATCAAGGCTTGCCGTCATTCCTTACATACGCCGTGTTTTCCATAACATTAGGAAAATTGCTGCTAAGGCAGGAGAGAGATTTGTGTGCAATGCGCCGAATTAACTGAGCAGGTTGTGCAAAATAGTCGACATGGTGGATACGCTCACGTGTAAAAGTTGCTATAAGAATCATGTTCGCGGTTTTATTGACTGTACAGCGCAAGTCACCTAGAAAATCATGCTCGATTGTAGATGTTGCTAAACCGGGCTACCGTGGAGGTGCATTAAAGATTGCCTACGTGAGCATGCCGCTTCACTAAAAGGAAACCCGTACAGTCATCTGCCGGCCCACTGAAACACGTGTGCCTGTTATCCGATTTCTCAGAAGTGCGAAACAGTTGGAAGATACGGTGAAAAGCGCACGCGGGAAATGTTTGAGGCAACTGGCGACGTATGCGCCAGTTCTGTGTCCCTCGTTCTATCAGCAAAAGAACTGGATTATCTCTGTGGCTAACTCTTATCCTTCTTTTTCTATTTTTATGTCGCCTTCAATGATGTCTTTATCTGCTTCTTCTGCCAATAAAGCATTCGGTTGCTAGTCAGCGCTCTGTCCTGTGCACTTTACTCGCTTGTCCTGTGTCGCGCTTTCCTGTTTTTTATTCTAATGGTAGCTGCGTGCTTCGGCTTTTTTCTAGGGGTTTACACCAAAGAAAAATATTCTCGAGTCTGATTTCTGAGAAACACACGTCACCATCATCTTACATTTCTTATTACGTGTTGTGCCGTTCCGAACTGTATGTCTGCTCAACTAAGCAGCTTCTGTATTATAAGCAGCTGCTTTCAGTTATCCGGTGCACTATCATTAGGGCAGTAATGAAGCGATTGAAGGAACGAAGTGCATCAGATACACGTACAAGTATTTGTAGACCTGCTGCGTTCGTCGAAGAAGATAAGTGTGGTATCACTTTGGGTACCCAGTTAAAACGGGTTGCAGACATGGTGAGGCTGTACAAAACAATGTTTTCCTTGCCTGAATCAAGTTAGCAGATTTACAGCCTGCCCTAAAAGAGGGAGTTTCTTCTGAATGTCAGCTAGGAACTTGTTCAACAGAACCAATTAGCACGTACTCATGCGTTAATTTTCTCAAGAACGGGTACGTCTCTGCGCAACTGCCACGACTCTCCAGCAGCACAATAATGCGGAATAAGAGTGCTAACTTGCATTAGCCCCTCACCTTCCAGACATAAGAGCTGTTGTGATTCATTACATCTGAACGGAAATGGCTCTTCACTATTTAATAGTGAATCCTGCAGTCGAATTTGATCTTAAAAGCAAATACTATTCGAATAGGCTTTATGCTTCTAGTTCCTTTTGCCTGCTGGCACGTTGAAGGACATCGCCAGGGAAGCCACGGAAATTACATTCATAACGACTTCCCGCTCTCCCAATCATGTCTTGATAATTTTTCTCTTACATATATGTCGTGGGAATATTTGTCTACGCAACGGTATAATTACCTAGGAGTGCAGTGGTCGTCAGCCTGTCGCAGCGCCACGCTGTTAATGCACTTCGTTTGTGTCAATGTAATATTTCTTTCTTTGATGATTGTCCCTGATCAATAATCCACCAATGAGAAGTGCGCCTAAAATGACATGATACCAAGGAAAGAGCTTGATGTTGCAGATAGGCGGCTTCTGTGGCAAAAATTACGCGTTACTGTTAGAAAACAATGGTAAATATAGTAGTTCACGTAGCTAAAACTACAATTGGTACCAGCCGACAACAGTTGCGTCCGCACCAAAGCAAGTACAACCATAAAAAAGTTTACTGTGCAGACTTTCTGAACGAAAAAATGGTCGTCGGCCAGCGTCCGCGTAACGAACGCACGCTCGCTGGCAGACGACACACTGGCCAATGACAGCAACATTGACGACGTCAGGTTGGATAACCCGTGCCTCAAATAAATAAATAAATATATATATATATATATATATATATATATATATATATATATATATATATATATATATATACACGTCACAAAACGATGGTAACGTAAATTTGCAGCTAAAGTATATCGATAGTATGAGAGCTTACGCGCGCATTTGGTCTCAGCGCCTGCCGCGAATTATGGTAAATCTACTGCGATGCGCGTACCCGGCCCAGTCCAGTTCGCTCGCAGCGCCCTCGCACAATTTTTCCAATGCAGTGCCTCAGCGGGAGAGCACCGTTCGGTCAGCGCGATCATTGCCTAGTAAACTCTAATCTGCTGCTACGCTCTGGGGCCGCCCAATCTCCCACCTTCCCTTCTAGGCACTACAGCCCGTAAGGTTTAGCTTTTCTGTTGCTTTACATCATCCTGAACCGTGCGAAATAAAGAGGCGACTCACCCAAGCCGTCGTCATAAAGACGGCCAATGTAGTCAATGACCCTGCCTTCATAACTGCGGACCATGCAATAGACAGAGGCCACGGGGCATAGCGGCTCTGAGCCGTTTTGCAAAGGTGCAAATACGTAAGCCCTAATTAACAAGTCCTCATAAGTTCTGACGATTTGAGCGATATCTAATGATGCATAGCCTGCACCCTTGCAAATCAAGGCAGGGCCGCTCAACATGATGGCGTATGCTGCTCCGTGTGGCATGATTGAAGTCGAGCTGGAGGGAGCGACGGACCCACGCTCATCTGCAGACGAATGAATTACGGTTGATATCCATCCCTGCAGAAAAGAATTCAAGGTAATTATTCCTCTTTCACTGTGTAAAACTAGGTAGCAAAAAAATACCCGCAGAGAGCATGACGTCAGGCCGCTAGTCACAGCAAAACAGCCTTCTCTGACGCCACCCATCCATATCTTGTACCCCTCTGTGCGTTTACTCTTGACAAGCAAGCCCAGTATGGATGGCGTATTTTTTATGGCATTGTAATGTTCGTGGTAGCTTTCAGTTTGACATTCGTCGCATATCAGCTCTCGCCACCGAATTCAAACTTTTCTTTCACATAATTTGCAAGAACTAGCTGTCATCAAATTAGCGCTTTCCTAGATTGCAGAGAGGACTTATTTTGCCCATCCGTTCACTTTACATTTTTCTGAGTACGTGTCAAAAAGGGACTCATGAGACGCTACTTACTAACACTTCTTTTTCTTCCTCAACATAAACACGCCTGACTAAAAGCTATTTATTGCATGGTGTTTCCCACAAGAATTACGACAATGAACTCTGGTGATAGGACCTTTCAGTTATCATGGGAATGATGGGTATTTCATGGATGTGTGAAATCTTCGTGCCTGTGGCTTCAGAAATACTTTTGGGGTGATATACTACGTTTCGTTTTTCCAATCTTCTAAGTTATCGGATAGCTTACAAAACAGAGTAAGCTAATGTTTCTCTGGACAAGCATCACTATTCGCAATCGTTTCCTTCATAGCGCAATATTTTACTGTAAATGATTGTAAACGCTGAGAAAAGACGAGGCTTTGGCATATTGGTGTTTTCTGCTAAATATCATTGTCTGCTATGCCTGCAACTTCCGTAAACTGCGTAGAGCTATAGTTCTGTAGAAATATTTTATAGAAAACTCGAAGCTGGTCACACTCCACCAAGTGGAGTTTAATGCCGCCCCTAGGCCGAACAATAAACTATGTTCGAACAGCGATTCCTAGTTAGCCCTACAGCAAGAACCTTCAATACCTTACTGTACGCCGCCACGCTACAATATCCTCGTCCAAAGAACACTGTCTAGTGTGATCTTTGTACATGGAATACTTCTGCAGAAGGGAGTAGCTACGTGCCCTTATTATAGAAGCCAGTTAAAACAATGCCGAACAGCAAAAAAATGAAATCCTAAAGGTAAATTTTTATGGTCTTTCACGCAGTAGTGCCTTATCTTTCGAAGCCAGATAAGGGTGTCCCAGAAGGCAGAGTTATATGCGAAAATGCTCACATGCACAAGACTTGAAAAAAGCACGTACAAGCATTGCGCAAGTCTGTGATCATCTGTGATCATCTAATGATAGATGTGGAAGCAATACTTGAGTGAAACGTTTCTTCGTAATGATAATGAGGGCAACAAATCAAACTATTCAGGGAATATCAATACCTGACACAGTGTAGACGGAAATGAAGTCGCAATACCCAATGAAACAAAAATTTATTGCATGAGCATTAGGAGTGTCAAAGTAAAAAAAATGTCTTTGTAACGTGTGGATCGCCAGTCTCGAGTTAGAATATTGTTATGGGTATGTAAGTTTTACACGATCTCTTTAGGAGAGATACATGCACAGCAGCTGATAATCTCGAGAGGCGATTGCCACTTCGTCGTTTATACCGTCATAGTCATTTCCATCTTTTCTCACCGTAACACGACCCCCGGCCGAAAAAGCACCGTCCCTGTGCTTCAGACGGCGCCATCAGTAAGGGCATAGCAAGGCTTAAGCCGAGAGACGTCTACGACATCCAATGATGTGAACCGGGTGGCATGATGGAGGTCACAGAGATTATCTCGTAAGTGACATTCGCCACTTCACGTAGAATGCGTTAAGGGCCTTTGTAGCCTGGCAGGAAATTTTCGGAGAGCCCCACTCGGCGGCCAGGAGACAAAAGTAGTGCGAGAGAGCCTGATGAAAAGTATGTGTCACGATAGCGGCGATTAAAAGCGTGCCGTTGAGTTCCCTGCGATGCCAACAAACGAGTACGGGCAAGCTGTCATGCATGGTCAGCATGGGCGATGGCGTCGCGGGCATACTCGGTCCTGGGATTCCATACCCAGAGGAGCGAAGTGTGCAATAGTAATACAGCATCACTACCGAAGAGGAAATAAACGGGGGAATACGCAGCAGTATCGTGGCGTGATAAATTATAGGCGAACGTGACGTGGGCCAGCGCCACATCCCAGTCCCTGTGGTCGGGTGAAGCGTATTTCGATATCTTGTCAGTAATGGTCCAATTAAGTCGGTTAGTAAGGCCCTTAGATTGTGCTTGAGAGGAGGTAGCCAGTTTGGGCTTGGTAGAACATGAGCGTAGGATATGAGTGATGACTTCAAAGAGGAAAGTGCTGCCCCGGTCAGCAAGGCGCTGTCGCCGGGCGCTATGCACTAAAATTATATCCTTCAGTATGAAATCTGCGACGTCGGTTGCGCGGCTCTCGGGAAGTGCCCGAGTGATGGCATAGCGCGTCGCGTAATCAGTAACGACAGCGACACACCTGTTGCCGGACCTGGACTCGGAGAAAGGGGGAAGGGCATCCAAACCCATGCGAAAGAATGGATTAGGCGGAATGTCGATCGGCTGTAAGTCGGTGGCAGGAAGCATTGCTGGCTTTTACCGATGCTGACAGGACATGCAAGCAACTACATAGAGCGGTACAGAGCGTGCGATGCCAGGCCAGTAGACGCGGTGGCGGACGCGGTCGTATGTGTGAGCAACCCCAAGGTGTTCGGAAGTTGGGCGTCATGGAGCTCCTGAGGTACGGTTGAGCGGAGGTGTTGAGGAACGATAAAGAGAAGGGGAGGATCGTCACGATGAAAACTGCGTCGGTACAATATCCCGTCGTTGAGGAGGAGCCACCGTAACAATGGATCAGTAGGAGCAGATTCTATGCGGTCAACGAGGCTCCTCAAGGTAGCGTCATTGTGTTCCTCATTGGACATGTCCAAAGCTGCTAAATGCAAAGAACACTTGCGGAGGCGTGCTCTTCGAGCGCGGGGACAGGGTAATGGGACGAGCAGTCGGCGTGTTTGTGTAGGCGACCAGACCTATAAGGAACAGACTAGGAATACTCTCGTAGCCACAAGGCCCATCGTCCAAGCCTTCCTTTGGGATCTTTTAAGGACGAAAGGCAACAGAGGGCGTGGTTGTGCGTTACGATAGAAAAGGGCCTGCCGTATATATATTGGCGGAATTGCGCTGCTGCCCACACAATGGCCAAACGTTCGCGCTGGGTATTAGAGTAATTCCGCTCCACAGGTGACAAAAGACGGCTAGCGTACGTGATGACACGTTAATGGTCGTGTTTAACTTGTGCCAAGACGGGACCTATTCCGCGGCCACTGGCATGGGTGCGCACCTCTGTAGCGGCTGAAGGAGCGAAGTGTCCTAGAATAGGTGGGGTGGTGAGCATGGTGGTAAGGTGAGAAAAGGTGGTGGCCTGAGCGGCTCCCCATGTAAACTGCGCATTTTTCTTCAGGAGGTGTGTTAGAGGGTGCGCTTGGGTGGCAAAATCTTTAACAAACTTGCGGAAGTAACACCAAAGGCCCGCGAAACTTCATACATATTTTGCGGACAGTAGAACAGGAAACTCTATCACGGGGGGAATTTTCTCCGGGTCCGGTCGTTCACCAGTCGAATTGACGACATGTGCAAGGACAGTAATCTCACGGTGACCGAAGTTACGTTTACGGGAGTTAGGCTGAAGACCGGCCTTGCGATAAATAACAAGTGCAGCTGAAAGGCACTCGATGTGTGTGTTGAATGTGGGCGAAAACACAATAACATCATCCAGGTGGCAAAGACAAGTCGACCACTTCAAACCTTGGAGTAATAAGTCCATCATCCGCTCAAAGGTAGCGGCAGCGTTGCATAACCCAAAATGCATAATTTTGAAATGGTAAAAACCATCAGGCGTTATGAAGGCGGTCTTTTGACGATCGAGATCCTCCACGGCAACTTGTCAATATCCGGACCGTGGGTTGAGGGACGAAAAATGCTATGCCCCGTTTGGGCAATCGAGGACGTCATCGATGTCAGGCAGTGGGTAGACGTCCTTCTTCGTTATGCGGTTGAGGTGCCGGTAATTGACGCGGAATCTCCATGTGCCGTCCTTCTCTTTGATCAGCACGACAAGTGACGGCCGGGGACTTTACGGTGGTTCAATGATATCTTTCAATAGCATCTTCTCGACTTTCATTTTGATGACGTGGCGCTACGAAGCTGAAACTCGGTAACGTCGCCGATGGATGGGTGGATTATCGCCTGCATGTATACGATGCTTGATATGTGACATCTGACCTAAGCGTCGGTTGTTGAAGTAAAATATGTCCTTGTAGGAAAGCAATAAACCGCAGAACTGTTCAGCCTCCGCAGGTGAGAGATTCGGCGCGATCATTTTCCGGATGTCGTTGTTCGTACAATTGGCAGGCCGGAAAGGCTCACAGGAAGCGTCGATGGCAAGTACTAACGGGGCTAACGTATTATTACGATATGATTCCGCGAGAGACGAGCCGCCGCGAGAACGACGAAGTTGATCGGTGCCCTCGGCACGAGCGAGTGTCAGCCTGGCTGCCTGGCTCCAGTGTAAATAGCCTGTAAATAGCATCTCTCGTCTGTGTCTTTCCACACGTAACATTTCTGGTGGAGGTGCGGGGTAACAGTATTAAGGAGTGACGTAGCCAGGGTATCTTTAGGCAGAATTTGCTTAGTGAGCCCGAAAATACCCACAGGGAGATATGTGCGATTGTCTGTGACCCTCGGTATTGTATGCGGGACAGTAAGGTTGTGGGTGAGAACGATAGCAGTTAAAGGAGCGGAGATGTAATCACAATCGGGAACTGGAGTAGAAGGCGGCATATCGGTGTATGTTAAGACCTGTGGTAGAACGTGAAAAAAGATCTGTCTCTCTGAGGGGAATTTGGTGTGGTGTCGGAGGAACGTCGAATAGAGGCACGGGAAGACGCACCGTACTTGGGAAACAACCAATGATCGCTGAATGAGCAGAGAGGAAGTCTAAGCATAGTGTGAGGTCATGGGGGCATTGGTACAGCACAGTGAAAAGGACGACAGTATGGTGGCCGGAAATTCCCACACTCGCAGTACGCATTCCAAGCTCGGTCACCGTGCTGCCGCCGGCGATTTGTACGAACCGAGCAACGGCAGGTGTAACAATTTTCCTTAAATGGCGGCGAAGGCGGATAGTCATAATCGATATGTATGCTCCGCTATCTATGAGTATAGTGACGGGTGGGCCATCAACTAGGACGTCAAGAAGGTTATGTCTCGTAAACATCGTCAAAGGAGGATATTGCGGCGAGTCCGGGATTGCAGCACCACCGCGAGGTGCCGCACTTCCTATTTTTCCTGCTGGGACGGTCTTGGATAGGTCGGCGAGGGCGAGCGGCAAAGCAGGGGTGGACGTGGCTGGTGACGTTGAGGCGAGTGCGAGCGAGCATAGCGGCCAGTCGAGGTAGTGACGTCGGAAGCATCGTAGAAGCGAGGCGGTGGAGAACTTCGCTTAGAATTTGCATTCCAGAAGGTGTTTCTAGGCGGGGACGGCCAACGGCTCCGGCAGTGACTGGAAACGTGCGGATTTGGCCGCAGCGGATACAGACCAGTCTCTCATCAGGTATACGCCAGTCCGATGAATTCCGAGCAGTGTAAGGTGCACTGTAAGGGGGACTGCGATAGGACAGAGGCACAGAAGCAGGGCGGGTGTCAGGACGACTAATAGAGCAGGTGCTGGAAAGACCCACATTAGCCATTTCCTTGCGAACCAGGGATTGGATCAGCCATGCTGTTCCACGTTGTCTGTTGAGGCGAAGCCGGAACCGCTTCTAGCGTTTCCGGCTTTCGTAGCGTACAATGCGTATTTCGTAGCGTACAGTTCGTAAATTCGTAGCGTACATTGCGGATCACGTTTTCGCTTGATGGTGGCAATCTAGATTGGTCGGCGTGGTCGGCGCAAGAAGAGGGCGCTGCAGGATTTGGAAGCCACGTATACTGATTGTGTATGCGGCGACTCTTTGACTGCTCGAACCGGCGGCATTCCTTCAGTCGATAGGTTTCGAAAGACCAGAAGGTTGAATGCGTCGTGCACGATGCGTTTGATAATGTGTTCAACCTAATGTGGCACAGACGTGCCGATTTTATGAGAGGGCGAGGACGTCCTGAATGTAGCAGATATACGATTCGGTAAAAGTTTGGGCAGGCGTGGCGAGTTGTTGCTTGGCGGATAGTGGACGACCGGTCGGATTGCCGAAAACGTCAGACAGCTCCGCTTTAAAGAACTCCCAGCTGGCTTGCTCTCCCTTGTGTGTAAAACCACGTTTGCGCTGTTTCGGCGAGGTAGAGCTCGACATTAGCCAGCATTGTGGAGGGATCCCAGCTGCTCACCATGCTGACGCGCTCATACATCTTCAATCATTCTTCTACGTCAACGCCATCGAGGCCGTTGAACTTGCCGGGGTCTTGCGGCTGAGGTAGAGCAACGTACTGCGTATGCGTAGTCGGCATTGCAGCTGTAGACGTGGTGCCTTCCACTGGAAGCATGTTCCCAGGCTGGGTGAGACGTACACTGCAGAGCTTCGTGGCCAAGACGGTTACCCCGCACCTCCATCACAATGTCACGGGCATAAAAATATTTACGCTATTTGTTTACGAGAGATACAAAAACAGTAGCTGATAATCCCGAGAGGCTGTTGCCACTTCGTCGTCATTACCATTGTCGTCCATTGTCCTTTCTTCCCACTGCAAAAATTAATTATTTATGTATATATATTGACACGTGTACTTATCTTTATCGGGCGAGCACATTTCGTCGCCTAACAAATGTAATCGCACAGCGTGGGACGCGCCTGCATGTATCCGAAGTTTCTGGAAAGTTATCGATGCTTCTATCCGACTGTCTGTTGTCGCCGAACCTTGTGTTATCTGATTTCATCGCGTGACGCCACACGCGGGTCCGAACGATTAGTCTGGAACATTCGACGACTGCTGTATAAAGGCCGTCGCGCTTGACCCGCTGGTCAGATTTTCGACGATCGCCGACCGTGTTCACCGCTATCGTTGTGCTATAAGTGTAGCCTGTTTTTGTGGGCACAGGTTCACCCAATAAAAGTTAGTTTTGTCTTTCACAGTATTGCTACTGTGTTCTTCAACGTCACCACCACGTGACATCTAGTGGAGGTTCTTTTCATTCATGTACCGGACGCCCCCGACAAGCCGTGATCCAAGCCGGGACCGCAAAGAGAACACCAACGTAGTCCCTGATCATCGAGCAAGCCGCCGTCTTCAGCAGCTGCCCCCAGAGCGCGGACTTCTACCTGAGAAGACCAGGAAGATTGTGGCCAAGGCAAACCGAATGGCAGCCCCAGCGTCCCCCATCGTGATGCAGCAGCCCAGGGAACCTCCGATGTTCCGCGGTTCAACATTCTAGGACCCGGAAACCTGGTTTGAGGCGTATGAGAGGGTCGCTGCATTTAACAGTCGGAACAGCGACGACAAACTGCGAAATGTCTTCTTCGCATTGGATGACGCTGCCAGGACGTGGTTCGAGAATCGATAGGACACCTTAACGACGTGGGACCTCTTCCGAAACGGCTTCTTGCAAACATTTGCAAGCGTGGTGCGAAAAAAGAGAGCCCCAGATCTACTAGAAACCAGAGCGCAACTGCCAAGTGAGACGATCGCGATCTTCACGGAGGAGATGGCCTGTCTTTTCACGCGTGCCGACCCGGAAATGTCAGAGGAGAAAAAAGTCCGCTTCCTGATGCGGGGCGTCAAGCAAGAACTTTTCGTCGGACTTATTCGTAACCCACCAAAGACTGTGGCTGAGTTTTCTACAGAGGCATTGATGATGGAGAAAACCCTGGAGATGCGCACCCGGCAATATAACCGCCAGGGGCTCACGCCGCAGTACGCCATCCAAGGACTGAGTTCGGACGACCTTCAAGAGACCATCAGGGCCATTGTGCGCAAGGAACTGCGCAAGGTCCTGCCTTCGTCGCAGCCTCAAGTAGCTTCGATCGCTGACATCGTGAAAGATGAGGTTCAGCGATCGCTTGGGGTTCCTGAGGTGCAACCTCAATTACCGCAGCCCCAGCCAGAAGCTATGACCTACGGCCGCCGTCACACGCCGTCAAGGCCCCCTCCCAGACCGCGCCAGGGCCCTGTAACGCCACAATTCCGTCGTCCGCCGCCGCCACCGCCAGCACGCCCACCCGTCCCCCCGCGCACCTACGCGAGGAAGACAGACATTTGGCGAGCCCCCGACCACCGCCCGCTCTGCTATCACTGCGGAGAAGCCGGCCATGTGTACCGCCGATGCCCATACCACGACTTGGGACTGACAGGGTTCGCTGTCAACGCGCTGCGTCCACAGCTTCGGGAGCGCCCACGTGACATCGCCAAGTACCTAGACACCACTCAGTGCAACTCTCGACGACCGTCCCGTTCGCCATCACCAGGCCGCTACCTGTCGCCGCAGCGCCATCCATGCACTGGCCCAGCCCGCAGCCGGTCAGCGAGCCCATACTCGGAAAAGTAAAAGAAGCAACCGATGAAGGTGCGGTTGCTGTTCGTCGAACTGACGAAGATCCTCCGCCGCCGACGAAAACGCCGAAGAAACTACCTCATTGACCTAACGACACGCCGCCGTACCGACGAAGTGTGAAAGCAAAGAATACGACGACGAAAGACAACATGACAACCTCCCGTAGCAGCCACAGGTCAACGCGATACAGCCGTGATCTGACGCCAAGACCTAACTGTAACGTAAGACAAAGAACCACCGACCTCGACCTGCTTCTCGATGGCCACGCAGTCACCGCCTTAGTCGACACAGGCGCCGATTACTCCATAATGAGTGGACACATCGCCGCCCAATTGAAATAGGTTAAGACTGCATGGGAAGGCCCTTAAATTCGGACCGCTGGAGGACACCTGATTACGCCGACTGGATTCTGCACGGCAAGTTACCGTTCATGACCGGACTTACCTTGCCACCTTTGTTATCCTCCAACAGTGTTCACGCGACGTCATTCTCAGCATGGACTTCCTGAATCAACATGGCGCAATCATCGACCTGATGTCGAAATTAATAACGCTTTCACAAGATCAGGCGATACTATTGGAGAGCTCCTGTGGTCACCACACCAGGAGTGTGCTCGAAGATCAAGTCAGCATCCTGCCACGCTCCAGCATTGTTATTTCGGTCGGCCCCGAAACACCTGCCGACGTAGACGCGTCAACGAGGGTGACCAAAGTCTACTGCTAGACCGTGAAATTTGCGTCGGAAGAGGGATCGCTCGACTCCACGGAAGGCAAGTGGAAGTTATGCTAACCAACTTCACCCAAGAGTTCAAGCACATCAGCAAGGGCCCGACAATCGCATACATTAAGGAAATTCTGGAAACGAGCAATGCCTTTTTGCCCGCTCACATTCTGCCGCATCTACCCCGCCGACCATAGTCCCCGAACCAGACTTCGACGTAAATCCAAGTCTCCCCACGAGCAAGCACCAAAAGCTCAGAAATCATCTCCGACGATACAATGACTGCTTTTCCACTTCATCGCAGATTAGACAAACACCAGTTGCAAAGCATCGTCTAATAACCGAAGAGTGCGCGCAACCACTCCGCCAGAGCCCTTACCGAGTTTCGACGCGAGAACGTGAAGCTATTAGGTAACAAGTCGACGAAATGCTCCGCGACCACATCATCCAGCCGTCGGAAAGCCCGTGGGCATCTCCTGTTGTCGTGGTGAAGAAAAAGGACGGAACCCTACGTTTCTGCGTCGATTATCGTCGTCTGAACAAGATCACCAAGAAGGACGTATACCCCCCCCCCCCCCCCCCCCCACGAAAAGACGACGCATTGGATCGGCTCTGCAACGCTAAATACTTCTCATCGATGGACCTCAAATCTGGCTACTCGCAAATAGAAGTCGACGAAAGAGATCGCGAAAAGACCGCCTTCATCACCACAGACGGCCTCTACGAGTTCAAGGTTTTGCCATTCGGACTGTGCTCGGCGTTTGCAACGTTCCAGCGCGTCATGGACACGGCTTTATCAGAATTGCAGTGGCAGACCTGTCTCATTTACTTGGACAATGTCGCCGTCTTCGCCGGAAATTTCGACGATCACCTTAGGCGGCTTGCAACAGTACTAGAGGCCATCAAATCATCAGGGCTCACTCTGAAGCCAGAAAAGTGCCGCTTCGCTTACGACGAGCTTCTGTTCCTAGGCCACGTCATCAGCAAATCCAGAGTACGCCCCTACCCGCATAAAACAGCTGCCATCGCAAAGTTGCGGCAGCCCATCGACAAGATGGCAGTGCGTAGATTCCTTGGCATGTGTGCCTACTACAGGCGCTTTGTCAAGGACTTTTCACGCAACGCTGAGCCGCTAACGCATCTAACCAAATCTGATGTCGTGTTCGAATGGCAAACGCCGCAGGCCGACGCATTTCAAGAACTAAAACGACGCATGCAGTCACTGCCGGTACTTGCACATTTTGACGAAGACGCCGATACCGAAATCCACACTGACGCCAGTAGCCTAGGCCTCGGTGCCGTCTTAGTCCAGAGAAAAGATGGACATGAACACGTGATAGCTTACGCTAGCCGGTCGTTGTCAAAAGCGGAAGGTAATTATTCTACAATTGAAAAGGAATGCCTCGCCATCGTTTGGGCTACAGCGAAATTTCGCCCTTACCTATATGGCAGGCCATTCAAAGTGGTCAGCGACCATCACGCGTTGTGTTGGCTAGCTAACTTAAAGGACCCTTCAGGACGGCTGGCACGGTGGAGCCTCAGACTACAAGAATACGACATCACTGTAACATACAAGTCTGGACGAAAACACTCAGATGCTGATTGCCTATCACGCGCCCCCATTGACCCGCCGCCGCAAGATGACGACGCCTTCCTCGGAATAATAAGCGCAGAAGACTTCACAAAACAGCAACGAGCAGACCCGGAGCTAAAAGGCCTCGTCGAGAATTTGGAAGGGAACACCGACATAGTACCTAGGGCATTTAAGCGCGGATTGTCTTCGTTCACATTACAACAAAACCTGCTCGTAAAGAAGAACTTCTCACCAGTCCGCGCCAGCTACCTTCTTGTTGTTCCGTCAGCGTTGCGTCCAGAAGTAATGTACGCTTTACATGACGATCCAACCGCTGGGCACCTCGGATCCTCCCGAACGCTGTCGAGAATACAGGAAAGGTATTACTGGCCGCATCTGACCGCCGATGTCGCTCGTTACGTCAAGACATGCCGAGACTGTCAGCGACGCAAGACACCACCGACAAGGCTAGTAGGATTACTACAGCCGATCAAACCTCCTTGCCGACCATTTCAGCAGATCGGGATAGATTTGTTGGGACCGTTTCCGGCATCCACATCCGGAAATAAGTGGATAGTCGTGGCGATGGACTATCTCACCCGCTTTGCTGAAACTAAGGCTCTACAAAAAGGCAGTGCAGCCGAAGTGGCGAAATTTTTCCTCGAGAACATTCTGCTGCGACATGGTTTCCCAGGAGTCCTCATCACCGACAGAGGAACAGCGTTTACAGCAGAGCTCATCCAAGCCATTCGGCAGTACAGCCATACAAGCCACAGGAGGACAACTGCCTATCACCCGCAGACGAATGGTCTCACAGAGCGCCTGAACAAGACCCTCGCCGACATGCCAGGAATATACGTCGACGTCGAGCACAAGACGTGGGATGCGGTCCTGCCGTACGTAACCTTTGCTTACAAGACGGCGGTGCAAGAAACAACACAGATCACTCCGTTTAAGCTCGTTTACGGCAGGAACCCCATGACGACGCTCGACGCCATGCTGCCGTACGACAGCGACGAAGAGAATCTTGACGTCGCGACCTTTCTCCAGTGCGCCGAAGAAGCCCGACAACTCGCCCGCCCACGGATCAAGAACCAGCAGCGTACCGACAGCGGACACCACAGCCTCCGACGACGCTTCGTCGAGTACCAGCCCGGTGACCGTCTTTGGGTTTGGACTCCTATACGCCGACGAGGACTGAGCGAGAAGCTTTTGCGTCGCTATTTCGGACCGTACAAGATCATCCGACGCATTGGCGCACTGGACTATGAGGTCGTGCCAGACGGCATTTCGATATCACAGCGGCGCCGCTCACGAACTGAAATAGTCCACGTTGTGCGACTCAAGCCGTACTATCAGCGTTAATGAACTTTGGGGCTTCGCGTAACTGACCTTTGGACTTTCTTTCTTTTCGTTGTTTTGTTTCTTATGTTTAATAAGTGTCCTTTTGTGTTTGTAGTATCGGGACGATGCTTTTTAAGAGGGGGGTTATTGACACGTGTACTTATCTTTATCGGGCGACCACACTTCGCCGCCTAACAAATGTAATCGCAAAGCGTGGGACGCGCCTGCATGTATCCAAAGTTTCTGGAAAGTTGTGGATGCTTTTATCCGGCTGTCTGTTGTCGCCGAACCTTGTATTATCTGATTTCATCGCGTCACGCGAATGGTGTAGAACTTTGTGGAAGGCACGCGGGTCCGAACGATTAGTCTGGAACATTCGACGACTGCTGTATAAAGGCCGTCGCGCTTGACCCGCTGGTCAGATTTTCGACGATCGCCGACCGTGTTCGCCGCTATCGTTGTGCTATAAGTGTAGCCTGTTTTTGTGGGCACAGGTTCACCCAATAAAAGTTAGGTTTGTCTTGCACAGTAATGTTACTGTGTTCTTCAAGGTCACCACCGCGTGACAATATATATATATATATATATACCCCAGAAAGTGGATTGTGAATACGGTGCCGAGGTAGCACGAGCGTACGCGTAATGCGATGACGTGGGATAGTTCTTCACCTGCGGCCGGGTATTTTCCATCCATTCGCATCTCTAATAATTATGATTTATTCAATTCAATTGGTAAGTACAAATATTCTCTCTTATGTGGTCCTTGGTGTCATTGTTGGCTGGTTTCTTGAAATAGGATAAATAAAAATCTGACCCCTTGGCTCGCTTTCTTCTTGTTCATTGTCTCAAATCCGGCAACGTTAATGCCTATGGTAGCATGTGTAGGTTTATAGCCGAGTTGCCTTCTCCCAAAAGATCAGGTACTCGTGACACCTGCGCTGTAAAGAATCTTCCATATTCACCACCAAGGTTTGCTAGCGGTGGCGCTGGCTCATACTCCCAGTGTTAGGTCTGTTAGGTCTATCACTAAAAAAACATATTTCATGCCTCTTTTACAACAATTGGTAGAACGCGCAAGTGAAAGGCGTCTTCACATAATGCGTTGAATGTTTCATGTACTGAAGAATTAAGGCGCAAGTAGCCATCAGCGGCCCCATTCCACTGCACAGGGGTCCTCGACAATTGCCACACAAGAGAAAGTTGTCGAATGACTCGTGACCAGGAAACATCCCCCGGAGACACTGAATTGCGCGGGCTGGCGCACTGCACAAATCTGCCTTAAACCGCATTCGTTCGCAATCCGTACGAGCGAAACCGAACAGGTTATTATCTCTTTATAAACTCACAGTCCGCTGCAGCGAAAGGCGCACGACTTGCGGGTTGGCAGTCTTGCATGTTTGCTCGGCGCACGGCATGCTGCTGCAGAGTCACTTCGACGAACGTACGAGCGTTGCGGCCCTGCTCTGTAGTCTCTTAGATAGCCAGTTGAGATGCGACGCAATAAGTTCAAGTAATGCGAGTGGCAGAGTAAGGAACGTGTGCCGCGATCCAGCGACGGAATTCTGCCTCACAATGGTGTGTCTCTCGCCGGACCAAAGCGAGATCGGCCCGTCAATGTCGTTCCTCTTTTACAACCCTTAGCACAGCAGTTTTCTTAGTTGGCGCCATCGTAAGCGAAGCAGGTGCTGTGTAAGCACTGCTGATGCATGCTGAAGCTGCACTCACAGGCAACGAGGTGTCACAGGCTAAACCGGCGCGAAAACAAACCATTTGTAGAAACTGCGTCGTTTCAGCGTTGGAGCCTCCGCTGCGCTGAGACTGTCGGTACTCGTTAGTGTCAGGATGAAGTACATTGCTTAACCGCTCTAAAATGGCCGCATAGTCCCTATGAAGAACACATATTTTACGCATTCACGCTGACGTCACATCCGTTAGATGAAGTTGATCGTGGGCACTGGCACAAAACACTTTCGTGTAAAGCATAAATGTCTCAGAATATGCATGAAAGAATGGCGTCTTCATAGCTCGTTTGGTAAAAACATCGCACGTGTAATGCGAAGATCTGGGATTGTTCTCCACCTGCGGCCAGTTGTGGTTGATCCCCTTTCATTCCTATTTATTTAACGTTTCTTTAACTCAATTGGGAATTGCAAGGAATTTCAGCATCTTCCATTGCCTTCCAGTATTAAACCAACCAGTTTTTTCACATTTGATCGCACTGGGGACGCTGGCACTCGTTGGAATTAACTGGGACACCAGTGAGAACGCTGGATAAGAGTTGGGTCAGACTGGACGAGATGCTGGTTTCACTGCTGTCACGCTGGGGCGCACTAGTTTGTGCTGTACACACGCTGGTTCTAGCTGCAGTTCCCTGGCTCGCATTGAAAACCGCGCTGGTTGTATACGTGCCGCAATGGGTCCAGTACGCATGGAGTCTAGGCGCTGTTGAATATTCATCTCCAGATACCAGTATCTCGTCCTAAATAACGCTATATCTTGGGGTCATCATGTCCATTTCATGTCGCAGCTTGGAATAAGGGCGCGTGATGACGCACCTTTCATGGTTAATGCACTGTTTATGCATCTGTATTTTGCACCGGAGTTCACTTTCATTTTTTGTATTTGCCTTTTGACTGGGCCGATAGATATGCTCTTGACAAAACACGTAAACGCAGATCATGCTTTCTTCAATAGTTTGTACGCAACCGATGACTGCGAGGAGGATATCGAATCGGAACCGGAACCTAACTGAAAACCGGAACCGAACCCGAAATTTCGCCTGGAACTGGAACCGTACCGAACTCGTATTTTTTTGCCGCCATTTTTAAGCTAAGCCCAAACCGGATCAAATCGAAGGAACTGCTCTGGACTGGTTCCAGAACAGTTTTGGGGTCTATGGCATTTGGAAATTTTGCGGCGTTGTCCCTGTCGACCAATAAGAAAATTTAGCTGCGCACAAAAAAAGATAGTTTTTGGGTGACGACAACCTAAATGCTATAAATGTCTTTGTTGATGCGCGTATTCCGTTAATAGGTTGTTTCTAGCGTAAGATTGACATCTTGCACTGAAGTAAATCATTTATTTCCTAATCCATATTTTGTTTTCATTCAAGTATTTTGGAAACAAGTATTTATATGAAGCAACTAAACGGGGAGAAGAAGAAAATGAGGGGCGATCAACTGGGTTGATTCGAATGAAATCCCATGGCATTCTTCAAAACCTTCCCTTAATTTGTAGTACACTTCTGCAGCCTTACATTACCAGTGACCACTACTGCCGATTGTGTCATACTAAGGTCCTGTACTCACTAGAACACATTTGCTGTCACCTGTCGCTTAAGTGTCATAACCAAGTTGCAATATCACTGGTGTTTCCCTACAGTCAGTGAGCCATTAAAGCCGTTCATTCCTTCTAGGCAGTCTCTTAGCAGCTGCAAGGTGGACAGAATGAAATCTCTCTCAACACAACCTGCCACGCTTGACAGGTGGAGGCTCACGCCGACGCCGCACAGTTTTCAATTTGTATCTCTGCTAGTGCTCTCGCGTTAAGGCTAAAACGCTGTTGAAACTATAGGTACATGAAAAGCGTAGCAGTCCTACCAATTTCTTTTTAATGCGAAAGCAACATTCGGCTTTATTGAGCGAATATATATATATATATATATATATATATATATGTGTGTGTGTGTGTGTGTTTGTGTGTGTGTGTGTGTGTGTGTGTTTGTGTCTGTGGCGACATTCAATGGCACAAAAAAGTTGGCGGACGTGCAGGCTCTCTGTTGGCCTGAGAAGTTGCCTGCCCGATAATGAAGCTGGCCGCTTGCCATTAGGCTGCCTCGCTGCCTGCCAGCCAGAAGATTCAGGCGAAAATGCATTGTTTGGAGAACTGCCCGTCACCGGTAGGCCAGAAAGGGGCGGGAGGGTAGGCGGCACGGAGGCGCTACCCACTGGCCAGGAGGCTACAGGCCTGCCTGCACAATGATTGCGGAGAGAACTCATTATTTCGAAACGAGATGCAGCCCGTCACTGGTCGGTGTAGGGAGCGGAGCACAAGGTGGCACTACGGCGGCTACGTAGAGCCAGTGTAGTTGTTTTCCTCAGGAAAACGGAAAAACTCCCTAGGGGGCCATGGAGAGCAAACGTTGCTCACAGGGCTCCCGCATTTCGTGCTTCATCATCATCATCATCATCATCATCATCATCATCATCATCATCATCATCATCATCATCAGCCTGGTTACGCCCACTGCAAGGCAAAGGCCTCTCCCATACTTCTCCAACAACCCCGGTAATGTACTAATTCTGGCCATGCCGTCCCTGCAAACTTCTTAATCTCATCCGCCCACCTAACTTTCTGCCGCCCCTGCTACGCTTCCCTTCCCTTGGAATCCAGTCCGTAACCCTTAATGACCATCGGTTATCTTCCCTACTCATACATGTCCTGCCCATGCCCATTTCTTTTTCTTGATTTCAACTAAGATGTCATTAACTCGCGTCTGTTCCCTCTGCCAATCTGCTCTTTTCTTATCCCTTAACGTTACATCTATCATTCTTCTTTCCATAGCTCGCTGCGTCGTCCTCAATTTCAGTAGAACCCTTTTCGTAAGCCTCCAGGTTTCTGCCCCGTAGGTGAGTACTGGTAAGACACAGCTATTATACACTTTTCTCTTGAGGGCGAATGGCAACCTGCTCTTCATGATCTGAGAATGCCTGCCAAACGCACCACAGTCCATTCTTATTCTTCTGATTATTTCCGTCTCATGATCCGGATCCGCCGTCACTACCTGCCCTAAGTAGATGTATTCCCTTACAACTTCCAGTGCTTCGCTGCCTATTGTAAATTGCTGTTCTCTTCCGAGACTCCTAAGCATTACTTTAGTTTTCTGCAGATTAATTTTTAGACCCACTCTTCTGCTTTGCCTCTCCAGGTCAGTGAGCATGCATTGCAGTTGGTCCCCTGAGTTACTAAGCAAGGCAATATCATCAGCGAATCGCATGTTACTAAGGTATTCTCCATTAACCTCTATCCCCAATTCTTCCCAATCCAGGTTTCTGAATACCTCCTGTAAACACGCTGTGAATAGCATTGGAGAGATCGTATCTCCCTACCTGACGCCTTTCTTTATTGGGATTTTGTTGCTTTCTTTATGGAGGACTACGGTGGCTGTGGAGCCGCTATAGATATCTTTCAGTATGTTTACATACGGCTCATCTACACCCTAATTCTGTAATGCCTCCATGACTGCTGAGGTTTCGACTGAATCAAATGCTCTTTCGTAATCAATGAAGGCTATATATAAGGGTTGGTTATATTCCGCACATTTCTCTATCACCTGATTGATAGTGTGAATATGGTCTATTGTTGAGTAGCCTTTACGGAATCCTGCCTGGTCCTTTGGTTGACAGAAGTCCAAGGTATTCCTGTTTCTATTTGCGATTATCTTAGTAAATACTTTGTAGGCAACGGACAGTAAGCTGATCGGTCTATAATTTTTCAAGTCTTTGGCGTCCCCTTTCTTATGGATTAGGATTATGTTAGCGTTCTTCCAAGATTCCGGTACGCTCGAGGTCACGAGGTATTGCGTACGGGGTGGCCAGTTTCTCTAGAACAATCTGCCCACCATCCTTCAACAAATCTGCTGTTACCTGATCCTCCCCAGCTGCCTTCCCCCTTTGCATATCCCCCAAGGCTTTCTTTACTTCTTCGGGCGTTACCTGAGGGATTTCGAATTCATCTAGACTATTTTCTCTTCCATTATCGTCGTGGGTGCCACTGGTACTGTATAAATCCCTATAGAACTCCTCAGCCACTTGAACTATCTCATCCATATTAGTAATGATATTGCTGGCTTTGTCTCTTAACGCATACATCTGATTCTTGCCAATTCCTAGTTTTCTCTTTGTTGTTTTTAGGCTTCATCCGTTCCTGAGAGCCTGTTCAATTCTATCCATATTATACTTCCTTATGTCAGCTGTCTCACGCTTGTTGATTACCTTCGAAAGTTCTGCCAGTTCTATTCTAGCAGTAGGATTAGAGGGTTTCATACATTGGCGTTTCTTGATCAGATCTTTCGTCTCCTGCGATAGTTTACTGGTGTCCTGCCTAACGGAGTTACCACCGACTTCCATTGCACACTCCTTAATGATGCCCACAAGATTGTCGTTCATTGCTTCAACACTAAGGTCCTCTTCCTGAGCTAAAGCCGAATACCTGTTCTGTAGCTTGATCTGGAATTCCTCTATTTTCCTTCTTACCGCTAACTCATTGATCGGATTCTTATGTACCAGTTTCTTCCGTTCCCTCCTCAGGTCTAGGCTAATTCGACTTCTTACCATCCTGTGGTCACTGCAGCGCACCTTGCCGAGCACGTCCACATCTTGTATGATGCCAGGGTTAGCGCAGAGTATGAGGTCTATTTCATTTCTAGTCTCGCCGTTCCGGCTCCTCCACGTCCACTTTCGGCTATCCCGCTGTCGGAAGAAGGTATTCATTATCCTCACATTATTCTGTTCCGCGAACTCTACTAATAACTCTCCCCTGCTATTCCTAGTGCCTATGCCATATTCGCCCACTGCCTTGTCTCCAGCCTGCTTCTTGCCTACCTTGGCATTAAAGTCGCCCATTAGTATAGTGTATTTAGTTTTCACTCTACCCATCGCCGATTCCACGTCTTCATAGAAGCTTTCGACTTCCTGGTCATCATGACTGGATGTAGGGGCGTAAACCTGTACAATCTTCATTTTGTACCTCTTATTAAGTTTCACAACAAGACCTGCCACCATCTCGTTAATGCTATAGAATTCCTGTATGTTACCAGCTATATTCTTATTAATCAGTAATTCGACTCCTAGTTCTCTTCTCTCCGCTAATCCCCGGTAGCACAGGACGTGCCCGCTTTTTAGCACTGTATATGCTTCTTTTGGCCTCCTAACTTCACTGAGCCCTATTATATCCTATTTACTGCCCTCTAATTCCGCCAATAGCACTGCTAGATTTGCCTCACTAGAGAGCGTTCTATCGTTAAACGTTGCCAGGTTCATATTCCAATGGCGGCCTGTCCGGAGCCAGTGATTCTTAGCACCCTCTGCTGCGTCGCAGGTCTGACCACCGCCGTGGTCAGTTGCTTCGCAGCTGCTGGGGACTGAGGGCCGGTGTTTGATTGTTGTGTTCATGTAGGAAGGCTGTGGCCAAGTACTGCACCAGGGTGGCCAATCCTGCTCTGGTGAGGGAGTGCGTTACCGGTTCTAGTCACCGGGATCAGGCCACACTCCAGGCCTGTTTATGCAATTTTATCAACACGCGGATTTTTTTTTTTAACCCAGTGGAAAATTGCCGGCACCGGGATTCTAACCACGGACCTCATGCACGCGAGGCGGGTTTTCTACCTCTACGCCACCGCTGCAGAACCCGGGAACACCCGGGAACACGGACAGAGATCCCCATCGGTGCCACCGGCAACACGAGAGAAATCGGTGGACACTAGCCACTTTCGCGTGAGTTCACCTTATCTCAAGATATCAAACGTTATTCCTGACGACCGCACGCACACCCAGTGAAGCCTAACACCAAAACCAGCTCCCGCAATCTCACTAGAAAATAGATCGTCGCGCCGCGCGTCCCGTGAGCACTAGCACACAAGCGCTCGCCCATGCCGCAGCGAAGAATCCCTACAATGAGCCAATTGCAGTTGTAGCAAGCGAAATGTCAAAGAACCAGAAATACCATGAAGTAAATGCAACGCAAATGCACCGGACAGAAGAAAACAGCTGGAAAGGTACCTGGAACTATGGCGCATGAAGCGGCCGCACAACCGAAGCGGAAAAGACCTGGATCACAACAAGCAAAAGGGCAAGAAGGACACCTCAACGAACCAATGAGCAAACGTCCAATACCGCGCCGTCATAGCGACAACGCAGACCCAAAATGCCACCCCTGCCACTTGACGGCTTTAGGGTGGTCTACGCCCGCAAGCAGGTCTCGACCCCGCGAAATGGAATACCGTCGCAATCAGAATACCGTCGCAGGCATAGCGAGTGGACTATCCCAGCGGGATTTGAATGACAATTACGCGTACATTTACAATAAAGCAAAAATTTTATCATCGCAAGCACGGCCGACAAGGAAGGCGCCAGCATGCTTGTCAGCATCAAGAGAATACAACTCGGAGGAACTTACCACAACGTTAAAGATCGCATACAAACCCCGGACGACGTCTGCAGAGGCGTCATCAATGGTCCCATACCCGGAACGAACACCCCAGAACTCGTGGCAGGAATCTGAGCACCGGGCCGATTCAGCATTCTTCACGCCCGAATGATGGCTCTATTGACTGCGGCAGTTGTATTCTTCCAAAAAACCAGGCGTTTCCTACTGCATCATCTTCCAGAGCGTAGACTTCCTCTGTAAACTATATCGCATGTCACTGCAGTACTGCCGCACCTGTGGCAACAAAGGACGCCGTCAAGACGTCTGTCCGAAACCGGTCCTAGATTTCAGCTATAAATGTGGCATGACCGAACAACCACAAGGCCAGCATTGCAAACAGCCCTGCAAGCTCTGCTGAGAAGCGCATGAAACTGCCACTACATACTGCAAGAAGAGACTGAAGCCAAGTCCTCCGCCCTACAACTTACGGCAACAGCGTCTCAACAGACTACAAGAGACAACCGCTGGAGCTCCAGCAGAGAAAAGTTCCCGGAGCGGGGCACATCGGCTACCAAATCGAGCACTATCCGTGCGGACAGCTCCCCCAGGCGCAGCATATCCAAGCCAGTACTGCGAAGTTCGTCTAGCTCCCGTTCTCACTCCCGCTCCTGCTCGGTCAAGTGCTCGAGCTACGCCGACGCGGTAAGTAGCTCGGGCGACTTGGGCGGTATGAGCAGCTTGGACTCGCCGGGCGAAGCCGCAGTCATACGGGTCCTCGAAAACTAGCAGCAGAACCCGCAGAGGAAACTGCAGAATGAGCACAGCCAATTTCAAAGCCAGCTAAACCTGATATACAAGGTACTCCGCAGCAGATAGAAACAGCAAAGCTCCCCAAGAAACTGCTTCAAAAAAGCAAAGAACATGAAGTCACGCAACAGTTACTTCAAAAATGCCAGGAGATCGAAAACATAAACAGACAGTGGGAACGACTTTAACGAAGGCCGACGTGAAGCCACACTAGATGCAAGCTGCCTGATATTTCAAGAAGCCTTTATGAAGAACATTCACGCCACGAAAGGAAGAATCGTCAAATCAGCAGACGAAAAAACAGCCGCAAGCTTCGAAAAGAAAATCGCTATAGTTAATATCAAAATCGATGGGATCGCGCCACAGCTCAACAATCTTATTTCGCACGTATAGAACTACATCACCAAGGCACAGCTCAACAAATCGCGCCGCACGACACGGTACAAGGCGTGGCCGAACAGCCACAGTGATTCTCGCTCCGTTTCGCCCACTCGTGATCGCCGCGGCGAATTCGAATCCATCGACGATGGGGACCCCTAACCACGAGGCAAAGAACTAGCATTCAACTATACGCATACGGCAACGGAACTGTCGATAGTAACGTGCTCGACACGCCAATCTGCAAGAATTCGTCAAACTGAGTCAACCCGACCTCATAGCGCTAAGGGAAACCAACACGCAGAATGTCCTACTGCAAGGATACACCACATATGCAAAAATTCAACGCACTGCCATAGTAGTCAAGAAAACTCTCACAGCCCAAAACACGACGCAGAGAACAGCCAGACAGAACGCACCCTAATCCATATTTTACTAGAACGAAAGACGCACAAAAGCCTATTCGTGGAGAGCGTGTACTATCTCCCTAGCGACCAGCTACCGGACTTCGATCACGTTTAACGAGAAATGAGTAAATCCTTGAATGGACACCAACTCGTAATAGTGGAGGACTTCAACACCTTGCACATGACATGGGGCTATCGTGCCACCACGAAGAAGAGTGCTAGAGTTCACGATGCCACCCGACAAAACAGACTCACCCTCTAGAATTACCCTTTCCAGGCCAAATAAATTGGAAACATCGTCTACTAGGACGCAAATCCCGATCTTAACTATAGAGCAAACATCCCCTGGTCGGAGTGGAGTGGACTCCAGAAAACCTTAACTAGCGATCACCATATCCTCCAGTTAGATGTAGCGCACACCCGTAGACAGACCAAGACCTGAATTTCACGGCTAAATGATTGGAAATCTGTTAGGGTAACTAGATTCCGAAACAACCATAATAGACATTGACCGGTGGCTCAAAAATCTATTAGACAGAAGAACGCCACAACAAATACATACAACTCGATTCCGATAAGCCCGCGACCTACGCGCATCTCCTCCACCTCTGGGAGGAGAGAAGTGGCTTCTTCGACAAATGAAAGCGACACAAGCTTAACAGAAAGCTAACGACACGCATCGTTCTCTTTACCAAGCAGGCTCAAGACTATGCGGAGCACCTCGTGAAGCAGAACTGTCACACTTTCTGTGAAAAGGCACAGGATACTCCGAGCACGAGGAGGACTTCACGCGTCCTGTGCGGACTGCTAGCTATTCAACCCACCAAAACGAAACAGAAGCGACATCTCTACAGGCTGATGCAAAACCACGTAGCATCAGAAGAGCACCTCCTATGAGAAATACAAAAGAAACTCTATGCAGACGCACTATCTGCTGCGTACACTCGCAGCTAACAATACTAGGGAAAAATGAATCCAGTACTTGACCAACCCTTCACGCAGGCCGAACATCACGAAGCCCTATCCAAAGTGAATAGAAATACCAGCCCTGGTAAAGATGGGATCCTCAAAAAACACCTACGCAACCTATCGCAGCAGGCTACCGTGGCTCTCCTCCAGTACTGCAATGAGTGCTGGGAGAAAGGATAACTGCCTGCTGTATGGAAGCACTCAAAGATCACCATGATCCCCAAGCCCAACAAACCTCTCAGCTTGGAGAACGTACGCTCTATATCGTTCACCTCGTGCACGGGAAATCTTTTTAACCTTATTATTATGGTGCATGACCGAATTACCCAGAATCTCGAAGACCACGGCCACCTACCGGAGACCATGTTCGGCTTCAGGCAGCACCTCTCTACGCAGTACACACTGTTACAACTGAAACAAGGCCTCGTAGTTCTACTACGTGTTCAAATCAAATATTCCTTAGTGGCAGTAGACGTCAAGTGAGCCATTGATAACGCTAGACACGACGCGATCCTCAACAACCTAGAGGTAACCTGCCGCGAGGACACCAGCTGTGACAGTAGGACCTACGCGTATGTCGCAAACTTTCTGATGGACCACACGGCAACCGTCGGGATATGCAACATCTACAGCGACAGCTTCCTACTTCCAAACAGAGGCACCCTCCAAGGGTCGGTCATCTCACCACTACTCTTGAACATAGCTATGATCAAGCTACCCAAACTCCTCGAGACCATACCAAATCTGCGTGACGCGATGTATGCTGATGACATCGCGCTCTATACCAGCGCTACGAACACTGGAAGCCAAGAAAGCAGCTTGCAAGAAGCCGCACACACTACCGAAATCTATCTACGAAATGGCGGCCTCCCCTGCGCCCCTGAGAAGTCTCAGGAGCTCGTCCTGAAAGCAAGAACGAGAGGCTGGCCACCCAGCCGCGAGGAGCTGGACCCCAGCAGCACCCTTAACTGGACAACAATCCCGAAAATCGATATTATATGAACACTTGGATTCCACACACACAAGGACGGATCGTGATCTGCCAGCCTACTGAGACCACCCTTTTCCAACTCACACCTCGTCAAGAGCCTCTCAAGCCAAAGAAGCGGGCTCAAGGAGGGAGACACACTGAGAATAATACAAACACTTCTAACCAGCCGCATCACGTACGGCACGCCGTACCTGGCTCTAAAGAATGCTGAAACAGAAAAGTTCAACATCTAGAGAAGGAAGGCAATCAAAGACGCCATGGGACACCCCCGCGCTGTCTCCACCACACGTCTCTTTAATACAGGTGTCCACAACACTTTGCAAGACCTGGTCGAAGCGCACAGGAACAGCCAACTGGAACGACTCAAGCTCACGCCCACCGGGAGATACTACTCCCATACCTGAACTACAACGAGACGTACGTCGCAGAGACGCACAAGAAAGAGCGAATCCCACCGTACTTTGGAGTGCATCTGCATTGCACGTGTCCCGCGCAGCACGCATCCGATATGCCACAAGAGCAGAAGACAGGCTAGAGCCAACGCCATTAAAGGAAAGCTTAAGCATGAAACGGACGCCTGCTGCACCGCCGCGGCCAAGTAACCGCATCGAAGCGCGTAAACTCTCAGCCTCGTAGACTCCTGAGCCTGCGAGCTGGCATCGGCCACCATCAAGGCAGGTAACCTGCAAACGGCTGACAACGCTGCAATCGCTCGCGCCACTACCACAGGCACAAACGCAGCGGTTATAGTAACCGACTCTCAAGCCGTCTGTACAAACCTCTCAAGCGATGCACTCGAGATGCTAAAGCGACGAAGCACTCCACTCCCGTACACCTTCGTAACGTGCGCACCGGGACACGAGTGACTAGAGGGGAGCGAAGCGGCTCACACCACTGCCCGCGAGCACGTCAGCCGGGTACCCCTCTCCACACGCGCTCTCTGACCTGCAGTAAAAGAGGCGGAGGCCGTGCGCACCAACTATTCGGCCGTACCGCAACACTATAGGCTAGAGCGCCAAGTGTACACTCCACCGGACCCAAAACTCGCCAGAGAGGAATGCATGATCGTTAGACGTCTAGAACGTAACACGTACACTTACGGAAGAATAATGCACGGTCTCTACCCGACGCTCCACGGCAACCTCTACCCACTCTGCAACGTACCCGACACCCTGGCGCACTTGTTCCTCGAATGTTCGTGGCAGGAAGGCAGCAATGTGCAAACGCAAGCCGATGCGAACATAGCCTATCAGTCAAACGAAGACCACCTACTCGAAACGTGGGAGGCCAAGCTCACCCTCAGGGACATGCAACATCAACGACAACTCGTCGCCAGGGCCAAGAAGGCAGTCGAAGCCACTGTGTTCCTGGACCAAGGAGCGTTCCCACGACAGCGTGATACCAGGCCTCGCACGGGACACCGTTCCGAACAAGAAACCCTTCTTTCTTTCTCTCTCTCTCTCTCTTTCTCCTCGGGAAAACAACTCCGGTGTATAAAACTGCACATTTGGGAGCAAAGAAAAAATTACATTTAGTTATATTATTACGCTATCATCGAGCGATTCTCAAGACACGAGCCGCCGCGAGAACGACGAAGTTGGTCGGTGCCCTTGGCACGAGCGAGTGTCAGCCTGGCTGCCTGGCTCCAGCGTAAATAGCGTATAAATAGCCTTTTCCGTCTGTGTCTTTCCAGATGTAACATTCTGGTGGAGGTCAGCGATCCCCGTCCTCACCACGGAACTCCGAAGTGGTCGGCACACCGAGCTTGTCACTGTGCCTCCCGGTGACGCGCCCACCTCTGCAACGGCTTCGGCTTGTCCCACTGCTCTAATCGTCACGGTCGCCCCACATCGCGACCCAGGTGTTCTCTGGCCTGGAGGGACAGGATGCTGATGACTGGATCAAGCTCTATGAACACGCCAGTGGTATTAACAGGTGGCAACCAACGATTATGCTCGCCAATGTCATCTTTGATCTCGGCGGCACCCCACGCGTGTGGCACCAAACGCATAACGACGACATAACCAGTTGGGACAGTTTCAAAGAGAAGCTACGGGAATTGTTCGGCGACCCCATTGGGCGCAAGGCTGCCGCGAGAAAGGCTCTTGCGTCTCGTGTTCAGTCATCTACGGAGCCGTACGTTTCCTGCATCCTCGACGTCTTGGCTCTATGCCGCAAAGGTGACGATGCTATGTCTGAAGCAGATAAAGTCTCGCATGTTCAAAAGGCATCGCTGACGACGCTTTCAATTTGCTTGTTTTCGGCAACGTCTCGACTATCGAAGCCATCAACGAATGCCGTCGCCTCAAACAAGCTAAGAGCCGCCGTATCACACAACACATCACGCGGCTACCCAACAGTGCTGCTACGTCGACATGTGAGGGTCCACCACATCAGACCACCACCTGTGACGACGGCACCCGTGATGTTCGCCGCGAACTCGAGCCACCTGTTCGCCAGCTTTCTCCACGATGCCTCCCGATCAGCCAGCGACCATCATTGCGATGATTCAGGCCGTCGTCCGACAGGAATTGGAGAACACGGGTCTGAACTCCGTGTGTTCCACGTCTCAACCCAGCGTTCCCCAGTTCTCTAGCGGCCCTCCTCGCCCTCGGCAGTCCTTTTCCGCCACATCTCGCCGCAACCCGTCCGATTGGCGTACCCCTGATGACCGGCCGACCTCCTTCCACTGCTGTCGCATCGGCCACGCCGCTCGTCAATGCCGCAACCGATGCCCACCACCTCCTCGGACATACGCCGCCGCTTATTGCCGCACCTTTAGACCTTCCGTTCCCTATACCACCAGCCATGAATCCACTGCCACTGATGCTCCTGCTTCGAACCTTCGCTACAGCCGCTCGCCCTCACCTCGACGCCATCACTCTCGTTCGCCCCAACCCCGTCGCTTCTCTTCGACGCCTATCGCCTCCCGGATCCAACTGGAAAACTAGGCACTGCAGCTTCTCGAGGCGAAGCTGTGTTGTCGGCCCTGCCCTCAAATCCTCTGCTCACGTTACCCACGAACCGAAGCCTTCTTGGCGTTGACGTTGGCGGCTATCCTGTCCCGGCACTCATCGATACAGGAGCACATCTTCCTATTATGAGTGCAGCCTTGCGACGACGACTGAACAAGCTCCTCACCCCAGCGTCGGCACATGTCGTCCGTGTTGCGAATGGCGGTACTGTGCCTATCATCGGCATGTGTACGGCACGCGTCAGCATCTCCGGCCGCCACAGTCTTGTCCTCTTCGCCGTAATTCCTCATTGCCCCCACGACCTGATTCTTGGCCTCGATATTCTCTCCGCCGAATCTGCTCGTATTGACTGGTCTTCCAGTACCCTTCACTTTGAGTTGCCGATGCTCGGAGAACATGTGACGCACCCCCCTGCCGCTTCGCCCCACCGGCTTTCGTCGCCTGCCGCCAAAGTCCATAGCCTACATTGAACTGTTGTCTTTCCCACCAGTTCCTGATGGCGAGTACCTCGTCACTCCTCTGCCCGAAATCCCAATACAGTATGACGTCACCGTGCCTCACAGTATACATACTGTTACTGCGAACCACACTCGCATGCCTGCATGTAACTTTGGATTGGCTAAGCAAATTCTACCGCAAGGTATTTGCCTTACCACCATTGATAGTCTCGGCGACCAATACGTGGCAGCGTTATCGACCGATGGTTCTCGCGAGCTTAGCATGCCCCTCGCGCCAGCCTCAGGCGTCGATCCCAATATAAAGAAAATGGTTGCGACGGACCTGTCCTCTACGCAGGCTGAAGACCTTTGCGAAGTATTATCGTCCTACCGCGATATTTTCGACTTCGACGATCGCCCTTTATGCCAGACGCTCGCGGTCAAGCGTCAGATTCTTACTGGCGATGCTGCGCCTATTCACCGACGGCCGTATCAAGTTTCTGCGTCGGAACTCTGAGTAATTCAAAATGAAGTGAACCAAATGCTCGATAAAAAACATCATTGAGCCTTCATGGAGTCCCTAGGACGTCACCTGCGGTGTTTGTTAGGAAGAAGGATGGCACGTGGCGCTTCTGTGTAGACTACCGTCATCTGAACAACATAACAAAGAAGGACGTCTACCCGCCCCCATGTATAGACGACGCCCTTGATTGCCTGCATGGTTCCAGATATTTCTCGTCTATTGATCTTCGTTCGGGATACTGGCAGACTGCTGTTGACGATATGGACAGAGAAAAAACCGCATTCATAATACCTGATGGCCTATACCAATTTAAAGTAATGCCGTTTGGAATATGCAACGCCGCTGCCACCTTTGAGCATATGATGGACTCCTTGCTGCAAGGTTTCAAATGGTCCACATGCCCCTGCTACCTCGACGACATCATCGTCTTCTCGCCAACATTCGACACTCACCTTGAGCGTCTCACAAATATACTTGATGTATTTCGAAACGCGAAGCTGCAACTTAACTCGTCCAAATGTCGCTTTGGCCACCGCCAAGTTACTCTTCTGGGCCGTCTCGTTGACGCTTCCGGAGCACAGCCTGATCCCGACAAAACTCGCGCTGTCCGAGACTTTCCGGTTCCGAAGACAGCCGCAAACGTTCGAAGTTTTGTAGAGCTGTGCTCGTACTTTCGTCGTTTTGTTACAGATTTTGCGACAATTGCTGGGTCCCTAACTAATCTTTTAAAGAAAGGCGTACAATTCCCAAGGGCTACTGTAGAAGCCGCCGCCTTCTCTCGTCTCGTCACTCTTGTAACCTCACCACCCATTCTCGCCCACTTCGACCCTGATGCCCCTAGAGAATGACGTACAGATTCCAGCGCTCATGGCGTAGGTGCCGTCTTAGCCCAGCGTCAGCATGCCAAGGATCGCGTTATTGCTTATGCGAGCCGCCTCCTAGCACCATCGGAGCACAACTATTCTATTACGGAACGAGAATGCCTTGCTGTTGTCCGGGCGGTTGCAAAGTTCCGTCCTTACCTATACGGCCGCCCTTTTTCCGTAGTCACTGACCACCATGCTCTCTGCTGGCTGTCATCGCTAAAAGATCCTACAGGCCGGCTTGGTCGATGGGCTTTGAGGCTACAAGAATTTTATATTCCATGGTGTACAAGTCTGGCCGCCTGCACCAAGACGTTGACAGTTTGTCGCGTTACCCTGTTGACTCTGCCTCCTCCAATATTGCAAGTGTTTCTTGCGTATTCTCTGTATCCCAGCTGCTTCATTTCGCCGACGAGCAACGCCGTGACGCCTACATCAGAGCACTCATCGACCGTTTTGGACACTCTCCGGCCCATGCTGCTCTGCGCCTCTTCGTCCTCCGCGACGGTACTCTGTACCGTCGTAACTTTCCTCCGGACGGCTCTAAGTTCCTACTTGTAATACCTAAACACCTCCTCTCCACCGTTCTAGAAGAGATTGACGACGCACCAAAGGCAGGACACCTAGGCGTATCTCGAACCTATGCCCGTGTACGTCGCCGTTTTTTCTGGCCGGGCCTTGCCCGTTCCGTACGACGTTAGGACACTACTTGTGAACTTTGCCAACGACGCAAGAAGCCTTCCCAATTCCCCGCTGGTTACCTGCAGCCGCTCGACATCCCTGCCGAGCCCTTCCATCGTGTCGGCTTGGACCTTCTCAGCCTATTTCCGGAATCCACATCAGGAAACAAGTGGGTCGCAGTCGCGGCGGAATACGCGAACGGCTACGCCGTAACCCGTGCTCTTCCGACCAGTTGCACAGCTGATGTTGCGGACTTCCTCCTACATGATATCATTTCGATGCATGGTGCTCCGCGTCAATTGCTTACAGACCGCGGCCATACGTTTTTGGTTAAAATCATTGAAGACATCATGCGTGCCTGCTCAATACAGCATAAATTTACCACCTCCTAGCACCTCCAAACGAACGGCCTCACTGAGCGTTTGAACCGCCCCCTTACAGACATGCTATCCAAGTACGTCGGAGACAACCACCGTGACTGGGACCTGGGGCCCTAGAACGTAAAATTATTCCAATATGTTTCTATTCCAATCTCCTGACGTCAAATCTGCATAACCACCGACGCAAGCACCAGGCGGTCACCCGCACGGTTGTCTGAACAGACCAATTAAACGCTCCCCTCGTTCATAGGAGGTCACTTTTGTTTGCTTGAAAAACTAATAACCTTGCCTACACTGAGCGGCTTGTCATATCTAATTGGCTGACAAGAGGCGAGGAGAGCGCTCAAGTGGAGAGGGATTCGCTGGGGCAGAGCCAGTGCACTGAAAATCGATAACCGGATGAATAGGGTGGTGCCGGCGTCTGCGATTGGTCGGCTTTCCCCCACTTAGCTTGTGGTGGCTGGTCGAAAATCGCGGCGGCTTGAACGGAAGCTTAAGAATGACGCTAAAACTGACCCTCAGCAAAGAAGAGTTGGCAGAATGAGGTGGTAAACATGCCGAAAGTGCTCGAAAACGTTACATGGCCATGCAAGAAGTTTATTATACGCAAATGCACCCATGCTCTCCGGCAGGTGCGAGTAGCCAGCGATTGGCGGCAGCCATCTTTTATTCCTTTCGGAACGAGGGAGCCTGCGGCTATGCCCACGAAAATTCAGTTTTGTTCGGCATATTAATGCATCTTTATCGCGTACACGTCGCTTTGACGCGGTGAGCTTGTGCGGTTTTGTGAAGTCGCGGGACAGGCAGGTGAAGTGGGTGCAGCCGGAAAATTTTTTACCAGTAGTCGAGGGCTAATGGCGAAAAGAGGTCGAATCAGAAATTTTTCTTTTTTCTGTCAAATCATGCATAATCAGCGTGTACACATCATATCAGATGGGGAAGTATCGTGGTTTTCGTGACGTTGCCTGACAGACAGGTGAAGTGGCGGTGGTCGAAAAAAGTTTTTGACCAATCTTGGAGGGCTGATAGCAGAATTGGAATAGAAAAGTTTGGAATAGTTTCACGTTATAGGGCCCCTGGCTCTACCTTACATAACCTTTGCATGGAACTCTTCCCGTCTCCAAATTGCTGGCTTTTCCCCGTTTTACTTCTAGTATGGCCGTGAACCGACGCTACCACAGGACAATGTGCTTCCGTCCGCCACAGGTTCAACTAGCGATTATGCCCGTCATGCTATCGCCCGTGCTGACCATGCTCGCCAACATGCGCGCGCTCCTTTACAAGTGTCTCAAGACAAGCAGAAATAACGCTATGGCCTCCGTCGCCGTGATATCTATTTTGTGCCCGGCGCCCTCGTGTTGCTTTGGTCACGATGGCGTAAATTCGGCCGTTGTGTAAAACTACTTTCCTGTTACGCAGGCCCATATCGCGTGCTCCGCAAAGTGACCGATGTCACCTATGAAATCGTTATAGCCACACCCACAACGTCCTCCGCTGTGACAACCAGTCCACGTTTCCCGACTCAAGTCCTACAACTCTCCTCGCACCTTGGATATTTAACAGCACCGTGACGGCGCTTTTGCCGCCGGGGGGTAGTATCACGATATCATCGAGCGATTCTCAAGAGACGAGCCGCCGCGAGAATGACGAAGAAGTTGGTCGGTGGCCTTGGCACGAACGAGTGTCAGCTTGGCTGCCTGGCTCCAGTGTAAATAGCGTGTAAATAGCCTATTCCGTCTGTGTCTTTCCACACGTAACAATATTATTGGACTAAAATAAATTGTAAAATAAATTTGTGGCCATAAAGAGTAATGCTTTCTCATTCACACACGTAAGCAGGCGTAAGTATCACTGCGAGGATTTTGTTTCGCTTCAATTAGTATTGTAATCGTTGGCCTCCAATGGAAAACATTTTGCTGTGGATTGTTCAGTTTAGTGGGCCAAGTCACAGTGTTTACAAAAAGAAACCTACAATATGAATTTGTTTTTATACCCACGTGATAGAGAAACGAAAACCTAGCACAAAAAGAGCAAACAAAAAACGCTCCTGTTTATTTTTTCTCCGAATCCGTTTGGACCCGCTTGAACCGCTTGGAACGGAATGGTGCTCCCGAATTGAACCCGGAACCGAACCGTAAAGGCTTCAACACGAATCGAGCACGAAAAAAAATTTCCGGGTGGACACCATGGCTGCGAGTTTTCGCTGTGGTCGCAGTGTTGCGGAGTCTAAACGAAACCAAGAAGTCGATCAGACGCGTTCTAACGGACTGCCAGGAATCCTGCCACTGATTGATATTGCCGCACCGATAGCAAAGCGGTGCTCATTCTCGCACTTCCGATTTCCCCACATCTACTAAAAGATATAGATAAAAGGCTCTTAGACTCATATACACACATTCTAGTAATTGCCCCGTATCTGTGCCAAGATCGCTCCCATCCAGCGAAGCTTAGGCCTAGCGTACCCGCCAAATCCGTCTGCACGCTATAGGTCTACACGTCTGGGTGAGGAATCAACAAGTATAAGTCTGATAAATCACTCAATATTTCAGATTTCTGATCGATGTTCCTTAAAAAGCTTGTGTCTAAAGTGTCCCCACATAAAGCGATGAGCGCCGATGTGATGTGTAATAATCATACGTATATGGTGCTGACACTGACGACTGCCAGCATCGGCCTACGCTTCTAAGACGAAGATATGTGACTAGACAGACGTGTGGACTCAAACGGATCGTTGAACGAAGAAAATGTTGCATATCGCTTGCGCGAATAACAAGAAACAGCTATCAAAATCGGCAGTAACAGCCATAGGCACCGACTACAGGGAGGCTCCGGGGCCCAAGCCCCCTACGGAGTTTTTCAGGGGGGAGGGGAGGGTCTGAGCCTCCACCTTCAGTGATGCCGAAGAACCCCAACACCACTACTTTACGTGTCACTGCCAGAGCTTCGTCATCCACATCCGTTTATATTTCTTTTGACTTGCCTCGTCCTTTTCACTTAAAATTTTATTGTGGCTAATAGCTTACTCCACCATTACTGGCGCGGACACGCATGGATTTTATTTCAGCTTAGCTTTATTTTTGCAAATGCAGACAATAGGAGAACAAACGCATTAAAGCAGCAATGGCGGCTGCCTCATCCGTATTTTCTCACTGCAATATGTTTTTAAATTTCCGCTGTAAACAGCGTGCACATACACAATATATTTAACGATATACACAGGACAACGTTAATTATATTTTTAAAGAAAAGGAGGCAGCCAAATTACAATTGTTTCTAAAGGTATGAATAGCCTATGCCTAGAGAATGAATGAGTTGCTTTATGTTCACCTGGCTTCAAAATGCATTGCGCTTTGTTTTTACCCTGAGAGAAACACGTAGACTTTAGTGATCCTTTCGGCAGAGTGCTGTATCAACGGCATGTCAAATGCATGTGATTCATATGTGTCTCAGTATCACTTCCCTTTGCAGTAAGCAAAGCGAACGATTCATGAAAAAAACTTCAAATAATTTGCAACATTTATTAGTGATGGAAACATCGTAACTTCCATGCAGAAGTGATCAATATAAAAAGGGTGTCCAAATTAACTATCATGCACCAACACTAAAAAAACAGTGCGTTATTGGTAAAAAACCTAGCGCATAATGTCTCTAGGATGGGGCAGTAAGTGCCAGTGATTTTTTCGTTGCTGAACTTTATTTACCTAATTGTACTTAATTATATAACTCTACACGTACTATTATATTCACCAAAGCTTCAATCATGCACTTGTAGGCACAGCCAAGGGACATCGAACTGCGGTGTGCTCAGTGACCTACTAATTGCGTACAAGTTTGCTCCTACTGATAAATTAACCCGGCGAAATATGGTGAATACCACGTGGCTGCGCTCCTACCCGCATCACAAAGCACCGCCCTCGAACAGGCTCCTTCTGAGTTAGCCAGAAGGAAATGAAGGAACGAATGAAAGACGTCACTGCCCAAGCACTTCGTACAGATGGTTACCTAGCGAAGCTGAAACGTGCGGCCCCGGTGTTTATCACAGGCTAAATCCCAACTCTTCGACGGCTTGGTAGGCTGCCGGATCCTGGTACGCAGTTGCTGCTTACACTTGGGTTGTTTGTTAATGTTCCTCACGGGTGCGGTAGCCGAAGACATGAGGTGAAGTTCCCGTCGTATTTCCGTGCCCTGGCCTACAGCGCACTCGTAGAATATTGTGTGAACCACATCGTGCAGTTATCGCTTACGATTCAGCTTCGATTGTATTTTGGCCCCTTTTATCCCATGTGACTGGTATTTCTTGGTCTTAAGAGGAACTTTGTGCCCAATATGAGAAGGCCGAATTCGATTTTCATCGGCACCTTGGAATGCTAGCAATATATTTGGCTGCTTCTAGCTTTGTCCTTGTTATAGTTTCTGTAGTTCGCGATCGGATACCGTATATAGTATTGCCACGACAAACTTGGTGACATTCAAGTTGCGCGCGCTTTGCATTGGGCACTGTGCACGCCGTACAGTGGTGTTGTTCAGCAACAACAGGAAGCGATCTTCGTGGCACGGGCAGCCAGTTGGACCCGGCTCGCATGCGGCACGCGCACGAGGTGTCACGCGAGAAGAAAAGGAAGACGGTTCGAGCCCAGTTGGAGAACGCGACTGCCGCGGATTCCTGCACGACCGCAGTGACTTTTACTTGTGGGCACAAGTTCGCCTTTAATAAATATCCTTGTTTTACTAACATCGTTACATTTCTGGTGGAGGTGCGGGGTATGAGTCGAAGCCCCACGAGCGAAAGTCAGCGTAGCCCCGACAACCCGCGAGTCCATCCCGTGGAACTAACACCTGTACACCAGCGGACCAGCCGCCGTCTTCGAGGTGACTCGCCCGAATTCGGCCCTCTTCTCTTCTTGCCAAGAGAAACTCCCACAACGGACGCCGCCACAATGACTACCCAGGTAACACCGGCACAGCTAGTCGTAAGCCAACCTCGCAAGCCGCCAACATTCCATGGTGACTCGTTCGAAGACGTGGAAGATTGGTTGGAACTGTTCGAGAGAGTGGCGAGCTTTAATGAATGGAATGAGAGACAGAAGCTCCGTAACCTATATTTCGCGTTGGAAGACTTCGCAAAAACGTGGTATGAAAACCACGAACCCTCTTTGACCTCTTGGGAGGAATTTCGACGACAACTGCTAGCAACGTACGCCAGCACGGATCGTAAAGAAAAGGCTGAAATCGCACTTCAAGCCAGGAACCAGCTCACAAACGAGAACGTGGCGATGTACATCGAGGACATGTCCCGCCTGTTAAGCGTGCTGATCCCACCATGAGTGAAGATAAGAAGCTGCGCCATCTCATGCGTGGGGTAAAGCAGGAACTCTTCGCAGTTCTCGTCCGCAACCCACCGCGCACGGTTGCCGAGTTCAGATGTGAAGCAACGACCATCGAAAAGACGCTGGAACAGCGGGCTCGGCAATACAACCGTGAGGCAAGCTGCGCACCTGTCCATGTCTTCCCTGGAGGCCTGCCAAACGACCTGGAAGCCCTGCGGGAGCTTGTCCGGTCAGTGATCAGGGAAGAGCTCAACAAGTTGCAGATACCTCCGGCTCCAGCTGCACTATCTATCGTCGACGTTGTCCGGGACGAACTCAGGAACGTCATACGGGATCCAGAGCGTGAGCCACAGCCGACGCGGCGCACCCCAACGTACGCCGACGTACTCAGGCAACCCGCGGTACACAGTAGTGGAACAGTTGCGACGACCGTTCCCTACCCGTCGACAGTACGCAGTGCACCTCGTCTACTGGAACCACCGGCTGCCTATCAGCATTCAGCACGTAGTGCACCTCGTTTTGTGGAACAAAGGCCCCGGAAAAGTGACGTCTGGCGTGACCACAAGCGCAGGCCTCTGTGTTTCCACTGCGGAGAAGCGGGTCACCTGTATAGGTTCTGCCCGTACAGTCAAGTTGGGTTAAGGGGTTTTCCCTTAAGCGCACCATGCCCCCGAAACGGTGAACGGCCAGCGGAGATCGAAGAATACCTGTCGACGCGCCAAAGCCCCGTTACTCCTCGCCAACGTCAACCACGATCACCGTCGCCCATGCGCTACCGATCGCCTAGCCCACGCGCGTCTCCAAGATTGCCTAGGCGTCGTTCACCAAGCCCACACCAGGAAAACTGAAGCAAGCGACCTGTGGAGGTGAGGCCGCTGATAACCAGAGTTACGAAGATCCTCCAACGCGATTCCTGTGCGGTGACGAGATAATTCCAGTCTACAGGTGCAGGAACGAAACGATTACGTCAGATTTACGGTTGATAATAGACGGATGCGAGCTGAATGCCTTAGTCGACACCGGCGCTGATTATTCGGTAGCAAGCTTCAAGATGGCGAAGCACCTTAAAAAAGTTGTGACGAAGTGGACTGGTCCGCAGATACGCACGGCAGGCGGCCATCTTATTACGCCCCTTGGCCGATGCACCGCAAGACTTAAGATAAAAGGCTTTACTTACGTTTCTGACTTTATTGTACTGCCAGAATGTTCACGGGAACTTATATTGGGAATGGATTTTCTACAAGCTAATGGCGCCATAATTAACCTACGTAGGTCCTGTGTATCTTTCTCGACAAAACAAGCTATACCTGTGGAAGAATCGGAGGAGCGACGTCTCGCTGCACTGCGCGTCGTTGACGATGACGTAACTGTGCCGCCACGCTGCAGTATAATGGTTCTTGTGGAGAATGAAAGATTTTCCGACCGCGAAGGCATAGCGGATGGAAACATAGAGCTCCTTTTTAACAAAGGTATTTGCGTGGCTCGGGGCCTTGTTCACTTAAGCGATGGCCACGCAAATGTCGCACTTACAAATTTCGGTAATGAATTCCAACACATCGCACAAGGAACAGCTATTGCCTATTTTCACGAGTTCTGTGAAGCGACAGAATTATGCAGCCTAACTACGTCAACTGCCCTGCCAGGAACCTGCAGTGTCGAAAGATCAATTACCGTCAACCCGAGACTCCCTGAAGCCCAAAAGAAACAGATATATGGCCTGATAAAGGATTTTTCTGACTGCTTCTCCACGTCCTCGAAGGTACGGCGCACGTCTGTTGCGAAGCACAGAATCATAACAGAGGACGCCACAAGACCGGTATGCCAGCACCCGCATCGAGTGTCACCAAAAGAAAGGGAGATCATCAAGAAGCAAGTAGAGGAGATGCTTTCAGATGACGTTATTCAGCCTTCCAGCAGTCCATGGGCGTCTCCGGTAGTGCTGGTTAAGAAAAAAGACAACACACTTCGATTCTGCGTCGACTACCGCAAACTGAACAGCGTAACCAAGCGAGATGTGTACCCCCTTCCGCGTATCGACAATACCTTAGATCGGCTCCGATGTGCAAAGTTTTTCTCCTCCCTGGACCTCAAGAGTGGATATTGGCAAATAGAGGTGGATGAACGGGACCGTGAAAAGACAGCATTCGTGACCCCTGATGGCCTCTACGAATTTAAAGCACTTCCATTCGGCCTCTGTTCCGCACCCGCAACGTTCCAGCGAATGATGGACTCTGTGCTTGCAGGATTGAAATGGCAGTCATGCTTAGTGTATTTGGATGATGTGGTCGTATTTTCCACCACATTTGACCAACATCTAGAGCGCCTGCGACTAGTATTAGAAGCTATTCGCGCAGCAGACTTGACAATTAAGCCGGAAAAATGTCAATTCGGCTTCGATGAACTTCGGTTTCTCGGACACGTCATCAGTGCTGAAGGCGTCCGACCAGATCCCGAAAAGACAGCAGCTGTTGCGAGGTTCCTGACACTCACAGACAAAATGTCAGTGCGACGTTTCTTAAGTTTATGCGCATACTACAGAAGATTTGTGGAAAACTTTTCAAACATTGCTGAGCCCCTTACAATACTGACAAGAGATGATCAACCCTTCATGTGGAAAAGCGAACAACAAGACGCCTTTGACGAGTTAAGGAAACGCCTGCAAGCTTCTCCAATCCTTGCCCATTTTGATGAGACAGCCGACACTGAAGTTCATACCGATGCGAGTAACGTCGGCCTCGGTGCCATACTAGTGCAGTGGAATAACGGCCAGGAGAAAGTAATTGCTTATGCCAGCCGTAAGCTCTCGAAAGCAGAGGCAAACTACTCCGCAACCGAGAAAGTGTGCCTTGCAGTCATTTGGGCAATATGTAAATTTCGGCCCTACCTCTATGGTAGACCATTCAGAGCAATCAGCGGTCACCATTTGCTTTGCTGGCTGGCGAATCTCAAGGATCCATCCGGACGACTAGCAAGATGGAGCCTTAGGCTTCAAGAGTATGACATTACTGTCGTATACCGATCCGGGAGGAAACACAGCGATGCCGACTGCTTGTCACGCGCACCCGTCGAGACAACTGTGTCAGAAGAAGAGGATTTCCCGTTCCTTGGCATTGTTGACGCGTCACAAATTGCTCAACAACAACGAGATGACCCGGAAATGCTTCCACTTATACAGCGCCTGGAGGGACTGGACGTTCAACTGCCGCGTATTTTCTCTAGGGGGCTATCCTCGTTCTGTGTGCGAGCAAGTGTCCTCTACAAGAGAAACTTCGAGAACAGCGAGACAAAGTTTTTACTTGTCGTACCCACATCTATGCGAGAAGAAGTTTTGCATGCATGTCACGATGAGCCGACGTCTGGACACATGGGCGTGAGCCGTACAGTCGCTAGGATTCGTCTGAAATACTACTGGCCCAAGTTATTAGCCTCAGTGCAGCACTACGTCAAGACTTGTCGCGAGTGTCAAAGGCGCAAGACTCCATCCGTTAAACCGGTCGGCCTACTCCAGCCAATAGAGCCACCAAAAGCCCCATTCCAACAAGTCGGTATGAACCTCCTTGGACCCTTCCCAACATCATCTTTGGGCAAAAAGCGGATAGTTGTGGCCACGGACTATCTGACCCGTTACGCAGAAACTGATTCCCTGTACAATGCAACGGCTGTCGAAGTTGCAAAATTCTTTGTCCACAATATCGTGCTCAGGCATGGCGCTCCCGCAGTTGTTATTACCGATCGTGGAACGGCCTTTACTGCGGACCTACTGAAATGCTTGTTGCAAATGACACATACTGATCATAGGAAAACTACGGCGTACCACCCTCAGAGAAACGGTTTAACTGAACGCCTTAACAGAACACTGACCGATGTGCTTTCGATGTATGTCGACGTTGAACATAGGCTGTGGGACGAAATTTTGCCATACATCACCTTCGCATATAATACGGCCGTTCAGGAAACAACACGAGTCACCCCGTTTGAACTTGTATTCGGCCGAGCAGTAACCACAACTTTGGATGCTATGTTGCCGTTAGATGAAGAAAACCATACCTCATCTGACCTAGATGATTTCTTGCAACGAGCCGAGGAGGCACGACAGATGGCAAGGTACCGAATACGCCGCCAACAACGCATCGACTCCAGCCGGTACAACCAGCGCCGTAGTGAAGCTCATTACCAGCCCGGTGACAAGGTGTGGGTATGGACCCCAGTGCGACGCCGTGGACTATCTGAAAAGCTTCTGTGCCGATACTTCGGCCCTTACGAAATACTTCGCCGTATAAGCGACGTCACTTACGAAGTGAAATCCGCTGGACACGAGAGCCCAAGACGGCGCAACTGCACGGAAGTTGTGCATGTTGTCCGCATGAAACCCTACCAGGAGAGGTCATGAACAACAAAAAAAAAATACAGTGAGAGCCCACAGGAACCCCTACTTCCTCTCACGCATCGGGCCGATGCGGCAAGGAGGGGGATAATGCCACGACAAACTTGGTGACATTCAAGTTGCGCGCGCTTTGCATTGGGCACTGTGCACGCCGTACAGTGGTGTTGTTCAGCAACAACAGGAAGCGATCTTCGTGGCACGGGCAGCCAGTTGGACCCGGCTCGCATGCGGCACGCGCACGAGGTGTCACGCGAGAAGAAAAGGAAGACGGTTCGAGCCCAGTTGGAGAACGCGACTGCCGCGGATTCCTGCACGACCGCAGTGACTTTTACTTGTGGGCACAAGTTCGCCTTTAATAAATATCCTTGTTTTACTAACATCGTTACAGTATGTATAACTCACTAGTGGATAATGCGCTCATGAGTCATGAATCCCCTTGGCGTAAAATACGTTGTTACTCCAGGTGGATATATATATTTCTTTTTTTGCTGTTTGTGACTGGTGCCGGTGTCCGCGCTGCGCGGCCTCGAACTCAGCAGGCGCGGAGTTCGTGGGTGTGTCATGTGTAGGCACGGAGTTTCGGAAGCGCTCGCATGGTTTCTTTCATTTGTGTGTTGTTCGTGCACTTCGTGCAATAGGGCATTCGCTGTTCTTGGTCCTTGTGCAACAAATTTTCCAAGCGTACGTCAAACGGAGGGACCTCTGAGGCATTTAGGGATGTCGGTTCAATGAGGAAGTAGAATGGTAAAAATACATAGCCCTTGCTGCTTAGAATTCATGTAATATTGCCATGTAATGCCGCAGGGAGCTCTCCACATGCCAATTACGAGTACTCTCGTTAGTGCGCTGGTTGCTGACTTGGAGAGCGTGTTCTGCCTTTCATCGCCCATCGGTGCTAGCATACGTGGCAAGCAAGTGTCTCCGAAATTCTTCCCATGAATAGAGCGTCGCTACATGATTCACTTACCCTGTCCTCGCTGACTCTTCTAACGCGATGTACACGTTGCGAAGCTTCCTTGCATTGTCCCAGCCGTTGAAATCTGCGATTCGCTCGAAGTGTTCTCAAGGACTCGGGCTAGCGAGGTGGGTACACTATGAGCTGAGATGATGCCACCGGGCTGGTTATGATTGCACAGTCGCTGGTAACTATTGTGTGCACTGCTGCAGCAACAGGCAGCCCGAATTCGGGCGGGCCTCCTGGGAGGCAGCGGTTTGTGCGCTGGTATACTGGAGTCAATTCTCTGGATTCTAATCGCTGAGGGTCAATGCTCCGCTCTCCTACAAACTGGGGACCTCTAATTACACCTCGCACCACCGCCAGAAATGTAGCGCTCTTCAATGAAGCGCACTAAACAAACTGATTCATAGTGGGCGAACTTGTGCATGGATTTCAAGGCTAAAGCACTTTCAATGCAATTTGCAAGCAGAGTTAAAAGGAGCCTATCGACCGTGAACCGCGTATCCACTCTGAACACACTTTCACGCACCCTGAAGACCAGGAGCGACGCCGGGCCTTCTCATCGGAGGAGGGCCCCACACGGGCGCTGCCGTGTGCGCGTGCTCGAGGTACACGTGCTCTCACGCCATCCGCGAGCCGTTGCTGGCGTTCTTCTAATGGCGATGCGATGAGGCACTTAGAAGGGTACCTCACGAGAGTGCGCGTAACTGGCCTGTGGAGAGTTGTCTGCGGCAGTATGGGTTATTTGCACAGCAATTTTAGCCTCGCATTGAGGAATGGATTTGTACATGATCAATTGCATATATTTGTCCCCACCTGGAGGTCTTAGTTGAAAGTGTGATTACAAGGCGACAGTGTGCCAATAAATGCCGCAATATCGGACTAATGCTTGGTAACTTAGCGCGGTGTCTTGAATGGTAGTAAGCAGATGACAGGTTACATAAAACGTGATAACATCTTATGTACATAGTGGTTCTAATTCATGCTTCATTTCAATGTGCCAACTGATCGTTCTCGTTCAGATCACTAGCATCAACACAGTTGCCCCTGTTAAAAGGGCGGGAGAATACGTGGATATACATCGGGGCATCTTCCCTCATCTGCTTTCAAGGATGTCCTCCAAATCGTTTAAAAAATCCGAGCAATCAGATTGCTAGCACAGGAAGGGCATCATCATCATCATCATCATCAGCCTGGCGACGCCCAGTGCAGGGCAAAGGCCTCTCCCATAGTTCTCCAACAACCCCGGTCATGTACTACAGGAAGGGCGAGTGAACGCAATTTACATTGTCATTACATAGTTATAATGCTTACTCTACTTAAAGTAGAATCTACATATTATGTGCCCGTTTTATTGAACAGCCTGTTCAAAACAGTTTCCGCAATACAGTTTTATTGTTACCATTGGTTATGTTCATTTTTAATATTTGGATACAGTGTTGTAGTTGCATATCTTGTGATCATGCCATTTTTGTGAGTCATAAAATTTAGCATATCTTTCACATTGTAGCTATGTGTGCTGCTATATATTTCAGTCGAAGCTGAAAAAAAACTGAGTGTGAGGCATGCCCACTTATCTGGCAAGCACACCGAGAGGGAACACTTAAAGTTCAGTGCTACCAGGTGAACAGTGAGCGCAAACATGCATCAGAGATGGTATGTGGGAAAGTCGTCCTGGAGAAGGCATTGCATATGCATTCAAAACATTTCAGCAACCAGCGTAGTGCAAAATGTCGTGTCCGCTTCAAGGAAATGGAGCGCCAGTGCAAATATCTGGCCATGCCTGTCCAGAGCAACAAGTGTGTTTACATTGAAAACATTTCAAGTGCCAGCATGTACAACAGTGTCATTGCCAGCGGAACTGTAGAGTACAAAGTGGTATGCTCCCAGGCTGTTCATCAATGGAACTCTTCCTGGACTTCGTGATAGATATTTTTGGGTGCGAAAGTGAGGGTGAGCTGGTAAAACATTGGCTCCGGGCTACACGTCTGAAAGGTTTTTGTCTTTCAGAGTGCTTTTTCCAGAGAAGCTGTTAGCCACTACTTGGTCGTCATTTTTTGTGTCCGTGTCCGATACTGAAAATGTGGGCCGATCGCGATGGCTCGTACTCCCGTAAGACAGACTTCTGCAAAGTGAAGCGCACAGTGGAGATATTCTTTGGAAGCACGGATGCAACATAAGGAACAGCGTTCCATTCAATAAAGAACAAGCGCAAAGCAAGCATCCGAGTGACATAATTGATAAGGCGTGCCTGGTAACAATGCGAAGCACGTAGCGCCCCCCGCATACGTTTCCCGATAGCAATTACTGCTGCGCAAGCTGCCGCGGCGATGGCAGCTTGCGAAGTTGGAAGTGACGTCCCTAGCCTTGCGTATATGGAATAACGAGCCTGGCACTTGATCTCAGTGTTTTTGCAGCACTACTACGGGCGGCGGCATGCTCTGAAAATTATCACTCTAAAGCAGTAAAGCACTGCATGCCCCCCCAGCAGTTATAGTGATAGTATTAAACACCTTCACTGGACATCCACTATCGCAGAGCCGGGATGGCGAGCCAATATATTTTATTTCCTTTAGGAGGCTGGAGATGTCTGCAAGGTGTACTAATGTATTCATGGGTTCCGAAATGATTCGTTGCAACGTTATGCCTGTCTTGGCGAGAGTGGTACATATGTGGCTTTTGTACAATGCTGTTTATATAAACGGATTCGTACTTATTATAACCATTGCTCCCTTAGTTACTGAAGCGCAGCTTCCTGTGTATTCTAGTTATTCTTGACACGTGAACTCGTGTTGAGAGGGGGGGGAATTGACACGTGAACTCGTTTATCTTCTACGGGTGAGCGGTTTTACCGTCCAAGAAATGTTATTGCTCAGCGCAGGACGCCTCTATATTTATCGGAGGTTTCTAGAATCTTATCGATGCTTCCATCCGCTGTGTGTTGTCGCCGAACCTTGTGCAATCTGATTGCGTGCATGCCCGACGCGAATGGCGTAGAACATTGTGGAAGGCTCGCGGGTCCCAGCGATTACTCTGGAACATTGGACGACTGATCTATAAAAGCCTACGCGCTTGTCTCGCTGATCAAATTTTCGACGATCGCCGACTGTGTTCGCCGTTTACGTTGAGCATTGCGTGTAGCCTGTCCTTTTGGACCCAGGTTTGCCCAATAAAGTTAACTTTGCCATCACAGTTTTCGTGCTGTGTCCTCAGCCGGCACTACCGCGTGACAATATCCACGTTGAAAACATTCAGTTATGGGGTTTGACATGCCAAAACCACTATCTGATTATGACGCACACGGTAGTGCGGGACTCCGGGAATTTGGACCACCTGGTGTCCTTTAACGTGCACCTAAATCTCAGTACATAGGTGTTTTCGCATTGGCCCTCATTGAAATCCGGCCACCGTGGCCGGGAAGTTTCCAGGTTTATACAATTTTCTAATAATGAAGCTTGCACATTCATTTCTCGTGTACTAGAGTACTATGATTCTTTTACTTATGTATAGCGTTACTCAGTGTGATCGTACTCTGCATTACAGTGGCGCTCACTTGTTAAATATATTTCCTTGTTTGAGTATTGGTTAAGAGCATTCACTAGATTTTTTATCGTTTTATGCTTCGTTTAATTTTATCACCATTACTATAGTTTAACTACCGTACAGGCAATATTTTGAAGCTTAGCAAGTTCCCGTTGTTTGGTTCTTATCACGGGAATAATTTTTGATGGAATGTGTCGTTATTGCTTTCTGTGTTCTTTTCGAGCTTCTAGAATATTGGTAAAATAGCTTGTAGGTAGAGACCATGCGAATAAATCTCGCATTCTCATTCTGCCTCTTGCTGCTGCTGTGATATCAATTTCTAAATAACTCGTCTGTTCATCGGATAGCATTTGTTCTTTACTGTGCAAAATCAGAGACCTTAGCACACTTCGCGTTCTTGCTGTTCGTCATTTTGTGCGTACTTACGAATTTCGTTTATGCATGTTCTAGGCATTGTTTATCAATTTCTTGTTCATGAATTGTTTCTGGTAGTTTTACTCGTTCTTGATGTGCTTTTAATTAGTTTACTTTGAATTTCTCATGTATTTCGCTCAAACCTTGCATAGGTATTATTTTTGCAATAAAGTATTGTTTGGTGATATGCTCCTTTCATGCGCCCTTGGCCCAAAAGCCCTGGCGTGGCATATTGTCAAGACGCTGCCATTTCTAAATGGGATGTCATTCTCATTTTGGTTATAAACATCGTTGCTGCCTACCAAAGGTGGCAATGCGAGCTTATTTTCGTGGACATGTGCCTTTTCAGGTGACTTGGTCCAGAATACGTCCGCCTGTATAGGCAACGGTGTGTGACACTGCGCCAGGAGCTCAGTAGCACTAGACACCGGCGCTTTGACTACTTCTGAAACCACAAAAACGAGCTTCAAATTATCGTAAGCCTTTCAAGGCTACTCCTAGACCAGCTTTTACATAAAGTTTTAAAAGCGTTTAGAAATAATATATGAAGAGCCTTGGCAAAGGGATTATTTGTGTCTTTCCGAATCCTATTTCAAGTCCAGCTTTTCGAATACGTTTTGAAGAGCTGTTGTAGATCGTCTGAAAAAAGTGAATAAGCCGGACATTAGCAGGCATGTACAACGTTTTAGCAATGAAGTTGTTTCACTCTTGCCTTCTTTAAACCGTTGCTTTCGTCTCGGATAAATGGTATAAAAACGTTATGTATCTCTTTTGTGCGACAAATCGCTTTGTGCGACAAATCTACTGGCGACAAATCGCGATTATTCTATTGCTTTATAATTAGGGCACCAAGACGCGTTGTGGTGGTTGCTCTTGGATTAGGAGAAGCCATAGCGTTCCCCACTAAAGCGCCTAGATGGAAATATGGTGCCATCGTCTTTGGCTGTTTCTTGAGGGGCGCTATGCCGTCATTAGAATGATGGTATGAGTGTCAGCGAGGCTTGTGTTAGCTGGTCTTGTACGAGGCTTCTTCTAAAAAGCGGATACCGCTACACAAATGAGGTATTATTAAAATAAAGTCTGCAAAAAGGGTTTTCCTTCACCCATATTACACCTTTAAATGAAGTTTGTCACCTACAACGCAGAATGAAGCGAGATGCACGAACAGACGACAAACTGCTCCAAAGCGAGCGCGCACCTTGTCGTCTGTTTTCCATCTTTAGCGGCCTTTGATAATTTTTTTGTGTTTCATATCATAGTTTATCAGATAACAAGTCCTCATAGTGATTCAAAACACGTTTTTCTGTAATAATAAATGTAAAACAGTTTTCACGCGCCGTTTCAATAAGAAACGTAATCATTGTGGCAGAAGGAACGTTGCTAGCCAGGCGCGCCTTGACGACATCCTCTGGCTCTCCGAGAACGATGCTCATCCGAAGCCCCATATACAGGCATTCTCATGCTTATCACGCCGTAGTAGCGCCTGATTTCCAGCTACATAATATGGTGAGAAGATATATGAAGGGCCATCAGAATTTTATGACGGAATCGGCATTTAGCACTGGGGCGCCCCTATGCGCCGTTTGTTTCATCCCATCATGTTCACACCAAGGCACTGGTGTACCTGTCGCTGCGATTTGCCGAATTGGCGCTCGGGACGCCCCTGCAGTGAAAAAAGTACCCTCCTGAAAGCGGAAAAACAAGAGCAAACTCTTCACAAGCGAAACCTGAAAGAATTACTTACTCAAAAAGAAGAGACTTGGAATAAAATTTGTAATAAAAATTATGACTATATTATTATTTGTGCGACCTTTTTGTGTTTTTTGTAAGCCAGGGGACGGCGACCGGCGCTCAGCTAGCGTCTCCTTGCGTTGTGCTGCGCCTCTTGCCTCTAAATATGGCGAAGATCACCCGCAACACGGCAAGTTTGCTCTCCAACCAAGTGTTGTATGCTCGTTTAAGTTGGGGTGAAACGCGACCCCGCCTACGAGGCTTTGTGGCCAGTCATGCCTGGTGCCATAACTTGATCGAGCGATCTGAGCTCTGGGTGGCCGAGGCTCGTATGTCTCTCTTGTCTATCACGCGACTGCTCGTCGCTGCGCGCGTCACCCATGGTGGCTTGCGAACCCAAGCTATTTTTGAGTTTCGGGTCTTTGGGTTGATCATAACGCAAAGGCCCAAGGCTACCAAATTCTTAAACTGTATATTGTTGTTGATCGCAGGTCTGCGGAACAATATGTTAAGGCACAACAACAAGAACCACAATGTGGTCACGTGGTAGTGACATCAGAGAACATAGTAGCAATACTGAGAAAGACAAAACTAACTTTTCTTGGGTGAACCTATGCCCACAAAAACAGGCTCCACTTAGAGCACAACGAAATCGGTGATCGCAGTCGGCGATCGTCGAAACTCTGATTAGCGGGTCAAGCGCGTCGGCTTTTATACATCAGTTGTCGAATATTCGTTAGTAATCGCTGGTGTCCGCGTGTCTTCCACAAAGTTCTACACTATTCGCATCGCGCATACATGCAATCATATTACACAAGGTGCAGTGACAGACTGTGAATGGAACCATCGATAACATTCCAGAAAGTTCCGATGCATGCGGGCGCGTCCTGCGCTCTGCAATAACATTTGTTGGACGGTTAACGAGGTCGCCCGATAAAGATAAACCAGCACACGTGGTAATACCCCCCTCTTAAAAAACATCGACCCGATGCTGCAAACAAACAAAAGTAACAAACAAAAACACAAGTAGCAAGGAAACAACATATAAGGAAGTTCCTCAGCGTACGTAAAAGGGCTTAGGACGCACCACGTGGACCACTTCAGATCATGCGCGGCGCCGCTGTGAATGCGAAATGCCGTCTGGCCCCACCTCATAGTCCAGTTCGCCAGTACGTCGGATGATCTTGTAAGGTCCGAAATAGCGTCGCAATAGTTTCTCACTGAGTCCTCGTAGGCGTATCGGAGTCCAAACCCAAATACGGTGGCCTGACTAGTACGCTACCTAGCGTCGTCGGAGGTTGTATTTTCAGCTTTCGGTAGGCTGCCGGCAGTGGCGTAGCCAGAAATTTCGTTCGGGGGGGGCTCACGTTGCAGCTCGGCCTCCTCCTTAAGAGGAAGCTTTAGCTCGAGTGCTCCTATTTAAATACATGTAGAAGGGGAATTCATTTTTCCCTGCAACCACTGCACCAAACTTTACGAGGTTTGTTGCATTTAAAAGAAAAAGTTTAATTCTAGTGACTGCTGGTTTCGAATTTTCAGTTTAGACGGTCAATCCTTTATTAAATATTGGCCAAAATCGCAAAATTGAGAAAACGAAACTATCAAGTTTAAAACTCTGTGACTCGACAATGAAAAATGATATCACAATTCTGTAAATTGCATCTAATAGTACCTCTACGTCGGACAGAATGGGTATGTTACACATGAACCTCAAAAAAATTTTGTATTGTGGAAATGGGGCTTTTGCAGAACCCTTTTACACAACGTAACCAATTCACGTAAGATACAAATTGACCTAGCGAACTTGTCCGCTTTGACTGTTATAATAGATGCCGTTTACAGAATCGCAATACCTGTTTTTGATTCATAGCTATTAGTTTGTAAACGTCGTGCTTCTGTGTTTTCTTTTCGAACTTCCGAATTTTTCAAAATATTACAAACAAAATTCAGGCCCTAAATCGAAGTTTTGTTTCCAACAGACTAGGATTTAACTTTCTCTCTCAAATGCAACAATGCAACAAATTTCAATAAAAGCGATTAGCAGGATTATCTCAGAAAAGCGTTTCTGCGTTTTACATGTATTTGAATAGGCCGCGTCGGATTGGGCCCGAGCTAAAGCTTCCTCTTAAGCGATTTGTCGAGGGATCAAATACATGAATAATAACTGAATTGCCATTGTCAAAGATGCTGCAAACAAATTCTTGAACGCTACGCACTGCCAAAAACAAGTAAAATATGTATTTTTTCATAAAAGAATGTACTCGTATGTACCAAAAATTGTGCCCAAAATAACTGATATCAATGCTTCCATATTTTTTGTCTATTTATTAAGTAAAGAAAATATCGCACGAACTTTAGAACTATATCAGTTCGAAACCAGGAAAACAGTGCATGCCACTGATATGAAAAATGAAAAGGCGATGAAATGAACAAGTTGAGGACAAATATGTTAATGAAACTTTGTCATCCAAGAATCGTGTTTACATTCTTGTATATATGCAATAGCCAGTGAAAAATCTCAATGACGCTGTCGTTTGTTCGAATGTATTACGCAGGAGCAGCTCTCCCCTGTCGTGTATCGTGAGTAATTGCACCGAAGTTATAGTCGCGACAGAGAGCACATATAGAAAGCAGGAGTTCTGCAAGATATACGATGGCAAGTGAAATGAATATGAGCCAATTCGAATATGTGACAAATGGGGCACTTTATTTAAAAGTTGTCTTCATGAGAATTTAGACATTTGTTCCATTGCTAACGAGTCGCGTGATTCCCTTCTCATAAAACTCCTTGGGTTGCTGCTTCAAAAAGTCTGTAGCTGACTCTTTCACGTCATCGTCCGGCACAAATCTGGTTCCCTTGAGCTGTTTTTTTGGTTGCCCCAAAATGTGGAAGTGGGGACAGGCATTGTCGTGGAACAAGATGACCCCATTCGTCCATTTTCGACGTTGTTTATTCTTGATTGCGACACGCTGCCGTTCCCGCGTTTCACAATATCGGAAATAATTGATAGTCTCTGAAGATCTAGCAAATTCTATCAGTAATGGCCCCTGACGATCGAAAAAAAAGTCAACACCTTTCCGGCGGAAATGACGGCCTTTGCGTTCTTTGGCCGTGGTAAATTCGAATGTTTCCACTGTAAGCTTTGCCGTTGTGTTTCAGGCTCGTAGTAGTGGCATCATAGTTCGTCCCCGATCGCAATTGCAGACAAGAAGTCGTCATCCTCATTGTGATACCGGATCAGACGAGTCAAGGCAGCGCGAAACTTCTCCGTCTTCTCGCGGTGGATCAAAATCTTGGGGATCCATTGCGCACACAAGAGCCGATAACCGAGGTGCTCATGAATTATGGCGTGAACCGAACCGTGACTGATGTTCAGGCGGTCTGCCAGTTCATCGATGCTTATCCTTCTTTCTTGTTTCATCAGCTCATCAACCTTTGAAATTGTGTGGGGAGGGATCGCACGATGGTTTTGGCCCGGTCTTGGAATGTGTTTGCAAATTCCCGTCTTTCTTTGCACCGTTTGCTCCAACGCTTCACAGTGGCCAATGAAATGAAAAACACGGCAGCCACACGGCGATTAATTTCTTTTTGGGAAACACCTTCAGCTTTAAAAACTTCGCGACACCCAGCTGTTCAACTTTTGAAGTGTCCATTATGTCACGCAACCATATTCAACCCAGTGTATGAGAGCATTAAAGAATAGTTATCCTCACAACTGCGTGTCACTTTTGTAAATGAGACATGCCGCTCTACTACGCGCATGCCTCGCAGATAATGAACCGAACCATTATTGCGCGGTTAGGGCAGCCTCACTTTCATTTGACTCGCCCTCGTACATTAGAAATGCGAAGATACAATGGGATATACAAATGCGAAAATACGGCTTGGTAAAGGACAAAAAAGTGTCACTGGAAACAAAGTTTACTGCATGTATACACAAACCCTCGCAACAAGATATTTAAGTATACGTATACGTCTCCAATGAGTCTGTGTATGTAAGAAAAACTAACTGTATATAATGCGTCAAACAAGGCAAATATACATGTTGAGCAATCATAGATTCACAGAATCCTAGATTCCGCCCTCATTCCATCCACTCCCCCCGATGTATCGCGCGCGACGGAAGGCGGCGCGCTTGCTCCCCGCTTTTCTACTTTGCGCACACAAGACTGAGTCACCATCGTAGGCTGACCCATTCCACCTCCTCTTCTACGCTTTCACTCGCACATACAGTATGCAGCGCGTGGTCACGATGTTATCACCCTTGGACTTTATACGAAACATGAGGACGACGGCGACGGTAGGAATGCGCCTGGAGTGTCCATATAATTGCTGTCGCAATAATATAATAAACGTATCCGGCAACCGAAGCGTCCCGTCGCAGATTCCGCAAAAGAAGTAACAAAATCGAACTTTCACCATGCGGCATTAGCTGCGCCGCAACAATGTATTTTTTTTTTTCTTCTGTGGGGCGGGGGCACCGAAATGATAAAGAAAGGATGCATAGGAAAGTGTGTTGGCCAGAATCGAATGCCTACTTTGGGCACCTAATGGGGCTACGGAAGGAATACCGAAGAAAACATGAGACGCTTGGTCCACTGAGAAACATACGCATACTGCTCAGTATCCTACACCGGCGAAACAAGACTTTCCGGAGAGGTTCCGATGAAGCGAACGCGGTGCAATCCTTCGAGTCCTCTTAGGGATGGTGGCGAGCGACCATTGTTTTTTTTTTCTCGTCTGCTAGTCAGAAAGCGTCCAAAACTCTGCCAGGCGAAAATCCACTCGGCCAGAGCAAACCGAACGCGCACCGAAGTGCGCCGCGCGGTGGTCGGGGCCATACGAGAAAAACGTACGTATGCGCTCTGGCTGGCTCTCGCACCCCGCGGGTAGGGTAGCGAGAACAAAAAAAATTGAAGAGACTCAATGTGTCCTCGCGAATAAAAGTCAAAGTAGAAAAAAATATAAGAACGTAGTTACTTTGGCTGGCTTTAATGTCTTGACATGGATGTTCTGGCGTAGGTTAAAAAAATGTTGATATTTTTTTATGCGACATGACGACACAAATCAACCACCACAACGCTTCGTCTCATTGGACCTCGCTGCGTGCTTGCTCAACTTGTCTGCTAGTGTGTTGATTTGGCTTGTCTCGTTGTATGTTCCGATGTAAGACTTTGGGAAAGTCAATGGACCTTTGGCGTCAAATTTTTATAACAACATTAAACTCACAAAGTTCAGCAATTGAAAATCTAAAGCACAACTTTGAAAATGTCAATGCACCTTTCACACCAAGAGCTTATAAGATTTCTACCCATAAAGTTTCGCAATTGATATTCATACGCTCCATAGATTATGCGGCCTCAGCGAGATGCCGCGGCTAGCCCGCTCGCCATCAAAACGCCGTTGAAGCTTTGCGCTCGGATGGGACTGCTTGGCGTTATGTGACTCCAGGTGTATGGGCGTTCCCGCGAAATTCAGCCCGAGTTCGCAATCTTTGCGGTTAAATGTCTTTTCGAGCGCCAGAAAGATATTCTAAACAAAATCCAGAATGATTTCCGGCACCGGGCGTCGCTTTGGTCGGCGGTGCATTGACAGCACGAAAAAATTTCGGGGGGGGCTGAAGCCCCATGAGCCCCCCCCCCCCCTGGCTACGCCCCTGGCTGCCGAGTCTAAATCCGTAGGCGGGCGAGCTGACGGGCTTCTTCGGCGCGCTGGAGATAGGTGGCAACGTCAACATTCTCTTCGTCGGTGACCTGCGGCAGCATGGCATCGAGAGTCGTTGTAGCGTTCCTGCCGTAAACCACTTTGAACGGCGTGATCTGTGTTGTTTCTTGCACCGCCATGTTGTAAATAAATGTTACGTACGGTAGGGCCCGGTCCCACGTCTTGTGCTCGACGACGACGTACATTGCTAGCTTGTCAGCGAGGGTCTTGTTCAGGAGCTCCGTGACACCATTCGTCTGCGGGTGGTAGGCAGTTGTCCTCGTGTGGCTTGTCTGGCTGTACTGCAGGAATGGCTTGGGTGAGCTCCGCTGTAAAGGCCATTACTCTGCCGGTTATGAGGACTTCTGGGGAGCTATGTAGCAGCAGGATTTTCTCAACGAAGAATTTCACCACTTCGCCTGCGCTACCTTTCAGCAGAGCTTTCGTTTCAGCGAAGCGGAGGAGGTAGTCCGTCGCCACGACGATCCACTTATTTCCGGTTGTTGAAGTGTGAAGGGGTGCCAACAAGTCCATCCCCATCTGCTGAAATGGTTGGCAAGGAGGCTCGATCGGCAACAGTAATCCCCCTTGCCCTGTCGGTATTGTCTTGCGCCACTGACAGTCTCGGCATGTCTGGACGTAACGGGCAAGATCGGCGATCAGGCGCGGCAGTAATACATTTCCGGTATCCTCGATAGCATTCGGGGGAATCTGAGGTGCCCCGCGGTCCGATCTCCATGCAGGGTGCGCAGCACTTCTGCACGCAGCGGCGAGGGAACAACAAGAAGGTAGTTGGTGTGGACTGGTGAAACTTCTTATTTACTAGTAGATTGTTTTTAAGCGTGAAAGAAGACAATACTCGCATAAATGCCCTAGGGATAACGTCGGTGTGCCCCTCCCAGTACTCGACGAGGTTTTTACTTCTGGGTCTGCCCGTTGCTGTTATGCGAAGTCTTCCGCTCTTATTATTCCAAGGAAGGCGTCATTATCCTTGTCATCTTGCAGCGGCGGGTCAATGATAATCGCCTGAGAGGCACTCGGCATGAGAATGTTTTCGTCCGGACTTGCAGGCTACAGGGTTGTCGTATTCTTGTAGTCTGAGGCTTCACCGCGCCAGCCGTCCTAAGGATCCTTTAAATTCGCCAGCCAACACAACACCTAATGGTCGCTGACGACTTTTTAAATGACCTGCCATACAAGTAAGGGCGAAATATTGCAGTAGCCCAAACGATGGCGAGACATTCCTTTTTCCCTCGCAGAATAATTGCCTTCCGCTTTTAACGGCGGGCAGCTAGCGTAAGCTATCACCCATTCAAGTCTGTTTTTCCTCGGGACTAGAACGGCACCGAGGCCTAGGCAACTGGGGTCAGTATGGATTTCTGTACCGGCATACTCGTTGAAGTGCGCAAGTACTGGTGGCGACTGCGTTCGTCCGTTGAGTTCATCAAATGCGTTGGCCTACGGCCTTTTCCACTTGAACTCGACATAACATTTAGTTGTGTCAATGGTTCAGCGATGCGTGAAAAGTCCTTGACAAAGTGCCTGTAGTAGGTAAACATGGCAAGGAATCTATGCACTACCTTCTTGTCGATGGACTGCTGGAACATTGCAATGATGGCTATCTTCTGTGGGTCAGGGCGGACTCTAGATTTGTTAATGACATGGCCCAGGAACAGAAGCTCATCGTAAGCGAAGCTGCACTTTCCCGGCTTCAGAGTGAGCCCTGATGACTTGATGGCCTATAGTACTGTCGCAAGCCGCCTAAGGTGATCGTCGAAATTTCCGGCGAAGACGACGACATCGTCCAAGTAAATGAGACAGGTCTGCCACTTCAATCCTGCTAAAACCGTGTCCATGACGCGCTGGAACGTTGCAGGCGCCGAGCACAGTCCGAATGGCATGACCTTGAACTCGTAGAGGCCGTCAAGAGTGATGATGGCGGTCTTTTAAAGCGAAAGCTTTACTGGCCGCGAACTTGCGATTTCGCCGTAGCCGTGCTCTGAGGAGGCACATGACGTCACACCGTACTCCTCGTCACTGCGTTCGCCTCCGCTCGCTTCGTCATCTGCGTCGCATGCCTGATCACATGTCGGAGGATTGAAAAGGAGAGCTTGCGGGCGCCGCAACCATAGTGGAGGCGACACTATGGACGGCGACAATACTGATAAGCAGTAGGAGGCCTCGAATCGACATCGGAATGAGATGAAAAGGAAACGAATCGCCCAGGAAACAGACGAACAGCGCGCTGAACGACTGGCTAAACGCCGCAACATAGCTGGACAAGCAGACAAACTTAGACATGCAATCAAGAATAACCAAAGCTAACCATGCTATGCCTTAGCTTTCGCTACGTATATCCTAGCATAGCTGAGGTAAGCCACTGCCAATTTTTCTGTTATCTCTCTCGTCGACATCTATTTGCTAGTAGCCAGATTTGAGATCTATTGACGAGAAATATTTAGCGTTGCAGAGCCGATGCAATGCGTCGTCTTTCGTGGCAGGGGTATGCACCCTTCTTAGGGATCTTGTTCAGTCGACGATTATCGACGCAGAAAGTTAGAGTTCTGTCTCTTTTCTTCGCCATGACTACTGCAGATGCCCACAGGCTTTTTGACTGCTGCATGATATTGTCGTGCCGCATTTCAGCGACTTCTTGCTTAATAGCTTCATGTTCTCGCGTCGAAACTCGGTGTGGGCTCTGATGAAGTGGTCGAGCGCACTCTTCGGTTATTATGCGATGCTTAGCGACTGGTGCTTGTCGAATCCTCGATGACGTCGAAAAGCAGTTATTGCATCGTCGAAGCAGACTTCTGAGCTGTTGCTGCTTAATCATGGGTCGACTTCGATTTATTTCGAAGTCTGGTTCGCGAACTACGGTGGTCGGGTTGATACGGCAGAATCCCAGAGGACAAATGCATTGCTGGTTTCCAGAGTTTCCTCGATGTATGCGATCGCCGTGCCCTTGTTGATGTGCTGGGACTCCTGGCTGAAGTTTGTCAGCAACACTTTCGTTTTTGCTCCGCGCAGTTGAGTGATTCCTCTTGCGACACAAATTTCACGGTCGAGTAGTAGACGTCGATCACCCTCGATGACGCTATCTACGTCTGGAGCTCGTCTGGTGCTGCCAGAAATGACAATATTGGAGTAGGGCGGGATGCTGACTAGATCTTCGAACAGACTCAAGGCGTAGTGACTACGACAGCTCTCCGGCGGTATCGCTTGATCTTGCGACAGCGTTATCAACTTCGACTTCAGGTAAATAATTGCTCCGTGTTAGTTCAGGAAGGCCATGCCGAGAATGAGGTGTCCTGAATACTGTTGAAGAATAACAAAGGTAGCAGGGTAGCTCTGGCCTTGAACTGTAATTTTTGCGGTACAAATTTCAGTCGGCGCAATTAGGCGTCCTCCAGTGGTCCGAATTTGAGAGCCTTCCCATGCAATTTTAACCTTCTTCGACTAGGCGGCGATGGGTTCACTTATGACGGAGTAGTCCGTTCCTGCGTCCACTAAGGCGGTAACTGCATGGCCGTCGAGAAGCACGTCGATATTGATGGTTCTTACTCTTGCGTTGCAGTTAGGTCTTGCCGTCGGATGACGGCTGCATCGTGTTGACCTGAAGCTGGAACGTCGCGTCGTCAAGTCGCCTTTCGTCGTTGTACTTTTTACTTTGTGGCTTCGTCCGGATGGCGGCGTCTCGTTGATATATTGTCGAGATCGTGTTTTCAGCGTCTTCGTCGGCGGCGGAGGATCTTCGCCAGTTCGACGAACAGCAACCGCACCTCCATCGGTTGCTGCTTTTAGTTTTCCGGATATGGACTCGTAGACTGGCCCCGGGCTGGGCCAGTGTTCGAGCGGTGACAGGTAGTGGCCTGGTGATGGTGAATGAGACAGTCGTCAAGGGCTCCACTGAGTATCGGCGAGGTAGTTGGCGATATAGCGAGGTCGTTCACAAAACTGCGGGCGCGGCGCGTTAACGGCGAGCCCTCGGAGTCTCATCTCCCGGTATGGGGATCGCCGGTAGATGTGCCCGGCTTCTCCGCAGCGATAGCAAAGCGGACGGTGGTCGCGGGTGCGCTAAACACCAGTCTTCCTTAGAATGCTGTGTGGGGCTCTGGGTTGGTGCTCTGGCGGCGGAGGGGGTGGTGAACGGTGGAACTGTGTGGTCACTGCAGCCTGAAGCGGGCACAGAGAGCGAACATGACGGCGAGCTACAGTGGTGTACGTCATCGCTTGCGGTTGAGGCTGCGGTGATTTAGCGCTACTCGGAGTTGTTGGAGCTCCTGACGTACGACGTCGGCAATCGAAGCAACTTGAGGCTGTGATGAAGGGAACATCTTCTGTAGCTCATCCCGCACGACCGCTCGGATAGTCTCGCGCAGGTCGTCGGTGGCCAGTGATTGAACTCCGGCGTAGTTTGTTGAGTTCGTCCGGCGGTTGAATTGCCGGTCACGCACTACGAGTGTCTTCTAGGTGCTAGTGGCCTCAAGAAGGAACTGTTGTACGGTCTTCGGTGGGCTTCGTACCATTAAGGCAATAAGTTCCTCCTTTACACTACGCATGAGTAGACGGATTTTCTTCTTCTCGGATATTTCCGGGTCGGCGTGGCGGAAGGGACGGCTCATTTCCGTAGTGAAGATCGCGGTTGCCTCATTAGGCAGCTGCACTTGGGTTTCTAGTAGTGCTTGGGCTCGTTCTCAGCATACGACGCTTGTGAATATCTACAGGAAGCCGCTTCGGAACAGGTCCCGCGTCGTTAAGGCGCCTTCTCGGTTCCGGACCAGGTCCTGGCAGCGTTTTCAATGCGAAAAAGACATGTCGAAGTTTGTCGTCACTGTTCCAGTTGTTAAATGCAGAGACCCTGCCATACATCTGAAGCCAAGTTTCCGGTTCCTCGAACGTTGAACCGCGGAACGTCGGAGGGTCTCTGGGCTGCAGCAGCACGATGCCTGTCACGCTAGGGCTGCCATTCGGGTTGACTGGGCGACGATGTTCCTGGTCGTCTCAGGCAAAAGTCCTCGCTACAGGCGCAGTGCTTGCAGCCTGCGGTTACTTAGCTGGTTCTTGGCGACTTTGGCGTTGTCTTCTACGTACGGGCTTAAGTCATGGCTTTGTGGGGGCGTCCGGTACATGAACGCAAATGACCTACACCTGATGCCACGTGGTAGAGACGTGAAAGAACACAGTAGCAATACTGTGACAGGCAAAATTAACTTTTAGTGGGCGAACCTGTGCCCACAATAACAGGCTACACTTAAAGTACAACGATAGGGGCGAACACAGTCGGCGATCGTAGAAAACTTGAACAGCAGGTGACTGCGAATGGAACCATCGATAACATTCCAGAAACTTCCAATAAATGCGGGCGCGTCCTGCGCTCTGCGACAACATTTATTGGGGAGTGAAACGTGGTCGCCCGATAAAGATAAACAGGTACACGTGTCAATATTGAGCCAGCTGATTGAACATAGGGTGATTGTGCTATCGGGACGATGGCACGCGAGCGCCTGCTTGGCGAGGTAACAGGCGATCATTCGAAGAGAAGAACGTACTAGACGCTTCCTTGTTTTCCGGCGCTACTCCTGGCCGGCCACGTGATCTTTCATTATACACTGAAGCGTGACGTCACGGTTACGTACAGTTACACTAGGTAGCCAGACTACACTGCTGGCTTAAATAGAAGTGAAACCAAAACTTGCAGACTGAAGCACATCCTCTCCCTCCAGTATGAAATCACGTGAGGGAGGATACCGAAAGATACATGTCACATGTGCAATTTAAGGTGTTATACAAAAGATTGAGACTGTTCAGCAGAAATTTCGTACAAAGGCAGCCCATTTCAGCCGTTAACTGTGTGGTTCACTGCCCACACAATAACATCAAACCACAGGTTCTTTGTTATCAAGTTGTTGCGGAAACCTCCGGTTTATAGGTTTGATAAGGTCGATGATCCACTTTCCTTGTTGGAAAAATGAGACACCTTCGAATGAATTACAAAAAATTATAAAACACAGATGAAGCCACAAGAACTAGAATGAAATTATTACATGAAAAGTATATCACCCCACATGTGTCATTGAGCGTAAAAATTCACTGTGGGAATATGAGCGCATATACGCATAAAAAAAATGGAAGCATAAAATGCACGAGAGATATAGAAAGGAGGAGATACTTAAGGGGAACAGTGGCGACATTTTACAAACATATACGTTGAGTTTTTTTAAAAAGAAGGCAGGGGTATTGAACTATTTAGGCAGTCGTATGCGAGCAAAACATACATATGGAAATGCTGCACAAATAGCACACGAAGCTAATACATAAAAGGCACTTAAACGTCACACCGATTTTCCCCCTTGTGGGGCTTCTTTGACAGTCTTTTGTGCGAATTGGGGGCTAGTTATTGCACCTCGACTGCCTGGCACTTGGCCTTCGGGCAAGTTCGTCGGCCGACCAGCCTTGATCCACTTTATAAGGTGCTCTCACAAGTTCACTTCGAGACGCAATGCGTGAAAGAACATGTTCGCAGGGACTGATCTCTAGCACTTCCCGGATCTGACTGCAGAGAGTTTGAACGAGAAGTGGTGTAGGCTTAGACTCTGCAGCTATCTCCATAAGGATACCGTTCTGCAGAGTAGCCTGTTGCTGCTTTTCAGTGTGATGCTCAGAAACGTTCCGCTGTAACGTACGATTGCTGTCACGTACGATGTACGGCGGCGAAACCTGCACGCTGCGAAGAAGGAGATAAGAAATCTAGCTAGTACACTGGCGTGGGCCTGTCGAAATGGAATCCGAAGAATGTGTAGAAGTCGCAGTTAGCATGGAAGCGTTCCAACTCCGACCGTCACGAAGTCGGAAGGTGCCGGGACAAACCTGCGTTTGTACCTTGAAGAGCCGTGCGTAATTACGCTGGCTGCCGCGCGCACTTTACAAGCTCTCCTGCGCGCGATGAAGGAGTTTTGGCTCCTCGTCTCCAGTCAATATACTGCTTCGCAACTTCTTACCTTCGGACTACCGTGCTATGAATCGGTTTCAGATCGGCAGAAGGCTACCTAGAGTGGGGTATATGAAGTTCAGAATTTATTAGCTTTGTTCTTGGCTGTTGCCCACGCAACATAATAGCGGGGGACAACCCTGCTGCGTGCAGAGTGCCTCTGCAGATACTCAAGTACTACCTCATTGCCTGTTTTAAAGGCCTGCGTCCAATCCAAGTTCGATAAATATAGTCCTTTAGGACGCGGTTGCATCTCAATCAACCTGTCGGCTTGAAGGTGATACATGCTAGACATGAGGTGATGTATGCTTCATTCTTAACAAATGTAACTAAAGCGAATACAGCTGTGGACCGTCGTCGGTCAAAGTGCATTTGGATAACTTTCGCGACTGAACACAAGATGGAACTCAATAACAACTCGAGATCTTATGGAAGAAGGAAACACCGCTTCAGGTGATTTAGAATGTTAGTCTATCATTGTGATGGCATACGGTGCGTCAGCAGAAGCGTGACAAAGTGACCAACAATGTCCAACGCATATTTTCCCTAAGTGTGTGTGCCGTCCAGGGAACAGGCTAAAGTGCAGCTACATGCACTTCTGCAGATCTGTCCGCGTGCCGACATTGAGTGTATTTTATGACTGCTTGCTGGTTCGGCTGCTCGCAGCCACTAGTAGTGTTGCCGCAACCTTCCTTTTGTTTGCATGGTTCCGAGAGGCGCTGCGCGCGCGAACTGCAACAACTTTTCGCGGACAGCTTTGTGGCCACTTAGACGGTCCCCTCTAAACAAGAGACTTCTGAGAATGGAAGCTCTGGACGCACATTGAAAATCGAAGCAGCTAAGTTGTGGTTTGTGCCTTCGGCCACCACCACTTAGCCACTTTAGGTATGACAGACTGAAGAACAGGATACGCCTCCGTGACTGTTTGCAAGGCATACTTTGAAAAAAACGCCATAGTCGTCTTGGAAGACTACGGAAACTATTTACTCCTCTCGACCATTTATCCGGCTTGCAACGCCAAGCGTGGCAAAGAATCTGCATTGACATTGGGTACCTTTATAGTGCTCGACCTCAAAGTTGTAATACATCATGCGAGAACAACAGTAAGAGACACATAGTTGTCGGCGACCTATCTTGCTGTTGGATAGATGTGCTACAAGAGCTTGGTGGCCGCTGCGCAAAGAAAATTTCCGACCCCAAAGGTACACATGCCAATATTGAAGGGCGAACAACGAAGTTAGCGCCTCGCGCTTTCCGGCTGAATACTTCCACTGTGCCGGAATCAAAGTCTGCGATGCGAAAACATTGCTGAACAGTTCCGTCCCGATATCTATAGTGCGGGACTGATCCTACTCATGTATAGGAGGCAATTGTGGCCACGACTACTCTCTGTTCATGACGGAGCATATTATAAATTTGACCAGCTTAGAGTGCCTTAACTGCCTGAAGCGGTTTCTGGCTTTTCCAGTTATTTGAAAAAAATTCCACAGAAACGCCTCAGCAGGAGTGGTCTAAGCATGCAGGAGTATTTTGCCACTTAGTCAAGTCCATGCAGCCCGGTGTCACTATCGATGTCATGATACTTGGTCAGGTCTACCTGCCATAGTTGCTCAGTGGCTATGGTGTTGGGCTGCTGAGCACGAGGTCATGGGATCGAATCCCGGACACGGCGGCCGCATTTTGATGGGGGCGAAGTGCCAAAACACTCGTGTACTTAGATTTAGGCGCACGTTAAAGAACCCCAGGTGGTTAAAATTTCCGGAGTACCTCACAACCGCGTGCCTCATAATCAGAATGTGGTTTTGGCATGTAAAACTCCATAATTAACTATTTATGAATCCGGTCAGTAAAAAGACATCGCTGCGGCGACACAAACTCGTGCGGACGGCGGCGCAAGGAGCATTGATGACACAAGCAAAGCACCGCGGGTGGCGGTGCAAGGTGTGCGGATGACCTTCTGATCATTAAAATCGCTAACGCTATTTAGTGCTTTATCCATCCGGGTCGAACCGTTATTAACAGTCACAAAACGTACTCGGTCGGCGGCACCGCCGCACGGACCATGCCAGGAAAGTGATCTGGGATGCCGACAAAGAGTGCCGGCTACTTATAGCTTCGTGCGCTGTGTTCACACCGCTTACTTAGCATTGAAGAGGGACACACGGGACCGTAGCTAAAAAGCGATCTCTGAAAATGGCTGATTGCGGCGTGTGCTGAGAGCTCCATGAGCTGTGTTCGCGTCGCTTCGTTGGCATGGAAGCGAAAAGCAGCACGAAACTTAATTCATTCGCTGCTGCGGGCGCTTTCTGAAAAGCTGTCGTTTAACGGGACGGACAAATGGAGGGAGGGGTTTTCTCACTGGGTAAGCATAAACATTCCTACGCATTTAAAGCTGTCCCCTCAACGGTCGCCGACGTGGCTCTCTCTACACCCACGTAATGCACAACGAACTTGGCGTAGTAGCCAGTTAGCCCAAAGAATGACTGCAAAGCCCTTGCGGCATTAGGTCTTGGTGCATCGGCGATGACCTGCACTTTATTCTCCGCTGGAGAAAGAACTTCTTCACTAACATGATGATGCAGAAATGTCGGACCCTCAGCTACGATGGCACACTTCGTTATCTTCATGCTGTAGTCACTTATACGCTTAACCGAATAAAGGCCAAAAAAATTTACGAGCTATATTTTGTTGACTTCTCGTGCTAGATAGCATTTTTACACTCTAACTGCATTGTCAAAGTTTCATGAGTGGCAGTTTATTGTGAAACGCTGCGATGGAATACTTTTTAAAGTGTGCTGAGCTCTTATGGGAGCAAACACGATGCAGGTCTTCCAATGTACAGGTATTTCATATACTTTCGTTTCCGAAAACAATAGGTCTTGTAGCAAAAAGTGAAACGAATTTTTACCCAAGCTCGCATGGCCTTCTCGCAGCAAAATTAGCATTTTAGTGGGAAATATTCTCTGGTAGGCAGGTCTTTCAACTATTCAAGTGTGTAACATGACTCCATCAAGTAAGGGGCAAAGGATTGGTCTTGCATTAAGAGGCCAGCGCTTTGCAAATATATTATCGATGCTGATCTAGACGTGATATCTTACTAATAATGCAGGCAATCAATACTAAATCATTCAGCATTTGTTTCAGTATTAGTTGAAACGTCCAAGAAATTGGTGGCATCTTCTATGTCAGTCGGTTCATGCATTACCATCCTGTTGTAGGATGTGCTGGGTGTCGTTTTAATTAGAATTTTCTGACCTTTCAAGAGATGGGGTCTACGTCTGCTTCTCCAATCTGGTTTGCCTTGTATTGCATGAGCCATCCGGATTGCCAAAGGAGTAGCTGTCATTCTGGTGGTTTTGTGTTGCCACCCACCTATTTTCCAGCACGTAATAAGGTCACGCACAAGTTAACTTTATTCCAAATAACCTTGATATAACATATAAATTGTTTATTTGTTTATCTAACTGTACTATAATACTGCTCGCTACCTTTTACGTGAGTGGAATGTACGCTGCTGCCCCACATCAATGAAACCGGCACGTGGTCACCTTGTACGCCACCTGGCGTGTGCGCCACAGGGATCGACTGCCCAACGTCATCTGTGTCAGCGCCACCATCCTACATCTGAATGCTGGATTCCCTGTGCCATTGACACTGACACTCATGCTGCCGCCAAGTATAATGCACCCGCGATTGTCAAAAGCGCTCTGTGGGCTCGGTAGCTGTACCACAATGCAGACAACTAACCTGCTGTCTTTCGCCACGCAGGTTGGAAACAAGTATTTTCTTCTTGCAAGGGAGTCTAGCAATTATCTTCTGGTCCAGCTGCCGAGGCCCCGGAGCTGCGTTTTTATTACTGTTGAGTGTATTTTTGCGATTCGCTATTCGCTTCTCTTGTTAGGAGACATTGAATCTAACCCGGGACGTGATAGAGCCGACCTAGTAATAAATGAGCTGTAAAAACGAACAGCCAGCCAACAGGAAATAAGCACAGAAATGAAATACATTCAGAACCAACTACTGACGACAAATAAGTTGGTGTCGAATTTTATTTTCCAAGTGACAGTAGTCGAAAAACATTGCCAAAGCATCATCCTGTTACGATATGAAATCGAGGCCGTAAAAGCAGACACTAGTAAAATTACTGACCTAGCCACTTGCTTGGAACCACATATGGGTGACGCTGAAAACCTATCGCGTTGGAATAAGTTAATATTTGATGGTGTTCCTGATACTATTACCTCGGAAACGTTTGCCCAGTTTGATGAGGCCGTAACACAGCTGTGCTTTCCGCACCTTAACATTAACATACACACAAAAGAAATTGAACGAGCACATCTTATCAGGAGGCATACTGCTGGGTGCCACCGCCCTATAATTTGTTAAATTTACATACTTCAAGGCAAAAGAGACTGTCTTATCAAATGGCTGTAAGTTTAGAGGCGCTGAACACACTGTCACCCTAGATTTTCTGAGGCTGTGCAAAACACTCGCAGGCACGTTGTTGCTTTTGCGAAAGCAAAATCTGCTTACTTTTCATTGCGCTACAAAGTATTGCACGTAGGTACTAAACACTACGTATTCGACGAGACATCACATATCGTCAAAGACACACCATAGCAATCGCACTATCCTGCGAGTCTAAGAACTCCCTTTGCCTCCCTGCGTAATAACCTGTCTTTTTCAGTAGCTTTCACGAACATACGTAGTTTTCTGACAAAACGGGAACACGTGTCAAGCTCTATGTCATCATCCCCCAGTAACTAACTCAAACTTACTAAAAAAATCAATGACGCAGAAGTCATGGCCGATCTTGACGTTTATTGATTCGAGCGGAGACACACACGTGGCACAGGTGTTTTGATTGCGGCGAACCAACAATTGCCGTGCACACATGTTAACATTGACAGCCACTTGGAAACTGTATGCTTAAAATGTCAATCTTCCCCACAAACAGTAGTGCTGGGTGTTTGTTACAGGCTCACTCACCACCAACCGGACTTTTCTAATCTCTTAAACAAAATATTGAATGAAATTACTTGAATGCACTCCAATGCCATAATTCTCCTTTTTGGGTTATTACTTTCGCGGCATTAACTTGTGCATTGGCACTGCTTTACTAACAAACCAAACTGAGGCGAGCTACTTTCTATAAGTATGTTTAAATTACAATTTAGAACACTTATTGCTGGAGCGAACCCTTGTCTTAGGGACCTCTGGAAATATTTTACATCTTATGTTAACCAGTTATTCTGAAAGCTTAACATACCTAGCATATCTTTTTTCTCCTTTTCATTCTTTTCTTTTCTACTCTCCTTCCCACTCTCCCTCTCTTGTCGCCTCCTCTTGGGAAGTAAGCTCACAGACGTCAGGCGACAGCGCTCATGACCTCTGAAGACTCTCCCTTCATAACCAACCGCCACCGACAACACCCGCACATGACGTCACTGCACTAACCCTATAAAACTAACATGCCGAGGATGACGAGGCCGCCTTTGACGAAGATAGGTCCTCCTATCGAAACGTTGGCCAGCCTTTCTGAGGCACCTTAACCCTGTTTACAAACTTTATAGCACAGTGTGCTATTCTATCTATCAGCCCCTTTCTTGATTTGGGACTAGCATATCTGCGTGAGATTAGTGATCTCAAAGTTATTCATAGTACTTTCGCCTTCGCTCCCCGACCACGCGACATGCATGAGAAGAAAATTTGTTTATATGACAAAGGTTACTATGAGGCTATAAACACTGGATTAAACGCATTTTTTCTACGTTTGCAGAAGAATGTGACAACCATTTAGTTTATAATAGCTGGCTATTTTTTTAAAACAAGCTATTTGGACTAAAGAATAAATTTATTTTCAAGATAACCATTCGCTCCAATCGACAAAAAACATTTTACAAGATCACCAGAACGACCAGAAAATAAAAAAAGCGCCTCTATCGCCACGCTAAAGTGAAGGCAAGCTCAGTTGCGTGGGAGAAATATTACGCTGCTAAAACTGCACACTGTTATATCTCAATACCAGCAAGGGTCTTAATTGAATGTTTTCCACGTGTCAAACCACCGCATTTCCTAACCAGACGTCACCGTGGCGTGGACAACGACTAAAGGCACTCACACCACCACTACCTGGAAACCGAAGGAAAGCATCGACGGGAGGGAACCACGACAATGTACACTCTAAGAAAAGTTTACACCCTTTGGAGTGCCCCTTCTGCCACACAACAATAATCGTCATCTGCCTTGATGCGTTTCCTTTCTTGAAAACACCGCGCCCGCTACCTTCCTGTCGGGAATAATATTATGCTGATAACGCGCATGCCGTTCGTTACTGCAAAGTACCGGGCTCGCAGCGTTAAAGAAAGGAAACCCACCAAGGCAGATGACGATTATTGTTGTGTGGCAGAAGGGGCACTCCAAAGGGTGTAAACGTTTCTTAGAGTGTATGCACAGGGCGCACATACCTAAACGAGTGAAATCACACCCATTCCTCGGCACTCATCCCGGTTTCAAGACAGCGTGTACACCGGCTGTTGCAGGGGTCTACGAAGTGACCTCATCCGCCCTTCAGCTGGCAGACTGAGCGAAGAAGAAAACATCGTGTAAACCGGCTGTTGCAGGATTTCACGAAATGCCCTAAGCCCGCCCTTCACCCTGCAGACTAAGCGAAGTATGGGGTGGGCTGCGATGAACAAATCAGGTGTCACCAGATGATTTCTTTCTTCCACAAATTCCAAACCAGTTTCTTAGAGGCGGAGTTACTGTGGGTTGTGGATTGCATGGGGCATGGTATTTCAGCAGAGTCGACGATGGTCATTTGCTGCTGGACCGTCTTCAGCTTGCCTAGTCGAATCGCCTAGGCAACACGACGGGATTAAAAGCAGATACCTTTCGAGAGTGGGGACAGAGGGTCCTGATGTGAGCTCAGATGTGTGTCATGCTCCTGCATGGAGCGGGCTTCCGCACTGAAGCCGCGTAACTAAGCCAATAAACTCTTTTTCCTTCATCTTCCACAATTTCACGTCGTAGTCGATGGACTTCGTGGATTCCATGCCCTGAACACCACCCTAACCGCAACAGTACTTAATTAAAATTTGCTATGCCAACCAAATCTTTTTTTACTATGACCACCAAAGATTTCACTTACTAATCCAAGAAAATTCTGGCAGGTGATAAACTCCAAAGAAGTGCGTATCAATACTCTCACTAACGAGCTGGGTGAAACAGTGACAGATTTACACTGCGCTAATATGTTCAATTACTCGCTTTCTTCAGTGTTCACTAGTGAAGTGGGGATTCTTCCTCCTCCGCCAACCACAATGCAACATGTCAGCCATCACATTCACAGCACGTGGGCTTTTATCTCTATTAGAAAACTTTAAGTAGTCTTCATCACCTGGCATTGCTGACGTTAACTATAATTTACTCAAAAATACGAAACATATTTTTGCAGCGTTTCTTTATTATTTTCACAGTCGCTTTCCACAGGTACCATGGCAGAGGAGTGGAAGATGAGGAAGGTTATTCCAGCCAACAAAACGGGTACCAAAATTTCTCCACCTAATCACCGCGCCATCTCATTGACAAGTGTTCCCTGCAAGATCATGGAGCATGTTCTCTACGCTCATATTAACTTTCTAGACGCCAACAGCTTTTTTCATCCTTCGCAGCACAGGCTCCGCAAGGGCCAGTCTTGCGAGACCCAGCTTGCACTATTTCTTCATGACATTCATGCTAAGCTTGACAGTAACATACAAACAGACGCCATCTTTTTTATTTACGTGAAAGCGTTTGACAAATTTTGATTGATTGATTGATGGATTTTATTTACCAAACACAAAGTACAAAAGAAATTGAAGGAGAAATGTGGTTGGGAAAGTGGGAAAAATGCTACATACATGTAGCTTCAATGGCCCGAGCTCGCAGTACCCAGCAGCGGACACTTTAGCAGAAGTAAATAATACACGTGCACAGAGACTGTTACAATTTAGATACTTCTTTGCTATAGAAAACCGGACACTTTGGCAGAAGTAAACAAAACATGCTAACAAAAGTAACAGGAGCAATATTTCTTAAATAATACATATAGGATGGAAACTGTTGCATTAAAGCAAACTGTTGCAACTAAAGCACCAAATGATAAGCATTATGCGAAAAGTGCATGCCAGTCATTTCTCGAAAGTACACGCAAGTTTTCTAACGTCAGATGGAATTAATTGAATACCTGTGGCATGCTAAACTGCTTCATCTGAAAACCACAGTTGGTACAAGATCTTGGTATAGGCCAAAGTTCTGTGTACCTCAAGGAGAGTAGAGAACTGTTATATTGAAAGTTTGAAAGCGTTCTCAGATTCTGTATAACATATTTTGCATTTAAAGGCAGACAGTAGCTTAAATTCATATATCTTGTCAAATTTTAAAATTTTGGGTTAAGCAAATAACCGAAATGTGAGCACATTATATGGCTGCTTGGCAATCGCTCGTACATGATATTTCTGCATTATAATAAGCTTATAAAGAGCTTTCTCAGTGCTATTTCCCAAACGAAAGACAGTAACGCAAATGCGATTCAAACAAGGCAGTCTATACTAAATGGTTCTGGAAGACTGTGAGAAAATACATACACTTCCTTAGCATATGCCTAAAGCTTTAAAAAGTATAGTGCGTAGGTAGTCAGTGTGGTTGTCCCAAAGCATAAATTCGTTAAATATTACTCCCAGAAATTTAGCTTGAGGAGAGATTTCAATGACAGAGTTATTTAAGTGCAGGACGTCGCCGAGCTTACACGGTACACTGTAAACGGAAATTAGCCGAAAATGGCAGTTTAACGGATGTGACCTCCTTTAGACTACGTGCCTGAAAACCATGCTCCGTTACAGTGACGTAGAAATGTTTAGCGTCCTCCATTTTGCTCCCTCGCAAAATGGTGATTTTTTTATTTTTTATTTATTCAATACTGCCAGCCACCATTTGGTAGCCAAGGCAGGAGTGGTACAAACATACATCGCTGTACAACGCGATCCAACAAAGCGAGCGCACACACAATAAAAAAGCGAACACAGGAGCAACAACAAATAATTTGCGTTTCTCAAAAAAAATGCAAATATAAGCGCATGAACAAACACACTGCGTCTACAACAGAGACACGACATCAGATAAGAAGGAATCTTGGTTTGTCAAGCTGGCCACGTCACGCGGAAGCCCGTTCCATTCTGATATTGTTTTTGGAAAGAAAGAAAACTGGTAAGGTTTAGTTCAGCATCGTGGCACTACTATTGTCGAGTTGGGTTTGCCGCGTGTTGGGCGAGAAGTGTTATATTCCATGTAAGAGCCAAAATTATTGTTTGCTAAAGTATTAATAATACCATGTAGCAGCTTTAAACGGTGAAACTTGCGGCGGGATTGAAGCGTCTGGAGTTCAGATTGCCTTAGTAAATTAGTGACAGACACATGTCTACTATATGCGATGTAGGTGAATCTTAGTGCTTTTTTTTGAACACCTTCAATGCGATTTATATTTACTTGGGTGTGCGGTTCCCAAAGAACGTCTGCATATTCCAGCAATGGGCGTACTAATAAAGCGTAGGCTGTTAATTTTGTTATCGCTGTGCAGTGCTTTAGGCGGTTTCTAAACAGCCAAATCCTGTTGGACGCCTTTGAAACCAAATGCCCGATATCCGAGCTCCAGCTTAAATTACTGCTAAATACAACCCCCAGGTATTTGTACTCATTCACATGAGAAATGGCTGTGCGGTTAATTTTGTGTGTGTAATTATGAACATGCTTCTTCCGTGCAATTGTCATTTTTGCACACTTTGAGGTATTTAAGGACATTTCCCAAGACAGACACCACTTCGAAACCTCTGACAGGTAATCGTTTAGTATACTATGATCCTCAGCATTTTGAATGGGTTGGTATACAACGCAGTCATCTGCGAAAAAACGGCATCGCCCTGGGGAATCGAAGCTCAAGTCATTTAAATCAGTAAGAAACAGAAGTGGACCAAGCACGGAGCCTTGGGGGACTCCCGAAAGAACTGAATCTGGTGGAGAATCGGAACCAGAGATCTGGACGTACAGGTGGTGTCCAGAAAGGTAGGAATCAAGCCACTGCACAAGACGCTGAATTTGTAGTAAATGTGGGAGTTTTACCATCAGCTTACGGTGCGAAACATGATCGAAGGCCTTCGCGAAATCTAGAAATATAGCGTCTTTTTGCCCACCATTATCAAGGCATGACAAAAATTCATTGGTTGTGTGAATGACTTGTGTTACTGTGGACAGGTCACGCCGAAACCCATGTTGGCTACTAGACAAGAAGTTGCTACTTTCTAAAAAGGAACTCAAGTGCTTGAAAATGAAATGCTCCAGCATCTTATCCGAAGTACATAATAGTGAAACTGGCCTGTAGTTACTTACACAAAGTTAGTCGCCAGATTTGTGAACCGGGACGACCTTCGCAACCCTCCAGTCAGTTGGAACTTCGGAATTTAAAATGCTTTCATTGTATATGACCACCAGGTATCTAGCATACCATTCTGCGTAGCGGGAGAAAAACGTATTTGGGATTACATTTGGTCCCGGAGACTTTCTTGCGTTTCAATTAAGCAGGGCAGCAACAACTCCTTCGACAGATATTAGTAAGTCTGGCAAGATAAGGCACGGAGTCTGAAATTCTGGGGTGTACGTACTATACATTGTAAACACTGAAGAAAAGTGATCATTGAAAGCTGATGCAATGCAAAAAGGATCATTAATTTCCCTGTGATCCGAACGAATTTTACTGACAGGATCCTTCTTCTGCGTTATGTGTGTCCAAAATTTTGCGGGGTCTGTAGTCAGAAACTTATGCATTTTAACATTAAAAAGGTTATACTTCGATTTTTTTTTCCATGCGCAGCTCGATGCTAAGGGACTGCAAAGAAATGTGACCTGTTCTAAATCGTGCAGTTCCTAGGCGCTTAATGCGGCGTTTAAGCTGGATCACTTCACGCGTAATCCACGGACTAGTGCTATTCATTTTACTATATTTCTTCAGCACATATATTGTGATACATTCATGTACAATAGTCTTGAAGTGCACCCATTGGTCATTGACATTAATGAGACCAGCCGCGTGTTTTTCGATGAATTGATCGTAGTCTTGCTCCAATAAGTCTAAAATACTTTCGTTTAGGGCATTGTTAAAGTCGAGAAACGGTTTTCTTAACTCAAAAGCAGGCGGCCGCAACATGTTTCTTTTGAACAGCACTGCTTCGTGGTCAGAAATACCTGGGATGATATCAATAGAGAAACCGAGTCTCTCAATGGCATCGCTAATAAACACAAGATCAAGACGCCAGCTTGCTCCTGATGCAATACGTGTCGGCCCCTGTACGACCTGCTTTAAGTTGAATGCAAAGACAATTTCGAGCAAAAGACTGGCATGTTGACATGAACTTACTCCGGCCAGAAGTTCCCAATTAATTTCTGGCAAGTTAAAGTGTGCACACATCATTATGTGAGTATAACGTCTACGATGTTCTTCCATAAAATCGTTCAAGAACCGAAATGTCAGCATCGGGGGGCCTGTACACAGAACCAAAAAAAAAATGTTCAGATGACAAAACCGAAGCAAAATCCAAACCATTTCGATGCCTGTGTTATGGGAATAACTCTGTAATCTAATTCCTTTTTTATCGCTATAGCTACGCCCCCTCCCCTTCTGCTGCGATCGTGCCGTACTATCTCGTAGGTGTTGGGTATCATTTCTGTATCTCGAATTGCTTCATTCAGCAATGTTTCAGTTATGATTGTGACGTCTGGGTCATGTGTGATAAGGAGAGCGTCTAGGTCATCGCATTTATTCCAAATGCTTCAGGCATTGATATTCAACAAAGAAAATGAAGGAAGGCCGGCAGTGGGGTGGACATCTAGTCGTTGGCTGGGTAATCCCACAGTGTGCGCATGTCTGCCATACTTGCGAGAAACCTGGCAAGCTTGTCATTCACCACTTACAGGCACCCTCTCCTCATGAGTTTCGTCCCATCTGAACAGCTTTCTGTTTATCTTTATCTTGTCAAAAAACAACCCGACCTTTACACCGTTTGCTTTCTGCTGTTGGGCGCTGACCCAAAGCTTCTTGCGTATGGACTGAACTCGCGGTGAAAAGTCTTCAGAGATGCTGTATTCTGTGTTTTTCAGTTTTCTGCAGTTTTGAAGAATCCTACCCTTGTCCCTTCCATACAACAACGTAAAAATAATTGGGCGGCATTTTTTTTTTCAGCGGGCCTTCCAATTCTGTGGATTCTCTTGATGAATACATTAGAAACCAGCAGTATGTCAGTCAGAATTTTTTTGACACAAATGCTTCTAGGTCCTGGTGTTGCTCTTCATTTTTTTTCTTTCACGCCATAAGAATAAGATTATTTCTTCTACTCCTGTTTTCTAAGTCGTCAACTTTCCGGAGCAAAGTTTCGACAGTGTTTTGCAGTTCATCGACTTTCTGAGAATAATCAGTGACAGTTGAGGCGAGTCCATCCAGTTTCCTTTCGATAGATGCTATCCTGTCATTTGTTTTGCCTAGTTGTTGACTTACAGACTGTGTGGTTTGTTTCACATCACTCGGTTCATAAATAATTTCTTTAAGCATAGCTTCAGTAGTACTAGGGCCAGTATTAGGTTCCACATCGTCACAAGAACAGAGCGAGTCTACGAAACAATGGTAACTTGCAAGAAGCACTCCGATCTCGGGCCGTGGGCACGGCAGAAGCAAAAGACAGACATCGTCACTATGGTAAGCATCAACAGAACGGTTGTCCCTTACCTGAACGAAAAACAAGAAGGGGCTTGTGAGACGCATAATCCTTGTGCTCCCGCCGTGCCCACTGCACAACACGGGATGTCCATATATATAGGCATCGGAGCTGATGACGTAGACGATGGCAGCTTGCGATAATCAGGCAGCTGAAGTTTGCAAGTGCGCAGGTCCAAATTTTCTGTTCCGCAGGTGCTGTCCATTGACTCGCTGGTCCAGGGTAGGTGTTGCTCGGCCGCTTCGACAGGAAATCCGATGCACGTTTCGCCTGGTGAACGCTTTGCAGCGATGATGTGGACGACCTGAATGAAAAACAAGAAGGGGCTTGTGAGACGCATAATCCTTGTGCCCCCGCCGTGCCCACTGACTGTATAGCACGGGAGGTCCATACATATAGGCTAGGGAGCTGATGACGTAGACCATGGCGGCTTGCGATGATCAGGCAGCTGAAGTTTCCAAGTGCGCAAGTCCGAATTTTCTGTTCCGCAGGTGTTGTCCATTGACTGGCAGGTCCAGGGTACGTGTTTCTCGGCCGCTTCGAAAGGAAATCCGAAGCATGTTTCGCCTGGTGAACGTTTTGCAGCGATGATGTGCACGGCCTGAATGAGAAATAAGAAGTGGCTTGTGAGACGCATAATCCTTGTGCCCCCGCCGTGCCCACTCCAGAAAGGAGGAGGAACCTCAATTCTACGTCCTTATTAAGAGGAAGTTTAGAAGATGGAGGAATCCCTTTAGCGTAAACGGAGTTGTATTTCTTATATTATGCATTATTATATTTTATTTTACACATCTGAGAGAAGGAAACGAGAAGGGAGAGAACACACAAAGAACACAGTCGCAATACTGTGATTAACGAAAGTTTTATTGGGCGAATTTGTGCTTTCAAAACAGGCTACACTCAAAGAACGGCGACAGCGGCGGACACAGTCGGTGATGGTCGAAAATCTGATCAACGGGTCAAGCGCGTCGGCGTTTATACATCAGTCATCGAATGTTCCAGAGTAATCGCTGCGATCCGCGTGCCTTCCACAAAGTTCTACATTATTCGCGTCGCGCACACATGCGATCAGATTACAGAAGGCTCGGTCACAGACAGCGGATGGAAGCATCAATAACATACCAGAAACTTCCCATACATGTAGGCGGGTCCTGCATAACATTTGTTAGGCGGTGAATTGCGTCGCTCGATAAAGATAAACAAGTGCATGTGTCAATACCCCCTTCTTAAAAAGCATCAACCCAATGCTGCAAACGAAAGTAATAAAGAAAAACACCCGTAGCAAAAAGAACAACAGCATAAGGAAGTTCGTCAGCGTCCGTAAAATGGTTTAAGACGCACCACGTGGACCACTTCAGATCGTGCCAGGCGCCGCTGTGAATGCGAAATGCCGTCTGGCACGTCCTCATAGTCCAGTGCGCCAATACGTCGAATTACCTTGTAGGGTCCGAAGTAGCGTCGCCATAGTTTCTCACTCAGTCCTCGTCGGCGTATTGGGGTCCAAACCCAAACAAGGACGCCGGGATGGTACTCGACGAAGCGCCAATGTAGGTTGTACTGTCGGCTGTCGGTACGCTACTGTTTCTTCATCCGTAGGCGGGAAAGCTGTCGGGCATCTTCGGCGCTGGAGATAGGTAGTGACGTCAAGATTCTCTTCGTCAGTGACGTGCGGCAGCATGGCGTCGAGCGTCGTCGTCAGGTTCCTGCCGTAAACGAGCTTGAACGGCGTGATCTGTGTTATTTCTTGCACCGCCGTGTTGCAAGCGAAGGTTACATATGGTAGGACCGCGTCCGACGTCTTGTGTTCGACGTCGACGTACATTGCTAGCATGTCGGCGAGGGTCTTGTTCAGGCGCTCCGTGACACCATTCGTTTGCGCATGGTAGGCAGTTGTCCTCATGTGGCTTGTCTGGCTGTATTGCAGAATGGCTAGGGTGAGCTCTGCTATAAAAGCCGTTCTTCTGTCGGTGATGAGGACTTCTGGGGCACTATGTCGCAGGAGGATGTTCTCGACGAAAAATTTCGCCACTTTGGCTGCGCTGCCTTTGTGTAGAGCGTTAGTTTCAGCAAAGCGGGTGAGATAGTTCGGCTCCACAACGATCCACTTATTCCCGGATGTTGACGTCGGAAACGGCCCCAACAAATCCATCCCAACCTGCTGGAATGGTCTGCGAGGACGTTCGATCGGCTGTAGTAATCCTAGGGCCTTGTCGGTGGTGTCTTGCGCAGCTGACAGTCTCGGCATGTCTTGACGTAGCGGGCGACGTCGGTGGTCAGACGCGGCCAGTAATACCTTTCCTGTATCCTCGACACCGTCAGGGGGAATCCAAGGTGCCCAGCGGTTGGATCGTCGTGTAGGGTGTGCAGTACTTCTGGACGCAGCGCTGACGATACAACAAGAAGGCAGCTGGCGCGGACTGGTGAGAAGTTCTTCTTCAACAGCAGGTTGTTTTGTAGCGTGAACGAAGACAACCCTTACCTAAATGCCCTAGGGACAACGTCGGTGTTCCCTTCCTAATACTCGATGAGGCCTTTTAGCTCCGTGTCTTCTCGTTGCTGTTTAGTGGAGTCTTCCGCGCTTATTATACCAAGGAAGGCGTCGTCGTCTTCGTCGTCTTGCGGCGGCGGATTGATGGGGGCGCGTGATAAGCAGTGGGCGTCTGAGTGTTTTCTTCCGCACTTGTATATTATTGCGATATCATCGAGCGATGCTCAAGGGACGAGCCACCGCGAGAACGACCACGAAGTGGGTCTGTGCCCTTGGCGCGAGTGAATCCCGGCCTGGTGCTCTGGCTCCAGTCCAGTGTAAATATCCTGTATATAGCCTCTTTCGTCTGTGTCTTTATACACGTAACATTCTGGTGGAGGTAACACTCTCCGGCCGACGCCACACTACGCCTCTTCGTCCTCCGCGACGGTACTGTGTACCGTCATAACCTTCATCCGGACGGCTCTGAGTTCCTACTTGTCATACCTAAACACCTCTTCTCAGCCGTTGTAGAAGAACTTCACGACGCACCAACGGCAGGACACCTCGGCGTATCTCGAACCTATGACCGTGTACGTCGCCGTTTATTCTGGCCGGGCCTTGCCCGTTCCGTATGAGGTTACGTCACCGCTTGTGAACTTTGCCAACGACGCAAGAAGCCTTCCCAGCTCCCCGCTGGTTACCTGCAGCCACTCGAATTCCCTGCTGAGCCCTTCCATCGTGTCGGCTTAGACATTCTCTGCCCATTTCCGGAATCTACATCAGGAAACAAGTGGGTTGCAGTCGCGGCGGACTACGCGACCCGCTACGCCGTAACCCCCGCTCTTCGGACCAGTTGCGCCACTGATGTTCCGGACTTCCTCCTGCATGATATTTTGATTCATGGTGCTCCTCGTCAATTGCTAACAGACCGTGGCCGTACATTCTTAGCCAAAGTCATTGACAACATCATGCGTGCCTGCTCAATACAGCATATGTTTGCCACCTCCTACCACCCTAAAACGAACGGCCTCACTGAGCGTTTAAACCGCACCCTTACAGATATACTATCCAAATACGTTTCAGACGACCACCGTGACTGGGACCAGGCTCTAGCGTACATCACCTTTGCGTACAACTCTTGCCGTCTCGACACTGCTGTCTTTTCTCCTTTTTACCACTTGTATGGCGGTGAACCAACGCTGCCACTGGACACTGTGCTTCCGTCCACCACAGCACGAACTAGCGCTTATGCCCGTGATGCTATCACCCATGCTGACCATGCTCCCCAGCTTGCGCGCGCTCGTCTACAAGTCTCTCAAGGCAAACAAAAGCAACGCTACGACCTCCGTCACCGTGATGTCAATTTTGTGCCCGGCACCCTCGTGTTGCTTTGGTCACCATCGCGTAAAGTTGGGCTTTGTGAAAAACTGCTTTCCTGCTACAGGGGCCCATTCGCGTGCTTCGTCAAGTCACCGATGTCACCTTCGAAATCGTTCTAACCACGCCCACTACGTCCTCTGCTGTGACAACCAGTGACATTGTCCACGTCGTCCGACTCAAACCCTACAACTCTCCATGCGCCTTGGATTATTAACAGCATCCTGACGGCGCTGTTGCCGCCGGGGGCTAGTATTACGATGTCATCGAGCGATGCTCAAGGGACGAGCCACCGCGAGAACGACGACGAAGTGGGTCTGTGCCCTTGGCGCGAGTGAATGTCGGTCTGGCGCTCTGGCTCCAGTCCAGTGTAAATATCCTGTAAATAGCCTCTTTCGTCTGTCGCTTTCCACACGTAACCATATTACCGTGACGTCATATTCTTGCCGTCTGAGGCTGCACCGCGCCAGCCGTCCTGAAGGGTTCTTTAAGTTAGCTAGCCAACACAACACGTGATGGTCGCTGACGACTCTGAATGGCCTGCCATATAGATAAGGGCGAAATTTAGCTGCAGCCCATGCGATGGCGAGGCATTCCTTTTCGGTCGTAGAATAATTTCCATCCGCTCTTGACAGCGACCGGCTAGCGTAAGCTATCACCTGTTCTACTCTCTTTCTTCTCTGGACTAGAACGGCACCGAGGCCTAGGCTACTGGTGTCAGTATGGATTTCTGCATCGGCGTACTCGTCGAAGCGCGCAAGTACCGGCGGCGACTGCATGCGTCGTTTGAGTTCTTCAAATGCGTCAACATGCGGCGTTTCCCACTTGAACTCGACACCACATTTGGTTAGATTTGTTAGCGGCTCCGCGATGCGTGAAACGTCCTTGACAAATCGTCTATAGTAGGCACACATGCCAAGGAATCTGCGTACTGCCTTCCTGTCAATTGGCTGCTGCAACTTTGCGATGGCAGCTGTCTTCTGCGGGTTGGGGCGTACTTCAGATTTGCTGATGACGTGGCCTAGGAACAGAAGGTCGTCGTAAGCGAAGCGGCATTTTCCGGCTTCAAAGAGAGCCCTGAGGAGATGATGGCCCCTAATAGGGTCGCAAGCCGCCTAAGGTGGTCGTCGACATTTTCGGCGAAGACAACGACGTCATCCGAGTAAACAAGACACGTCTGCCACTTCAATCCTGTTAACACCGTGTCCATGACGTGCTGAAACGTTGCAGATGCGGAGCACAGCCCGAATGGCATGACCTTGAACTCGTAGAGGCCGTGTGGCGTAATGAAGGCGGTCTTTTTGCGATCTCTCTCGTCGGCTTCTATTTGCCAGTAGCCAGACTTGAGGCCCATCGACGAGAAGTATTTAGCGTTGCAGAGCCGATCTAATGCGTCGTCTATCTATGGAAGGGGGTATACGTCCTTCTTCGTGATCTAGTTTATTCGACGATAGTCGACGCAGAAACGTAGGGTTCCGTCCGTTTACTTCACCAGGACAACAGGAGATGCCCACGGGCTTTTCGACGGCTGGATGATGTCGTCGCGGAGCATTTCGCCGACTTGTTGCCTAATAGCTTTACGTTCTCTCGTCGAAACTCGGTAAGGGCTCTGGCGGAGTGGTTGAGCGCACTCTTCGGTTATTATGCGATGCATTGCAACTGGTGTTTGTCTAATCCTCGATGACGTCGAAAAGCAGCCTTTGTATCATCGGAGAAGAATTCTGATCTGTTGCTGCTTACTCATAAGAAGACTTGGATTTACGTCGAAGTCTGGTTCTCGGACTATGCTCACCGGGGTAGATGCGGCAAAATGCGAGAGGACAAAGGCATTGCTTGTTGCCACAATTTCCTCGATGTAAGCGACTTTCGTACCCTTGTTGACATGCTTGAAATCTTGGCTGAAATTGGTTAGCATAACTTCCGCCTTCCCTCCGTGGAGGGGAGCGATCCCTCTTGCGATGGAAATTTTACGGTCGAGGAGTAGATGTTCGTCGCCCTCGATGACGGCTTCGACGTCAGCGGGTGTTTCTGTGGCGACGGAAATAATATTGCTGGAGCGCGGCGGGATGCGCACTTGAGCTTTGAGCACACTCAAGGTGTGGCGACTACGAGAGCTCTTCGGCGGTATCGTTTGATCTTCTGACAGCGTTATTGATTTTTTCTTGTTGTCTATTATTCCGCCGTGTTGGTTCACGGAGTCCATTCCTAGAATGATGTCTCGTGAACACTGTTGGAGGATAACGAAGGTGGCACGGTAAGTCCGGTCGTGAACGGTTATTCTTGCTGTGCAGATTCCAGTCGGCATAATGAGGTGTCCTCCAGGGGTTCGAATTTGAGAACCTCCCCAAGCAGTTTTAACTTTCTTCAACTGGGCGGCGATGTGCCCACTCATTACGGAGTAATCGGCCCCTGTGTCCACTAAGGCGGTAACTGCGTGGCCGTCTAGAGGCACGTCGAGGTCGGTGGTTCTTTGTCTGGCGTTGCAGTTAGGTCTTCGCGTCGGATCACGGCTGCGTCGTGTTGAACTGAAGCTGGAACGTCGCGTCATCAAGTCGTCTTTCGCCGGTGTAGTCTGGGCTTCCTGACTTTGTCGGGACGGCGGCGTGTCGTTATTATGTTGTCAAGAGGGCCTCTTCGTCGTCTTCATTGGCGGCGCAGCATCTTCGTAAGTTCGACGAAGAGCAACCGCACCTCCATAGGTTGCTGCTTTTAGTTTTCCAGATATGGGCTCGCAGAGTGGGCCGGTGTATGGTCGGCGCTGCCGCGACAGTTAGAGCCCAGGTGGCGGCGAACGGGATGGTGTGATGAGCCCACTTATGGGGGCCAAAGGTTCGTGTTCTCAATGTTTTAATGGTTCTCTTAGGCGGAGCCTCCGAGAACCCAATTGAGGACAAAGCCGTTGGTTTGAACACACACACAAAGACTTTAATCAAAAATAAAAAAGGCAAAAAGCAAATAGAACGACACGGAAAGCATGCATAAAATAAACATTCAAGAAAACATAGCAGTAAGGAACACACTTAGGGCTTTAGCGAGGGCGCCAGTCCGGGCTTGCCCCGAGGGCGGGGACGCGTCGCAGTCTCGACGCGGCAACGCGGCGACGAGCTGGCAGAAGGAGAGGCGCCGGTCTCACCAAAGGTCGTGGCGTAGGTTGACCGACCGGGCGCCGGGAGCGCGCCAGCTCTGGCGAGGCGAGGTAACGCGGGCGGCTGGGTGGACGGCGGCGGCGTTCTGGCCGGGCAGAGAGCTCGGGCCCGTAGCCCGACTGCTCCCCTCTCGCCCACGGCGCGGAAGTTCGAACGCCGGCCTCGGGCAGCAGGCGGCACGGCAGACGGGGGTGGCGTTCTGGCCGGGCAGCTGTCGTAGAACTCGGGCCCGAAGCCCGACTGTTCTCGTCCTGCCCACTGGCGCAAAAGCTCACCGGCCTTGAGGAGCTGACGGCACGCTCAGGTAGACGGGCGACGCACAGGAACAGGTTGGCAGGAGGCCCCGGGCGGGTGAAGTCCTGGTGGGCTCGGGTCCGGAACCCGACGGCCCGTCTTCAACGCCCACTCCGGTGGTTGACCTCCTCCTGCCGTCGCTTCCTGGGACTCTCCTGGCGTCTCCCCGGCGTCTCCCTGCGTGTCCTCTTGCGTGTCGCCCCCCGTTCTGCCAGCGCACCACGCTTTTTCTTGTGGTCTGGCCGATTTGGCATTTACTGATTGGCTGCCCGACGCCCCGTGGTCTTTTCTAATTGGTTGCTTTTTTCTTTTTGTTGTCTTTCCTGCGCCGCGCGTTCACGTGCCGGGCGCTCTTCGGCGTCGTCGTTTTCCTCCTTCCAGCTCGGCGCGCGTGCACTCAGCGTCGTCTGCTCTCGACCGTCCCGAGCACCGCACCACGTCGCGCACCACGCATCACATAAGCCCCTTTTTTTAACAAGTTTTTCTGAAGAAAAACTGCCGCTCAGTGCGCGACATAGTTCACAACACTACAGTCATTGTCCGTTGACAAGAACGCACTGTAATGTTTCAATGCACAGTTCACAGAGTGGCACAGTTCACTGAGCACACAGATAAAAGACATTACAGGAAAACACCATTCAAAGAATGCACAACAAGTGAAAAATAAATGGTAGCGTCAAAGGCTATCATAATACCCTATTGAAGAAAAAAAACCAATAAAGTCCAAGGTCACCATGTCCGGGGTCACAAGTCCGAGAAAAGCCATAAGCGAGGTATCGGCTCCTTTAGGTGACCCTTTCCCACATGAGGCGGACCAGACATCTATTTTCTCGGTCAGAGTGCACTGGCCAGTCCGTGACGATATCGCTCCAGGCATTAATGCCTGTGCATGGCTTCGACCGAGTCACTGCCTGTGTTCTAATGTAGTGAACCTTGTAATGCGTGGTTGCCGCATCAATGCCAGTGGTCGAACCACACATGAGTTCATGGAAGCCCAACGAATGTTCTGAATCCTTAAAGCCATACGTTGGTTGGGTACACATGTCTGAGCCCTCCCAAGTGCGCATAGGTTCATAAGCAGTTGCCTTTGCTGAATTCAAGGAACGCAGTAAGGACAACTCAGTACTTTTTATTGGAACCGAACCTGGTTCCTCAGGAGCCCTGATATCTTCAGGTCCATCTTGACCCTGGCGCAAACACTCCGACGTACTGTACTTAACCTGTAGGAGGTTCTCAGTTCAAACTTCAGTTTTCTGAACCATGCTTATGCATGGTGGCTCTGAATCTTGCACAAGCCAGTCATCGCCTGCGCTGTGCTCACGCGGCACTAGTTGAGGTACGGAGGCACTATGCTCCTTGTCTTGTAACAATACTTCAGTATCTTTGCCTACCATGGCATCATTACCAGGTGTCTCGCCTTGAGACACTTTTTGGTCACCGAGGCCTGAGGCCATGTCGGAGGGAACCCTTGGGGCGCCGCTGCACTGCTGTGCTGCATCCTCAATAATGGAGCTCGTCCCTTCGGAAGCAAGCATTCGCGAGTGCCTCGATGCGAACGTGCACCTTGCGAAGCTCTTCCTCCAGGCGTTCCCTCTCAGCTGCCTGCTCTGCCATTCGCCTGTCGCGCTCCCTCTGAGCTTTCTCGCATATTAACAGCCACCTGTCCTGCACCCACCTGTGCAACGCTTCCCCATGCAAACCCAATCGCTGGGCGACGGTGGTTAAGTCAGACAAACTACTTTCACGCTGTTTCTTGCCCGCATATGCGCCTTCCGCCTCTGCGACCTTTAGCCGCAGTTGTAAATTATTCTCCTCCAATGCAAGTTGCTCCCTCCTAGCATTGCGCTCCGCTGCCCGCTCTTCTCGTGCACGCGCTTCCTGCTCGTTCAGCCATGCCCTCAACTCCGCACCTTCTAGGCCCATGCGTTCGGCTAGCGCTAACAAGTCTGTTGTGTTAGCCATAGTTCCTAACCGCTAGAAGAAGGATTCAAACGAACGGCTTTGTCCTGTCGCGGACGCCAATTTGTGACGAGCCCACTTATGGGGGCGCAAAGGTTCGTGTTCTCAATGTTTTGACGGTTCTCTTAGGCGGAGCCTCCGAGAACCCAATTGAGGACAAAGCCGTTGGTTTGAACACACACACAAAGACTTTAATCAAAAATAAAAAAGGCAAAAAGCAAATAGAACGACACGGAAAGCATGCATAAAATAAACATTCAAGAAAACAGAGCAGTAAGGAACACACTTAGGGCTTTAGCGAGGGCGCGAGTCCGGGCTTGCCCCGAGGGCGGGGACGCGTCGCAGTCTCGACGCGGCAACGCGGCGACGAGCTGGCAGAAGGAGAGGCGCCGGTCTCACCAAAGGTCGTGGCGTAGGTGAGACCACGCATCACAGATGGTCGTCGAGGGCTCCACTGAGTGGCGACCAGGTAGTCGGCGATATCGCGAGGTCGTTCGCCAATCTGTGGTCGTGGCGCGTTAACGGCGAACCCTCGGAGTCCCATCTCCAGGTATGGCCATCGGCGGTAGATGTGCTCGACTTCTCCGCAGTGATAGCAAGCGGACGGTGGTCGGGGACGCGCCAAACGTCGTCAGTCTTCCTTGGAATGCCGCGTGGGGCGACGTGTTGTCGTGCTGGCGGCGGGGGTGGTGGTGGATGACGGAATTCGTGATGTCACTGAGCCCTGCTGTGGGCGGGGAAGTTGAACGTGACGGTGGGCGACAGCGGCGTATGTCATGGCTTGCGGCTGAGGCTGCGGCGATTCAGGGGCTACTCCGAGTTGCTGTTGGAGCTCCTCATGTACGACGTCAGCAATCGAAGCCACTTGAGGCTGTGATGACGGGAACAGCTTCTGTAGCTCCTCTAGCACGACCGCTCAGATAGTCTCGCGCAGGTCGTCCGTGGCTAGTGACTGAACGCCGGTGTAGCTTGTCAAGTTCGTGGGGTGGTTGAATTGCCGGTTCCGCATTTCGAGTATCTTCTAGGTGCTAGTGGCCTCACGAAGGAACTCTTCTACGGTCTTCGGTTGACATCGCATCATTCTGCCGAAAAGTTCTTCCTTCAGACCACGCATGAGCAGGGGGACATTCTTCTCCTCGGGCATATCCGGGTCGGCGTGGCGGAACAGACGGCTCATTTCTTCCGTAAAGATGGCAACGTTCTCGTTAGGTAGCTGCACTCGGGCGTCCCGCATAGCTTCGGCCCTTTCCTTCTGCACGACGTTCGTAAACGTGCGCAGGAAGCCGCTACGGAACAGGTCCCATGTTGTCATGGTCGACTCCCGGTTCTCAAACCACGTTTTCGCGGCGTCTTCTAAGGTGAAGTATACATGCCGCAGCTTGTCGTCGGTGTCCCAGTTTTTGAAAATCGTAGGTCTCCAGCCAGGATTCCGGGTCTTCAGTAGGCACTCCATGGAAGGTCGGTGGGTCCCGAGGTTGTTGCAGGACAACGGGGCACGCTGGGGCAGCCATTGGGGTTGTCCCCAATGTGAGCCACCATTCAGGAACACAGCAGTACTGGGCAGTAGTGCTAGTAAATTGACGTAATTAGCAAGGCTTCAATATGCATACACAGCAGTTAAATGTCATTTTTGATTAAAATGACGTTTGCAGGCAGCAATAGGCGCAGCGACATCGATCATTCGTGCACCACTCATTTTGAACCGACTAGTGCTCGGATGCTTATTGCTCGAGCAGTTCGGTCCGCCCTCTCATTTCCTTCGAGTCCAGGGTGCGCCGGGCATCAAGTTTTCTGGTGGTGCAAGTATGTGAATTTTGTGTGCGACGGCAGCCATCATGACCGAGCAGCATGCTTCCTTAGAGTGCATCATCGTCAATGCAGACTGTTTCTTTTGCTTCTGCATCTCGAAGGGCCAGTGCTATGGCAGCTGCCTCCACGCTGCAGGTTGAAGGGCTCCGAATGGAGGTCGTTATCGCTTTGGACCGATTGTAGGCCACTATTGTGAATTTGCCTGTTGCCCCTCCACATGCCTGTTGAACGTGTAAATTACAGCCTCCAAATTCTAATTCGACCCTTACGGCGCAAGTGCCAAGTAACAGGCATTGGGATGTTTGGTTTGCTAGTGAAGATGTAGAGAGCCAGAGAGCTCTTCTCGATTAAGCCCAGCGAACCACAGAGACCAGTGGAGCCCTCGACTGAGAGCCCCCGACTGCTTGAACCACTAAGAGAAATAAACTTTATACTACTACTACTTGCCCTTAGTGCTATTAGCCGTCAAATTTACCTGCAACTAGGTATGAGCCACATGCCACTTGATTCACTCAGTTTCAATGCAGAAAATGCACTATTTGTTGGAAAGCATGCATGAGGAATTGCGTACGTGCAACATTTTGTTGCCGCAGAGGGGCATGTAATATGGAAACCGACGTAAACACTAATACACTATGCAGTAATTTGTTCTGAATTGAACTTTGAAAAATAAAGAGCAATTTCAATAAATGAAAACCTTTGTTTTTTTTAACTCGGTGAGCAGTGTGCTACCATCTGGGATTTTTTTTATTGCGCGTGGTAGAGGTGTATGGCTGTCATTTTACTGCTTTCAAGCTTCTACATTAAGTGTGCTTGTGGCACCTGGGACAAATTCTCAAACCAAATATGTCTCAGACAATCGTGAATTCTTGTAAAACATTACACACATACTGCTGTATTTATCTTAGAAAAAATTCAGAAAAGCAGCTTTTATAGCTTCAGTAGATAATTCATTGTGGCCAAATCAGCTGGCCCTTTCCGAGATTGACCAATAATTTTACAGCAGTGGCTATCTATAATTCTAGTATTTAGTATGTATACTGCTTCTTTTGAGATATGTTAACATCGTACAAGTCTGCATTCCTAAAAAATTAAACAGCCAGAGGCCACATTGCAAAAACTGGGATCTGAGTATCAAGAAAAAAAATCAACAATAAAGGTAGCAAGAACTACTCACAAGCAAACGTTTATTGTCAGAGGGATGCAAGAATAATACAGCTCATCCAGGCGGTGCACAAAAACTAGATAGTACCTCAAAACAACAAAGCCTACTCAATGTCGCAGCCATTGTATTCAAAAATGACATTTAACCGCAGTGTATGCATAGTGAAGCCTTGCTAATTACGTCAATTTACTAGCACTACTGCCCAGTATTGCTGTGTTCCTGAATGGTGGCTCACATTTCCAGGCAGCAATAGGCGCAGCGGCATCGATCATTCGTGCACAACTCATATTGAACTATACACAGCTTGCTACAAAGAAAAGTAGCTACAATATAGCTTGCTAACAATTCTTGGAAATTAGTTTGAGAGAGGCGTTTCCAACCCCACCAGACTATACCAGCATTGCCTTGCAGCATGCTCGACACCGGGAACGTAATCCCTTGCCCCCGAACCAAAAATGTCTGTTTGCCTGGCATAAGACGATGGGCAGACAATTGTGCTGGAATGTATTTCTCTGCTGCTTAAAGCACGCTCCCGCATGGCACGCCGTGTCAGTGTGCCTGACGCATGTATGGAACCACGGGTCACTGACGTCACGCTGGTTTGGACTACAGTCGTCTCTGATCTTTCGCCGATCACGCACTGATAGCGGCGGGTGCCGTTACGACAAGTGTCAGAAGTGGGACAGGAACCCACGCCCGGAAAACCGGACTGCGACCTGAACGCAGAGCCTTGGACCACTCGTACATCATGCTTGGTAAGATGCCTATTTATGTGTTGCCGCCAAGGGTTCAGCGCTTCAGAATGCGGCTGATGCGGTATCACTTTAATATTTTGTACGTTCCCGGTAAAAGCTTGATAACGGCAGACACCCTTTCCAGAGCGCCGACGAAAGCAGATAAACTAGCCGGTGAACTGGCCGTCTCGGAAGTGTCATCTTTCGTGAAAGAAGTGTGTGCAAGAGCTTCAAATGGGTGACAATTTTGTTAACAGAATACGCGATGGGCAAAAGACTGACGTCGTTTGTCAAGCCTTGCTTAAGCTTTGTCGCCAAGGCTGGCCGAAAAAACCAAAGCTTCCTTGCTACTTAGTTCCGTTCTAGCAGGAACGAGCACTAATTGCCGAATTCAATGGCAAGCTGCTAAATGGGACCAGATTGGTGCCACCTTAGTGCCTAAGAAAGGAAGTACTAAAAAACGACATGATAGACATCAGGGCATCTCGAGAACTAGAGCTTTGGCAAAACAATTGGCCTGGTGGTCAGGCCTCGGCGAACAACTTGCGAGACAAATGAAACAACGTGCTACTTGTGCGCACTTTGTCATCCAGAACTCGGAGGCACTGATATCAACCCCAACGCCAAGTTTCACGTGGGAAGGACTTGGGGTCGACTTGTGCTTTATGAACAACTCTCATTATCATGTCGTAGTCGACTACCTGTCACGGTATCCGAAAGTAGGCCTCCTTCCCTCAACAAAAACTAGTGCAGTGGAAGACTAAAAAGCATCTTTGCACACCATGGCATCCCGGAGGCCATAGTGACAGACAATGGATCACAATTTTCTTGTACAGAGTTTGATAAGTTTGCACACGATTATGGCTTTGGCCACGTCACTACTAGCCCTAGGTACCCTGAGGCGATTGGGGAAATTGAATGTATGGTGCAAACAACTAAGTGCCTGATCCTTAAATCTAAGAACCCGTACCTGGCTCTGCTTGCCTACAGGGCCACCCCAGGCATTCTTGGCCCTAGTCCGACTGAAATCCTCATGGGCCGGCGTCTTAGGACAAGAGTTTCAATGGCGTCGCAGCTGTGTTGTCCAGTGCAGCCACCGCTGCTTAATCTAGCGGCCAAAGACAGCGCCAACAAGAAGATACAAGCACGGTACTACAACAGGTGCCGAAGAACCCGGGAACTGAATAAACTAAAAGCTGGTGATTCCGTTTGGGCAATGGACATGAAGACCAGAGCAACGGTGCTAGCCACAGCCGCTACACCGCAGTCCTCCATAATCCTCATCCAGGATGGTAGTACGCTGCGGCGTAACCGATGAATGCTCAATCACTTGCCAGAACAGAGGAAGGCAGAAGGCAGCTACGAGTTTTCAAATGAAAGGGATTCAACCGAATTGGTTTCTGCGAACAGAGAGTCACCCGCTACCCTTACAGCTTCGTTACCTTTAGCATCAGGGGCTATGACTTCAACTTTAATACCTACTGCTTCAGTGACCATGACCAAGCCTGGTAGAGTGGTTAAGCCACCAGTTCGATGCGGGATTGATGAATAAGGTTTTGTTCTTGGTTGATTACCACTGAGGGTTCTTGCTTTTTGTTCATGTGCCGGTGTTCCAAATGCAACAAGCCAAAACCACTCTTTCATTTTGCAAATGGGGGATGTGCTGGAATGTATTTCTCTGCTGCTGAAAGCACGCGCCCGCATGACGCGCCGAGTCATTGTGTCTGACGCATGTATAGAACCACGTGTCGTTGACGTCACGCTGGTTGTACGTAAACTGCTGTGCAAATAAAGACGGGGGCTTTTTCCGCTTGCCTGCGGGTTGGACTACAGTCGTCTCCGGTCTTTCGCCGATTACGCACCGATAGCGGCAGACGCCGTTACGACAACAATGCTCACCTGCCCCCTGCCCTTCCCCCAACACACACACACATACACACATCACACACGCACACACACACTAAAATATTCCTGGCTACGGCACTGGTTCTTGATACAAGAAATAGAAGTACAGATACTTGGTCTCGATGGTCGCAAATCCAGAGCAAGAGCAAATTGGCTAGGCAAAATAAAGAAGACACCAATGTCAATCTTCCACCTGATATGAATGATTGCTTCTTAATGTGGAGCAGCATGTACTGAAGTAGACGGTAATGTTGTTTGATCTGTACTCCAGCCACATATTATTTATCAGGCTCAGTTTTACTGGCTCTCACTGAGGCAGAGGGACCAGATTGAGATCATTATTCAGAACGTGATGAGGGCAATAGCTGCTCTCCCTCTGTTCGCTCAAGAACATGTCTAAATGAACACCTTGGCAGCATTGCTAATCTAACGGGAATGAGCATGTGAATTAAAGAGGTTCAATGTCGCAGTTACTTCCGATTGCTTGTGTGCAAGAACAGACTTAAGGCTATGGTACGGCTGTACACTCATGTTCCTTTGAACCAATGTACTTCGTATACATGCTGCTATTACAGGAGATGAAAGCATAGTATGAGTCAGCCTTAAGTACTTCCCTCTTGATAAAAATAAGGACTATAAAATGGATGTCTGCAACTCTACTTGAGCTTCATACCATACTAGACAAGAGTCTGTAGAACAGGGCTGGTACACGGTAAAGTCATACATGACACCAATGAGGCAGCCTAATTTTTATCAAACATCACCGAAATACAGACACACACCGATTCCTTGAGTTCCATTTAGCACCTGAAGCAAGACAGTAAGGGCACATTGCTTTGTCAGAAGATACACAAGCTTCGCAACTACTCAATTTTAATGTTTGCTTACACTAGGTAGAGGGACAAATCTCTGGCCTTTTCAATGTCATGGCAGATAACAAGGCACAGAACATGAAGAACATGTATCTAGTCGCACGTCTTGTGCCAGGCTCACTGACCGACTTTCTAGCCCGAAAAGTTTGCTCCGATGCGACACATGCTTTTACAACAGCCTTTGCTGCATCAATTTCGCCAGCACTGTCAAGGACGCAGTATTCTTAACTAAAATTTATCATCAGGAAATATGTAGTTTTAGTAATGTGAGTGCAGGCATTTTGACTCTTATTGTGAATGGAAAGAAATGTCACTGCTGCCTGAATGAAGAGAGTAATCTTCGCCTGTTGAAGAGAGTCAGTGTAGCTTCATGTAATACTGTTTCACAGCAAGTTTGTACAAAGGATCATTACAGGCAGGGAATTAAAGGCCTACAGTTGTGCTTTTCACTTGCTGAGAATATGACCTTCAACAAAGCGTTGCGTGTAAAAAAGGCAAATATTTTGTGAAAGCAAGCATCAATCAGCGAGTAGCATTTTTCCTTTTGAGGCTTTTTAGCATCCATGGTGGACAAATTAAATTGCCTATGTATCTCTATAAGTTATGCCTCTAAAGGGGCGCATGGCGTTGGGGAGGTAAATTTCTTTAATCCAGCGACGGATAGACGGAAGAAAACTGCAATGAAAAAAGGACCTGCGAGGTTGCCAGCCTGGGCTTAGGCCACTCGGGCATTACGTGCGGTGAGGCATAGCATTTCCACCGCTGCGCGGGCCTGCTGGATAAACCATAGGTGGTCGTGTAGTTCCGAGCTCGTCAGAGCGCTTAGCCGTCGCTTCTCGAGGAGGTCTTGTTCTATCTTGTCCTCTACATCTATTGATCTGATTAGTATGCACTTCCATAACATGTGTGCCATGTCTGCGTGTTCGTGCTTGCAGCTCGCGTCTGTGCATTGCGTTGCATTTACTCTTTTTATATTGACACGTGTACTTATCTTTATCGGGCAACCATGTTTCGCAGCCTAACAAATGTAATCGCACAGCGTGGGACGCTCCTGCATGTATCCGAAGTTTCTGGAAAGTTATCGATGCTTCTGTCCGCTGTCTGTTGTCGCCGAACGTTATGTTACCTGATTTCATCACCTGACGCGAATGGTGTAGAACTTTGTGGAAGGCACGCGGGTCCGAACGAGTAGTCTGGAACATTCGACGACTGCTCTATAAAAGCCGACGCGCTTGACCCGCTGATCAGATTTTCGACGATCGCCGAGCGTGTTCGCCGCTATCGTTGTGCTATAAGTGTAGCCTGTTTTGTGGGCACAGGTTCGCCCAATAAAAGTTTGTTTTGTCGTTCACAGTATTGCTACTGTGTTATTCAACGTCACCACCACGTGACATCTGGTGGAGGTGCTTTTCGTTCATGTACCGGACGCCCCCGACAAGCCGTGATCCAAGCCCGGACCGCAAAGAGAACACTAACGTAGTCCCGCAGCATCGAGCAAGCCGCCGTCTTCAACAGCTGCCCCCGGAGCACGGAATTCTACCTGAGAAGACCAAGAATATTGTGGACAAGGCAACCCCAATGGCAGCCCCAGCGTCCCCCATCGTGCTGCATCAGCCCAGGGAACCTCCGACGTTCCGCGGATCAACATTCGAGGACCCGGAAACCTGGCTCGAAACGTATGAGAGGGTCGCTAAGTTTAACAGTTGGGACAGCGACGACAAGCTGCGGCATGTCTATTTCGCACTGGAAGACGCCGCCAGGACGTGGTTCGAGAAACGGGAAGCCACCTTAACGACGTGGGACCTTTTCCGAAGCGGCTTCTTGCACACGTTTACAAGCGTCGTGCGAAAAAAGCGAGCCCAAGCTCTACTAGAAACCAGAGTGCAGCTGCCAAACGAGACGATCGCGATCTTCACGGAGGAGATGGCCCGTCTTTTCCGGCACGCCGACACGGAAATGTCGGAGGAGAAAAAAGATCGCTTCCTGATGCGCGGCGTCAAGCAAGACCTTTTCGACGGACTTATTCGTAACCCACCGAAGACTGTGGCTGAGTTTTCTGCAGAGGCATCGACGATCGAGAAAACTCTGGAGATGCGCACCCGGCAATATAACCGCCAGGGGCACACGTCGCAGTATGCCATCCAAGGACTGGGTTCGGACGACCTTCAAGAGACTATCAGGGCCATTGTGCGCGAAGAACTGCGCAAGGTCCTGCCTTCGTCGCAGCCTCAAGTAGCTTCGATCGCTGACATCGTGAAAGATGAGGTTCAGCGATCGCTTGGGGTTCCTGAGGTGCAACCTCAATTACCGCAGCTCCAGCCAGAAGCGATGACCTACGCCGCCGTCGCACGCCGTCAAGGTCCCCCTCTGCGACCACGCCAGGGCCCTGCAACGACGCAATTCCGTCGTCCGCCGCCGCCGCCAGCACGCCCACCCGTCGCCCAGCGCACCTACGCGAGGAAGACGGACATTTGGCGAGCCCCCGACCACCGTCCGCTCTGCTATCACTGCGGAGAAGCCGGCCATGTGTATCGCCGATGCCCATACCGGGAGATGGGACTGCGAGGTTTCGCCGTCAATGCTCCGCGCCCGCAGCGAGGTGAACGCCCTCGCGATATCGCCGACTACCTCGCCGCTACTCAGTGGAGCTCTCGACGACCGTCGCGTTCGCCATCACCAGGCCGCTACCTGTCGCCGCAGCGCCGACCATACACTGGCCCAGCCCGGGGCCGGTCAGCGAGCCCGTATCCGGAAAACTAAAAGCAGCAACCGATGGAGGTGCGGTTGCTGTTCGTCGAACTGACGAAGATTCTCCGCCGCCGACGAAGACGACGAAGAAACCATCTCGACGACGTAATGACGGCACGCCGCCGTCCCGACGAAGTCAGGAAGCCAAGACTACACCGACGAAAGACGACTTGACGACGCGACGTTCCAGCTTCAGTTCAACACGACGCAACCGTGATCCGACGCCGAGACCTAACTGTAACGCAAGACAAAGAACCACCGACCTCGACGTGCTTCTCGACGGCCACGCAGTCACCGCCTTAGTAGACACAGGAGCCGATTACTCCGTCATGAGAGGACCCATCGCCGCCCAGTTGAGGAAAGTTAAGACTGCATGGGAAGGCTCTCGAATTCGCACCGCTGGAGGACACCTGATTACGCCGACTGGGATCTGCACGGCAAGAATTACCGTTCATGACCGTACTTACCCTGCCACCTTCGTTGTCCTCCAACAGTGTTCACGAGACGTCATTCTCGGCATGGACTTCCTGAATCAACATGGCGCAGTCATCGACCTGAAGTTGAAATTGATAACGCTGACACAAGATCAAGCGATACCGCCGGAGAGCTGTCGTAGTCACCACGCCTTGAGTGTGCTCGAAGATCAAGTGAGCATCCCGCCGCGCGCCAGCATAATAATTTCCGTCGGCACTGAAACACCCGCTGACGTAGAAGGCGTCATCGAGGGCGACCAACATCTACTGCTCAACCGTGAAATTTGCGTCGCAAGAGGGATCGCTCGACTCCACGGAGGGCAAGTGGAAGTTATGCTAACCAACTTCAGCCAAGAGTTCAAGCACATCAACAAGGGCACGACAATCGCATACATCGAGGAAATTGTGGAAACCAGCAATGCCTTTGTCCTCTCGGATTCAGCCGCATCTACCCCGATGAGCATTGTCCCCGAACCAGACTTCGACGTTAATCCAAGTCTTCCTATGAGTAAGCAGCAACAGATCAGAAGTATTCTCCGACGATACAAAGACTGCTTTTCGACGTCATCGAGGATTCGACAAAGACCAGTTGCAAAGCATCGCATAATAACCGAAGAGAGCGCTCGACCACTCCGCCAGAGCCCTTACCGAGTTTCGACGCGAGAACGTGAAGCTATTAGGCAACAAGTCGACGAAATGCTGCGCGACGACATCATCCAGCCATCGAAAAGCCCGTGGGCCTCTCCTGTAGTCCTGGTAAAGAAAAAGGACGGAACCCTACGCTTCTGCGTCGATTATCGTCGACTGAACAAGATTACGAAGGAGGATGTGTACCCCCTTCCACGGATAGACGACGCATTGGATGGGCTCTGCAACGCTAAATACTTCTCGTCGATGGACCTCAAGTCTGGCTACTGGCAAATAGAAGTCGACGAGAGAGATCGCGAAAAGACTGCCTTCATCACGCCAGACGGCCTCTACGAGTTCAAGGTCATGCCATTCGGACTGTGCTCGGCGCCTGCACCGTTTCAGCGCGTCATGGACACGGTGTTAGCCGGACTGAAGTGGCAGACTTGCCTTGTTTACCTGGATGACGTCGTTGTCTTCGCCGGAAATTTCGACGATCACCTTAGGCGGCTTGCGACAGTGTTAGAAGCCATCAAGTCATCAGGGCTCACTCTGAAGCCGGAAATGTGCCGCTTCGCTTACGATGAGCTTTTGTTCCTAGTCCACGTGATCAGCAAATGAGGAGTACGCCCCGACCCACAGAAGACAGCTGCCATCGCAAAGTTCCCGCAGCAAACCGACAAGAAGGCAGTGCGCAGATTCCTTGGCATGTGTGCCTACTATAGGGGCTTTGTCAAGGACTTCTCACGCATCGCGGAGCCGCTAACACATCTAACCAAATGTGATGTCGTGTTCAAGTGGGAAACGCCGCAGGCCAAGGCATTTGAAGAACTCAAACGACGCATGCAGTCGCCGCCGGTACTTGCACACTTCGACGAGGACGCCGATACCGAAATCCACACTGACGCCAGTAGCCTAGGCCTCGGTGCCGTCCTAGTCCAGAGGAAAGAAGGACTTGAAAGGGTGATATCGTATGCTAGCCGGTCGCTGTCAAAAGCGGAAAGCAACTATGCTACGACTGAAAAGGAATGCCTCGCCATCATTTGGGCTATAGCTAAATTCCGCCCTTACCTCTATGGCAGGCCATTCAAAGTCGTCAGTGACCATCGTGCATTGTGTTGGCTAGCTAACTTAGACCCTTCAGGACGGCTGGCGCGGTGGAGCCTCAGACTACAAGAATATGACGTCACGGTAATATACAAGTCCGGAAGAAAACACTCCGACGCCGACTGCTTATCGCGCGCCCCCATCGATCCCCCGCCGCAAGACGACGAGGACGACGACGCCTTCCTTGGGATAATAAGCGCGGAAGACGTCACTAAACAGCAACGAGCAGACCCGGAGCTAAAAGGCCTCGTCGAGTATTTGGAAGGAAACACCGACGTTGTCCCTAGGGCATTTAAGTGCGGGTTGTCGTCGTTCACGCTACAAAACAACCTGCTCGTGAAGAAGAACTTCTCACCAGTCCGCGCCAGCTACCTTCTTGTTGTACCGTCAGCGCTGCGTCCAGAAATACTGCACGCCCTACACGACGATCCAACCGCTGGGCACCTCGGATTCTCCCGGACGCTGTCGAGAATACAGGAAAGGTATTACTGGCCGCGTCTGACCGCCGACGTCGCTCGTTACGTCAAGACATGCCGAGACTGTCAGCGACGCAAGGCACCACCGACAAGGCCAGCAAGATTACTACAGCCGATCGAACCTCCTCGCCGACCATTCCGGCAGATTGGGATGGATTTGTTGGGGCCGTTTCCGATATCAACATCCGGGAATAAGTGCATCGTCGTGGCGACGGACTATCTCACCCGCTTTGCTGAAACTAAAGCTCTACCAAAAGGCAGCCAGCGGAAGTGGCGAAATTTTTCGTCGAGAACATCCTGCTGCGACATGCTGCCCCAGAAGTCCTCATCACCGACAGAGGAACGGCTTTTACAGCAGAGCACACCCAAGCCATTCTGCAGTACAGCCAGACAAGCCACAGGAGGACAACTGCCTACCATCCGCAGACGAATCGTCTCACGGAGCGCCTGAACAAGACCCTCGCCGACATGCTAGCAATGTACGTCGACGTCGAACACAAGACGTGGGACGCGATCCTGCCGTACGTAACCTTTGCGTACAACACGGTGGTGCAAGAAACAACACAGATCACGTCGTTTAAGCTGGTTTACGGCAGGAACTTGACGACGACGCTTGACGCCATGCTGCCACACGTAACTGACGAAGAGAATGTTGACGTCGCTAGCTATCTCCAGCGCGCCGAAGAAGCCCGACAGCTCGCCCGCCTGCGAATCAAGAACCAGCAGAGGACCGACAGCCGACAATACAACCTCCGACGACGCTTCGTCGAGTACCAGCCCGGTGACCGTGTTTGGGTTGGGACCCCTATACGCCGACGAGGACTGAGCGAGAAGCTTTTGCGTCGCTATTTCGGACCGTACAAGATCATCCGACGCATTGGCGCACTGGACTATGAGGTCGTGCCAGACGGCATTTCGCTATCACAGCGGCGCCGCTCACGACCTGAAATAGTCCCCGTTGTGCGACTCAAGCCGTACTAGCAGCGTTAATGAACTTTGGGGCTTCGCGTAACTGACCTTCGGACTTTGTTTCTTTTCGTTGTTTTGTTACTTATGTTTAATAAGTGTCCTTTTGTTTTTCGCTCTCTTATATTTGTAGCATCGGGACGATTCTTTTTAAGAGGGGGGTATTGACACGTGTACTTATCTTTATCGGGCAACCACGTTTCGCAGCCTAACAAATGTAATCGCACAGCGTGGGACGCGCCTGCATGTATCCGAAGTTTCTGGAAAGTTATCGATGCTTCTATCCGCTGTCTGTTGCCGCCGAACGTTATGTTATCTGATTTCATCGCCTGACGCGAATGGTGTAGAACTTTGTGGAAGGCACGCGGGTCCGAACGATTAGTCTGGAACATTCGACGACTGCTCTATAAAAGCCGACGCGCTTGACCCGCTGATCAGATTTTCGACGATCGCCGAGCGTGTTCGCCGCTATCGTTGTGCTATAAGTGCAGCCTGTTTTGTGGGCACAGGTTCGCCCAATAAAAGTTTGTTTTGTCGTTCACAGTATTGCTACTGTGTTATTCAACGTCACCACCACGTGACCATATGTACTGGTTTTCGGAACGTTCTGGATTGCGACCATCTCGAATCTGTTTCCTGAGACCTGTCGAGTTGTTTGTGGAGTCGTGGGTATGCTGCTCTTTGTTTCGTATAATCTGCCAGTATGTCGTGGTACGTGGCCAGTCTGTCCCTGTGGTTTTGTATCGCTACTTCATCGTTGTCACCTCCCCGCAGTCCTTCCCCTTCCCCGAGGGTTGCGGGGTGTTGAGCCTTCCCTGTCCGAGCCGCGGTGGGTTAGTTCTCGCGCGGCTCGGTGGGCCTTCTAATTGAGGCTGGAAGGGCCCTTCGTGGTTACTTCTCCCATATGCGCCGGTATCCATTTGAGGTATTTGGGTCAGTCAGAGGAACACAAATGTATTGTTCCAAATATGGTAGTGTTACTCTGCCATTACAAAGGTGATTTAGAAGAGCTCTCTAACTCCATTGACTAAATTATCGGAGGTGATTGCAATGGGGTGATTCCCCTTTTACTCTGGTATTGCTAGTCTGCTGCTTACTCTCGGTGATATACACAGCATACCAGTCTTCGAGCTCAACTTTCAAGAGCCAATAGACATGTAATGGGCGATTTATTCATAGATTTTCACAGATGGAATTGCCACATTAAAACTTTGTACAATCATTTCATCATCAGTACAGCTGTGAAAAGGTGGTAATTCTGTGTGGTATAGCCTCAAAATGCCTGACCAGCGGCATTCTTTGTTGAGCCGACCATTCAGGCCTCCCCACTAGCTAAATTGTGGACACCACCGGTAGTATCTCCTCCATCCTGGGTTACGAGATTATCAGGCTTTTTTTTAAGAACAATTCATTTATTCTTTATTTTTCCTGTCATTTTGATGGCCTGTATATGCTTTTGATTTTCAAAAGCCATATTATTTTCATTAATATGGCCTTCAATGTTTAACATTACTTGCAATATCCCATATAATCCAACGTAATTACTCGTGAAAGAGAAATCAATAAATCAATACAGAACAAACAGTACATATGGGCAAATGTATGTGCATTGACTTCAACAGTCACCTGCGAAGGTTTAAAGTCAGGTTGCTTAGTGGATTGAATAATCGCAGTTGAAGAGCCGCACTGAGTGCGTTCATATGTCTCTCACTCATCCAGTATATGTAAATGTAACCAAATGTAGTATATGTAACCAACACTCTCAGACTTTAGTGAAGTAAGTTAATATGTTGTGTTACGTTCTTCAGTTGGGACTGTGAATGAAACCATTATTAAAATGAGCAAGCTAGAGATAACTAATGCAGTGTTTATAGCAGTGTTTATTTTGTGTGGTAAGTGCAGCATGATATTGCAAAAGACTAGAATTAATGCTCGTCTCAATGTTTCTATCTGTGCCTTTTATTATTGTCTTAGTCTCTCTGAAATTAAGCAGCAGGGCATGACACAAGCATTGCTGCTTACGTTTATAATGGAGACATCAGTGGGTTTCAGACAGAGCCAACTCCTGTCCCTTATGCACATATGTTTTGGTATTGTCAAGATTATTCCTGTCATACTAAAGCCAAGGCACACTGGCACATCATGGTATTAAAGCCTGCTCACCAATTGCTTAGAGTGGATGATACATTCTCTGGATTTGGTCAGGTGCCATCTGCCTTGGCTTAATCATGGTATGAAAGGTAGGTCCTACATGTCCAATACAGCTATCCCAATAAAAATATTATAATTTGCATGTTTCTTCTCTTGACCACCGAAGCGCATCATCCAAACAGAATACAAACACTTTTCTTTTAGGTGCACTCTTGAAAACAAAGGCTTGCAGCCACATGCATGCAGTAAGTAGGTTATGCAGTGTGTGCAACTAAGGCTGCACCTCCAATGCATTGTGGCTGTATTCAAGGTTATGGAAATTTTTGCTAATTAAGCAGTGTTATAAATTTGGCTTGGATACCCTAGCTGCATATGCGACTAAAAATGTGGTACCTGAGTTTTAAAAGCTGCATGTGACATTCCTGTAGGGTATGTTTGTTGAATAGAAAAGCATATTTTACTCATATGGTCATTTGACAAGAAATTTGGTAGTAGTGTTCTTAATACTTCATTCCTGCATTGCATATTATACTACACGCTTATGTTCCATACAGCGCACATATATCATCATTAAATTAACAAAATGTAAATACCATGCGCCGATTTGTAATGTTCCTATTCAGACGAATATGTACTGCACTGTACATATATGCCGCACTCATCATTCGTCTACACGCTAATAGGAAGATCGTTTATAGTCGTGTGCGACAAAAATACTAAACGGCATATCATCGGCATGTCGTTTGGCGAGTATAATTCATGAAAACCTCTCAAAAGTACGTGCCAATCCGACCCAGTCTTTCATACATACGGTACGCTTCGGCAAACATGAACCTATCTACAGGGTCAGTATGTAGCATGGATTTGTTTCTCGGAGTTACTTTTATTATTACTACCTACCATCCATATAAACGACCTATGGGTGATAGCGTACGCGCAGCTCGGCAACGAAAGACGCTAGCGAGTACAGTACCTCGATCCGACCTGCCCGCTCTATCTCTGACGACGTCGCAGGAAAATATATATACATTGGCTTTAAGCATAACCATCGGAATAAAGTGATCGCAATCGCACCTACTGTGTAACTCAATAGGAAAGAAAAAAACCGAATGCCAACAGAGCTGGGATACGGAAGCGACCGACGTTTCACGTGCCATCAACGCGCTAGCTTAATTGTTGACAAAACATGATTTTACGACTAGCGCTGGCCAGACAGAAGGCGTTGTCAGAACATATGCCAAACTCGGTTCGAGGACGCTCGGGGCGGGCAAGCAATTGCTCACTCGGGCCTGGGCCGGGCTTGGACCTAGGAGCGTCTGGCCGGGGAACATTGAGCCGGGAAGTCAGCGAGTCGTTGAAAGTTCTTGCGCGAGCGAAACGCTAGCGAAATTAAAATATGTTCATTTCGACGACAAGTTTACGATATCCACCGTCTACGATCGGCCAGTGCGAAGCATTGGGCGGCACAACTGCTACGCAGTTAATCTAAGAACCTTTGGGCTAATCACAGGTCATATATCGAACCCCGCGTCGTAAGAATGGGCCATTTTCTCATGCCCTTTACCTGTGGGGTTCCCTCATGCAGCGAGCGTACCTTCCAAAAGTCAATCTATTATTGCCCGACCGGCATCACGTACGACGGACGTGAGGCGGCACACAACGATGGGAGCTTTGCACAAGCAGAATGACCAAACGGCAAGAAACTCTCATAGTGTGATAATTCGTGGTTATCAGCGCGTGAAATCACAAGGAAGAGCTCGATCCTAACCTACTGTTATCCATGCGGGCTTGGTCGCCGCGGTCGCGGATATGACATATAGCATTACAGAAAAGTGTTCACAAACCGTTAACAGCCCTGCTTGTGTATTTAATAACGTTTTTTACTCATCGCACTTTTCCGTTAGCTGTTACCAAAAGTAAGATAAATCCTAAACAATTCGCCCGCCTTGCTGTCTTGCAGACATAATATGACTGATGAAATTTATTCTAATGCATGCACATATCGTATTCAAATGTGCATATATTATTTACTTCAGCATGAAAAAAAAACACACAGGATGCTCCATCTGTATAATTTCACACATTTACGTTTTCCTTGCTTTCTTTTTTTACTGTTGCGGTGGGTTGAGTACAATACGTACAAATGAAATATGTCACTTTTACACTACTCCATCACTTAAGAACAGTAAATCAGCAAAAGGACGACAGATATATTTATTTTCTTTTTAATATTTAAAAATTTGTATTCAGTAGGAGACAGCTCACACTTAGTTCACTTGGTTTTTAAAAAAATTCTTAGTCAATGATGACATGTATGTTCGGGACTCGAAAGTGAACTGCGCAGTGTGTCTGTCTCAGCATGGCTTTGGAATGACAAGCCAAACCTTCATCTTCTGCAAGTGTGCAAACTGTCAACTTATGCAACCACGCACTCATGACACTTCTACTAACCTGTCATTCTTATACACAAACGGTTGAAGTGTGATGTCAAAATATATGCCACTTTCATCACTCATTGATTCATGCGCGACATCTCTTCTTCTACTAAGCAAGACGTGGCTAAACGTTGCCATTTTCGGTTGGTAAAAACTTTTGTTATAATCCTGCAGAATTTGCGCCGACGGGGACGATGAGGTGTTGCCTTGCCGCCGCCTCCAATAAAACGTTTCTTTCCACATCTGCATACAACATGTTCTGTTGTGAATGAAGCATCTGCAGAGAAGGTGGCATGCTCATAGCCCTAAAAAAATAATTTCTTGCAGTTCCAACTGGCATTCGTTCATTCCTAGAGCACATTTTCACTTCACTTCAATGCTCAAGCAGAATGTTCTTATAGGTGCATACTACCGCCCTCCACATGTAAATTATTCATTTTCAAGCGCGTTTCAAAACATTCTAAATGAACTGCATATGCTATTTCGGCATTCTAGTCTGATCATTTAGGGCAATTTTAATTTCTCCGTTATTGTCTAGACAACAGAATCTGTCGCAGCTGCTCACGCTCAATAGCATATTTTCCTACATGCCTGTCTACACTTCACGTTACCTTAACTCATTACTCTCTCAACCTGTTCATCATGTACATTGGCCAATATTCTAGATTTCATCAGAGGTATAATTATATTAACATTCAAATACGCAAAGCCATCAAAATCGCCCTGGGCCTACCACCTACAGCTTCGACTACGAGGCTTCTGAAGATGGGCGTACACAACACTTGGCAAGAATCAGTCGAAGCTCATAAAGCCAGTCTGTTAGAACGACTGAAGCTCACGCGCACCGGAAGATCAGTGCTGCAACAACTGAGCTACGGTGAAACCTTTATAGCCACCATGGACCGAAAAGAAACAATTCCTCCCACCATCAACGAATCCCTGTGCATATATCACCAGTTCCATGTACCACAAGAGAAAAAAAAACAAGCCCGTATCGATGCCCTACGGCGAAGACATAGGCAAGATCCAGACGGCAAATACACCGACGCAGCCAAATACCCCCAAAGAAACGCTTACGCCCTGAACGTCGCAGATTCTCAAGGCAGCGAGATAGTGTCTGCCTCAGTCTGTGCACGAAACCCTGAGACTGCAGAAGATACGGCGATTGCCCCAGCAACTGCCATGTGCACGGACGCAGCTGTCAGGAACTACGCTAAGGGTCGCATGTCGACAGACGCACTAAAGATATTGAAGCACCTCAACACTCCGATCCCCTAGACATACGTGTCGTGGGTTCCTGGGCACGAGGGGCTGGAGGGGAACGAAGTGGCACACGCCGCGGCCCGAGGCTACACCTGCCGGGCCAATTATTCCTACTCTCGATATGCCTGGTCTGCGTCAGCAAGGGCAGAGACCGTACCCATCACCTACTTAGCAATCCTTCAGCATCACAAGCTGAAACGCAGGGTGTACCCACCACCTCACCGAGAGCTCACCAAAGAAGAAAGTACCCCACTCGGATGACTACAGAGTAACACATACTCACACCCACGGAAAACTTATGCACAGACTATAGCCAGTGCTACAAGGATACCACTGCCAAATGTGTGGCTTACCGGACACCTTGGCCCACCTGATCCTCGAGTGTCCGTGGCATCTAGATACAGGCGCATCGCCTTCACCGAAAGAATATAACGCCACACAAAAAAGCGAAGACCTCATTGAAACATGGGAGGCCAGGCTCGTCACCGAGGACCTGGAACTACGACGCCTCGTCGCCAACGCCAAGGAGGCAGCGAAGGCCAGAGGGTTCCTGGAATGACGAGACCTCCTACCTAGAGTAGAAACGGGACTTAACCCGGGATACTCTTTCAATTATAACGCGACAGCGTTAAGGAGCTCGTGTCGCAGAATAGCCGGCGTCGGTGTCGCCGGCGTTGGCCGTGAGCGATATATACCGGGAGGCACTTCATAAATAAAAAACAACTTGCAAGACGGGCTGGGTGGGAAACGAACCAGGTTCTCCGGAGTGTGAAACGGAGACGTTACCACTCAGCCACGAGTTTCTTTTTATTGCCTGACTTTGACAAAGAAAGAACAGCAATAGCAATACACAAAACATCAAAGATACAATGACCACGTCGTATTGACATAAACAGCCTGGTAGGGAGCTGGCTTCGCCACATTAAAATTCATTTAGAGCCATCAATGGCTCCGCCCTTGACAGCCACTCGGGAGTATCGCCACCGGCCTTCAAAATCTCAACAAACCGATGCACAGTTTCACGGAAATGAATTCGCGTAGGTCGTGTGCCGGGATCGCAGTAGTATCCTGCCATTCGAGAGCGCCAAATACTGTGGAGGCCAATTAACATTATTAAATCAAACGCAATACCATCCTCGTTAGTAATGGGTAAATACCGTATTCCATGAGGGTCGAGAGGAAATTGTTTCTTTAACGTTCTTTGTAGAACGTCCCAAGAAAATACCCCTACCCAACAACGAAGAAAAACGTGATCTATCGTTTCTGATTGTTTGCAGATAAGGCAGTGAGATCCCCTGGAAGAAATAAGCCCTTTTCCTGTAAAAACATTTTTACTGGCAGCGTTCCAGTGCGTAACTTAAAAAAAATGTCTTGACCCTTGGCGCAACTTGCATTTTTTTTACTCTCTTTAACACGTCCCTACAGGGCCTCCACTGTACAAGGCTCTGTACATTGGCTCCGGCAGACCAACGTCACACAAATCCTTGTACATTTCTTTTCTTTTTGACAGTAGATAAATATTCATTTGAAAACCTCGTTGCATGGAATCGTACACTTGCGACAACTTCTCTAAAATATCCAAAAATGCCTTCCGTGTGTGCTTCGGTTGAAACAACAAAGTCTGGCAACGCGCGCCCGAGCCTTACTTGGCATGCGGTGCGCAAAAAAGGATCGCTGACGTCGCGAAGGAAAAGAAACCTGTTAACAATCTGCCGCAAAAAAAGGTGTCCCAGGCCCAATCCACCATCCTTGACTCCTTTGAACAAATTCGTTCGGCTGCACCTTTTCCATTGCGCATCCCACACGAAAATGGCGAAAATTCGATGCAGCTTCTGTATATTGAGCCTTGCACAATGTAACAACTGCATTGCATACCACAGCCTACCAATAAATAGCAGATTGCACACGGTGGCTCTAGCAAAAATCGATGAGTTCGTTCCTTTCCACCTTTCCGCCTTTCCACGTGTATCATGCGTCTGCGCTGTCCAATATGTCGCGCTATCACGGTAGCATCACTAGAGGTAGTCCCAAGTACTTCGTTGGGGTCGTAACCCAGGACACGTTAGCAAAGCGGTCGGGCGTCGATTGGGATTCTCCGTGCCAGAGCCCTAGTGATTTTGCTAAGTTCACTCTGCTGCCTGTGACTTGGCAGGAGTTCTCTACACATTTAATAGCCTCAGTTACACCTTCCCTACTGGTTGAAAAAACCGCCACATCGTCCGCATATGCCAACAGGTTGACCTCCGCTGCATGCAACCGAAAGCCAGGAATTGTCTGTTTTTTCACGATGTTTAAGCACATCGCCACTATGTAGATGCAAAACTAAAGAGGGCTAAGGGGACAACCCTGGCGTACCGACCGCTGCACGCTAATGGGGGCCCCCATACTCTGGTTAACGGTCAATCTCGTCGTGCAGTTCCGATACGTCAGGGCGACACCCTCGCGAATAACAGAACCAACGTTAACATGGTCTAGTATGCAAAGCACAATTTTATGCGCGACATAGTCGAAAGCTTTTTCAAGGTCTAGTGTCAAGATGACCACGCGGCTATTTGTAATATCGCAGCACTCCAGCACGCATCTTGCTGTCTGAATATTAGTCGTAATAGACCGTCCCTTAATCCCGCACGTTTGATGCGGTCCAACAATTTCCTGGATTACTGACTGTAATCTTCGCGCTAAAACTTTCATATAAATATTGTAATCCACATTTCTGAGTGCAATTGGCCGGTACGCTGTTACTTGTCGTAACTTCTCTGCTTCGTCAGTTTTGGAGATTAAGACAGTGTGTGATCTTGCATAAGACGGAGGCAATTCGTTAATTTCGTAAGCTTCATTGAACACTACCGTCAATATTGGAGCGATTCCATACTTAAAAGCTTTGTGAAACGCCGCGCTTAACCCGTCCGGTCCTGGCGATTTACCAGGATTTAAATTGTCTATCGCCGTTTCTGCCTCTGATTCGGTTATTCGCACCTCTAACCTATCCTTCTGCTCATCGTTGAGTAGCGGCAGTGCCCCAAGGTACTTATCCTTAAACGTGTTCGTGTCGGCAACATGTAGAGCGCACAGCGCCTGATAGTACTGAGAAAATGCACGCTTAATATGTTCGTCATCATCCGATAAGACGCCTCCCCATTCTATGATGTCTATGTGATTTCGACGAGCGTGGGCTTTTTCAATTCCGAGCGCTCGTTTAGACGGCGTCTCCCCAGCAGCTACATGTTCCGCTCTCGCCCGGACCAGCGCACCGCGATAACGCTCCTCTTCTATCACTTCAACTTTTTGTTTCGTTTACCTAATGTCGTCGATCCATTTACCAGGCGCTTCGCATTCTTTCTCGAGCAGTTTTGCAAGCATAGACCTTAGATTACGTTCATTTAGTTTATCCTCGTACGCCATAGAACAAGACCGCTCTAATGCTTTTATTTTAGGTTGTTCCTTACGAAGCTCCCAGTGTTGCCATGTTTTCAGTTCTTTATTCGGCTCTATTTTGCCGATTTCTTCAATTAGCGCACGGCTGAAAGCATCGTCTTTAATCAGCTTGTTATTTATCTTCCAAAGTTCCCAGCTAAAAGCACTGCGACGTTCTTGTGCCCCAATCCTGCACTCTACTACACAGTGGTCTGAGAAAGACACCGGCACTACTTGATAACTGTTGCATTTTTGAATCACGTCCAACGTTACATAAATGCGGTCCAGGCGGGAATGACTGGCACGCTGGAAATGTGTGTGCTTCACAACACCCGCGCCTTGCATACACTCCGCCACATCCTCAAGGTTCCATTTGTCTATGATTTGCGATAGTACCTCAGTACTTGCGTCCCTGAACCCCCGATCACTAGTCTTATCGCAAGCACTCAGGCCACAGTTGAAGTCGCCCATGATAATCAGGTGTTTATCGAAACTGAGACGCTGCTCAACGCTTCTAAAGAAATCGACCCTTTCATCCACAACATTTGGTGCGTACAAACATAAAACACGCCATTCTGTATCGCTGAGTGTGAAATCGACAGCAACACACCGACCTGACAAGCACGAGAAATCAGCATGCACGACCAGAGCCGGCAACTTCTTAATAAAAAGGACACAACCAGCAGATGTGCCGATGACATGGCTTACAATAGCATAGAATCTAGACGTGAAATGTTGCACCATGCTCCCGGTCTCTTCCTCACCGTCAACGTTTGTTTCCTGCACGGCCAATATATCAATGCCGTGCTCCGTTAAAAGCCGATACACCTGACTTTGCTTTTTTTTTTTTCCTGCCAAGCGCATTACATTAAGTGTAGCTACCTTCAACGGAGATGCAGGAGCCATTATCGCAAGGAAGTGAAAAGGCCGAGAGCATAGTGCTTATTCTCCACGTCTAGCGCGTGGCTAGACGCCATCGTTGATGCCGGAGACACCCTGTATCGCCGGTTCGCCTCTCAGACGAAACGTTAGGTCGCTGCCGGAGACTGGCCCGCCTGGTTTGAGTTGTTTTTGCAGGCGGCTCCTCGACGCTGGTGGCTGCCAGCTTATCCCCTTCGTTGCCGGTGTGGCCATACAGGCGTTTGGCTGGCGCGGTGACGCTGACTGCGCCGCCGCCGCTCAGGTCCGCGTTCGGCGGGCTGTTTGTTCGCTGGTTTGACGACCTTTGGTGTCGGAACGCTCTTCCCATTCTCCGACGCCTTCCCCCGAGACGCAGGCAATTTCTTCTCCTCGGGGTGCGTCTCTCTGTTGCTTGACTTGGTTGCGTCGCCGCTGGCAGGCAATTCCTTCTCATCATGGTGCGTCTCTCCATTGCTTGAGGTGCTTGTGTCACCACTGGCAAGCCCCTACGGGTCGGTCATTCCTGCAGGCTTGCCCACTTCCTCGGCTCCTTTCGCTGCCTCTTCCGCCTCGTCGACGTCCATCAGCAGCTCCGTCGACTTGTCTTGCGATGCCGGCTCCGTAGCCACCGCATATGTGCGGACGCAATCGCTGTCGACGTGACCATAGCGTCTGCATTTTGAGCACCGTGGCACCTTGCATTCACGTCGAACGTTGCGCGTACCACGGCAGCGTAGGCACTGCATAGGCCGCCCAGGCGCCACCACAAGGGCCAACTCTCCAGCAACGCGCAGCTGGTGAGGTAGATCATCGACCTTCAAACCGGGTTTCCGCTTCAGGAGCACGGTCCTCGTTGTGGACCCTTTCTCCTTGACGCCTGAGACACGCCAACGCTCCCGGGTCACTTCGGATACGTTGCCGTAAGCAGCGAGAGCCGTCCGAATGTCGTCGTCTGCCACACCGTGCAACATTCAGTGCAGCCGTAGTTTCACCTGTTGGTCATCTGGATCGAAGATAATGCAGCGGCATCCTTTTACTTCCAGTTCCTTGAGAGCGGCCAGCTTCTTAGTTGCTTCGGTGCTGTTGAGAGTCCCCGCCCAAACATGGTTGATTTGGTACGCCCCCCAACGCCACCACGTCGGGAAACGTACCAGCGTTGGCTAGGGCGTCGCGGAAATCTTCAACCCTGTAGGCCCTAACCCGTACGTCGCCGTGCAAAAAAAAAAAAGACGGTGGTAACCATAACACGTCCGGTTGGCAATGTAGGCAAAATTATCTCATAGTCCTGACCGTCATTGTCTTCAATCCTGTTTCCGCGGCTTGCAGAGGCCGCTATAGCCGCCCCGCTGGAGCACATGATTCCGTCTCTAGTGAATGCGGTGCTGCCTTAGAAACGTGCCGTAGAAAGTTATACTGCGGCGTAAATCGGTAATTATGAGCATGTAACTTACAGAAGTCGCATTTACACGAGTAGCGAAGTACGTTTCCGCTACATTTCTTCTGCTGCGCTCTGCGCACACGAAGAGCCATCTTGCGGCAAACACAGAAGACCCCTCCTCGCAATGTGCGGCGCTGCCCCGACGCGTGGCGCGCCACTCGCCCGCTTCTTAAAACCCCTCAATCTTTCAAAAGTAGCGCCATTCTTAGATCTTTCCGCCAGCCCGCTCACCCTGGCACGTCCTCCTCGACGGCTCCTGTCGCCCCAGCCTCCTCCGCTCCCCCATTGGCCAATATGTGTCACGTGGAAGAGGGCGCCGCGCTTTTGTATGTTTTTTTCTTTCCAGCGTGGAGCACGCGCCGCGCTTTTGTATATTTTTTTCTTTCCAGCGCGCGCCGACCTCCATTGTTGGGCCTGCGCGACGAAAGCACGGCAGGCGGACTGACGGAGTGCGTTAGCGTAATAAAATGTGCAGGGCCGAGAACTTAATTGCGATGCCATGCTGCTGCACCTTCGGTTGCCGCAACAGACACAGCGAGGGCAAAAAGCTTTTTGCTTTGCCGTCCGGCGGGCGCAACGCAAAAAGAAATGTGGATTCGCAGGATCGGGCGGGCTGACTTCGAGGAAGTGGCAAAGAGCGCACGGCTTAGTGAAGTAAGGGCCACGGCTACTCACAACCTCTTATTTTGAGCCTAGTTCACGCCTTCCGCTTCGAAAAAGTGGGTGTTCATGCTCTGCGTGGTTTTTAGCGTCTTGTTTGACTTTCTTTTTTCGAATGTGCTCTCTTTGTTTCATGTAGTATCGCCTTGCTGTGAAATGCACACATCTGCAGCTGGCCTGTGACATAAAAGCGACTTTATTCAGGGTGTGTTTTGAGCTCCACCAGAAGTTAGCACATTCTCAACGCTATTGCAAGGCTCACTATTACTTACGATGCAGTCTTTTAGCTTCGAATGTACGCCCGCATGTATTGATTTGATTTGTGGTGATTAATGTTTTTAACGTTCCGAAGCGACTAAAGCTACGATGGAGGTCGTAGTGGATGGCTCCGGATAACCTTATCTAGCTCGCCTGGGAAAGTTTAACGTACACTTTGATCGTAGAGTCGTACGTGGGCCGGTCAATTCCTCGTTTGCGTTTCATAATACTCGTGCGCTAGTGCTGCTTTAGAAGTTGTCGCCTGGGCGCGATTGTATTTCTTCAATAAATTTTTTACTAGTGTAACAACTTGTCATTATTTCGTGTTATTAGAGAGTTTTAGCCCAGCGGGTTTACGGCCAGCGGAGCGGAGCGGGCGAGCGGAGACGCGACTGCGCATGCGCACCACGCTGAGGCGGCCAGCGGTTTTACGGAGCAGCGTTTACGCCCGCTGGAAAGCACTCCCCAGCGGAGGGTATACGCAGCGCGCGAGCGTGCGTAAGCGCGCGCGGGCGTGTATGGGAAATGCAGGATGGCAGCCGCGAACATGAACGCCGGCAGTTCTGCATCGACGACGGCGACTGCGGCGCTGACCCGTACATTAGTACTCAGTACATTATTAACAAATAATATACTGAGAACATGTAATTTATCTTTATTCAACATTTCTTGCATAATAAAAGCAAGCGTAATTCAAGTTCATTTCTCAGTAACTCCTATTCGGACCACTAGGTGGGGCAGCAGAGCGCCCCGCTCGAGCGGGTGAGCGATCCGCCGGGCTAAAATTCTTTTTTCGCGAGCCGCTCCGCTGGCGCAGCGGTGGAGACCGCGAGCGGAGCGAAACGTGAACCCGCTGAGCTAAAAGTCTCTATTGACGGCGCCGTCAGGGCACCAAAGCGGCAACGGCAACACCAAAGCTAGAACCAGCACTAGATGGGGGCTCGCCAAAGCCTGTGCATGCCACGGGGGTATAAGATCGCGGACAGCCAATTTTGTATGCGAACACTCCCTGCGACGTCTGCATTAGTGTAATGTTACGTCCTCTTCAGAGGCTTCCGTTAGCCATTACATGTGCCCTCCTGGAGCAGTACTTGCTAAAAAAAAAAAAACATATCGTCACGATTACCAAAGCACCCCGCAATGAAAAAACGGCCCTGTTGCCAGGCATTGCTGACCGCACACAGCCGGAATCTCTCACGTGCCGACCGAACAAAAGTGTCCTGCAGGTACGTGAATGAACCTACGAAACCACGTACGCATACTTTCACGCTGTCAACACCTGAAACATCGGTAATTACGCGCGTGTTTGAGTACACCGCGTGCTTGCGTCGTGTTTCAGGAACACGAACTCTCAACGTCGCGCGCTTTACGCCTGAAATACGCCTTGAATAATGGTCATTTTCTCTATTTCCTCCGCAATTCTAACACGAAATTCTAAGGGCCAGTTACCAACTGACGAAGAAAGATCTCGATTGAAAAAACTGCTCCGCAGGGCTCGAACGAACTTTTCTGCGGATTTCCTCCCGTAGCGTGTTAGCCGTCGTCTGCTACGGCAGGCCCACCACCGGCGGCGCCACCGTCGAGGCCGCACCGAGCGGAGGAGGAGGGAAGCGAATGGCGCTACTTTGGGAGATTGAGGGGTTTTACCGCTTCTCCCCTTCGGGCCCTGCGGGGACCGGTACGAGGATGCCCCACTACCCTTGCGTTTAATAAGTTTTCTCGCTTTCTCCCCTTCCAACTTCCAGCGTGCATCACTCAAACCCTCGTGTTTAGGTGACGCGGCTCCTCTTTGCGCTCACAGCTCGATTCCTATGTGCAGCGTCCGATGCGGGATGCCTCTGACGTGATCGCTGCGCCGTAGCGCGTCTGGTGAAAAAGCGTCCCCGGCAATGTGTGCCGAGCTGCTTCGGAGGAGTCATGCGTCTGCGTGGTGCTCCCAAGCGAGATAGAGGACGATCCCATCGAGGCGACAGGCCCATCGTTTGGCTCGCGTAGATCGTTTCTCCCTCAGAGACACCCAGTTCTTTGGTTCGTTCCGCTTGCTCAGGCGCACGTTTCGTTGCCGCGCCGAACGCTGCGTTGCTCGGCGCTCACCGCGTGATTGGTGGGTGCAAAGTCCAATGCGTGGCGCCTCATATGTGATCGCTGCGCCGTAGCGCATTGTCTTACAGCCCTTGGTGGGTCGATGGGTACGCTGTCGCGTTCCACTCTTGAAGGCGAACCTTAACTTAAACGTTTATTCCTCCTCTCCCTCATCTCAGCGAGCAACCCTCTAATCTGTTCGGGCATTACTCACCTGGACGGGCTGTCTGATCATGCAGTCATAGTAGGTCTGCTTAACTTCTCGCTAACTAAAAAGAAAACACTACTAAACACATTGGTGCTATAATAGGGCCAACTTTACTCTGCACAATCTTGAATCAGTCACCTTTGCAGAAACACTCGAGCTAATGAAGAGAACTAGATTATGTTTAGAGCCACCTATGCAAATCTTATCAAAATTTTCGTCCTTCTTCTCAGCATTAGATGCAACAAAACATTCAATAAACGCCTGTTGCACCTCGTAAATGAAATGAAGTTCTCTCTATAATGGCGAATAAAAGAAACAAAAATTCCAAGACTTGGCAAAGATACATATTATGTGACAAAGAATACCAGACGCTACTAAAATCCACATATCAGCAGATTTATGGCTATGATTTGTCATGAACAAGAGTGATTATGGCACGTAATAAACCCCTATTCTCTGCCTGAAGTAGTCCTAAATCAGGTGGTGCCGTAGTTCTCGAGTTATAGTGTGCGCATTTACTAAATGACGTGTTTTCTTGAGTGTCCACTTGCAAAGACATCACTGCAAGCCCTGACTTCCCCACGCCATCTGATATGTCTGAAGTTCTTATTACTGAGTCAGGCAATTTACCTTACTAAACAGATTAAAAACTTCATCTACATCAGATCACAGCGAATTTAATAACAAGCTACTAAAGAATGTGTCACAGTAAATCTGTGGCATACCCTCTTTGGTCTATTCTTAAGACTGGAGAGTGGCTAAAGTCATCCCATTCTATAAATCGGGTGAATGTTTCTCACCCTTTAACTACCAATGAATATCATTAACCTGCACAACTTGCAAACTTATGGAACACATTATTATTTCACACGTCATCGACTATTTCGAAGATCCCAGTTTTACATTCAACTACCAACGCAGGTATTGATTTACATTAGGACTTAGCATGAAACCACCACGTTTACTCCATCTTTGCAGCAGTGGATCGCTTTCTTGGCATCATTCTTGGCATCATCAAATGAAACCTAAACCATGCTCTTGTCAACATACATAAACTTGTTTACACTGCACTAATCCACACAAAGCTCGAATACGCATCCCTAATATAGCACTCTGGCAGGCATACATTGTCGATGAGATTGCATTTGTTCAAAACTGGGCTGCTCGCTTCATGTTTTCCGACTATGCATCTTACACTAGAGTGTCATCATTAAAAGCGCGTAGGTACTGATTTACAAGCACTATCCATCCGCCACAAATCAGTGTGCCTTTGCCTGCTTGACAAACTTTATAATCATACTTCTCTTCACAATGATTTTTTGCAGTCACCACCTCTTGTCTTTTCATGCCGGGATCACCATCTCAAATTCAAGTGCATACCATGTCACACGTTACAATACACATGCTCTCTCATACCCTGCACCATCATTGAATGAAACTGCTTTCCCTTTGATATTGCCACTGAGTGTGACACTCTAAAATTTAACAACGGGCTATGCACTGTTAATTAGTTGCCTTTTTTATTACATTTTTGTTTATTTCTTTTTGTGAGCTACTAATATACTACCTGCATTAATAGCGTATTCTATTTGGACATGCATATTTTCAACATATGGTTGTGCTGTGTGCATAACTTTCGTTTTGCAATTTTTATGATTTCTCAGATTGTTTCTTAATAGCTAAACAATGTTAGCATACGTTTGTTCTGTACTTTGTCCTATTATTTATTGTAACTATTACTTTGTAATCTCTTTTATGTTTGTACTCCCCCTCCCCTGAGAAGTATTGAGCTCAACTTAATGGCTTTAAGGGTATCGCGTATCAATATTAAAACAATACCCTCCAATATTTTTGGGTGCTAGAAGAGACATACAACTGTAGTTGGAGTGGGGCAGCCCTAAGGGCCATATTGAGTCAACTTAGAGCTTTTACAAGAGATTCACTTTGGGTTGGATGGTCCAAGCTCAAGAGCATATCATATGTTATTTGTTACTTTGTAAATTGCAAAAACCTTCAGGATTAACTTTAGTAACTATGATGCCTACATTTCTGCATTTATTTACACACGGAAGTCCTCAGTCAACATAGGAAAATACTCAAGAAAGATATTTTAATATGTAATTGTGGCACTAGTAAATACAAACCGTATGTATTTTAATTTTTCCATGGAAGATTTTTGAAGAGAGCTCAGCAGCAAGATTGAAAAATGACACATAAAAACTTGCTGCTTTGTTGACAAATTAGGGTTCCTGCTTGAGAAGCACGAATTAAATATGAATTTTGCACTCATAACTTTAGCTTGTTAATCAAAGAGCACTTGACGTAAGGGCCTTATAAGATGATGAACCAGCAAGGGACTTACACAGGTTAGCTATGCTGTACTACATGCTGCAGGTAAATTGTATGTTTTCCCAAGCACAAGGTATACAGCTTACTGATGTTGAGGGCAAGCAATCAGCCTTGTTTCAAGCAGCAAGCTTTGAAGTTTTATTACTAGATGGCGTATCTTAGATTATAACATCCCATGCCCTCACTAGCTGCTATGCCAACACCATTATAGTACGTAATAAAGGGTTGCAATGCAGATAAAAGCGTAAATTTTATACCTTCTATCTCTTCCTCTCTTTTCTTAACTTTGCATTTTACATGCATTAGCTTCTATGAGGAAGAGGTCAAGTTCACATGGATGATAATAATGAAATCTTCAATTTATTAAAGATGTAGGGGTTTTTTTTCAGCATATCCAGGAACGTTGCACGACATCTGCTGTGCTTAGAGAAAGACATATGCTTTATCAATGTCTTCCTTTTTTTTACTTTTGTGCAGGGGGGTGTCCGACTGGGCACGGTGGCATTGCCAGCATGCAGCACGCTAACCCGTTTGCATTCATTGTACAGCTGTCCTTTGGCCTACTGCTTCATGCCCGGGATGGAGGCACTGCGCAAGCCGGGGCGACCAGGGCTGCTCAGGGGCTCTACGCTACCCGATGCCACGTGCTGGATCCACCGCCATACTCATCGTGGGAATTGCACCGTCAACACCGCAAGATAGCATGCTCGGAGATCTTGGCACGTGATGTGCGTTCAGCGCCACTGCTCTCCGCTGCTTTAAATAGCCTGCCTGCGATCAATTCGACCACTGGGCACGGTGGTATTGCCAGCATGCGGCACGCTAACCCGTTTGCATTCATTGTACAGGTGAGAAAGGATTTTGGATATTGCTTCCGCTTATGTGACCCTTTCTTGCTAGTGCTGCCGTGTCCACCGCTTTGTATCCTGCTTTTTGATGTCGCCTTGGCCTTGACAAAATTGCTGCTATTAGGTGGTGATATTGAAACTAACCCTGGTCCCGATCTAGCCCAAATTTCAACACAGCTGAAGGATATTGCAGCCGACATCAAAGATACTAAAGAAAAATGTTAAGTAGATATAGAAAATAAGCTTGACCTCCTTGCAGTCTTTGAAAATAGTGTTGAATCCTGTCGACAAGAAATCGCCTGTATGAGCGAAGTTATAGACGCACTTCAACATAAAATTGACGGCCTTGAAAACGGCAATAGGCGATCTAACCTAATTATCTATGGTCTAAAGGAAAAAAACACGATGAAACTAGCGAGTCTTTAGAGCAAACTGTGAACAAGGACGTTATCGAAGACACCCTGGGACTAGAAAAAGTAGCCATCGAGCGCATACAGCGTCTTTATCGAGCGTCTGTATTATCTATAGCACCAGCGATTACGTTACGACTTTTGACAAGTCATGTGACGCACTTAACACACCATTCTCGCCGCTATGTTGTGCTTTGAGTACAACATGTTTTTCTGGGCACAGGTTCGACCAATAAAGTGTTAATGCTTTGAACTCACGTTGGTAGTATCTTATTCTACGCTGTCCCGACAAGGCGACAATGCTTTGAAGTATATTTATTGATTTGACAGCAAGAATTCCATAGACATTTTCTGTTGCATGAAGAAAGGAAACGCAGATGTGGTAGCAGATCTGAATCATTATCATTATTACATATGCATAATATTACTGTGTTATATATTGTTACGTCCAAGCGCGTAAAAGGGACGCGGGGACCAAGAAGAGAAGGGAAGAGGAGAACGAAGACTGTGCAGCGGCGATTCCTGTTGTTCGTAGCCTGCCGTTCCTAAACAACCCCTTTTCCCTAACGCCTAAACCCCTTTTCCCAACGCCTAAACAAACCCCTTTTCCCCGTGCTTGAACAATATTGTTATACCTCGTTATACTGCGTGGTAGTACAACATATAGTATACCGATCAAGGCACACAGTGCTCAAAGTTAGCCGGGGCTCGAGAGAGTCCGGCCGGCCTTCCATTTCCTAAGTAGGGGCTCGGCACCGCCTTTGCAGGTCAATGGTAGCACTGCGGCACCCATTGGACAAGCATTGTAGGTGACTTTATTGCCAGCAGTGCCTTGCGAGGGCAAATTCCAACTCTCCAATTTTTGGGATAATGAGTTTAATAAATAACAACTCGGTGTACATCCTCTGTCCAAGAGGCGTGATCGTGAATGCCTTAAATTGTTGAATAATCAAATTAACACCCCACGCTACTCAATAAAGAACAACTATCTGTCTCCTGATAAATTGAAACCTACTAGGAATAGCCACAAACGTAACCTTGCGCCATTTCGACCGCATATTAACCTATTTAACTATAGCTTCTTTCCTCATACAATTGAAAAATGGAACTTACTCCCAGGTTAAACTAGGTCACTGCCATTAGAGGAATTTTTGTATAAAAAATAATTTGTTTCGTGCTGTGTTTGTTCTGCCAGTTGTATCTTTTATTTTGAAGTTATCATGTTTCTTAAGGTGTTGAAGTTCCCTTGTGCAGAAGAATATTTTGCTATATGCAATGTACAAACCGAATCCTGCGATAGCCCAATTGGGCTGCAGTATGTGAAAATATAAATAAATAAATAAACATATAAATAATAGTGATTACTCAGTTGATAGGACATGAGCAAAGACAGGGCAACAGCTATTCTCTTTCTACTGCAAGCATTTCCCCAAGGTATTGCAATGAGAGTCACCACCCTTAATTGCTCGACTGATAAAGATTCTTGGTACAGCTAGCGCACTGTTTCATGAGTAAGTTGAGTGGGAACCTACCGGCTCGTGAATTATTGAAGGTTCACCTTGGTTTCTTAGTTTACCAGTTAATTTAATTCGTTTATTTTTGGATTATGATTGCTGTGCTATACCAAAGATGCATGTACTTTGTAAACTTTTGCAGTAAGGAGGTGTGAAACCATGAAATATGTTCTTGTAGTGCCCTGAGGTTCTAGGTCCTTTCGGCTCCCCTTAGCACCGGTACCACTAGCCGCTACCACCCGTGGTGCGGCCGGTATGCCGATACCGCCGGAAGCAGCATGCACTCCTTAGATTATGAAAGTGATATGTGTGAGTGTGACATGCGCGGCTTGCCCGTAAATCCGTTTAACTTGTACATGCCGCGTCAACAGGAACACGCCGCTTTTCTATTTTTTTCCTTTCCTGGTGAAGATGGGGCACAACATCGAATAAACGAAGCTTTGCACAACACGTTTACAAACGGAAAAAGACGAACGAATCATAAGAGTTTGACTCATCATTAACATGTCTAATTGACCAACGATTTGGCGGCTGTCCATTGTATTTGCTAGGTTGTTAATTATGCTGTTTCTCACTCGTTATCCAAGCGAGACCGTACTAGTCTTCATGCAAGTGGTTCGTCTTCTTGCATTTAGTGGCTTGCTCACCCGGCTCCTTTTGCCGACGAGAAGTAACCTAATACTCGCTCTATCCCTAGCAGCAATACTCTACAAAATGAAATACTACCCCTCCATTTAAACCGCATTCAACCCGGTGCAATGTCCTCAATGACAGAAAGCTGAGCTAGTTGGTAACGATTCATTGTGCAAATAACAGGATGCGTGCAGGCAGGACACAAGCGTAGAGAAGCGGACAACACGAACGCCGATGTGTGAGCACGGCGTTCGTGTTGTTCGCCTCTCCTCTTTTTTTTTTTCAATGTCCTCAATATTGAGCCACAATATGTAAGGAATTTTGTTTAAAGGCCACAGGGCAGCTGACAATGGACATAAATCTTGGGGGCCGAGGGCCAAAGGAACTAAACCAAAACATTGTTTGCCGTGAGTATTTTTTAAACAGCATGTGCCTTATATCTTATATAAATAAATATTTCAAAATCTAGACGGACGTATGTTAGCACGTTGTTTCGTTTTGTCCATATTCCAACTCTTCTATGTGGCGCCATAACAGCTCATCGAAATGCATGCGGCGCGAATTCGCATCTACCGCGAGATTTGAGCGCGGGAAGCTGCTGTGTGCTTGTATGCCGGGGTAGGCTTGACAGTTCAAAATTTTCTATTTGTACTTACGAGGCAGCAGTATTTGACAGAAAATAATAATTATTTGAGGCCCTTCTCACGCCTACAAGCGAGGGCGGCGTGATTAACAGCACAACGTAATGCGCAGCGGTGAACGCCAACGAACTCCACCACCAGCCTGGTCGAAGCATTTTGGTAAGCTTGTATTTTATTTCTTGTTTGCAAAGTTTGCCGCAGGCAAACAATTTCTTTATTTCTAAAAGGATCCCATTTCACTTCGCTATCGTAAGTTTCACGCCGTGAGCAACGGCTTCTGCGATATCCGGAACCTATTGATGTGCTCAGTGTGCATGCACGATGTAAGACGATACTACTGATATGGAATAAGCAGAACTGTGTAACTTCTATATCGTACAGAGGAAAAAGGAAGCGAAGATAATGTGCGAGTTAAATAAAAAGCACACGTCTCGTTTGTACTCGTCCGTTTGTTTAATTACTCTATATTTGGTGAATGTGTCGTCATGTGGTTTGCCAGCCATGGGTGGCTTGGTTCTCTCGCAGCTCGCGTGTAAATATGCCGGTTTGCTGAGGTAGAGCACTGCGAACAATGCCAGACAAGGCCCTATTCCCCAGATTCTTGAGCATCTGGCCAAAAACTCATTTATGGTATAGGAAAAATTTTCACTGCTCTACACTGTACCCACCGTGGTTGCTTAGTGGCTATGGTGTTGGGCTGCTAAGAACGAGGTCGTGGGATCGAATCCCGGCCACTGCGGCCGCATTTTAATGGGGGCGGAATGCGGAAACACCCGTCTACTTCGATTTAGGTGCAGGTTAACGAACCTCAGGTGGTCCAAATTATTTCGGTGTCCACCCCACTATGGCGTGCCTCATGATCAGATCGTGGTTTCGGCAGGTAAAACTCCAAGATTTATTTTTTACCTCTGCACTATGTGCCTCGAAATGTTCCGTTGGTACGAGCCTTTACCTTAGTTTTAGCTTTAAGATTTGACCATATTCTCTCAGTTCGTAATGCATTCAATACAAGCATCATGGATAGTAGCTGTGACTTTGTTTGAGATCGTAGCGCCTTTCCTCAATGTTGTAGTGATTACATGTCATTGGGAATTTGTAAGGTTGAAAATGCTTGTTTTCATCCTTCACATTCTAGAATACAAATATATATATTAGGGTAAAAGTTGCAAAGTACCGTGTGAAACTTCATGCTAAACTCTATATTTTTAAAGAAAATAAACAATATTTTCAATGTCCCTTTATAATAGCATCATTGTGCACTGTAGACACTGAACCGGTTCAAAGGCGCAAACTGACTGAATGGATTCTTGTCTTGCTTTAGTGTAACTCAGTTTGAGTATGAAAGAAAAAGTACAGGTGAAAGGATGCGCACTAACTTCCAAACGGTTTTATTCCATGACCCTACTGCACATTATTTGGGCCGCTCATAGCACACATGACTAAACAATTGAAACAACAACCTTACAAGAAGCACACGGCAGCAGTTCACTGAAAATGTGCCAACCAACTTAGAAAGTAAAGTTCCTTGGGTGATAACAATAAGGAGGGTGTACTCACGCACACCCAAACACATTTGTTAATGGCATTAACCTCAATAATCTCGTGCTTCAATTGAGTGCGACTGCATCCACAAGTCTTGCAATGAATGGAAAGGGACCCACTTCCTTTTATATGAAGGTTGCAACTATGCTCGCCGAAGCAATCATTGATACCCCTTCCCGTCTGTCTAATGTAGATGGTGTCGCAAGACAAGGGAAACTTGTATACCACAGCTCAAGTACAATCAACATGCCTGTTCATGTCTTCTTTTCCAACCACTGTGTAAAGAAAGACGTAAAATACTGGCAAACATGGAATGACCATTACGTCACTTCAAATTTATTCTGCGATATTCTGCTGTCTCAGCTGTAGGTTGCCAAGAATTAAAAATTACCAGAGGGCTCAACTTGAATGGCGTTTACTGTGCCTTGATGAGTGTTGTTCACGGTAGCCACTACGAATATTTCTCATTCATTGTGCAGGAATATGTTTCATTAGCTAAATTTTTAAATTTACCTTATCGATGAGGTGTCAGTGGAAACGTTTTGTAGGACGGTTACAAATGACAGATAACTGCATTTAAAGCAGCCTAGAAGTTGTGAAGACTTCCTTTAACGAGAAGGAAAGCCCGTTAAATTATTAAAAAGTGAAAATAAATTGCCCTGACCGTGACAATGCTTCTGCACACCAAATATTCAATCAATTTTTACGCAAACTTTGTCAAATAGGGGCACTGGGAATAAGCGGCTGTGGTTTTTCCTCGACATTTCCGCAGTTTTTGGCGTGCATGTACAGTCCCTAACAAACGCGAAGTAGCGCGATCTTGGTAACACTTCGCTTTTCGAACCTTTATAAGATAGTGCCCCAGGTTTGCACATTCGTTATATACGCAATTCACTGGTGACAATGTCTCCGTCTGAGACCACTTATAATACTCTTGTGGGGGCGCGCTGTCACGTAAATTTTTAAAGAAAATTTTGTATGTTTTGCATTCTTTTTTGTCGGAAAAAGAAGACTACACTTGACCTAGGTCGTTGTATATACTATTATCGGTCTTTTCTCGGCGTATTCCACAACCTTTGCATTGGCACCATATTGAATAAATAAGGCAATAAACATTCATTACAATTACTTGTTAACTGCTTGTTCACAATGGAAAAAAAGAACTTGAGTAGCACTAACATAAGCCTGTCAAGATAGAGTGAGCGATGTTCACGGAAAGCAATCATTTATTTTTTCTTAGCCAGAGTTAGTTGTGACATCCGGTATGTTTATTTAATGGTGGTTTGCGAGAAACGTGTACAGGTTTCCTTCGTAGCTTCATGCTAAAGTCATTTGGGTGAAATTCTTTCCTGTCATGAATTTTACTTGCCTTGCAGGCTTCCGCAGTACTGATCCGCCATAATGAAATAGTGCTCTGTAAAGTAAAGTAACGAGCACCTTTTCTTCATATGCCTGTATTTCACTCATTGACCTTTACCAAGCTGCTCCAAAATATCTATTTACTGCTCCAAAACGGTCAATTTAAGCTCCAATGCGTCAAATGTGCTGCTCCCAGAGCTGCTCCAAAACTTCTTAGGCTGCTTCCGTCTCTGTATGAGTGGCTCGTTTATTGCTAAACAAGATTATCACTGGCATCCCAGACACTTCAACATGTTAACATCCGTCTGCCAAAGTGTCTATATCTCAACATTTTGGTTTGAACTGATCAATTGATTTGCTGCACGACTGAAGCTGACTCGATATCTACAATACATTGGATAATATGTGCACGATTATGAATGGCTACCTAAACACTGCTTGAAGCGGCGAGCTCTACAGAAGCACTTATGCTCCTTTCCATGGTTTGCAAAGAGGAACCGTGGCACGCAACTCTACAGGCACTTATGCTCTTGACTACCTTCGGAGGAGATGCATTGGTATGTAGTATGTATATTTCACTGTGGTTTCCAGCTGCATCTCTTGCATTGTCATTTGATGTGGAGGCGGAGGACTTACATATTGGGTGCACATGTTGGTTAAAAATACAAAAAAGAAGGTGCTTCTTCGAACACAGATGACCCTGTCCTTCACTTACTTCTTTTGATTTTCTTGTTGCCCTATTTTTGCTGACTATATAAAGGCAATTAAGCCTAGAAACGCATTGGCGTAATTAGCTGTAGTTGAAATTGAAATGTAGAAAATATTGAAATAAAGTAATGAAAGCAAACGAAAAGACCTTGTCTCTGGTGTTCACTGAACCCACAACCTGTGCAATACACACGCGATGCACCACCAATTTTGTTAACTTGGGTATTTATGTGTGGGATACGTGGCCCTGGGAGTGTTAGCCAGCGCCACTTAGAGAGCCATGGTGGGCAGATGTGGAGAATTCTTTTTGGCACGATGGTGTCCCGTAACACCTGAACTAAAGAGAGCAGACATGTGGCTAATATACCCAGGTATGCTACCTAAAGGCATCAAGGCTAGGAGCTTTGAGACCCTCGAATGAATGAATGAGGAGAAGGAAAACAGGGGCTTTATTTTTGTTAATCATGACCATATAAAGCCAGCAAGCAATGAAGCCAAGAAAAACATAGGGGTAACTAGCTGTGGTCAAAAGTAAAATGTTGAATTGCCCCTGCGGCCATCTACAAATTTCACCGCAATGCATTATTGTAAATCAATGGGCAGAATGCTTAAAAATTAAAATTGAGAAGACTGCCGGCATTTCAACAATGATCAGTTAGAAACAGTGAGAGCACACACTCTTATAATATTTTGCGTATTTATGACACTTATTCGTAACATTTCTGCTTTGTTATATAAGTGTTTTAATTTGGACCAAAGCCGTGCTATAATGCAGCAAAGCGGTTACGGTCTAGTGGCGTAAATGTGCATGTTAATAAGAGGGCAAACCCTCTTGACGTTAACTGAAATTGTTTAAACTCAGGCAGCCTTCCAAAATATAATTTTTTGATATTCCTGTCCATTGATTTACACTGGTGCAAGTGTCGTGCTAGCTACCGCAAGGATATGGCACTACATACACAGTCATGTGAGATGTGCAACAACGCCTCTGGGAGAGCGGACCCGACCGTGTAAGCCAAGCTGGCATGTTGCCGTGCGTGTTTTTCATACGTAACCTAGTAAACAGTTCCCAGTTGACACTTATGTTTTATGGAGCCAGCGGTTGGATGCTCGACAACACTGGGAGAAATGCACCACGCAAGTAGAAGTCTGCGCCTGCACCGCAGTGCTGTGAATGCAAAATTTTGCCCTAGAGTGTCCACAGCCCAGCACGCAGCTCCGCTCAACCCGTTCGTCGTTGAACTGCCGGAAAAACTTGATTTTTGGTGACCCGAGGAGTGGAAATGGTGGTTCAGGATATGGGAGCACGACAGAGCTATCTCCAGACTAAAGAAGCAAGATGGCGAGACGAAGGTGAACAAACTCATTTATGCCATGGGTCGTGGAGCCGATGACGTCCTACCATTGCTCAGGGTCTGCGATGCTGAGAAACTTGACTACGACACAGTAAGGCAAGTGTTCACGAAAAATTGTGTGCCACGGATGAAGGTGATATACGAGTGACCAAAGTTAAACAGCCGGAAGCAAGACACGCACGACATAGTCGATATGTTCATCACCGACCTCTTTAGACTAGCTGAAGCCTCTCAGTACAGCGCCCTGAAAGAGGAACTGATCTGTGATAGACTCGTGGTCGGTCCCACAGACACGTAGGTAAGTGAGAAGCTGCAACTTAATGCTGAGCTTACTCTGGAAGCCGCTGTCAACGCTGCTCGCAACATGGCAACAATCAAACAGCAGCAAAAGGACCTACGGCCACAGCTACAATCACTTGAAGCTGTAGACACCATGCACAGCTTCTCGAAGAGCAAAGGAAAGTCAAATAATTCTCGTAAAAACCAGCGTGACCAAACTGCGCTGACATGCAAGTGGTATGGCTCAACAAGACACCTATGGTTCACCATCACACACTATGTGCACGGCGAATGGCAAAACATGCAGTGCCTGCAGTAAAAAGGAACACAGCTGCCATATGCTTTTCCGCTTCCAAAAAGCAGAACAAAATGCACATACCAACCTGTTTTGAAAGAGGTTTACTTGGACAATTAACTGACCAACAGGATCCTGGGCCATGAAAAATCATTATGATGGTCAATGGCTTCAAGGTAGACACTGGTGCAGATGTGACTGCCATGCCAACAAGCCTCTACGACGAACAAGTCACGGGAAACCTGAAGCAAGCAAAAGAACTGCTGCTCGGACCCGGCAGGACCAAAAAAAAGCAACGGTTAGACTGCTACCGTGTGCTGAAATGGCTGGTTGTGTCAAGAACAAATTTATGTAATAGACAAGCTGCATGACGCACTTTTTGACGTCCCCCCGCAATCAAATCCTTCAATGTCCAACCAAGTCTCCTAGAAGTAGTGGAGTCAGCTGGCATAGTCAGTGACCCTGCCAACATTTTATGCCACTACCTCTACCTGGCTACAGGCCTGGGCCTTCTCCAGGTCGATTACCACATAACGCTACTCCTCGATGCCAAGCGGCGTGCTATTCTGCACCCGAGGCGAGTACCTCTGCCCATGTTGCCGAGTGTCCAATGTGAGATGGAGAGAATGGAGAGTCTGGGTTTCATCAGAAAGGTTGAACACACCACACAGTGGTGTGCACCTATGCTAGTTGCGAAAAATAAAGGAGGCCAGCTTCAAATCTACAGAGACTTTGGAGGGTTGAAATAGAACATTCCGTGACAACGAGTCTTAATGCCCACTGTCGATGATTGCCTGGCCAAACCAAGCGAAGCTGCCTGGTTTAGCAAACTTGACGCAAGAACCGCTTATTGGTTACCGGTTACCTAAATCCCAGGGGTACGACTTTCCTGACGGCATTTGGAATTTTTCAGTTTCTCCGATTGCCCTTCAGCAACCGGCATGTATGAGAGTCTCTAACCCTACAGCTAGAATAGAACTGGCAGAACTTTCGAAGTTAATCGACAAGCGTAAGACAGCTGACATAAGGAAGTATAATAAGCATAGAATTAAACATGCTCTAAGGAACGGAGGAAGCCTAAAAGTAGTGAAAAAGAAAGTAGGAATAGGCTAGAATCAGATGTATGCGTTAAGAGGCAAAGCTGGCAATATCATTACTAATATGGATGAGATAGTTGAAGTGGCTGAGGAGTTCTACAGATATTTATACAGCACCAGTGGCAGCCACGACGACGATGCAAGAGAGAATAGTCTAGAGGAATGTGAAATCTCACAAGTAACGCCTGGAGAAGTAATGAAAGCCTTGGGAGCTTTGCAAAGGGGGAAGGCCGTTGGTGAGGATCAGGTAACAGCAGATTTGTTGAAGGATGGTGGGCAGATTGTTCTAGAAAAACTGGCCACCCTTTACACGCAATGCCTCATGACCTCGAGCTTACCGGAGTCTTGGAAAAATGCTAATACAATCCTAATTCATAAAAAAGGGGATGCCAAAGGCTTGAAAAATTATAGACCAATCAGCTTACTGTCCGTTGCGTAGAAAGTGTTTAATAAGGTAATCGCAAATAGAATCCGGAACGCCTTAGACTTCTGTCAACCAAAGGACCAGGCAGGATTCCGTAAACGCTACTCAACAATAGACCATATTCACACTGTCAATCAGCTTATAGAGAAATGTGTGCAATATAACCAACTCTTATATAAAGCTTTCATTGATTAGAAACCGTACGGCAGTGGCGAAACTGGTACACCAGGAAAGTCAGACTGCAAGCGCAGAGAGCATAATGGAGTGACTGGCTGCTAAATACTTGCCTCTCAGGAAAGAAGATCAGAATGTGAGTTATCCCGATTACTTAGGGTTAGAGTGCAAATATATGGATCAGGAATTCACCGAAAGTGAGGTACGCACGGCACTGTATGATCTGAATAGTAGGTCAGCAGCTGGCCCGGATGGAATCTCTAACAGATTGCTTAAGAATTTGGACGACGAATCAATAAAATATGTGACCACATACATTAATGAGCTATGGAAAGATGGGGTATATCCAGAAGAATGGAGGACGGCCAGTACTATCTTAATACCAAAGCCGGGCAAGCAACTCAACTTGGATAACCTGAGGCCAATTTCGTTAACATCATGTCTAGGGAAGACAATGGAGCATGTCATATTGAACAGGTTAACGAAATATGTGGAGGACAATGACATCCTAACGCACAACCTGATTGGTTTCAGATCAGGCTTGTCCACACAAGATGCCATGTTGTTAATCAAACATCAACTGCTATTGGCTAAACCAAAAAACACTCGAGCTCTCTTGGGGTTGGATGTCGAAAAAGCTTTCGACAGAATTAAGCGTAGAGCAATACTTGAAGTGATTTCTGAACTGGGATTAGGGAGAAAACTCTATGAAGTGGTCAAAGCCTTTCTTGGCAATCGCTCAGCTCACCTTAGATTCGGGGATATTAATTCAAAGAAGATTGATCTCGGTGACAGAGCGACGCCACAAGGGTCGGTCTTGTCACCTATGCTTTTCAACCTGGCCATGTCAAAAGTGGCAAAGGGACTAAAAGGGATAGAGGGCATTCACTTTACCATCTATGCAGACGATGTGACTATATGGACCGCTGAAGGAAGTATGGGACATGCGGAAAGCAGACTTCAGAAGAGCATTTATGAGGTAGAGTCTATTTTAGAAGACATGGGACTCAAATGCTCCGCTAATAAGTCTTAACTCCTTGTACTCAAGAACAGAAGAAGGGGTAGAAAACCGAGGGGATACGTTCCCGAGGAAGAACCCAGGTTAGTACTAACCACGAAGGCAGGCGAATCTATTAAGCAAGTAGAATCCATAAGAGTCTTAGGGTTATTCCTGCAGGCAAACGGGGCAAATGGAAGGAAGAACAATACGACACATCACTAGCAAGACTGTGGAGGTAATAAGACTGCTCAGGAGAATCAGTAGCAGACACAGAGGGCTGGGAGAGGAGAGCGCCATGAGACTGGTCCACGCTTCCGCCTTGGGCCGCTTCTCATATGTAGCTGGGATGCTCAGTTGGACACAGACAGAGCTAAACAAGTTGAACAGATTATTTAAAAGGCTAGTCAAAACAACAGTGGGGTTACCGATTAACACCTCGGATAACAAATTAATGAAACTGGGGCTCCACAACACAATAGACGAGATAATAGAAGCTCAGCAAATTGCCCACAGAGAGAGGCTCTCTGGAACAAGGCCAGGTAGAGCAATACTAGAAGAGGTAGGATGGTGTCCAACCGAATCCAAAATGTCAGGTGAAGGCACATTAGAACTAAAAGATAGCATAAGAAAGATAATCAAGACGACTCCTTTCCCCAGAAATATGCACCCGGTGCACAACCTGGGAAGACGAAAGGCAAGGGCCAAAGCTCTCCTGCAAGAGATAGAACACGACAGAGAACATGCGGCATTTGTAGATGCTGCGTGGGTCAGAGGAAAGAAAGCCTTTACGGCAGTAGTAGTAGATGCAAATGGTCTCACTCGGGATGCTATTACAATCATGACTAAAGACACGACAGTCGCGGAACAAGTAGCGATAGCATTGGCTTTAAGGAATAATAAGTGGACGAAGATTTACAGTGACTCTAAGATGGCTATTAGACACTTTACCAATTGCATTGTAACCAAAAGGGCTGCCCAGCTGATAGGTGAGTTGGACAGCCAAGAGATCGAAATCCGCTGGTTTCCTGCGCACATGGGGTCTGTCGATCCATCTCGGAAGAATTTAAACGAGATGGCTAACGCAGCTGCACGAGGACTTACTATCCGCGCACTACGCGACCAGGACCTTAATAATATACAGGAGGAGAACAGGGACCAATTACTTACATATAATGAAATCACAAGGCATTACTACATGAACAGAAGGGAATTCCCAGTGCCACACGCTAAGCTCAATAGGGCTCAAGCGGTGACTCTGAGATTGTTGCAAACAAGAACTTATCCAAGTCAAAACTTTATTAACAAGATATATCCTGAAAGAAAGATACCAATCAATTGCGAGAAGTGTAATGGCATCATTACTCTGGATCACATGCTTTGGCAATGTCCTGTGACTTTCACAGACTGTGTCAAGGCTAGAGACTGGTGGCGGCGAGTCCTACACAGTGGAGTTCTTTCCGATCAAGTACAGGCCGTCCAGAAGGCCCATGATACGGCGGTAAGGTTAAACCTTACTGTCCCGACGTGGAAGCCGCCTGCGTCATCCTAAGGGTTGATCTTCAGGACATTAAATAAAGTTCATCATACCATACCATACCATTAGAAAGCGTTTGATTCGGTCGAAACCTCAGCAGTCATGGAGGCATTACGGAATCAGGGTGTAGACGAGCCGTATGTAAACATACTGAAATAGATCTATAGCGGCTCTACAGCCACCGTAGTCCTCCATAAAGAAAGCAACAAAATCCCAGTAAAGAAAGGCGTCAGGCAGGGAGATACGATCTCTCCAATGCTATTCACAGCATGTTTACAGGCGGTATTCAGAGACCTGGATTGCAAAGAATTGGGATGAGAGTCAACGGAGAAAACCTTAGTAACTTGCGATTCGCTGATGATATTGCCTTGCTTAGTACCTATGGGGACCAAGTGCGATGCATGTTCACTGACCTGGAGAGGCTAAGCAGAAGGATGGGTCTAAAAATAAACCTGCAGAAACCTAAAGTAATGTTTCACAGTCTCGGAAGAGAAGAGCAGTTTACAATAGGTAGCGAGGCACTGGAAGTGGTAAGGGAATACATCTACTTAGGACAGGTAGGGACCGCAGATCTGGATAAGGATACTTAAATAATAAGAAGAATAAGAATGGGCTGGGGTGCGTTCGGCAGGCGCTCTGAGATCATGAGCTGTGTCTTACCAATACTCACGTACGTGGCCGAAACCTGGAGGCTTATGAAAAGGGTTCTACTTAAATTGAGGACGACGCAACGAGCTATGGAAAGACGAATGGTGAGTGTAACGTTAAGGAATAAGAAAAGAGTAGATTGTGTGAGCAAACAAACGCAAGTTCATGACAGCTTAGTCGAAATCAAGAAAAAAAAATGGCCATGCCCAGGACATGTATAGAGGAGGGAAGATAACCGAGGGTCATTAAGGGTTATGGATTGGATTCCAAGGGAAGGGAAGCGTAGCAGGGGGCGGCAGAAAGCTAGGTTGGCGGATGAGATTAAGAAGTTTGCAGTGACAACATGGCCACAATTACTACATGACCCGGGTAGTTGAAAAAGTGAGGGAGAGGCCTTTGTCCTGCAGTGGGCGTAACCAGACTGATGGTGATGATGACGTAAATATATGTCGCCACGAACAAATCCTAAAATGGTCGATGCCGTATATTTATGGCGCCGTCTGTACGTTTTTTGTTTTCTGTCATGTGCTGGCACTATGTGGGAATACAGGGAATTTTTTTCGCTCGCCTCCCTCTCTTTGTTTTCGTTGCATGGTTTGTTTTAGAGCTAGTTTACTACCGCGCCTCCTTATGCTTGCATTGGCGCGCAGGCGGGCGGCGGTTCGGGTTTTGTAGCGGAGGTGGTGTCGGTTTCTTGCACTTGCAAAACTGATGGCTAGCTCGTTACTAATCGCTCAAAGGGTGACCGCCTCTTTCTCGCTCGTTTAGTGCTCACACGGGTGCGCATAGGGAGGATGCCGCCACGCATGCGTTTCCGTTGCTTTTTTTTTACGCTCGCGAAAACTAATTGCCTCTGGTTGGCGATAAGATTAAGATTACCGAAAGTTTGTGACACGTTGTGCTTTTTTGACGGGCGCAAAACCACACAGATTTCTTGAGTGCGCGCACCTACGCAGTTCGATTACGCTATGGACGTACAAATTAGTGTAAGAGCAGGAACACTTGAGTGTTGCAAAATATTCTCGTGTGTGTATTTTAAGGCCTTGAAATATGTGTATAAAATGCATCAGAGTTATAATCCTTATATGTTTATTTTCTTTTCATTTCTTTTATTCATGAATTAAGAGTACTTATATACCAACGCAAAATATCTTTTTCTCACTTTACGGTCACCCTAGAACCATTGCGGTAATTTTTTTTTCGAAATAAGTCTATAAGAAGAATTGGTATCTGCAATAAAAGAAATCTACCCCGGGCGGTCGCATATATGCGAAAGAAATTTATCCTCAAAGGCTAACCCACTTTCTTTTTATTCACCAGCTGTCGGTGGAAGAATTCCTTGGGCACATTGTATCGGCAAGCCGTATCAGTGCTGACCCTGAAAAGGTCAATGCGCTGTGTCAGCTAGCACAGCCAACAAACGTAATATGTAGAAGTGAGGTCCTTCTTGGGAATGGCCCATCACCTGGTCAATTACTCCCAGGACTTTTGCAGCTCACAAAACCATTACATGATCTGCTTGACAGTGATGCTGAATCCATAAAAACCATTGACGACGACACCGGTGCTCTCCCAGTACAACCATCACAGCCTTCTCACTGTGTCTGCATAGGTATCATTGTACAGTCTTGTGGCAGTCATACAAGCGACAGAAGGTCGTAGGCTTGTAGTTGACTGTGCCTCAAGATCCCTCTCTGACATAGAGACATAATATACTCGTATAAGGAAGCATTTGCAGTTACATGGGCCTGCAAGCATTTCCGTTGCTACCTGGCTGGTCAGCAATTTCGTGTAGAAAGAGACCACAAGCCGCTAGTGCCACTGCTGTCATACAGCTGCCTAGAAGAACTGAGTCCACATCTGCAACGGTTCCGAATGAGACTGCTGGAGTTTGATTACCCCATTTCCCATGTTTCTGGCAAGGAAATATACCCCACTGACGGGCCCTAAAGGAAGCTACAGAATAAAACAGAAAATAGCAGCCCAAGAAGCCTCAGCGAGGCCATCATAGAGCACGAAATTCTCACGATGGAAATTACGCCTGTCTCGCAAGACTTGCTAGAAAGGATAAAGACCACCCAAATGAATAATCCCGTTTTAGCAAGGGTCAGGGACTACTGTACAACGTCGTGGCCCAAACAAGTCACTTCCCCCAGAAGTGCAGATATATGCAGAATTTGCCTACAAACTGACACTGGTGGATGGTATTTTACTCAAAGGCAGTCACATTGTAATCTCACCGAATATGCAAAGTGATGTGCTGGAATGCTTGCATACTGGTCATGAGGGTGTTGGAAGATGTAGCGCTCGAGCCACCCAGTCAGTCTGGTGGCCAGGTATTAAACAACACATCTAGAGTTGTGCCAAAATGTCCTGTCTGTCATAAGCACTGTAAACCAGACACTGAGCCCATGATAAACACCCTACTTCCAGAACACTCATGGGAGGTGACTGGAATTGATCTTTTCTGTGAGAATGAAGAGAATTACCTCGTAGTGGTGGACTATTACTCGCGTTTCTTTGAACTCGTGAAGTTGAAGCGTACTACCACACACAACATAACTCAAGCACTGAGCCAGATCTTCGCTCGCTTTGAGACACCAGCTATTACATGATAGGACAACGGTCCTTAGTTCGCTTTGGCACTATTCAGTATGTTTGTCAAGCAATGGGAATCAAGTGATGTAACCAGTAGCACCTACTTCCCCCAGAGCAACGGTGCTGTAGAAAGGACTGTACAGATGGCTAAGCAGTTGCTCAAGAAGTCATGCAACATTCTCAAGGCTCTACATACTCATCGCGGGTTCCTGGCAAAGAAGGGCTCACACCTACTGAACTCAAAGGAAGACGCCTCAGAACCGATGTGCCGGTGGCACCAAGAATGCTGAAGCCACTGTGGAACACCGGCCCATGAAAGAAAAGAAATGAACCATACACGGTCACGTAACGCAGGTAATACGACTGCAACACATGACTTTGCAAAGAGACTGCCATCCGTATCCTGTCCGGTACTGCAACAGGGACAGTAGTTGGGCCATCTCACACGTCACGTTCACACGTGGTGAGCACAGCTAGCGGTCTCACTGGATGCACAAGTAAGCATATGCAGCCGTTGCAACCGGCAGCAAGCACAAGAAGTGGGCATACGAGTTCGAAGAGGACGCAAGGACTAGGAGCTCCAAGACGGCTCGACTTGGAGCTCCTAGGAGGTGAAAGAAAAGGAGGTGTGTGTGCCACCGCAACGAGATGGCGCTACGTACACCATCATGTGAGATGCGAAACTACACCTCTGGGAGAGCAGACCAGTCTACGGGAGCCAAGCCGGCATGTAGCCGTGAATGCGTTGCGTATGCAACCTATTATAGAGTTTTCAGTTGACACATGCATCTGGTCAGTCGTGTTGTGTGCTCGTCAATTGATCACGACACATATCTGCGAAGATAGACAAATAGCAGAACGTGCATTGCCAAATTTTTTGGACATGCTTGTGCCACCTCATCCTTCAATACATATGGGAACAGAAAAACATTTTTTGTAAAAATTGATGCAACATAAAATGAACAAAAATCCGTAAACTATAAGAAAAATTTGGCAGCCTTTGTCAATGCTGCAACTGCTTTTCTTGCCAGCTATTTTATCTGTAATTCGCTATGCTCCTGCTCTTATTGGCAGAGCAGGGGAGCCAGTACGTCGCGTAGAGTAGTGGATGTCAAATAAGGAATAAAAGGACAGGCTGTAAATGGAAGGGAGATTGACAAAGGGAGGTTTTGAGTTGTGGTAGAAGGGAAGAAAGGGGCTACTATGAGTTAAAAACCAGAAACACAAAATAATTTACATGCAGTCATAGGCATTGCCAATCCAGTGTGCCACGCTTTCTCAGAAAGCAGGAACTATTCATATCATCTCTCTGGAAGTTCATAATGTAGGGGGAGGGAGGAAGGATTGCAAAGAACAGAACACGGTCAAACAAATTGAGGTGTAGCAACCTGTGTAAACTGAAAGCAAGAAACATTCATACACATACTTGGGAGAAATATGAAAAAATAGGAAAATGAATGTTTACACAGTCACTTCCACTCTGATAATATAAAAGCTTCTGATATCGGTTGTGCATTCGTGCTTCTACTTCTGCGAAGAATATATTTCAAGTCAGGGATGACAAGTGCATGTGTTACAATGCTCACCTACATTAATCCTTCTTTGTTTTTATATTCTGCAAATGTTCTCTTGCCCTTTCATCACTGCAGCGTCCAATTTGGCTTGTGCAGAGGTTACCACAAGTAACTGGCTTTTTTGTAAACCATTCCAATGGCACAGTTCAGGAACGGTGTTGCATGCCTTTTGTCAAAAGCCGCTGCACTTTTACATTCAAGCGTGGGAAACAAAGCTTAGATAGCATCTTCGGAACCAGCAGCACAAATGGGGCCCCATATTTGTCATCAACTTTTTTCAGTGAGTGTAACTGCTGTGCTCATGAAATAGTGCCTCTGGCTGCTTCAAACTGCGCACTGTTGCCTTTTGCTGCTTTCAACTCCTGAAGTTATCGCAGTAGGGATTCTGAGATTCTGATGAGAGTGACGGAGGCTACCTGCTATGAACCTGCCAACCCGAGCACAAAAGCTGTTGCGTATTGTGTGAATACACATCTTTAGAGCCTATTCAATGCACAATGGGGCAATAGTGGGGTTAACACGGGTGTAGGCTGGTTCGTACAGTAGCTAACCTTTCTTTACTCTTGGTTGGTAACTTCGGCAAACATCCTTTAGGGTGAACATCAAATGTTTCCCTAAGTTATGCAGCATATTATCAATGGGTTAATGAAGTCTTGTCCGGTTAGGAAGAGTAAAGAAAAAAAAAAAACAGAAGTGACACCGACCAAGGTGAAAAATTATTGAAAAGCGCATGGGAGCCTCGCTTACAACGATTTTGCCATGCGTGTCTCATGTGTAAAGGTTAGTGCTTTTCCGTGCCCATTAAAAGCATTTCAAATGTAATCTACTGTATTCTCATGTGTCATATTAGAGTTAGGTTGTAAAACACTTAGAACCATGGCCTTCTCAAATATCTAGTGATGTCATGTCACAAAGCATAGGAGCATTGTGATCATCACATATCAATACCACTGCTGCAAAAGCTTAAATTCCAAATGCAAAGAAATTTCACTTTGGCTGAGTATTAAATACTACTGCAGTGATCTTCGCGAAGCTGCGGGGCTGGTAACTGTCTAATTTTCTTTTTGTTATTCTTTTAATAGTGTATTAGCACACAACGCATGCACCTGGTGGTTAGTGGCTCTGACGAGACTCCACATCGCCTCCAGGTTTTTTTATCACACTGCAGGCAGCTGCAGATGGTCCCATAAGGATCCCTGCAATCTGGGTCATGCCTCAGTGCCTGTTACTGGTAATTGTGTTATTCATTTCAGTTTCGGTATCAGTAATGCTAAAAGGCTGTTGTATATTTACACTATTCCAATTATTTTTTTCCGCAGCCCTAACTTTTATTGTATTAGGGCTTTAAGGGCTGGAAAACTTCAAATGCCAGCAGTGCAGACAATTTAAAGCAACCGAAGCAGCTGGAAGTACTGCCTCATGGGCACCAAGTGTCGCACTCACTGCAGAAGGTTGCTGACAAGTATGGGCTCTCATTTGACCTGTTTCATGTTGCTCTGCCAAGCCTTAGTGTGGATGATCAAATTCTAGTTGTGGCAGCTGCATTTTGATTGGTGTGAAATGCAAAAATGCATGTGTACTGTGCATTGTATGCACAGTAGAGAAACCCAGGGGTCAAAATTAATCCAGATTCCCTCATACTTCATGCCTTGTAATCGTATTATGGTTTTGGCACAAAACTACAGAATTTGGATCAATTTATTAGCTGGTTCTTTGATTTTCTAGTTCTCTAATTTTCTTCCTTACAAAAGATCAGTTCTCGCTACAAATGACGAATTCGCTATTACAAAAGCCTAACCTTCAATCTAACTTAACTCATTATTTTCCTTTAGTGTCCCTTCACCGTGCATTTAAAGCATAGAACATTATTACTTCTGCATTACTTTTATTGGACTTGTGCTCAACAGCTACATGGCATAGAAGCTGAACTACTACTCTGGGCTTCAAGTTGATAGGCGCCGTATAAAAGCTTGTCTTTTCTTTTAGAGATTAAAACACTTGGGCCTAGTTTTCTGTTTTTAGATAGGCTACTGAGAAAGGTAAAGGTCTCTTGCATGACAGATCAATGATTAGTTAATTATGCATTCATTTTGTGCCCCCGCCCCCCAAAAAAAGAAAGTGGACATAATTGTATATTGTAGTTGCAGAACTTGAAACTAGGAAGCCAAATGCATTTAACCCTTCCCTACTGATGATAAGCAAGGCTTGTCATTGACATTTGTGCCTGTACAAATGAGGCTGCGCTGGGTCCGTCCGAAGTAAAACCACAAACTTCTGCTTCACTTCCATAAGTTTGGCTTTACTACAGACTTCTTTTTAATGCATGATAGATGACACCACAGGGCAGTATGTTTCTGTACGGGCAGCCAACTTTTCAAAATGATGTCATCATCTTGTAGAAGCTCTGATTGAGAATTCCCCAGGTCAACCTCACAAAACAAAGAATGCAAATCCCTAGCTGCTCACGTCATGGCTTAAAAATAAAAATTAAATTCAGGGATTTTACATGCCATAAGTACAATTTCATTTCAAGACATGCCGTAGTGAGATACTTCAGACTATTTTGACGATCTGGAGTTCTTTAATATGTACCCAATGCACTGCACACAGTTATATTTGCACTGCACCCCCATTAAAATGTGGCGGCTGTGGCTGGCCTTGGGCTTAGTAGCGCAGCACCATAGCCACTATGCCGCCACAGCGGGTATGTTATGGCTGGTCACTTGCCAGTTCTCCATGTGCATTCTGCTAACTGCTAAATGTTAAAAGCCAACAAGGATACAAGTCGTATGCTAAAAACGTCCCTCAGGTGATCGAAAGTGAAGCACTTGAAAGGAAATGAAGACATACTGTGAATACTGCTGCATGGCACTGTGCAGTATTCATTGCTTTGGTCTTCAGAACGGTATTCAGAAGCCAAGTTACACGGGCATTCATAAGTTATATTATTGCTGTTTTGGAGCAAGGAACACATATTTTCACCTAAGCTGTTTCCTTCTCTTCTAGTAGCCGACCTGAACCAGTAGAATTGCACTATATGTGAAAAAGGTAAAATAAATAAAAGAAAGAACGAACTTTTATGTCTTCGTTATATAGCTCACATTGTTTTACCAGCATTATTTGTGTTAATAAAATTGCAGTGAATAACATGTATTGTAGCAGATCTTCTCCTTAAGCTGCTCATTCAGACATAATAGTAGACATGTAATGGCACGAACAAATGGGCACAAAGAAGCACATTGACCGCGCTGGCACCAAATACCACCAGATTTTATTCGTGGAGGGAGTAGTGCAATTATAACCACATTCACTCTTTTGGGGCTAGTGATGAGTCTGACTCGTCCAGTGATTTAATTTTACCTACTGAGTGCCATATACAAGCGGCAATGTTTTCATCAGATTAGTGTGAGTCATGCCAATTTCTGAGCAAACAGATATTTGAGGGAGCAGTTAGCAGAATTTATGCAGAAGTTGGCTTCCCTGGGTTTTAAAAATGACAGTGCAAAGTAAGGTGGCTGCACTGACAAATGTTGTCAGCCCAGTGCAAGAATAACATATTATATCATATCGAAATATCTTATGTATTTCCTCATGTGAAGTAAAGAATTGAAGCTGGACAACTAACAACTTATGTTTGGAGCTTTAACTTAATACTAATGATTGGGAGGAATATTTGCGCGCCTGGCGACCTGTTTAGAAAAACACCTTCTTTGCTTACTGCTCTGCGGTTTACTTATCGTGCCGCACTTGCAATAACATGTTTCATGGACGATAACATAAGCATCCTTGACTTCCACAAAATATGCTTCATGTAGACTATTTCTGCGTCCTTGTGCGTTTGCAACGTAAAAAGATGAAAACCAGCTAGCAAAAGACAGCAGAAAATCGTAAACGAACTGCGGATATTGCAGTAATGAATATTCATCCGAAAGAATAGCTCATAAAAATATTTTGGAAATTTCGGTGGTTTTCTGAAAATAAAACTGGCATGGAAAAGGTTAATCTCTCATTGGGCACTAATAGCAGTAGTGAAACAAATTAGGCATTCATTATGCAAAAAAGGGGTGAGGCGTGCGGACAGGACACAAGAGTAGAGAAGTGGACAATACGAACGCCGACTATCAACTGAAGGGAGCACTGAGGCGAAAAAAGGAAAGACACAAAACTCATCTGCGCAAGCTCTGGATGGTATTACCACGTGTCGGCCGGGTACATGTGTCGGTCTACGTGAGAGATAACTGTTAAGGCACTTAATTTGTTATTTATGTAAAGTAATCGAAGGCTGGTCGCATGCACGCACTTCCACCATTATAGATATGCTATGCCTCTACCACAAGAGGCGTATCTTCGTTCTTATGCCTGTACACGTCTTATGTACGGCGGAGCAAATGCCGGCCTTGATCGCCAGGCTAAACCCGCCTGTTGCTACAATTCACCCCCACCCCCACCACCATAGTCGGCGTTCGTGTGCTCCACTTCTCGACTATTGTGTCCTGTCTGCAGGCCTCACCTCTTTTTTTGCAGAATGAATCCTTACCAACTAGCTCAACTTTCTGTCGTTCCAAAATTAGGCACTTAATGCAATGTGTGCGATGAATCGAGGGTAAATACTCCATAAAAATTACATGTTTCAATGCGACACGTTAAGGAGCTCGTGTCGCAGAAAAGCCGGTGTCGTCGGTGTCGGCATCGGCGACGTTGGCAATGAGCGAAAAAGCCCGGAAGACAATTCATAAATAAAAAAAAAAAACTTGCAAGATGTGCTGGGTGGGAATCCAAGCAGGGTATCCGGAGTGTGAGACGGAGACGCTACCACTCAGCCACGAGTTGTTTTTTTTTTTTATTACCGGTTTGGCAAAAGAAAATACAGTGTGAGTATTACATGGCCATAAAAAACAACTAGTCAATGCCGGATCAGTGAGGTGTGATAAGAACGATGTAGGCTAGTCACTTTGTCCAAAGCACTTAGCCAATCAGGAGGATCACTCTGTGCACAGAAAAATTCGCGTATATATAACACACTTTCAATGAAGTATTCATGTGCTGGGGTCTGAACAATGCGCTCATGTCTAATATCCATACGCGTTCACCACACACTGTGCATGCACAGAAGCATTAACAGATCGACAGGCACTCCCTCTGGTTCCGCGCATGGCAGGAAGCGTGTCCCGAAAGCACTTAACGGCAATTCCTTTTTAAGGCTAGGTTTTAGAATATCCCACAAAAACACTGCGTCATGACAGTCCAAAAAGATATGCTCAATCGTCTCCGGTTTTTTGCATATAAAGCAATTCACAGACCAAGGTACAAAAATGCCTTTTTTGCTTTGCAGCCACGGTTTCACCGGGAGAGTGCCTGTATGTAGTTGAAAAAAGAAAGATTTAACAGAAGCTCTTACCGGCATTCGTTTAACTCTCTTAAGAACATCTCGTTCGGAACCTAAAACAAATACTGTACGATACAACGGTACAGGCAAGAATATATTAACAAGATCTTTGTACAACTTCTTACTAGTAAGAGCGGCCAGATATTCACTAGAAAATCTTGCTTTTAGTATTCGGAAAGACGCGACCACTTCCCGCAAAAAAGCACTTAAAGGCATTGGCCCCGTATACATGGACGACACTACATAATCAGGCAATGAATCGCGCAGTCTAGCTTGAATCATTGCTCTCAGAAAAGCAACCTTTTGGTCACGCAAAAAAAGAAACCTGCTTACAATCTGTATGAGGAACAAATGTGACAACCCCAGCCCCCCATTCAACACTCTATGGAACAGATTACTACGGCTTGTACGTTCCCATGTTGAGACCTAAATAAACATCGCAAATATTCTATGCAGCTTTTGCACAGACATTCTCGTCAGACACAACGCTTGCATCACATAAAAGATTTTAGCGACTAAAAACAAACTACACACGGTGGCTCTTGCAAACATAGAATAATTATGTCCTCCCCATTTGCCGGTCTGGGTTTTCATTCGCACTACTTCATTGTCCCAATATTCTTTGCTATCTCGATAATGTTCGAGGGGGACACCTAGGTAGGTGCCAGGAGTTACCGCCCATTGCATGTTACAAAAAGTCTCAGGCTTGTATTGCCAATTTCCATGCCAAAAACCAAGACACTTGTTCCAGTTAATAGCACTTCCACTTGCAGTACAAAATTTTACAGCCTCTTGTACAACTGCTTTAACACTGTCATGGTCCGTACAAAACACTGCTACATCATCAGCATATGCTAAAACTCGAACTTCAGTTTTATGAAAAGTGTAACCCCGGATCTTAGGGGGCTCTTCAGCAGCCGCAAACAAAAGGACTCGAGGTAGAGAGCGAAAAGCAGGGGGATAAAGGGCAGCCTTGTCTCACAGACGACTGCATAGGAATACCATCACTTAACTGCCTATTAATTATCAGCTTCGCTATACAACCATTGTACATCATTTTTACGCCTTCTGTAATAACAGATCCAACATTGATATGGTCTAGGATCGAGAACAGAACTTCGTGTACGACTTTATCGAACGCCTTGTGCAGATCTAATTGTAGCATGGCCACACGCCCATACATTTCGTCTCAGCATTCAAGGACAGTTCTAGCTGTGTGAACATTGGTAAAGATTGACCTGCCTTTTATGCCGCATGTCTGATGTGGCCCTACAAGTGACTTAATAACACTTTAAGGCGTCGAGCTAAAATCTTCATGAATATCTTATAGTCCACGTTTGTTAGACTGATGGGACGGTATGATTCAACAGACTGTAACTTAATCGGATCATTCGTTTTAGGAATTAGTACTACGTGGGACGCTCGGAAGGATGGAGGACTTGCTTTCATTTCATAGACTTCGCTAATGAGCCTTTCAAGTGCGACTGCCAATTCTGTTCTAAAGGCTTTATATAGAGATGCACCGAGACCATCTGACCCAGGCGACTTGTTTGAACTAAGCTCCAGAATCGCTGATTCAATTTCCTCAGCCGTAATACTGGCTTCTAGAGCGTGTGCGAGATCATCCTCTAACCTCGGCATCAGCGGTAGGAATTCTGTTCGGAAGTAGTCAGTGTTCGGAGTATTAGGGCTGAAAATATCTGTGTAATGTTCGACGAATGCCTGCTTGGTTATTTCTCTTTGATTAGTGATTTCGTTTTGATAGCATATTTCCGTTATGTCTTTCGACAGAGCGTGCCTTTTTTCATCACTGAGCGCGCGTTTGGTAGGCGTCTCTCCCGACCACAGTTTTTCGTTACCCGCCCTTATCACTGCGCCCCGGTACATTTCTTCGTCTATTGCCTCGAGCTTAGTTTTAGTCTCTTTAATTTCTTTTGTGAACAATCCCGGCTCGTAGCACTCCGTACTTAGCATAAAATCTAGGGCACTCTGCAGCTCTTTAACTCGTTGTTTTTCTTTTCGCCGAAGCGCACATAATCTATCAATAGCGGCTATTTTAATGTCACATTTGAACTGCTCCCATACTTGCATAAAACTTCCGGAGTTACTTCGCAGCATGTTCGCTATATAATCCTTGACTTTAGTCACGTACTATTCATCTTCCAATAATTTATCATTAAACTTCCACAAGTCCCAATTAAATTTCGCAGCTATTCTCTTCGTACCGATTGTAACCATGACTAAGCAGTGATCACTAAAAGAGACATAGATCGTCTGGTAGTCAGAACATAACAGCGAACATTCGACAGGTACATTTATACGGTCCAATCTAGCATGACTGCCTCCCTGAGAGTGAGTGTACATTGCCCGGCCTTCATGCGTCGATATCAAGCCTACATCTTCAAGGTCGTGCTCACCTACAATTTCGGAAAGTCACTTGGCGCTCCGATCTCGAAAGGAACGGTTTGTTGTCCTATCCTCTGGTCTACAGACGCAATTGAAATCACCAAGCAAGATCACCCGCCTTTCAGTAAGCAGGACAGGCTTCACCTGTCGGAAGAAACTCTCCTTTTCAGCAATTGCATTCGGAGCGTATACACACACAGCTCTCTAAGCCACTCCATCCGATTCAAAATCAAACATTACAAGACGCCCACTTTCACACGAGAACACAGTATCAACAGCCTCAATACCATTTCTTAAAAAAATAACACATCCACCCGCTCTTCCAACAGCATGACATACGCAAACACTGTATCTGCTACGATAGACCGCTACCATTCTGTCTGTTTGTTCTTCGTCTTCAATTTTAGTTTCCTGAACCGCGAACAAATCCATTTCGTTTTCCAGCAGAAGGCGGTTCAGTTGCAGTTGCAGTTGCAGTTACCAGGTCATATCGCGTCGAGCATTTTCGCGACGCCCTAGCGCGTCTGTCATTGCTGCCGGATGTGGTTGCCCTTGGGGCATATCAGATGAACCACCTGTGGGCCGTTACTTTCAACAGCGAAGGAGCGAAGGCCAAGATTCTGCAGGCCGAAGCTTTCAATGTGAAAGACCACCGCTGCGTGGTTATTGACCCGACCAACCGAGGCGTATGGCTGAAGCTGTTTTGGCTGCTCCACGGTGTGCAAGACGACGACGTGCGAGTGGCATTAGCAGCGTTCGGAAAAGTGACTGAAATAACCCGCGATAAATGGAAGGTTAAAGGCTGCGTTGACAAGGCTTCAACAACACGGTCGGTTACACTGAAACTGAAGGTGGTTGTTACCATCGAGGACTTGCCCCATCAGTTGCGTGTTGGTGAGGACGTTGCTCTCGTCTATGCTCCTGGTGGGGCTCCGCTCTGCCTTCGGTGTTGTGGAAAAGGACATATACGCCGTGAGTGTCGGGTGCCACGCTGCGGGCTATGCCGGCGTTTCGGCCACGATGAGAGCCAGTGCGTGCGTAGCTACGCCAATGTACGGGCCAGGCACGAAGTGATGAAGTGGCCGAACACATCATGGATGAAGCAGACGCGGTCGAAGCAACCCACGGAAGTGGGGGGATGATGCCATCAAGGAGTCAACATCCAAGGAAACCGCACCCGCACCCCTTGCAGATACCAGCCAAGCCGGTAAGGACCAAATCCAGCCGGCCGTCGCATCAAAGCCAGCGTTCCTTCCGGAAAAAGCGGATAGCGTGACTGCTGTAAGCCTGGTTACGACTGGGCAGCAGGGTGACAACCAGGAAGACGCCGATACCGAGATGGCCGCCGCGTCAAGTGTACCAGTGAAACGGGCTCACGAGGATTCGGATAATCAGGAACCGAGATTGGTCGGTGAACGCGGCGAGGAGCCTCCGCCGAAGGCACCTTCAACGCGCCGCGGACCGTTCAAGCCCAAACCGAAATTGCCACCGGAACGCAGTACTCAGCCACGAGTTCGATAGTTCAAAGCGGCACAAAAGCGCCTCTAGTGAATACCGTCTTGCCTTAGAAACGTGCCGCAGAAACTTATAGTGTGGTGTATATCCGTAATGATAAGCATGTAAATTACAGAAGTCGCAGTTACATGAGTAGCGAAGTGCGTTTCCACTATATTTCTTCTGAACTCTGCGCACACGCAGAGCCATCTTGCGGCAAACACATAAGACCCCCTCCTCGCCATGTACGGCGCTGCCCCGACCAACGTAGTCTAGTAACGTTGGCCCCGACACGTGGCGCGCTACTCGCCCCATGATCGCGTCCGCCTTAAGACGAAGCTTTAGCTTGGGCGCTTGGGCCCAACTCCGACGCGGCCTATTCAAATACATGTAAAACGCAAAAACGTTTTATGAGATAACCCCTGTGCCGATTTTAATGAAATTTGTTGCATTTGAAAGAGATAGTTAAATTCAAGTGACCGCTGGGAGCGGAATGTCGATTTAGGGCTGGAATTTTCATAAAACAATTTTTAAATATTCGACCGCTTGAAAAAAATAGAAGGACGAAGTTTACAAATTCATAGCTCTGCATCAAGAATTGATATCGCAGTTCTGTAAACGGCATCCATTAGATCATTCAAAGCGGACAAATTCAATATATCATTTTACATGTTACGTGAATTTGTTACGTTGGTTAGAAGGGTTTTGCAAAAGTTGTATTTCCCTATTATTTTTTTTTATATTCATGTGTAACATATCAATTTTGTCCGCTTTAGATGTACTATTAGATTCAATTTACAGAATTTCATTATAATCTTTTGTTGTTGAGTTACAGAGTTGTAATCTTGATAGTTTTGTCTTTTGAAAATTTTCGATATTTGCCAATCTTTAATAAAAATTAACGACATAACTCAAAAATTCGAAACCAACAGTCACTAGATTTTAAGTTTTTCTTTTAAATGCAACAAACCTCGTCAAATCTGGTGCAGTGGTTGCAGAGGAAAACGAATTCTCCTTTTACATGCATTTAGATAGGAGCGCCCGAGCTACAATTTCCTCTTAATGGCCCGTCGCGGCCAGGCTGTCTGTGCCGATCACGACGTTTGGCTCGCGTGGATTGTTTTGAATGGGCGGTGCGAACGGGGTGCGATAACGCTATCGCGGTCTACTTTTGAAGGCGAAGCTTAAGCGTCCTCCAATTTTTTGACGAGAGATGGTGATTATTTTCCGACACATGTCGATCTTTGCCAATGAGGAAAACTTCAATCACTTCCCTGTCACTGTCAGGGCTTTTTGTAACTAACCTCATGTGCTGGGAGATAAGGAAACACCCACAGCTCATATGTGGCTACTGTAGTTATTCTTCATGGAACTTCTAGGTTCACCCACTCCCTCATTGAAACATTGATGACGATTACGGTTACTAATACTCGTTTCCATGCAGGAGCAAAATCAGCTTGTAGTTGGTGCTAGTCCTGTTGACAGGTCTTTTTCCTTGTTTTTTCACATCATACTTCTAAGAATAAATAATCTTGCATACTATTCCTGAAAGCTGGGAGAATGGGTTACTGGCATTAGGAAACATAGTTACTACACTACAAAATGAAACACATGAAACGCACAGGATGAACACTGCACATGAACATAATTTACTACACGATTGCCACTATGCGCATGCTTGAAAGGCTCATATTTGCACCAAAATTTGACCATACGTGACATACAAGATGCATCACTCATTCTATTTCGCGTGTACCATGCATCTTGTTCAAGTAATAAATTTTTCTACTCGAGATTTCAATAGAAGATGTACTATTGTATTTATCGGTTTCTCTAGGACGACCCTTATATATCAGTGTGCACTTTTAGCCTTACATTTCCCAAATAGTTTGTGCTGTTGCATTTTGCCATGTATTGACATCTTTTGCAATGTCTCGCAAGTGTTTCAGACCTTGCTAACGCACTAACGTGCGCAGAATGCTCAGCCTGTTTTTGAGGCGCCTTTGAGTAACTTTAATGCCTTCAGCAGCCAGTGTTACGTAGGATAGACCAATATTTGCGGTAATGGCAGGGTACATGAGCATTGTGCACATGTGTAGGTGGTAACAGCATCTGTATATCTTACAAAACATTACAAAAGATGCCATACTGTGCCAAAATTTGACTGTACACAAGCACTTTGCAAACATAAGGCAGGGAAGTGCAGGTCTGCATACTAGGCCTCTTCAATCCAAGAAGCCAATAGCTGCATGAGCAAACCTTCTACAGGAACCTTGAATAAAGAAGTTGGTGACTTGAACAATATGCTGTATGCCATGGGTGCATCATGAATCACATAGTTTATATGTTGTGTATTGTGAAATTTCCTGCAAATGTGTGGTTTTTATGTATGCGATCATTGTCTAGTGAGGTCAATTGATGTCCAGCACCTATTGTCTGCATATCATGTTGGTATTTTGTTTTGTATTAGAACTGTAATTATGTTTCATAAAACCTTACATTGCTAAAATTAGATATTAGGGCAGTTTGGTCTTTTCATCCACATTTTTGTTTTTGTCTTTTCCCTTACCATGTAAGCAATTTTCTGCACCACTTGCACTATTTCACCATCCCCTTGCATTTATGAGCCAGATGTCTGTCTCTGAACAGCCCAAACCACTTGTAGCATGCACATTTGATGCATCTTCGATAGAAATCCAGTGAACATATTGCTAAATATATTTTTCAGGGGCAGAAGCACTTCTGTAACTGCCGAGTTTTGCAGCAATAAAGAAGCAGAATGCTTACATCTGTGTAATCTATATATCACTTTTTCTTTGTATTATCTTTTATCTGACTGTCTGTCAGCATGTTAACATTGCATATTATCGCTTTCAACCTTCATAGCTTCCAAATAGCTCCTATAATGTTTTTGTCCTTACATTTTCTGCAGTATTCTTCACCGGATGAACCACTAGCAGTTCATTTGATTTACCACTTTTACAGGCAACAAATTAACTGTAATAATACTGTCATGCCCATTGCTTAAAAGCTCCTAAACAATTTTGCACATCTGAAAGTTCCTTTAGTTCATGGAAACAGGTGCTGTTATTACTACTGGCGCTTTTGTATAATCTGTGTATACTAAACACCTTATATTATCAAGAACACATTCATTTTAATAGTTTTTGTAATATGTTGTAATGATTTCCTTTCATTGGCAGTGCTGCGAGGCATCCTAATACATAATTAAAAAGCTTCTGCAGAGATAAGGAGCTGATTCAAAATTTCAAAAAAATTTCATAATTGCAGCTATAGGTTCTTTTAATGATAAGCTGTTTCTTCACTACGAAACAGGGATTCCTAAATTGGTTATTGGCACCTATAAACCAACCTAGCTGGACGAAAATACTTTTCAGAAATTGCTCTAAGGTCTATTATATTTAATCCAGTCAGAATAAGAAGGCACATTTTGCAGATAAAAAATAATAATCATCCATCTCAATTAATGAAACATTCTGTAAAGCCTTGTCATTCATAGAAACACTTGTTTGCAGCTTTGTCAGGGCCGTGATATTTCAATCTTAGTCTACAAGATACCGATGTTCACACGATGTGAAATTTTCACAAGGTATTCTGTGTGTACAGTTTGCAACTTAAAAGGAAGAGGTCCAGACACTGACCAAAACGGTTTAAATTAGTTATTTACATTTCGGCTCCCCCACGGGAGCCTTGTTCACAAGGCTTCTTTCTTTTAAATATGCATAATCCCAACTAGACGGCCTTCCGTCATACTCTCGAGTTCATCCGTTCTGCAACTGTGCAACGGGCAACCATTTTTCCCAAAGTCTGAGGTGGCCAAGATACACTTGGCATGGTAGCATTGAATGGCCCAGCACTGTCAAATAATTCGCGATGCTATGTTTAAATATTCTTGTGCTGTCAGTTTGCAATACATAATCCATTTACGTTTGGTTTTTCAGAATGCTCCCTATCATGCACTGCCATCTCAACTGTAGAATGGCTTTTTGTGTGAATTCCTTCCCTTTTGAAGGCCACCATTGCTTGCACAGCATCAACAGGCTGCCTGCCTTGATCTTGCGGAAGAAGAAAATACAAAATGCCTACTTTTTGAAATGCGTGCATGGCACCTTGCAACACCACCTGCTGTCGGGGTGTTAGAGCTTATTGCAGAGAAATGTTTGTAATGACGCCTTATGTGTGTCCTGGTGGCTAAGTGTTGGCCTCCTTGCCTGTGTAAAAATTTCACACTTATGGATACTGTTAAGGGTTCCTGTAATGTATTTTCATTCACATCCTATAGAAATTTTCGCTTCATCATGACAGTAAAAATTATAGTTGAATTGCTGCTTTGCGTGATATGCAATATTCAGCTGAAGGTGATCAGCAGAGGTCGAACAAGTGTTATATCAGGTGCAGAAATTTTTTTGAGAAGGGGACTTAGTTCTTAGGGTAACAAGGGTTTTCCTTTGCAGTACTTATATAGTTCACTTTTCTCCACTCCATTGGCATCCAGCAAAATGAGTGGGTGCATAGAGTAGCGTAAGGTAAGTTTAAATGCTCAACATTGGGGTTTAGTTGGGATAGCGAGGTGTGTAGAAGTAGGGCAGTTTGGCCGGTTGCTGACACTGATTTCTATGAGCAATCTTGTTGTTTGTGTCGATGTCGGTTATATAATGCGAGGTGTCTACCAAGGCCAGCAATTTTGAAAAAACCCCTTATACTTGGAAATTCAGTATGTGCCCCTGGGGCTACCATAGGTATGTGTCCCTGTGGTCATTGTTTATGAGCATCTGGGGCCACTGGGTATATGCAGCTGTTCAATAAATTTTTTTGACACAAACTTGTGTATGTACACTGGGTGTGTGCCACAGTATATGGGCCACTCTTTAATGCACCTCTTTGACACTGACTTAAGTCATGGGGCATCACAACAAGAACCTATGAAGTGACGTCTGTATGCATTGTAAGTGTGAGCTGGAATTCTCTGCTTGGATTTTCTTTCCCTAACGACGACTAGTCCCCTTGATGAATTAACTTCAGCCTGAGATATCACCTGTTTGACTACTGTTATAACATGATGCCCATTTTGCTGCGCACTTGTCATGTTCTCTATCTGGCAAATTTGAATATAAGCTACCGCACAGTGGTAAGGAAATTGATTAAGAGTGGGTGGTACTACCTTGGCTTCTTTTTCTATGCAGCTGGGTGTATGTACAATAAGTTGTATGTAGATGTCGATTAGAAATAGCATAGATATTCAAAAGTTCTTTCACTATACTCTAGGTCATTGGTGCTGCCTGGCCTCCTTTGCGTCATTCTTTGTAGCATGCTCGTTTACATGCAAAAACAAATGTGGCCTGTTCTAATACATGCAAGAACTGGCCAGTATCTCATGATGTTTTTAGCCACTCAATTTCTGTCTAGGATGCACCTGTGGATTTTCAACTGTACTGAAGCTTGTCAGATGCTTGAATTTCCTGTCAAACTGGTTTGATTGTTTCTATCCAATTATTTTTTATTATTTCACTTCCATTATGCTAATAGTAATTGATTGTACTGTCATGCTGGCACATTTCATTCAGGAACTGTAATAAATTTCCAGATATTTTATTGCTTTGTCATTTTTTTGCACCTCGTTAGACACTATCTGCTAAACATACACACAAAAAAACTCCCTTCAACTTCGTAAAATTCCCGAAAGGAGCATAATAAACTAGCAGACGTTCCTGTAAAAGTTCTAATAACGAGATTAAATGCACTCCCAAAACATCTGTTTATAAGTCCCTTAACAAAACGGCTCCATAAAGGTGTAAACGTTAACTCCCAAACATTCTCCTATATATTCCTATAAAAAGCAAAAATTGAGCTTCAAAACTATAAGTGCTCCCTTAAGCAAAGCTCCCTAAAAAATGCGAAGTTGCTGCCAGGTTTACACCTAAGCACTCCTACAAGGAGGGGGAACCCGCCGTGGTTGCTCAGTGGCTGTGGTGTATGGCTGCTGAGCATGAGGTCACGGGATCGAATCTCGGCCTCGGGGGCCGCATTTCAGTGGGGGCGAAATGCGAAAACACCCGTGTACATAGATTTAGGTGCACGTTAAAGCACCCCAGGTGGTTGAAATTTCCGGAGTCCTCTACTACGGTGTGCCTCATAATCAGAAAGTGGTTTTGGCACGTAAAACCCTATAATTTAATTTTTTTTACGAGGAGGCAAAATAATTCCCCAAAGATCTCCTTCAACACCCCTTAAGAAGCCAAACCTTTCCGAAAATATTGTTACGGTGAAGTCTCCCCGTCTCCGCAAGGTCGTAGGTCCCGTTCGCCTCTCGTTCACCGCTCTCTGTCCCCTTCTACAACCGGTCGCTTCGCTTCGGGAAACTAGGCGGTGCAGCTCCCGGAGGTGAAGCTGCCACTCCGACCCGGCCCACAAATCCTCTGTTGACCCTGCCTACATGTGGAAACCTACTGGACATTGAAGTTGATGGCGTTCCTGTTAGATCTCTCGTCGATACAGGAGCGCTGCTTTCAGTTATGAGCGCTGCTCTCCGCCGAAGGCTCAAAAAGGTTCTGACCCCCGCCGTACCGTGCACCGTGCGAGTCGCCGATGGGAGTACGTCACCTGTCCTTGGAATGTGCACAGCACGTGTGACCATTGGGGACCATTATACCGTCGTTCTATTTATCGTCCTTGAACACTGTCCTGACGACATAATTCTCAGCCTCGACTTCCTTTCGAAACACTCTGCCGAAATTGACTGCTCCGCTGGTGTTGTACAGTTGGATCTGTCGCTTCCTGCCGACGCAACCACTTGTGCTCCACACCGCTTATGTTCTGCTGAATTTGCAAGGCTGTCTCCACAAGCAGCTACAAATGTCCTCCTGACGCCCTGTCCTCCCGTACCTGATGGCGATTACGTCGTGTCGCCGCTTACTGACGTGGTTTTGGCGCGTAATATTGCCCTACCGAGCACCTTAATTCGGATCCGCGATAACTGCGCTCGCGTGCCCATCCTCAATTTTGGGTTTTCATCACATGTGTTGCCACCCGGTATCGCCATAGCGCATATCACTCCTTAGGAAGAATTTCAGATTTCTTTTTTGACCTCTGAATCATTCCTCAGTACGAACGGACCTTGGTCATCCACTCCTTCGTACTCGATGCCTGCGGACGATGTTTCTAAGATGATCGCCCCCTACCTTCCTTCCGAGCAAACAACAGCTCTTCGTCACCTCCTGTCATCTTATCGGGACATCTTTGATTTGGACCACCGTCCACTCGGCCAGACATCTGTTGTCACGCATCGCATCAACACCGGTGACGCTAGCCCCATTCATAGGCGGCCATATCGTGTCTCGGCAACAGAAAGGGCCATCATACAGAAAGAGGTAGACAGGATGATGGACAAGGACATCATTGAACCTTCCAGTAGCCCGTGGGCATCACCGGTTGTCTTAGTGAAGAAAAAAGACAACTCGTGGCGCTCCTGCGTTGACTACCCTCAACTCAACCGGATAACAAAAAAGGAAGTTTATCCCCTGCCTCGCATTGAGGACGCTCTTGACTGCCTTCACGGATCCCAATACTTTTCATCATTTGACCTCCGCTCCGGCTTTTGGCAGATTAGCGTCGATGAGATGGACCGCGAGAAAACCGCCTTCGTCACACCGGACGGTCTGTACCAATTTAAAGTCATGCCCTTTGGATTATGCAATGCGCCAGCAGCATTCGAGCGCATGATGGACTCTCTCTTGCGCGGCTTGAAGTGGTCTACATGCCTGTGTTACCTCGACGATGTGATTGTGTTTTCGCCGAACTTTGAGAGCCACCTGCGGCGCCTCACAACCATATTCTCCGTGTTTCGCAGGGCTGGCTTTCAGCTAAACTCCTCCAAGTGCCATTTCGGTCGCCGTGAAATTAACATGCTTGGTCATCTCGTAAACGCCACCGGAATCCAACCTGATCCACAGAAAGTTCACGCCGTGTGAAATTTTCCTGTACCTAGTTCAACGAACGATGTCCGTTGGTTTCTGGGCTTATGCTCTTATTTCCGGCGATCTGTGAAAAATTTTGCCGACATCTCTCACCCTCTCACTGACCTTAAAGAAGACGCCTCTTTCTCTTGGGGACCACTACAGGAGAAAGCCTTCTCTACCCTGTTTGAGCGGCTTACAACTTCCCCAATTCTGTCACACTTTGACCCTTCTGCGCCCATTGAAGTACGAACTGACGCGAGTGGTCATGGCATCGGCGCTGTCCTCGCTCAGCGTCAACAGGGCCAAGACCGTGTCATCGCTTACGCTAGCCGCCTTCTTTCCATGCCCGAGCAAAATTACTCCATTACTGAGAGAGAATGCCTCGCGCTCGTATGGGCGGTCGCGAAATTTCGACCGTACCTTTTCGGTCGGAGCTTCTGCGTTGTAACTGATCATCACGCCCTCTGCTGGCTCTCCTCTTTGAAGGACCCAACTGGACAACTTGCACGTTGGGCATTGCACCTACAAGAATATACATTTCATATTATACATAAGTCAGGGCGCCTGCATAAAGACGCTGACTGCTTGTCCCGCCATCCCGTGGATCAACCGGACGATACCGATGCAGACTCGGACATCAGTGTTCTGTCCCTGTCCGGCTTCCTCCATATTGGCGACGAGCTAGGATCCTGTTCTTCGAACACTTATGGAACGCCTAAGCTCCTCGCCCCATGACCCGTCCCTTCGGATGTTCACCTTGCGCGATGGAAATTTATATCGTCGCAGCGTTCGTCTTGACGGCCCGGAGCTCCTCCTAGTCGTCCCCAAGCACCTTCGACTCGCCGTGCTCCAGCAACTTCATGACGCTCCTACTGCTGCACATCTGGGCGTCAATCGTACTTATGACCACTTGTGGCGCCGCTTCTTCTGGCCCGGCATTTATCGCTCTGTGCGCCGTTATGTCGCTTCCTGCGACGTGTGTCAGCGCCGGAAGACGCCTGCTATGCCTCCCGCTGGTTTGCTTCAACCACTTGATATACCTACAGAGCCCTTCTTCCGTGTGGACCTCGACCTCCTTGGCCCGTTTCCAATTTCCATCAAAGGGAACAAATGGATTGCTGTAGCAACCGATTATGCCACTAGATATGACATCGCACGAGCGCTGCCAACCAGCTGCGCTACAGATGTCGCCGACTTCTTACTAAAAGACGTCATCCTGCACCACGGCGCCCCTCGCCAGTTGCTGACGGATCGTGGCCGCTACTTTCTATCGAAGGTCGTCGATTATCTGCTCCGCTCCTGTTCTACAGAACATCAGATTGCTACCGCGTACCACCCTCAAACGAACGGCCTCACCGAGCGACTCAACCACACACTCACTGAAATGCTCGCCATGTACGTTTCCAACGATCACCGCGACTGGGACGTCGCTTTACCATACGTCACTTTCGCATACAACTCGTCCCGTCACGACACTGCCGGATTTTCACCATTTTTCCTTTTGTATGGTCGCGACCCCACCTTGCCTTTTGACACGTTGCTACCTTCCGCAGTACAATCACCCAGCACTGCTTACGCTCGCGATGCTATTGACTTAGCCGCCCAGGCCCGAGATGTCGCCCGTCATCGCATCAAAGTCTCGCAAGCTTCTCAAAAGCGACGCTACGACCTTCGGCACCGAGACCGCGATATTTCACCTGGTTCCCTTGTCCTTCTCCGGACGCCTCCACGTCGCGTCGGCTTGTCGGAAAAACTACTGTCCCGTTTTTCTGGTCCGTACCAGATCTTACGCCAAATGTCCGACGTGACATACGAGATCGTCCCAGTCGGTCAGCCTTCAGTGCCTCCCAACGTAACCAGCGATGTTGTTCACGTCACCAGGCTCAAGCCCTATGTCCCCCCATAAAGTGAGGCTATATAACTTGCACCGGGACGGAGCTATCCCGCCGGGAGGGTGATGTTACGGTGAAGTGAAGAAGAAGTTGAATTGGACTAGAGAAAAACGAAGTCTGGCAGTTGCCTGAGCGCCATATCCATCATTTGTAAATATACGTTATTTTACACTCGTGGGCCTGCTTTCTTCCCGCAACAATATGTACGTAAGAACTCCCATCGCTTCTCCTATAAATTTCCATAAGAAGCAAAATGAGATACTCATGTCAACTTGCAGAAGCTCCCAAAGCTCCTCATAAAAAGTTCCATGGTGCTGGTGCTCAAAAGAGTATTAAAAAACTCCCATTGTTCCTCATAGATACTCCTGCAACCGCTCAGGGGTTGGTGTTAAAAGGAGAATCTAAAACTCCCATATCTCCTCTTAAAACCAGCAAACACTTAGGCGTCATCTTGGCTAATGACCTCACCTGGAACGCGCATTTCAGTCATGTTATTTGATCGGCTAACAAAACATTGTGATTACTAAGACGTCACCTTCGCTTTGCTCCCTTGCATGTAAACCTGGAGCCTGGAGCATGTAAGCCTGGAGATGATTTGTAAGGACAAAACATGAATACGCATCTGCCATCTGGAATCCGCAACAAGCATGTCTCGCCGACGCCCTTGAGGCAGTTCAAAATCACGACAACGGGTATATTCATACCACATGCGGTTACAACATCAGCATATTATACTTGAAAAAAGAATCTTCTTTAACGCTTCCATCCTTTCGTCGCCGCATTGCCACCCTCTCCCTTTTCCACAGGCTCTACTATTCGACGCTTAATCGCCCACCATACATCGTTCCACCAACGCGCCGGTCCCGACGCATAGGCCATCCGCAGCAGGTAGCACAACCACATTCACGCACAAATACATTTTCAGCTTCGTTTTTCTACCGAGCATCTAGGACTGGAATGCCCTTCTTCATCAAGTCGCTACCGTCACCTCCTCTTCACAATTTGTTCAAGATGTCACAACTCTTTATTTACAGAATTTAATGCATTACAAGACTTGTTTGAATATGTTGTATCCCCACGACTTATGGAATATTCCTACTACGGAGTACTTAAGGAAATAAAATGAAATGACTGAGAAGACAAGACCATCATCATCGTTGTTGGTAGAAAAGTACCACAAGGAATAATAGCGATGTTGATGTAACCCTTAAAACCTCTTTTTTCTGCAACAGTCTGGGGGTTTTGTAGCCAGCAAAAATTATTCGGAGGAAAAACAGGCAAAAGACGTATTTTTTAGAGAACAAACACGTCCCTTGGACAAACACATAGACCCAGCATACTCTACAAAGGGCACCTTCATTAACTTCCTTTCGACTTATATTGGGGCCAAAGAAAGCACTCACCAAAAATAAAATTAACATATAAGTATTTAAATAAAATTTTAATCTTTTGTTTTATTGTTAGCGAGCGCACGTTGTTTGGCACCAATATGTTTCGCGGCCAGACGAGTACGAGTTTTAGTACAACACTAGACTATATATATGATTTGTATTTGGGTACCATGCATTCATCGTTTACGCGTGTTCTTCAAACTACTTACGCGCATACAGGAACGTCAGCTCCGAGAAGCATATTCTATGCTAGTCAAAAAATAAATGAGGTGCCTGCACAGCATCATCTGCGACGTTCAACACTTTTCACAGATTGGCGATGAATAGATCAAATGGATCATGCAGCTGAGAAAGAACTGCAATGTGGTGATCTTTCCAGGAGTCTTGGCAAAATGGGTACTAAGGAACACAGCTTTTTCTGCGGTAATTTTTTTACAAATGAAAGTGGTACTCAAGTATTAAAAGTACTCTGGGGGTTAATGGGTTAAGCAGTTCTCGTACGCACTCACCGTATACAAGTTTGATAAAACCCACACAAGCACATCATTAAGATAGTACAACAATCCCTTGCAATTTTTCAAGACAACATTCATTAGCTTTTGAGAGCATTGTGGTGCGGATGCCAAAGGAACAAATACAGGTCTGACACGGTACTAGCGATCAGGTATCATGGACATGATTTGCCCACGACTTTTGTAGTTAACCTGGTGACAGCGGCTGCGAGATAAAGATTTGATTAATAATATGCCGCCTAAGAGACTGTGCAGGTGTTCCTCCCTATGAGACTACGGGTAATTTTCCATGACAATAAGTTTATTAGGCTGCCTAAAGTCAACACAGCGCCGAAAGAGTTTTTTTTTTTTCGCACGCCGACGAGTGGAGAAATACACCCGGCTCGATGATTCTGTTGGACTCCATACGTTGAAGCTCGAAGGTGACCTGTTGCGGTAGCACAAACGGCAAAAGGAGTAGTTTGGCACTGGCTGGCTGCGCCATTCAGCGAAGCTGGTGGTGATAGTTGAAGTTCTTCGCCAGACCCAAGTCTGGCAAGAAGTGGACAAAATCTGGGGGAGCGTAGACTGGCATCTGCCATGATGCGGTGACTTGTTCGTAAGTGAGCGAAGCTCAGAAAATCGTGAAGCCATGAGCCTTGGTAGCATTAAGCCCCGGCCGTGAGACATCTTTGCGGGTCATGTAGAGGAAAATTTCAGCCGACTTGCCGATACATTGGACGGATGCAACGAAGAATCTCAGGCTGTGGATCTTCTGTTGAATGAAATTGGGGTGCACTGCATGTGAACCGCATGATTGGGCAAAGGGCTGCTGGACATCTTCATGGCTGATGCTACCGCGTCGACGACTAACTACAGATGCACGTTGCCTACTGTGACAGGAACTTCTTTCCTTCAGACGTCATTTACAAACGCCAATTGGTCTCCTGAGTAACTAAGGGGACCAATTGCAATGCGTGCTCACTGACCTAGAGAGGCAAAGCAGACGAGTGGGTCTAAAAATTAATCTGCAGAAAACTAAAGTTTTGTTTAACAGTCTCGGAAGAGAACAGCCATTTACAATAGGTAGCGAGGCACTGGAAATGGTAAGGGAATACATCTACTTAGGGCAGATAGTGGCGGTGGATCCGGATCATGAGACGGAAATAAGCAGAAGAATATGAATGGCCTGAGGTGCGTTGGGCAGGCATTCTCAGATAATGAACAGCAGGTTGCCATTATCCCTCAAGTGAAAAGTGTACAATAGCTGTGTCTTACCAGTACTCACCTACAGGGCAGAAACGTGGAAGCTTACGAAAAGGGTTCTACTTAAATTGAGGACGACGCAACGAGCTATGGAAAGAAGAATGATGGGTGTACCGTTAAGGGATAAAAAAGAGCAGATTGGGTGAGGGAACAAACCCGAGTTAATGACATCTTAGTTGAAATCAAGAAAAAGAAATGGGCATGGGCAGGACATGTAATGAGGAGGGAAGATACCCGATGGTCGTTAAGGGTTACGGAATGGATTCCAAGGGAAGAGAAGCGTAGCAGGAGGCGGCAGAAAGTTAGGTGGGCGGATGAGATTAGGAAGTTTGCAGGGACCAAATGGCCACAATTAGTACATGACCGGGGTAGTTCGAGAAGTATGGGAGAGGCCTTTGCCCTGCACTGGGCCTAACCAGGCTGATGATGATGATGATTCGTACGTGTAGTTTCGTTTTAACTGTTCGTGGTGCGAGATAGGGCACGAGAGGCGAAGTGTGAAGACGAATGCCGAAAAGTGGGGGTAGGGAAAAAATTTCAGGTCGGCGAACTAGCTGAACTTTGCGGCATACTGGACTAACGGGAAAGCTTCTTCCTGGTTGCCAAGTATCAGCTATCAACAAGGCAGCATGCCAGCGCCAAGACTGAGTTAACGGGTGACCGCTCACCTACCCGGAAAAAAGGTGCCCCAATCGCTAGGGCGCCGGCCGGGAAAAACGAGTTAGAGGCTTCCCAAGTTTGTGGAGTGACACCTCGGCAGCCAGATGATCCCTTATTACGTACAAAAAGTGATTTCAAGGTGATGTCGAGTTAGACATGGTGGCCGCAAAAATGTACTCGTTTAAGCAGAAGTGATACCGAAACTGATTAGCCAGGACCGAATACCGATGGGTACGCAAAATCATCGCAACATACTGCCTAAAAAAGCGAAATACCTTCTTTTGCCCACTAGCAGAGCAGACACACCACCTTCGTTTTCTTCAAAAGAAAACGCTACATGACTTCACAAGGCGGAAGCATCACAAAGGTGGACAACTTGAAATACGAGATTTCGAACTCATTTAACACTAGTATGGCGGTCTTTGGCCACACATCTTTGGGAGTGCATCTGCGACCATTTTACTTCAAATTATACAGAACCTTATTATAAATAGTTACGGGAGCAATCATTTTCCTATAGTCCTGTGTAGTAGGCCAAGGAACAATGAATGTCCACCACAATTGCCGTGGTGGAAAACTGATACAGCCAACGCGGAACAGTTCCGTAGTATTACTGTTATATCGAGAGCTTACGTTTGTGCTCTAAGCATGGAGGCTGCAGTTAGGTACTTGCGGTTTTTCTGAGTGACGCCGCGCACAAATGTATCCCTATAACAAGTGTACCTCCTAACAAACGTCGTGTTCCTTGGTGGAACGACGAGTCTCCTAACGTGCGTAAGAGGCAGCACAAAACATGGGGATTGCTTTACAATTATCTGATAGCACAAAATTTGGTTAATTTCAAGCATATCATATCCCACAAAAGGAGAACGTGCCGGCATGCAAGAAGAAAGCAATGGAAAAAGTAAATATCAGAATTAAACGCTTACGCCGATGAAACAAAGGTCTCCAATAGAATTAATAATGTCGCCCAGTTGGGATTGTGAAGAAGGCAGCAGAACCGTGAATGAGGAAACTAACGTTTTATTGGGCGAGCCTGTGGCCTCAAAAACAGGCTGCACTCAAAAAACAACGATAGCGGCAAACATAGTCGGCGATCGTCAAAAATCAGCTCGCGTCGGCTTTTATACATTAGTCATCGAAGGGTCCAGCGGAATCGCTGGTGCCCGTGTGTCGTGTCTTTCAGAAAGTTCTACGCCATCCACGCCTAGCATACGTGAAATCACATTACAGAAGATTAGGTGACAATAGAGAGCGGATAGAACCATTGATATCATTCGAAAAACTCCCGATTCATGCACACGCGTCCAGCGCTGTGAGAACATTTGTTAGGCGGTGAAAAGCGGCCACCCGAAAAAGATAAAGAAGTATACGTGTCAATGCACCCCTCTCAAAAAGCATAGTCCTGGTGCTATAAACATAACAGGAGTGCGAAAAAGGACATTAATAAACGAAAGTGCCAAAAGAACAAAAAAAAAACAAAGCCCAAAGTTACACAATCTAAATAAGAAAATCCAAAGTTCACTATACACTGTTCCAAAATTAGCGCTCGTAGAACGACTTAAGCCGCAATGTGAACTATTTCATGTCGTGAGCGGCGCCGCTGTGATAGCGCAATGGCGTCTGCCACGACCTCATAATCAAGCGCGCCAACGCACCGGATGACCTTGCAGGGTCATAAATAGCGGCGTAATAGTTTCTCACTGAGTCCTTGTCGGCGTATCAGGGTCCAAACCCAATATGGTCGCCGTGCTGGTATCCCACGTAGCGTTGTCGAAGATTGTAGTACCGGCTTTCTGCCCTCTGCTGGTTCTTGATGCGCAGGCAGGTGAGCTGTCGGGCTTCTTCGCAACGCTGGAGATAAGTGGCCACGTGTACATTTTGTTCGTCGATGACATGCGGCAGCACGGCGTTGAGATTCGTTGTCGGGTTCCTTCCGTAAACCAACTTGAACGGCCTGATCTGTGTTGTTTCTTGCACTACCGTGTTGTAAGCAAAGGTTACGTACGGCAGGACGGCATACAACGTATGGCAATCTACGTCGACGTACTGTGCTAGCATGTCGGCTAGATTCTTGTTCAGCTGCTCCGTAAGACCATTTGTCTGCGGCTGGTAGGCAGTTGTATTCCTGTGGCTTGTCTGCCTGTTGTGCAGAATGGCTTGGGTAGCCTCTGCTATAAACACCGTTCCACTGTTTCTGATGAGGACTTCTGGGACACCATGTCGCAGCAGGATGTTCTCGGCAAAGTATTTTGCCACTCCTGCTGCACTACCTTTCGGCAGAGGTTTCGTTTCAGCGAAGCGGGTGAGGTGGTTTTTGGCCACGACGATGCGCTTGTTTCCATATGTTCACATCGGAAAGGGTCGCAACAAATCCATCCCTATCTGCTGAAACGGTCAGCAAGGTGGATCGATTGGCTGTAGTAATCTCGTTAGCCTCGTTGGCAGTCACGACAAGTCTTGGCGCATCGGCTGCCTATAGAAATTATGGAAGCTGTAGATGCAAGGAAAATAGGAGACCTTTGTGTCAACATGGCCTCGGTTACGCTTTCAAAGATGGATGCGCTTCCTGTTAGGATCTGCATGGACACACATCAGTTTTTGCTTCTGCTACTTTTTGTAACTTCGATTTATAGCTTGTCAACCTACATTTACTCGGCAGGTTCAATTAATTTTTCTTTTTATGTGTGCCTCATGATGGTCTTAGTCTCTAGCTAAAAGGCGTTAATCCTTTATACAGTGAAGCTGTATATGCCTTGGCGAAACAATCGCCTGGGCATATACTATCAATCAATCAAACTATCACAATCGAAAGGGCAATCGAAACTATCACAAGAACCCTAGTGTAGGGGTATGAGGCATAGTTTAGGGGGCTGTGAGCCATTGCCTTCGTCTTACATGACAGACGGAGAAATTTCTTGCTGTGTAGACATAGAAATGCTTATGCATTTAAAACATATACATTTATTTACGTAGTATTCCAGGGGAGGGACACAGAGGAGGACGGGGTTAAGTAAAGGTGTTGTGGGCCATTGGCTACAGCGGTATTGACGTCGTTTCTCTCTCGCAGCAGAGCGCGCGTGCAGCAGCCGCTCTCCGACTTCCCAATAGGTTCAAAAATGTGTCCCTCTATTTATTTAAATGAAATGTGCAGGCCCGGCGTGTCACTTTGCAACTACAGTGCACATCCGAGTCATAAATACTATGATTAATGCATCACAAGACAAATGCGTAACATAATTCAGAAAGACTTGGATGGACCCGCTGGATTAACACAATGAACCACTCATTGCACTTTCCATGTTGGTGACCTTGCAAAGCGCGATGTGTGGCATTCCAAATAAACAATGTGATAAACCAAAGCCAAACGTGTGCGTAACCTCATTAAGAAAAACAGACATAAGCAATAATATAGAAAGAGGAAAAAACCGTCGGAATTAACCCAGCGATAAACACCGGGGCCACATACTTCAGCTTTGTTGGTTTACCATGGTTAGAAGGTGCATGAGCAGTAATTTTTTCTGGTATTGTTTGTTAGGTATTGCATAATGTTGTGCCAGTCAAATACGTTGGCCTAGTGGCCGCATTGTATTGGTGCTGCTTTTTTTGCTGGTTTGTTCTTAATCTTGTGCCCTTCTTCCTTTTGTAACTACTTTTTTATATCCCCTCACCTAATAGTCCAGCCATGCAGCCTGCGATGTATATAAATAAATGAGTACATAAGCACACGTCATTCATTATTCTGCATACACCTCACACCATTCCTTGCCCAAAATAACGTCACTGTGTTGATGTCTCGCAGTGTGCATCTACATTAACTGCCGTTTGCAGTTCGATATAGTTTGTGAACAGTGTAGCGCATAAAGATAACATGACATTAAGGTTGTGACCTATGCGGTGCATAAGCAAACTTTCCAAAGATTACATGTTGAATTCTAGAAAATAAGATAAACTGTATATATCACAGTTACTTTAACAGCACCGAATTGACCACTTGACAAAAACTTAACTTCGCATACATTCCAACACGTAAACACGTACACTGAATCTGCAGTTTTTTTACTTATTATTGTGGTCATTACTGCACGGTCGCATTGTAGATTTGAAAACACAGTTGAATAAATTCGTTTTGTTGCAATGTAAAAATATGCGTAGATCACTGCGATTGCGACACCAGAACTTGGTACAAACACGCACACTATAGGATGCGCACAAATGCTCAGGACAAACTCCAGAATGTTTGCGTCCTGATACTTGTGAAACTGAACAGTTCCATTCCATGGCTGTCAGCGAGAGGGAGAAAGAAATGTTACTTGTGTTCATGTAACAAAAACACATTGATAAGCTTAGAGACACAGTCATTGCTTAACACTTCCGAAATGAATAATTATAGCTTGCTATCGACATTGAAGCTGCCTTTTTACAGCAAGAAATTATTCAGTTTTTCGAGCTCTGAATATTAAATTGCAGCAAATGCAAGAAGGGATAAAATTCTGCCAATACATTCTGTTTAGGAATACCAAATTGGAATAAACATTGAGACTTTCATTTGTACTTTCTCTGGCTTAGCAATCTAGTTTGAAACGACTCCCATAAGCATGTCGAAACAATGTTGATCTAACACAGGTTAAATGCATTACTAGCTTAAGCAATGTGGATGATTTCTTTAAATTGCAGTGAAGAAACTATAATATCTAATAACATAATAATATAATAATAATATTTATTTGCGCAAAAGAAGCTAACCGTGAGCGGCGTGCGAGGCTAAGCAGAAAGCTGAAAAACCCTACGGCGAGTGCGCCTGCCGTGAGCCTACGATCCTGCATTATGGATAGCGCGTATTCATATGGTCGTCTTGTTAGAAGTTCAGGGTATGCCACCAGCGCGAGACACAGGACAACAAAGTGGACGAGAAGCGTGTCCTTTTTAATGCTAAGTTACAACGTACAGGTTTCTACAAAAGTAACGCTACCTGCTCAAAGCATTTGATGCGTCGGCTTTCACGCCTTTAGAAACATTTAGAGAGGACAGTAATCAGTAATCACGCAGTGATCGTTCAGTAATCACGCAGATCATTCGCGACTTCGTTCAGGGGCACACGCGGGATTTCGGGTTGGTGCTTGTTGTTGCGTTTCACGCAAGAATATGGCTAAGAGCAGGCACCGCATATGTGCAATCAAGAGCAATGTACACGCATCATTTCTCCAGAAGCTGACGCCGAGCATGGGTAGCGCGAGGATCTTGTTCGGCTGACACGACGACTTCGGGCCATCCAAATTCCGAATACTGCATATGCAGTGAGGGTAGCTATATGAACTTGAGCTATATGAACCATGAAAGATAGGTCATCTTGTAGATTGTTGTAGCGCAGGCAGAAATAAATGGTCATAGAAGGCAGATAAGACAACACACAACGCTGAACCATAGAATAAAGGGCAGAAGCGCCTACGAACAGCTTTTTATGTGCCCCATGTTGCACTGAACTTCAGAAATCACCGTTGCGCGCTCCAAAACAAATCTTAACAGGTTTTTAAATTACTAAACGTGCATATTATTTGCTCCTAATCAAGAAAACTCAGTAATACTGTAAAGTAAACGTTTTATTCATTACATTGAAAGAATTATGCAGCGTGGGCCACGAAACCTGGCAGTAAGCAACCCTGGGCGTCGCAACAGTCGCATTGTTGAAATCGCAATCATGAGAAATGGGCCCTCTAAAAATCGCTTTGCGACACGTGCGACTGTACTGATTTTCGTCGTTACAGTCGTAGCATGTGAAACAGCCTTGAGCCCACTACAAAGCCTTCTAACACACTGCAGTAAAAGCATGAAGTGGAAAGAGGTCGATGAGCAGTAGGGAAGCGGCCGGCGCATGCGGTGAGCTGCCGGCGGCCACGGCATAGGCCACCGCGTGGGCGAACTCATTTGCGCTTCCGAGAGGTTCGCTTGATGGGGAGGGCTACGCTCGTCCGTGGCGTCAGCTGCTGAGGTCTAGGGTTGCGACGCTTCGGTGCTTTGCGCCAAAATGGCTTGCTTTGAAGGCTCGTGGCGGCAAAATTTTCGGCTTGGCTACTAGGCTACTTAATGGCAACGTTCAAAATCAATATTTTCGTCAAGAAGTACAGATTAGCTAGACAAAAGATCAGAAATAAATGGTTTATTTCGCTGTACTAAGCCTTTTACGACACACACTATTTCCAATCACATCGTCACCATGTGTATTTAGAATGCAGCACGCAACTTCCACCTTGCAGCTGTCAACATTGATTAAACAGGAGCAGAGTCTGGCCCATTCAATGTACCATCTCCTGTTATAGATGAGTGGTCAGAAAATTTTACGATGGAAACAGGTTTTATTACGGTTCCATGATGAACTTCAGTAAATGCAGGTGAGAACAAATCGACATACGGCTATAAAAGCTATTAGAAAAACACTTTTCATAAGTGATAAGAAATCATGAGTAGTACCTATATAATCATCATCATAATGATCCTCATCAGCCTGGCTATGTCCACTGAAGGGCAAAGGCATCTCCCATACTTATCCAACTACCCCGGTCTTGTGCTAACTGTGGCCGTGTTGTCCCTGCAACTTCTTAATTTCATCCGCCCACCTAACTTTCTGCCGCCCCCTGCTACCCTTCCCTCCTCTTAGAAGCCAGTCAGTAACCCATAATGACCATGGGCTATCTTCTCTCCTCATCATATGCCCTGCGAATGCCCATTTTTTTATGATTTCAACTAAGATGTCACAACTCGCATTTGTTCCCTCACCCAATCTGCTCTCTTCTTATCCTCCTAACGTTAGGCCCATCAATATTCTTTCCATAGTTCGCTGCGTCGTTCTCAATTTAAGTGTAACCGTTTTCGTAAGCCTACAGGTTTCTGCCCCGTAGGTGAGTACTGGTAAGACACAGCTGTTGTACACTTACCACTTGAAGGATAATGGAAACATGCTGTTCATGACCTGAAACTGCCTGCCAAACGCACCCCAGCCCATTCTTATTCTTCTGATTATTTCAGTCTCATGATCGAGATCCGCGGTCACTACCTCCCTTAAGTAGGTGTATTCCTTACCACTTCCAGTGCCTTGCTACCCATTGCAAACTGCTGTTGTCTTCCGACACTGTTAAACATTAATTTAGTTTTCTGCAGAATAATTTTTAGACCCACCCTTCGGCATTGCCTGTCCAGATCACTCAGCATGCACTGTAATTGGTGCCCTGAGTTACTAAGCAAGGCATCATCATCCACAAATCGCAAGTTATTAAGGTATTCTCCACTAACTCTTATCCCCAATTCTTCCTAATCTAGGTCTCTGAATACCTCCGGTCAACACTCTGTGAATAGCATTGCAGAGGTCGTATCTCCCTGCCTGACGCCCTTAATTATTGGGATTTTCTTGCTTACATTATAGAGGACTACGGTGGCTGTGGAGCCGCTACAGATATATTTCAGTATTTTTACATACGGCTCATCTACACCCTGATTCCGTAATGCCTGCATGAATGCTGAGGTTTCGGTTGAATCAAACGCTTTCTCGTAATCCATTAAAGCTATATATTGGGGTTGGTTATATTCCGCACATTTCTCTATTGCCTAATTGATTGTGTGAATGTGGGCTATTGTATTTACGAAATCCTGCGTGGTCATTTGGCTGCCAGAAGTCAGAGGTGTTGCGGATCATACCTGCAATTACTTTAATAACTACTTTGTAGGCAACGGACCGCTGATCGGTCTGTCATTTTTCAGGTCTTTGGCGTGCCCTTTCTTATGGATTAAGATTATGTTGGCGTTCTTCCAAGGTGCCGGTACGCTCAATGACATGAGGCACTGCTTATACAGGATGGCCAGTTTTTTTTTAGAACAATCTGCCCACCATCATTCAACAAATCTGCTGTTATCTAATCCTCCACAGCGCCCTTCCCTATTTGCATAGCTCCCAAGGCTTTCTTTACTTCTTCCGGTGTTGCTTGTGGGATGTCAAATTCCTCTAGACTATTCCCTCTTCCTTTATGGTCGTGGGTGCCACTGGTACTGTATAAATCTCTGTAGAACTCCTCAGCCACTTGAACTCTCTTACCCTTATTAGTGATGATATTGCCGGCTTTGTCTCTTAGCCCATGCATCTGATTCTTGCCTATTCCTAGTTTCTTCTTCACTGCTTTTAGGCTTCCTCCATTCCTGAGAGCCTGTTCTATTCTATTCATGTTATGCTTCCTTATGTCAGCTGTCTTACGCTGGTTTATTAACTTCGAAAGTTCTGCCAGTTCTATTCTAGCTGTAGGGTTAGACGCTTTCATACATTGGCGTTTCTTAACCAGATCTTTCGTCTCCTGCGATAGCTTACCGGTATCCTGTCTAACGAAGTTACCACCGATTTTTATTGCACATTTCTTAATGATGGCCAAAACATTGTCGTTCATTCCTTCACCGCTAAGGTCCTCTTCCTGAGTTAAAGCCAAATGCCTGTTCTTGTAGCTTGATCCGGAATCCTCTATTCGCCCTCTTACGCTTACTCATTGGCCGGCTTCTTATGTACCAGTTCATTCTGTTCCCTCCTCAAGTATAGGCTAATTCGAGTTGTTACCATACTATGGTCACTGCAGCGCACATTGCCGAGCACGTCCACCTGTTGTATAATATGCCAGGGTTAGCGCAGAGTATGAGTATGAACTCTTTTTCATTTGTAGTCTCATCATTCGGGCTCCTCCACGTCCACTTTCGGTTATCCCGCTTCCTCAAGGAGGTATTCATTATCCTCAAATTATTACGTTCTGCAAACTCTACTAATAACTCTCCCCTGCTATTCCTAGTGCCTATGCCATATTCCCCCACTGCCTTGTCTCCAGCCTGCTTCTTGCCTACCTTGGCATTGAAGTCGCCCATTAGTATGGTGCATTTAGTTTTCACTGTACCTATCGCCGATTCCACGTCTTCGTAGAAGCTTTCGACTTCCTGGTCATTATGACTGGATGTAGGCGCGTAGGCCTGTATGACCTTCAATTTGTAACTCTTATTTAGTATAACAACAAAACCTGCCACCCTCTCGTTAACGCAATGGAATTCCTGTATGTTACGAACTATATCCTTATTAATCAAGAATCCGACTCCTAGCTCTTGTCTCTCCGCTAAGCCCCGGTACCACAGGACGTGCCCACTTTTCAGCACTGTATATGCTTCATTTCTCCTCCTAACCTCACTGAGCCCCATTATATCCCATTTAATGCCCGCTAGTTCTTCTAATAGTACTGCTAGACTCGCCTCACTAGCGGTAAACGTTGCCAGGTTCAGATTCTAATGAATATAATATTCGCTTGCAAAATTGAGATATGCAAAGCGATACATTGACGAATTACTGAAGAGCGAGGATTGTTCACAGTACATATTCAGTGGTACTAGAGGTTAGCGACAACTACTTCCGTTTCCATAATCATTTATAGAAGGATAATAATTCCCGAATACGAATACGGAGTAGCCAGTTCTAACTTGATCCCTAAAGTCACATTTTAATTAAGGAGGAGGGCACAAAACATAACTCCAAACGAGCATTTCATATTTGGCTAGAGAAATGTTTTCTTCTTGGGCTATAGCGGCAGTTTTGCGACTTTTTTGGCTACCTTTTAAGCGACCGTAATGGGTCGGTTACCTTTTTGGCTACTTTCGCTTTTTCGGCCTGGTAACCTCACTGACGTCACTCCGGGGTACCAGCATGCGTAACGGGCATCACTGCTTCTGCAAGGGGCAATGGCGACCGGCTACGAGTTATAGAGCGTCCACACGGAGACATTTGGCGTCTGAAACGGCGCGGAACCCAGTTCAGCGGCGGCGAGATCAGCCGGAATAGCTCGCTCGGCGCCAATCAGTCTCGGACCTATTTTTGCGGCAGCTGCTGTCAGATTCCCTCGCCGCGAACCTATCGGAGCGCAAGCCAGAAATTCGAAAGATGGTGGCCAAGTCTGACGCGCTCGTCATCACGCAGTCTCTCGAAGTCCCTCACGGCATCGGAATGGCTCATAGAATAGGTGCGTAACCACCCTGTCCTGTCAGGCAAGCGCCATGACAAGCGCCAAAAGAGGTAGCTGCTTTGTGACGCGACCAATCGTCTCGCGCTCTTTCAGAGTAGGACGAACCCGCCACCGCAACTTGCGTCGTATGCTTCTTCTGCGTATCATGCATCGCAAGAAATGTGCTTGCCAGCACTCGTCGCAGTGCTACATCTTCTTGAGCAGAGTTTATCATCGTCGCTGCAAACAATGATGAAGAGGTGCAAAATAAAACGCGCGAACTCTACGCAAGCGGGCATAACTGCGTAGTTTGTAGCCTCTGGAACATCGGGGATATCCCGCGCTTTCATAGAAGTTAGCACTTGACAAAGTAGAGGGTACTTTATTGCATTCCAGTGGTGCGGTAGGCAAGCAATGCGAAGGACGCGAATTTCGGCGGCAGGAGAATTCCGATCGCTGTAAACGCCGCAGCCTTGGGTGTTATCGCCACTGACACTGGTGGCACGATTTCCCTGCGATTAAGAGCCGGTCTCGTCGTTGGTGCCACAAAAGGATAAAGAAAGCGTGCTGCCTCACAAGATGGGCAGTGCGGTGGCGATGCCTACGATATGGCGCCAGAGTAGCGCGCGTCAACTATCTGGAAATAAAGTTCGCTTCTCTTCCTAAACGGCGTTCTCTTCCTAATATATACCGTGTACCTATATAATCAAAAGACAAAATATTGACTCGGGAAATGAAAAGACGTATATCGCTGAGCTCAAGTTTCGCATTAGAGATGACCGTTATCGTGTGCGAATTTTTGTCAAATGTATATCGCCTAAGAAACATCCGTGTCATTCAACTATGCTCGACCTGCGTTTTGCCAGTAACTACGAATCTGTTCGTTCTCCTCTGTCTGCACGTTTGCAAGGAGTGCCAGAGCAAACTCGCATCCCCATCAAAAAGCAGCCCTAATCACTTCCGCCACCTTGCGAATGTGAGATTATGCAGTGAAATGTGACTTTTGTTGCAATATCAAAACCAACCCTTAAGGCGCCTATACTTTCACACTTTCTGGAACTCCAGGCAATTCATTCCTGCGCAGAAGTCTATACAGACGCTTCTATGTCTGGATACGGTGTAGCTTATGCAGGTCTCGGACCGTCATCTTTAACACCAGGCGCACTAATTCCAGCGTCTACAGAATGTTACCTTTCGTATATTAAAGACGTGTTATCATGAACTGTTTAGAACGACAAAAAGCTGAGCTAGCTGGTAAGGATTCATTATGAAAAAAAAAAAAGAATTGAACCGGCTAGCTTTGAAATTGAACCGTGAGTTGTAACCAACTAGCCCAAACCAGTACACTCCTGTGTTGTCGCTATGTCGAAAGGCCGATGCCGAGGGGCTGGAGGACGTTACGTTTAGGCATATATTGAAAGGGATCACCGACGGCGCCTTCAACCTTGTTTTACAGTAGACGCTATTACAAAGGAATGCCGGCGCTTTGAGCAGCTAGTGCACTGGCCATACGTTTTCCCGTCTTCCCAACCCGGCGGCAACGTCCTCTTGCGAAGACCAGTCAGTTCTACCAGAGCAGCTGACACGGATCGTACGCCGCGAATTTGAGGCCATGTCCTCTACACCAGTTCATGCCGGTAACACGAACTCAACTACAACTCCATTCGTTCAAGCCATTGCCCTGCAGGAGCTCGCCAACATGGGCAATCACGCTGTGTGCACCGCGGCCAGCCCAACACAAACTTTATGGCGTCTGGATGACTATCGAGAGGAGCGATTCGCTACGTAGTTTCGTGACCCTGCTGTGTGGAGAATCCCTGACGATCGTCCGATATGCTTTACTTGTCACCGCATCGGCCACGTCACCCATTACTGCGGCACCCACTGCTCCTCACCGCCTCAAACGCCGTCCGGACAGCAACCACTCCCCACCTTCAACGAAGCCGTATTTCTCCCATGCCGATGCTTCTGCAAGGCTAAATAGTCGCTCCCCCTCGCCATGCGGTCAGCAGTAACGTTCGCCTCCAAGCCGTCGCCCGTGGCCTCGCTCATCGTGGACTTGCCACCCGTTTTCTCCCTTCAGCCCTGCACGTGCCTATCACGAAAACTAAGCAGTACTGCGCCTGGAGATGACGCTGCATTGACGAGAAAAAATTTGTTAGACGTTGATTGCGTCAGTATTTCTGCGCTCATCGACACCGGGGCGCACACCTCTGTGATGAGTGCAGATCATCGTTGTCGCCTTCATAAAGTGCTCACGCTTGCCACCTCCTGCTTCAGGGACTCCTGCAGGGACTCCTGCCGTTCTTAGGGTGTGCTACGCCTGCGTCTGCATCGCTTGTCATCGCAATTCAGTCCAATTTGCAGTCATCGACAAGGTCCCCCTTAACCTCATCCTCGACTTAGATTTTTTTGACCAGTCATTGTGCCCTCATTGAATGTGCGGCTAGAGCTCTCCATCTTGAGCTGCCCCATCTTCCCGATATTCCAGCCGACATACCACCACACTTAGGTCTTCGCTATCGCGTTGGCTTGCCGCCTTAAGCTGATAAATAAGTTTGACGTATTCATGTGTCACATTCCGTTGCCCAATCACCGAAAGACCAAGTTCTTCGATGGAATGGTTTACGGCTATAAAAGCGTCTCAGGAAGTTCCCTTTTTCAGTGAGCGAGGCAACAGCCGCGTGGGCACCATGTTGACGGGCGGTTTGTTGTTCATGCAATTTGCTCGCTACCCTGCTACCTACATGTTCGAGAATGCTGCTGCGCATGTGACTCACGTCGTGCTGCACTTGGTATTATCATCGTTCCCTCTCCATATCATGGATGCGCCTGGCGGTCAAATCGTAGTCGACCCTATCTTCCTTGCAGATAACAGCGGTAGCTTGCTCCTCGCTTCATTCGGCCGTATCCCGCATGCTCCACTGGAGAATATGAACGTCATAATCCATCGCCCAATCACCGACAGACCAAGTTACACGAGGACATGGTTTACGGATATAAAAGCGTCCCTGGCCGTTCCCTTCTTCCGTGGGCGATATAAAAGCGGCGAAGGCGCTAAGTTGATCCGCTGTCTCTTTATCACGCAGATATGTTACCTTGCCAATTATAGGTGCATCTGTTCTGATGACCGAAGTACCCTGCTGTTCCCTCGCCCACATGAATGCTACCATAGTTTTGTCTATATGTCTTTGTATTCTGCTCTGTTAAATACTGCCAGCAGGGTTTTCTTGAGCGGAGATGTGAAAGTTAACCCTGGTCCCAACGCTCGATCTCAGAGCGATCCTGCCTCCCAGGCCCGGTTGACAGTCATTGGTAAACAATCCGATGTAGCGCAAGTGCCCTCTGAACTTCTAAATGGCCAAATCAAACTGGCACTGGCCATTGCTGAAATGCAAATGTTTCAATCATCTGTCAACACGAGGTTTGAGACTTTGGAAGCTCGTGTATATTTACTGGAGTCACCCTCAACATCTAGTGGTGCGCATGCTTCTAATGACAATTTAGGCACTCAAATCCAGCAAATAAAAAGCTGTCTGAACTCTCCCGTAGAAACAGCTTAGAAAACTGGTCGCATAGAAACAAAATGATCATACATGGTCTCAGCGAGGGCTCTAAGGAGAATTATGAGAAACTTTCTTCCAACATTGCTAAACGGTTCCGGGACGCTCTCAAAATCCAATGTCCGCGTATCGAAAGACGTCATAGACTGGTCAAGCCCTGTTATTATGACGCTCCTTGATTTTCAGGATAATGTGCTAGCGCTGAAGAATTGCTATAAACCTAACACAGTCTTTAAAAACAAAAATTTATTTACAGGGTACAATACAATTGGCAAAGCACATTCAATACTCTCGTAAAATCATCTGCTGGCTCCCCCTACTCAACCCGCCAAAATACTTCCGAGGGCCTAATCTCATTAACTTCCTGGTACTGACAATAAACTTTTCATTTTGCACATTAATTGAAGATGCCTTGTCAGCAATTTCTCTAAATTTCTTTCTGTGGCCTGAAATTCGGGAGAGGAGGCGGCGTAGCTCTATTTCTTCAATCTCACCTCCACTTTTCGATACTACCTGCCCCGCCTGGTACTGAGTCTTCGTGGTGTAAAATCTTACCTGAATACGTCTTTGATTATAGGGGCCATTTACCGTCCACCTGGTTCTAATATTGAGTGTTTACACGACGTAATTGAATTTTGGCATTTTTATAATATTTCTTCATTCAGCTTTATCTGCACGGGCGATTTAATGCTCCTGGTGCTTATTGGTCTTCGTTGAAAATGAGCGGACATGAAGGAGCTATCGGGCGGGAGTCGTTCCACATGTCATTGTCTTGTGGCCTGAACGAAATGGTTCACGATTTCACTGGGCAAATTTTAGTCCTCTATCTTGTGTTCCTGACTACATCTCTTTTTAATGCCGCCTATGAACGCGATGTTATTGACTGAATATCTTACCAAAATGCTGTTACTTCCAGTTCGAGGAATCTTCCCTAAATCCCGCTATATCTACTGCACATTTATTGACTTTACCAGATGACTGAGCGCAGGTAATTTGGCAATAACAGATGCCCTATGCGATTCCTTTGTTGAGTTGGAACCAATAAGTACTACTAGTGATACTAATACCTTGACAGGTTTCTTCAAAAATCTTGTCAGTAAGTGTATCAACCTTTTCTTTAGATTAAAAACAAAGAAAATGTAAGAGAAGTTCATTCGTTGACTCGGGACCTTTTGAATTTAACACATCGTGTGGTCAGATTACGTCGATCAAAACACTCTGGTGACTCAACAAAACTCATGCATTTCCATTGCATTAAAAAGCCACTTTATTCTAAAATGATTGCGGCAAAAGTGTTTTATTACAACGCAACCTTGCTGAAATTAATGATGACTAATCCGCGTAAAATTTGGAAAGCTATCCTACCACCTGTGTCACCCTCGGACACGTTGATAATTACCAAGGTTGCAGTTTCTGATAGGCAGACAATTACTTCCTCTTTTAACACTTACTTCCATTCTGTCTTTACGACTGATAACTCGGTAAGCCCTGTTTTTGTTTCTGAACCGTACCCTCCAATCTATCATGTATCACTGCCTCCGGAGAGTGTACTTAATTTATTCCTAAACCTAATCATAAAGAAATCGTGTGGTCTTGATTGTGTCCCCACTGTTTTTTATCGTTTGATACTCCCTGTTGAAGGAGATAGCTCGCCATTATCCTTAGAACATCTCTGTCAAACGCCACCCTTCCTCCCTGCTGGAAATTTTTTTCAATTCTCCCCTTATTTAGGTCTGGTGACGTTCAATGGTTATGTAAATATAGGCTCATGTGATTATCACCTTATTAACAACATATATTTACACATATTAGGGACTTCGTGAACCTAACAAAATTTTATGCGCTTTCCAGTATGGATTTAAACGTGGCCTCAGCACTATAAAACAACTGATAGAATTCGTTCATGACATCAGCAGCTATTTAGCTATTTGACCAGACTCTTGCTATTTCTAGACGTTGCAAAGACATTCGACACTCTCTGACACTCTAAACTTAGGCGCAAGGTCATTGCTATACTAAAAAATGCATCCTTGGTTAGCTGGATATCGGTATTTCTTTCCCAGCGCTCACAATATGTACGTTTCAACTCTATTAACTGGCCCTTGATGCGTCTTTCATCAGGGTTACCCCAAGGCTCAATACTGGGTCCTCTTTTATTACTGCTTTATAATAATTAACCCATCTACACACCTGAGTTAAAATACGCTTTTTTGCAGAAGATTGGGCGTTATTTTGTAAAAATGAATCTCCGAGTGATCATGTTGTCCTTAATAATCTTAACAATCTTTACCTTGACAATCTTTCACCGATTTCTGTAACTGGTCCAAAGCATGACACATATCACTTCTTCAAAACTGTTTCCATGTCCTTTACACGAGGTTCACGTCCTTCCTTCTTCACCCATGCGTTCAATAATAGTGCTTTAAATAAAGTGTTCGTATTCAAATATTTAGATATTCTAGTAACGCACGATTTCTCATGCTGGACAAAAACTGATGTCGCCTGTAAAAAGGCCGATAAAAGACTAGGTTAATTACTCCCTACGCTGCGTCTTGCTCCTCAAGAAACTAAGCTTCTAATACATAAAAATTGGCAGTGCTTCAGCTCAGCTATGCCAGTATACACGTAGCGAAAGCTAAGGCATAGCATGGTTAGCCTTGGTTAATCTTGATTGCAAGTCCAGGTTAGTTTGGTTGTCTAGCTATGTTGCGGCGTTTAGCCAGTCGTTCGGTGCGCTGTTCGTCTGTTTCCTGGGCGATTTATTTCCTCTTCATGTTGTTCCGACGTCGATTCCAGGCCTCCTCCTGGAATATCCTCCTGCTCGCGTGCGCCGCAACTGTGGTTGCGGCGCACGCGAGCTCTCCTTTTCAATCCTCCGACATGTTATCAGGTATGCGACGCAGCTGGCGAAGCGAGCGGACGCGAGCGCAACGACCAGTTACGCGGTGTAGGAACGCGGTGTGACGAGGTACACGGTGTGTCGTCATGTGCCTCCTCGGAGCCCAGCCACTGCGAAACGGCAAGTTCATAGCCAGTAAATTTAGCTTTCGCTTTAAAACCCTCATTCGCCCCATCCTCAAATACGGCTACATTGTATGGAATCCATGCAGACACTCTGACGTCAAAAAACTAGAATCAGTGCAAAAAAAAAAAAAAGGCAGTGCGTTTCGTTTGTACACTGTGAAAAAATACATCCTTTTGCCACACAACACACAACAACGTTCTGTGGTCATCTGTGTTGTCCGCATTTACTTTCTTTAACGTGGCGAGCCTGGGTTCTTCCAAGTCCCTAACGGCATGCCCGTCTTCAGCATGCCAGCATTCTCGACGGGAAAGTAGCGAGCATAGTGCTTTCAAGGAACGAAACGCAAGCAAGACCGATGACGAATATTGTTGTGCGGCAAATATACACCCCAAAGGATGTACATTTGTTTAAGAGTGTACGAGATATTGTTGCGGAAGGATGAAAGAAGAGAGAGGAAGAAGGTCGCGAGACGCGGGATGCTACGTGTTGTTGGTGGTCAGCCATCTTAACCACTCTGACTTATCTTATATATATATTCTAAATGCAGTCTTTATATACTCCTAGCCGACACCCCCGTAACATATTCGTGGGAGGTGCGGGCTACCAGGCTGGAAACGCAGCTCCGCAGTGGGCGTCGCAATACCGCCGGCACCATGAATGACGGTGAGCTCGTGGGATCAACGTCGTTGCCGCCTCCTATGTCGCCGTCGCCAACTACGTAGCTGTCACCTTCGGCTGTGGTTGCTCAACCAAGGATCCTGGAACTTTCTGTGGTACCGATGGCGCCGACGTTGAATAGTGGGTGGCTATGTACGAACGCTTGAGAGGAATCAACAGATAGGACCCAACGCTTATGCTAGCTAACCTCTTGTTCTACCTGAGGGGTACGGCAAAAGAGTGGTACAAAAACCACTAAGAGGAGCTAACCAGCTGTGACCAAAGCAAACAGAAGTTGACAAGAGTTCTTTGGCAAACCAGCTGGCCGTAAACTTGCTGCAAAACCCCGGATCTGGCCTCCCGCGCCCAATCTCCCAAGGAGTCCTATGTCCCGTATATGCAGGAAGTGCTGGCACTTTGTCATAAAGCCGATCACGACATGACAGAAGCTGAGAAGGTCGGGCACGCGCTTAAGAGAATTGCTGACGACACCTTTAATTTGCTCATGTGCAAAAGCTGCTCTACGGTTGATGCTATCATTAAAGACTGCCGACAATTCAAGCACACCGAAAACCGACGCGTCTTGCAACCATCCGCCAGACTTCCCGATACTGCTGCAACGTCGACGTATGAAGGCGAACCCGCACAGCTGCATGCGGAGCCATCAGAGGACGTGGTGCGAATGGTTCGACGTGAACTGGATGCCATGGCGTCCGCAGCTATCTGTTTGCGCAGCCCTGGTGCTACCTCTTTTTCAGTACCCTCGTATACGCTATCGTTCGCCAGGAGCTTGAAAACATTGGTTTAAATTCTGTATGTACTGTCCCCAATCCCAGAGCCAACGAACGCCCTTCTACTATTTTTGCTCCACCCCGACGCTTCTCTCCGCGTTATCGCAACCCGACTGAGTGGAGAACTGCGGACGGCCAGCCGATATGCTTCACCTGTCGCCGCATTGGTCATGTCTCCCGATGCTGTCGCAAATCGTGGCCCTCAAGACATCACCCGCTGACTAACGTGAGCCATTTCGATGGAACTGCCTGCAATGTTTCCCCCACCGCCGAGTCTAAAAACGTCGATAACTCTGCTAGGAACACGTAGTACCGTCGCTCACCGTCGCCGCTTGGACACCAGTCTCGTTCGCCGCAAACACGTCGCCCATCTTCCCGTATGCCGTAGAAACGTCGCCTTTCGTCCCCTGGGGCTTTTGGCCGCCGCCTTTGGTAAAACTAAGAAATGCTGCCCTTGGAGGTGCGGCTGCATTGCCTACTACTGCAGCAAATCATCGCACTATGCCCACAAGCAGAAGTTTAATTGACGTTAAAATAGACGGCGTACCTGTACAAGTACTGGTCGATATTGAATCCCACGTATCTGTGATGAGTGGTGGCCTGCGTAGAGGTTTAAAGAAGGTCCTCACCCCAGAAGGTACCCGAGTGCTTCGTGTGGCCGACGGCGGCGTGCTGGTTGTTCTTGGAATGTGTACTGCGCGTTTAAGTATAGCCGGCCGCCCTACTTCTGTTATCTGGTTTGATCGACAACTGCCCTCAAGACGTCATTCTTGGATTCGACGTTTTAACCACTCATTCTGCTTTCATCAGCTGCGCGACAGGTGTTCTTCAGTTAGAACTGCCTCAACTCGCCGATGCTCCGAGCACCGCCCCGCCGCATTTGTGCACGCTTCAATATGTGCATCTGTCACCCGAGGCCGTTACTTACGTCACTTTGACTGCCCAGCCACACGTTCCTGACAGTGAATATGTGCTTCGCCCCATCATCCGCATGCTTCTGAACCGCAACGTTGCTGGTCCGCGTACACTGTTCATGGTCACTAGTAGCTACATCGTGCTATCACTCCTGAATTTGAGCCTGTGTCCAATGTTTCTATTGCTTCCGAATGTGACATTGAGGGTCTGAATGCCGAGAGTGGTTTATTAGTGCCAATAGCAGCTCCCAGCTTTGGTTTCTTAACGGTTTACATTGCCAAAATGATTGTACCTGACCTCACCTCTCCACAGGCCATGGACATACGTCTCCTGCTTTAATCGTACAGTGACATCTTTGATTTTGGCGACAGGCCTTTAGGCCAAACATCTGTTGTTCACCACCGTATAAACACTTGAGAAACGAATAATATTTGTCGGCGTCTCTATTCTATATGGCATGCTCAACGTCGAGTCATCCAATCAGAAGTGGACAAAATGCTCCACAAAGGGGTCATCAAACCATCAGCCAGCCGTTGGGCTTCGCCTGTCGTCCTTGTGAAAAAGAAAGATGGTACCTGGCGTTTTTGCGTCGATTATCGCCACTCAAACAAGATCTCGTGAAAAGACGTCTACCCACTACTATATATCGATGACGCCCTGGACTGCTTGCACGGAGCTAAATACTTATCGTCTATAGATCTTCAATGCGGCTACTGGCAGATTTCAGTTGATGAAATGGACCGCGAGAAGAGGGCGTTCATCACGCCGGATGGTTTATACCGGCTCAAAGTCATTCGCTTTGGCCTATGCTATGCTCCTACGAATTTCATCGTATGATGGACTCTCTTCTGCGAGGCTACAAATGGACTACCTGTCGCTGTTGCCTTGACGACGTGATTGTTTTTACTCCCGTGTTGGGCAGCCACCTTAGCCGACTCGCGACAATTCTTGCGGTCTTCCGATAAACCCCCCTCCAACTGAACTCCACGAAGTGTCAATTCGGGCGCTGTCAGGTTACCTTGTTGAGACACATATTCAATTCAATTCAATTCAATTCAGTTTATTTGGACATACATAGGTGGTACAGGATGTCCACGAGGCGCGGCAAAAGGAGGCAACAATGCCTCCTGACAGGGCCTTCACCTCGGGATCACACATTATGACAGCAGGTCGGCATGACAAATACTGCACTACATTGTGAGATTAATGAAATCAGTGGAAATTCAGAAATACAATGCTGTGTCACATATGACAAATTATCCTATTTGATATTATACATTGATTACATCATTCTAATTCACGGAAACAATGATGTAGATAATCATTCAGATTGCACTTGCTCAAGATAAAAGAAAGGTACAATTCTAAGGAAAGGAGGCAGGAGAAGAAAGCATCATTTTCATTTTTTTCTTAAATTGAGAAAGGGTGCTGCAATCATTTATACAGTTGATCATTAGAGGATAAGTGTTACAGAGTGTAACTATTTGATTGTCTATGATCTGAGTACCATAATTTGTGCGTGACTTCGACCAAACCATAGATACAGTGCGCAAGTTATGGGTAAGGTTCCTGTTTAAGTACTTTGTGCAGAAGGATGTAAAATCATGCTTAATGTTATGAAAAATAAGCACAGCCAATGAGAAACTGTAAAGTTGTTAGTATGGCAGTACCTTAACTGCGTCGTACAGGGATTCTTTGGTAATAGGTGCGGAACGGAATACCGCCTTCAACGCCCTGAACTGAAGCGAAAAATGGCGGTCTGAATCCGATTTGTTACATGTTCCCCAAACTAGCCGACAGTACATAAAATAGGAGTGAACTATGGAAAAATAAATCTGCTTTCTCAAACACAAAAGTAAAAGATATTTTACGCGTCGCAACAAACCGATAGACCTAGATGCTTTCAAACGAACCTGATCCACGTGATCTGTCCATGTTAAGTCATATTTCAAACAGACGCCCAGGAAGCGGCAAGAATTTGTTGGCAATAGATTGGTATTATATATCTGTAGTTGAACGTGATGATTTAAGGGCTTGTTTTTGGGGCGGAAAATAATATATTGTGTTTTCTTCATATTTAAGTGAAGTTCGTTCTTATTTAACCAGCTCTGTAGCTGACTCAGCCACTGATTAGCACGTTCTTCAAGTGAGGCTAGATTTGGACCAGAAAAGAAGACATTAGTGTCATCCGTGTAAAGGATAATATCAGGTGTCAGGGGGATGTTAACGAGGTCATTGATGTATAAAATAAATAACAAAGGCCCAAGAATGCATCCTTGCGGCACACCGTACTTAATTATTCCTAGGTCTGAGAGAAATTGATTCATGCTAGTGTATTGTTTTCTTCCTTTGAGATAACTGTCTATCAGCTCATGTGCTACTCCTCTGATACCATACTTTCCCAGTTTTTCCATCAGAATTTCATGTTTAATCGAATCAAAGGCTTTTCGGAAGTCAAGAAACATTCCCAGTGTATATAGTTTCTGTTCAAAGTTATTCAAAATACGGTCCTTTATGAATAGCAGTGCTGTCTCCGTTGATTTTCCAGCCTGAAATCCATATTGTTGTTTACATATTATATTATGAGCATTTAAAAATTTGTTTAGCCTCGTGTATTCGTTGACACATCCGGTGGCCTACCACATTAGGAAAAAGTTCGCGCCGTACGCAGTTTCCCTGTGCCACATTCTGCTTCTGACATGCGCTGCTTCGCTGGCCTGTGTTCTTACTTTCACCATTTCGTCAAAAACCGCCGACGTTGTTCGGCCTTTGACAGATATTCTAAAGAAGAACATGCCATTCTCACGGGGCCCGAAGCAAGCTCATGCGTTTGCCGCTCCCATCTCGTTTTTGACCGCCCCTCCCAAACTGGCCCACTTTGATCCATATGCACCCGCCGAAATCCACACTAACGCAAGCGGCCACGGCATTGGTGCTGTTATCCCGCAACAACATAGTGGTACCGAGTGCTTCATAGCTTACGCCAGCCGGCTGCTGTCACCTGCCGAGAGAAATTATTCCATCACCGAGCGGGACTGCTTGGCTTTAGTTCGGGCAGTTGCCAAGTTCCGGCCACATTTGTACGGCCGCATGTTTTCCGTCGTTACTGACCACCACGCACTCTGCTGGCTGTCATCAATCCGGGACCTGATAAGACGTATTGGTCGCTGGGCTTTGCGGCTCCACGAATTTTCATTTATTGTCAATTACAAGAGTGGACCTCTCCACAAGGACGCTGACTGCCTGTCTGGTCACCCCGTGGATCGCCCTGATCCTGCTGCGCATGATCCGGTGACTTGTGTGAGGGCTTTTACTGACATAAACGACATGCGCGCTGAACAACAACGGAACGAATACTTACAGTCCATCATGACCGTAGTGAAATCTGGCAGTTTTGTCGGCACGTGCCGCATGTTCTTGCTGCACGATGACCTCCTCTACGCCGCAATATCAACCCTGTTGTCTCTGAGTTCCTCGTCGTCCATCGTCATCTGGCATCCGTCGCTCTCGAACTTCAACATGCACCGACGGCGGGACACCCGTTCTTCTGGCCGGGTCTCTACCGCTCTGTGCGTCATTGTGTCGCAAATTGCGAATTGTGTCAGCGCCGAAAGAAACGAACCCTGCCACCTGTCGGAGGATTGAAATGCAATCGAAGTTCCCTCTGAACTGTTCTTTTGCGTAGGCCTTTACCTGCTTGGTTCTTTTCCGACGACCATAAGAGGGACTAAGTGGATCGCCGCCGCTACTGATTACGCGACACGCTACGTGATCACAAAGGTGTTTCCAACTAGTTGCATAACAAACATAGCCGATATTCTCCTCCACAACGTCATTCTCCACCACAGTGCTCCTCGACAGATACTTACAGACCGCGGCCGCTCGCTCTTGTCTCGAGTCATGGGCGACCTCCTCCGCTCTTGTGCCACTGAGCACAAGCTCTCCACCTCCTACTACCCACGAACGGACAGTCTTACTGAACGCCTCAACCGAACAATCACAAAGATGCTGTCGATGCACGTCTCCAACGGTCACCACAACTGGGACACCATGCTGGCCTGCGTGGCGTTCGCGTATAACGCGTCCCGACATGACAGCGCCGGGCACTATTCACCCTTTTATCTTTTGTATGGTCACGACTCCCACATTCCCGTTTCACGCCATCCTCCATTCTGTGCCACGTGTTGCAACTGAGTACGCTCGTCAAATCATCGATCGCGCTCCCTTGGCACGTCAATTCGCCAGATATCGTTTATTAGCCTCGCCGCGTATACAAAAAGAGCAATATGACCGGTGCCATCATGATTTTAAGGCCCAAACAATGAAACGTTCCTTTCCTTCGAGCGCTCCCTAACCTTACGTTAGGCCTCCTTACAGCGAAGGACCAAGGAGGAAGCAAGCGTACTCTGAAAGCTCCCTTCGCCCGTCCTCACGTACGGAGTGGTTGCCGCATGCCTGGGTTCGAGATTATCGCTTAAAAGCTATACACTAACACCATTATTAAGTAAAGAAATGTTGTATCGTAGCACAATTTTTAAATTGAAGAGCTAATATAGAGATCCGTGCACGCTTTCTACTAGTTTTGTTCACTAAACGCAAGAAAGTACCACAGCACAGTGCAAAACTTGATGTGCTCCGGCAACGCTGGCACGCCGGCGTCGTGCAGCGCCTAGCAACGCCTAGCAGCGCTATCATGCCATACGCGTAACTGAAACGAAGATGCCTGGCAAGACGTACCGTGCTCGCGCTTCTCCGCAGGTGGGCGACAGCGCGCATGCGCAAGTAAGCGTCACGTAGCTAAGCAGTGAGGTGAAGCACTCGTTCAGGGCAAGGAGCGGCGTGAGGACGCATGAAGGTAGCTTCGGAGCTTCCTTACGCTGAGGAAGCATCAAGGAAGCCTTCACCGAGGGTCCCTCAGTAAGGAAGCTTTCAGAGTGACATAAGGTGGCCTCACCGTAATGAAGGTTTCCTTACTGAGCTAAGGAACATTTCATTGTTTGGCCCTAAGTTCGCGCCTGGTGCTTGGATGCTCCTTTGGTCACCACGTCCTCAGGTTGGCCTCTGCCAGAAGCTTCTCTCTCGGTACACAAAGCCGCATGAAGTCTTACGCCAAGATAACGACGTAAATTACACGATTTCGCGGCTACAGTTGGATGCATCCTCAAATCTGACGCCTGTTGACGTCGTCCAGGATTCACGGCAGAAGCTATATTTCGCTAACAATTTTTCACCTACCATCCGCCAAGACGGCGCTTCAACACCGGAGTGACCTGTTATGGAAGGATCAAAAAGAGAAAGGAAGAAGATCGCAAGACGCTAGCTGCTGCGTGTTGTGGGTGGTCAGCCATCTTAACTACTCTGTCATTTTGCATATATATAGTAAATAAGGTCTTTCTATCTCCCAACATGCCCGTAGGAATTTGACGAGGACATTTTGCTGTCTAACTTTCTTGCCCTACTTGGTCTCACTCTTGTTGCAAAGCGTCGCAAACGTTAACGCCTAAAATTTCTGCGCATGGTGTTACGTTTCGCCTACGAGGCGCGGTATAGCCGGCGCGGATGCAACGGACGCCGGGGCTTCGTTCAAAGCGGCGGACATTTTGGCCCGTTCAGCGCCGCCGATACGCCTCCCCGCCAAGCTAGTCCAGGCATGTTTCAATGCCACGTGTCTTCCAGTGTGCGTGTGTGTGTGTGTGCATATTGGTGCCTACGCTTGTCAAAGCGCGGCAGCCGGGGAGAGGAGCTCCCCAAGTGTGAAGCGAGGAGGTCTGGCCGGCGCCGGCCCGGCGGATGCGTCACTACACTCGTCCCAACGTGTCTCTCAGCCTGTCCGTGCCGCGCATCACGTGCGCCTCTGACGAGGCGTTCCTTCTTCCCCTCGACTCCGACAGTATAAGAGCAGCTGCTCCCGGACGCCGAGAGAGGCTGCGATTTCTTCCGTTGAGTTACGTGCTCTCCCGTCTCTCCACTTCGGTGGACCTGACCGGCCGCTCTTTTGCTATGCTAGAATAAACAAGTTGTTCTGTTAGCAGTCGACTCATGCTTTGCCAGGACCTTCGGATGCTTCCAGTTTTGCCCCAGGCCGCCAGGCCAACGCTACCCTTGGGGATTGCGACCCATTTGCAACAACGGGTGTCAGCGCTGAGATTCCAACAACTGTCTGCCAGCGGTGGGATCGCGACAACGGAGGCCAGCAGCGAAGATATGCAGTTGACTGTATGCTGAGCAGCACAACGACCATCCGGGAGCAGTGCAACGAGCCCTGTGTGACGGCTGGTTGCCTGCAGCGGAACGACTGCGCTGAATTCTTGGCTGCGAGGTTTGGTGAGTGCGGGACTTTCTTCTTCTGAGTTTTGCCAGGCTTTTGTTAGTGTCAGAAACAGAGCTGGTAATTGTGCTTGTCGTTGCTGCCGGGTTAGTTTGCGGCAAGACAATAGTAGGCAGTAGAGAAAGCAGCATTCAGAGCAGCCATGGATTTGAAGTCGTTGCGCAAACCGAAATTGCTGGAGCTTGCAAGAGAGTTGGGTCTGGATGTCTCAGACAAACTCAGAAAACCAGAACTGGTGAGGGCTATTCTTGAGTTAGAAGCTGAGGATGACGAGCTGTCGGAATGCCTTGAGACCATTGAGGAGCGCGCAAAAAAACAGGAGCGCGAACTTAAAGAGCAAAAAGAGAAACAGGAGCGCGAACTTAAAGAGCAAAAAGAGAAACAGGAGCGCGAACTTAAAGAGCAGAAAGAGAAAGATGAGCGCGAACGAAAAGAACAAGAAGAGAAAGAAAAAGAAGAGCGCTACCGTCAACACGCTTTGGAAATGAAGCGTCGCGAGGTAGAGATGGAACGCGCTCGTAATGGAAGTGAGGCACACGGTGCAGGAGAACGAGTATCGTTCAAAATGACTGACCTGCTGCGGCCGTTTAAGCTTAGAGAGGACATTAGTTTGTTCCTGGTTAACTTTGAGCGAACGTGCGAGAAGCAGGGGTTCTCTCGGGAAACGTGGCCACAGCGCTTGCTCACTTTGTTACCCGGCGAGGCGGCCGACGTAGTCGCTCGCTTGAAGAGAGAGGAGGCAGAGGATTTCGACAAAGTGAAATCGAGTCTGCTAAAAAAGTACAGGCTGTCAGCGGAGGCGTTCCGTCGGAAGTTTCGGGAAAATGAGAAAGGCAGAAGTGAGTCATATACAGAGTTTGCCTACAGGCTTATGTCAAACATGCAGGAGTGGCTCAAAGACGAGAAAGCGTTTGGTGACCACGAGAAAGTTCTGCAGTGTTTCGGGCTGGAACAGTTTTATAGTCGGTTACCTGAGAACGTGTGGTACCGGGTCTTGGATAGGCCAGACGTTAGTACGGTGGCTAAAGCCGCTGAGCTAGCCCAGGAGTTTGTGACGCGTCGGGCTCGCGGAGCTAAGGACGGTCAAGGTGAATTTGGCTCCAAGTTTGAGAGGCCGAAGTTCACACCCATGAGAGCAAAGGGGGACACACGTAGTGCGGACGCGAGTGAAAGCAGTCCGACCGAACGTAAGGAGACGGCGGCAGCCGAAGCCGAACGCAGACAGCGGTTCGAGACGAGGCAAGCGCGCGTTTGTTATACGTGCCAGAAGCCGGGTCACTTTTCGGCGCAGTGTCCAAAAACAAAAACAAAAGTCGTGTTTTTATCATTATGCAGCGCTGACGACAACATGAAGCTTCTGGAGCCTTACATGCGAGACCTCCTCGTGAACGGGAAAGAGTGCCGAGTGCTTCGCGATTCCGCAGCTACAATGGATGTAGTTCACCCCTCTTACGTAGAACCCGATATGTTCACGGGCGAGTGCGCATGGATCAAGCAAGCCGTGGAAGCTCATGCCGTGTGTCTGCCCGTAGCAAAAGTGCTTATTGAAGGGCCTTTCGGAGCACTTGAGACGGAGGCGGCAGTGTCATCTATGCTGCCCCCCCCCCCCCCCCCAAGTACCCGTACCTATTTTCGAACAGGTCCGATCACCTCCTGCGCGAGAAGGGGCTTTTGTTTGGTGAGGCTAGCGTTCAGGCCTTAACCAGATCGAAGGTTCGGGAGCTCGCTGCAAAGGCGGTAGTTGCGGGGCCGACGTTGTCGAACAATGAGAAAGGGTCAGAAGCGCAGCAAGCTGATATTCAGAGCACGTCCGAACTGAATAAAATTAAGCCTGTAGTGTTGAAGGCACCAGATACTGGAGAGGAAATGCCCGACACGGGAAAGTTAGAAGAGCTGTCTGCAGATTTGCTCATCGCGCCTACGTCAGACGGACTTAATAGGTTGCTAAAAGTCAGCCGGTCGGCTTTGATAGCCGGGCAAAAAAAGGATGGCAGCCTAGAAAACATACGCTGCATTGTCAAGGAAGGTATCGCCAAGAAAAATGCTCGCTTTGTGGAAAGAGGTGGGGTCCTGTACTGGAAGTATCTAGACCGCAGGGGAGTGGAGTTCGATCAGCTGATCGTGCCTCAGTGCTACCGTCAGGATCTGTTGCGCTTGTCGCATGGAGGTTCGTGGTCCGGACACCTAGGAGTTAAGAAAACTAAGGACCGTCTCTTGCAAGAGTACTATTGGCCAAGGTGTTTTCGGGACGCAGACCACTTTGTGAGGACATGTGACACCTGTCAGCGGGTGGGCAAACCAGGGGACAAATCGAGGGCGCCGTTGAAGTTGGTACCTATCATTACGGAGCCTATTAGACGGCTCGTCATTGATACAGTGGGACCTCTGCCGGTAACAACCACGGGGTACAGGCACATTTTGACTGTGATCTGCCCAACGACAATGTTCCCTGAAGCAGTGCCGCTTAAAGAACTCTGCTCAGTTGAGATAGTCAATGCACTACTGTCGATATTTCCGCGAGTTGGTTTTCCTGCGGAAATCCAATCAGATCAGGGCACAGTGTTTACTAGCGCTTTGACGACAACGTTTCTCGAAAGGTGTGGGGTAAAGCTGTTACACAGCTCAGTGTACTACCCACAGTCGAATTCCGTTGAGAAGCTCCACTCCGTCATGAGGCGCGTATTGAGAGTATTGTGGTTTGCACAACAAACTGACTGGGAGCTGTGCCTGCCTGGGGTGATGCTTGCATTGAGGACAGCGCCGCATGCGGCTACGGGGTTTTCGCCAGCTGAGCTGGTGTACGGTCGCTAGCTGCGATCTCCGCTTCGCATGCTTCGCGACGGATCACTGCCCTCTCCAATGGCTGCAGACCATCTCTTCCACAAATGGCCGCCTCCTCCGCTGGAGCCTCGCTTTGCAACAATATTCCTTTGAGGTGCATTACAAAAAGAGGAGTCTCAACGGTAACGCCGATGGCTTAAGTCGAAGCCCCTAACGTAAGAATCAGCCTCAAAGTTATTTGTTACTGATGTTTTTCTTCCTGAGGCAGGATTTTTAACATATTGCTTTTGTGTAGGATTTCAAAGTGATGACGTGCTTTCTAGTGCAATTTTCCAATTTGTGGACGCGTTCTGAGTGCTGCTAGACTACTGTAAGGAACTAGGCAGTAGTATAAAAGGGGAAAGAGCCTGGCATGGCTTAGTCAGGGTTGTGTCGTGCTTGCTGACTAAGCGGTTGAGTTTCGGCGTAGTTCTAACGCTTGCTGGGAACGAGAGAAAAATGGCAACTCTCCCGAAGTCACTTTGCAGTGTCCTAGGCAGTAGTATAAAAGGGGAAAGAGCCTGGCATGGCTTAGTCAGGGTTGTGTCGTGCTTGCTGACTAAGCGGTTGAGTTTCGGCGTAGTTCTAACGCTTGCTGGGAACGAGAGAAAAATGGCAACTCTCCCGAAGTCACTTTGCAGTGTCCTGTGTGAACCTGAACGAGAGAACGAGGCCTTCTCTGTGCGCTGCGCTCAAGAAACGCCGAAGGACGCCCGACTTCGGTTATGAGCATCATCAAACGACATCCCTTCGGACAGCGGATGCAGTCCCCTAACCATCGGGATCTCCTTCCCCGGCGGGGCGGTCTGTTACGTTTCGCCTACGACGCGCGGTATAGCCGGCGCGGATGCAACGGACGCCGGGGCTTCGTTCAAAGCGGCGGACATTTTGGCCCGTTCAGCGCCGCCGATACGCCTCCCCGCTAAGCGCGCCCAGGCATGTTTCAATGCCACGTGTCTTCAAGTGTGCGTGTGTGTGTGTGTGCATGTTGGTGCCCACGCTTGTCAAAGCGCGGCAGCCGGGGAGAGGAGCTCCCCAAGTGTGAAGCGAGGAGGTCTGACCTGCGCCGGCCCGGCGGATGCATCACTACACTCGTCCCAACGTGTCTCTCAGCCTGTCCGTGCCGCACATCACGTGCGCCTCTGACGAGGCGTTCCTTCTTCCCCTCGACTCCGAGAGTATAAGAGCAGCTGCTCCCGGACGCCGAGAGAGGCTCCGATTTCTTCCGTTGAGTTACGTGCTCTCCCGTCTCTCCACTTCGGTCGACCTGACCGGCCGCTCTTTTGCGATTCTAGAATAAACAAGTTGTTCTGTTAGCAGTGGACTCATGCTTTGCCAGGACCTTCGGATGCTTCCAGTTGTGCCCCAGGCTGCCAGGCCAACGCTACCCTTGGGGCTTGCGACCCATTTGCAACAACGGGTGTCAGCGCTGAGATTCCAACAATGGTAATCAACTCTACTCGCCTCTCCACTCTAGATAACTATTTGACGGTTTCAAAACCTTCATCTATGAGGAGTCACCACGCTCTAAATATCTCAACCTTTTTCACCACAGTGAATATGTTAAATGCAGCATTTTCTATCAACAACTGAAATCAGTAATTCATTACCGGGCAACATCCGTTCACTACCACTGGAGCAATTCGTGCAAGCTTGTGTATAAATGTTTGCATGTTTTTTTGTTCAGCCCACTCCTGCAATAGCCTGATTGGGGCTGCAGTGTACAAAAATAAATGAATAAATAAATGAATAAATATTATATACCCGTTGGCGACTACGTCTTGTCTCCGATTATCTACGTCGTGTTAGCCTGCGATGTCGCCCTTCCTAACACGATTGTTTTCCCTGCTGAAAATACAGCGGTCGTTCCGCTTCTGAACGTCAGTCTCTTGACTATGGTTATCCTGCAAGGCATGTTGCTGGCCACCATTTCCGCGCTTGATCCCTGCAAGATTGCCGCTATGGATGCATATGTTTCGCCGCATTATTGCTCCACCATCTTCGCTTCTTCCTCTATCGACGACATTTACAAGGTAATCGCTCCTGGTATGACCCAGACACAAGCTAAAGATCTTCATCACGATCTGGTGTCGCATCGTAACATATTATATTTTGATGGCCGCCCTCTAGGCCAAACATCTGCCTTGACTCATCGAATCAAAACTGGTGACGCCAACCCTATACGCCAGCGTCCATATCGCGTATCTTATCATGAACGTCAAGTCACCCAGAAAGAAGTCAACAAAATGATTACAGAAGGCTTTATCGAACCTTCGTTTAGCCCTTGGGCCTTCCCTGTCATTCTCGTTAAAAAGAAGGGCGGGAGCTGAAGTTTGTGCGTTCATTATCGGAGTTTGAACAAAGTAACCTATAAAGCGCTCTGCCCTTGCCTTGCATCTATGACACCTCGATTGCCTTCATGGGACCCAATATTTTTCGTCCATCGATCTTCGGTCCGGCTATTGGCAAATTTCAGTCCACCCTACGAACCGCTAAAACTGCAATTATTACGCCAGATCACCTGTACAAATTCAAGGACGCGCCATTCGTACTTTGTAGTGTCCCACCAACTTTCGAATATAGGGTAGACTATCTGCTGCGGGGATATAAGTGGTTCATCTGTCTGCCATTTAGACGAAGTCATTGCCTACTCGTCTGCGTTTGACAGCCGCTTCACCCGTTTATCGGCCGTTCTCGCCGTCTTCCGTCGAGCCAATCTTCAGCTGAACTTTCCCAAGTGCCGTTTCAGGCGACGCCAAATAACTATGATTGGTCACCTGGTCAGTTCTGCCGGTGTTCAACCAGAGCCCGACAAGGTGCGCGTAATAAAACAATTTCCCGTGCCATGTTCAGCCAAAGACGCCTGGAGTTTCGTAGGAATATGTTCCTATTTTCGTCGCTTTGTTCGGAACTTCCCGTATAGCGCCCGCGCTCTAACTGAACTCATAAAGAAGGACGCTCTTTTCAGGTGGGGACCCGAACAAGAAACTTCGTTTTCTGTCCTCATCCGTCTACTGACTACACCACAAATACTGTCCGATTTCGACGCCCCATCGCCCGGGGAACTTCGCACCGATGCCAGTGGTCATGAAATAGGGATTGTCCTTGCCCAAAGGCAGCATGGCAAGGAACGTGTCATCGCCAAAGTCTGGCGCATTACTTCATGGTCCGAACAGAACTTTTCCGTCACTGAAGGCGAGTGCCTAGCTTTAGCGTGGGCTATCACCAAATTTAGACCTTACTTGTTTGGCCGAACTTTGTCTGTGATTACAGACCCTCACGCCTTCGGCTGGCTCTCGTCAGTAAAGGATCCATCTGGACGTCTTGGCCACTGGGCACTACGGCTCCAAGAGTACTCGTTTGTTGTGTACTCCAAATATGGACGATTGCACCAAGACGCAGATTGCATGTCACGCCACCCTGTCGATACTACCAACCTCATTGATCATAACTCCGACGCCTGCGTACTGTCCATTCTTGCTTCAGGTGATATCGCCACCAAACAGCGACGAGACGCGTCCTTACGGCTCATCATCGGCCGTCTAAATGCTACATCACCAGGTCATTCTGTTCGCCTGTTTCCCCTACACGACGACGTTCTGTATCGTCGTAATCTGCCCTCAGATGATCCAGAGCTCCTGCTTGTCCTACTTCGCCATTTACGCTCCAGCGTTCTGCACCAGCTTCACGACGTACGAGCTGCCGGTCACCTAGGTGTCTCGCATACATATGCCCGAATCCCGTATCGGTTTTTTTGGCCTGGCATGTACCGTTCTATGCGTCGCTACGTCACTGCTTATTGACTGCCGCCAACACCGCAAGTGTTGTTTAGCGCTGCCTGTAGCCCAGCTACAACCGATTGATATCCCTGTAGAGTCATTCTTCTGCGTCGACCTTGACCTTCTAGTCCATTTCCCCACGTACATCTCGGGAAAGAAATGGGTTGCGGTCTCCACACACTAGACCACGCGCTTTACAATCATCCGGGCATTGCCGACAAGCTGCTCTCCGGACGACGCTGACTTCCTCCACCATGACATCATTCTACATCATGGCACCCCTCGGAAGCTCCTCACCGATCGTGGGAGGTACTTCCTCTCACGAGTGGTAGATGACATCCTTCGTGCCTCCTCCACTTAACATAAGCTTCATCATCCAAAGGCGAATGGACTGACGGAGCGCCTGAACCGAACGCTAAGGGAGATGATCACCGTGACTGAGACAGTACGTTGCCCTTTGTTACCTTCGAGTACGATTCGTCATGGCATGACACGGCTTAATATTCATAGTTTTACATTCTCTTTGGCCGACATGCCGCATTCCTATTCGAGGCCCACCGTCCGTCGGCTCCTCACTCGCCTGCTGAATACGTCACTAACGTCGTTGGTCGAGTTCGTCTAGCTCGTCAACTTCCCCATGACCGACTGTGTGCTTCGCAATACTCACTAAAATCCTGTGACGACAGCCGCCACAAAAGTGTGCCCTTTCCGCCTGCCTCCCTGGTCCTCCTATGGTCGCCATGCCGTCACGTTGGCCCACCAGAAGAGCTTATCTCACGTTACACCGAGCCCTACCTGGTGCTGCGTCAAATCGGTAACGTTAATTACCAGCTTATACCTCTGGGTCCTGCTTCTTCGGCCTCCTCGCTAGCAATTGATCTTCGAGTTTTCCGGCTGAAGCTCTATTGCCCTGCTAGTTCCTCACCTTCGTAGCAAGCGGCAGGACGACGCTTCCGCCACCGGAGGATGATGTTACGGAGCTACCGATACGTGGTGGAAAGCGAGGCTTGACAGTGTGAAGATGACGATGAGATCGCTTGCACGTGGGCCGGATTAGGCATCTCCTCTTGCCGTAGCTTTTTTTGTAAATATTTTGTAAATATATTCTTCACCTACATGTCGCCTCCGCCACAATATACAGCAAACTAGTATATTAAAGGCTGTCATGCTCACAGACTCATTAGGTTGTGTTTGTGCCATATCGAGCCTCCTGGACCACAAAAAGCTCTATCCTTAATGACGTCTATAACCTTCAGTACTCAGCGTACATCTCCAGCCAAATAATTGTTCTTTGTCGGGCGGCTGGCACAGAGGCCTAGTAGGCAATGACGATGGTGACAAAAAGGCTACGTCGGTAGATTTTTCTAATGCAAACATCATTTTACTGTTAGCGTACACAGACCTCAAACCATTTTTGCGACATAAGCTAAGGAAATATTGGCACAGGCAGTGGCCTAGTCAGGTCTCCCACAGACTACACTACACTAAACCGAAAATTGGGAAATGGATCTTTCGGAAAACAACAAGAAACCAGCAAGCGCTGCCTTGTAGAACATGAATTGGGCACACCTACAGTACTCTGTCCTGTGTTCTAAATGAAACTAACCCTCCGACATGCAGTAGGTGCGGTAATAGTCTTAGAGTCTTCTCCTTCAGTACACATTAGTAGAAGAAATGAAAAAAAGTACTTCTCTTATACCTTCATAACATACATCTTCACCCAGCGCTCTTCGTAAGCAATGACTCTCTTTTCAATTTTAATATAGTATTAAAGTTCTAGCTGAAACGAACATGACAGAAATTATTTGACCAGGCAATTTGTAGTGCGGCCTCTCCTTGGAGGCTGTAGCTGCAATGCAGTCACTTCCAGAGCACATACCTCGCAGTCCTCCTGCTGAAGCGATATGCTGTGGCGCTACTGCTTCCATGATTAACATGGTTAAGAAATAACCCTTCATATGGCACTTTTAAAGCCAATGTACTCACCGTTCAGAGATATTATAATATTAGACTAACATCTTAAGTCATTTAGAGGGATTTGCTTAGGCCTATATGCTACCGTCTCGCATCCACCATTTACAGCTGATCTTTCCTTTCAAGAACAGCACATTGCCATTCATCGCCATGCGTCATGGCGCTCCTTGGCCTTCTCTGGTCCTTGCACAAAACAAAATCCATCCATCTTTGACCATGCTTGGCCCTTGCCCCAGAAAACACCACAATCGTCATCATCATCATCATCATCATCATCATCATCGTCAGGAAACTGTGAAGAACAATGTACATATATCTCATAAAGAAGAGCAGACCTCCGAAAGGGAATAACGAAAGGAAACGCAATCCACCAGACACGGGACCTCAAACGTTTGCTTCTGAACTTACCCAAGTTTCCCTTAGCGGCACAAGCTCGACATCTGCCACTGTAACCACTGTATCCGCACGCGTGCGAATTGTTCGTGAGAATCCAGTCCCCAACATTAAAGCACAACTAGGATGAGATTGCCAACCAGCCTTTAAATATGCGTACAAATGGCTCCTGTATGACGCGTCAGTGGACAAGGTATTTTGTAACACCGGTCGCCCTGCTTGTGAGATGAACATTTTTCTTCCAGATATTTCCATGGATAAGGACGCTCACTTGTCGTTTGTGCAAAATGTTTTTAACCTGCAAAACGCTCTTATAAAATTTCAAAATCATAGGGCCTCTAATCTCAACCGTGCGGCCATGAGCGGGACCGCAGTTGTGAAAAAAGGGCGAACGTAGCTACGGCTTGCTTGGCTGGGAAGTAAAAAAAAAATGAAAGATGCAAGGAAAGCGTTGATAGCGACATTAATATCATCCCAGTATTAGCATGCCAGGGATTGGCCGTACGCGGTCATCATGACGCGGAAAGTAGTCTAAGGCAGCTTCTGGAACTTCGCGTCAATGACATCCAAGAACTGCAATCATGGCTTTCTCGAACCAAGCACATGTGGCTCTCCCACGACATTTTAAACGAAATGTTGGCGAATTTGGCTCATGATTTTTCCGTTGACTCACAAATTAGGTTCGTGAAGTGAGGCTCTATGCCGTGATCATAGATGAGACAGTGTACATATCAGCCAAGGAGCAAGTATCCATGTGCTTTCGCGTTGTCCTAAAGAACTTCAAAACACATGAGCTGTTCTTGAATTTTAACTCACTGCGGACACCACCGGCCAGTCTTCTTGCCCTTTCAAAGAACGTCCTCTGCGCTATTAAACTTAGCATTCACAATTGCTGTAGGCGATTCTGTGATGGCGCTGCACATATGAGGACCGCACGGCATGCTACAAGCCCTCACAAAACAGCAGGAGCCGTGAGCACTGTGTGTGCAATGTCTTCCGCACATGCTTAACCTGGTGATGCAGGACCAGAGTCAGAAGTTGAAATGTGTCGGTATTTCTTGGGCATGATGTCAAAAATGATAAACATTGTTAGGTGCTCACCAAAGCGCTTTGATATGTTCCAGGTATTTCAGAAAGAAGATGAGAGCGTGAGCTTGCGGACGTTTTGTCCCACGAGGTGGGCCCTAAGGGACACATCTATGAAGTCGATTTTCTGACCTATAGCCACCTGATACCGTTTCTTCATGGTCTATTATAGAATAACTGAACGACAAAAGAGCCAAAGCCCGTGCATTTTTGAAGGGGCTGTCGAAAATCGACACACACTTCATCCTAAAACTCCTGACACTCATTTTTCCACGATTACGAAAAATAAGTACTACGTTTCGAAACTCAGCACTGAGATTTGATCAAGCAGTAAAAAAACGGTCAAGGCTCTCAAGTGGAGTCTTAGGGGTAACCGAAAGGACGAATTTTGAAGTTTTAAGAACGAGGCACACCGAGAGATGCCAAGGCAAAGGCAGATCCCACGACCGTATGATGACGAATCCCTACCTCACATAATTCTTACGGCTGATAGCATGTACCGCCGGTGGGTCTACGAGGTATTGGACACAGTGGATTCCTCGCTGGACGAAAGATATCCACCAGAACTGTGGTAGGACATGACAGAGATTGAGGTGTTGTATTCATAAAATCGTTTTAGCTCCCTTTACCGACGAATTTCCAGAGACCCTGAACGAAAATTGAGAGCAGTTATCCGGGCAGTGAAAAATGCAATGGGACGAGAATCAGGCGAGAACGGAAAAAGAACATGTGAGCATCGCAGTGAGGTGGGAGGAGCAAAACAAAATCATCCGGGCTACTAGTCAATCCTTTATGAAGTACTGTCTCTAGCGCTCAACCCATCGTACAGGGCCGCATTATATACGCTAGTTACTTCCCGAACATGCTAAAAAAAATTTTGCGTCCGATTTCTTCCTAATTTTGTTCACAATATCACTGAAGCTGTAATTTTTTTTGTACGCAGAAGTTTAATTTGTCATTTCCACTTGCGACGTTCCAAAGGCAGTTACAGTGCACCATAGACTTGATTGTCATCTTTTGGCGCTAAGACGGCTGCTTGCGCTCTTTTCTACGACAGAGTTCCGTGGGTGTCGCGGCGCCGGTTTTGTGCCGCCTCCTCCGAGAGATGGCACCACGCTGCGTGGCACGGCCGGCAGTGTACTGCGCGCCGCGGACGGTTGTGAGATGGTTTGAGTAATCGCCGTAATTACTCCAGCCAATCTGGTTTGCCAGTAATCATTTCATTCTTGCATTTACTTTCATTATTACGGCAGAGCCACCATTCTTTCACTGGGAATGGTGAAGGCCCGTACGAGTTGAAGTTCTACCGGCAAGATCTTAAGCCTGAATAGATCAAAGTTCATTGTAGTATGCTCATAGACATAGCAACGCAGTGCATTACACCCTTGGAAATCTTTCAGGGTATTGTAGAGATGCTTTCGGGCAACAACTGTGACTAAGTACGAGATCTTTAGCCCCTGAGGCGGCTAACCATGAATAAATTGCTTTCGCTATCGCAGTCACGTCACGCACGCCCTCATGCCTCTGTTGCGTCCAAACGTAGCCGAGGCTAACAATTTGAGAACCGTGGCTAAATCACATAGCTGTTCTTTTGTACAAAAAGAGCTCGCCCGCCAAATATATCTCAGGGACATTGCAGATAACTTTATTTAGAGATCAACTGTGCGTAGAAACATTCTTGTTTCTGTGATAGTCTTCGTGTAAAATGATAGGGAAGTTCATAATAGTAGAATGAACCAGCTTCATTCAAGCCGTCACAGTGCGTAACATTATATTTATCCGATTCCATAAAATCTATATTTTGTGGCTTCGTTATTACATTTTCCCTTTGAGTATTTTTCTAATCTTTTCGCTTTGTATTAAGTTTGATAGTTAGTTTACATTCTTCAAAAGCAATGAGTTTATGTCTGTCTTTACATTTTCTATTGTTACATCATCGTGGAATTGTTTGTATTTGCAAGTGTTTCTTAGACACGAAGATTTAGGATTTTTTAATTTTTGAACTGTTAGCCTATTATGGACATGTTTGTATTGTCTAGTGGTTCTTCCAAACGAAGGGTTTGTAATCAGTTTGTCTCACTTACAATGTGGGCGTTATGAATTTCTATAAAGAAAGTACTTGTTCTTGTAGCTTTTTTCCCATTTACTTAATTAGTAACTTGAGAAGCATGCGGTCATTCTTTTTAGCATATTCGCTCGACTACACACTCGACTGTAGGGGCAAAATTTTACAGCCACTTTAGCATACGCAAAAGAGGATGAAGGTGAAAGCCTGAGAGTTAACAATACATTCATTACATTACTTTACATATTTGTTCGAATGCCTTACTTGCTACCACCACAGGTCGTGGGTTCGAGTACCTTAACTCAACCTAATCAATTGTTTCATAAGTAACTTTTCTCTAATTACCAGAAAAGGCCACGTTCGGCTCCCACCAGAGGCCGAGGGCTCGCCTCCCATGAAAGCTCGTGGGTTCAAGTGCCTTAGATAAACGTATCTTACACTAAATGTCACTTTCCTACATCCGCCTTCATTAACACCAAAGGTAGCGGGTTCAACTCTCACCCTTCAGTATGTCAATCTGAATCCAACTTGAAGATTTGCTGGTTCGGCCATATCTCCAAGTGGATTCGACTCCCACCAAATGTTGATGCTTCAACTTTCGAGGTTCGCGATGGCAATTGGAATCCAACTTGGAGATATGGCTGGTTGTCCCACAACTCCAACTGGGTTCGATTGCCGCCTATGTTGTCGATTTCAGTGCCTTAACTCTAGCCCAACAACCGGTGTCTAAACTAATTATCCCTTAATTAGGACCACAGGTAGTGCTGAAGCTCCTTCTCTTTGGCTTCACGCTTTCTTAAAAGCGATTGCCTAACTGACCCTAATTAACACCGAAAGTCGTGGGTTTGACTCACATCAAATGTCGAGGGGTCGACTCCCTCCAAGGGCCGTGGGTCCTAATTGAATTCGCCTCAATCAACATCTCAGGTCGTGGGTTCAACTCGCACCGGATACCGTTGATTCGACTCTCTATGAATTTTGAACCCATGAATTCAGGGGTCATAAAGCCGCACATCGTATTTCAAGTCCCTTGAGCCGTCTAAGGCTTGCTGCTGCTTACATTTGCCCTCCGGGTGTGTATATCTCTTGCCAAGGAGCATGCGCGGAGGGGGGGATGGGCACGAGTGAAAAAAACAGAGGGTGTGAACTGGGGCCGATGCACTCGCCCTTCCCCTGGCCGATTGAAAACTTGGCGCCTATTGTCTGAGCGGAAGCGCAGATGTTGCTCACGTTCTTCACACTGACATTTTTTTAATTCCGTTTTTTACTCTACAGCGTCAGCGTGGGGCGCGTAGTCGTCGAAGAGCTGTTCCGAACCGTTCCTTGTATATCCTCATACTAACGCCAGCATTTTTCCCCAATGCTGTGTTACAGCACGGCCGCGCGATGAAAGAGCACAACTTGTGCGTTTTGATCGAGCGGCCGTATGTTGCTCAAATATATCGAGAAGGCCCTTATCTACGCTTACGTTCGACGTAGTGGCGTCCATGCTTCCCCACGATGTGTGATTCTGAGTTGAGGCAGGGCGCGCAGTGGCCGTGGAAGAGTTACAGGCCCCTGGGATACGCCGTGCTTGTTGGGGCCCGTTTTCATCACATTTAGCGGGACCTAAGCCGATGTCTGCAGCAACCGCCGGCAGTCCCGTAAGCCTAACTTTTACGGTGCGGCTGACCACGCCTGGCAGCTCTGTGGAGTCATTCTCGCCGATACCAGCGTCATAGCTAGCACCAAGCGCAGTAGCTGCACGCACTAGGCCGACTTGCAGCGCACTCCCGAGCACGATCCTGGGAACAAAAATTACGTAGTGGTTAGAGCAACCCTTATACACGCTTGTCTTCAAACCATCTATGCTGTGTACGTCTCCAAGAACATCACGCAAACACATGTTAGAATGCTAAGCTGCCTCACTAACAGCTGTTTATGATAAAAGCGACAAACGTGAAAAAAAAGACGCCCTGTAGTGACCGATTTCAGTCCAGTTGCAACTACTATGATTAGCATGCCTGAATAATGGGGAACAATTACTAGCTCTATCAGCCCGCTCATACGGCTATTGCCATACCATTATTAGCAGTACAGTGATGCCTGGTTTACAGGCTGCTCACCCATAGCAAAACCAAACCTAACCTCGCTGTCTGCATAAAAGAATAATCACGTAAGAAAGGAAACACGATCCCATCACTTTTGTATTATTTATAAAATCATAAATACGAGCAGTACGCAATCATCGTATTTAATTTCTGCGCAAAACCTGCGAAGAAAAGCAAACTCGATCATGTTTAAAACGATCATATAGCTTACTGTAACAGCGCTGCACAGAAACTAACAAAGACAAATGGAAACTGGACATCCCACAATACAACAGGCGTGCATGTTTCTGATAAGCTAATTTAAGAACCATACATGTGTGCATATGTGGCCTTTATGCTGACAGCGAAGGCAGTACTGTTGAGTATGTACGCTATCTTGATAAATATACAAAGATATGAAACTACTTTGTATAATGTGCAGTCTGCACATGCATGTTCTGCGAAGGAGCCAACAACAGTGTTCGCAACGTGAACAAATAAAATACATTTGCCTCATATTGATATGTATCAACCGCCACAGTGGTGCTGCACTGAAGAAGAGGAAGATGACGTGTTTCCGATTGCTATAGGGTCGCCACCTTCGCCACCGCTGGCTTACGTGTAAATATGTTGTAAATAGCCTTGTGCATCATTTATCCGTAACATTATTTGTTAAAGGGAAAACGAGAGCTACCCAATCGTAGCGATTTCTACAAAGGAAAGCCATACGGTTTCCTCAAAAGAAAATCCTCGCAGTTGAAAAAAAAAAATTACCCGGTCCGGGACTCGAACGCGGGACGACCGCCTTTCCGGCCCAGCCGCTCTACCATCTGAGCTAACCAGGCTAACCTTGAAGGTTCCTGCAGGATGTTTTCATTAACATTATTTGGTGGAGGCGCGGGGTTTTCACGCCTGTCCCGCACTGAGCGTACGAGTCACCGACGGAGGGACTGTCGCAATTGTGCACATGTGCTCTGCGCGAATGACCATCGCTTCAAGCAATACCGTCGCTCTCTTCACGCTAATCGAAGATTGCCTTCACGAACTCATTCTCGGTATGGATTTTCTCGCCATTCATTCTGTCCTCATTGACTTCGGCCCGCTCACTTCGCCTTGACTTGCCTGTTATTGGCGACCTTACGTACCCGCCTGAAGTCCGTTTAAGCTGCATGAATTTTATTCGCTTTCCGCCTAAATCTGTGACACACGTCGACTTCTCCACACCAGCTGTACCTGACGACAATTACTTGGTCGCCCGATTCCGGCCGTTATGCTCACACATGGTGTTACCGTTTCGCACACTCTGCTGACAATCACAGGCCACGGCATCTGCCATCCCATTGTCAATTTCGCACTAACGGCGCAAGTCCTGCCACAAGGCATCTCAGTGGCTGACGCTAGCGCTCTGCAGCATGATCAGGCTGATCCATTCAAAGTCGACAATTGTTGCTCAGGCCACACCGCGACACCAACCCAAAGCAGTGGCGTCGAGATTGAGAAGATTTTTTCCTCTGACTTTACACCTGCTCAAGCTGATGACCTCTGCCGCATTATTGAAGGCTATCGTGACACTTTTGTCTGACAATCGACCCTTAATCGAAGCGTCCGTGGTGTCCCGTAGCATAAATACTGGCGATGTGAACCCTATTCACCGACAGTCATACCGTGTTTCCGCGTCGGTACAAGCAGTTATCCATCAGGAAGTAAAGCAGACGCTTGCGAAATACATAATCGAGTGTTCCTGTAGTCTCTGTAGCTTTTGCCATCGTCCTTATCAAAGACAAGAATGGAACGTTGTGCGTTTGTGTATACTATCGCCACCTGAACAAAATCCCTAGAGAGGACTTTTACCCTTCGCTGCGTATTGCTGATGTTGTACAGTTCCTGTACAGTTCCACCTATTTTTTATTCAATCGACCTTCAGTCCGGCTACTGGAAGATGGGCGCCGACGGCATCGACTTAGAGAAAACTGCATCTTTTACCCCTGGCGGCTTCTATTAGTTCAAGTTGGTACCTTTGAGTTTCTGTAACGCGCCGGCCACCTATGAACGAATGATGGACTCTGATTCAGGGGTTCAAGTAGTCCACCTCTTTGTGCTATCTGCACGACGTCATCGTTTTCTCGCCCACATTCGACACACATCTAAATCGTTTCTCAGCGATTCTTGACGTGTTCCGCCCGACCCGTCTCCATTGAACGCTTCAAGACACCACTTCATTCGCCACCAATTCACTTGGCTCAGACATCTTGCAATGCAATCGCGCGGGACCTGATCCGGACAAAATCTGCACCATTAGGAACTTTCTAGTCTCCTATTTCCGGCGCTTTATAAAGGATTTCGCGACCATTGCGTGTGCCCTACCAAACTCTTGAAGAAAGACGTCCCGTTTTCCTTGGGTTCTGATCATGCAGCATCTTTTTTTTCATATCATTGCTTTCCTTACCACACCTCCAGTCCTGGCCCACTTTGACCCGTGTGCCTCAACGGAAGTTCAAACTGGTGCCAGTGGTCGCGACATAGGAGCAGTCTTGGTGCAACGCCATCATGGACATGATGGCGTCATAGCCTATGGTAGCCGAGTGAGCGCAACTGATCAATCAAGCAGAGCGAACGCGTCGCTATTGTGTGGGCAGTTGCGAAGTTTCGTCCATACCGGTACGGGCCTTCATGCTGTCATCACGCTCTCAGCTGGCTACCATCGCTCGCTGGGCTTTACGCCTACAAGAGTACACTTTCTCTGGTGTATATTCTGGACCACGGTGCAGAATATTCGTGCTGCTACCCTGTGAAAGAACTGGTAGATGCGGACACTATCTCTTCAATTTTTTGTGTCACAGTTGCTTCAAATCATCCGCAAGTAACGCCGTGATCCTTTTTTACGAGCCTTCATTGACAGGATGGAGTCCACACCTGTGGACACCTCTCTCCGGACGTTTCTCCTCAAGAAGCAGCCATTATATCGCCGTAATCTTGATCCCCACGGCCCGCCCTTAGCTTCTGCTCGTCATTCCATGACATCCCCGTTCTACTGCCCTCTGCCAACTTCACGATGCTCCCTTGGCTGTGCACTTGACCGTCTCGTGCACATACGAACCTATACGGTGTCGCTTCTTTCGGCTGGGTATACGCCCGCTCCGTGCGGCATTACGTTGCCGCTTGTGAGCCCTGTCAGCACTGGAAGTAGCCCTCCGCGTTTACAGCTGAATGTCTCTAGCCTATCGACGTCCTGCCCGAACGTTTTCCGTGTTGGCTTGAACTTTCTTGCGCCGTTTGCTCTCTAGGGCTCGGGAATTGGTCGCCGTCGCTACTCCTTACGCTAATTGGTACGTAAACACAAGAGCCCTTCTGACAAGTTGCGCTACTGACGTCGCTAATTTTCTCCGCTATAACACTGACCGGGGCCTTAGTTTTCTCTCGGCAGTTGTCTACGACATCCTCCGCCTCTCCTCAATAAAGTGCACATTCAGCGCATCACACCACCCACAGACCATCGGCCTCACGGAGCGCCTCAACCAGACCGCCACCGACATGTTTTAGAAGTACACTGTGGCCCACCGCCACGACTGGAATCTCCGTTTACCATATGTGGCGCTCGGGTACAATTCATTGCGTCTGGGCATCGGGGGCTATTCACAATTCTATCTCTGATATGGCCGAGAACCCGCGTTGCGCTTGCACAACTTGCTGCCGTCGCCCGCGCGTTCCGCCACTGAGTACACCCGCAACTGGATCGCAGGCGTCAACCACGCGTGACAGCTCGGCCGCTACGCTTTACAGGTCTCACAGGAGCATCACAGACGCCTCTATGATTCCCGCCACCAGGACGTCTACTTTTCTCCGGGTTCTCTGGTGCTTCTGCAGTCGCCCATCCGCCGCGTCCGTGTAGCCGTCAAGTTGCTGTCGCGTTATACTGGTCCATACCGGGTGGTGCGACAAGTGACCGATGTCGCATATGAAATGATTCCCGATGACCCCTAGTCGTCGTCAGGAGCAAGTGGCATCGCTGACGTGGCAAGACTGAAGCCCTATCACGCACCTTGCACTATAGGGGTTGATGATGCGGAAAAGCCGCCACAGTGTGGCTGCACTGAAGAACGAGAAGACGGCGTGTTCCCGATTGACATTGGGCTGTCATACGCCCGATTCTTGGCCTATCCCCCTTAGTGAGTGCGATCCACGACAGAGGTTCATCATTATCATCGCCTTCTTTGCCACCGATGGCTTACGTGTATATATAATGTAAATAGCCTTGTACATCAGCTGCACGTAACGAAACGTCGCACGAAGACGTCCAATACACAGCGTCATGAACTGCTGACCTTATTTCGCTATCTCACATCCCACCGTGGCAGAGCCTTTTCAACCGTACGACAACTGCTCATGCACTTCATCGTTGAGGCATACAGTAACATGTGTTATTTTTTACTTCATAAACAAAACAAAAAAAATTCTCACCATTATATTCATCTTGCTGAAATTTTGAGTCACTATCGCATTTTTTTATTCGTGTCAGAAATCTCTTGGCACTGTTTCTTCTCTGGTTTGTTAGGCAAAAAAATCTACAGATCGAACGCACCTGTTGGAAAGTATCTGAAGAGAAGCTGTTATGAAGCAGGAAATTAAATCTTTCCCAAATAACGGCAATCCGTACTATTTTCCATACTTTAATTCTTTGCCGCATGTAATTTCATGAAATGTTTGTGTTTCTCAACAACAAAGGTCATAATTTTAATATTGACACGTATACTTGTCTTTATCGGGCAACACGTTTTACCGCCTAAGAAATGTTATCCCACTGAGCGGGACGCGCCTGCATGTATCCGAAGTTTCGGGAAAGTTATCGATATTCCTATCTGTTGTCTGTTGTCGCCGAACCTTGTGTTATCTGATTTCATCGCTTGACGCGAATGGTGTAGAACCTTGTAGAAGGCATGCGGGTCCCAACGATTTGTCTGGGACGTTCGACGACTGCTGTATAGAAGCCGACGCGCTTGACCCGCTGATCAGATTTTCGACGATCGCCGACTGTGTTCGCCGCTGTCACCGTTCTTTGAGTGTAGCCTGTTTTTGAGGGCACAAGTTCGCCCAATAAAGCGCTAGTTTCGTCTTTCTCAGTTTGGCTGCTTTCTTCACAGTCACTACCACGTAACAATATCATTCAATTTTTATATCCATGCACTACATACAAGCTACGCCAAATACAAGTACCAGATAGGACGGAGGCGCAGTGTGGGACGTTTGCGAAGCGATGTCACAAGGACTAAGTGCGGTGCTTGTTTAGGTATGTATGGCGGCCACCAATCTATGAAAAGAAACGTGTGACATGAATCAAGCAAAATTTGGGGTTTGGTGCCTGTGGTGTCGTAATGGGACATGATTATTCAGGAGCGTTAACCAGGAACGAGCACACACCCGGTGGCACATAGTGAGTTTCTACATGGAGGAAAAGGATACAAGTGAAATAATCCGGTAAATACAATTCAACGTTCGTTTACTACATCGCTGTGTTTTAGACATTGCCCGGGACCCGATAATACGTATTCAGATTTTATGTAGAAATTCATTTTATTTTATTAAGCAGAAACAGTTGCGCATAGATGTTCAGCAATCAGCCACTTCGGTGGCACTTTCATTGTGATGTTTGTATACGCGGGCCGTAGAAGTGTTGTTCGCTTCTTTCTGTAATACAGCTCAGGGACTGGAATTCAGCAATACGTGAAATTATCATTTGGGTGATCAGGTTTCACTTTTACGTAGGGAGTTTAGGTGAATATTTCAAAGGCATTCGCAAAAAAATTGCTTTGATTTAGCAGCAGTTACTTTCAAGTACAAAGCGCAGAACCAATTTGGAACCTTTTCGCCGGGAGGCGCCTCATTAAACGTGAGCATGTAGCACATTAACCTGCGCATTCCACGCATGACGGCGATTTCAATTGCGACGGCATGATGAGGACAGCACGTCGGCGGCTGCAGATATGATGGGATGACGGGGCTCGCTATACGGTGACGCCATAGCCATGACGGCATGACGATTGTTTAACGACAGTGTAATGGTGACGAAACCTTCATGGCGACAGAATGATGTACACTTCATGACGAAGATGGCATATTATGCCGGCTTGAGCTCGTGTTAGCGATTACATAGCTCATCTGCCCCCCTGGGCCCCATCACGTTGCGCCATTTCCGGTGCTGGTTTGCACTATACCCGGGGATGGTCCATTCTCCAAGACAGCAGCCAGCAACTAGCAGTCACCACAAAAAATTTGTAGGAATAGTTGCATAAAGGTCGCTTTAAAAAATTGAAATTCACCTTCACCTGTTGAGTCAGCCTTCATTGATGTCCAAACTAACGTTGCAATTATATTAGCTGGTCGTTTCTCGTCTCTGCAGTACTGAAAAACATTATCTTTTATCTATTTCCATTAGTCGCTGCGGCGTGCGGTGTGGACAGCTCGAGGCATACAGATAAAGATAAAATCACATTTGGTGTTTCCTTGCAAACTAAACAAGTAACCACTTCAATCGAATGTCAGGACCAAGAAATTCGATACTGCAGTTAATGTCAGCAATAATAAAGCAACAGTATACAGCAAGCATTTTACGAACAGATTTCATGAAAAAACACTGTACGTATGCCCCTAAAGGTTCACACCATTCTCGTAGTTCGCAGCTATTGTTGGCAGTAACGCAAAACGCGTAGCATGCAAACAGCTTCAAAGGTGTCTCGGGTGTCGTGGAATTGCTGACCAGAGTCATTTACTGGCTTAAACGCCCATTACGGCATACATACACAGATAAATTGTTAAGTTTAGCAGTCGGAAACCACAAATAAAAACGACGATGCCGTGGTTGGCTCCAGCTTGATATCTTACGCATATGGTAGTTTGACCTACACCTAATTCTAAGCACAGAAGCATTTTTGCATTCCACCCCCTTAGAAATGAGTCTACCGGGACCTGTAACCGAACCCACGACCTCGTGCTGAGCATCATAATGCCGTAGCCACTGCGGCACACCGGCCGGCCTCAACAATATGGGAAGACCGACAGAGATAACTCAAATAAAAAGAAAACGCCCGAACACGTCCCCAGCTTTATGACTGAGCTCACGTTGCATAAGAACGCAAGGTGCTGTTCGGCAAGATGCTACATTTTGAGAGCTTTCCCTGAAATAATTTATCGCCCATGGGCATTCAAGGATCGAAGAACATTTAAAAGTGCTTACCGAATAATCAGCATTGAGGTATATTAGGTCCCAAAACTCTTGGCTGAAGCTGTTGTTGTTGTTGTTGTCCTATGTGGCCGTGGCACATACCCACAGTGGGGGATTGGCCAAGAATCGGGCGGTTTAATTAGGTGCCTAAAAATAATAATGATAACAAGGGAGTTAACGATTTGGGCGTGTGAGCTTAAAAGTAAACTTTTTGTGTCTGGAGAAAAAAAAAGATAATCAGATGAAAACCGGGTATAAGAAAAAAAAAATAATAATAACAATAATAATTAATAATAGATAAGAAATAAAAGAAAGCTATGGTAGGGAGGGAGAACGATCAATCTAACATGGAAAACGATTGGTTTCAATTAGGTAATTTTGGATCGCCAAGCAAACATTTCTGTGGCTGAACCCAACAATGGAGGCTCCAAAAGATAGGATCACAGGCACTGATAAAGTTAGACCAATAGAGCGAAGGGGCATTTCGAGTAGTCGTTTTCTTATAATAGAAAAACGTCTGCAAGACAACAAGAAATGGTCGATTGTCTCCGCTTCGCCACAGAATGAGCATAATGGTGAGGGGACCAGACCAGACCTGTGGAGGTAGAAGTTCAATGCAGGTATACGGCAGCGCAGCTTCGTGATGGACACTTCAATTTTCCGTGTTCGGCAAAAATCTCTGTTCCAAGGGTGCAGGAGATGTCCGTAATCCTCAGAGTTAGTAATTGCGGAGCCTGATACGGACTGTATAATGATACTCCTGCGAAATCTAGCTGCAGTAACATAAGCAGTCAAAGGGCTGACGCTAATGCCGACGCTCGGGAAACAATGCTGCTGATCACGATGGCGGTGGGAATGAGCCTGAACGATGTGGCACGCACAAGCACCGGGGCGTGGGCCAAAAATCTGATGGTTGTACGGCAAACACCTTGCGGTACGCGTATGTAATGACTTGACGTAAATGCTTCTGTTGCTGCTTTTTTGTTGTTGCTGCCTTTCATATATAGCACTTAACTTCAAGGGGAGATTGGGCAAGTTTTGCATAGGAAACAAGCTACAGTAATTATCTTTGGCTGTAAAAAGGCATGATACACTTCACTTTTAAATGAGTGACTATATGTGTTCTGACGGGGTATACGGACGTCGGCTACACGACAACGTCTTTTGCGAAGGGGCTCCAAATTACTGTTCCAACTTAGGTAAGAAGAAAATATCACACCTAATATTTTAAGTCCTGCAGGAAGATTTTTTTTTTTTTACCAAAGTAACCAATGTCATCGTCTACTACTAAGTTCTATTTTCTCGCTCTAAACAGAATAGCTTTTGCTTTGGCAGCGTCAGCTCGGTAGTAGAGTGCATGCATGTAGCTAGTTTTTCCAACACTGGCAGAGAGACTAGGCAATACATCTTTCATTCGGAAGCATATCTACGACAAAAGAGGAGAACAATGGTTCAATGATCATACAACCCCGCACGACACACACAGGTGATATCCACGTGCGGTGCCCCAACACGAGCTTCCTTCGAAATTGAGCAGGATGGTCTGTCGCGCCACCAAAGAAGTCTTACCGCAAATCGCATAGTGAGGGTGATAGAAATATATTTAACATTATTTTTACAACGAATAGCTTATGACGTACCCATGAATTCTGGACATTTCGCTCAGTTTCCTTTCTTCGCCACAACGTGGATTATCCACTTGAAAGAATTGAAGTTCGTGCCATGACGTATGCCATGACCTACAACTAAAGAAAATACAACAAACCGCGGTAGTTAGAAAGGAATGCGCTTATGTATCAGCCTTATCTGGAAGACGATCACCCACTTGCTCGACTAGTTATGAAGCAACGATTTTTCTAGACACCTGGTCAGACATCTCGTAGGCATTTCCAGTGAAATGTCTGGCTAGGATAACTGGTTCCGCGAAGCTTCCTTTCTTTCTTTTCTTTTTGCTCTTTATATTTGTACACCGCCGCAGCGGTGGGCTTGCGCATAGTCAACGTTATGTTTCCTGTGTTTCGTATAGAACCGACGAGATGCAGGAAAAGAAAGCTTTATCTCGGGCCTATCTTTGGTCCTGGCTTTAAGTACAAGTAAAACGTAATGCTTTCATAAGAAAACCGTTCAACCGGTTTAAATGAGAACTGTTGCATTTAGGAAACATAAATCACAGTGATTTTAGCGAAGAGAATTTTGCTTTAGGCCATGACATTCTTTTTTAGAATTTTCGAAACTCGGTAAATGTCAAACAATAGAAGTGCGAAGTTTACAAATTCCTAGCTCAGTATCAGAAAGCAAAATCGCATGTGTATACACTGTATTCGTTGTAGCATCTAAATTGCACAAATTTGATGTAGGAATTTATGCTCTTTGTGAATTTGTTGCAATGCTTCAATAGGTGTTGGAAATTTCATATACAGAAATTCGTGCTACATTTCAGGGTGGCGTTTGTTTGCCCGCGTTTGACGTAATTTTAGGTGCAGCTTGCAGAATTGCGATATAGTTTTAGTTGCAGAAGTACAGAGTTGTTTACTTCAATCTTGTTTATTGAGAATTCCCAGTCCTTAAGAATGTTTGTATAAAGAAGGTGCCAGCTAAATGAAAAAATTGCTTTCTGAAGTCACTACATTTCAATTGTTTTTCTGAAATTCAACATAACAAATCAATTTCGGTGCAGTTGTTGCTGAGAGGGTTGTATTGCAAATGTCCTAAGAAATAATGAGGTTTTACGTGCCAAAACCACGATAACATTATGAGGCAAGCCTAGTGAAGGACTCCTGAAATTTGTACCACCTGGGGTTCCTTAACGTTGACGTAAATCTAAGTATACCGATGGTTTCGCACTTCGCCCCATCGAAATGCGGCCGCCGTAGCTGGCTTTCCACCCTCAACCTCCTGCTTTGCTAGCAGCCCAACACCATAGCCACTAAGCAACCATGGCGGGTGAGCGGCTCATGGAAGTGGAAGCTAACAAGGGTAAACTTATGGGAGCATCGCCGATTACTTGAAATTTATTCATTGATCATATATGAACTACAGCGGCATTAAAGCATTATCGCGTGCAACAGACATCAACATTGTTACGGTGCATCGCGTCCGCAAGAAGTTAATTCCAAGCAACAATAGTTCTTGGAAAAAAAGTAATTACGAAGTGATAGAACCCAGAAACGTACGGCCTAACTTCATGTGGATGGGCTTTACGCGAGGAAAAATAATGAGGAGCAGTCTCATGAGCAGACTCCTGTACGAATATGGAAGAAAGAATAAAACATATTAAGTCGTAAGCTCTTTCGTCCTTCAAAGGGATGACACCAAGTTCTCTTTTTTATTGCTGTTACACTACAAGCGGCCGGAGCTCCTCAGGACATACCTTGCCGCGCCCGGTGGGTCTCTTCTAATGCATCAATATACACACCGCAAAACGACATACTGTAAAACTGGTAAAACATAGGTTTTACACGCCGCATCTCATACCAAAGAATTCTGCACATACTCTTTGGCACTTCACGGAAATCGCCAAGCGAAACTGAATGGGGAAAATTGAAGTACATATACATATTTCAAAGTATCGGTCGAGGATTTAAGTTTCAGCTAACTACGCCCATGGGCGTCTTGCTCTGGAGTTTGAGGTATAGTAGCGGCGCCTGGTGGCGGCGCGCGATACGTTATCTGGGTATTACCAACTTGGGTAGCATTGAGCCCTGGCTGTGGCGAAGCACGTATCTAGCGCGAGTTTTGCGTCGATTCGCACTTTTTTCTGTCCTATTGCGAGTGCGGAAAGGCTCTTAACTTCTCACAGACCACACTGACCACGCTGCGAGCTAGCCACAGCCTATAGTTTAACGAAAACGGACTCTCCGTGGAACGTAATGCTGGAAGCAGGAGGAATTGGCGACTCCGATCTGGAGAGACCTAGCTCAGCCTCGAAAAAGCGTCGCCGTCGTTACTGCTACGTCGTGGGCTGCCGTGAACAATTAAGAAGGCCTTAATCCCAACAGCATATTCTACCGTTTTCCTTCAAGGCCTCACGAAGTGGAGCGTCGGGCGTGCTGTATATCTACAGTTCGTTGCGCTGGGTAAGCAAAACTTCGCGCCATGCTGACTGCTTCGCCTGTCTTGAAGCTTGCTTGATTATCTGCACTCTAAAGTTCGGTCTTTTGCACCTACAGTCCCGACGGCAAAGCGACTTAGCAGCAGGCATGGCTTGTGATTCACGATTCCGGACGCGGCCACAGCGACTATTAAGAATTCGACCGGTGCGAAGTGGTGAAGTGACCAGGTGTGTGCAAATGACCACAAATGGTCGGGCTGATTCGGTGACAATTCACTACCCCACGGCGAGCAGCACATGTTACAGAGTTAAATGTGCTCATCCTTGACCTCAAGCCAGCACGTTGAGGCAGCGCAGCAAGGTGGTATTGATTGCAGCACATCGATGTTCGAGCGCTGTCATTGAAAGTTACTTAAAGCGAGCAGCGCATGTTACAGAGTTAAATGTGCTCATCCTGGACCTCAAGCCAGCACGTTGAGGCAGCGCAGCAAGGTGGTATTGATTGCAGCACATCGATGTTCGAGCGCTGTCATTGAAAGTTACTTAAAGCGAGCAGCGCATGTTACAGAGTTAAATGTGCTCATCCTGGACCTCAAGCCAGCACGTTGAGGCAGCGCAGCAAGGTGGTATTGATTGCAGCACATCGATGTTCGAGCGCTGTCATTGAAAGTTACTTAAAGCGAGCAGCGCATGTTACAGAGTTAAATGTGCTCATCCTGGACCTCAAGCCAGCACGTTGAGGCAGCGCAGCAAGGTGGTATTGATTGCAGCACATCGATGTTCGAGCGCTGTCATTGAAAGTTACTTAAAGCGAGCAGCGCATGTTACAGAGTTAAATGTGCTCATCCTGGACCTCAAGCCAGCACGTTGAGGCAGCGCAGCAAGGTGGTATTGATTGCAGCACATCGATGTTCGAGCGCTGTCATTGAAAGTTACTTAAAGCGAGCAGCGCATGTTACAGAGTTAAATGTGCTCATCCTGGACCTCAAGCCAGCACGTTGAGGCAGCGCAGCAAGGTGGTATTGATTGCAGCACATCGATGTTCGAGCGCTGTCATTGAAAGTTACTTAAAGCGAGCAGCGCATGTTACAGAGTTAAATGTGCTCATCCTGGACCTCAAGCCAGCACGTTGAGGCAGCGCAGCAAGGTGGTATTGATTGCAGCACATCGATGTTCGAGCGCTGTCATTGAAAGTTACTTAAAGCGAGCAGCGCATGTTACAGAGTTAAATGTGCTCATCCTGGACCTCAAGCCAGCACGTTGAGGCAGCGCAGCAAGGTGGTATTGATTGCAGCACATCGATGTTCGAGCGCTGTCATTGAAAGGTACTTCAAGCGAGCAGCGCATGAGCTCGCGCTGCAGCGCGATTCACACGTACGTTACTGCGAGCTCATATGCATTCCATCAATAATTTATCACTTGCCAAAGGGACAGATGGCCGCTACTACAGTGCAGGCATAACTGCTTGTCTAACGGCATAGTCAACAAAGATGGCAGGAGGCCTGCCGTTTCGCGGCTTGTCGAAAGACCGCTGCCGTCGCGGCGCGTACGATCGTGCGCTCGAGCAGTTCCGTACACACGTCTGCTTATCATTGCTGTGAATTCATTTATAGCAAGCATTTCCTCGCGTTTGTGCGCCTGAATCTAGCAGCGTGCAAACCTTACCTAAAGTTCAACTTCGTACGCGACTCGCTTCAATTGCGATTGACACCGCGCTAAAACTTCGCCGCTTAATTCTTGAACGGCATACACGTATTCGGCACTGCATAATTTCTTGCCTTTACGCAGCGTGCCACCGCTGAAAAAATCTTCGGCGCCCGGTATTCGCTGCAAGCCGTGGTACAACACAACCGTAGGTGGCGGGTCCATATTGTAAACGTGCGTTCCGAAGCAAACGACCGATCTTGGTGCTACCCAGTTCAGGACAGAGGGCGCTTTTTAGCACCATTTTCGCAGCGCCCCCTGGGCAATGCAAGAGCCCCATAGAATAGCCCCTTCTAAAATAAGCATTTATGACACTTAGTTGGAACATTGATGGTGCGTTAAAGCAGAGATTTTAGGTAAGGCACGGGTGGTGAACCTACAAAGAAAAAACGGCGAAAGAATAAGAAAAAATGATCTATGGTCTCATCTACTGCACAAAATGGGAGAGTGGAGGTTGCCAGACCAGCCCTGTGACGATAAAAGTTTAATAATGGTGTTCGACAGTGTAAGCGGGCAAAGATTGCTTGTTTTCCTGCTGTGAAATAAATTTTCTTGCCAAGGGAATACGAGGTGTCGAAATTCAGAAAAATTTGCTATCACTGAGTTAAGAAATCCTAGATCAATTACATATCTCCTGAACCTAGTAGTCCTTAGGTAAGCTGATGCGGGACGTAATGATAGCTGACAGCAGTTCGCCTTCGTTGTCTTCTTGCCTCGGCAGCTGCGCAATTTCTTGTTGGCAATGACGCACTAAATCAGCACAATCACTGCAAGCTTTGCGCGGTACACGTTTGTTGGTATATTGACAACAAATCTTTGAAATGCTTGCCTTTGAGAAAAACAACCGGAATAAAAAATCGAAAGTGGACTGGCCACAGGGAACATACTCCCGAAGTCATATTATCCGTGGCAATATCACGAAAGGCTAGGCAGGGTCAGGCCGACCTTGCAGACGTTCTTTTACTGCGTCAGGAATGCTTCCACAGAGTTAATAACAAAATTTCGTTCGCGTGGCTCTTACAGAAACATGTTTAATAAAGATTTCTTCGCTGAGCTAGATAATATCGAGTAATGGCGCCAAACTGCTGATGTGCTTAAGCCCCATAAAATCAGTCACTTAAAATAACCGTAGCTTCGTTTATTACGCAAGCAACTGCTCAACTTACTCCGTATCTACAGGTTAACAATTTGAACATCATTTTATTAAAAATATTATTTGAACAAGATTTATATCAGTTTATTTTTTATTTGGCACAATTAAAACAGCTGGCATATTCATGGTGTACTACTTTTCTTTTAAAGCAAATGTTAAAGCTTGGGCAGTATTTCTTGACGCAATGACACACACTGTGTACTGGACGAAAACAGAACACACAAAATGAAAAGCACTAGCTCATTAACAGCTTGCACCACCGAGCGAGAATGGGGAATGGCTTGCCTCATAACCGCGAAGACCAGCGGCCTGCTGATCGACTGTGAATCAGCAGTTTCAGTGGTACTCCGAGAACGCAGGCGCAGAATTTTAAATAAAAGCGGCTTGCATCACCACTCCCCCATCGAACATTTTTTTGACCGATTGTGTGGTCGTGCGGCCTTACCAAGTGTTCTTAAAAGCCAAAACGTAATTTTCTCGCTGAAGTTTTCCTATTGTGAAATGCTCATTTTCAAAGAATAATGCAAGCTTGCGAAATGGTGGTAATGGGTGCATGTTGGAGAATATCAAGACAAGGGCTTTACTTCTTTAAGCTGGGTTCGCCTCAGCTTACGCGTCCACTTGCATATTTGCGTGGAGGTACCTGGTCGCGTTCTGCTTCGCTGCCGCAGACATTTTTTTAGAGGTGACGTTTACACGCCGAGGGGTTTTCCTGGGCGCTTGGTAAACGACAGCAGTAAAGGTAGAATTTAATCTCAAACTGGTCAATCTTCAAAGGCCTGCTTCGCTGATTGGCTTTAAGTAAGACGCATTAGGTTTAACAACATGGACCAGTTCTGTTCCTTTCGCAAGCTTAGCCCAAAGGAAGACGTCCGAAGTACTTTATTTCCTTATGCAGATGGCATGCCGTGCAGCACGTCCTCGCATCTTTGCTAAGGGTTGGTGAAATCATGACGACACCGAGTATAGGCTGATGTACATGACCAATTTAAAACTTGTGAATAGCGCCGCGTTGTCTCAGTGGCTATGATGCTCACCCAGATGGACGTTTTTTGCTTGTCCTGTAGCGCACTCGTATTTGTACATGTTTTGGCTCCCATTGGAAGGGCGTACAATAAAACTCCCGTTTAGGTGGGCATTGTTTCGACATACAACGGGAGTACTGTAATATGCTCACTTCACCCCCATTTGACTGGGAGATACAATAGGAGTTTTGTGAAGGAATTAAAGGCATTCTAGTTTAGGTGCGGAAAGCGCGTAGCGCAATGCTTGGTGGCGCGTGTCACGCCCTCACACAGCACTAGCCCGAACACCGCAAGCCGAAATGTTGGACGACCGCGATCAAGGGTCAAGGGGACTCGGCCGTCCGTGAGATGCCAACCGAGCAGGCGTCGCGCATGCTCGGAGCGATCGCCGCCGTCTTACACTTTGTCCTGTCGTATTCTGTATTCTGGGGCGTTCACACTGAGACATTCGGCGTCTGGAGCAGCGCACAGTACGACGGAACCCAGTTCGGTGGCGGCGAGATCTGCCGGAATAGCCCCTTCCGTGCCGATCGTTCCCAGACCGATTTTTGCGGCAGTCGGAGCGCGTCTCAGCAATTCGAAAGATGGCGGCCAAACTCGACGCGCTCGTCATATCGCAGTCTTCGAACGCGTCGCGACATCGGAAATGCTCATCGAATAGGTGCGTAACCGCCCGTCCTTCTCGACCAGTACCACGCCAAGCGCAAGGTCTAAGCGACCTGACAAGGTGGCGTGACCAAGCTACGCGCGCTCTTGCAAAGCAGGACGAACCCACCAACGCCGGTGGCGTCGCCTCTTCGGCGAATGCGCCTGCACGTCACGCTTCGCCAGAAAGGTGCTCGCCAACATGGCTAGCAGTACTGCCTCTTCTTGCTCAGGGTTCAGCATTGCCTTTCCAAGCAATGGTGGAGACGCGCAATATTAATACACGAACTCGACGCGGGCGGAGACAACTGCGCAATTTCGTGTCGCGCGAATATCCGGGATATCCCGCTCTCGCATAGAGGTTAGCACTTTAAGGGGCAGATGGCGCTGTGTCTCGTTCCGGCGGTGCGGTGCGAAAGCAGTGTGAACGACGCGATTTTCAGCGGTAGGAGAATTCCAATCACTGTAGACGCCGGATTCCTTCGTGTGAACGTGCCATTTCAGTGCGTAGGCGCGGCGTCCCGTCATGAAGCATTTCGCCGCCTGCTCGCCCCACGTGGCCCAATCGACGGCACAGGACACTCGCTGAATTGACCAATTCACGCACGTGTTCGAATGGCGAATGCGTCCGTCACCGAACTTCGACATTCTTCTGCTTTCACTGATCACAGAGCCCCTCCTTGCAAACATTGTGCTGTCATGCAGTCGTCCTCGCGAATATGCTGGTTATCGGCAGTGCCCCCGAAGCCAGCAAACGATTTCTAGAGCAGTTGCTACTTGCTGAAAGGAAAATAGATGCTACCACACTGATAGAGAAGAAAACTTACCATAGACACCAAAGGTAACAAATATAATAAGATATGTTCCCTTTCTGGGCCAAACGAAGCCATAGTTTTGCCTCAGTAAAACAACTGCCTGGATTAAAAAATGTATTGTACATTGTAAAGATGCCAGTTACTAGTATTTACCTTGTCTTAACACAATGAAATTAGTAATTGAAAGAAACGCTAAATTAAGAAATGTTATGTCGTCTCATAGTGAACTGTAACTATAGAACCACGTTCACGGACTGTTACATTGTACTGACACTCCACACTTTTGCACAGACTATATATTGACCTTACAACACTAAGCCACCAAACTTAACCGTAGAGTGTATAATGAGACCGATCAGTGGTATTTTGCATGGACTAGCACAAAGATATGATGGTAAATGCCTAAGTACAAAATAATGAAATTGGAACTCATAACACAAATGAGCTAAGTAACTTAGTGTAGTTACGTTAAAAATAAATTATTGTGTTTTACGACGCAGAACCACCATCTGATAATGAGGCATGCCATAGTGAGCAACTCTGGATTAATTTGGACAGCCCGAGGTTCCTTAATGTGCCCCTAAATCTAAGTACACAGTTGTTTCCATTTCGCTCCCGTTCGCCCTGGCCGGGATATGATCCTTCGCCATATTGTTTATGATTAGATTTGTGAAAGTTCCAAACAGGGTCCTGCCTGCCTATTTACAGTGGATGCTTTTTAAAAGGAAGCTCAAGGGACCAGGGAAATCGCTCCCGTTTACAGGAATTGCATTTACTCAGAGACATTGCAGAGATCACTGCTTGAATACGACACCAACTAACCATGGGGATGGCGTTTCGTTTAAGCGGCAGTTCGGTTTAATCGATTTCCGTTTATTGAGAGTGCATTGAGAGCGCATGAGTTGTGTTCCGCATAAATACTTTAGCATGGCTACCATGTTTATTTGAACATTGTGCAAGCAGCGACGTTTCATTCTACCCAGCGCAATATATTATTACGATATGATCGGTAAATACCCGAGAGACGAGCCGCCGTGAGAACGACGACGAAGTGGGTCTGTGCCCTTGGCGCGAGTGAATGTCGGCCTGGCGCCCTGGCTCCATTCTAGTGTAAATAATCTGTAAATAGCCTCTTTTGTCTGTGTCTTTCTACACGTAACATTTCTGGTGGAGGTCAGCGATCCCCGTCCTCGCCACGGAACTCCGGAGTGGTCGGTACGTCGAGCTTGTCACCATGCCTCCCGGTGACGAGCCCGCCTCTGCAACGGCTTCGGCTGGTCCGACTGCTCCCGTCGTCACGGTTGCCCAACATCGCGACCCTGGTGTGTTCTCTGGCCTGGAAGGACAGGACGTTGACGAATGGCTCAAGCTATATCAACATGCCAGCGCTAATAACAGGTGGGACCCGACCATTATGCTCGCCAATGTCATCTTTTATCTTGTCGGCACTCCACGCGTGTGGTACCAGACGCATGAAGAAGAGTTCAGCAGTTGGGACTCTTTCAAAGCAAAGCTACGGGAACTGTTCGGCGACCCCATTGGCCGCAAGGTTGCCGCGAGAAAGGCCCTTGCGTCTCGCGTTCAGACATCTACAGAGCCGTACGTTTCCTACATCTTCGACGTCTTGGCTCTATGCCGCGAAGCTGACGATGCTATGTCTGAATCAGATAAAGTGTCACATGTCCTAAAAGGCATCGCCGACGACGCTTTCAATTTGCTTGTTTTCGGCAATGTCTCGACAATCGACGACATCATTAAAGAATGCCGTCGCCTTGAACAAGCCAAGAGCCGTCGTATCACACACCACATCACGCGGCTACCCAACACCGCTGCTACGTCGACATGGGAGGGTCGATCGCGTCAGGCCACCACCTGTGACGACGTCACCCGTATTGTTCGCCGCGAGCTTGAGGCCGCCTGTTCGCCAGCTTTCTCCACGACGCCTCCCGATCCGCCAGCAACCACGATTGCCATGATTCAGGCCGTAGTCCGACAAGAATTTGAGAACATGGGTCTGAACTCCGTGTGTTAACCATCTCAACCCAGCGTTCCCCAGTTCTCCACCGGCGCTCCTCGTCCCCGACAGTCCTTTTCCGCCACATCTCGCCGCAACCCGTCCGATTGGCGTACCCCTGATGACAGACCAATCTGCTTTCACTGCTGTCGCATCGGCCACGTCGCTCGTCACTCCCGCAACCGATGGCCTCCACCTCCTCGGACATACGCCGCCACTTACTCCCGCACCTTTGGACCTTCTGTTCCCTATGCCACCTGCCGTGAACCCGCTGCCGCTGATGCTCCTGCTCCGAACCTTCGCTACAGACGCTCGCCCTCACCTCGACGCCGTCAGTCCCACTCGCCCCAACCCCGCCGCTTCTCTTCTCCGCCTATCACCTCCCAGGCCCAGCCGGAAAACTAGGCACTGCAGCTTCTGGAGGTGAAACTGCGTTGTCGACACTGCCCTCGATTTGAGGGCAGTGTCACGTTAAACACGAACCAAAACCTTCTTGACGTTGACGTTGATGGTTATCCTGTCACGGCACTCGTCGACACAGGGGCACATCTTTCTATTATGAGTGCTGCCTTCCGACGACGACTGAACAAGCTCCTCACGCCACCGTCGGCACGCGTCGTCCGCGTTGCGGATGGTGGTACTGTGCCTATCATCGGCATGTGTACGGCGCGTGTTAGCATCGCCGGCCGCCACACTCCTGTCCTCTTCACCGTGATTGCTCATTGCCCCCACGACCTCATTCTCGGCCTCGATTTTCTCTCCGCGCATTCTGCTTTTATTGACTGCTCTGCCAGTACCCTTCGCCTTGAGTTACCGATTCTCGCAGAACCTTCTGACGCACCCCAGTGCCGCCTCCGCCCCACTGGCTTTATTTGCCTGCCACCAAAATCAATAGCCTATATTGAACTCTTGTCTTACCCACCAGTCCCTGATGGCGAGTACCTCGTCACTCCTCTGCACGACATTCCACTACAGTATGACGTTACCGTGCCTCACAGTATACTTACTATTCCGTGGTGTACAAGTCTGGCCGCCTGCACCAAGACGCTGACAGCTTGTCGCGTTACCCTGTCGACGACCCTGACTCCTCCAATACTACCAGTGCTGCTTGCATATTCTCTGTGTCGCAGCTGCTTCATTTCGCCGACGAGCAACGTCGTGACGCCTACATCAGAGCACTCATCGACCGTTTTGAACACACTCCGGCCGACGCCACACTACGCCTCTTCGTCCTCCGAGATGGTACTCTGTACCGTCGTAACCTTCATCCGGACGGCTCTGAGTTCCTACTTGTCGTGCCTAAACACCTCCGCTCAACCGTTTTAGAAGAGCTTCACGACGCACCAACGGCAGGACACCTCGGCGTATCTCGAACCTATGACCGTGTACGTCGCCGTTTTTTCTGGCCGGGCCTTGCCCGTTCCGTGCGACGTTACGTCGCAGCCTGTGAACTTTGCCAACGACGCAAGAAGCCTTCCCAGCTCCCCGCTGGTTACCTGCAGCCGATCGACTTCCCTGCCGAGCCCTTCCATGGTGTTGGCTTAGACCTTCTCGGCCCATTTCCGGAATCTATATCAGGAAACAAGTGGGTTGCAGTCGCGGCGGACTACGCGACCCGCTATGCCGTAACCCGCGCTCTTCCGACCAGTTGCGCAACTGATATTGCGGACTTCCTCCTGCATGATATCATTTTGATTCATGGTGCTCCGCGTCAATTGCTAACAGACCGTGGCCGTACGTTCTTAGCCAAAGTCATTGACGACAGCATGCGTGCCTGCGCAATACAGCATAAGTTTACCACCTCCTACCACCCTCAAACGAACGGCCTCACTGAGCGTTTGAACCGCACCCTTACAGACGTGCTATCGAAATACGTTTCAGACGACCGCCGTGACTGGGACCAGGCTCTACCTTACATCACCTTTGCGTATAACTCTTCCCGTCTCGACACTGCTGGCTTTTCTCCTTTTTACCTATTGTATGGCCGTGAACCGACGCTACTCCTAGACACCGTGCTTCCGTCCACCACAGCATCCACTAGCGCTTATGCCCGTGATGCCATCGCCCATGCTGACCATGCTCGCCAACTTGCGCGCGCTCGTCTACAAGTCTCTCAAGACAAACAAAACAGCGCTACGACCTCCGTCACCGTGATGTCACTTTTGTCCCCGGCACCCTCGTGTTGCTTTGGTCACCATCGCGCAAAGTTGGCCTTTGTGAAAAACTGCTTTCCTGCTACACGGGCCCATATCGCGTGCTTCGCCAAGTGACAGATGTCACCTACGAAATCGTTCTCGCCACGCCCACTACGTCCTCTGCTGTGACAACCAGTGACATTGTCCACGTCGCCCGACTCAAGCCCTACAACTCTCGACGTGCCTTGGATATTTAACTGCACCGTGACGGTGCTTTTGCCGCCGGGGGGTAGTATTACGATATGATCGGTAAATACCCGAGAGACGAGCCGCCGTGAGAACGACGACGAAGTGGGTCTGTGCCCTTGGCGCGAGTGAATGTCGGCCTGGCGCTCTGGCTCCATTCTAGTGTAAATAGTCTGTAAATGTCCTCTTTTGTCTGTGTCTCTACACGTAACAATATAAAGCCAGCAATGGAACATGTTTCACATGGAGCCACGAATCGCTAAGCAGCAACTTTATACGAAATAATTCATGCTTTCACACGATCAAGTGTTCTGTTCCAGAAATCAAATGCCCCTTCTCACATTGGCCTCCCATCGTGTCGTCCCCCTAGCTAAGGTGATCTCAGATTGTATTTAATGAACTTCAAATAGCATAGCGCTATTATTTAAAAATCACATCGCGCCGCAGTCACCACCTGGATATAAAATTCGAGGAGCGACGCAGCACACATTCTGAGGCAAAAGCTAACTATTCTTTTGAGTTGGGATGCATCCTCAAAACACTGCAATACAATTGCAGGCAGGACTGGTAGGGTAGCAACCAAGTCATCTTGAAAAGACATAAAGGAGCAAAACTGTGCGAGCTTCCAATTATTATTGCATCTGAATAACCATGCTTTCCAATTATAACAAAGGGATAAAAATGAAGTAATCGAAAAGGAAACCTGCATTTCATTCAAGTAAATAAAATACTGTTCAGGCTATCTTCCGGGGTGCACACTGCATTCCCTTTCTCCGAATGTGAATTTGTTACCTTGCCACGGGTTGTCAAATGTATTGGAGTATTATTGGTCGAGGGTGGTTGAACGGAGAATGTAGGCCTCAGGCTAGAGCAAATGTCTCTACAAGGAGACTTACCAGGTTGAACTAGGAATGTGTCAGGCTTAAGCCATTTGGTTCCCTTGTAGAGATGTTGGCTCCAGCTTGAGACGTCCATTGTTGGACAACTCCTGATGACTAATATCACCATCTTTCCATTTACCCTCGTCTTAATCAGCCTACTGCTGCACGCCGAAGCTGCATTTTCTTTTAAAAAAATATTAAAGAGCTTAAGAGCTTCATGCATAGGTGTGTCTCCAAGGGCAAACTTTTGTTTTCAATGAATGACAGCTGGTACTTTTCTTGAGCATTCTATAGGGAACAACCAACAATTAAGCTAACAGACAGGCTATGCCAACAAGTAGGCATGAATGAACGTGGAGTGGCATTTCTTTGTTTCACAGCAAGCTTGAGGACAGCAGGACTTCCTCCTATAATTGAGAAAAACTTCCTAATGAAATACCTATTAAGAGTATTCTCTGGATAATCTGAAAACTTAAAAAAATGGCGATTCGGTTTCATATTTACGAAAGAAGAGCACCAAGGAAACTGACAAAATAAGGAAATATACAATATTGACATAAGAGCTGGCTGACAACTGATTTAGTTTTAGAACTTAGGAACAGTTAGGTACTTTGGCGTGCTTCCTAAAAACCATAAATACCTAAGAGGCAGGAAATAGTTGTACAGAATGATGTATGTGCATCGAAAATGCACCTTGTCGTCGGTTTGTAGACAAATATGCCATTTACTCGTCAGTTAACAAAACTGTTGCTACACTGAAACATATTTCCTTCAATTTGGTAATTATGTGGGCGTTGATTATTGTTTGGGTCAGTTTGATGCAGCTGCTGCTGCTATTAGAGTATGGTGAAATGCAATGTTGAGGTAGCAAGCGCTACTGACAGCTGTGAACATTAGAAAATTCTGCTGCAGCCACATAATCACGCATGCGCACATCTTCAGGCTGCAGCGAAACATTCGATGAACATCCACAGTTGTCAATAGCTCTTGCCTCATCTATCTCGCCTCACATTGTCCCATATATTGCGCTTCACCGTTCTCTAATATGAATCACCACCTGGCGCCCAAAATGCTACCCTTCTGAAGTTTTTCTGGCTACTTCGCACTAGTCAAGTTCAGACTGCTAACCGTACTGTGCACAATGTAGTACAACTGTATGGACTAGCAACTCCTGTCATGGGTTTATTCTGGCATAATCTAACGACAGAAGTAAGCGAAGACAAAGTCATACAGGACACAAGCACGCAATCTCAACTCTAGCTTTAATAAGAAAACAAACATCACATACAACACCTAGTGATATTAAGTGACGTCATTCATTCAAAAACACATTTTTCATGCAATGTAACTGCGAATGGCCGACGCATTTGTCCTTTTCATGTGAATCTACCAAAGCTTAGTTATCTTACGTACTGTCTGTTCACAATTTCTGGTTAGAACGAGTTTTAAAGTTCACAGGAATACACCCTGGTATTATGCAGTGCATCACAATGCGCAGGATAAGAGCGGCTGCGCACAAATAACTTCACTAGCCCCAATCTAAAAATAATAGAATGTGTGTCTGTGTGATGCAGGCACGACCAGATGGCAATGACAGACTATACGCAACCTCCATTACACTGTGCACCAGCTTCGAATTCTACCACACGCAACAACCAATTTGTTGTTCTGGCTTGAGCCTTTTTTCTCACACCACAGCCAATATTTCTTCATATGCTTCATACAGAAGCAAATTTTTTTGGTCCATATGAACCAGCTATACTATTGCCGATGAATATTACAAAAGCGTACGAAACAACTGCGACCATTTTTTTGCTTCCCTCATCTCAATAACTATATTCCATCTTCAGGCCTGATTTAGTTGCGCAAATCATTTTTTTGTCGGGCTCTTGTCAGGAGGGTTTTGTGCTGTTAAAACAAAAGGCAGAAGCTAAAAAAATAAGCAACGTTGTTTGTGGTTTGAAGCATAATATGCATTCGGTGAACTAGGTCACAAGCGTTGTGTAGTGTGCTACCATCATAAGGTCTTGCCTACATCGGACAGATGGGACGCTCTCACGGAGGAAGGAAACTCAGGAGAGGCCCTGACGTCGCTCTTTGTGAAGCTAAAGTGAAGCCGGAAGTTGGCGTTGCTCATGGCGTTGCTCCGCATATTGGGCCAGCTCTCCTCTCTGGTTTACATTTCTCGTGAAACCACGCCGCGCTGTGCGCAACCGTGCTGCTCGGACCCGTGCGCAACCGTGCTGCTCGGACCCGCGCGCTCCGCAGCAATACTAAACAATCGTTAGCACGTTAGCATGATTCCGCCAAAGAGGGCAATATTTCCCGCGGATATTCCTTCTTCCGTTGCCATTGCCGTGGCGCGGTACATTGCGTACAGCGTTGCATGCGCATTCATTTCACCAACTTTAGTTCCTCCTGTCCCACCTGGCCACAGCAACATCTGGGAGAGCATGGTCCAGATAACGCAGCGCAACAAAACACGGAGACCAACGCGAACCTGCCCGCACGGCGCCTTTGCCACGGTACGAAACCTACAGAGCAACACGTGTGAGCGCACAGAACGAAAACAGAGCCGCCATGGTGGCCCGAAAGGCGTGGCCGCTACAGCAAAGAAATAAAAAATCAGCAAAAAAGAGGAGAAGCTACTACGTCACTTCCTCCAGACATTTCTCCTAGCGCGCGGAGGGGGTAGGGCCTCTCCACAGTTTCCTTCCTCCATGGGACGCTCTATTGTGAAGTTAGGGAGTATGAGTGATCTGTGAGAAAGAACCCTCGCTCACACACTGTTAAACGCTGCAAAGAATGTGGCTGCAGTCCTGTGTTCCCCAAAACTTCCATTGTAGCCAGGTATTATAACCAGATAATCTGCGAAGTAATGGTGGCTTGCAACATTTAAATAGAATGGCAAATACATCAGTGGTTCATCATTTGCTTTGCTCGAAAACGTTCTTTCATCCGATAACCTCACATATGTCTCCACATGTTATTAAATATTGCCTGTTTCCTTATTCTAAAGCTTGAGGTGAGAGCCAGTGCTTTTCTCATATTACTGCATATCTTTCTTCGTTTACTTTTTGCGGTGTCATTACACCAGAATTTGCATAACCTAATGGTTACACATTGCTTTTGTCACGTTAGAGTGGTGCTCGCAAAGTCTCGCACACATCAGCCTATTTGGTCAAAACACCCTTAAGTAACATATGCTTTTCCAAAAGAGCAGTAAAGCTGCCAGGCCAAGAAGGTCGTAACAATCAAGATCATTATTCAATCAATCCACTGCCCCCAATGCTTTACTTTTGCATCCTTCTTCTTTATAGCTAAAGGGACACTAAAGACAAATATTAAGTCAAGCTAGAGTGATAGATTAGCGCTCAGGAATCTCACGACAATTTTATCGCGAACAGAGCCTCAATAAGTGAAAAATTCAGGTCACTGCAGGACATGGTTAGAGACTCCCCCTGGGCATTCAAGTAATGACCCGATGACGAAAGCACACTTCCATTAAATTCTGTCACTAGTAATCAACCACTTGTTTCAAAAACATCCTTGTGTTGCATTATAGGACGAAATAAAAAGCTGCTTGTCTACTTATATTTCATTTCTAGAAAAAAATTACCGACGATTACGTTACTTCCTAATGCGAAATTTGAGCGCAGCAAATAAGCTGTTTCACCTTTTCGATAGATTGAGGCAAAGAAATCGAGCAACACATGTATGCGCTATCACAGAATTTTTTTGTTTATTTTTCACACGTATTCCTTTAACAAAGACTCCACTAACGGTTCTTGACAGTCATGAAGGAAGCTTTGTGGTCGGAGAAATAGACTGATATATGTTCGACTTGGTACACCAATGCTTGATTCTCAAAGACGAGATCTATACAAGTGCCTCGCGAGGTTGTCACAGCCGTGGGACGCGTTACGAGCGAGAGGAACGGGATGTTCTCCCGCATAAGTGTTAGGAAATTGCTGTTTGTCTTTATGTCAACATTAAAGCCCCCACTACTAACATCGGTGTGGATCGATGGACGGTTAATGCGAGTTGCAGGAAGTGCACGACGTCCCACCGATCTGGCTCTCTGATTGCCACCGCACAGGGGTTGCATTGGAGGAGGAGCGAAGAAAGGAATTAAGTTTGAGCCGGCGCTTTGACAACCGGAGACTCGCAGGAAGAGGGGGGAGGGGGGCGGCGTGTACACCCAGCGGCAAACGATGGGGGCTGAAGCCCGCGCAGCAAGCGGACAACACGATAAAGGGAGGAGGGAAGAGATAGCAGCGACTGACTGATGCCGCTGACGCCCATAGTGAGTCAACCCCAGCTGCGGAGTTGGTTTCAGGGACAACGCCGCCGATGCCGACGCAAACAATATGATACCCTCGCTTCCGCAGCGCTAAGAACCAGGTCTAGCCGTGGGAAGGTGGTCACGTATTCGTCGACGTGCCGGGGCCTACGTGAAATAGCCGGCGCGTCGGCAACTGAAGAGCACCCTATCCGCCACACAAGAACAGGGGGGGGGGGACCCTTTCCTCCTCTTTCTGCATGGCGGCGACGGTGTTCTATGGAGACACGTTATCTTGACTCTCTAGCGGCGTCAGCGGCATCCAGCGGTATCAGTCGGTCGCTGCTAGCGCTGGGGGGATGAAAGGGGGGCGGAGCTGGTTACGAGGCCGACGACAACGCCGACGACGACGCGAAACCCAGGAACGGACGCCAAAGAGCTGCGCTCTAAAAGTAACTCATTGAAATAACCCTGGGAACTACGCAAGCAGTCGAAAGGTTTCGTTTTCGCTCGACTACACATCGTCCACGCTTTCGCATTTCAGTAGTTATGCCGCAGTGCTCCGCAGTTTGACGCGAAACTCACAGAAAATGCAAGTAGCGCGGAATTCAACTTCTATGTGGTGTCACTGGATGCCCCAACGGTCAACGTCACTTGACGAAAAAGCAGCTGTAGCGGTGAATCCGCCGCTCTGTCTTGGCTCAATACCGCCGTCTGCCGGGCGCCAATTTACTCACCGACGGCAGCAAATGGTGGTGATGGCGTATGCAACGTCAGCACGTTCAGTGGAGGGAGATTTGAATTTTGAAAAAGTATTTCTCGTGAAGTGAGTGTTTTTTGGCATGCAACAACCGTTGCGAGGTTTCTGGAATGACATTTCAAAAGTCCATGGCGACCTAGTATGTACTGGAGTACGGTAGCTAGCTGGGACCACTGGGAGCTCGTGTTTGTCTATTCTTCGCCCGTGTTTTTTTTAGTGTGCGCTGTCTGTAATAGTTATGACGTAGTATTTGCAGTTAGTGTCCGTTTAAGTGCATAAGCCAGTGTTTGACTGTTACAGAATTGCGCCTAATAAGTTGTTGAAGTTGTGCAAAAATGTTATTGCATCTGAGCAGAGATTTACAAGCAATGAGAAACACCAGTCTCAGTTTCTTTCTTGCGACACAAACATGGTATATTTTCTTACTTTGGTATGAAGAAAATTATATGTAGACCAGATAGGTCTATGTCTGAATGAGAGCCTTTACGATTGAGCACCACCATAATGTGAATATTAGGGTACAATCAATGTAAGTAGTGCAGATAACGGCCTGAATTTCACAAATTCAACGTGTTAGCAAACGCAGCAACAATTAACCCGGCAAGTAAACGAACCCCACAGAATTACAATAGGAGAAATATGTGCCAGTGCAGCATCTGTTTTTTGAACTTACAAGAAAACGGCATGCTTATTGACAAGCCTACAACCAGGGCACATTTATGTGTGAGCACCCCGTGTATCTTTATGTGGGTTCATGTCTTTGACAGTGTTCTTGCACAATTATTTGCTATCACGCTAAATACAGCTGTTCTTTGAAGCTTTCGGGTAGCCGGCAAAATGTATCTGGGTTGAGACATGACAGCTGGTACACCATTGAGCATTGTAGCCAACCAAAATTTTTATTCCTACATGGGAAGTCGTGGCAGAGTGTGCGCAGGTGATGGTTGGCTTTTTCTGGGGGTACGTACAGTTAAACCACGACATAACGAAGTCACTGAATTTAGAAATTTGGTTTGTTGTACTGAAATTCCACATTCTATTCAAATGAGTCACTCTGCAAATGTATTGCTTTCACACAGAAAGGGCCGCAATCGGAAAAAGCAAACATGAATCAGAAAAAAATCTGAATTCTAGAGTCAGCGAGCAGATATGGTTTCATGTTGTGCCAACAATATCTTCCCACAGGCAGTATGAATTCAACCGATCTCTGCTTTCGCATCCACTCTGCCTTTACTGATACTGTCACACACAGTGGGACGACGCTATCATTAAAAGTGCCGGCAGCGGGGGCGAATGCTTTGTCTTTCTCTCGCTTCAATACATCTCTGAAACTATGGATTATGCAGCTTCTAGGGAAGCAACTCTGAAACTTTACACTATGCAACCTCCTTTACTAAACCCGTGGGAAGACTCGGCACATAACACCACGCCATGTCAGCATGTCCGCACTTTACACACGCTGCAGATAATCTCTAGAACAGGGTGTGCAGGTTGCATATGTGCTCAGCTGCACTCACAGCCATGTGCATCGAGGGCTGCGCTGAAAAAGAAGGCACACACAAGCTGGGACCGTCTGAGGGCCCCTTTAAAAGCTCAGTTTGTCATTTTTTGTTACTGGTATAGGCTAGTACAAAAAGTTAATTTGCTCCATTTCTATCAAGAAAGTTTGTTTACAAGGTGGAGAAATATGAATGCGTAGAACATTTTATTACTTTTCGCCTCTCTAAGTCGGAATATCGCACAAATGCATAAGTAGCAATGTTCGCCTTGTTTCATCTAAGAATTCTTTTTGACGCTTAAAGAAAGGCACGAGTTTAAAAAATACGCTCGTTTGCAACGTGTGAAGGAATTCTCTCATGTCACACAGAGTTGGAGAAATCAAAATATAGTCGCGGTTTCCTTGCGACTAGAGCACACTCAAAGGGAAAATGTGGTAAAAAGTTTGTAAACAGGGATAAGGTGCCTCAGAAAGGCTGGCCATCGTTTCGATAGGAGGACTTATCTTCGCCAAAGGCGGCCTCGTCATGCTCGGCATGTTAGTTTTAAAGGGTTAGTGCAGTGACGTCACGTGCGGAGGTTGTCGGTGGCGGCTGGTTATAAAGGGAGAGACTTCAGAAGTAGTGAGCGCTGTCGTGCAACGTCTGTGAGCTTCGTTCCCAAGACGATGGGTCAAAAGCGGGAGAGTGGGATGGCGGGGAGAAAAGAAAAGAAAGAAAAGCAGAAAAAACGGGGTGTCACCGAGGCGAAGAGAGAGAAAGAACAAGAGAAAAAGAAAGAAGAAGGGGGCATGGGAGGGCGTTGGGGAAAATAGCCTTTTGAACAACGGACTAAAAAAAAGCCGCAACACGTGCACCCATACGAAGTCATCGACTGTATAAAGCTGATATGAGAAAAAAACTTTCAAGAAAGAATGCTTCAGTGTGGTAAAAATTTTAAAACCAAGGCTAACACCTGGCTCCAGGCCTTAAGTCTTGAAGGAATAAAGTTCCACTTAGGTTACTCTATGTTGTTTCTTGAACCCAAGAAATGTGCCCAGAACAATGGGCAAGGTCTACATCTGCATGAAGGTGTTACCAAAGAGACCCACTCTAGCTGGCTGCAGTGCGGCTCGTTTTGATAAATATTCAGGTAGAAATTTGTTACCCCCCATTATGACTGCCCCCCCCCCCCCCAAAAAAAAGCAAATATGGTAGACAACATCACATACACATGAAAAAATGTTTAGTCTGTGCTTGTTGGCATCCTATGTCTTTATTGGCCTCGAGGAGATATTGTGGCGCCCATCTGCTGGAATATTTCTGTGGCGTAGAAAGAAAAAATGTGTGATACCGGCTGCAAAGTGTCAATCAGTTTAATCAGCAGTTTAATCAAAGCATCGGTTTAATCACGGTTACTCCCAAGTGTGTGCATGTTTCAAGTGTTGCTTGCGGGCGTCTTGTTTACAAAATAGCCTAGAGCTTACAAATTAGTCTAGTGTGTAGGGCAACAAAGACTTTTATTGGACAACCTGATGCTTTTACATCAATTATTTCGTTGACATGGTCTTTCACAATAGAGCTATAGGCAATTTTGCAGCACTAACAGTAGTGTTTTCACATTATTTGTGATGGGGAGTGCGGCTAGCCTCTTTTGACATCTCTTATCACGGAAAAGATGATTTATTACTATCTGTGATATGTGTAACTTTAACAGCTACTAATTTATCTGTTCTCAATCCACACTTCTGCGGCACTTCCGCCAGCATCTTTGCACAGGGTGTTGTGATTGATGTCATGCCAACTGACTACACTACAACCCTTTTGTGCATCGCTTGCATGACTCTTTCGTTCACCATTATATTTCGTTTTCAGTGACTTTATGAACTAAGCATCTAGTCACAGCTTAAATGCGGGTTACGAATGAGAACTCACACCAGGCTTGTTTCAATACGTCCAGCACATCGGTACTGAGAAGTAAACCATGCTGTATGAGTTGTCAACTAAACTGCTGCCTTGGGAATAAAACATTACACGCAACCTAACAATCAAAGCTACAACTGTCAATCCAGCGAACAGCATAAATGCGTGAACTCGAGTCATGTGATGTCATATTCTACGTCATAGCGATAGCAGTCGATCTCTCCAGTAGTGGCCCTCAACGCCAATAGGCATCCCTTTACTGTGCACGTGTTTGTATAGGGCAAGGCAGATTGTGCCAGTTTGATCTTCAGGATTAACGCTATGTTCGCACTGTATGGAGAACACAGTTTCTTACTCCATGCGATAGCTTTTGAACCATCATAACTACCACCAAGGGCCCTTTGTTCACCATCCTTTCCTTTGCCTCGTCTTTCGCTTCTGGCTCCATGTAATAGAGGCACTTCAGCTAAATGAAGCAAAGATGGTGTTTGAGTCACACAGCCTTGCAGTCATCCAACCTGAGCATCTCTTCATTAAAAGCTGACATGATTTTGTCTCAACAGACAGAGGTCAGTTAAAGATAAACCCTCTCAAGCTACTTTCGAAGCCATTTTACCATTGTCACTAATCCCGTACCTTCTCATGCGTTCGTTCAGCAGTAGCCAAGCAAGTTGGCTCTTAATAAATCGAAGTAATAACTTTTCAAGGCCAGCTACTAGGCTACCACTATCTCTTCAGCCGGCCTGAAGTGTCTCGTAGCCATCAAGGCAGGAGTGCAAAAAACCACAAAGGAAAGTGGGGCACACAAAACTTTCTTCACGGAAATTCCATAGGTTTATAGAGTATGACACTGACTGAGAAAGATAGTGGCTTCCCAATAGTGTTGATGGACACAGTTGTTTCGGTCATGAACAGCCAGTCGTCCAGTCCTGCACAAGCAGATGGGTTGAAATCTGGGCCAGTTGGTACATACTTGAACGAAAAAACCAGTCAAAAACACAAAGGACAAGAAGAGAGGTTCACACCACAACGACCAGTCGTTGTGGTGTGAACCTCTCCTCCTGTCCTTTCTGTTCTTGACTGGTTTTTTCGTTCAAGTCTGCACAAGCACTGTGTACTAATGTGCACGGATTAAAAGTTGTGCGTGCATGTGGTGCAGTGTGCCACATTTCAATTTCTTAAGTCTGCAGTAAACTAGGCAGACTGGTCGCTACTTCAATAGTAGGTCTTGCAGTATCACAGCCCTTTGTTCACATTCTGCTGCAAATTGTATAGAATTCGACTGTGAATTGTTTTGCAGGGCAGATCAGTTGAGTTCAAACAACGATGGAGAGTGTAACCCAAGAAATAGATTAAGCCTCCAGAACATAAATTGTCACTCTTACAAAATGGTCACTCATAATATTTTACTATAGTCCCTAGTTTAGTACATGTTTTTGTATGATGTTTTAGATCCTTCCACAGTGCAATGCTGGGGCTTCTTAGGCACTGTTTTGATGGGCACGCGTTCTTGTGCTGCTACATTGACAACTGTTAACAACCATTTTCCTTTATAACAAACGTTTGGAGCCAGTGCCTGTAAGCTATTCTTTTAACCTGTTTTTATTTGTTCTGTGCATTTACACCAAACATAAGTTACAAAAATATCAGTACTCAGAATCGCAAAAGCACACACCTGTAAAACAATTCTGCTGGGATCGTTGCAGTGGTCAGCCACAGAATGCAGCACAGCTAGAATGGCATCCTGATTATAGGAAAAATAAGAAGCATTGTAAATTCCTGATCAAAATTTTATTCTGTGAGGCTTTTAGCATAATCCCATTTGTACGTAAAACATTTTGCATGATAGCTGAGCAAGGTTAATTAATGTCTCATCCTGAGACTGTCAGTGAGTGCTACTCATGGCAGTGGTGTCGAATATTGCACATCCTTTCAAGTGCACCTTTTGCGGACTGGATGAATTCAAACGAACTTCGGCTCACATAATGCATGACACCTGTGGTTAGAAGCATGGGTGGAATCCAGCACTAAGGCCACGAGAGGCAATGCCTAACACTTCTAAGGCCAGACTTAGTACACACACAAAAATGCAAAACAATGCGAACAGGAGGATAACTGCTGCTGTAACTTAAATAATCAAAGATTGCGTGCATCATGCATATGTTAATGCAGCTTCCATCAGCAGCGAGTTGTCTTTTGGTCCACTTCATTTCCCTTCCTCTTTGTCATCATTGTTTGCTGTTGCCATATGGTACTGATGACTCAAAAATCAAGCACCTCAGTCACCACACTTTACTGCATGCCGGAAAGTCATCCTAATGTGCTTAAGTCTCTTAAGGGTATAGTTTAACAATTTTATTTTAACAATATTTTTTTCCTTCACTACACCTTAATATACTGCTGATTCTAGACAGTGCTTTACAGAAAAACCTATATTCACATATCGACACATCCGATTTAAATTCCACAGTCTATGGCTTCAAGATGTGTACATACACAATATATACATATCTACAATGATAATATAAGCGACTATTCTAACATGCACACATAGCATACTGCGTAAAAGTCACCTGGTTCCAAAATGTTTTTTCTTATCACACATAGAGCGGCTACTACTATATATTTAACTCCGGCAGTGACTCAAGACACTTCGAAAACCTTCATAGTGCAATTAATGAATATTTTCCAATATAGAGCAGTGGGGCATAAATAAAATAAAAATAGTTTCATAGTTTTAAAGAATTGAGTGTTACGGCACACGGTGGTAAAAAGCCATGCGCCTGAAACCTAGGTGCTGTTTTATCATATAAGCACATTTTTATATTTTGAATAACTTTCCTAAGGATTGTATCAAACAGTTTGCTCATGTGGAAATTTTGTAACATGGCGGTACCGTGTTATCTCTCGTCTTTTCACTTTTGTCTTAGTGCTACTTCATGTGCAAGCAAATCGGCCATTGCTACCATTAGCTGAAAGCCAAACACTATACTGTCCAATGTACATGCATTCCACAACACCAAACATTGGATTTAGAGAATGAGCAACTCGTTTAAAAAGTGCAGTTCGTTGGACACTTGCGAAATTACATATAGCTGGAAAAGAAATATTTTACTGAAATGATAATTTAATCCAATTGGTACTAAGTTTAATGCATGGCACAAGAAACTTGCATTTACCTGACACCACTATAGACACTGTCGTGTGATCTATTTGGCTTCCTGTACGCTGCCTGTAAACCCTGCAAGGTGCCTATGATAGTTATTTTTTAAAGTTGGGCAAATTTGAGAATGACCTAACATGAAGCTCATACAAGCAAAGCAAATTTAAACAATTCGTCTCTCTTTCTGTGGATGTGAAGGTGAAGTCAAATAACGTATTCGAAGTGTTCTTTTAACCGTGCAATGCTAGAGAGCCCATCTTTGCAATAATGATGTGCTGGATAGCAATGACAATAATGTGACAGAAACCAACCTAATGAATACTTTTATAAACTTGCACAAGCTTTTCATCGTTATACATACACACACACGTGCACACCTCTATTGTGCACAACGTATTGCTGCTTCTTGTTTTTATTTGATTGTCACATACTAATTTACACGATACACTTGTCCTGAAATGCGTCACGTTGGGCTCCTTCAGTACTTTTATTCTTTTTTACTGAAACACGCATGCCTATACAGGGCACGCGTATACAGAGCAATCCCGCGAATAAATGCAAAATTGCTGCGTGACTGGCCGCGTGACGCACTTTGCGGATATTCTCGGGCTTCTTTCATGCTCGGAAAAACATATTATGTAGCACACATTGATCCATAGAAGCTTGTACCGGAAGCTCTTCAAGTTACTCTACAATCTTCTCATTGACACTTTTCATCTAATTATAATATTTGAGAGGATGAATACTTAATTAACACTAATTGTGTAATTAGGTAGAATGCAAGAAAATCCAAGTATCTCCAAGTGACAACAAACAACACTACCTAGGTTTTGTCCAGCTAGGTGGCATTTGCGTATTTTTTTAAGCTTTGCTAAAGTTTTGTGGGACACCCTGCATATGTTCCGTCCCATGCAGTAGGATTCATATCAATCACACCGCTAAAGCCGCTAAACTAGCCATTGCACGTAAAACATTCAGAGTAAAAAAAATTACTCTAGGTAAGAGGACACCAAGGCCTCAGTTGCTAAAAAGGGAAACTCCTGGAAGGCGTCTGATGGCCGGCTATGAAGCTGCTTCATCGGCTGGCAATGAAACGGCCGCAGTACTGAAACACAGGAGAAAAATTAGACATTACAACGACCACACAGAACACGCAACATGTGGCGGCAAGTATATTTGAATTACTTCCGCTGCTACATTCAGTTTCCTATGTTCTTCCCAGCTTACAATATAGTTAAATTGAGCTTGCCAAAATTTTGTATTTTAATGACTTTGCTATTTAAAAACTGAAACCTTTGCTCAACTCATGCACTTATGCACTTAAGCCATGACATGTTTACTAATCACCTGAAATGAATGGCTACTAAAGTAACCATTTCAGACAACAGGATACATGATTAATGAGTGTTACTGACATTGAATACCAAGGTAGTATCTCTCTTTGCAATAGACAGTGGCGCACCTAAATTATATTTTTCTTACAGATTTGGATTGATCGGATAGCCTTTTTTGACCAGCAGCAGAATGTTTCTTATTTATACTCGTGCGATATAGGATGACGCTGTGAAGTATGATATTGACACGTGTACTTATATTTAACGGGCGACCACATTCGCCGGCTAACAAATGTTATCGCACAGCGCTGGACGCGTCTGCATGTATCCGAAGTTTCTGGAAAGTTATCGATGCTTCTATCCGCTGTTTGTTGTCGCCGATCCTTGTGTTATCTGATTTCATCGCGTGACTCGAATGTTGTAGAACTTTGTGGAAGGCATGCGGGTCCCAGCGATTAGTCTGGAACATTCGATGGCTGCTGTATAAAAACCGACGCACTTGACCCGCTGAGCGGATTTTCGACGATCGCCGACTGTGTTCGCCGCTGTCGTTGTGCTTTAAGTGTAGCCTGTTTTGTGGGCACAGGTTCGCCCAATAAAAGCTAGTTTTGTATTCCACCGTATTGCCGATTTCTTCACCGTCACTACCACGTGACATCTGGTGGAGGTGAAAAGGAATGCCTCGCCATCATTTGGGCTACAGGAAAGTTCCGCCCTTACCTATATGGGAGACCATTCAAAGTGGTCAGCGACCATCACGCGTTGTGTTGGCTAGCTAACTTAAAGGACCCTTCAGGACGGCTGGCGCGGTGGAGCCTCAGACTGCAGGAATATGACGTCACCGTAATATACAAGTCCGGAAGAAAACACTCTGACGCCGACTGCCTGTCACGCGCCCCCATCGATCCCCCGCCGCAAGACGACGAGGACGACGACGCCTTCCTTGGAATAATAAGCGCGGAAGACTTCGCTGAACAGCAACGAGCAGACCCGGAGCTAAAAGGCCTCGTCGAGTATTTGGAAGGGAACATCGACGTTGCCCCTAAGGCATTTAGGCGTGGGTTGTCTTCGTTCACACTACAAAACAACCTGCTCGTGAAGAAGAACTTCTCACCAGTCCGCGCCAGTTACCTTCTTGTTGTACCGTCAGCGCTGCGTCCAGAAGTACTGCACGCCCTACACGACGATCCAACCGCTGGGCACCTCGGATTCTCCCGGACGCTGTCGAGGATACAGGAAAGGTATTACTGGCCGCGTCTGACCGCCGACGTTGCCCGTTACGTCAAGACATGTCGAGACTGTCAGCGACGCAAGACACCACCAACAAGGCCAGCAGGATTACTACAGCCAATCGAACCTCCTCGCCGACCATTCCAGCAGATTGGGATGGATTTGTTGGGGCCGTTTCCGACGTCAACATCCGGGAATAAGTGGATCGTCGTCGCGACGGACTATCTCACCGGCTTCGCTGAAACTAAAGCTCTACCAAAAGGCAGCGCAGCCGAAGTGGCGAAATTTTTTGTCGAGACCATCCTGCTGCGACATGGTGCCCCAGAAGTCCTGATCACTGATAGAGGAACGGCTTTTACAGCAGAGCTCACACAAGCCATTCTGCAATACAGCCAGACAAGCCACAGGAGGACAACTGCCTACCATCCGCAAACGAATGGTCTCACGGAGCGCCTGAACAAGACCCTCGCCGACATGCTAGCAATGTACGTCGACGTTGAGCACAAGACGTGGGACGCGGTCCTGCCGTATGTAACCTTCGCTTACAACACGGCGGTGCAAGAAACGACACAGCTCACGCCGTTTAAGCTGGTTTACGGCAGGAACCCGACGACGACGCTCGACGCCATGCTGCCGCACGTCACTGACGAGGAGAATCTTGACGTCGCTACCTATCTCCAGCGCGCCGAAGAAGCCCGACAGCTCGCCCGCCTACGGATCAAGAACCAGCAGAGGACCGACAGCCGACACTACAACCTCCGACGACGCTTCGTCGAGTACCAGCCCGGCGACCGTGTTTGGGTGTGGACCCCGATACGCCGACGAGGACTCAGTGAAAAACTACTGCGACGATATTTCGGACCCTACAAGGTCATCCGACGTATTGGCGCGCTGGACTATGAGGTCGTGCCAGACGGCATTTCGCATTCACAGCGACGCCGCGCACGATCTGAAGTGGTCCACGTGGTGCGTCTTAAACCCTTTTACGGACGCTGACGAACTTCCTTATTTTGTTGTTTTCTTTGCTAGGAGTGCTTTTCTTTTATTACTTTCGTTTGTTTGCAGCATCGGGTCGATGCTCTTTAAGAGGGGGGTATTGACACGTGTACTTATATTTAACGGGCGACCACATTCGCCAGCTAACAAATGTTATCGCACAGCGCTGGACGCGTCTGCATGTATCCGAAGTTTCTGGAAAGTTATCGATGCTTCTATCCGCTGTTTGTTGTCGCCGATCCTTGTGTTATCTGATTTCATCGCGTGACTCGAATGTTGTAGAACTTTGTGGAAGGCATGCGGGTCCCAGCGATTAGTCTGGAACATTCGATGGCTGCTGTATAAAAACCGACGCACTTGACCCGCTGAGCGGATTTTCGACGATCGCCGACTGTGTTCGCCGCTGTCGTTGTGCTTTAAGTGTAGCCTGTTTTGTGGGCACAGGTTCGCCCAATAAAAGCTAGTTTTGTATTCCACTGTATTGCCGATTTCTTCACCGTCACTACCACGTGACAATATGATCCTGCGTTGAAAAGCATAACATTGTGTGAATTTGGCATCTAAAAATCAACAGTGAATATTTGCACCCAATGGCGTAGCAGCAATATAATTAAACATTAAAGAAGCCGACACGTCCTCTGCGCAGAGTCGGCTGTTAAAAAGCAATACTGTACAAGCACCGACTACAGAGATATATCATAGTAGTTGCGCTAGAGGCGTAGTGACGGCCTTAGCAATGAACGCAGCTACCGAGCGAAGTGCCCGTATGACCTATCGCCACCAACGCTACCGCGTAAATGGATATCTCTCGTCACGGCAACCGCACCGCTTTCTGCCTGCCGAGATGCCAGCACCACTGGTACTCACCTGTTCCAGCCGCCAAGCGTCAAGTAACAGCGTATCCTGTAATTTGAACCCAAGCAGAACATCCGATGCCGCCAGCACTACGCTAACTATGAAGAGTTTCTTAAAGACATAAAACAACCATCTCAGTTTCTCTGATCGGCAGCTCGTGCGGCGTTGAGCCGTAGTGCCGTTGGAAGCTCACAACACGCTCCAAACACATGCGCGCCGCCGGAAACCCAAGCCTACGGGCGCAAGCTCTGCAAGCTACGCGGCTGCGCGCCGCAATCGCGCAATGCCTGCACAGTCAGTGGCGTGGGCGCGAGGAGACAGACGATAGCACGGCAAATCTGGCCAGTGCGCGCTTAGTAAGCGACCTACTGCACACAATCGTACGAGCTAGTGCATTGACGCCACCTACGCGGGAGCTAGCATGTACCGCGTACAAAGAACCGCCGCTTGTTCTCGCTCAAGTGATCGATGTACAAATACGCACATACGCTCAACGCAGTAAACCTTAACGAGTTGCGACATTTCAAAGCCGCGGTTAGGCGGTGAAGCTTAGTTCGCCTCGCAATGCACGTAACATTCCCGGTAGTGGCTTGCGCTTCGGGGAATATGTCGAACACTCGCACCCATCCAATTAAAGACCCAGCAAGGTCCCTTATAATCTAAAGTCATGATTCCTTAACTACTCTCGCTTCACTCTAAGCCCTCAAGTCGATTCGAATACGACAAAGCTCGAAGAAACGCAATGATCGTGCAAAATGGTTCCGGACGGCCAACTGTTGCGCCACGTTGCCCTGAGGCCTTCAATAAGTCATATCATTGCGTATGCTCACGTAGAAAACACACACACGAAGACACGCCTGAGAAGGCCCTTCTGAGGCATGAAGTAAGGTGCTGCTCCCAAATTAAAACTACGACAAAAAAGATCAAGTCTCTGTAGCAATACCGCCGCCGGCTTTTGCAAAAGGTCGCTCATCTCCAAGATATCATATACAATTTATCTAACAATCGCATTCTAGCCAATGGGGATATCGCCACGCTGCATAGTGTTGATAAGGCAAAAGCAAGGCATGCTCATGCGTCAACTGATATCTAAGTCTGGTGCAGCAGCGTCACCCGTTTACTCACCAGAGCTCAGGGCGTTCGCACTGACTGCATTTTAACGCGACAGCGTTAAGGAGCTCGTGTCGCAGAAAAGCCGGTGTCGTCGGCGTCGGCGGCGTTGGTCGTGAGCGATAAATCCCAGCAGGCACTTCCTGAATAAAAAACAACTTGCAAGATGGGCTGGGTGGGAATCGAACCAGGGTCTCCGGAGTGTGAGACGGAGACGTTACCACTGAGCCACGAGTTTTTTTTTTTATTCACAAAATGACATACATACATAAAAACACGTTGGCCTACTTGGACCAACGTGACAAGCTAAAATTTCTTGAAATTCACTAATTCATCAAGAATACCCAACCAGTCAGGCGAATCTGCCTGTACACGATATATCTCACGTATGAAAATAATGCTATCAACAAAATTTTCTCGTGCTGAGCGCGCATTCACATCGGCGTGCGTTACCGCCATCCGTGTCTTCCAAAGACTATGGAGGCCCAGGAGCATTATCATGCCGTACGGAAAGCCCTGATGGCTGTCTAGCGGCAGGAAACGTATACCCTGTGCTGTTATCGGCAGTTCCTTTTTAAGAGTTCTTTGCAAGACGTCCCAATAAAATATTGCATCCCAGCACTCAATGAAAGTGTGCTCCATGGTCTCCGGCTATCCGGAGACCATATTGCCGACAAATATTCCTTTGTCGGCTATCCATGTTTTGACCGGAAGGGTAGATGTATGCAATTTAAAGAAGAACGACTTTACGCTTGCTCTCACTGGCATTCTTTTAACTCTCTGGCCTCCATAGTATTTCATTCGGTACAATGGCACTGGCATCATAACTTCAACTAAATCCTTGTAAAGTTTCTTACTTGTTACTGTGCTCAGGTGCTGAAGGGAAAACCGAGCCTTTAATATTCGAAGGGAGTCGACTACCTCTCGCAAGTAGCCTTTAGGCCGATAGCGTACAGGCTGTGCACTAGACACAATAAATTCAGGCAAAATGCTTTTCAAACGGACCTGGATCATCGTACGCAAGAATGAATCACTTTGATCTCGCAAGAAGACAAAACGAGAAACAATCTGTCGTAAGAACAAATGCTACAATCCAAGACCACCATCTCGAACACTGAGCCACGAATTCGATGCTTCAAAGCGGTACAAAAGCGCCTCTAGTGAACGTGGTGTTGCCTTCGAAACGAGCTGTTTCTAAGGCTCAGGCGTGCGTCGCTTGCTCACGCGCACACTTCGTTGTCGCGCCGAACGCTGCGTTGCTCGACGCTCACCGCGTCCGATGCGGGGCGCGTAGTCGCTGCGCCGTAGCCCATTGTCTTACACCCCTTGGCGGGTCGACGGGAACGCTGTCGCGTTCCACTCTTGAAGGCGAAGCTTAAGCGTCCTCCAATTTTTTATTCCACTAAAGTACACCGATATGTGCAAGCTGTTTTTGACACATGCCTCCCGCATCAAAAGACACAGTGTAAATGGTATCAATCCATTGATGGGGCTACTGACTTTCCAAAAGAGGCACTGACTGCATTCGCTATGAACGTAAAGTTCATAAAACGGACACTCTACATTATGCAATCTGGTTGTGGATGAGATGGCCATTGGGAGACATGGGGAGTGGGATGGAAAAGATTTCTGTGGATATATTGACATGGCCATTGATTTCAATGATGACAGCTTTCCAGCTGCAAAAGAAGCATTTGTTTTGATGCTTGTTGCAGTCAATGGCAAATGCAAGCGGCCGATTCGCCGTTTTCTAGTGGATGGCCTTGGCGGTAAGCAGAGGTGCAATTCGGTACTGCCGGCTGCTAGCTTCGCTCATGAAAAAGGTGCACACAGTGTGAGTTTGACCTGCGATGGCGCTGCAGCGTATTTGTCAGTGTTGCGCAGCTTTGGCTTCAAGATGAACCTGACTGATCTGGCTGCTTCTTTTCCTTCTCCAATGAAAAACGCCTGTTTTTTGTGCGTTGGATCCCTGTCACATGCTGAAGCTGCTGCGGAACACCCGGTGTGATAAAAATGCTATTGTCGATGCAAGCAAACAGTTCATATTCTGGAAGCATATTGATGAGCTCCATGAAATCCAGTACACAGACGGCCTACATTTGGCAAACAGATTAGGCAGATTTAGACATATAAATGAGAAAAACCGGCCCATGAAAATTTAATTGGCGGCTCAAACGATTAGTCAATCGGTAGTAGATGCTCTTAGTCAATGAAAATCCTAAATTTTCAAATTCCTTGCCAACTGAAAAGTTCATCAGACAGATAAACAATGTATTTGACCAAAAGCGTGACAGTTTGGGCGAGTTGGTATGTCATGACTTTTTTAGGCTTGAAGCACAGCTCAAAAAGAGCAAAAGGAAGGTGGAAGGGGTAATGAAAGGGAACGGAAAACAGTGTGAGCGCTAACTTCCAACAGATGGTTTATTTTGTGACACAGAAGGGTACTTATACACTCGGCGAACCATGCGACATCAAGAGGTTGCATAAAACCAAGCAACAAAACTGATATTAACCATGTGAAAGCATATTCAGACAGCCTGTGGCTGCTGTCGGATATACGCCAATTCATTGCTTGATGATGATAAAGAAGGCGAGCTTACACATGCATGCCCAGACCTGTGATAGCCTTTGCTTCGATGATTTCTCTTGTGAGTTGATTACGACTACGACCTAGAATGACGCATTCCTCTAATACAGGTTCGCCACCACAAATTTTGCAGTGCTGCGCAAGAAACCCCCAGCTGTAACACAATTCTTAGCATTGTAACCACGTTCGCACAACCTGTCATTCAGACATCGGCCAGTTTGACCAACGTAACATTTTCCACACTTGCGTGAAAAACAATAAGCACCACAATGTATGCAATTAAAGAACTTTTTTTGTGATTCTTATCACAGCTAAGACGAGCCACCTTACTCGGATTAGTGAGCTTGTAAACCCTCATAAGTTTGTTAGGGGCAGAGAGCACTACAACAAATATTGGCTCGCTTGGCGATTTTCTTAAGATTATGTGAGATGGTGTGAATATTAGGAATGATGCTAGTCCTACCCCGAGTACTTCCAGCATTATCTTCGTGCTGGTTGTCTTTTCTAAACTCTCTTAGAATCTGTTCTGCCACTGACACTTGTAGGGACACAGGATTACCAGCCTGCGAAAGCCGTTCGCACTGAGAGGCAAAGCTAGACGGAAGAGTATGGTGGCACGACTTTTTCAAAGCATTATTTTGGCAATGGTAAGCAATGACTCTCATGACCAACTTAGAATGAGCAGAATGAAACGGAAGAAGTGGTTTGTTAGCACGAGGTTCATAGTAATAGCACGTGTGAATATCGGAACAAACTAAGCGCAGATCCAAAAACCGGATCGTGTGATCCTGTAAGACCTCTTAAGCAATGTTAAGAGGCGCAAGGCATTCTTTGACTATAGGAACTGCCATGGCAGCCTTAGTCTCAAGGTCAGGCGGAGAACAGTGAATGCAAAACAAAAATTGTCCATATAACAAAATAGTTCAAAACATTAGTCTGATTAAGGTTTGTGACATAGAAACATCTAGGCGAGCTAAATATAAATAATTGAGGAGCGGGGCAATGCACGAGCCAATGCATACTCCGTTTTTCTTAAAATATTTGGTGTCATTCCGAATAAGGAGGCTCCTCCTAGCTGTGCTAACAATCACAAAACGAAGTTCGTTAATCACACACATTGTGTTGCTTATTGTTTTTCGCTCAAGTGTGGAAAACGTTACGTTGGTCAAATTGGCCGATGTCTGAATGACAGGCTGCGCGAACACGGTTACAATGCTAAGAATTGTATTACAGCTGGGGGGTTTCTTGCACAGCACTGCAAAACGTGTGGTTGCGAACCTGTCTTAGAGGAATGCATCATTCTAGGTCGTAGTCATAATCAGCTCACAAGAGAAATAATCGAAACAGAGCCTGTCATAGGTCTGGGCCATGTATGTGTAAGCCCACCTTCATTATCATTATCAAGCAATGAATTGGCGTATCTCCGACTGCAGCGACAGGCTGTCTCAATATGTTTTGACATGGTTGCTATCGGTTTTATTGCTTGGTTTTGTGTAATCTCTTGCTGTCACATGGTTCGCCGAGTGCATTAGTAGCCTTCTGTGTCACGAAATATACCATCAGTTGGAAGTTAGCGCTCACACTGTTCTACGTTCCCTTTCATTATCCCTTCGACTTTCCTTTTTGCTGTTTCTTAGCTGCGCTAGAAGCCTAACAAAAAAAAAAACGTCATGTATTTGGCATTTTAAATTCAATACATCTAAGGTAGGAAGAATGGAAAAGGCCGCTGTGTCCTAAACATGTGGCTCGAGTCACTGTGTATGTCGAACTGAAAGAGTACTTTTGCTCACTTAGGGAGCCTACCGCTGGTAACTAATGACAGGGACCAACCGAAAGACAGCCTCCATTGGCTTAGTGGTTTGCTTAGGCAATGCCATACATCTATACAATCCGTTGGTTACAGAAAATCGCCTATTCGCATATCTTCCTGCTTCCGAGCTCACTCAGGACCACCTTGAGCTATTTTTTTTCTACATTCTCATCATTTGGCCGCTACAATGACAACCCAACAGCAATGCAGTTTGCAGCTGTGTATAAGCGTGCGATAGTTCACAAGGAGGTCAATGATACTGATGGCGGAAATTGCTTGCCGTTGGAAGACATCGAAATTCTCTTTCTAAGTTCCTCTAAAACTATCCTCGATCGATGTAATTAGCTTCATAGGCCCCTCAGAGAAGCCCTGCGGCCCGCAAACCACTCACGGAAGTAATTTACAAGAACATGGCGACTCTGCTGACCCAGGCATGGTGCCTAAGCTTAGAAATGCAATTTTTGCACACATAGCCGGATTTGTACTTCGCAGCTTACTGATTGACCTCCAGTGCGATGAGTGTGCTTCTGCAATAAAGGTGTTAACTCCTCCAACCATGCCTGCATATTCTCTGATTCGTCGAAAAACGTGAGGCGGACTGATTTACGCTTCAAATGATATTCAGAACATCTGCAGACTCTGTGAGGAAGAGCTGCGTAGTGCTCTGGTGTCTTTCCCACTGCCATCTCAAAGGCTTGCGGCTAAAGCTGCAGTGGCCACTATCACAGCCTTTGTGGGAAGGACTTTTTAATGTGTTAGAGGAGCACATGCTAGAAAATCACGCACTTCAATGTGGCTCATCTCACCTTGGGAGGGCACTCATAGACAAGTACCTAGATGTGAGACTGCGCTATGTTGCCAAGATGACAACGCAACGTCTCCATCAGGAAGGAATTAGGCAAAAGCACACGAATCTGACACAGTTTAAGGGCCAATAAATGTAGAAAATGTTTCGAAGTTTGTACATCATAAGCTTATTATTCACAGCTACTCCAATATTTTTTTATGTCTAAGTACGTAACATAGATGTAGGATTAAGTGCAGCTAATGTTTGGTGAGAGAAGAGTTGATTTGGAAAAGGTTGTTTTACAGGCAAACGCCATCCAGGGAGTTATATACCGTGATGTATTACAGGGCTCATGGTTAAATTAGGCCACCTGTGCTCCTACAATCGGCAGCCAAACAGTAGACTGGCCTTTTTGAACGTTGCCACAATGTGTGGCCACTAAAGTGGCGATAGTGCCTGCAACATTAGGCAGAGGAGTGGAATCCATTTTGCTCATTTCTTTTTGTTTTGTTTTTTCTTTTTTTATCATCCACTGTTTAGGACCAACTGGTCTCGGCAATAACATAGGCAGGGCACTACTTCGATCATTGAGCGTTTCAAAAGGAATACGATTGAATCAGAATAACTACATTATCGCAAACATGACAGCACAGATCCACGAGGATTGTGCCACCATTGCAGTCAGCAGACATAGCTTCTGCATAGAGTACCAAGCTGGTGCCTCGTGTAGAAAAATACAAACGTCTCATTCATGTTGGCGATTTACCGTGGCTGCACACAGGAAAAACATGGTTTGGGCGCATGAAGCTTTCCAACCTATCATTGCCAAGTAGCACTGCGAATAGAAAAAATGTGACTCATCACGCAAAGTGTAAAAATACTAAAGCAACACATGGGCTCTAAGAGAAACCATAGTGATGGGCTGTAGATTAATTCTGACTGCCTGGGGGTACCTCAACATCTCAACTGAAGTACATGACCGCATTTTCGCTCTGCCCTTGCATGAATGCAACTACATCAGAAATCAGACCTGCGGCTTCGCACTCGGAATGCACTACTGCCATTGAGCCACCACGGCTTGTCATCTTATTTAGCTAATGCGACTCACATTACAGAAAAAAAAACTGTGACACATGTTTTCTCGCGGGCAAATCAAGTTCGCGACGGCTTGCACAAATAATTTGTCTATCAACTTTAGCTGTCCCACAAGATTGTATGTTAAAGCATTTGTTTTTTTTGAGTGACTTTGTAAAACGCATATATTGTTGAAGGGCCTTGTATACAGACATCAAACTTTATTAGCGAAGAAATGTGATGTCTTGTGCAAATACATCTTTTTTTTTGCTGAATACTGCAGCTTCAATCATCTGCATGCAGATGCAGCTAAAACACTAAAACAGTAGGAACCTTGAAGGTAAGTTACCTGGATACATTTCACTACAGAAAACTCTGCTATGATATGGACATGCTGTGAATTCTCACAATGCAATATGCGTGAGCTAAGTAAGGTCTTGAGGATGACAACGTATTCTTCAAAGTTTGCTCCTGTAAATCTTTTATGTCACCTTTGTGAAAATTTGCCTCTGTCACCTGGAATACTGTTGGTTTTACTTGATTAGTGATTGATTAGTGATTGGTGATTAGTGATTGATTAGTGTTGTAAATGCTGTGAAATATTCATTTATTTGAAGTTCACAACATAATACGTCTGGTGTTGCGTGTGCCGAGGCATGCGTGGCCGGCAGCAGGTACGGACCCCACTTCACGCAGAGTCAAAGACGAGGAGAGCTTTCTCGGCAACGAATCCTTTATACAATGTCTACATGTCGTCGTTATGACGAGAGACCGCACAGAACAGCTGCAGGCTGCTTAAGTAACACCCCTCAGTCCCCAGATTCCCAGGCAGTCCTTAAGTACGAAACAAGGTCGAGAGAGAGATGGTCCGGGCAGCCTCCCTGGTCCTTGCGCTACCTTCGGTGGCTGGGGCTTCCTTGAGCCGCGCTGCGGCCTCAGACCGAACTGGCGGTCAGTCAGAATGGTGCACCGGGCGAGTTTTATGGCCCGGCATAGGCCAAAGGGAACCAACTGCACAGCACGGGGTCGAAACACAGCCCTCCTTTGGAAACCGTCCCAAACACAGAGGGAGTCGTCCGTGGGCCAGGCGCCGACGGACGCAGCGGGGGTGCATTGCTACAGGCACGCAGAGGGGCGGAATAGCAGTCCGTGAGCCGGTGGCCGCTTCCGTTGTAGACCCCGTGCAGCGGCGAGGAAACCCGAGCCATGCACGTAGTCATCGTGTGCCCGAAGCAGGCACCATTCGGGGATGAAAGTTGCCTCTACTATTGACACACCATAGCACTGGCCTCCCCTCACGCAAATCCCAGGGCACAAACATAACAGCACCTCCGCCGACGGGGAAGATCTAGTACGGTGAAAAGTCTCAGCTGCTCGACGCAGATCTACTTCGTCTCCATGCCACTTGATTTTGTCATAAATCCCGTAGAACAAAACATTGGCTCGGCAATGCAAGCCATAATCCCCAAGAGACGAAGCTGACATTGACATTGAAAATTCCAATACCTCGTCAACTCCTAGCAGTCACACAAGTGTTACCGCTTCTTCCAAGGAAAAAAAATCAATATTATACAGGTACAGCCAAAAGAACTTTAGCACAAGCTGGCAAGATAAACTAAGAGGCGCGGTTTAAACCATTGACATTGGCACTGGGTGCTACCTTTCGGTAGCGCACGCTGAAATTCAGCTCCTGAAGTGCTAGACTTCACCTTGACATTCGGGGATTGTTGCCTGATCTTTGAGCCAGCCATTTTTGCGCGCAATGATCACAAAGACAAATGTCGTTCCATTAACGCAGCAGGCCAGTTTTTGAGATGTTCAAACAAGGCATGCGCATTCGATTTCCGATGCGCTATAGGCCTCCTCTCGTGCCGTTAGTTTTCGGCTAGCGTATAACACTGGGTGCCCATCGCCATTGTCATCCTCCTAACACAAGACAACCCCCAACCCACGAGTTCTTGCATCGCACTTTACAACGAAGGGTCGGTCGTAGTTCGGTGCACGCAGCACACGAGAAGCCGAGAGAGCTGCTTTGAGCCCCTGAAACGCGTCCTCCTTGACGTCATTCCAAATTACTCTTTCAGGAAACGATTTTCTTAGGGGAGCTGCTAGTTCATAATATTGGGGAATGTACCGCTGGTAACATTCCATCAAACCTAGAAAAGCTCTGACGTCCAACTTTTTTGGGGGCCACTGCTTCTATTTTTACTTCGTCGAGTCTGCTTTTGCCTTGGCCTACAATAATGATACATGCACACTGCGGGTTTCTTGTGGCGATGCACCTGGGTCTGCGTACTTTACCTCGGCGTGAGCTAACTGGCATTTCCTAGGTTTTACACTGAAACCTGTATCTCTCAAGGGCCGAAAAACGTCACGGAGGTCAAAGATATGCACGTCTCATGTGATACAAGATATAGCTACATCGTCTAAATAAGGACGGGCATACCCCTTCGCGTCCGTTAACACCCTGTTCATTATTATCGAAAAACAGAAAGGAGCATTTTTGAGCCAGAAACTCAACATAGGGAGTCTTAATGTGCCCATCGAAATCATGAAGGCAGCGCACAGGCTGGCTCGCTCCGTCATTGGCATTTGCCAGTAGCCCCTAACTTAGTCCAGAGTGGATACATACAGTCCGGCACTCACGTTCTCAAAATTTGGAATGGGATACACCTAATGTTTTGTTATCTCATTCAGCTTCCTATAATCAACGCAAGGTCGTGGGTCTTTACCAGGACCTCTGCAAGAATGAGCGGAGAAGCATAGAATCTCTCGCAAGGTTCGATTATATTAGGTTCTAGCATCTTCTCAAATTCTCTTTTTAAAATTTCCTGCTGTGTCGGTGCCATCTTGTAAGCTCGTGATTTCACTGAAATCTCGAATGTGAGTTCTATGTCGTGAGTCATCAGCTCCATCTTTCCTGGATTTTCAAAAACAAATCTATGTTCTGTCCTACGAAATTTTTTAGATCAGCCAATTTCATGTCTGTCAAACCTTCCTGAGATGCAGCGACCCCCATCACATCTTCCGCACGCGTAATTTTGTTCATTCCACTTAGGCACAGAATTTCTGTCACCACTTCCTCCGTCATGTAGAGAGCTAAGTTAACAGTTTGCGCCTTAATGAGAACATCTCTCATCACTTTTGCTAATATGCTATTCGACGAGCTAGAGTATGGCAGAACAAATAACCCTTCGACACATTCGGCATCGCTCATTAATACGCTCTTGAACTCGGTATCCTTTGTTCTTCTTCCTGACTGCCTAACAGTCTTCACCTCTGTATTTTTGACAATCTCCATTTCATGTTACAGTCTCTCCGTCACTACTAACAAATAATGAAGCATTTTCTGGTTCGATTGCTGGCTCATCACCAAGTGGATTGCTCGCTTCCATGTCGGGTTCCCCTTCTCTCATGTCGTCAGAGCCGGAACGCTACCCTGCACTCAATCTTTACCCTGGTTCCTCAGTAGGTGATCGGTGCGGTTAGAGAATAAGTAAGGGTACTGTGGCGGCAGCTTGTTGGAAACAGCCGCCTCAGTACACACTTCACCGAATGGCCCACTGATCACCACATATGCGACCGGAAGGCAGACACTCGTGTCCTCTAACACAGACTTTATCTAAGCGCATTTGCCATTGCACTGCTACTGCTTCACATAATCCCGTGCACCAGATCAATAGTTGCTCCTCTGTCCCGCAACACATTACAGTTTTTCCTATTCACCTGCAGTTCAGACAGGTCTGGTTTGAGCAACTAATCATTAGTGTGCAAGTCCGAAGCACCCGCGAATACAACTTTTGGTTTGCGGCAGCCGACAGCTTACGACCGTTTTCGTTGCATCTCTCCAGTTCCCCTACCGGATTCTCGTGAAATTTCGGCTTCACTTATTTCGCAGCCCTTTTCATTTTACTGGGCTTAGCTGTACCCTTCCAGCCTCTCTTTTCCACCATACCGGCGATCATAGCCTCCTCTTTAATTCCTCTGCGTGAGGCAAACTCATCCTCCAGGTCATTGGCTGACTGCACTGACTCGACACGATCCCTGTCTTGGATCGATGTCTTCATTGCCCCCGGTACATTTGTGTAAAACTGCTCCAAGGCAAACAGCTCTAAAGCCTTTTCAAAGCTGCCAGAAGCTTTGGTGCCTTTAGCGACTCGGCCAAATTTACTTTTAACTCATAAGCAAACTCGGCCAAAGTAGTGCGCTGCCTTCTGCCTCAGCTTGAATCTCTGCCTGAATGCCTCTGCTGACAAACAAAACCGCTTCAATACGCTTTCTTTCACTTGATCATAGTTGTCAGAATCATCCGCAAACAAACTCGCAAGCACATCTGCTGCCTCGCAGGGCAATAAACTAAGCCAGCGCGGCGCCCAAGTGCTGCGAACAAATTGACTTTCACAAGTTCGCTCGAAATTTACGTGATAGAGGCTTATGTCTTGCCCAGTCTTGAAGGGCTGCATAAGTTTAGACAGGTCATAAAGGTCATGTATACCTGCTCCCTCTGATTCCGGAACCACATTTGTCTTTCTCAACTCCACTTCAAGTCCAACTCTCTCTAACTGAAGATCTGTTAGGTCCTGCGCGTCCGCCTTGCGCCTTAGGATCTCGTTCCACATTTATACGATGTGCTCTTTCGCAAGATCTGTGCTCTCAATCGCTTCAATGATGCTCGTTTTTGTGATTTGAAGCTGAACTTCAACGCCTAGCTCCTCGCAAAGGGATATGAGCTAGTTCTAAGCAACCGTTTCAGATCCACCGCGGCACACTGGCGTGCCAATGTCTCGACCTCTGCCCAGAAGTACCAAAACACATGATTTTATGGCAGGCCCCACCAGCGACTAGGATTACACCTCTATCTTGTCAGCCTGGTCACTCAAAAGAGCAAAGTCAGCATTCACCAGCCCAAAGATGTCCGTCACTGTGATCTCGATGTGCTGTCACCCGTCATACTTCAGGCTCATTCCCACCGTTTGCCATCCAGTGTGCCGGTGTATGCCTGGCCAGTAGAACGTCTGGACCCTCTTCACTCAGAGCCAGAAACGAGGAGAGTTTTCTCGGCGAAGAATTCTTTATGGAATGTTTAAATCTTGCCGCCGTTATCAGGAGAGAGACCAATAGAGCAGGCGCAAGCTGCTTAAGTAACGCCGCTGAGTCCCCAGATTCCCCAGACAGTCCCTAAGGACGAAACAAGGTCGAGAGAGAGAGAGTCCGGACAGCCTCCGTGGTCCTAACGCCACCCTCTGTGGCCAGGGCTGCCTGGACCCGCGCTGCAGCGTCAGGCCGATCTGGCGGTCGGTCAGAATTGTGCGCCGGGCGAGTTTTATGGCCCGGCATAAGCCAAGTGGAACCAACTGCAAGGCACCTGGTCGAAACACAGCCCTTTGGAAACCGTCAGAAACATAGCAGGAGTCGTCCGTGGCGCGGGCGCCGTCGGACGCAGTGGGGGTGCATTGCTGCCTGCAATGGGAGGGGCCGAATAGCAGTCCGTGAGCCGGTCGCCGCTCCCGTCGTGGACGCCGTGCAGCTGCGAGGAAGCCAGAGCCGTGCCGGTAGTCGTCGTGTGCCGGAAGCAGGCGCCATGTGGGGATGAATGCTGCCTCCACGATCGACACACCATTGCACTGGCCTCCGGTCCGTCAAACCCCAGGGCACAAACATAACACCGGCACCTCTTAATTTTGTTGTGTTGGCTGAGCTTGGAGAGGGCTAATTGTTTTCTGCGTCACTGATACAAGATAAATTTTGTACATTGTACTTGCAGCAAAATGCATTTTATGTTAAAATTGACGTATTTACTTTGTGTGTCCATCTTCACATCATTTTTTTCTCAACTTTCACTTTGTAAACTACCACTCTTCCTTTTTCTGGTTTCTCCATATGTTTTGTCTATTTTTTCTGACAAGCATCATCACCGAAGCCTCCAGCTATTTGTGAGTACAGTGCACATATTGACACGTGTACTTGTCTTTATCGGGCGACACGCTTCACCGCCCAACAAATGTTATCGTACAGCGCGGGACGCGCATGCATGTATCGGAAGTTTCTGGAAAGTTATCGATGCTTCTACCCGGCTGTCTGTTGTCGCCGAACGTTGTGTTATCTGATTTCATCGCGTGACGCGAATGATGTAGAACATTGTGGAAGGCACGCGGGTCCGAACGATTAGTCTGGAACATTCGACGACGGCTGTATAAAAGCCGACGCGCTTCACCCACTGATCAGATTTTCGACGATCGCCGACTGTGTTCGCCGCTTTCGTTGTGCTATAAGTGTAGCCTGTTTTATGGGCGTTCGCCCAATAAAATCTAGTTTTGCCTTTCGCAGTATTGTCACTGTGTTTTTAACGTCACCACCACGCGACATCTGGTGGAGGTGCTTGTGCGTTCATGTACCGAACGCCCCCGCAAAGCCACGATCCAAGCCCGAAGCCCGAGGACAGAACCAACATCGCCCAAGACCAGCGTGCTAGCCGCAGACTGCAAGGACTGCCCCCAGAGCCCGGACTTCTACCTGAGACGACAAAGAAGATCGTGGTCAAGACAACCCCAATGGCTGCCCCAGCGTCCCCCGTTATCCTACAACAACCTCGGGACCCACCAACCTTCCATGGAGCAGCGACTGAAGACCCGGAATCATGGCTGGAGACCTACGAACGAATCGCAACATTCAACAACTGGGACTCCGACGAGAAGCTGCGACATGTCTACATCACCTTAGAAGACACCGCCAGAACTTGGTTTTAAAACAGGGAATCGACCTTGACAACGTGGGACCTGTTCCGTACCGGCTTGCTACGCACCTTTACAAGCGTCGTGCGCAAGGAAAGGGCTGAAGCTATGCTGGACGCCCGAGTGCAGCTGCCAAACGAGAATGTCGCAATCTTTACGAAAAAAATGAGCCGTTTGTTCCGCCACGCCGACCCGGATATGGCCGAGGAGAAGAAAGTCCGCTTACTGATGCGTGCTGTAAAGGAGGAACTTTTCGCCGGGATGGTAAGAAGCCCACCGAAGACCGTCGAAGAGTTTCTTCGTGAGGCGACGAACATTGCGAAGATACTCGAGATCCGGAACCGGCAATTCGATCGCCGCACGAACTATACAAACTACGCCGGGGTTCAATCACTGGCCAACGACGACCTACGCGAGACTATCCGAGCTGTCGTGCGGGAGGAGCTACAAAAGCTGTTCCCATCATAACAGCCTCAAGTGGCTTCGATTGCCGACGCCGTGCGTGAGGAGCTCCAACAACAACTTGGAGTAGCCCCTGAATCGCCGCAGCCTGAGCCGCAAGCGATGACCTACGCCGCTACGTCCCCCTCCGCGACGGCGCCAGGGCCCTGTCACGCCGCAGTTCCGTCGTCCGCCGCCACCGCAGCCAGCACGACCACCCGTCGTCCCGCGCACCTACGCGAGGAAGACGGACATTTGGCGCGCTCCTGACCACCGCCCGCTCTGCTACCACTGCGGAGAAGCGGGTCACGTCTACCGACGATGGAACTGCGAGGTTTCGCCGTGAACGCTCCGCGCCCGCAGCAAGGTGAACGCCCCCGGGATATCGCCGACTACCTCGCCGCTACTCAGAGGAGCTCTGGACGACCGTCGCGTTCGCCATCACCAGGCCGCTACCTGTCGCCGCAGCGCCGACCATACACTGGCCCTGCCCGGGGCCGGTCAGCGAGCCCATATCCGGAAAACTAAAGGCAGCAACCGATGGAGGTGCGGTTGCTGTTCGTCGAACTGACGAAGATCCTCCGCCGCCGACGAAGACGCCCAACAAACCATCTCACCGACATAACGACACGCCGCCGTCCCGAGCAAGTCAGGAAGCCAAGACTACACCGAAGAAAGACGACTTGACAACGCGACGTACCAGCTTCAGTTCAACACGACGCAGCCGTGATCCGACGCCAAGACCCAACTGCAACGCAAGACAAAGAACCACCGACCTCGACGTGCTTCTAGACGGCCACGCAGTCACCGCCTTAGTCGACACAGGCGCCGATTACTCAGTCATGAGTGGACACATCGCCGTCCAGTTGAAGAAGGTTAAGACTGCATGGGAAGGCCCTCAAATTCGGACCGCTGGAGGACACCTGATTACGCCGACAGGAATGTGCACGGCAAGAATTACCATTCACGACCGACTTACCCTGTCACCTTCGTTATCCTCCAACAGTGTTCACGAGACGTCATTCTCGGCATGGACTTCCTCAACCAACACGGCGCAGTCATCGACCTGAAGTCGAAGTCAATAACGCTGTCGGAAGATCATGCGACACCGCCGGAGAGCCCTCGTAGTCACCACGCCTTGAATGTGCTCGAACATCAAGTAAGCATCCCGCCTCGCTCCAGCATTTTTATTTCGGTCGGCACCGAAACACCCGCTGACGTAGAAGGCGTCATCGAAGGCGACCAACGTCTACTGCTAGACCGTGAAATTTGCGTCGCAAGAGGGATCGCTCGACTGCACGGAGGAAACACGAAAGTGTTGCTGACAAACTTCAGCCAGGAGTTCAAGCACATCAACAAGGGCACAAAGATCGCATCCATCGAGGAAATTCTGGAAAGCAGCAATGCGTTTGTCCTCTCGGATTCTGCCGCATCCACCCCGACGACCGTAGTTCCCGAACCAGACTTCGACATAAATCCAAGTCTCCCCACGATTAAGCAACAACAGCTCAGAAGTCTTCTTCGACGATACAAAGAGTGCTGTTCGACGTCATCAAGGATTCGACGAACCCCAGTCGCAAAGCATCGCATAATAACCGAAGAGGGCGCTCCACCTCTCCGCCAGAGCCCATACCGAGTTTCGACGCGAGAACGTGAAGCTATAAGGCACCAAGTCGACGACATGCTGCGCGACGACATTATCCAGCCGTCCAAAAGCCCGTGGGCATCTCCTGTAGTCTTGGTGAAAAAGAAGGACGGAACCCTGCGTTTCTGCGTCGATTATCGTTGTCTGAACAAGATCACGAAGAAGGACGTATACCCCCTCCCGCGGATAGACGACGCACTGGATCGGCTCTGCAACGCTAAATACTTCTCGTCAATGAACCTCAAGTCTGGCTATTGGCAAATAGAAGTCGACGAAAGAGATCGCGAAAAGACGGCCTTCATCACCCCAGACGGCCTCAACGAGTTCAAGGTTATGCCATTCGGACTGTGCTCGGCGCCTGCAACGTTCCAGCGCGAGATGGACACCGTTTTAGCAGGATTAAAGTGGCAGACCTGTCTCGTTTACTTGGATGACGTCGTCGTCTTCGCCGGAAATTTCGACGATCACCTGAGGCGGCTTGCGACAGTACTAGAGGCCATCAAGTCATCAGGGCTCACTTTGAAGCCGGAAAAGTGCCGATTCGCTTACGATGAGCTTTTGTTTCTAGGCCACGTCATCAGCAAATCAGGAGTACGCCCCGACCCACAGAAGACAGCTGCCATCGCAAAGTTCCCGCAGCCAACCGACAAGAAGGCAGTGCGCAGATTCCTTGGCATGTGTGCCTACTATAGGCGCTTTGTCAAGGACTTTTCACGCATCGCGGAGCCGCTAACACATCTAACCAAATGTGATGTCGAGTTCAAGTGGGAAACGCCGCAGGCCAAGACATTTCAGGAACTCAAACGACGCATGCAGTCGCCGCCGGTACTTGCACACTTCGACGAGGACGCCGATACCGAAATCCACACTGACGCCAGTAGCCTAGGCCTCGGTGCCGTCCTAGTTCAGAGGAAAGAAGGACTTGAACGGGTGATATCGTATGCTAGCCGGTCGCTGTCAAAAGCGGAAAGCAATTATTCTACGACTGAAAAGGAATGCCTCGCCATCATTTGGGCTACAGCTAAATTCCGCCCTTACCTCTATGGCAGGCCATTCAAAGACGTCAGCGACCACCACGCGTTGTGTTGGCTAGCAAACTTAAAGGACCCTTCAGGACGGCTGGCGCGGTGGAGCCTAAGACTACAAGAATATGACGTCACGGTAATATACAAGTCCGGAAGAAAACACTCCGACGCCGACTGCTTATCACGCGCCCCCATCGATCCCTAGCCGCAAGACGACGAGGACGACGACGCCTTCCTTGGGATAATAAGCGCGGAAGACTTCACTAAACAGCAACGAGCAGACCCGGAGCTTAAAGGCCTCGTCGAGTATTTCGAAGGGAACACCGACGTTGTCCCTAGGGCATTTAAGCGCGGGTTGTCTTCGTTCACACTACAAAACAACCTGCTCGTGAAAAAGAACTTCTCACCAGTCCGCGCCAGCTACCTTCTTGTTGTACCCTCAGCGCTGCGTCCAGAATTACTGCACGCCCTACACGACGATCCAACCGCTGGGCACCTGGCATTCTCCCGGACGCTGTCGAGAATACAGGAAAGGTATTACTGGCCGCGTCTGACCGCCGACGTCGCCCGTTACGTCAAGACATGCCGAGACTGTCAACGACGCAAGACACCACCGAAAAGGCCAGCAGAATTACTACAGCCGATCGAATCTCCTCGCCGACCATTCCAGCAGATTGGGATGGATTTGTTGGGGCCGTTTCCGATGTCAACATCCGGGAATAAGTGGATCGTCGTGGCGACGGACTATCTCACCCGCTTTGCTGAAACTAAAGCTCTACCAAAAGGCAGCGCAGCCGAAGTGGCGAAATTTTTCGTCGAGAACATCCTGCTGCGACATGGTGCTCCAGAAGTCCTCATCACCGACAGAGGAACGGCTTTTACAGCAGAGCTCACCCAGGCCATTCTGCAGTATAGCCAGACAAGCCACAAGAGGACAACTGCCTACCATCCGCAGACGAATGGTCTCACGGAGCGCCTGAACAAGACCCTCGCCGACATGCTAGCAATGTACGTCGACGTCGAGCACAAGACGTGGGACGCGGTCCTGCCGTATGTAACCTTCGCTTACAACACGGCAGTGCAAGAAACAACACAGATCACGCCGTTTAAGCTGGTTTACGGCAGGAACCCGACAACGACGCTCGACGCCATGCTGCCCCACGTCACTCGCGAAGAGAATGTTGACGTCGCTAGCTATCTGCAGCGCGCCGAAGAAGCCCGACAGCTCGCACGCCTACGGATCAAGAACCAACAGAGGACCGACAGCCGACACTACAACCTCCGACGACGCTTCGTCGAGTACCAGCCCGGCTACCGTGTTTGGGTTTGGACACCGATACGCCGACGAGGTCTGAGTGAGAAACTATTGCGCCGCTATTTCGGACCCTACAAGGTCATTCGACGTATTGGCGTACTGGACTATGAGGTCGCGCCAGACGGAATTTCGCATTCACAGCGGCACCGCGCACGATCTGAAGTGGTCCACGTGGTGCGTCTGAAACCCTTTTACGGACGCTGACGAACTTCCTTATTTTATTGTTTTCTTTGCTACGGGTGTTTTTCTTTGTTACTTTCGTTCGTATGCAGCATCGGGTCGATGCTTTTTAATAGGGGGCTATTGACACGTGTACTTGTCTTTATCGGGCGACACGCTTCACCGCCCAACAAATGTTATCGTACAGCGCGGGACGCGCATGCATGTATCGGAAGTTTCTGGAAAGTTATCGATGCTTCTACCCGGCTGTCTGTTGTCGCCGAACGTTGTGTTATCTGATTTCATCGCGTGACGCGAATGGTGTAGAACATTGTGGAAGGCACGCGGGTCCGAACGATTAGTCTGGAACATTCGACGACTGCTGTATAAAAGCCGACGCGCTTGACCCGCTCATCAGATTTTCGACGATCGCCGACTGTGTTCGCCGCTTTCGTTGTGCTATAAGTGTAGCCTGTTTTGTGGGCACAGGTTCGCCCAATAAAATCTAGTTTTGGCTTTCGCAGTATTGTCACTGTGTTCTTAACGTCACCACCACGTGACAATATACATATTATACAATTAAAACCTGTAACGAAAACATTGCATACAATGCGTTTGTAAACAAAAGTGGAGCTACATTCAAGGATAGCTAATTCGACAGCAGTTTTAATAAAGGCTCCACTACTACGTGTGATATAGCTTACTCTGTATAAAATTATTACACAAATGTCCTGTGACACACACGTATGCTGATTAATATACTGATACAAGGGAGCATTGGGACAATAAGTTTTCCTACCTACTGTTCATTTTCTTTTATGCTGTACTTTCTGCAACATACTTCATTTATATTGTCAGAGTCGGTATAGTGGAAAGAAGACGACGCTGGTGGTGGTCTTAGAGACGACGAAGAAGTGTTTAGCAGTATCGAGAATCGTGTCTGGCGCCTGCCGTTCCTGCCGTTCCTGCTCGCTCGCTGCGGCTTCTGTCACTTGGCCAGGTTTTGGGTGATATTAGGCTTTACTAATCCTATTTATTGAGCTCTCACTAATTCTAACGCCACCTTCATCCTAGGCTGATGTCCATAAACTCCCCAGGCAGGGGTTTTTCCCCATGGGCGGCCTCTATTCCAACGGGTGAATTACCTCTAGATTTGTTCATCCGCAGTGGTGTGAGCAACATCCCGGTGGCTCTGGTTCCTTCAAATGGAGGCTTTATACGTCTGACCAACCCCCATGCGATCCAGAAATCTCTGCAAGCTGCTACCTCTTCATACCAGACCATCACGGAAGTGAGGCAGTTCGGCCGCGGAGGTATCGTGTGTCGATCGCCAGACCAGTCCTGTGTCGCGGATTTGCTAAAGTGCTCATCATTCGCGTCATTACCGGTGAGTGCCTTCATCCCTGCTCACCTCGCCTGCACTAAGGGAATAGTCAGAGGTGTCGATGCTGATCTTTCTCCCGCCGAAACACTTGAGAGATTGTCTGGGACTGGAGTAATCGCTGTTTACCGATGCAATCGAGTTGTAGACAATAAGCGGGTCCCAACAGAATCAGTGATAGCAACTTTTGCTGGAACTTCCTGCCCGTCAGAGCTAAAGGTGTGGCCCCTTGTGTTCAGAGTTGAACCCCTGGCGTCGCGTCCGATTCAATGCCGCAATTGCTGGAGATACGGCCATAGTATGGCAGGGTGTAAATCAAGACAGCGTTGTTGCGCATGTGGGGGAGAACACGCTCAAAATGATTGTAATGCCCAAGAAGAGCGATGCTGTCTCTGTGATGGAAATCATCCAGCCAATTATTTAAACTGTTCTGTTAGGGCTCAAGAATTACAGGTGATAGAAATAATTGATCGTCGACGCTGCTCTAGGATGGAGGCCGTAAACATTGTGAAAGAAAGGGCATCTGGCTATGCGGGGACAATAGGTAGACAAAATCTTACCACGGACCGATCACTTACTGCAACTATAGAGGCCCCCGCAGGGGCGTCTGCGCAAGCAGGCGTTTGGTGTGTTGCGAAACCACGGACCCGAGCACACGAGGGTTGGACCCTCCCGCGTGTAGCCGTGCGCGGGTTAGCCGTGTCCGGGGAAAGGGGGATCCTGGGGGTTGAGCCGATGCCGGGTGTTCGGACCTTTAAGGCCCCCCGGCGGAGGCAACACGCCTCTTTGGCCTCTGCTTCACGTAGACGGCACCCCCGGACTGACCCACCCGGGGGAAATCGGTAGTCGCCTTTTCCTGTCTCTCTCTTCCCACAACCTTCGTCTTTCCCTTACATTCCACCTTTCCTGTCTTCTTCTCTTTTCTATTTACTTCCTTCTTCTTGGCGGCAAGGGTTAACCTTGTGTGGCTATCCAACCTTGGGTACACCATATTTGGTTATAGTGGCGGCGTACGACTGGCGTCGTGCAGACTTGTATGCAAGCTCTGCCGCGTCCCCTCGTTGGGCTCCGTGGTGGGTGGTCGGCGCTGTTGCCGAATTTTTATACATTTTCATGGAAACTCCTTTCCCTAAACTTCCTGATCGCCCTCAGAAACGGGGGCGCACCGAAGATTTATTCCAGTTTTTCGGACACCAAATACAGAATTTTCCCCGCTTTCATGTTATTCATTCTGAAAAGTCAAACAAAGCAGTGCGAACCATTTCACCATTCCTTGTTTCAAAGTCCCTGACTGATGTTTTTGGCCCAGGCTATAAGGTGTCGAGGATGGCAAGCGGCGACCTCCTCTTGGAGCTCCGCGATGTAAAACAATATGAAAAACTACCGCAACTAGTGTCATTTGGAGAGACCCCCATAACAGTAACCCCACACCGTACAATGAACACCACCCGCGGCGTTGTGTCAGACGATGACTTGCTGGAGCTCACTGAGGCTGAACTCTTGGAGGGCTTCAGCGAGCAAAATGTTATCAATGTCAAAAGAATAAAGATGAGGCGAGATGGTAAAGAGATACAAACCAAGCACCTAATAATCACATTTGGTTCAAGTGTCCTGCCCGAGTCAATCGAGGCCGGGTACATCAAGCTCCGTGTCAGGCCATACGTGCCCAATCCACTCCGATGTTTCAAATGCCAGCGCTTTGGTCACAGTTCGCAGAGCTGCCGAGGCCGCCAAACATGTGCGAAGTGCAGTGCCCACGAACACACCTCTGAAGCTTGTGAGAATGCTCTCCACTGTGTAAACTGTGATGGGGAGCACGCCGCGTACTCGCGGTCGTGCCCATCCTGGAAAAAAGAAAAGGAAATAGTAACAGTTAAAGTAAAAGAAAATATAAGTTTCAAAGAAGCACGCAGGCGGGTATCTTACCTGCCCAAGAAAACATTTGCCGATGTGGCGCGTCAGGGGGCAGCGTCACAACGGCCTCCAGCGGCTGTCCGACCCACAACCAGTGAGTCGGCAGTCACGCCATCTGCCCCCGCGGCGGTGGCAGCTAGCGCTGCTCCGTCAACCCAGCAGACGGGGCCACCGACCCCGATGGTGGGCGCAGCCGAGGCTGCCCCAACCTCCCCGGCCCCTTCCAGCGCTGGCAACAGCCGGCGCAGCCAAATCCCTCAGGGAGCCCCATCGACCTCCGGGCTGGTGGGCGCAGGGGTCTTACCCTCCAAGGCGAGACTTTCCCGGGAACCTTCTCGCTCGCAAGAGCACGTGTCCGGCGCCTCACAAGAGGCAATGGACACAACACCTATCCTCAAGGCGCACCCAGCGCCTAAGGAGCGGCGAGGTTCCCTCGAACGCTTCAAAAAGAGTAAAACCCCGGTTACAGGGCCTCGAAAGAGCTCTGGAACCTAAGCTCTGAAATCTCTTTAATACTTCTGTTTCCGTATACACAGCACTTATTTATTACCAATATGGATACACCAATAATTCAATGGAACGTCAGAGGACTTCTCAGGAACCTTGATGACGTGCAAGAGCTTATCCAAAAACACAATCCAAAAGTGCTGTGTCTACAGGAAACACACTTAAAACCACAACACACAAACTTTCTCCGACCGTATGTCACGTTTCGCAAAGATCGCGATGATGCTGTCGTATCATCAGGCGGTGTTGCCATTTTGGTTCACAAAAATATTTCCTGTCAGCGTTTACAGCTACAAACGCCCCTTGAAGCAGTGGCGGTACGAGCTGTTCTTCTAAGTAAACTCGTCACCATTTGCTCGCTCTATGTACCCCCACACTTCAAATTAAACAAACATGAATTTCAGTCATTTATAGACGAATTGCCAGAACCTTATCTTGTCCTTGGCGATTTCAATGCGCACAGCTCCCTGTGGGGCGACTCTCGTATTGATGCGCGAGGTCGTCTTCTTGAACAGTTCCTTTTTTCTTGTGGTGCGTGCCTTCTGAATAAGAAGGAATCCACATATTACTCTCTAGCAAACAGAACCTTTTCTTCAATCGATCTCAGCATAGTCTCTCCTTCTATTCTGCCCGAACTCGAATGGGAAGTTACAAAGAACCCTTACGGAAGCGATCACTTCCCCATACTAATAAGAACACCGCAAGAAAACGAATATCCACCACAGGCACCTCGGTGGAAGATTGAGACAGCTGATTGGGACAAATTTCGAACTCTTACTGGTATCTCATGGCATGACATCTCCTCGTTAGAAATTGAAGCAGCTGTGGAGTATTTTACAGCCTTTATAATAGATGCCGCATCTAAATGCATATCACAAGTAAATGGCCTGTCCTGCAAACGGCGTGTCCCGTGGTGGACCGACGATTGTAGGATCGCACGTAAAAAACAGAATAAAGCGTGGGGTTTGCTACGCTCTTCTCCCACTGCAGAAAATCTTATCCACTTTAAAAAAGTAAAATCCGAAGGCAGGCGAACCCGCCGACAGGCCAGAAGAGAAAGCTGGCAGAAGTTTTTATCGGGCATCAACTCGTACACAGATGAGGCCAAAGTCTGGAGCAGGGTTATTAGGATAATAGGGCGACAAGCACAATCACTCCCTCTGGTAAACACACGAGGCGATACCCTGCAAGCTCAGGCAGACTCACTTGGGGAGCACTTTGAGGGCGTCTCGAGCTCAACCCATTATTCTCAGTCCTTTCTCAAATATAAACAAATAGAAGAATGTAAGCCAATAATTAGAAACTCCAGGCAGAATGAACCCTATAACCGGCCTTTCAGTATTGCCGAGTTGAGAGCTGCGTTGAACACATGCAAAAACACTGCACCGGGACCTGACAGAGTCATGTATGATATGATCAGAAACTTACATGCTGACACACAAGTTACACTACTCACACTTTACAACACTATTTTAGCTACGGGATACCTCCCATCTACATGGAAAGAGGCGATTGTCGTTCCTGTCCTGAAGCAAGGAAAAGACCCTTCCTTGACAGCAAGTTATCGTCCAATAGCTCTTACAAATTGTTTGTGTAAGCTCTTCGAAAAAATGATTAATCACAGACTCATACACTTCCTTGAATTCAACAATATACTCGATCCCTATCAGTGTGGATTCCGAGAAGGGCGGTCAACAACAGATCATCTTGTGCGCATTGAAGGATATATTCGCGATGCCTTTGTACACAAACAGTACTTCCTCTCCATATTCCTCGATATGGAGAAGGCATATGACACGGCATGGCGTTACGGTATCTTGCGAGACCTGTCGGAAATTGGCATCCGTGGAAATATGCTGAACACAATTGAAAGCTATTTGTCAAATCGTACCTTCCGAGTAAAAGTCGGCAATGCACTGTCACGTCCCTTTACGCAGGAAACTGGTGTACCCCAGGGAGGCGTGCTCAGCTGCACTCTCTTTATCGTTAAGATGAACACGCTACGTGCTTCACTACCACCTGCCATTTTTTATTCCATATACGTAGACGATATACAAATAGGCTTCAAATCCTGCAATCTCACAGTATGCGAAAGACAGGTACAGCAGGGCTTGAACAAGGTTTCTAAGTGGGCAGACGAAAACGGATTTAAGGTCAACCCCCCCAAAAGTTCTTGTGTTCTCTTCACAAGAAAGAGAGGCCTGGTCCCAGATCCTTGTGTAGAACTGGGCGGACAACAAATCCCTGTCAACAAAGAGCACAAATTCCTTGGTGTTATTCTTGACTCCAGGCTCACTTTCATACCTCACATAAAGCATCTTAAAGAAAAATGTCTTAGAACAATGAACTTACTTAAAGTCCTATCCCACACAACGTGGGGTAGCGACCGACAGTGTTTATTGAATATTTACAAGAGCCTAGTTCGATCACGGTTAGATTATGGTGCCGTAGTATATCACTCGGCCGCACCGAGCGCACTTAAGATGTTAGACCCCGTTCACCATCTGGGTATCCGTCTGGCCACTGGCGCATTTAGGACAAGCCCTGTTGAAAGCCTATATGTAGAGTCAGATGAGTGGCCACTCCATCTTCAGAGAACAAACATCAGCTTAACGTATTTTCTCAAGGTTCGCTCTAATAAGGAACATCCGTGTTTCACAATCGCTAACGACTTGACGTGCGAAACACTTTTTCATAACAGACCCTCTATGAGACTTCCTTTTTCACTGCGTGCAAGAGAACTTAGCACGGAAATGGATGTCCCAGTTCTCGAACAACGCCTAATGCCTCCAGCTAAGCTAGTACCGCCCTGGGAGTGGCAGCTGATAGAGTGTGACACATCCTTTGTAGAGGTCACTAAACATGCGCCAGAGACACATATCAAAATGCATTTCTTGGAGCTCCAGTACAAGTACTCGTGCACAGAGTTTTACACAGACGCTTCAAAGTCGCATGCCGGGGTGTCCTACGCAGCCATTGGTCCGTCCTTCTCGGAATCCGGTGTACTGCACCCTGAAACAAGTATATTTACGGCTGAGGCCCATGCACTATTGTCGGCTGTGAAACATATCAGAAAATCAAATATTCAAAAGACAATTTTATTTACAGACTCCCTAAGTGTCGTAAAAGCCTTGAAGTCACACTGTAAACACAGAAACCCCGTAATTACTGAGCTCTATTCTATTCTCTGTAGAGCGTATATGTCTAACCAGCATGTCATTATATGCTGGGTGCCTGGACATAGGGGCATCGAGGGTAACGTTCTAGCAGACCAGATGGCCACATCAATTTCCTTGCATACAGTTAATCCTGCTGCTTCGGTCCCTGTCACAGACCTCAAGCCTTTTTTAAGAAGGAAACTGCGAAATCACTGGCAACGTATGTGGGACGCAGAAGTAAATAACAAACTGCACGTGATAAAACCACAGTTAGGTTCTTGGCCCCCCGTAACAAAATCACGGCGAACAAATGTCCTATTCTGTCGCCTGAGAATAGGACACACATTTGGCACGCATAACTTTCTACTCACTGAAAATGATCCTCCGACCTGCGGTAGATGCGGGGAGAGGCTGACCGTCCTCCACGTCCTCCTGGAGTGTCGGGCAGCCGAATCTGAAAGAAGGAAACATTTTTCCCTAGCATACCGGCAGCACATCCCCCTACATCCCGTAATGTTACTCGGCACAGAACCGCTATTTGATACCAACGCAGTCCTAAATTTCCTGAAAGATGTTGTCCTGCATGTTATTAGCCCCACATGTTCGTAGCGGGTCCTCTCTTCAGAGGATACCGCTGTGATAGCTCTTTCGTATAGCACGTGCCTCTAGGCCCTTGTGTTTCAAGGGCTCCGGCGAGGCAACAGTGCTCCAGCTATTTTTACCATCTCGTATATTTTCAATTTTATGTCATTCTTTCATGATGGATTTTAAGTTTCATAGTATTCGTCATTAGTCATCGCCCTAATTTTATATCACGTAGATTTAATGCACTTTACAGCAACTAATTTTAGGCCACTTTACAGCCAAGTCACATCTCCATAATACATCGTCAACATCACCACTTGTCATGGCGCTCTTTGGCCACACCTGGCCCTTGCGCCATTAAACACCACATATCATCAACTATAGAGGCCGCTGTGGAAAAGGCAGTTGCTAAAGCTATGGAAAGGTTGGCAATGAGCCTTGGTGAATGTATCTCACAAGCCGTTTCTAGCCATTTATCTCATTTGATGCAAACTACCTGCCCAGCTCCTGTACCAACGCAAACAGTTGATCCTGAGCACCAAACTAACCATGAAAGATCAGACGCCAGTCCTTGCAATAATGATATTGGACTTTCAACTCCCTCTTCCGCGGGCCCTACAACTTGTCATCTGATTAATACAGATTTGGAGATGACAGAGGTAGACCAAAATGCTCGAGCATATAAAAGAACCATGTCTTCTATTAGTGAAGACTCCTCCCCCGGTCCTCACTCAAAAGCTAAGAAAAGTCAGTCCAGTGTTGTGCTAAAGGATAACATTCTACAGAAGGCCGTTTCGACTGCGGCACTTTCAAAACATAGGATCACTAAAAGTGCTTCAGTGGAACTGCCGCTCTTTATATTCGGCATCAGTAGATTTAACTTGTTTAACTTCTCAATTTAATCCTGATTTAATTATGTTACAAGAAACGTGGCTAAATCCTGAGAAATCTTTTCAACTGAAATTCTACAGGTCATTCCGATTAGACCGTCCTACAAGAGGTGGCGGATTACTTACACTTATCTCACCTAAATTTTGCCATAAGGCTAAAATTTCATTTCAAGTTTGTACTCCAGAGTGTGAAATCCTAGCGATAGAACTGGTTCTCCCGGGATGTTGTCCTTTTACCGTAGTTAATGCATATTTTCCATCTGGCGTACAGGACACTAGCACACTGGATAGTGTTATTAACTCTTGTGGACGTGAGATTCTAATCTCAGGTGATTTCAATTCTCACCATATCTCATGGGGTTTAAGAACAGATTTGTGCGGCACCCGATTGTGGAACTGGTCGTTGGACAATCGACTCACGTGTGCAAACTCCGGATCTATTACGTTTGTTAGAGGCCGATCTTACTCTTCACTAGATCTTACATTCTTTGGCCCAAGTCTCTCCGTAACTTCTTGGTCGACTATTGATTGTTCGACAAGCAGTGATCACCTTCCAATAGTATTTGACGTTGCACGTCCGGTAACATTTATAAGTGACCAGGTTCGAACTTTCATAAATTACAACATCTTTAAAAAATGCTTACGAAATGTTCTTTCATCTCTGTCTGATGCACCTACAGAACAAAAAACCACGATTATCTGTTCCGCTTTGGAAAGTTCTCAAAAGAAGGCTCAATTTGAGATTACATTGAATAAAAGAAATTCTTACAGTCCTTGGTGGAATGAAGAATGCACTCGAGACTACAGAAAGAGAAAAGCTGCTTGGAAAAAATTATTGCATAACCAGAGTCCCCAAAATTGGAGTGACTATAAATTTTTTCGAGCTGTCTTTAAACATACAGTTTCTAAAGCTAAAGATGAATTCGACTGTAAGCATTTTGATTTCTTGTCTAACAATAAAAATAAGCGTGCATTGTTCCGTTTTCTCCGCGGTAGAAAAGTTCTTCCGCGTCAAATTAATATCGACTCTATAATCTTAAGTAGCGATGAAATGAAACAATCACTAGAAGAAATCGCGAAGGGATTAGAAATTAGATTTTCTTCTGTCTTGCCAGATTGTTCTCGCTTAGGAAGGGCATCAGATGATTTTACAGAAATCTCCATGTTAGAATTGGCTGAGATCGTGGAGCGACTTCCAGATTCAGCTCCCGGTGTGGATGGGGTAACATCTACTATGATCAGAATTTTATTTAAGGAAGCTCCTGATGACCTTTTAGCTATTGTAAATTACTCAATTCGATTCTCATGGATTCCGTCTGCGTGGAAAATTGCTAAAATCATCCCTATTCTTAAAAATCATGGGGAAGGATATACAATAGATAACATTAGGCCAATTGCACTAACCTCAAATTTGGTTAAATTAATTGAAAGAATTCTATATGCCCGCATGATTAAATTTATACAGAACAAGGACTTGCTTAGCCCCTGCCAAATTGGATTCCGACCATCATGTTCAATTTGGCATGCTCACGTGGATCTAGAAAGCAGAATAAAATTAGCACGGCGACAGAGGCAAATAGGTGCTCTTGTGACATTAGACATTTCCAAAGCCTACGACAGTGTAGAACACTTAATTTTATTAGATATATTGCGAAATCTAGAGATTCCAAATTACTTTTCAAACTGGATTGGTGAATTTTTAAATGGAAGAACATTTTACTGCAGTCTGAGAGGCGTTTCCTCGAGTATATATAATCAATCGCGAGGTGTTCCACAAGGAGCTGTCACTTCACCGTTACTATTTAATATTCTGATGTGTTCCATTCCTCTACATCAAGAAGTACAAACATACGTATACGCGGATGACATTGCTTTCTTTGCATCAGACAGTGATATTCACTCTCTATATTATCGACTACAAAACTACCTCAACGCCATAGAAACCTGGTTAAACAAAATTCGCCTTTCACTTAACGTTAGAAAATGTTCGATATTGGTTTTCCCTCTTAACAATCCCGTTAATATATCGATATCCTATCGCCTCGAGACCATACCTCAAGTGGAGTCGGTGAAATACTTAGGTGTAGTATATGACGGTTCCCTCAGCTGGCTCGGCCATATTGACCATATAGTTAAAAAAGGAGTGCGAGCAGTTGGTATGCTACGTAAGCTGTGCAACAGTCGGTCCGGAATGCGGAGAGATCCACTTTTAATAATATACAAAATGTATGTACGGCCCATTTTAGAATTTGGATGTGTTTTATTTTCTGGTGCTCCAGCTTATAAATTACGTCCCCTTGTTCTACTTGAGCGGGAAGCCCTACGACTGTGTTGCGGGTTACCGAAATATGTTGCCAATAACATATTACACCAAGAAGTCAGGTTGCCCTCAATATTGTGTAGATTTCGGTTACTGACGGTGCAAACAGTATTAAAATTGTATGAATCCCCTATTACAAGATTGAAATGCATATTCATTTCCCAGCCTGCACTTTTCTTCGGAGTACATTGGCATCGTTTTCATACACCACAGGTGGTCTTCGCACAAACATTGATAAATCCCTTAAATGTACGTCTCTGGGAGGTACCGCCTATTTGTGATGTGCGAGAGAACCTACAGATTATATATGATGACATCTACCCAAATAATGCAAAACATCTCCCTTATAATATATTAAACGGCTTATTACAGGACCATTTATTGAGTTTATCTATAAGTACGGTCATTGCGACAGACGCCTCCCAGTGTGAAGAAAAATCTGGAATTGGCATTTTCTCTCCCGCTCTAGACTGGTCATTTGCAATCAGGATTCCGGACTTCTATTCCGTATTTTTGGCTGAATTTCTAGCTGTAGTCCTAGCCTTACGCAAACTAAATTTTTCAACATCGGCGGTAGTAATTATAATAGATTCTTTATCCTTATGTTCCTCGCTCACAGCAAATGGTGTCACTAACCTTTTACGTACATTTCATTTTCTAGTGCCTGCCCACATAAATTTAATTAGATTGATTTGGGTGCCTGGACATAAAGGATTAGTCATGAACGAAATGGCTGACAGTCTCGCGAGAGAGGCCCTCAGTGGCCCTGTATTACCATTACTTCCTACAATAGCTTACCTGACGACTACGAGATTCAGGAGATACACAATTACTCAAGACTTTTTGAACCCAGCTGTAGCTAATTTTTCAGAATATCGACATCTCCTATTCCCTTGGCCCAAAAATTCCTTTCACACCAGAAAAACTGAAGTCATCTTTACCCGATTACGTTGTCGAATACCAAAATTAAACTTCTATCGTCACAGGGCTGGTCTGGTGCCCTCCCATCTGTGCCCAGTCTGTGAAGAAGATGAAACAATAGATCATTTTTTCATATTCTGCCGCCGTTTCACTTCTTTAAGAAAAAATCTAGAATCAAGATTTACACAGCTTGGTTTGAGCTTTTCAATTATAAATATCCTTTCCCTAGGAGCCTCCTCTCTTGGAAAGTGCCACAGGGATATTTGCTCAACCGTGGAGGATTTTATAAGTTCTACAAAGAGATTGTCTTGAATTCTTAAACATTTTATTTTTGTTCATTTTCTCCAGTTAGCTTTACCAATTTCAGTCTTTTAATAAAGATAGCCTAATTTCACCCAAATCTTGGCCAATCCCCCACAGTGGGTGTGCGCCATCGCATAAGGAGTACCATACCATACCATACCACTATCGATGCTCTACGCTTGTTGGCTCAGCCATTAAAAGCCACTTGTAAATAGACGAACGCTTCTTCCTTCCCGTAACATCATTGGTGGAAGTGCGGGGTAATCACTTGAGCAAGACGGAGCTCCGCAGTGGTCGTAACCTGGCTGCCATGTCATCCGAAGGACAGAGTTCAACTGCGGCCCCGTCGTCGCCACCGACGGTCATCCTGGCCCAGGCTCGCGACCCTGGCATGTTTTCCGGGATTGACAACGTTGACGTCGATGACTGGTTACAGAATTATGAACGGGTCAGCGCGCACAACAGGTGGGATAACACGCCTATGCTGGCTAATATAATATTCTACCTCAAGAAAACAGCATGCGTCTGGTTCGAAACACATGAAGAAGAGATAACGAGTTGGGACCAGTGTAAACAGAAGCTTAGAGATTTGTTCGGCAAGCCCGTCGGCCGCCAATGTGCTGCGATGAAGGACCTTGGGACCCGTGTACAGACGTCCACTGAATCTTACGTGGCGTATATCGAGGACGTCCTCGCTCTTTGCCGCAAAGTAGATAACAATATGGCAGAGGCAGCAAGGTCAGCCACGTCTTAAAGGGCATCGCAGACGACGCGTTTAACCTGCTTGTTTATAAGAACATCACAACGGTCAATGAGATCATTAACGAATGTCACCGCTTTGAAGACGCGAAGAGTCGCCGCATAGTTCGACAGTTTACTCGTCTACCTAATACCGCAGCTTCGTCGACGTGCGAAGACATTTGTCCACCGCGTGAGTCCACCTCCTGCGAGAACGTCGTTCGTATCGTTCGGCGAGAAATCGAAGCAGCGTCTCCTTCCACGCCAGTCACGCAGTGCTTTGACGATTCCCGGCCGCTTGTGTTCCTCATTCAGTCGGTGATTCGCCAAGAACTTGCCAATGTAGGTCTTCCATCCATCTGCTCCGCCAGCCGTCCTGACTTTGCTTCGTCTGCTGCCTCTGCCCCTGTTCACCGGAGCCAATACGGTCCATATCCGAGCTATCGCAACCCGGCCGAATGGCGCACCCATAACGATAGACCCATCTGCTTTTATTGTGGACGTGTGGGCCACATTTCTCGCCACTGTCGAAGTTCCTGGCCAGCCCACTCTCGACCAAGCTTTCCCGCCTAACGCCGCTCCCCACTGAATCCTCGGCCGCCATCACTCTCCACCGAGGTTGAAGACGCACCTGACAACGCTCGAGCCACCGCGACCAGCCGATCGCAATCACCACATAGTCGCCGCTCCCGTTCACCCCAGCTGCGTCGCTCTCCATCCCCAGCTTACCGTCGCCGCTCTCCGACGGGAAACTAACTGGGGCAGCTCCTGGAGGTGACGCTGCTCTAGAACACCGGCCTGAAATTTCTCTGCTGACCCTGCGGAACCTTCTGGACGTGGACGTGGATGGTTTGCCCGTCTCAGCACTCATCGACACTGGAGCCCAAATTTCCATCATGAGTGCGGAGCTTCGAACGCGCTTGAAAAAAGTACTTACTCCTGCTCCGACTCGACTGCTCCAGGTCGCCGATGGTGGAACTCCGGCTGTGCTTGGAATGTGTACTGCTCGTGTCAGTGTCGCCAGTCGCCACACGTCCGTTTTGTTTAGTGTGCTTCAACGTTGCCCTCACAATGGGATCCTCGGACTCGACGTTTTGTCCGCCCATTCTGCTCTGATTGACTGTTCCGCCGGTGTTGTACAACTTGAACTTCCTGCTCAAGCTCCAGCTCAGCTTTCTTCCGCGGATTTTGTACGCCTGTCATCTCTTGCAGCAACCTTCATCCCTGTTTTAGCTAGCCCACCTGTACCTGACGGAGACCATGTCCTTACTCCCGGGACATCAGTCCTGCTTTCTCACAATGTCTCCTTCCCACACACCATCGTTTCTTTTGCGGACAATCAGACATGTCATCCCATCCTAAATTTCAGACAGTGCCCGCAAGTAGTTCCTCGAGGCATGTCTCTTGCCACGTTGTCACCAACGCACGAGTGCCACATTTCTGCTCTATCTGTTGCGTCGTCTTCGACCACTGCTAATTCTGCGCCTTCTGCATCAGTCCCGACCGACGACTTTACAAAGCTGATTGCACCGGACCTCTCAACCCAACAAGCCGCACAGCTCCGTGGCCTCCTCGAGTCCTACTCCGACATTTTCGATCTGAACGATGGCCCTTTGCGACAAACTACGGTCGTGACGCATCGAATAAATACCGGCAATGCAGCACCTGTTCGCAGACGCCCATACCAGGTGTCGCCCTCTGAGCGACAAGTTATCCAGAGCGAGGTTCACAAGATGCTTGCCAGAGGGATTATTGAACACTCTTCCAGCCCGTGGTCGTCCCCTGTTGTTCTCGTCAAAAAGAAGGATAACAGCTGGCGATTCTGCGTTGACTATCGTCATCTCAACACGATCACCAAGCAAGATGTATATCCACTTCCCCGCATTGACGATGCTCTGGATTGCCTCCACGGTGTCACTTAATTTTCATCTATAGACCTTCGCTCTGGATATTGGCAAATTGCCGTGGATGAAATGGGCCGTGAAAAGACCGAATTCGTCACACCAGACGGCCTATATCAGTTCCGAGTAATGCCATTTGGCTTGTGCAATGCCCCGGCGACCTTTGAACGGATGATGGACATGCTCTTGCGTGGTTTGAAATGGTCCATCTGCTCGTGCTACTTGGATGACGTCATCGTATTCTCTTCAACTTTTGCGACTCATCTTGAAAGACTTTCATCTGTTCTTTCTGTTTTTCGCACCGCTGGCTTGCAGCTCAACTCATCCAAGTGCCACTTCGGTCACCGCCAAATAACCATGCTCGGACACCTCGTCGATTCGTCAGGCATTCGCCCCGACCCCGCTAAAGTTCATGCTGTGCAGAATTTCCCCGTACCAACTTGTGCCAAAGATGTTCGCAGCTTTATGGGCCTTTGCTCTTACTTCCGCAGGTTTGCGGAAAATTTAGCCCATGTTGCCCGTCCCCTGACTGACCTCCTGAAGAAATACGTTCCTTTCTGTTGTGGCTCTGAACAAGCGTCTGCTTTCTCGCAGCTCATCACGCTGCTTACCACACCTCCTGTTCTCGCCCATTTTGACCCCCCGCTCCGACAGAAATCCGCACTGACGCCAGTCGCTACGGCATCGGCGCAGCTTTAGCTCAACGCCAATGTGGGCACGACCGCGTTATCGCCTACGCCAGTCGCCTCCTCTCTCTCGCCGAGCGCAATTACTCCATTACTGAGCGCGAGTGCCTCACCCTCATTTGGGTGGTGGGCAAGTTCCGACCCTACATATATGGTCGACCATTTACAGTTACAACCGACCACCACGCCCTTTGTTGGCTTTCCTCCCTCAAGGATCCCACCGGACGCCTCGGTCGCTGGGACCTACGGCTGCAGGAATACACATACACTGTGGTCTACAAGTCGGGTCGTCTACATCAGGACGCCGACTGCCTGTCTCGTCATTCCGTCGATGTACCGGACGGTTTAGTGGATGTCGCACCGATTTGCGTTCTTTCGCTCTCAGCCTTGCAAGACATTGGCACTGAATAATGACGCGATGAGTCGTTACACCCCATTATCGAACGCCTGCTCTCTGCTCCGTCTGACCCATCCCTTCACATGTTCGTACCACAAAATGGCATCCTGTATCGCCGCAACATGCACCCCGACGGGCCCGAGCTCCTAACCATCATTCCGTCTCATCTGCAGCAGATTGTACAGCAGCAACTGCACGACGTTCCCACCGCTGGACACCTTGGCGTCACGCGGACCTATGACCGAATTCGGCGACGGTTTTTCTCGCCCCGTCTCAACCACTCCGTCCGGCGCTATGTTGCCGCGTGTGAGTCGTTGTCAACGCCGAAAAAGACCAGCTGTGCCTCCTGCCGGACTGCTGCAGCCTTTGGATATACCGGCCAACCCTTTTTTTCGCATTGGCCTTGATCTCCTCGGATTATTCCCTATATCCAAGGACGGAAATAGGTGGATTGCCGTCGCTACGGACTATACAACTTGCTATGCCATTACTAGAGCCCTACCGACCAGCTGCGCTACAGACGTCGCTGATTTCTTGCTTCACGACGTCATCTTGCACCACGGTGCACATCGTCAACTTCTCACCGATCGCGGCAGATACTTTCTTGCTAAAGTCATAGACGACCTACTTCGATCATGTGCTACTAAACACAAACTTACTACCGCTTACCATCCTCAAACTAACGGTCTTACCGAACGCCTGAACCGCACAATAACTGACATACTAGCAATGTATGTTTCCTCCGAACATCGCGGCTGGGACATTGCTCTATCATTTGTCACGTTCGCCTACAATTCCTCGCGCCACGACACAGCTGGCTATTCACCCTTCTATCTTCTCTTCGGCCGTGAGCCGACTTTGCCTTTCGAGACTCTCCTTTCGACCACACTCGACTCGCCGACAGAGTACACTCGGGATGTAATAGCCACAGCGACCCAAGCACGCCAGATTGCCCGCATTCGTATTTGTGCTTCACAGACACGCCAGAAGTGCCGTCACGACCAGCGCCATCACGATGTGAACTACGAACCAGGTGCTCTTCTGCTAGTTTGGTATCCAACTCGGCATGTTGGTCTTTCCGAGAAATTCCTCTCGCGATACTATGACCCTTACCGCATCCTTCGCCAGGTGACCCCTGTCACATATGAAGTGTCTCCGCTGAATGCCACGGTGCCTTCGCCTCTTTCTGACATCATCCACGTCAGCCGTCTCAAACCTAACCTTTCTCAGACTGATGAGCCGCACCAATATGGTGCCTTTTTCGACGGGGGTGATGTCACAGTAGGTAATGTGGTGATGTCACAGTCGGCATTGTGGAAAGAAGACGACGCTGATGGTGGTCTTAGAGACGACGAAGAGGTGTTTAGCAGTATTGATGCTCTACGCTTGTTGGCTCAGCCATTAAAAGTCACTTGTAAATAGACGAACGCTTCTTCCTTCCCGTAACATCATTATAAATTTGACTTCCTTCCGTATTTGTGTGAAATGTACTGGCTTTTAGAGGTGCAATAAACATTGAATAAAGAATGAAAGAATTACTGTTGTAACGAAAATGTGCTTACAATAGTACAAGTACACCAGCAACACACTGTATGCAAAAGTGCAATTCAATGTTGCCATTTTTTCACTTGCCCCTCTGTATTCAGTTTTCATTCCAACGGCACTTCTAGATTGTAGAATTGACTGCTCCAGTGTTGCAGGTATCACCCTAAAGGTAGAAAGAAGCTCCCCTGGCAGTGTTTGACTCTCGAACCTAATTCTGCCGTGGGGCGATACTCGCACTCGAGAACATCCGAATAAGCTCCACATATTACATAAATTCGGTCCATTTTATTTATTGTATAACGAAAATGGATCCCCGAGGCGCGTCTGGACAGCGTAATGGCGTAGCACGACACAATCTTACAAAAATTGTGCACATAAATCGGAATAAACAGCAACGACTTCGGCATTTCCAGTGGAGAATAATGCCATTTATTTCTCTCAAAAGAAAACACGCACAGCAAAACCTTTCACTAAGCGAAAACGCAACAAAAAGGGCCCCTCTCTAAACATTCGTTTCTTCCTAGGCGGAATACCGTGGGACAAAAAATGTGCAAGAAAATATGCACCGCAGTTTGAGGTGCACAACAGCTCATTTGACGAAACTTACGGAGCACGTGGAAAAAGTGGACAATGCTCCGGCCTTCTGGGCTGGTTTCGAGGCGAGAGCGCTGGCAGCCCCAAAAACCGCGGTAATCAGCGCAAGTGGCGCCTTGAAATTTTTACGTCGTCATGTGTCAGGCACTCCACTCTTTCTCTGCGTTTCAAGGCATCGCATTCCAAGCGAAGAACGGCGCGCGCCGTAGCAGAAAAGTACCCATACGTGCCTCCAAGCCTGTGACGGCGGGTGCCACCAAAAGTTACCACGTATTAAACAAGCTCGAATGGTCCGGCAACCATGTGGGCCTATTCCTAAAACTTCGTAAAGTAGCGACACTGTCCTCCTCCGCCTTCACTCTGCCTCGCTTCTCCTCTCTTTCACGCGCCCTCCTCGACCGTGGCACCGCCTACACCGCTCGAGCGTTGCAACGGCGCCAGCATGCGCTCCTCGCCACTCCTTAGACGCTTGTCGAGCGAAAATGGCGCTGAAGCACGGTGCGAAGGCCCACGTGATGCTATCAGGCCAATAGCGACGCGGCGTCGGCCTCGGCCAGAGCACGCGAGGAGGAGGAGGCGGCATTCTTCAAAACGTGCCGCTACTTTACGAAGTTCAAGGGGCTTTACCTATTCCTACCCAAAAGGCACCGTGCACAAGGCACCGAAGAGCGATAGGGGCGGCTTCAAAGGATGTTGGCTTGCCGCGGCTAGCGGAATCGGGTGAGGCTCCCTCCTAGTGTTTTTCCTTCCTGTACGTTGAAAGCGATCTGCGGCGTGGCCAAAGTGCGCGCCCGCGTGGGCCTCATATTCAAAGCTATCTGCGATGTTAGCACAGTGCCCGTAGTGCCGGTATGTTCGTATGCACTTTGCCCTCCACATATCGTTCGCGTTCAAGCGATAGATGCACGAAGGTCCATTCGCAATGCTGCTGCCGCGATTCCTCATTCCAGCATTTTGACATCGAGTTTCCGTGATCATCGATCCAGGTGTGTTCATGTTTACCTGTGTGCGCGTGACACTGTGCTTGTTGATTTAGTTAAAACACGTTGGCACGCTAGTCGGTTTCAATCCGTGTTAGAATGTGTGAGCGTGACTGAACGAGGACGTGGAAAGAGATGGACCCACAGAGACAGCGCGGCCGCTGTGTGTTTCTTTCTTCTCCCTCGTGCAGTCGCGCTTACACATTCTATCATTGCTAATTTAGTTAGGTAGCGAATGTTTAGAAGCTGATACGGTCAGTCAAACTACTACTCTGGCTTCGTACATGTGTCCACTAATTTGCTATCGCAATCTATGCTTCTTCTTTCGGGCAAAATTGCTACTTGTTCCACGTTCCACGTTCCTCATCCACGTTCAGACCTGCGGCGCCCGCAAGGCGACAAACGTCTGGCGGACCGAGTATTGCTTGTTAGTTCACCGTCGCCTTCACAAACCAATGAGAGCAAGCAAACCCGTGGAAAAGGGTGTTCTAAGGAGTGCCCTGACGCACCCCGGTAGCCGCCACGGTAGTTTGACAGAAGTTACCGCTAACTGCGGGGTCATCCCAGGAACCAGGACATGCCAGCTTGAGTCTAGCGTACCAGTCCTCGTAGAACCTCCCCTCCTTTAGGAATGTTTAGTGAAAAAACTGCAGGAGTGATTGCGTGAACCTTCGCCATCAACGCGGGTCTTTCGACAACTTTGGACGCTGCAATTGGACGAAGGGGCGCGGCATTTTTCCCGGGCCGAGTAATCTAGGGAAGAGAGGGGAGGTTTAGGCGAAATTTTTCGCCTTCTCGGTCTCCTTCAATTCAGTCACGCTACAGTTATCAGACGTAACTTTCTCTTTTATTTATGTACATATTGTAAATAAAACGAGTACTCCTCCTTCTTGGTGAGAACATGCGCCTCCCTTATAGAACGTCCTTAGCGTGGATGTGTCGGACGAAGGCATGGGCCAGCTACCCCTTTTGAATTGCCCAACCCCAAATTTTACAACTGACTGGCTGCAGTAAGACGGACTTCACGACACGGTGTCCTGTCTGCGGTGAGTGCTTGTTTTTTGCTTTGGCTGTATAGGCTTCATTTTGTGGCTGTTCAGTCTATAACAGTAGCGATGCTGGACTGTTTATTGATAGCTAGGCTGTGCTCAGCAACTTGTGGTTAACGAGGAGGACCAAGGAAGGACTTGCATATAATGGGAAAGCATGCCGTGTGGTATGAGACAGTGCCACCACCATTGATATTGTCCATCGGTTTTATTTGACGGTAGATTATTTCACTCGAGAAGTATCATGGAACAGCCTGGTTGCAGAAGAACACAGCGTGTGTCTGCCGATGGCGAAAGTCAATGTCAGTGGCCATTAGGGGACTTCGTGATCGAGGCTATAGTTTCTGAATGCTCATCGCTGTAGTACCCTTACATTTTTTTCAATATGCTGGATCAGAAATTTCGTGAAAAGAAGCTGAAACTTGAAGAGGGCGTAGTGCAGGCGCTGACGCAATCTCAAGCTAATCAAATCACGTCACTTTCACCTGAAAATGCAAAATCCGCTCCAACATACGTAACAAAAGCAGTAGCATCGGCAACGGAAACCGAGCTGGGCTCGAGGGATGAAAAAGCGGTTGAGAAAATCCTGCCAGCTGACCAGCTCAACGAGAGCGTATCACAAGGCGTGTGTTAAAGTTCACGCCTGCTGAAAGAGCCAACCGATGCACTCGCAAGCCAGACAGGGTCGTTCAGATCACCGGCCTCGTAGACCTTTGATCGCCTCTTACGTGTGTACAGTGAGCACTGGCAGCCGAGCGAAAGAATGACGACAGCCTAGCTAAATAACATGTAATAGCAACAAAGAAGGCATTGCTAGGCGCAACGCGAAGATGCAAGGGAAAGGAGGTTTGTTATAGTGGCCATACAGAGACCGAATGGGCAGGATACTGGGTCAGTTATCCATACCTGCTAAGTGCAGGGAGGACCTTTTGGGTGTCTCTCATAGAAAAGGGGGTCTGGCCGCCTCAGCATAAATAAATCGAAGAAAAAATGTCTTATAGAATACTACTGGCCAGATTCTTTCAAAGATGTACAAAGCTTTGTGAGATCATGCTACGCCTACCAGCGCACGGGTAAACGAACAGAAACATGGAAAGCTCCTCTAGAGGGGGAGGCCTTATTATCAGGACCTTTCAGACGACATGTGATATACACGGTAGGGCCTCTACAAAAACAATGTCGGGTCACAGGTAGCTGTTTACCATGCTGGGTTTCCGGAGTTTCCGAAGGTTCCGGAGAGAATCCCGCTGAAAGTACTCAGCTCCACCGAAGTAGCAGACGCGCTTTTGACAGTATTCGCCTGAGTCGGGTTTCCAGCAGAAATTTCGGGGAATCAAGGGTCAATATTCACCAGCCCACTAACCTCCACATTCTTACTAAAGTGTGGCGTAAATTTAATACACAGTTCCATCTATCACCCTCAGCAAATAGTGTAGAGAGGTGACGTTCTTGCTTAAGCGAATTCTGCGGGTTCTCTGTTACGAGCACAAGGAGGACAAGGAGAATTCTCTTCCGGCGACATTGCTTGCTTTGTGAACGGTTCCTGATGAGGCTACGGGGTTCTCCCCAGCAGAACTAGTGCATGCGAGGACACTCCGTTCCCCACTCAGAATATGGAGAGATATGTGGGATGGGGTAGGAAAGAGAAAAGAGACAAACCGTAGTAGAGTACTTGCTTAATCTGCTGGAACGGATAAGTGCAACACAAGAACTAGTCGAAAAGAACACGGGCGTGGCACAAAAGAACGTCAAGCTCTATTACGACAGAAATTAGATGCTTCCAAGGTTTAATTCTGCGGACGAGGTAATGATTCGCAAATTTTTAAGAGCAAGCTTGAAGTTCACTGCAACGGACCCTCTAAAGTGTTGCACAAACTTTCAGATACTAACTACGCTCTGAAAGCGCGCGGTGGCACAAGGGAGGTGAGAATATACCACTACAATTAGATGAAACCGTACGTGAGTGGAGTCGTTAACTTTACCACCAAAAAGTCGGACCACACTAATACAGAGTTAATTTAGTGTAAGGCGACCTTGAACTCTGAAAGCAGCCTGAAAAAGTTGTAGAACACTCAGTAAGCACGGACGCTCTTAAACTCGAGCATCTGGATGAACTAAAGGTGCTACAAGGGAAATATCTCGATAGATTCAGTAATCGACCAGGCCAAACCGAACTAATAACGAATGAAATTGAGCCGACAGCAACCCAGCCCGCAAGATCAAGGCCTTACACGGCGTATCTACGACAGAAATTATGGAGGCATAGATGCAGTGCATGCTAGAGTTGGGAGCTATTGAGCCCGCTGTGAGTGACTGCATGTCACGGCTAATACTTGTGGAAACCCCCAACAAATACCCTCGTCCGTGTGTTGCCTACAGGAAGGTAAATACTATCCACAACGATCAGTGGTACGCGATGCCCAACATTGAGGAACGAATCGAAGAGTCAGCGCTGCTAAATACATTTTGAATCTAGATCTCGTTCGTGGATACAGGCTAGTTCCCCATTCAGAAAGTTCCAGCTACTATGCTGCAATTATCTCAACTGTAGGCACTTTTCGCCATCTCGACGAAGGCGAGAAAATGTAGGTTTGGCTACTCGCAGATTTCTTATCTGGGCCATATTGCGAGCCAGGACACGAGACGGCCGACCGAGCTGAAACCAGCTACAATGGGAGATTTTTCACAGCCGCGCAGGAAAATATCGATTCGTTAATTTTTGGGACTTGATTGATACTATCAGCGGTGTATTCCGAATTACTTGCAAATAGCAAGTCTTTTAACGGACGCACAACGAAAGGGAGCTCCGTGTAGCGTACACTGGGATAAGGGCAAAGAGAACGCTTTCCAAGGCTTGTAAACATTATTAGTTTCCGTGTTTCGCGCGCCGCATTATACAATGGAATTCATAGTTCAGTACGGCGCAAGCGTCAGGGGAATGGGCGTGGTACTTAGTCAGGTCCGCGATGATAATGAGGAACGTCCTATTCTCTGTACCAGCCTTAAACTAACTGTAAGAGAGTAAGCCTACAGCACTTCAGAAAATGGAATGTGTCTGTCTGGTTTGTGCAGCCCAGAATTATCGTGGTATATGTACGGATCGAGATTCATATTCGTGACCGATCGCTGCCCTCTGATATGGCCTAGGCAAATGTCGCAAAAAATATGAGCAAGCGGCCGTATTTACTTCTTCAGTACGGTACAGTACTTCTTCATACAGTACTTCTTCGCTAGATATAAGAAGGGAAGTTGCATTGCGCTGCAGATGTCTTGAGCAGGCTAGTTTGAAACTCATTTAGCGTTTAGTGATCCCGACTAAATTCTGTTATTTTTATTATTTTATTATGCCAAGACGATTCCCCTTTCATTTAGCAGGACTCCATCCATGATTGCTAATTCCGTCGGCACAAAATTTTTTGCAAACTTGCATATCGATATGCCGTATTTGTTGGTTTTGCACTCGTGCTTTCTTTCAAGCCTGCTGGGTCTAGGAGAAAATCCAAGATACTTCATCTCTTCGCAGATCCGTGTTGGGGATTTTCTTCGCGTTTGCCTGTCAATGGGAGGTGTTTTGGGGCGAATGTCAGCATTTCGCAGCTGGTTGCTGCAAGCCAAGTTATCCCCCCTTGCCACCAGCCACTATCTTCCGGCGCAGCGGTTATCAACACTGGCCAGTCGAGATTTTCCAGAACATGAAGGAGCTGTTACGATCGGCAAGCGGTGGTTGTGGCCTTCTAGGTTATCCGGAGCCGCTGCGACGAATCGTTCGTGAAGGGAGCAATGCCTCACCTTCGGACAGACCTGCGGCGCCCGCAAGCCGAGACAACTTCGTCGGACCGAGTATTGTTTGTTGGTTCACTGTCGCCTTCACGGACCAATAGGAGCAAAAAAACTCCTGCAGAAGGGTGTTCTAAGGCTTCCCTCACAAACCCCGGTAATCGCCATGGTCGTTCGACGGATGCTCCAGCTAACTGCGGTGTCATCCCAAGAACCAAGACGCGCCAGCTTGAGTCAAGCATGGCAAACCCGGTCTTGGAAGCTCTTCTCCTTTCTGTGCCTTCAGCGAAAAAATGTGCGGGAGTGATTGTGCCCTCAACGCGTGTCCTTCGATGGCTTTGGACGCTCCGAATGGACGAAGAGGGGTGGCAGTTTTTCCTGGCCTGGAGATCTAGGAAGGAAAGAGGGGGCTTAAGCCAACGTTTTAGGCTTCTCGATATGCTCGAACTTAGTCATGCTAGACTGATGAGACATAACGTTTTCCACTCTTCATGTAGGTATTTTAAGTAAACACAGTACTCCTCGCTCTCCATCAGAACATGTTCCTGCCTTCAACAATGTCCATAGTGTGGATGATTGTGACTACGGCACGGGCCAGCCCCTACCACTCTTGACATGGCCGACCCCAACTCTTACAAGCTGCTATGGATAAGAAGTTTCAATGTATTTGCACACCTGTAATGTGTGTGGTGCGCGGCATGGTGCGGTGGTCGGGACGGACAGGCGCAGACGACAAGGAGTGCGCGCGCCGAGGCGAATTCCGTGCTGCAAGGAGAAAACGACAACGCCGATGAGCGTCCGGCACGTGAACGCGCGGCGCAAGAAAAGGAACTTAAAGAAGAAAAGCGAACCAATTAGGAAAGACCACGGGGCGTCAGGCAGCCAATCGGAAAATGACTAATCAGCCAGAGCGGAAGAAAAGGCTAGGCGCGCTGGCAGATGGAACGATAACTTTGAGACAACAATCACACCTGAAGTCATTGAGCTTCTTCACCATAAGATTGAACACGCAGGGCAGATTCACAAAGTCCAGATCGTAGCAGAAATGCATCAGGCCATTCAGGAATTAGAAGAACGGATGATACAACACATGAAACAACTCATACAGGAGCTCCCCTCCCACCGAAAGCGTAAAAGGTGCGCCAACACGGAAGCAGGGCCGTCCAAAATGAGGCACCGCACAGACTCTCTCGGTAGCGAGACCAGCTACGCGAGCACCTCTACATTTGCATAATATGGCGAGACACCCCCGTGCAGCCGTAAATGAAAACCTCGAAATCTGGCAATGGAACTGTAGGGGATACAAACGAAAACAAGGCCTATTCAAACAGTTCATAGCCAATACACTAATCAAACCGGACGTAATATGCCTACAAGAGATAGGCGCCGAGAAGACCCCATCCCTATCCGGATATTACACAATCTGTCAACCTCGCAGGCCTACGGTGGCCATCCTCGTAGCAAAGAACATTACGGCCATCGAACATACCCTTCCGGACCCGGACATCGAGCACCTCGTTATTGAGATTGTTCCGAACAAAAAGGGCCGGAAGAGTACATTCATAACGAACATCTATAAACAGCCTAAACCCATGAGGCTAGATTTCACCAACATCGTCACAGAAGCCTACCACCTCGCAGAACCAAACCAAATGGTCATTGTAGGCGGCTTTAACTCCCCCCACACAGAATGGGGGTACAGTTCAAATTCGCAGAGAGGAGCTTCCATCCTTAATGCACTCACTGTGCTGGACATGCACCTCCTCACCAATCCGCTATACCCAACAAGGGAGGGAAGCAGGGTCACCCGCGGCACATGCCCCGACCTCACCATAGTCAAAAATGTCAAAGAAGCTACGTGGTCCAACCTGGGGCAGACCCTTGGGAGCGACCATTGCATCATAAGCACCTCTATCTAAACTACAAAAATCAGAAAAAACCTTAGCATAGCAAGAATCACTGATTGGACCCAATTCCGTGCTATCACCACAGACAAGTGTCAAAAGATCACATCTATCACAGAATGGACTGACGGTATCTGTAAGGCACACGAAGAGAACATGGAGACTATACAACGTACTCCAGAAACTCCAGAAGTCGACACACACCTCATTCATCTATGGCAGCAACGTCGCCGGTTGATACGAAGGTGGAAACGTCAAAAACTAAGCAGGCAACTACGCCTACGAATCGCAAACATCACGGAAGAGGCGCAAAACTACGCCACTGAATTGGCACACCAAAATTGGCACCAGTTCTGTCAATCTCTCAAAGGGACATTAGGAACTCAAAAACATGGACCGTCTTAAGGAACCTAATTGACCCCGCAAAATCGAAATCCGAAGCAAACAGAACTCTCAAAGGCATCGCTCACGCCTTCCCAGGCGACGATGGAGCTTTATTAAAAGTATTACAAGACAAATACATTGGTGCAACTGGGATGACTATTCCTCCATGCACACAGCGATACGCAACGCGCCAACAAAGAGCTGGACGCCCCCATAACCTAATCCGAAGTATACGCAGCCGCACGAGTCTGCACCAAGAACACCGCAGCCGGCACTTACAAAATTAACGACGCCATGATTCGCAACCTCAGCCAGGAGCAAATCGAAAAGCTAACCCAATATATCAACGACTCTCTGTGGCAAAAGAACATCTTACCACCAGAGTGGAAGCATGCCGAGATCATAGTCATACCCAAACCAGGGAAGCGACCATCAATCGATGCCCTGCGACCCATCTCATTAACATCATGTATGGGCAAACTCTCTGAAAGAGTAATACAGAAACGCCTCCAAAATTACATTGAAGACAACAACCTCTTTCACCCATCCATGACCGGCTTCATATCGGGGTTATCGACGCAAGACGCCTTCCTACTCATCCGAGAGGAGGTCTTGACCAACATACCAAGAGGCGGGGAACATCTAATCATGGCACTCGACCTCAAAGGCGCCTTTGATAACGTATCGCACCGAGTCGTACTCGAGGAGCTATCTAACATCAACTGCGGCGAGCACATATATGAATACGTCCGAACGTTCCTGTCAAACACAACGGCCACCATAGGCACGGGAGAAACACGATCTGACCCACAGGCTATGCCTAACAAAGGCACACCGCAGGGCTCAATTATATCACCCCTCCTATTTAACATCGCCATGACCAGAGTCGCTAGGGCATTACAGGCCATACCCAATATAGGGTTCACCTTATATGCCGACGACATCACGGTGTGGACAAGGACAGGCTCCCTCGGGGAGCAGGAGCACTATCTCCAGCAAGCCGCCACTTGTGTTGAAATAACAGCACACCAGTGTGGCTTGAAATGCTCTCCGGAGAAATCCTAAGTAATTCGTATCAAGGGGTATAATTACAAGACCGAAGACCCCATCCACATTAAACTTCAAGGAGAACTCATCCAAGAAGTATCAGTCATCCGAATACTCGGCATTTGGCTACAATCTGACCGCAAGGCCACACACGCCATCAAACTACTCCAAATATCGGCCACACAAGTATCGCGCATGATACGGCGCGTGGCAAGAACCCGTAAAGGCATGAAGGAACAAGACACCATGAAATTGGTTCAAGCGCTTATCTTCAGCCGACTGTCCTACGGCCTTCCATGTCTCCCACTCCTTAAAGCAGAACGAACCACAATTGATGCCATCATTAGGACAGCTGTTAAAAATGCACTAGGCCTCCCGCCATATACCGCCAACCACAAGCTTGAAGCTCTGGGAGCGCATAACACTTTCGACGAAATCCAAAAAGCAGTTCTCCTATCTCAGCGGGAACGCCTACTCAAGACGGAAACCGGTAGACTAATACTTCAGCGAGTCGGCTACCCAGAGGACTTACGCGTCATACAATCTACCACTAACATTCCAACAGAAGACAGAGCACGCCTGCACGTAGCTCCCATCCCACAGAACATGTCGTCCCACTCCTGCGAAGGCAGAAGAACAGCAAGAGTGAACTACATAAGACGGACAATGGGAAGAAGCGGCAGGGCCGTCTACGTAGATGGAGCCTTTTACGGACCTCCCAATGGACATGCAGTGGTAGCAACTGTGGTGGGATCTAATCATCAAGAAATCACAAGTCTAACCATATGAAACTGCTCCGTCCTGAAAGCAGACGTGGCTGCGATAGCACTCGCCATACAACACGGGAATGCTATCAACCAATTCCTTCATATTATCACCGACTCGCACGCGGCTTGTCGGCTCCTCCTAGCAGGAAGAATCCATAAAAGACTGCTCCACCTTGTTCAAAGCAGCCCAGGATCAAAAACTCACGTTAAACACCCGATCACTTGGACCCCCGCACACTCTGGGTTGGAAGGGAACGAGATAGCTGACGGTCTAGCTCGAGGTTACACTAGCCGAGCGGATCAAAACACAATATCCCCCGACCACTCACTACTTCAACCAATGTCAACAGTTTATAATATTAGGCTCTATCACCAACGCCTCATGCGCCAGTTCCTACCACCACCGCATAAACAACTTACTGCGCAGGAAGCCCGCGACTGGAGACAACTCCAGACGGACACTTTCCCCAACCTGTATAAATATCACATTCTGTTTCCAGAACGCTACAGACCTACCTGCCCATTGTGCGACGGTCACCCCACCGCCTTCCATTTTACGTGGGGGTGCACGGGGGACAAACCCATACACTTACGAACACTTCAAACGAAGGAGCAGTGGGAGGCCTCTCTGTCCAGCTCGGACCTGACAACCCAGCGCAGCCTGGTACAGCAGGCAAGGGTAGCAGCACAGGCCACAGGGGCTCTGAAATGAGTTCTCCATCCGCCGCCCAAGTCTTCGACAACTACTTCTTTCCCTTCGAAATAAATGTTTCTACTACTACTACTACTGGCAGAAGAGGGAGACGCCGGGAGAGATCCAGGAAGCAACGCCAGGAGAAGGTCAGCCACCGGACCGGGAGTTGAAGACGGGCCGTCGGGTTCCGGACCCGAGCCACCAGGACTTCACCCGACCGGGGCCTCCTGCCAACCCGTTCCTGTGCGTCGCCAGTCTACTCGAGCGTGCCGCCAGCTGCTCAAGGCCGGTGAGCTTCTGTGCCCGTGGGCAGGATGAGAGCAGTCGGGCCACAGGCCCGAGCTCTACGCCCAGCTGCCCGGCCAGAACGCCGCCGCCGTCTGTCGTGCCGCCTGCTTCCCGAGGCCGGCGTTCGAGCTTCTGTGCCCCGTGGGCAGGACGAGAGCAGTCGGGCTACGGGCGCGAGTTCTACGCCCAGCTGCCCGGCCAGAACGCCGCCGCCGTGTACTCGCCCCACCAAGTCACCTGCCTTACCTCTCCAAGCCAGAGCTGGCGCGCTCCGGTCGCTCGGTCAACCATCCTATACCCCGACCTTTGGTGAGGCCGGCGCAACTCCTTTCATCAACCTGTTGCCGCGTCTCCGCGTCGAGACTGTTATGCTTCCCTGCCTTCGTGGCAAGCCCGGACACGCGCACTAGTTAGCGTCATACTAGCCCGAAGTGTGTTTCTTACTGCCGTGAGGTCTGTTTGAGTGTCTATTTTATGCTTTCTATTTCCTTCTATTTATTTTAAGCCTCTTTCTACTTTCATTAAAAGTTTGTGTGTGTTTTCGAAACCAACGGCTTTGTCCTCAATTCGGTTCTCGGAGGCTCCGCCTAAGAGAGCCGTCAGAACCTTTGTCCCCAATTGGGCATCACAACGCCACAGACAAAGGCAGCGTGTACGGAAGACCGTTCCTTTCATCTTATAGCCGTTTTGATAAGGTTAGCGGCTACTCGCTACACAATAACTGCATAAAAAGCGTGCTGACCTTTCACTATCGTGGAAGCGGACTAAAGTGGCCCTGCTGCCCTTGCCCATGTTCATTTATTTATCATCAGTACCCTCAGGGTATAAATAAAGTACAGCGTGGAGAGACATACATAGCAAATGAGGACAGAAACAGAAGAAAAGAAAAAGAAAAATAATAGGACAGAATTGGCTACACATTTCGTGTAAGAAAACTATGTAAATACAAAAATAATTGTCCAGCATTCATAGCGCATTTTTAAAAGTACTTGGATCATTTATGTCCGTTATGGAGGCAGGTACGTGATTCCGGTTCCTTGCAATTCAGGGAACAAATTATTGTGAGCGTGCAGTAGTTGAAAAATGTGGAATGTTCACCTTATGGGGATTACTAAGCCGATTTGAGCGCAATGGTGCTGGAAGTATAAACAAGAAACAAAGAGCGGGATTGTGAAAATACGCTTCGTGGAAAAGACAAATGCGTGACGGCCTTTTACGGCAGGTTAAGGAGGGAAGATTGAGAATAGCTTTCATTTATGTGATGCTAGCGATGCGGTTATAGCAAACTGAGATGAAACCAGCGGACCAATTTTGTGCTACCTAATAGCCTGTATATATGGGTCCCAGACAGACCACGCGTATTCTAGCTGGGGCCTAACGTAGGTAGTATAAATAGGTTTAGTTGCTCTACAAGTTTAGTACAAGTTCCTTTTCAAGTAGTCTAAAGTTTGATATGTCTTGGCTAATAATTAGTGGACATGTTGTTGCCATGACAAGTCACTACGTATGAATACCACAAGGTAACGATAGTATGCTGTGGTTTGCAGGGAATCTTGTTGAGAAAGTAGCATGAAGAGATAGTATCACGCCTAGATATGCGCATAACTCTGAATTTAGTAATATATAAATCGAAGTGCCAAATGCGGCACCACTGTGTTACGTTATCTAGACCATTCTGAAGTAATCTTGCGTCCGAGTGTTAAATTATTTTCCGGTAAATGACACAGTCGTCTGCGAGCAAACTATTCAGAGATAAATGTCATTAGGCAAGTTTTCAACTTGAGCGAGAAATAGAAGGCTGATGAGGAGTGATTGTTGAGGTACGCCAGAACCAACTGAACCTGGAGGTGAGTCAGTACCACTAGCTGTGACATAATGCACAGGGTAGGAAAGAAATTTGCGGATCCATTTAGCTACTTGCGGAGCGACATTTAATGCACTTAGGTTGTTGAAGAGCAAAGAGTGATTAACCTTATGAACAGCCTTGGAAAAATCTAAAGATATACTATATATATCCACATCAAAGCCAGAGTCAATATACACATATAAGTAATTTTTTGAAGCAATAAGTTAAGTTGCAGACCAGAAATAAAACCTAAAGCTATGTTCACTATATGATCACTATATTTATAGGATAAAGCTAACTTATGGTCATTGTTTTTTACCGCATTCCAAAAGCTTTTTGAGTTAGTTTTTAGCATGTTTGCAAGTGTACTGTTCAAAAATGAAAGTTTGATACATCTCAAAGCGCAAAAGTACGTTGAAGTGACTGTTTTGCACGATGACCAATTAGGAACTCTTTGAAAGATTTATGCTGTGCAAAAAAGGAGCTTCTGTTTATTAGCAAGTAAGTTTAATGATGATGATGATGATGACGATGATGTATGGGGTTTTATGGCGCAAGGGCCAGGTGTGGCCAAAGAGCGCCATGTCTGTGGTAGTGGGTGTGCAGTGTAACTATGATTTATGAAATTGGTGTGACGTGGCTGTAAAGGGGCCTTAAAATATACGCTCTAAAGTGCGTAAAATATGTGTAATAAAATTATGGCGATGACGTATGACTTGTACTATGAACATATAGATGCATATAAAAAGAATGATGCGATAGGTAAAATATATCAGATTATAAGAAATGCTAGAGTACTACTACCTCCTTAGAGCCCTTGAAGCACAAGGGCCTGGAGGCATGTACTATTCAAAACAATTATCGCAGCAGCATCCTCTGGAGCGAGGATGCTCTACGAATTTAATGGGCTTATAACGTGTAGAACTACATCCTTTAAGAAGTCGAGGACTGCCTTGGTGCTAAAAAGCGGTTCCTTACCAATAAACATAGCCGGGTGTAGAGGGATGTAATTACGGTATGCAAGCGGAAAATGTTTCATTCTTTCAGGTTCGGCTTTCCGACACTCCAAGAGGACATGGAGGACGGTCAGCCTCTCACCGCATCTACCACAGGTTGGAGGTTCACTTCCAGTAAGTAGAAAATGATGGGTCCCAAATGTGTGTCCTATTCTGAGGTGACAGAATAGGACATCTGTTTGCCGACATTTCGTTGGGGAGGGCCAAAAACCTAACTGGGGCTTTATGACGTGCAGTTTGTTATTTGTTTGCGCGTCCCACGTGCACTGCCAGTGATTTCGCAGTTTATTTCGTAAGAAAGGCCTCAGGTCTGTGACAAGAACATCAGCGGTAGGGCTAACAGCTTGCGATGTGATAGACGTGGCCATCTCGTCCGCGAGAACGTTACCTTCGATTCCCCTATTGCCAGGGACCCAGCATATTATGATATTCTGGTTAGATGAGTATGCTTTACATAATACCGAATACAGTTCATTGAATACGGGATTTTTATGTTTGTAGAGTGACATTAAGGCCTTCACGACGCTTAGAGAGTCTGTATAGATCGCTGCTTTTGAAAGTTTTGATCTTCTTATGTGCTTCACAGCAGAGAGTAATGCGTAGGCCTCAGCCGTAAAGATGCTTGTTTCCGGATGTAGTACGTCGGCTTCCGAGAAGGATGGGCCGACGGATGCATAGGTACCCCGGCATTTGACTTTGAAGCGTCTGTGTAGAAATCTGCGCAGGAGTGTTTGTACTGAAGTTCTAGGAAATGCATTCTGATTTCGTCCTCAGGAGCGTGCTTTGTAACTTTTATAACGGATATGTCACATTGTATCACCTGCCACTCCCAAGGAGGTAAGAGCTTGATTGTGTGCATTAAGCGATGCTCGAGGAGTGGTACATGCATTTCATTGCTAAGCTCCTTCACACGCAGCGAGAAAGGCTGTCTTATAGAGGGGCGATTGCTGAAAAGTGTAGCGCACGTCATGTCGGTAACGGTATCAAAACATGGATGTTCAGGATTCGAGCGTACTTTAAGGAAATATGTAAAGCTGTTGTATGATCTCTGTAGGTGGAGAGGCCATTCATTCGATTCGGCATATAAACTTTCAATCGGGCTTGTTCTGAAAGCGCCCGTGGCTAAACGGATGCCTAGATGGTGAACCGGGTCTAGCATCTTTAGCGTGCTTGGGGCGGCAGAGTTATATACCACGGCGCCATAATCTAATCGTGACCGGATGAGGCTCTTATACAGATTCATTAGGCACTTCCTGTCACTACCCCACGTAGTCTGGGATAGAAGTTTCATTAGGTTCATTGTTTTCAGACACTTTTTTTTAGTTGTTTAACGTGTGGGACGAAAGTGAGTCTATTCTCAAGTATAACACCTAGAAATTTGTGCTCTTTGTTTACAGGTATCTGTTCTCCACACATTTGTAAGCAAGGATCCGGAGCAAGGCCTCTTTTCCTTGTAAACAGCCCACAAGAACTCTTTTGAGGATTGATTTTAAAACCATTTTTCTCTGCCCACCCTGACACCTTGTTCAAACCATGCTGTACCTGTCTCTCGCATACTGTGAGGTTACAGGATTTCAAGCCTATTTGAATGTCGTCCACATAGACGGAATACAAAATGGCTGGTGGTAAGGAAGCACGAAGCGTTGTCATTTTAACAATAAAAAGTGTGCAACTGAGCACGCCTCCCTGGGGTACACCAGTTTCTTGTGTAAAAGGACGTGACAGCACATTGCCGACTTTCACCCGGAAGGTACGATTGGACAAGTAGCTTTTTATTATGTTTAGCATATTACCATGAATGCCCATTTTCGATAAGTCTCGCAAGATCCCGTATCGCCACGTTGTGTCATACGCCTTTTCCATATCGAGAAATATCGAGAGGAAGAACTGTTTATGTATAAATGCGTCCCGGATATTTCCTTCAATACGTACAAGATGGTCGGTTGTGGAGCGCCCTTCTCGGAAGCCACACTGATAGGGATCAAGCATTTTGTTCTGTTCAAGGAAATGGATCAGTCGCCGATTTATCATTTTTTCAAATACCTTACATATGCAACTTGTGAGGGCTATCGGGCGGTAGCTTGCCACTGAGGAAGGATCTTTGCCTTGTTTTAAAACAGGGACCACAATGGCTTCTTTCCATGTGGTCGGAAGGTACCCTGCGTCCCAGATAGTGTTGAAAAGTGTAAGTAGTGTAACTTGCGTGTCATTGTGTAAGTTTTTCAGCATTTCATACATGATTCTGTCAGATCCCGGTGCAGAGCTCTTGCATGCGCTCAAGGCAGCTCTCAACTGTGCAATACTAAAGGGGCGGTTGAAAGGTTCATTCTGCCGACACTTTTTTATGAGTGGCTTGCATTCTTCTATTTGTTTATATTTGAGAAAGGGTTTTGAATAATTGTTGGAACTTGACACGCTCTGAAAGTGCTCCCCAAGTGAGTCTGCTTGTTCAAGCAGGGTATAGCCTTCAGTGTTTACCAGGGGGAGTGAATAAGTTTGTCGTCCTTTTATCCTGTTAACCCTGTTCCAGACTTTCCCCTCCTCTGTATAAGAGTTGATACCCAATAAAAACTTCTGCCAACTCTCTCTTCTGGCCTGTCCGCGCGTTCTCCTTCCTTCGGATTTTGCTTTTTTAAAGTTAATAAGATTCTCCGCAGTGGGAGAGGCGCGTAGCAACCCCCACGCTTTGTTTTGTTTCTTACGGGCGGTCCTACATTCGTCGTTCCACCACGGGACGCGCCGTTTGCATGCGAAACCGCTTACTTCAGATATGCATTTAGATGCGGCATCTATAATGAAGGCTGTAAGGTACTGGACGGCAGCATCAATTTCTAAAGAGGAAATGTCATTCCATGAGATCCTGGTGAGAGTTCCGAATTTCTCCCAGTCGGCTGTATCGATTTTCCACCTGGGAGCCTGTGGTAGACATTCGTTGTCTTTATATGTTCTTAGTAGTATAGGGAAGTGGTCGCTCCCGTAAGGATTGTCGTTGACTTCCCATTCAAGTTCAGACAGTACTGACGGGGACACTAGGCTAAGATCTATTGAAGAAAATGTTCTGTTTGCAAGAGAATAGTATGTAGCTTCCTTCTTATTCAGAAGACAAGCTCCAGAAGAAAAAAGGAACTGTTCGATAAGACGTCCTCGCGCATCTATACGAGGGTCGCCCCACAGGTGCATTGAAGTCGCGAAGAACAACATAGGGTTCTGGTAATTCATCTATAAAGGACTGAAATTCATGTTTAGTTAACTTGTAATGTGGGGGTATATAAAGCGAGCAAATAGTGATGAGTTTGTTTAGCAGAACAACTCGCACCGCCACTGCTTCAAGGGGCGTTCGAAGCTGTAAAGGTTGACATGCTATACTTTTATGAGTGAGAATCGCAACACCACCCGATGATGCGACGGCATCATCGCGATCTTTGCGAAACGTAACATACGTACGGAGAAAGTTTGTGTGTCTGGATTTTAAATGTGTTTCCTGTAAACACAGCACTTTTGGATTATGTTTGTGGATGAGTTCTTCCAAATCATCAAGGTTTGTAAGGAGACCTCTAATGTTCCATTGAATAATTTGTGTATCCATATTTAATGTAAATAAGTGCTGTGTGTACGGAAAGGGAGGTGATGCCTTAGGTTACAGGGCTCATTGGAGGCCCTGTAACGGGGTTCTGCCCTTTCTGGAGCGTTCGAGGGAGCCTCGCAGCTCCTTAGGCGCTTGGTGCGCCTTGAGAATAGGTGTAGTGTCCATTGCCTCTTGTGAGGCGCCGGACACGTGCTCTTGCGAGCGAGATGTTTCCCGAGAGAGTCCTTCCTTGGAGGGCAAGAACCCTGCGCCCACCAGCCCGGAGGTCGATGGGGCTCCCTGAGGGATTTGGCTGCGCCGGCTGTTGCCAGCGCTGGAAGGGGCCGGGGAGCTTGAGGCAGCCTCGGCTGCGCCCACCTTCGGGGTCGATGGCCCCGTCTGCTGTGTTGGCGTAGCAGCGTCAGCTGCAGCCGCCGGGGGGGCGGATGGCGTCACTGCCGCCTCACTGGGTGTGGGTCGGACAGCCGCCGGAGACCGTTGTGGCGCTGCCCCCTGACGCGCCACATCGGCAAAGGTGTGCTTTGGCAGAAAGGATACCCGCCTGCGTGCTTCTTTGAAACTTATGTTTTCTTTTACTTTGATCGTTACAATCTCTTTCTCTTTTTTCCAAGATGGGCACGACTGCGAGTACGCGGCGTGCTCCCCATCACAGTTCACAAAGTGGAGAGTGTTTTCACACGATTCAGCGGAGCGCTCATGAGCACTGCATTTTGCACAGGTTTGGCGGCCGCGGCAGTTCGATGAGCTGTGGCCAAGTCGCTGGCATTTAAAACATCTCAGAGGGTTTGGGACATATGGTCTGACCCGGAGCTTCACATATCCTGTCTCAATACTCTCAGGGAGCACACTTGAACCAAAGGTGAGAATTAGATGTTTTGTTTTGATCTCTTTTCCATCGCGCCTTAGCAGAATTCTCTTAACATTGATTACGTTTTGATCGCTCCAGCCTTCTAATAGTTCAGCGTCCGTAAGTTCCATCAGGTCATCATCCGAAACTACACCACGGGTGGTGTTCATCGTCCGGTGCGGGGTTACTGTGACTGGGACATCTCCAAATGACAGAAGGTTAGGGAGTTTCTCGTGTTGTTTTTTGTCGCGGAGCTCCAAAAGGAGATCACCACTAGCCATCTTTGATGCTTTATATCCTGGTCCAAATGCCTGAGTTAGAGTTTTTGAGACAACAAAAGGTGAGATTGTTCGAGCTTGTTTTCCTTGTTTTTCAGAATGGATTACATGGAATCGCGGGAAAGTTTCTTTTTGGCATCCAAAAAATTTAAAAATTTCTTCGGTGCGCCCCCTTTTCAGGGAGCGATCAGATAGTGGAGGGAAAGAACTAGCCATAAGTGGGAGTGTATTTTTCGGCAGTAGCGCCAGCCACCCACCATGGAGCCCAACAAGGGGACGCTGCAGGGCCTGTAAAACAGGGCCTACAAGCGCCAGCTGTACGCTACCGCTATAACCAAATATGATATAAGCAAGGTTGGCTACTCACACAAGGTTAACCCTTGCTGCCAGGAAGGTCGGAAGTAATAAAGAAATGAGAAGAAAACAGGAAAGGTGGAAAGTAAGGAGAAGACGAAGGTTGTAGGGAGAGAGAGACAGGAAAAGGCAACTCCCGATTTCCCCCGGGTGGGTCAGTCCAGGGGTGCCGTCTATGCGAAGCAGAGGCCAAAGGGGTGTGTTGCCTCCGCCGGGGGGCCTTAAAGGTCCGAACACCCGGCATTGGCTCAACCCCCAGGATCCCCCTTTCCCCAGACACGGCTAAGCCGCGCACGGCTACACGCGGGAGGGTCCAACCCTCGTGTGCTCGGGTACGTGGTGTCGCAACACACCAAACGCCTGCTTGCGCAGACGCCCCTGCGGGGAAGTAAGTTTATGTTATACCTGCTGTATCGAGGTGCATTATTATTTGAGGACATTCATCCAATAAGTACATATCAGTGAATAGGGTTTGAAACTGTCGTTTTAAACATATTCCACTTTCGCTGCACTGATAGCTAGAAAAACACGAAGAAATTATGGAAGTTTATTTATTAATACCCTAGCTCTTCCATAAACTGTAATTGTTTTGGACGTTTAACACGGTTTTGATTATTTTGTACCTAACTTGAAAGTCAAGTTGTCATGTTCGCTAAGGCCAGGTACGTGGGCAACTGTGGGGCCGATGTCAATCACTGACTTCAGAACAAGGTATGAAAGGGAGGATGAGCATATTGTAACACGTGTTGGCAATCTGCGATAGACTGAAACCAACTCAAAGAGTGACAAATTTATTAGACTCAATCAATGAACAATTTGAAATATGTTGTGTGCTAGACGAGACAATGTTGAGAAACTTAATATCACCCATAAGAAGAATTTCAATACCAGCGTACCATATAGCAGGTCTGTTTAAACAGTCATGGAGACTTCCATTGAATGCTGTGCTGATTGATGGTGAGCGGTAAGAAAACACCGACGATCATCTTTTTAAAGTTCGTATTGAAACAACACCACACTTCTTCAAAAGTTACTAGCAATACGCACATAAAAGAACTAAGGTATTTATTATTTCTCAAGTAGCAGGTCACCACGATTGGAATTAGCGCTGTTAATGCGATAGACATGATATTTTTGATGACCGTATTGTAATTCTGAGTTGGACCATTTGGCGGAGGACCACGTTTCAGTAATAGCTATGTTATCAAAATTACTGCCATGAATGAAACTAAATAATTCTATTTTTGACATTAGACAACGAATGTACGTACATAGCGCAGATAGGTCAGATCTGTGTGCCTTGAACCACAACTCCTTACGATTCCCTGCCGTTTTTTTTCTGTACCACACGTTCAGTTCGAAGGGAAAGAGTAGATTGTTCGCTTTCACGGTCACTTGATGAACTAATTTCAAGAAGAGAATTATCATCGGTGTTGTAATACTATGATTTCCCTTCAGTGAAAAGCCTTGAACGGCGCAACAAAAAAGAACTTGAAGCCTTCTTACGAATTCAACCTGCTTTTTTTCTAACATGACGTGTTCCGCGGAAGAAATCTTCACTCAATGTCACAGAATTTTCTTCGAACTACGAATGTTTCAAAAGGATTAGTTCCTTTGTTTTATATACGGCGAGCTTATCGATCAAGGGCCGTTCTAGTTAAACGGTCTCTAGTTAAACGGTCAAAGAACAAAATGCACCTCAAAAAGAGAAAATACGAGGAAATAACTATTTTTCTACACACGTAACCATTATTCCGTGATTTCCGTAATTTCACTTTATTTATTCGTAGGTTCCAAAGGTAGAGCCAAACAAAGAAAATGTACCTAATTTAGCGTTGGCCACCAGAAACATGGCTACGCCATTTGCCAGATAACGAAACTTGCCCATGTGTCCACCCAATGCGTTAAGTTTCTCGACGTATATAGATCTACCTCGGTCACAATTTTCCGAGGCTCTTTCCATAAGCGTTGACCTCGTGAACGTTCTTTTTCACCATTCAGTGAAGCTTCAAGCACTAAACAGCGTCTACAAACCTCTAAGTGTGAACTGTCACTCTGTGCAGTGCTGGTTGCGTACTAACCTCCGTGCGAAACTTGCAATAGTCGGGCTCGTGGTGCCCCTCACGCACAGCTAAGAGGTGTGACTCACGTCGCCTAGGGTTGTAGTTGTTCTGTTGTAAAACTGGGGGGCAACAATGTAAGAAAAATTTGAGTGATAAATTATCGAATTTTCGTTCTTATACAACGTAGTACATGGTGACGTAAAAGTGCGCAGGTTCTAAAGTATACACCTACACTCGCTCCGTAAAACTATCGAAAATATGTTTGATGGTAGTGCTGGAACCAGAATAATTGTTCTGAGTTCAAGCGCGCTGAAAGTTTTTAGTCGCTGTGTTGCCTAGCTCGCGCAGCATGCATTGCTGCGTACGGTCATCGTGTAGCTGTACGCGCTGATATTAAGGTTAGTGAAGTTAGCCTGGATCCATAGCGAAGCATAATGGCGCGCTTAGAAGTGACGTGGGTAAAGCAGGGGCAGAAAAGCGTTTTTTTATCTGGGCTCGCGGCGTGAGGAACCAGCGTCGCAGTACACCAGAGATGGAACGTGGTCGACAAAGACGATGATGGACGCTGAGGAAGAACGTGCTTTCATAGGCGACAAAAGTCCTAGGTAGAAAGAATGAGCCCCTCCTTGCTACACCGGATTACAAACATTTGTGTTCGCCTGGAACGTCCGGTCTTGTCCCTTGTGGCAATGCGAAGTCTCCTTTACACTATTACAGTGTCGAATATAATAATAATAATAATAATAATAATAATAATAATAATAATAATAATATCCTTTATTTCATGAAAATATTGCACATTCAAAAAACCGGTCAGCCTAAGCCATGGAGGCTTGTCGGGCTGTACTCGGCAGTCAGCGACAAGTACTCAAAAAAAAAATAAAGCAAGGTTAGCAAGCTCTAAACTGAAGCAATTAACAACAAAAAGCAAACTACGACGAAAAAGGAGGCTACAACACGAAAGCAAAGTGCCACAAACAAAACGTTAGCTACGAGCAAACGCAAGCTAGAAAAGATACTAAGTGTAACAGACAAGGATACACACCAATCTAGACCAAACGAAACTAATCGAAACTACAGGACAGGCTCTAATGAATGACAACTAAACAGAAGAATAATTAGTTTTGAGGTACAGTTTGAGTGTCCTTTTTTAATGAGATAGAGTACAGTTCAGTGGGTAAAGAATTAAAAACGTTAGGAACATAATATTTTCTGGTATAATGACCAAAACGGGTATAACGCCGCGGGGTAGTGAACGTATTATGGTGTCTCAGTGGTCTGGCAGGAATCAACGGAAAAAGAAAATCACTGTTCCAAAAATGTTTTATCACCACAGTTTGAAAAAATAATGCTTCAAATGAGGGTAACTGCAAAAAGGAAAATAGATTATTATTAGGAGGAATAGTCTCATTGTATGCAACGTTGCGAAGAACAGATTTCAGAATAGAATTCAATTTCGCGCGCCATGTAAATGAACAGTGATAAAATATGGTAATTCCGTATCTAAGATAGCTGTACACAAGTGCGTGAACAATGACTTTCCGGACAGAAAACGGGAACAGATATCTAGAGTTATACAGAAGACAGGATACTGAACGTAGCTTTTTGCTAATACCTGTAAAATGAGTGTTCCATGTCATATGAGAATCAAACATGATGCCTAAATATTTTACATTAGGTGCGAACTCTAATGATATGCATTAGAAGTTTATACAGTTAGAGTCGTGAACGAAAAATGGCACAGGACGATCAATTTCTTTATGTGGATTATGAAAGCAAACTAGTTTTGTCTTTTGTCTATTAATTCCAATTCCGTTACTTGTACACCAATCCATTACAGACGTGGCATCTGCTTGAAGGTTATAAACGCATGTAATTGTAATAAATGATGAATGAGTTGGTAGAAGGACAGTGTCGTCGGCGTACTGGAATATGCGGCATTTTGATACAAATTGAGGCAAATCATTGACGTATAGGTTAAATAAAAATGGAGACAAAACAGACCCCTGGGGAACACCCGATTTTAACATTATTTTTGTACTGGAATAGTCACCTATGCGCACCACCTGAGAGCGATTGCTAAAATAACTAGAGAATAACTTTATAAATGGGCCCCTGAAGCCAATTCTTTCTAGCTTATGAAGAAGTAATGTGTGAATAACGGAATCGAAAGCCTTACTTGCATCTAAAAAAAGAGCACATACGAATTAATTACTATCAAAAGCTGAATAGATAGCTTCCGTAAATTCTTCTAGTAGTGAAATAGTGCTTTTTCCCTGGATGAAACCAAACTGTGCTTGTGACAGAACATTATTTTTATTCAGGAAATTGGTCATCGTTACGAGCAGCTGTTTTTCAATTATGTGACTGATTGCAGGCAGAATGGAAATCGGCCTGTAGTTCTCTACTTTGCTATGAGAACCACTCTTATAAAGCGGCTTAACCACAGCCACTTTTAAATCGTCGGGAATAACGCAATGATCCATATACCCATTAATAACGAAGAGAAGGACGGATTCAAGCACAGAAAAAATACCTTGAATATCATGTATGGAGATACCGTCTATACCAGTGGTTTCTCATGTCTAAAGCTAAATAAGATGCTGTGAAAGTCTCCTGCAGTAACCGGTGGCAAGAATGCCGATCGTACAGTATTAGGAACAGCGCTAGACGCATCTGGAGCAAAAGGCTGAAGATGTGAAGACACTATAGAAAAAGAGTAATTAAATTCTTGAACGTCTGACGTAAGGTTGCTTAAATGTTTTGCGAATACATCTTCTAAAGGTTGATTGGTGTTTCGTCCGAATACTTCACTAATAGCTGACCATGTCTTTTTGGGGGAGTGTTTGCTTTCATAAAACGTCTTGGTGTAATACTGACGCCTTGCCGACCGAATCATGGCGTTTACCCTGTTCCGGAGCGATCTGTACAAATCTCTAAGGTGTGTATTGTTTGGGCAACGCTTACAACGTGACCAAAGGGCATCTTTTTGTTTAATAGGCGTTAGCCATGGAAGTTTGGGGTTGCGTTTTTTCACGGTGATTGTTTTCTGGGCGGTAAGTTTCAAAGGACGGATTGCATCAACAAAACGCGTATAAACGGTGGACGTCGTGACATTACGTAAAAATTTGGTCCAGTCATAATTGGCCAGAAGACTCAAATTTAGCGCTATAAAGGATGTTTATGCGATGAAGGTTAGGGCGGGATCTAAAGGGAACTTGAAACGCAAGATGACAGCCTACAATATAATGATCGGCCAGTTTACACTTTACTACCGCTGAAACAGTGCTAGCCAATGAGGCTCTTACATTCACATGGTCAAGGCAAGATGACACCATTTTGCTTCCAATGTATTCCTCTCGCGTGTAGGCACTAATGGTTGGACTGGTTTGACAGAATGGTTTGACAGAATGTTAAGGTACTCGCAAACCACTGGCCTTGATGGCGATAGAGTGTCAATATTACTGTCCCCAATCAGACAAGGTAGACTATTTGGTGATAACGAGTGAAGAAGATCATTTAATTCTGTTACAAATAAATTTGCGTTTTCTGAGGGAGGCCTGTAAATAGAAACTAGGCTGATATCGGCATCAGGCACTAAAATTTTCAGCGCGACGCACTCGGCAGAAATGAATTTTATGGCGAACGATAAAACTTAACCTTTCATGCACAAACACCATGGTGCCACCTCCTCTCCCTATCTGTCGTGTGAGAGAATAGCTGGAATATTGCTTAAGCGGAAATAGGGGAAACAAATCGGCATGGATGTTGATTTCCGTTACGACGATTACATCTAGCATGTGGTCAGTGTTATGGAAAAGAGCAAGAAACTATTTCCAGTGACGACGAATGCTACGAATGCTCATGTGTACAGCCGAAAAAGCTCTGTCCCCTTGAAGCGATAAGCTGCAGAATGCAGCTAAATCATTGCATTCGTGAAAGACAGTGTTCATTGCCGAAGAAGCCTATCAAGGTCGGCAAAACCATTGATACGTATTAGACGTGTGCCTTCTGATCTCCTGACAAAAATTTTTCCATTTCTTGACCACACAAATTTGTAATCCATTTCTTTTCCCTTTTGCCGCGCAGCCCAAAACAACTGTTTGTTAAAGCCCGTTAGATTGTCGCAGAAAAACAAGGGAGGAATATCTTTGCTTTCAACTAGGGACCGTAATTTCGCACGTGAACTCATCCATTTCTCTTTTAAAATTCCAGTTACAAACCTAACCTGCACGACAGGTGCCCGTTCACGCTTCGCTGGCCTTCGATGGATGGCTTCCACATCAGAATCATCAAAAGGCACTTCCAGCTTTTGTGCCAAGTCACCAATTAGTGAAAAAAGTACTTCCCTAGGTTTCTGCGGTAAACCGTGAATTTCCAAATTCGGCAACCTGCTGTACTGCTCTACCTCATTCGCCTCCTTTCGCAGTTGTCCAATTTCCTCTGACTGTTTAGAGGCAACAGAGCGCAGTGTTGCTACTTCTGTCTCCAATTTTTCAATGGCGCTTTGCGTCCGAGGCGCGCACCTCTTCATACCCTTCCGACCGGAAAGCAATGGAAGATTCGACGTTCTGCACCGATTTGTGAAATGCATCCACCGTAGTTCTCAGAGCGAGAAGCTCGTCTACTTTTAGTTAGGACAAGGGAGCTGATGGCGTCTTTCAGCGGAAGTAAGGCTTCTATCTTTGCTGCTAATTCAGATACTGATGCCGAAACAGGCACTAATTCATCTTCCGTCGATGCCTGGTTGTCCGCTAGACAAGCACGGCTTCGCGAACTGTCTCGCTTATCTGCTCCCTTGCCCGACATAGCACTCTCAGCGACGCCAGCACATTTTTTTTTTAAGTGAAAACCCTGTTGGCATTCTACGCAGGTTAGAAATTTGCCCTCAGCCGGCAGCACTTTCCTACACAAACCACAGTTCGGTTCCATTGTCACCACACAAATCAGAAAGGCAGCAGTCGGCGGCAAGCATAAAACTAGTGAAAAACAAAAACTGTGAATACTACGCCTCACCTGCACCAAAGACAAGCGTAAGCGTGTGCCGAGCGCTTGCCGCCGACTGCGAAGAAGCTGCTGCGCGGACGAGACTTTATCCTCCTGGGCGATGCAGATGCGCAGACGCAGGCGTCCTGACTAGTGCGCCATCTTGTAGCCAGTGATTAGCTCCTGACGACAGAAGCTGGGCGAGGGTCTCCAGGACGGTTGAAGCACGTTCCGCGCCGCCCACAACTCGGACAGATGCTCCCAGCAAGTGCTGCACCAAAGACAAGCGTAAGCGTGTGCCGAGCGCTTGCCGCCGACTGCATCTGTACATATGTAGGTGTGACTTTGCAAAATCGAACCTTTGTGCATAATGTGGGGATATAAGATCACTAGACTATTTCCTCCTATTTTGCCGAAAATATAGTTTCGAAAGAAATACCTACTTAAAGCAGCCCCTATCGCATATGGGCCTTCCTCTCTCGGTGATCAATATTTCATCTTTTCGAATAAGTGCCCTTGGTCGAGCCCTAAACGAAGTACGTCATTGCGTCTTTGAAAATCTCATGGTAAGCACATTTTCCTCATTATTAACACTGAACCGCGTGTTTTGTGGCGAAAGCTGTATATGACCACCCTTCCTTAGTTATTTCGTTGTCCGGCAACAGAAACGGACTTGGCGCTTTCTAACAAGCTCATACACAATAGGTTTCATTGTTTGCATTGTGTGTGATCACGCACGGATGCAGAGCGGCGGCGCAGATGTCAAAACGCCGAATCGATTAGAACGCACGCCGTGAAAAAGTAGCTTGACGTCAAGGTTATCATAGTATATGAGTAGGAGAGGTATCGGTGCTAAAAATAGCTCCGCTATCGATAGGGCGGACATGTATAGCTCGTACAACTGAAGAGCAACGCGCGTACGAAGAGCCCCGAAGGAAACAGCAATGCAAACGGCGCCGGCGCGAAAAGACCGCCGACGAAGAACAGCAATCGCGAGCCCGGGCAACCATTCCACTATGTGAAGATAGAATGGCAGCGAAAGCACTTTCCGTTTCATTTGAGAGCTTTGACTGTTGTCAGCTTTCGCTGCCATTCTATTTTCACAGAATGGAATGGTTGTCATTTTTTCGTAATATAGCACTTTCGTTATACTTAGCATGACCACTATTCAAGAAACGGAAGAAAATCATTTATATTCAATCAATCAATCAATCAATCAATCAATCAATCAATCAATCAATCAATCAATCAATATTTATTTTCATTCTGTCAATGATACAGAAAGAAGGACTGTGACAAAAACTGTCAGAACGGCCTGACTACGTCGCAGCCCCATATAAAAATTTCGAAGCGGCAACGGCACTACCTTAAAATGAATCAAAAATAGAAACTTAACAGACAGCGCATTACTATAGGGCACACACTAAGTAATGGAAATGTAAAGTAATACAGAAAAGTTAAAGCAGTTTCTGCAGTCGTCATAAAAATAAATACATGTTTACTATTAAGTTAATATGGATAGTACAGATTAGTAAAGTAACAGGAAGCGAGTTGATAATGTTCCCACGGAGAAACATGGCCAATCCCCCCATCGTGGGTACGTGCCACAATTTTAAGGAAGAAGAAGAACGGGCTCTCGTTGTCGGCTTGGCTGGACGCTGCCGGCGGCATTCCGCACTCCACTTCGTTCTACAGGTAAGGCCGGCGTCACGCCTCGACGGTCACATTCACACCGTCCGCACGCGCAGCGCTGACGCAATGGCACAACAGCGTCGCTGCCTCTGCGGTGCTGCAAGCTGTAGAGTTGGCGTTGGTCGGTTGCGTGTTGACCAGACCGTTGCAGCCCTGCGGTGGATCTAGCAGCCTGGCGCCTAGCTCTGTTCCTCAGGGACTGCCTCCTCTTATGGCGTTTGCCAACGCTTTAACTCTTCTTTGTGAGCCTTCACGCAATCTTCCAGCGTTGTTTCGCATGTTGCCAAAACTGGAGCTTAGATTCGTAGCTGCGTTCGGTGCGCGGGCACCATCATTGTATTTTGTCGTGCTTTTTTTGCCCATAAAACCACATTTATTCTCCTAAACGGTGTGTTGTCGAGTCCTCACGTTTGGCGCAGTCGAAGACAAGCCATGCCAAGGACCCACCCGTCCGCTTCGCCTGAGTTGGTGATTGAAGCTCGCCACCCGCCTTTTGCGCCAAATCTTCGACATGGCTTAACCATCCACGTGTACGCAGCATCCTAGCCACTACAAATTTCGATAACCTCTACAACGACAACGCTCACATGCAATGCCAAAACATTATTGACTGCATTACAAACGCTATAGAAGATCGCGGCACGCTTCATGGAACAACTGTGACTACGCCATATGTCCGTGGATAAATGAGTGCATACTTGCGCAACTAGGAATGGAAAGAGTACTATTGCAATAAGTTAAAACATCGCAAAACTAACCACTACAAAAGCCAGTTTAGATTTTTTTCGATGCAAATCAGTTATGCTAATTCACGAATCAAAGGTGGCCTATTATACGAACTTGAGTCAGCGACTGAATGCAATGAAAGGCAAATATAGGAAATAGAGTTGTAGTAGGATTAAAGGATAAACAATATGTTGCTCCCGAAAATCTGTCCCCACAGATTGCTAATGACTGCCTTGATTATTTCTCAAAATTTGTGGATATCTATATATATATATATATATATATATATATATATATATGCACACAATCTGTTCTTGCAATTCTGACAACCAGGATCCAGAGAAGTGTCGAGAGTGATTTTTCGTTTCGTGCAAGTACCTCTTGAGGAAATAAAAGGTATGGGGGGCAAGTTACTAGTTATAATGCACCAGGACTAGACCGTATTCATGTTAAAATATTGAAAAACAAAAATGATGTCTTATTCGTGTCCCATTGTCACGTGTTTAACGATGTGATTAGTAGTGATGTTCACCCAAATGTACTGAAAGTGTCCAAGGTCATCCCTGTGTACAAAACTGGTCATCCGAACCATTCAAGTAGTCATAGACGAATTTCACACACTATTTGAAAAGTTCATTGTACTACAGTTAAATGCATTTCTTGTAAGGAATAACGTTATCTGCCCGCAGCAGCATGACTTTGTCGCAGATATATCTAAGTAAACCGCAGCTTTACCACTTTCGAAATTCCTTAACTCTGCTCTTCACAAGAATGACGTTGCTGTGTACATTTTTTCTTGATTTAAGAAAGCCGTTCGATATAATCTGTCATATGGCAAAGAAATCCGACACGGCTGTGGACGACACGAAGGACGTGAACAAGAAGACGCAACAGCGTAGGCTTCGCCAGTCAAAACCAGGAACAGCGTCTAGCCCGAGCCCCACTTCAGTAGCGCTGGCGATCCGGCTGCGGAGCTCGGCACGGCGCACTTCTTCCTTACAGTCACTTCATACTGCTAGAAAAACTGGATTTTACATAAGTGATTTACCGGACGCACTTAAGTTGTCGGAAGTGTAGATGTATGCTGACGGCACCACCTTAGTTTCCTCAGGCGACTCACTCTCGTCATTAAAAGACATATCTGGCGAGCTGCTAAAAGTAAATAAATGGTTTGCAGAAAATAGACTAGCCCTAAATACTGATATGTTTCACTCGAACAGGAAAATACTAGATTACATTGCGTTCAATTTGATTCTAGTGAGCCGAGATGTGGATTGTGTTGATATTGTGACACGCTCACGAAGATGTTTTAATTATCGTCGAAAGAAGACGGTGTTCTGGTCTTCGCGCGCTGTCTACCATCTTGACAGCTGATATAATTATTGTAGATATTCTGTAAATACACGTCTGGCTGTTTTTAACCCCGTAACACTTTTGGTGGAGGTTGCGGGATCATTATTAAGACGCATTTACGCAGCGGGCGCTCCTTGGCTGCATCTACAATGCCAGCTCAAGGCGAGGATGCTTCGGGCCCGTCGGCACCCACGCCCACCGTCATTCTAGCACAACCCCGCGACCCAGGAACCTTTTCTGGCACCGACGACACTGATGTTGAAGACTGGCTTCAACTATATGAGCGGGTGAGCGCCAGCAACCACTGCGACCAGACCGTCATGCTCACGAAACTGATATTTTACCTCGTGGGCACGGCACGCGTCTGGTTTCAGAACCACGAGTAGGAACTTACCAGCTGGGAGATTTGTAAACAGAAACTCAAAGATTTGTTTGGCAAGCCTGTTGGACGTCAGCGCGCCGCAAAAAAAGAGCACGCTTCGCGTGTCCAGACGTGCACAGAATCCTATCTCACTTACATCCAGGACGTGCTTGCTCTGTGCCGCAAAGTGGATCCGAAGATATCCGAACCTGATAAAGTTGCACATGTCATTAAGGGCATGGCAGATGATGCCTTCCATCTCCTTGTCTTCAAGAATTCTCCCACTGTGCAAGCCATCATTAACGAATGCCGGTAGTTTGAAGAAGCCAAGAGTCGCCGCATTGCCCAACCATTTCCCCGCCTTCCCAACACGGCTGCTACGTCCACCTGCGAAGACCTCCGCAGTCTGCCCACACCCAATCGCTCTGATGGCATCCTCCATGTCAGCCGACGTAAAATAGGAGCCGCATCTTCTGTAATGACCCCAACCCATGGCCTCGACAATTGCCAGGCGACCGTCTCATTGATACAGTCCGTCGTGCGCCAAGAATTGGCCAACGTTGGCTTGACCAACGTCTGCTCAGTTATTCAGCCTGACTACTCTCGGTCCAGCACTGTAATGCTCACCCGCAGCCTGAATGCCCCAACGCGGTATTGCAACGCGGCCGAATGGCGGTACTCCAGACGACAGGCCTATATGTTTCACTTGTGGCCGTATCGGCCATCTTTCACGTCACTGTCGGTCTTCGTGGAATTCCACCCCCTGGTCCTACCACCCATCCCACGGCCCTCATGCTGCTCCTCGGCTCGCCCCGCAAACGCAGCCAGTAAACACTTCTCGTCCAACCCGGTCTAGCCGCTCTCCTTCGCCACGTCGCCGCTTCTCCCGATCGCCCCCATCTCGCCGATCACCGTCCCCTAGTTTCTTCCGGCGCACCCTTCCGGAAAACTAATGGGTCCAGCACCTGGAGGTGGTGCAGTCAAACCTAACCGACTCAAAAATCCTCTTTTGACCTTGCCCACACTTCGGAACCTCATTAACGTGAACGTGCATGGTGTACCTGTTACGGCTCTGATTGACACTGGCACACACGTATCTGTGATGAATGCTCGGCTTCGGAATCGTCTCAAGAAAGTCCTCACTCCTGCCCCTTCGCCTGTGATCCAAGTCGCCGACGGTGAACCACCAGCCATTATTGGCATGTGTGCGGCTCGCATGAGTGTCGCCGGATATCATAATTCTGTTTTATTTTATGTACTAGAGCACTGCCCTCACGACCTCATCCTGGGCCTTGACTTTCTGTCTACACATTCCGCTTTTATAGACTGTTCTGCTGGTGTTGTGCAACTCGCTCTACGTGCTGCTATCGACCCTCCTGATAGTGCTCCGATACGGCTATGTTCCACAGAGCATATTCGCCTCCCTCACCGTGCCGTTACCTACACAGGTGTCGCCCCCAATACACCTTTCCCAGACGATGACTACATGGTATCTCGTAATCCGGATGTCCTGCTCTCGCATAACGTCGCTTTCCCTCACACCGTCGTTACCATTTCGGACAACACATCTTGCGTTCCGCTTGTGAACTTTGGACTCTGTACACAAGTACTCCCGCACGGAATACCTATGGCGCAAATAACGCCAGCCAGAGACTACCACATTTCGGCTATAACTTGTGACAGCTCCTCATGTTGAAATCTCGCTTCGCCCCCTGTCCCTTAAGATTTCAATGCCCAACAAAAATGATTGCTCCCGACCTTATGCCCCAGCGTGCTCAAGAACTACGTTGCCTCCTTGCCAGATAGTGGGACATATTCGACCTTGGAGAACGCCTTCTAGGACAAACATCTGTCGTAAAGCATCGAATAAACACCGGTGATGCGAGCCCGATCCATCGGCGACCCTACCGCGTCTCGCCTACTGAGCGACCTATCATCCAACACGAAGTTGACAAGATGCTTTCACGAGACACCATCGAACCTTCTTGTAGCCCATGGGCATGCCCTGTTGTACTAGTTAAAAAGAAGGACAACAGTTGGCGATTTTGCGTCGATTATCGACACCTCAACAAAGTAACAAAGAAAGACGTCTATGCGCTACCACGCATTGACGATGCCCTGGATTGCCTGCATGGAGCACAATATGTTTCGTCCATCGACCTTCGCTCCGGCTACTGGCAAATTGCCGTCGATGACATGGACCGCGAGAAAACAGCTTTTATTACTCCCGATGGCCTATATCAGTTCAAAGTGATACCATTCGGTTCATGTAATGCCCGGGTCACATTTGAACGAATGATGGACGCCCTCCTACGCGATTTCAAGTGGTCCATCTGCCTGTTACCTGGACGACGTGATCGTTTTTTTCTCCGACTTTTGTGACACACCTCGAGCGCCTGTCGACGATCCTATCTGTTTTCCGTCAGGCGCGGCTAGAACTAAAGTCGTCCAAGGGCCACTTCGGTCGTCCTGAAATTTCTGTGCTTGGGCATCTCGTCGATTCTTCTGGTGTATGCCCTGATCACGATAAAATACGGGCAGTCAAAGACTTTCCCGCGCCAACATGTGCCAAGGATATCCGCAGCTTCTTGTGCCTTTGCTCCTACTTCCGTCGATTTGTCCGAAATTTCGCGAACGTTGCGCGCCCTCTCAATCAGCTCCTCAAAAAAGACGCTGCATTCATTTGGCGCCCTGAGCAAGCTGGTGCTTTCACCTAGCTGATTGCGCTGCTTACGTCCCCGCCCATTCTCGCTCGCTTTGATGCGTCAGCTCAAACAGAAGTCCGTACCGATGCCAGTGGCCACGGTATTTGAGCTTTCGTGGCACAGAAACAAGGCCGAGAACGTGTTATTGCCTACGCCAGCCGCCTTCTTTCTTCTGCGCAGAGCAATTGTTCTATCACCGAACGCGAGTGTCTGGCTTTCGTTTGGGCAGTGGGTAAATTCCTCCCCTATTCGTACGGCCGCCAATTCACAGTAACCACTAATCACCACGCTCTGTATTGGCTTTCGTCTCTCAAAGACCCTTCAGGGCGCCTTGGCCGCTGGGCTCTGCGCCTCCAAGAATACAACTATTCCATTGTATACAAGACCGGCCGGTTACATCAAGATGCGGACTGCTTGTCGCGCCATCCTGTCGACCCTCCTGACGTTTCTGCGGCCGGCATACCTGTCATCGTTCTCTCTCTGGCTGCTTTTCGCGACATTGGAGCCGAACAACGTCGGGACTCCTCCTTGCAACACCTTATTCACCGGCTCACTTCAACGACGCCCGATCCTTCCCTTCGCATGTTTGTGACGCACTTCAACATGGTATATTTTACCGCTCTAACATTCGCCCGGACGGCTCTGCCTGACTCTTCATTGTGCCTTAGCATCTGCGTCAGATTGTTCTCGCCCAGCTTCATGATGTACGGACTGCAGCTCACCTTGGCGTGTCTCGAACTTAGGACTACGTTCATCGGCGCTTCTTTTGGCCTGGTCTATACCGTAACGTCTGCCGTTATGTCGCTGCGTGTGATCTCTGTCAACAACGCAAAAAGCCGACCACGCTCCCTGCTGGTCGCCTTCAACCACTTGACGTACCATCAGAACCGTTCTTCAGTATAGGTGTTGATCTTTTAGGCCCTTTTCCTACGTCTGCTTCAAAGAAACAAGTGGATTGCTCTAGCAACGGACTACGCCACCCGATATGCAATCACACAGGCTCTTCCGACAAGCTGCGCAACCGATGTAGCCGACTTCCTCCTACAAAACGCCATCCTTCACCACGGCGCCCCTCGACAGCTCCTCACCGACCGAGACCGCTACTGTCTAAAGTTTTCAATGACATTCTACACTCGTGCGCAACTAAACAGAAACTTGCCACTGCTTACCATCCACAAGCGGTCTAACCGAGCGCCTTAACCGCACCCTTACTGACATGTTGTCCATGTATGTCTCCGATGACCATCGCGACTGCGACGTTGCGCTGCCATTCGTTACTTTCGCCTATAATTCGTCTCGCCATGATACCGCAGGCTTCTCTCCATTCTTCCGCTTGTTTGGCCGTGACCCTACGTTACTTTTCGACACCGCTCTGCCTGCTGGTCTGAATTCCACATCCGAGTACGCCCGTGAAGCCATCCTCAAAGCACAAGAAGAATGCCATATTGCTCGACGTCGACTTGTGGAGTCGCAGGACAATCAGCGGCGCTTATATGACGCCCGCCATCGTGACATCCATCACACACCGGACGCCCTGGTTCTCCTTTTGTCGCCGTCGCGACGCGTTGGCCTCTCGGAGAAGTTACTTTCACGCTACTCCGGCCCTTAAGGCGCGTTTATAGTCCGACGTTATCGGCGCGCGGGCGAGCGTCGTTCGCGGTCAGTCACGCTACGTCGGTTGCGCTGCGCCAGCCGAGATGCCATCCCCTCTATACTTCAACGCGCGCGCCGTCGGCTGCTATCTTCAGAGCATGCGCAGAACGTTCGCCAAGTCGCGCGCCGTCCGCAAAAGCCGTCTGCAGAGTCGCGTTGGCAACTTTGTCTTCGCGCGCAATGCATTGTGGTGCGAGAGTTCCGCCGACTCCAACACGCAAATGGCTCAGGAGCCATATCGGCGCCGGGCCCGTCGTGGCGCGTCGGAAGCCGCCGGTTACGTTGGCTGCGCCGGTGCGCCCGACTATAGAGGGGTCGTTTTCGCCGACGTGACGTAGCGTGCGCGCGCGCGTGCGTTACGTCGGACTATAAACGGCCCTTTAACGTGTCTTACGTCAAGTAACCTACGTTACGTACGAAATCGCCCCTCTTGAGCCAAGCGTGGCTCAGCATCGCTCCGACGTGGTCTACGTCGCGCGTCTTAAGTTGTATCACTCGCCCGCCTTCTAACCAGCACCGATCCGGTGCTTCAGCCACCGGGGGTCATGTGACAAACTGATGAAGATGTTTTAATCATCGTCGGGAGAAGACGATGTTCTGGTCTTCGCGCGGTGTCTACCATCTTGACAGCTGATATATTTATTTTAAATATTCTGTAAATACACGTCTGCCTGTTTTAACCCCGTAACAATATATTTAAATATTTAGAATTTGCTTTAGACTGTCATTTGCAATGGGGGAGAACAAAGTAGCGTTGTCTGCTTAAAACTCTTTTTCAGTTGTTACACACTGGCCCGTACGCGGCAACATTTTCCTTCGTTTCTTCGCTTTCCTTCGTTCCATATACTTCCATTTGTTTCATACCCACATAGGTTTTGTTGTGAAATATGGGGTCTAACATATAAAACTTACATAACACCTATACTGATTAATCAAAAGCGTGGTCTAAGTATAACAACATTTTCCTCAGTTCGTCACCCTAGTAGCGTTCTGTTTACTGACCTTTGCATAATTTCTTTAGCGGCGTTAAGAAATTATGAAATCCCTTGTTTAGTTCACAAAATACTCAACGCCATATTTACCGTCCCGCGTGCAGACACCCGGCAAGCAACTAACCTTAACTTAAACCTTCCTTACGGCAGCAATGTCTATGGTGAACGATTATTAAAGCTCTTTGTCACTATAACTTGGAGCACTGTGCCTGTGGAAATAAGAGTAACCAGAAATTTTGATCTTGTGTGTGAACGCCTCTTCTTGTCCAGCCAAACGTGATAACTCTTCCTTGAAAAAAAAAGTACTTGTTCAAGTAAATAATTTTCGTAATCGTTGAGCAAAGCTGTACTTGGTTGAGGAGTATGTGTATTTTTGAATGTTTGACCAGCTACAGGGGACATAGGCTCGACAGGCCCATCTATGTTTGTAGACCCCCCCCCCCCCCCTATTGCTTGAATTGTTTAAATAAAGCTGACTTTTTGATTGATTGATTATTCAAATGATTATTTATTTGATAATTATTTACAAATAATAAATAAATAAATAATTATTTAAATAAGTAATTTGCCTGCCCTAGTGTCTTTCGAGCTTGCCTGCCTGCTCGTCCTCCGTCATGCCACTCGTAAATTGGAACGAAGCTACCGCGGAAGAACTCTATGGTTTCACAACCGACTATATTCATCATGAACTGTCGCGTTGTAACCTGGAAACCACCGCTTCGAAGGACGGAATTATCGAATGGTTACTTGCCGACAACGCCGACAACGTTCCATCGTCGAGTAGCCACGGCGCGTCCGCATTCGCCCCGTAACAGCCATCGGCTCTCACATATGCCCAACGCTCGCAACTATTGAGGGAGTTATTGCATCAGTTTCTCACGCTGTCACAAAGGTCTACAGTTCCCGTTCAAGTCTCAACGCAGCCCGACCTTTACTCGTGACTGCCAACCTTTTGTGGTGATGGCAGCATTACTGCTCGCCAGTGGATCGAAGAACTTGAGCGTAAGCAAGAATTAGCTTTGTGTGGACACATTATACACCCCTTGCAGTAGCGCTTAAAATTCCGTGGCCCTGCGGCACACTGGAAAACCATGGCCCGAAATCACTGCGACACGTGGCAAAACTTAGACTGCCTTCGAGAAACACTTTGGTGACAAGCTTACGTTCCTGCAGTGCCAGCACATAGTCACCAAACGCGTCCAGTCCCCTGGAGAGAGCCTTGTCGCTTACTCTCTAGCCAGACGACCCATCATTTCAAGATGTCCTGTCCAAATTACTGATCATGAGCACATTGAGTATGCACTATAAGGAGTGTGTGACACACAATTGTAAACCACTACTGCAGCACAACGTCCGTCGACTGTGGGTCCGTTTCTTGCCATCACGACTCAGTTTGATAAAATTATAGAATATTCTTCTGTCTTCCGAAGTCCGTCACCTGTTGCAGCTAGAAATCAAATTCGCAAGTGCCTCCTTTGCCTGTGCAGCATCATCATGTTTCAAACAACGCAGTTTCTTCACAAATGAGTGCAGCTGATTCATCAGCCTCACGTCGAATTTCCTCGTTACCATTCGACCGGCAAGATACTCGCTATCGTACAATCAGCGCCCGACATGGCGCACCTTCCAACGTCTTGGGGGAGATCTGAGCAAGGCCGTATGCTACAACTGTCGCCAACGCGGCCATCTTGCATCAAAGTTTCCTCATCCCAAGTCCAATGCCCCACAGCCATCTAGCCAGCAAACAAACCTTGTTTACATGGCGTGTCTTCAAGCTTCAGAATGGCTTGAGGGGTCGCTTGTACAGCGTGCTGTAATTCAAGCAGACATTCCACTTAAAGGCATTGTTGATGCCTTTCTAGACGGTGGTTCTAAACAGACCCTACTCTCGCTCAATATCATTGGATCTGGGAACCTGGTAAAACCACCTACAACAATCTATTGTAGCTGGTGGTATCTTCATGCCAGCTGGTATATTATGTAGGCCAATCACTGTTGGTCCTGTTTCTGCAGTACTCGAGGCTGTAGTTCTGGCTAGCAACTCCATGTCTGATTCTTCGGGAAGACTGGGTTGAGGCAGCTCACGCTGAGCACCTTGTACGGCCACCTCATCCAATGGAAATTCACCATCCTAGCACGGGTTTTGTCATGCGATGCCGGAATAAAGTGCGACCAAGGATGCCCAGTGCTGTTTTGCTGCCCAGTAGCACTATGTCTCTTTTCACGCAAGTAACGTCATCAACAGGCAGCCTGCAGTTTGCACCGCTGCCAAAAAACACGCACCTGACATGGTTATCCCTTGAAACAGCATGAAGAGTTACCTGAAATACTGCCCCGTGAACCGGAAATACCACATCTCAGGAATGAGGGCAAGTTTGAACACCAATACGCACAGCTGCGCTATGCTCACATAAGTACACAGCTGCAGCAAGAACACACTGTAGTTTAAAACGTCTTGTGCCAGCACGTTGACCTCTTCGCCACTGATAGCGATCATCTTGGCCTTTACGAAGGGAATGAACGCTCTGTTGACCTTGTTCCTAATGCATTACCATATGCCCGTTAACCTTACAGATAGAGCAAAGAGCACCGCGGCTTCATTGAGCGCCAGTGTCAAGAACTTCTTATGAAACGTATCATTGTGCCATCCTCGAGCCCTTGGGCTTTCCCAGCCATCGTTATTCTCTATGCTGCTGCGTTCGCCGTGAACACAAGTATGAACACAAGCTTAACATTCTCGCCATTTGAAGTGCTCCACGGGTATATTCCAAAGCTACCAACAGAAAGGTTTCGCCGTCCAAGAGATGAGACCCTCGAAACAAGACTTCTAGACCTCGAAGAACTCGTGCTGAAGAGCAACACCGCAAGGGCACAGAATAGTCGTAAACATCAGTATCGTAAAAGCCATTGTGACGTCACCCTTGTCGGTTAGCATGTGTGGCTCCAGCGCAATGACATTAAAACTGGCTCCAATATTTATGGGTCCATACAGGATCACAGAACAGAAAACTCCTATTACTATTTGTTATGTTGGTGTAGCGTTCATGGCGGCCACGCCATGAACATAACGCCGGAACACAAGAAAGCGCTCCTCCTCAGCGCACTGGGGTTACAAGGCGTCAGCGTCTCAACGTCATCGAGACGCAGACTGAGGCCGACGAAGGGACAGAATACACGGCCACAGTTGACGTTTCTGAAGTAGCACTTCATAAACGTCAACTGCCCCAGCGTCTTCTCTATCATCCTCATGGCCAAAATGTTACGTTGGCGTCACCGAGGCCGAGAGGGTTTATTGGAATGCGGGGCTTGAGTCTCCACGTCACTATGTCAACGCCCCTTGAAGGCGAGTCAATTAGGGGTTCGAAAACGAAACCGTCGATGCAACATCATCCCCTGTCTTTTTGAAATTATTCTGAGAAGCCACGTCATACAAGAGCAGTTTCCGGAAGGCGTATTACACAAAGGCAAGGAAGCATCATTATACATATCTGAATGCCATACATTACTTTGGCTCACGACTCTCTTCCATGACGAACAAAAAGCAAGAAAAGAACGCACTCGGTTTTTTCCAATGAAAATATAAATTACAACAGTTAAACACATTACAAAAGATGAACATGTTTTTCAGTGGGCAGCACAGCAGCCAAATACCTGGACACCTGTCCAAGTATCTTGCTTAATACAAGGAATTACATGAACTATCAACACATTAAACATCATGGAACAAAATCATTCAGGTGGCACGGTTTGTGGCGCTGCCAGTTTGAACGCCGAGGCAATTGCGGTACATGAACACTGACGTGCTTCTCAGGCGCAGTTGGAAGAGTAGGCCTATCAAGCACTGCATGTGAGCACGAACGCTCGGAGACATAAGTGTTACGTGTTTCAGAGAAAGCATGGAGACTGGGCACATCAGTCATTCGTTGTCAAGGTGTCTGCATTGAACCTAGTCGGTTCAGTTACACACTTATCAGGCGAAAGGCGATGTTGGCTGGGTACCACAACCGGATGATAAACTGGTGCCTGAATAGAATACTGGGACCCTATGACGCGCTCAGCAGTCGACGCTGCAAGTGGAGCATTTCGACTGGGCCCATCAGTCAACATAAGCAATGGTGCCTATCTTGCCTTACGGCTGAACATGAAACACTCCTTTGAGCTACTTTACGAGCTGTATAAAAATGCACTCGCGAATGAGAACTGCACTGAAGTGCGGAATTCACCGAAGGCATATCTGAAGTAACTCTTGCATCTGACTGTTCTAGAAAAAAATATGCAAGAGAAGTATATACCTTGGTATACGTGCGACTCTAGGAAAACCTGGTAGGAATGCGATCACACCCAAACGGACCGGTCACGTACTGTCCACCTGGGTTTTCCGTGTAGCTCGCCGTCGCGAGGATTTAACTAGGGTATACTGTTCCAACACTCTACACTGGTTCACGCTCGATGGTGGTGAAGTCTAACAGGTGTAGGCCTGCGGTGCACTGTCAAAGTCCACTGTACCGCACAAGTTAGTAAAGTCAGATGATGTTCCGTTCAGTGGGAACTAATGTTGAAGTCCAGTGGTGAAGATGAGACCTGGAGACAAGTCAAAGTCGCTCCATCGATCACTAGCTTGAATGTTTAATAGCGTCGAGTGCCTGAAGTGATGAACCACGCTCCGTGATAGAGAAGTTCACCGTAGTAGACTTATCTTGGAACTTGACGGTCGTGGAGAAAGAGCCCAAATTCGTCACGACTTTCTCCGAGTAGTTCTGGATGACTAGATGCGATTGAAGTAGGCGGATATGTGAGAAGTCTCTATTCTAGTCGTGAACGCGACACAACTACACCCGTGTCAACCATGAACTGTAGAGCCATGATGGTCACCTGTATGGGAACGCGCATAAACGATAAGGCGCCGACAGCGTCTTCAATATGTAGAATGCTCGCTGTCCTTATAGTAGTATTTTCATGCGTTTCCTGCTCGTTGACTGGTCCAGGTGTACTTTCAGATGAACTGCACATTTGGCAGAAATGTCCCTTCCTTCCACATGTCTGGCAGAATTCGTGGCGGGTAGGACTACCCGTAAAATTTGCCCTGTTCGGCGGCGAGCCGCAGCGGAAGCAGTCGCCAGGCCAAGCTGACCGCGCGGATGCAGAGGAGGCGCCCGGATGCCTCCGTAACTGACGGGGAGGCCCAGCTCCTCGCTCTCGGCGTTCGCTATCTGCCTGTCAACGTGCCTGTCAACCACTTGAAGCGCCGTTTCATAAACTTCAAGTGCCCCGGCGTCACCTGTCCCTTCGTCGGCCTCCGTCTCCGTCTCGAGGATGTTGTAGTAGGCGCTGACACCTTCTACCCCCAGCGCGTTGTAGTGGAGCGCTTTCATGTCTTCCGGTGTAGGGGTCTTGGCGGTGACGTTACGTATGCCTGCAACACGCGTCGCCATTTTAGCCAAGGAATAGCTCATACGCCGGGGCATGACATAAAGGGTTGGCGGTAGGGGGAGGGGGGGAGGATTGCCGCATTCACGCTGAGCAATAACAGGCAGGGCCGAAGGGTTAGGACAGATGCAAGGACGCCGCCGCAGTAGCGTCGGAGGTGACGAAGATGACGTCGAAGGCGCGTTACAATGCAGAAAGTGCAGAAATACCGCTTGCAAGGAAGGCAGGAGAAGTAGCAAGCAGGAATCAGACAGTCGCAGAAAGTGCAGAAATACTACTGTAAATTAGGGCAGGTGAAGTAAAAGATGCCGTAAGGAATGCGGCTCGCAGGCGCAACTTACAGGTAGGCGCGATGTACATTAATCATCCTCGACGCCAAAATGCTGTCGGACTGGCAACGGAACGCGCTGCTCAGCACACATGGCGCAGTTGAAAACGCTAGTAGCGGCCGAAACGAATCTGGTGTCCACGGCAGCAACACAGTTTCTAAGGAATCTTGAAGGCATCGTAGTACGCACGGAAGGGTTTATCCTCGTCGCCTAAATGTTACGTCGGCGGGGCAGCCATGAACGCCACGCCGGGCACGTTGGGCACGCCGGGATGGCGGCCTGAAGAGACAGACACGGAGACACAGGCATGGACCAAGGCCGAGAGTCCATAGAATGAAGATCCAACTTTAAAGAAGGGAAACTGTAGCTTCCGTATTGGTACGAAAATAAGCAGCGGCAGCGCATGAAACTTATCGGGGCGTACGCCAGATGGCGCTGCTCAACCAGGAAGGTACAGTAATAGAGCAGCAACTCCCAGGTTTATTTTATGCGGACGACATTGTGTTGCTCGCTAACAAGCAAAGCGATTTGCAACGTCTGGCTAATATCTGCGGACAGGAAGGCAACAATTTAGGTTTGAAATTTAGTGTTAGAAAATCAGGTGTTATGGTATTCAATGAAAACAGTGAACAGACAGTGGAGATACAGGGCCAAGAAATACCTCGGGTAACAGAATATAAATACCTTGGTATATGGATAAACGAAGGCAATGGATATATGGAAACACAGGAAAAAACCATAACAGTCAAGGGGAAGAGAAATGCAGCCATAATGAAGCACAGAGCGCTATGGGGATACAATAGGCACGAGGTCCTCCGAGGTATGTGGAAAGGGGTATTGGTTCCAGGACTTACTTTTGGAAATGCGGTTGTTTGCTTTAAATCAGGGGTACAATCAGGACTCGACGGGAACCAAAGGTCAGTGGGTCGCCTCGCATTGGGCGCTCACGGGAAGACTACAAATGAAGCTGTGCAGGGGGATATGGGCTGGACTAGTTTTGAAGTGAGGGAAGCTCGCAGTAAAATTGAGCACGAAGAACGGCTGAGGAATATGGAAGAAAGTAAATAAGCTGGGAGAGTGTTCAGGTATCTGTACAGGCAAAACATTGATTCACAGTGGAGGAAAAGAACTAGGAAGCTTACCAGCAAGTATGCGGCCTGTGGGGTGGGCAACACAGCAACAAGGAAGGTCAAGCGGAAAGTCAGAGAGGCTGAATTAATCTCATGGGTGGCGGCAATGGAAAAGAAACCTGCCATGAGTAACTACTTAAGAGGAAAAAAACGAAATCAAGAAAGAAACCATTTATGATAACTCAAAGGGAAGCTCATTACTTTTCGAAGCGAGATCGGGATGCCTTCGAACACGCACCTATAAAGCGAGATATAAGAAGGAAGAAGCATGTGCTTGCTGCAGTAAAGCTAGGGAAACGACGGAGCATATTTTATTAGAATGTGAAGACGTCTACCCAGCGGTCGATTTAGGCACCACTGGCCTCCTTGAAGCCCTTGGGTTCAGCGGGAGCAGTGGTAAAGCAAAGAGGTCCGCAATAGACATTAGTAAGAGACGATCGGAAGATTGGTGGACGAAAAGTAGGGAAACGACAAAAGCGGAGACGTACAAAATCACAATTCGCAATAGGGGATCAGAAAGTTTGGACGCGGTAGTTCATAGTGTTTTTTTTTCTTTTTTCATTGGTTAACCTAGGTAGGATATTAGGCAGCATAGTAGCAAGAGCTTGGTGGCGCAACCCACCACCCCGTTCCAAAGGGGACGCTCATAACATCCATCCATCCATCCAGCGTAACCTGGAAGACATCCGCTCGGCGGTCGATTTAGGCACTACTGGCCTCCTTGAAGCCCTTGGGTTCGGCGAGAGAAGGGGAAAAGTAAACATGTCCGCAATAGAGATTAGTAAGAGGCGATTGGAAGATTGGTGGAAGAAAAGTAGAGAAACGACAGAAAACGGAGACGTTCATATTTGTTTTTTTTCTTTATTTCTTTTTAACCTAGGTAGGACATTAGGCAGTATAATAGCAAAGGCTTGGTGGCGCAACCCACCACCCCGTTTCAAAGGGGACACTCATTGCTTCCATCGCTCGATCCGGAAGTGCAGTTTTTTTAGAGCAAAATCTAATATGGGCGCCGATTGGCTCCAGTAGCGTGAGCTCGTTCGCGCCGTACTCGCCTTGCTGGCTATGCGGCATCACTCATTGCCTTGGCTGCCGCGTAGCTGGTGCGTTATAATTGCCAGGAGACCAAAGAGCCCCTATTGATGCCCACACAAACAAGTCACAAGTGAGTGAACAGGACGTGCGACTTTATCGGCAGAAGAAAAGTAGTGCACCTTCACGTACAAGAGCAGCAATAAAATTTGCATGTCGAGATGCGCTGAAAAGCTCACGTTCGTCGTCTAACATGGCGGCCTAGTAAACGAGTGACAAGCAGCAGCACAAGTAGTTTGAAGTGTTTCACACCCGTTTGCATCGACAGTCGCCGTAACTGGCATTACGAATCACTCAAGAGACTCAGGCATCTGTTGGCATAGCCAACACAGCGACATGATCTACTTACTTTTTCCCGTTAACTCCTTTTCAACGTGCACGTTTCTTTTTTGGGGGGCCATAAATGCATGGCTCGCACTTCGTGCCGCATTTTCTTTAAATATCGGCATGGTCGGTTTTGTGAGAATCACCATTTTGCAGCAACTTTTGCAGGCCTTTCCGCCCATGTGGATATCAGCTTCATACACTTCGGACCATGTAATCACGTATGATAGTCGCCGTTGACACGAAATCATGGCCGAGGAAAGCCACAAGCAAAATTTACACACGGCTGCAGCAGGGAAGGACGGAAAAGGGAGCACCAATCATGGTGCATGTAAACAGGGAGTCTGTCACAGTGCGGACTGCAGGAGCAGGTGCTTACCTCGAGAGGCTGTTGCCCAATGCAACTGACCAGACTGCCACATCCGAGAAATGTAACACCGCAACAATAACCAAGTGGTACAGCAATGAAAGAAGATTCTGCAATCAAATCAATTCAGGATACCTCTAACATAACCCTAAATCTATACATTGGCACTATACACTATAAAATGGCGGCGATCGACATGACAACAGTCAGCACACACGTACACAAGCCCCTTACGGCACATTCAACCGTCTGACTGCAGTCATAGTGCTTGCCTTAGTGGCCCATGGTGGTCTTGTAACAAGCGACAACCAGCAGTGCAAACAGGTCGGGCAGAGCCTCCCACCTGTTGGAACCGACGATTGCCGCTGAAGATGAGCAACTCCCATTACGAAGCATTCAGGTGACATAGGCATCTGCTGCTGCAACCAGCACAGCAACATGGACCACCCGGCATTTTTCCGTTTACTCCTTTGCAACTTTAACGTTTCTTTTTTGGGGGGGCCACTAATGCGCGGTTCGTTCTTCGTGCCCCGCATTCTCTAAATATGGGCATGGTCCATTTCTTGGGAATAACCATTTCGGAGCCACTTCTGCAGGCCTTTCCACCGATGTGGATATCAACTTCATGCAATTTAGACCATGTAATTATGTATGATAGTCTCCATTGACGCCAAATCATGGCTGAGGAAGGCCACAAGCCAAATTTGCACACTGCTGCAGCAGGAAAGGCCGGCACGGGGAGCACCAATCTCGGTACGTGTAAATTCGGAATCTATGTCGCTGTGCGGACTGCAGGAGCAGCTGCTTGCCTCGAGAGGTTGTTTCCCAATGCAACTGACCAGGCTTTCACATACGAGAAACGAAACATGGTGACGAGTACCAAGTCGGACAGCAGCGAAACGAGACTCTGCAGTCAATCACTTCAATGCAATCATTTCAATGCAATATCAATCCTGAACGAGACCTGGAATTAAGTATTGGAATGAGAAAGCTCACATTAAAAAAAGCCACTCTACCTTGTAAGCACTGAAAGCCAAAAACATTAAGTTAAATGCTACACAGCACAGGGTGCAAAGGTTAAGGCAAGACGCATGCCGACGCCACATGACCTATTTCAGTAGGGGAACTGCACATGGCAACGTACGCTAGAAAATCCTGCTAAAGATATGTTTGTTACTTGACAGTGACTGGCATTAAGTATGAGCAAAGAATTGGTTCACCTTTAGAGTTTCAATGAGGAAGAGGAAGAATCTCTAAGAAGAATGTGGAATGAAAAAACTTGTATTCATTGAAACAAAATTATACTTGTCACAAACGGAATTTGACAAGGCCAGGAAGCTCATTAAGGTAGGGCAAGCTCACTGAACTGCTTTCGCCACCATCGTCTGTGCTTGTTCAGAAGTTACAGGTACATCTGAAAACAGAGTTTTCATTGTTGAGGTACCTGGATGACTCGGCCAGTATATGTGCTGTTGGAATGATGGCGGAGGCACTTTTCACTCTTGACACAGTCGTTCGTAGACTTGATATCTCATCCACATACTTCTGGAACAGCTTCTTTGTTCGAGGTGTAAACCTTGCGAATTCGGCTCCAGCCTCTTCCTGTTGGTGTAAATGGGAGCTCTTCTGATGACCAAGATGTGCTTGGCAAGACTCTGTTGGGGCAGAACAGTGACACATGAGATACAGCAGAGATTATCCAAACTTATGTAAAGTTTTCTTCTATGTTCGAACGAATTACGCTGAACTGTAAATATGAACAAACGTCCATATCAATTTGCTAAAAACAAATGACTCGTATCTGAAGACTAGCAAACCTATCAGCATAATGAAGCATATTTATTTATGAACCAGCAGTTGTTTACCTTGTGGTAGCAGCCAAACTACACACAATGACCTTGTTGTAGCAGGCAGCAGTTTCTCTTTAGAGGTTGGAGTGTGTTGCTATCTATTGGTGCCGTCCTCATTACTGCATGTCTGGAACAGAAATTTTGACTTCATCAGAAATTGAATAAGCACAATTTTGCAATGTGAAATGCGAAAAGGTGTGACGTATATATTGTAATGGTTTGTGACCACAGAACACATGCAAACGTACACTGTTTGTTTTAGGGTGCTTAAGCAGCATGGGAAATAAATATTCCTACTCTCAATAAAATTGATGTCTATCTAAGTACAATGCATGTCAACAGCTTAAGTATCATTAGGATCAAAAATGAGAACATTTGTTTTGCTTATTTATGCACTGGAAGAGATCACACTGCTGGTTTCACAAGAAAATGCATGAAAGACATGAAGCTATTACAAATGGTGCTTTCCATTTCTGCATGAACCTGATGCACCGCTTCACTACTGCAAAAATAAATGTCCACAGGTAAACCAAACTGAAGAGCAAAAGTATTTGGAACCAACAGGTACGAAATAAGGGAGAATTATCATGCGCGCAACTGTTTAATACATTAAATCGTGTACTTTAGCTTCAGTTTATCAAAGAGTTATTCGGTTCTGTGGACAAAGGAAGGTACCGGTGGGTTCGCAAAAGAAAATATATTGCTCAGGCTACTCCGTCATCCATAGGTACGGCTATACAAGATCAAAAATATGACGCACGTTCCGATATCACTTTTTGTTTATGAAAGTGTGTGTAATGATGGTCTCGTAACTAAATGTTTATTTCAGAAAAAGCAATGGGGGGTCCTCACTGCCCATATATAATGCAGCATCTAGTTCGTTAACTTGTAGCCGCCTGTAAGTTATCGAGAGCAATATTACATAAGAATTCAGGCAGCGATATTAAACGACTCGCCAGGTCTGCTGTCCTCGGTTGCAGAATACGGTTCCAGGTTTGATGCAGGCGCTTGGCTCACGACCGAAACCTAGCTTTCGAGTTTACAGGTCCGCTTGCAAACACGTCACTTCACTTTCGTTTTGTGGAAGTTAAATAACGCGAGACATCGAAGTGCAATAAACTAGCAGCAACAAAGAAGCAACCAGTCTAAGTGTAGGAACGATTGATTGCGTGCCGCCGTGCGATGATGCTGAACACTACTTGCGTTTATAATGAAAAAATAAACTGACTAATAAAAAGTAACATATTTAATTAGCAATAATAATTTGTACTCTTTTTATTTACTAAACATACTTCGGTAATTGCGCTTACTGTGGCGCCTTTAGCGGGAGATATTGAAACTAACGCGGGCATCCCTTGTAGGCTTCTACTATGCTTGTTTTATTAGCAGTGGCACATGGTCAATTTTTTCGCCCTCTATGGTCATTTGTTTAACTTCACAGTGTGCGGGCCTGGAGAGTCCGCTTATTGGAAGTGCGACGCTTTAAATAGGCTCTGCGTCACTATGACAGCGCCCCCTGAGGGCGAGTCAACTATGGTTCCGAAACCGAAACCGCCGATATAACACTTTTCTTATCCTGCGTGGCAATGCTAACCTGGAAAGACCTTCGACAGCCGACGAAAATGTTGCTTATGTCAGCCAACTGAAGCCATTTCGCCATTCATATTGTAACATAGATTCGAGACGGAGTGTTACAAAATAGACGTTCCTCTTTATTGGCGGGCCAGAAGAAGAGCGTGCAGCTTACCCACCTCATCGTCTTTCAAGGTGCCGACCTTTGCGCAAGCCTTTCTGTGGTGCGGGAGCCCCACATCTTTGTGTCAATTGCCCCCATGAGAAAGGCGACCGTCTCGGTCGCGCCACAATGGTTTTTCAGCGACATAAGAAATGTAGCTCCTCAGGTGCATCTCGACGTTCACGTACTCGCAAATTATGGTTTTGTGCGCACTACATGAACAACTTCAGCGGGAGGACGACGACGGAGCGAACCGGGGTCACAACTCCAGGGGACGACTTCGTAGGTCACGTCACTGAGGCGGCGTGTAACCTTGTAGGGACCAAAATACGGGCGGATCAACTTTTCCTAGAGTCCACGGCGACGGACGGGCGTCCAGGCCCACGCGCAGGCGCCGGTATTGTAATGGATGTCGCGTCGACCCTGGTTGTATCGAAGAGTGTCGGTATGCTGCTGGCTCCGGATACGACGCCGAGCAAGCTGGTGTGCCTCTTCGGCTCTTTGTACAAACTCTTCCGCGTGTTCGCTAGTTGGGCTATTATCAGCCAGAGGTAGCATGGCGTCAAGTGTTGACGTGACGTAGCACCCGTATTCAAGTTTGAACGGCGTAAGCTGTGTAGTCTCCAGTACAACAGTGTTATACGCGAAAGCCACATAGGGTAAAATCTCGTCCCACGTCTTGTGCTCTACGTCGACATACATGGAGAGCATATCAGCCAGCGTTCTGTTCAGACGTTCCGTTAATCTATTGGTTTGAGGGTGATATGCTTTGCTCTTGCGGTGAGAGCTATGCGTCAGCTGGAGAACGTCCTGCATAAGTTCCGCTGTAAATGTTGTACCGCGGTCGGTGATGACAACAGACGGTGCACCATGTCGTAGAACGATGTGGCGTACAATGAACTTGGCCTCTTCATACGAGTATGCTAGAGGAATAGCTTCGGATTTCGCGTACCGGCTTAAGTAGTCGGTAGCGACGACTATCCATCTGTTGCGCGAAGAGGTCAGTGGGAATGCCCCAAGTAGATCCATTCCTATTTGTTGGAATGGTGCTTGAGGAGGGTCTACAGGATGGAGAAAGCCAGACGGTTTGACTGGTGGTTTCTTACGGCGCTGACGATCGTGGTAGGTCTTCACGTACCGTTGTACAGAAGAATAAAGCCGGGGCCAGTAATATTTCTGTCGTATCCTTGCTAATGTCTTAGCGAATCCCAGGTGTCCTGCGCATGGCTCATCATGGCAGGCTTGCAAAATGTCTTGGCGCAGCACCGACGGCACGACAAGGAGGTACGTATTGGGACCGCTTCGGCGGTTTTTCCTGTAAAGGACGTTGTTCTGCAAGTAGTATGATGATAAATCATGCACGAGCGAACGGGGTAAAACACTTTCAACTCCTAGAAAGTGCTCGATCAGCGGCAGCAGCTCAGGGTAAGTGCGCTGGTGCTCAGCCATATTATGGCGTCGATAACACCGACAAATGGCAAGTCATGTTCAGGGTCCGATGATGTCGTAAAGAGTGGTGCGCGTGACAGTCAGCGTCACGGTGCTTCCTTCCAGATCGGTAGACAACTGTAATGTCGTACTCTTGTAGGCGCAGGCTCCAACGTGCTAGTCCGCCTGAAGGATCCTTGAGGTTGGCAAGCCAGCACAGCGCGTGGTTTGGTCACTGACTGCCTTAAAGGGTCTACCGTACAAGTAGGGTCAGAATTTACTAATTGCCCACACAACCGCTAAGCATTCTTTTTCATGGGTAAGTAGTTTTTCACGGCCTTGGTGAGACTTCGGCTTGCATAAGCAATGGTGTGTTCCGCACCAGCTTGCCACTGCACAAGAACTGCGCCGAGACCAGAATTGCTGGCGTCAGTATGAATTTCAGCGTCAGCGTCTTCGTCGAAATGAGCAAGTATTGGGGCCTCTTGCAAACGCCTGCGCAATTCATTGAACGATTGCTCCTTCTCGTCCGCCCAAATGAAAGGCACATCGTCGCGTGTAAGCCGTGTCAGAGGCTCAGCAATTCTCGAGAATCCCTCGACGAAGCGCCTATAATATGCGCACAAACCGAAGAAGCGTTGGACAGCCTAGTTCTCTATGGGTGGTGAAAACTCGGTGACGGCAGCTAACTTGTCGGGATCTGATCGGACGCCTTGAGGACCAACAGCATGACCAAGAAATTTGAGCTCTTAGAACCCGAAGTAGCATTTCTCAGGCTTTATGGTAAGACCGGCAGTATTGATCGCAGCGAGGACACTCTGTTCGTCATGTTCGTCGATGTTCGTCAAACGTGCTCGAGAACACGGCGACGTCGTCCAAGTATACGAGGCATGTTTGCCATTTGAGTTCAACAAGCATGGTGTCCATCATCCGCTGAAAGGTGGCAGGTGCGGAACAGAGACCGAAGGGGAGAACTTTGAACTCATAAAGCTCGTCTGGTGTCGCAAACGCTGTTTTTTCACGATCCTGTTCATCAACTTCGATTTGCCAGTATCCTGATTTAAGATCCAACGAAGAAAAAAACTTGGCATGTTGTAAAATATCCAATGCGTCGTCGATGCGTGGCAATGCATAAGCATCGCGCTTGGTGACACGGTTCAACTTTCTGTAATCTACCTTTTTGACTAACACTTCAGGGGAGGCCCACGGGCTGGTGTATGGCTGGATCACGTCGTCTTGGAGCATCTCTTTCACTTGATGCTTGATCGCTTCCCTTTCCACTGGAGACACTCTGTAGGGATGCTGACGAAGAGGACGTGCGGACTCGTCCGTAATGAGGCGGCACTTTGTGATGGACATGCGCCGCACTTTGGATGACGTTGAAAAACAGTCCGCAAATTCATTCACGAGACTCAGTAGACGATCTTTCTGGTGGTATGGCAGAGCGGCGCTAGTGTGAACCCGTTCTTTTAGGCTGCGTAACCCAGATTGCTGAGACGATGCGGTTTCCAATGTGGCAATGTCAGTAACATCAGTGATTTCGCGATGGAATGCGATCGTCGTTCCTCGCGGTACATGCCAATATTCGTAGCTAAAGTTTGTTAGAAAAACGACTGAACATTTGTTTCGCACCTGATGAAGCCCTCTGGCTGTACAAATGTGGCGCTCAAGAAGCAGGAGCATGTTCACCTCAGCAATTCCTTAGCCGTCGTGGTCCATGTCGCATCGGACAAAGGTAAGCACGCTGCTCTTGGGTGGCAACGTGACGTGATCGTCAGCTACGCGAAGCGCGACGTCATGGTCGTCGTCATTACTGTTCGCTATGGCTTGCGTAGTAGCGAAGCTGACTCTAGACTCTTGCAGGTCGATGATGGCACCGTTCGCCTGAAGGAAATTCATGCCGAGTATAAGCTCCTTTGAACATTCAGGAAGAATGACGAAGTCGCCGGTGTACGTGAAGCCCCGAATGTCGACTCGCGCCGTGCACCGGCCTACTGGAGTTATGAGATGCCCTCCTGCAGTACGAATCTGAGTTCCGGTCCACTGCGTCGAAATTTTGTTCAGTATACTCGCGAGATTCTGGCTCATAACAGAGGTGTCCGCACCCGTGTCGATTAACGCCGTGACTTCGTGGTCATCTATGGTAACTGGTACGTCGCAGGATACTGATACGGAACTACACTGCTTTCTCTTCGTCTCAATTACTTCATATCGCGGTCGTCGTAGCGGAGGATCTTCAGCGTTCGCAACGTCAGCGACCTCACCTCGGCAGGTCGCTGGACTCAGCTTTCCCGGGAGGCAGGGCTGGGCGAGCGACGCCTCGTTGCTCTCGGCGTGAAGAGGGGGCTAGCAGACCTGTTTCGGGCGGGTGACGGTGACCGGAGTTCCCAGAATCATGGGGAAAACGAGGTCCTGGAGTCCGCGAGGCATGCTTCAGTCTCCAGGGGTCGTTCGCGATTGCGCGGACACGGCGCATTCAGCGAAAATCCACAGAGCCTAGCTCGGCGGTAAGGACACGCCCTGTAGAGGTGATCGGCTTCGCCGCAATGAAAACACAAGGGCCTGCGGTCTGCGGTGCGCCATACGTCGCTCTTGCGGTGTGGTCGTGTTTCAGCCATGAATGGCGTGCGGCGAGGCCTGAAGTCACCAGTTGCTTATTCAACGGGGCGCCCACCATGAAAGTCCGGAACGTCGCTCACATCGCGAAAAATCGGGAACAACGAGCTTCGCGCTGCTTCCGCATGCGACATGCGAGGTTGTGGCTCCCGTACCTCGTGCTGGGGTGTCTCGCTTCGCTCTGGGACTTGGACTGCCTGCCTGACTTCCTTCCGGACGACCTCGGCCAGAGCGAGTCGCTGTACCGATGCTGAAGCCACCTGAAGCTTTTGGAGCTCTTCTCGAACAACAAGCCTAATGAGCTCCCGCAAGGCGTCGTTATTGTCCAAGGCCATAGCGAGAGGGTCACGCGATAGGGTCGACACGTCGCGGTTGTACTGCCATGTTAGCTGCTGCTGTGCCTTTTCCATGTAATGGCTTCCGCGAGAAACTCCGCAACGGTCTTTGGTGGGTTGCGTATCAGGCCACCGAATGACACTTGCTTGATACCGCGCATCAAGTTCCTGAGCTTCTTTTCTTCCGGCATGGAGGGATCCGCGCGTCGTAAAAGTCGGCGCATATCTTCGACAAACATTGCGACGCTTTCCTTCGGCCGCTGTACTCTCGCCTGAATTGCAGATTCAGCTCGCTCCTTGCGATCGAGGCTGGCGTATGTGCCGATTAGCTACTGTCGGAATTCTTCCCATGTCGGTAGGGCCGCCTCACGGTTCTCAAACCGTGTCCGCGCACAGTCATCGAGAGCGAAGTAGGCGTTGCGTAGCTTGCGCTCTGGAGTCCAGCCGTTCTATTCTGCGACACGCTCAAAGTGATCGAGCCAGTCCTCCACAGCTTCGGTGTCACCATGGAAGGACGTGGGGATTCGCGGCTGGTTGATGACGACCTCGGTCGGCGCGGTCGAGGAAGATGATGGAACTGACGTACTCATCCTTTTGACTTGGTTGGGTTGTGGCTCGGGCTCAGGTGGCAGTCCTTGAAGTCGGCGGCTTGTCCGTACGTGCACAGGAGTCTGCTCGACCGGACTTCGTACTGGGCTTGTAGACGGTGTTCGATCTGGGAGTGGTAGCATGTACCCCACATCTCGACCAGAAAAAAATGTAACGCAGATTGGAGACGGAGTGTTAGAAAATAAACGTTTCTCTTTAATGGCGGGCCAGAAGAAGAGCATGCAGCTTACGCACTTCATCGTCTTTCATGGCGCCGACCTTTGCGCACGCTGCTCTGCGGTGCGGGAGCCCCACATTTTTGTGTCAATATGTTGTCTCTGCACTTTTTCAAGTCAGGCCTTGCACTTCAGATAGACAATCAATCCCTGCTATTTGTGAATATTTGCAAACCGAGACAGCCAGTGATGATTCTTCGACAAGTGAGAACGACAAAGGACCGACAAATGAACCGTCAGATTCTACTGCAAGTGACCGGCCTCGGCGTCTGGTTCGGAAATCTCAGTGACTGCAAAATTGACTTTTACGTAGAGAGGTGCGGTGTGAGATTGAAAGCTCATCGCGGACTTTAAGAAAGAGGGGGGGGGGGGATGGGAGCCTTCACATATTCTTCCAACTTTGTGTCGCATGTTATGCAAACAGGAGCTTAGTTTCGCAGCCGCGTTCGAGTTCGGCTGCGCCATCACTGTAATTTTGCCATGTTCTTTTGCACATAAAACCACATTTATTATCTTAATCTTTGTGTTTACGTTGTTCAGTTCTCACATCTTCTTGCATTTTTGCAGCAAACGTTATGGACCATTCGCCTGTAAGTATTTCTGAACCCCGATCTTCACGAGGCCCACCCTCACCTCGCGTCCTTCTTACTTTCTCTTCCCTTCTTCCGTCGCGCAGAAATGTCTTTCAACAAGCGCACTCTAACAAGCAAAACGAACACGTCGATTGTTCATGCGCTTTTTAAATGTTTTCATTTTAAGTTGACTGTGACTCAGCTTCTGTAGCGTCTTGCCGAGAATACGGTTATTGATTGGATGTGGAGGTGAGGTGCCGTGTTCGAAGTGAGAGAGAATGCATCAGAAATATTCCTGTACCGTGTTTTGGGTGCGTGGTAAATGGTCCCCGGGGGATCGGAAGGAATCTAGGGCCTCTCACTACAGTGTCAGTCAACGCTCCAGGTATGCTTCGCAACGACAAAGCGCCCCTTGCGAGAACCTTTATTTTGGTTATCTACAGAAAATTGTAAGGTGTTTATCACTTTTATTTTGAAATTGATTCAGTATTAGAGGAGACCGAAGAAATCGAACTGTTGCGAAAAGATGCTGGCGGGAGGTGAGTTTCACGGCATGCATACTCTCTCTCCGTTTGCCATACCATAGCGGGGGATCTGCAAACAGTGTAGGTCAGGAGTTCCACTTACTTTCCTCTGCCTTTCTTGCTGCGTCGCAAACACCCAGTGGTGGATTTGCGTTTCCTGCATTAGACGATTTACCAAAGTTATATGTCATAATTATTGACGTTGTGGACATTGTATCGCGCCGAGCAATCTATACGTGTGACCTTGCTGCACTGGCACGAAGTCAGCCTCCCAGAAGAGGAAAGATGTGCACGTATTTTCCTTTAAAATTTAAACGGCTTTAGGACCGCGCAGCGGTTTTACATTGTGGAGAGGCGGTGTGAGCGTTTCTCTACGTTCACTGCGTTGGTCTGTTTGTAATGCTTATAATTTGTGAGGGGACCTGAGAGTGCTAGAGCTCTATATTAGGGGACGCAAGCTGCAACCAAGCGTTGGGGCTTGCAAACTCCATTGTGCGCCCTTTGTGCATGTTTGTGCTCGCTTCCGGTTATCTTGTACGCCCAGTTTGCGTCCCACAATTCTTAGTCTCGTTTTCCGTCGGCTAATGCACAACTCTGTATTGGATCAGCCATCCTACCTATCCTTCACTGGATCGTTTACCTTGTAGTTACCGGTCTTTTCATTTCAGGCTGACTCGCCGCACACTCCTCTCGGGAGCGTGCTGTCCACACCTGAGACTCCCCCCATGAGCAACTCCATGGCGTTTCGCGAAGCCCAGCGCATCGTGCAACGTCTGGAGGAGCTGACCACAACACCTCTGGTAGACACACGCCAGATCACACTGGTAGACTTCACCCTCGATAGCCCTGAGCTCAAGACCAGTAGCACAGATTGCTGCAAGCTCTTTGAGTCTCCAGAACACGAGGCTCTCAAGAAAAATGACAACTCGTGAGTGACTCTGATTCCTGTCCTTTCGTTGTTGTCGTGGAAATCCATTAATGAGATACCGAGCAGCAGCAAAATTCATTAGAATGACATGATTGGCGGGGACTTTAACATCCCAGAGCTTTCTTGCAATAAGCACCCTTCTAATACATGGGCTACATCTGCAGTGGCAAAGGAATTGTTGATGATACTAAGCAGTTTTTCCTTAACCCAGGTGGTAACAGAAGGTACGAGACAAAATAACATCTTAGACTTAATTTTAACTAATCAGCCAAATTGGGTTAGGAAAGTTTTGGTGGTGCGAGGCATTAGCGACCATAAAGCTGTGGTCTGTGAAATGAAGTTGACGTACGAAAAGACGCAAAGCTCGGGAGCCAGAAGGATGTAAAATTACAGCCAAGCCAACATAAATGAAATAGGACTTCCATTACAGGAATTCCTTTCTGAATTCGAAATACTTTCTGAAACAATCGGCGTTGATGAGTTATGGGTTATGGTTATGATGAGTTATGGGCAGACCAAACGGCGTGCTAAATCTAAGCCATGGTTTAATGGTGTGCTGCGACGCCTTACTAGTAAAATGAATAGGATATACAGGAAATATAAAAGAAACTCAATTTCGGAAACTTGCGGTCAACTTGCGACCATAACCGAAATTCTGCAAACAAAAATCCGCCAGGCAAAAGAAGAATTCTTTGACGCTTTGCCTTCTCAATTTCAAACAAAAGAAAAGCTGTTCTGGAGTCTCGTCAAATGTAATAGAAAAGACAAAGTATGTATTCCATCACTTCAGCATGACGGAGTGGAAATAGAAAATAGCTTTGAAGAAGCCAACTGCTTCAACAAGTTTTTTGCTTCTATTTTCTCACCCAGTGCCTCGAGCGCAATTCCACATCCTTCTGCTAACGAGGTCATTGAAAACATGGATAATTTAATTATTGATGAAAGTGGAATACGGTCTCTTCTTGAACGTATTGATTCCAGCAAAGCAGGGGGGCCTGATGGATTGACAGGCGCTTTTCTCCAATTGTGTGTGTCGTTCATTCCTCCCTTTCTTAAGATACTAAGTCATTGAACACCGGGGTCCTCCCGCACGAATGGAAGATGGCGTGCGCTGTGCCAGGTTATAAATCGGGGCCTCGCGAACTAGTCAGCAATTACAGACCGATATCTCTAACAAGTATTGTCTGCAAAATATTAGAGCACGTCTTGTGCAGTAACATAGTGACACACATTACCAATCATAACCTCCTGAATCAGAAACAGCATGGTTTCAGGCAAGGGCTTTCCTGTACAACTCAATTAACAGAATTCGTTCATGAAGCTGGTGGTGCACTGGATGCTCGTTCCTGTGTTGACTCGGTGTTTGTAGATTTTAGAAAAGCTTTCGACCTGGTGGATCACACATTCCTTCTATGTAAACTACGTTGGTTTATTATTATTGAACAAGTAATTGCATGCATTCAGAAATACCTTTCTTTGCGGTTTCAGCATGTAGTGGTAAATGGCACAGGATCTAGTGCGGCCCGCGTAACGTCTGGCGTCCCCCAAGGCTCAGTACTGGGCCCATTACTTTTCTTAATATTTATAAATGACCTTCCCAACACTATTGTTGCTTCCGTAAGATTGTTTGCTGATGATCTGATAATATATAGTGAAATTACAAGCATTGCCGTTACTGTTATTGTGCAAAATGATTTAGTTAAACTAAAAAATCGTGCAGAGGGTCACATATGCAAATAAACACACAGAAAACGGTCCACATGCGCTTTACTAAAAACTGTATGCCAGAAGCCGTATATTGATACGTGTACTTATCTTTATCGGGCGACCACGTTTCGCCGCTTAACAAATGCAATCGCACAGCGCGGGACGCGCCTGCATGTATCCGACGTTTCTGGAAAGTTATCGATGCTTCTACCCGGCTGTCTGTTGTCGCCGAACCTTGTGTTATCTGATTTCATCGCGTAGCGCGAATGGTGTAGAACTTTGTGGAAAGCACGCGGGTCCAAACGATTAGTCTGGAACATTCGACGACTGCTCTATAAAAGCCGACGCGCTTGACCCGCTGAGCAGATTTTCGACGATCGCCGAGCGTGTTCGCCGCTATCGTTGCGCTATAAGTGTAGCCTGTTTTGTGGGCACAGGTTCGCCCAATAAAAGTTAGTTTTCTTGTTCACAGTATTGCTACTGTGTTCTTTCTTCAACGTCACCACCACGTGACAATATTATCTATCTGGTTCCCCATTGCAGCTTGTTTCCGAGTACAAGTACTTGGGTGTATTCCTCACACCGTCCATATGTTGGCACAGGCGCATTACAGCAAAGGCATGCAAAGTGTTAGGATTTCTACGGCGCAAGACAAAACTCTTTCCCCAGCAGGCTAGTGATCCTCTCTACAAAAGCTATGTTAGACCCATTTTAGAATATGGATGTACCGTATGGGACCCTCCTACGTGTACTGACCGAGATAAACATGAGAGAGTTCAGAATATAGCAGCACGGTGCGTAATTGGAAACTATGACAGAAACCTTAGTATTCCTAGTGCAAAACAAACATTAAAATGGGACACCTTAGAAAAGAGAAGGCCGGCTTTACGCTTGAAACTTTTTCACAATATATCTTTTGGCCAAATTGGAATAGACCATAAAAAGTATATTCTTCAGCCACATAATATATCCAGACGAACAGATTACGAGCTCAAAGTTAGGAAATACAGTTGTTGAACTAAGCTTTTCAAAAGCACTTTTTCCCCAAAACAATTTTAGAATAGAATCGACTGGCTGCGGCCGTAGTTGGTACACTTATTAATGTACATTTTGCAAATGCTCTTTCAAATTTTCTTCATTTTACACTATATAGTAATTGTAGAGTTTGTTATCATGACATTTTTTGGTCGTGCTGTACATTGATATCCTGATGTACTATTTTTGTCCCCTTGCGGTTTTTTTCTCTTTTACTGATGCCCAAACTCCTGTTTGCTGGAGTAGTGGCTTTGCACTTGTGCGTGCCCGGGGTGACGTCCAAGAACGTGAGGCTAGCAAATAACATCGCTGCGTGTAAAGTGCAATAGCGTTCTTGAAGTCGAAGTGGCAGAGCCGGTATCAAGCACGCACCATTTACTGCTCTGACTGTTTCCTTTCTTTATAATAAATACTTTGTATGGCGTGCACAATGTGGTATATTGTAGTCAATGCATGTACCTGCATTGATACATACCTCACTTATACGTGTGCCTACGGGTGAACAAATTTTCTTGTGGTCCCCGACGAATGTCACCATCCGATGGCGCCACTGCGGTTCATGAAATTTCAGATCATCTGGTTACTTTTGTGCTTGGGTTTAGGCGTGCGCACGAAGCCGCCAGAGCTCTAACCGCGCAGTTTCACCGCATACACACACTCAGATGCCTGGAAGCCTCGGGGGTGCTGAGGTTGTTGAGGCTTTTTGCAGTAGAGGCAGATTCCACAGTAATGGATTGAGTTGACCCGTAAAAGGAAGTGAAAAGGAATATATCAGATCACCTGCTGGGCTAGACTTAGGTAGTGGCAAACATATCTATGACGTTGTTGCATGGACACATTAACAGCACCTGAGGAATGACCATGCATGATTTGAACTTACATCGGAAAGGAAAGAGGAAATTACTTGTACTTGCAAATTGAAATAAAATATATATAAACTAAGGGAATTGAAAGCGGATGAAAAATCAACTTGCCGCAGGAGGAGAATGATTCCACGTATTCGCATTACGCGAGCACCGTAGGCGTAATACATTTCTTTTCTCATATAGAGCAGAAGTGTGCAATGCAGTTCCCCTACATTACCAATGTGGTAGCACCGCAGCTACAATGCAGCAGTGACATTACTGCCGCCTGAAAAAGTGCTTGAGTGTCGGGTAGCGAAAATGTTGTTTCGATGTGTTTTCTGTAGGCCACACTCGTCCACAAGTGTTAAGAGCCTATAATAAAGTCGTAAAGCTAGGCAAGCTTTGCCAGATGCTTGAGCTGATGTCAGCGTATCCCTACTTGAGTGAAAATTGCAAAGAAAGGCAAGCATGGTACATTGCGCTAGCATTGTGACCAACATAATGAATAAAAGCAACCCATAGAAAACTCGTAGGAAGTTTAAAACTGTAGTGTTAGCTCACAAAACAATGTGGACTTCGGGGTGCGTACCAAAATTTGAGGCCTTGGTGTGTCAGCGTAGTGGTCATTAATCATATCTGGCAACTAATTCTGCTCAGTTTTTTTCTGACTCACGTAAACTGGCTGGACTGCATTTTGGGTTATTCGGTTCGAGAAGACAGGAGAGATTTGCCAACAGCTGTTAAGTTCCTTTTCTTTTTCAAATTGCCGAATGTGTAAAAGAATATGCAAGGTAACCCGGCAATCAAAAGCAAACCATGCAATCAATAGTTTTTGGTTGCGAGTAAAAAAACCACAGTTTAATATGACCCATTTGCTACAGTTTGAGTCGGAAAGATTTGGGCACTTGCCTATAAATTTATAAATGATTGTCGGTTTGCCAAACACATCTAGACAAGGCTTTCTGCTATGTCTAGAAAGTTGTTCATTTCACTTAACAGCTTGTGCAGACGTGTAAAATAACTTTTGTTTCTCATTAAATGTACAAATAACGGAATATTTTCCAGACCAATATTTCCACAAGCGTTTTCTAACAAGCAGTTAACTCGTCACAATCTGCCAAGCCCTGTCATGTTTGCAACATTAAATTGTAGTTATGTAAAAAACTTAAATAATTTATTAACGAAATCGCAGGACTGAGGATTGCCTGGCCTTTGCTGAGGAGCATTTGGGAGCCATTTCTTTGTACACGAGCACGCCACTTCAGACGTCCCCTAGTGCCCCTACATTTGCGACGAGTTTTACCCTCGACAATGCCGACGCAGCGCATCCAAAAGACACCCCGGCCGGTGAGGGGAACACAGCTGGACCTGCTGCACTTGTCCCTGGAGTGTTGACCAGTGGTGCAGGAGACACGCCTTTCAGCCCAGGCCTTGTGACCGACGGCAAAGAACTCGAACATTTTGGGGCACGCGAGGATGCCACAGCTGCAGTATCACCTGAAGGTGTACTACAAACGTCGCCACCCTCGGACACCCGGAATGATGCAGTGCACCCGCAGGTTTCACACCGGGGGGCCGACGGCCGCTGCCACCACATCGGTAATGCTTGCCCAGACGACGGCATTCTAGACAGTGAGTGGCTGTTCTTATTTTATTTTTTGCCCGTTCCTTTTCATGAAAGCTGCTGTCGAAGTTGCCTTGAGGGTTTGCCTTGTGGCCACAGAACATGCGCATTACATTGAGGCGGCGCAAAACCTATACAATATGTGACTTTAACTGCTACCAAAAATAGTTATTTAGAAGCATGAAAAAAAAACTATTAAATAATACAGTGGATCTTGCCGTATAAAATTACTAGTAAAAATAACGAATAATGCAATAACACAAGGCAATAATTAAAAGCAAAATGAACGTAAGAATTTTGAAGTCACAAATAAACCACTAAAAATTTGTTTCAAAATATGGATGTGGTAAGGATTGAGCGTAATTTCGTTGCTTGCAATGCACTCTTTCAGAGTGATGTATACATTGGTTGTTCTCCTGTATTATCATCATAGGCTTTGCTGAATTTCAGTGAGACTTGCGAGAAACTATAGCATTTTCGCGAAATTTCATGCTAGAAATCACTTTCCTTTCACTACATAGTGCAACATTACGTTCATCGAACTTTCTTTTTTTTTTAATTGCCTGCAAGTTGTTTTCCCCACACGTGAAAATTCCTTTTCTTTCTTTTACAGCTGGCCATTGTATATATTTAATGCAGCACTTGCTGTGGCCCAATGTCATCTCTGGAGAGTTTGTGACGTAGCTGCTTTGCGAACACACCTATCGAACATTATGTGATGGAAGGTATGGAATAACACTAGCATAAACATTGTTCGCCTCGGAGTGAGACCATGAAATATTATCTACTAGGATATTGTGCGATGTCAGAAGAGACCGAAAATAGAGCTAATGAAGCGGGGGTGCATACTAGGCTCCTCGAACGTTGTTTAACGCCTGCTTGCACATCTGCTTCGTCCTCTGCTGACTGTATGCTTTGTATACAATTTGTCGACTGCTCGTTTTATTATTATTATTATTATTATTATTATTATTACTATTATTATTATTGTTGTTGTTCATAACTTCACTTGAGGGCGTTTATTCACCAATGTGACTGAAACTTGAGTCTTAGCAAAGTAGATACGGACGATAAATAAGCCATGGAACAGAAAACGATCGTAACATTTCAGAGGCAGTGTTATGAACCGGAGGGCAATTGCGGGTATTTAAACTTCTAGCTGCAGGGGGGAGAAATAATTGAACGCAGAATCTCCAGCTGAAGATATCTAAATAATGCGCATTTATTTATTTATTTATTTATTTATTTATTTATTTACTTATTTATTTATATATTTATTTATTTATTTATTTATTTATTTATTTATTTGAACGCACCCTACAGGGCGCTATGGGGCATTGAGTAAGAGGGCTAACTGGAAGTTATATAAGCAATAGGTGGCAAAATTCCATTAAAATATACACAAAAAATGATAAACACGCAAAACATGCTACAACCATTCTACAAAGCATGATCCTCTTTCGTCGCCGTCTCATGCTGCTGTTTGGCATAACCGCGAGAAGTGCCGCGAAGGAATCGTGAAACAGTGAAGCACTGTTGCAACACCAAATTGTTCACAGAAACTAGCATGAGCCGGCGAAGAGGCGAGTAGTAGCAAAGTTCACAGATGTTACATGATGGTGCGTTGGGATGATGCCGCTGCTTCGTGGAAGGTGAGCACGGGCCGACGCGTGCTGTAGTACGTGACGTAATTGAAACGTCCCGTTTGGTAGAGCTCGTGCGTAGTCGGTGACGCTGTCTCCTCTCCATGCTAACCATTATCAACTGTGATCAACCGAAGTCCGACGGTGGCTGCCTATGGCACGGCCCCTATCTTGAAAGCAATATCCGATGGGGACAGAATACGCCAAGTACTGATAGCTTCGTGTGCGATGTGCCATCCCCGCTTAGTTCGCGTTGAAGCGCGAGGCATCACGATTGTCAATTCACTGGCTGCATGGGGCCCTATCTTGAAAGCGATCGTCGATCGTCTTAAGTCACGGACGGACGGGTTTCCTCGCTGGGGAGGCATAGAACTGCTTACGAATTTCATTAATAAAATCGGGTAGGCCTTGTCTAGGGCACATAACCAGTCTGCTTTAAGACTTGCTAAATGGGTGCCAAGCCCAGTCGAGAATGCCAGATTATCATAGGTAGTGTGGTGAGAAAAGGCCATTTGAATGGATAAAATGGGGTCAGCAAAACAGGGGAAGCACAGGTCGCTAGAAAAAGTATTTGAACCCGCCCATGGTTGCTCGGTGGCTATGGTGTTGGGCCGCCGAGCGCGAGGTTATGGGATCGAATCCTGGCCATGGCGGCCGCATTTCGATGGGGGCGAAATGCGAAAACACCCGTGTCCTTAGATTTAGGTGCACGTTAATGAACCCCAGGTGGTCGAAATTTCCGGAGTCCTCCACTACGGCGTGCCTCATAATCAGGAAGTGCTTTTGGCACGTAATACTCAAGAATTTTTTAATAAGTTTTTGTGCTGCAGTGGGCAAAAACTACGATTGCGATGACCTTCAGTTGCCCGCTGCTCTTTTCCGTTTGATATTGAAGACCAAGTCAAGATTAAAATATATTTTGGCCTCGCTTCTTTTGAGCAGAAGGGGTGACACTGTCATTGGATTTGCACAGGCACTTCACCACTGCCGGCTCTTGGGGACTCGTTTATCATCACCAGAGGCTGCCCCCGCGCTGCCGCCAGAGTGGCCTCGCATGGTTTGCCCATTGCCGAGACTAGCTTTACCATCCCAGCTGTTCCTGCTGTGAAAAGGGCAACAAAGCAGGCAAGTGCGACTGCCCCACAGGCCACAGTGTAGCTGCTTGATAGGAAAGATATGGAATGGTGCGCAAATCATTTTCTGACGAGTTCGCACACTTTGTTTACTGGCTATGACATTCTGCTACCGAGGTCACAGGTTTGATTCCCAGCCGTCTCGGCTGTAGATTGATGGGGGCAGAAATTAACTCTCATGTTCTTATATATATATATGCACGTTAGGAACCACAAGGGGTAAAAGTAATTCCGGACTCCAGCATCCCACATAGCCCACTTTGCAGTTGTGGGATTTTAAGCCAACCGTGGCTAGACCCAACGAATAATTAAAGCCAAGTCTTCTTTTTTTTTCTTTTTGCAGACCGAAGCTTTCATGCCCGTGGCTCACAGTTAAAGAACATAAATTAGGTAGCCGACAGTGGGGTGTAGCCTCTCAGCATAGCATCATACTATGCTCTAATTGTGAGGCCATGCATTATCGCACGTGTACTTCTGACTTCTGTCCGACCGACGCCAAAAACATTTGTTAAAGTGGTGTCTCGTGTGTCACATTGCGTAGCATGGTTAGCTGCGGAATGAGCGCATGCGCACGTGCGAGTTTCTTCCTTGTGCTACAGACACGCAACCCAACCTCAGAAACATATATAGCATTTGATTAACAGCGTCACGATAGTCTTGGTTCATATTTATTGCAAAATTTGTATTGGATCCCCATCCTTCTTATTCAATACCTTTGTTTTCTGCATTGTCTTCTAAAAACAGCTATGTCAAGACATGTAAAACGCAGAAAAATAAGTACATTGATAAATTTCTCCGCTTCCAGACTTAAAGGCACAAAATCAACTAGTGTGTTCATAGCAGGCAGGTCTAAGAAGCAAAAAATCAGGACCACCATTTCGTGCCAATACTACCCAGGAAGTAAAAAGTGAATGAAGGGGGCATGCATTGGCAGCTGCATAATCCCCCACAAAATCCACTAAAAGTTTGAACTTCGAGATGCCTAACTAGAACAGTGCATGATGCGTTTTGAACTTCGTTTCTCGAATAATTGAACGTGCAAAATGAATTTGTCGTCTATTGTGCTACCCAATGGCTAATTGAACTTCTAGGTTTCTCCAAAAAGGACTCGCGTTTTGCCGTATGCTGAAAGCACGCAATTTTCTTTTTTTTTTCTTTGAACAACAATGGTCCGGTACCGATAACATTCAACCGGTTTAAAGCGATGTAACTTTCTCTGTGTAGCTGAACCTGAACCGAAAAGAAAAGCTGGAAAACGAATCCAAAATGACAAATTTTATTTTTTACACCCTTCTCCAGGTGGTTAGAATAATTCTAGTGCCTTCCCATACGGTATCCATAATACTTCCTATAGTTTCGAAACGTTTCTTTTTATGGTATTGCTTTGTCCGCCATAAATATCGAGTAAAGCTTGGAAAACATTAGTAGAAAAATATAGCCCGAGAAACTTAACTTACTATGGCCCAGCTCTTAGGTGCCCGTTCCGCCGGCGAGCGTCGAGCGAAGAGAACGTGAGCTCTCTTCGCTCTCTAAAATCCCAAGAATAAAAGCTAAGCTAAGCTCTCTAAAGCCCAAAAAGAAAATCTACCAGATGGCGGCAGAGTAGCCGGCGTTGTCTGCATCGAAACAAAGCGCTGCATGAGCAGATATTTGCGACGACTGCTGGGAATCGCGTCCAGACACCCACGCGCTTCCTATTGCGATGTCCCGGTTAGCGAGGCAGTCGCGCCACACTCTGTTAGCAACGTGCCACACGAGACAAATTTTCCGCGCAAGCCAATGTATCGCGAACTGAAAACGCGTATACAGCGAGCTCGAATTTCGCATTAGGGAGTATCCTAATAATTTTTCGTCAGTTTATTTAGGGGAACGTTGTAAAATTCTGTTCACTGTTTACTAACAACAGATATGTGTTGAAGAAATAAATTTGAAAATTCAATCACGTTTGCTCGAGATACGGCAGCCAGTAAGGAGAGCTAGCTGAATAAATTAATTAGCGCAATAAAAGACACAAACACAAGAAAGGCAGACCAAGATGAAACAATTCTCTTTCCCTCCCTTCCATGTGTCAGTCTCTTATTGCGCCAATTTGCTGGTTCAGCTATGAAAAAAAAAACTAGCCCAACAGCTGCTGCTGCCAGAACTAGTATGGAAAATGGAAGTTGCACGCTCTCGAGCTAAACAGTAATTCTGCTGCTTGTAGTGACTTGAGGTGGCGTTTGGGCCAGTAACACCGGATGAGTATGTATCGAATGAGTATGTCCTGGCTCCTGATAAGCAAACCCACTCCAGCATGTTGAAGTTCAGATGAGGACGCATCAGCTCATCCTCACTGCACCAAAGGTCTCTGCTTTTATTACTGTCGTCTTCCCTATGAGACTAGATTAGAGAATCTGATGATTGTATCGCGGTTAATCACATTAGTCGAATCGGCATCAAAATACAACCCATGACATCGCATCGTTCCGCCCAACTCCGCCTCCTATGTTACACGTTCGCACCCGCATATGGCGCTAGCAAGTAGCAATCTGGAAATCCGAGGTCGTAGCCATTCCCACGGGAAGCTTCGACGTTGGCTAGTTCAGGTCAGGTTCAGCTAGAGGGGTTTTTTGTCCACCAGTCAACAGCCGGAGCCAAGGCTGCGTGGAGTTTTGTATAGGCTTCGATCAATGGGAGGGGGGAGGAGGTTGCCTCGTGATAAACGTCTACATAATTCTCATCGCCGCATTGAGAGGTAACAGACTGTTGTAAGAAGTCGAAAGCATATAAAACTCAAGATTTGTCGGAAAGAAGCTACACGTAATCGCACGACATTTACAGGGGCAATAAAGATGGTTGCTATGTTAAACTAGATTTAATAATTACAACACACAAGAAAGTAGCAGTTTTGCCCGAAAGGCGAAGCATCCGTTGCGATACCAACTTCATGGATGGCTATACGAATTAAGGAGTGTATCTTTATCCGCCGTATAAACATGTAAACATTCGCTTACTCACCAAATTAATATGCACGGTGTCATACTCGCACAGGTAAACATGAACACATCTTGCTCGATGGCAGTGGAAACTCGCTGTGAAAATGCCGGAGTGAGGAATCGCGGCAGCAGCCGCGAGCCAATTCATCTCTGTGCATCCCTCGCTTCGATGCGAACGAAACGTCAAAAGCACACCGCATACGAAGCTACCGGCACTCCGCGCACTCAGCAAACATCGCAGATCGCTTCGAAGATTAGACCCGGGCGGGCGCGCACTTTGGCCACGCCGCAGATACCTTTCAAGATATGGCACCCACACGGCCGAGCCGCAAACAGCAGCCTCTGGAGAAGAACGAAAGCCCTCCCTCGTCTCTCCCCCATGTGTCGCGCGTGAGAGAAGAGGGCACGCGTCAGCCTCGCCGTTCTCCCTCGCGCACGCGAGGTTGAGCCACGCTCACCGGCTCACCCTTGCACGCTTTCACTCCAGCACACTATGTACGGCGCGCGGCGACGACTTTATCGCTCTTGGATGTTATGCGTAACCTCACGGCGACGACAACGGCAGGAATGTGCCTGGAGTGTCCATATGATTGCTATCGCAATAAAGTGCATATTCTAAGCCCCGTGGGAATACATATTATGGGGAAAAAAGGCATTCGAAAGGTAGCTGACTGTGCAGCTTTGTTTGGGGTTCATCAAAGCGGTACCCGGTCGACCAACACGTTTGTGCAAAAGCAATGTCTTAAGGTACGTCGTACGTCTCCCTTCAACTTTTTTGCAGGTATGGTAGATGGATTAGGCACTGGTTTTACTGAACTACTTCTGACGTACGTCGGTGGTTTTTTACATGTTTATCGTAATGATAGGTCGGGCACCCGCGCGCTGAGCAGGCAAATACATGTTTCCCTCATGTCAGTGCTCATAACTGCTCAAAACTGCTGCAACAATGCTGCGTCTGGTTCCATAACGTCGCTGCGCGCTTTCACGGCAAGAAAAACACATTCTGGTTGGCGCCCCCTCGACGCCATAGCATGACAGCGTGTGCGTCTCGCAAATGGACAAATGATGCAATTACTCTCCGATATTCTGATCCCCGTAAGTGGTCGGTGCAAATGCATTGTGTAGCAGCATTTCGCAATACGAGGATGTCAAAGTTGAAACCGGGATTCACTTATAACATAAAGGATAAGTAACCGAAGCATAGAAGCGCGAGTCTTCTAGCATTTAGCTCCGCTGGCCGCTGATCAAGTCAACCTCGGTTTTCGTTCGCGAATAGGCGCGAATGACCCTTTTTGCGCCGTTTGCTTGGTCGCTCAAAGCATTTTTTTAAATTTTTCTTCGGAATAAATATTCAGACGTGCGACAATAGAGAGATCTCATAAAAACTGAAGTATTCGTAGGGTGAGTTATGGCGTCGTGTGAGTCCTTTATAGTTTTGCATATGTTTAAAAGCACTTGCGGCCACGTCCGCACGCACACACGCCTACTTTGATGCTGTTTCGTACACATAAAGTTGTACATGCTGTATAGACGGGGTTCTGCGCAAACTTAATTTAGAGTTTATGCGCAATAGCCCTTCGGATGGTAATGCGAATGCGGCTGAAGGCTCGTGTTTCTAATGAAACATGTAGTCGCTGCTTCTGTTCAATATGTGATAGATAAAAGTTGAGTAGAACGCACGTAAAGCACAGAACTGCTTTTTAGAAACGACGAAATCAGAAAATGCCATGCGGCAGTCCTAAATTGTAGGCAGTCAGTGGTTGATATTACAAATACCGAAATGATCGCAAGCAGGCGGTTTTGTTACCCTATAGGTAAGCTCTGCGATTACTCCGCTAGATACCTGGAATGGGTACCAATTTATAAATGTTGATAATGGCGATCATGCCATCATGCGCCAGTGCTTAAAAATGAAGTCGTATTACAATAAAACAGCCCAATGGCATCGCCTAACTGACTTGCTAATGACACAGGCTCAGGAAATGCACAAAAGCGGATGACATGGCGACCTTTTTATGACTATAATAATTAGCACAAATGAAGATCAAGAAGCAAGCTGCACGTTCACCTGTTCTCTTTAAAGGCACGAAAGACTTCGTCTTCTAAGTGTTGTGCCAGCGCACGATGCACGATCGGTGAGAGTCACGAGGCATCATTTGAACAGCAGGAGGCAAAGAACGGCACCATACTTTGTCACTGAAGGCTTCTTTAGTTGTCCCTTCGATTGCATCGGGTGCCACACTATGTGGATGCACACAAAACTAAAGGGACTGCCGCGCACGCCGAGTAGAGCGAGCGAGTACTAGTTGAGCGAGTCTACCCATGCCGGCCACAACTCGACGGCAGGAATAGCAAGCCACGAAAGCCAGCAGAAGACCCAGCTCTGACAGAACGGTTCGGCGTGGTTCGCTGAATGAGGGAACCGGCTTCCTCAATCCAAAATAACCACAGCTCACTCGCGTTATAAAATGAGCGGCTCAAAAGGTCTGCCTCGACTCTGGGCGACCAATCTCTATCTGTGGCAGTTGCTACAGGTTATCCATTGTGCACCCTCTGTGTTCCTTTGTGTTCACTTGCGGTTATTTTGTACGCCCAGTTTGCGACCCGCAACGCTTGCATGCGCGCCTTACGTCCCCTAATATAAAACTGTCTATTAGGTCAGCCTTCCTACCTACTGTTCATTGGATTTTTTAACTCCCAGTTCCCGGTGTTTTCATTGCAGCCTGACTCGCCACACACTCCTCTCGGGAACACGCTGGCCACGCCCGAGACTCCGCCCATGAGCAACTCCACGGCGCTTCGCGAAGCCCAGCGCATCGTGCAGCGTCTGGAGCAGCTGGCCACAACACCTCTAGTCGACACGCGCCAGATCACACTGGTAGACTTCACCCTCGATAGCCCTGAGCTCAAGGCGAGCAGCACGCCTTGCTGCAAGCTATTTGAGACTCCAGAAAGCGAGGCCCTCAAGAAAAATTACAGTTCGTGAGTGCCTCCTATTCTTGTCGTTTCACTCTTGTCCTCGAAAGCCTATATTGGGACACCGAACAGATTACAATGACGTAGTATGCTTTCAGAATTCTGTTGGAGTTGATGTCGTGGCAACGTGTTCTTATTTTATTTATTTAAGTACTGCCGGCCTGTAGGTTTTAGGTAGGAGTGGGTATTGACTGCAATTCAAAGTAGGAGTATCAGAACATGCGCAGAATTACGTAACAGAACATGCGTGAAAATGCAATACAAACATAAAAATACACTATGTCAAATTTCCATTTTATCAATTTTGTGCCGAAGTGGCAATGCTTTGACACTGTGACGCGTCACGTTGTAGTGACGTTCAAGGTTGCAATCGCAAAACTGAATTACGAAAGCAGGTTTTTTATTGGGCATCGACAGCACCTCTGCCCTCAAATGCAAGTGACGCTAGGAGCACAATAGCGGCGAACACAGTCGGCGATCGTCGAAGCCCGATCAGTGGGTCCAGCTTTTATACATGGGTCGTCAGAAGTTACCGAGTAATTGCTGACCGTGTGTCCGCCAGAACATACTACACAATTAGTGTTGTTCATGCGGTCGGATTACGCAAGGTTCGGTGACAACCGACAATGGATAGAACCATTGATAACATTCTAGAAACTTCTCATACATAGTGGCGCATCCTGCGCTGAGAGATACCATTTAACGTTTGTTAGCTGGCTAAAAGCGGTCACTCGAGATGCACAAGTACATGTTCCAATGCCGCCGTCGTAAAAAGCATGGTCTCAATTCTACAAACATAACATTAGAGGGAAAAACAAAATCACGCTTACTAAGATAGAAGTAACAATGTAACACAATCCTAAAGTTTGTCGGCGCTGGTAAAACAGGTTAAGGTGCTCAACATGGTCTATTTCGTGAGCGGCGCCACTGTGATTGCGCAATTAAGTTTGGCGCAACCTCACAATCTAGTACGCCAATGTATCTGATCCTCTTGTAGGGTCCGAAATAGCGGCGCAAAAGCTTCTCACTACGTCCTCTTGGGCGTATCGGGGTCAAAACCAAAACAAAGTCGTCAGGTTGGTATTCCACGTAGCATCGTCGAAGACTCTAGTACTGGCTGTCTCTCCTCTGTTGGTTCTTGTTGCGCTGGGGGGGGGGGGGGGGGGGGCGAGCTGTCGGGCTTCTTCGACGCACTGGAGATAGGCCGCGACATCGAGGTTGTATTTCTTGTTTACGTGTGTGGTAGCATGGCATCAAAAGTCGTCGTTGGGTTCTTTCCGTAAACCAGCTTGGGACGGTGGGGCCTGCGTTGCTTCTTGCACTATCGTGTCGCATGCGAAGGTTACGTACGGAAGGACGGCATCCCATTTCTTGTGTTGGACGTCGGTGTGCATTGCTAACACGTTGACGCGAGCCTTGTTCAGGGGTTCCGTTAGGCCATTCTTCTGCGGGCGCTAGGCAGTCGCCTTCCGCTGACTTGTGGTTATACTGCAGGATGGCTTGAGTAAGGTCAGCTGTAAAAGCCGTTCCTCTGTCAGTTGTGAGGGCTTTTGGCACAACATGTAGCAGCAGGATGTTTCGCATGTCCTGCCGCAGCACGTTTTGCCGGGCCGTTGAGCGGAGACGGAGGTAACTGGCGATCACAGGGAGAGGCCTTCGTCCTGCGGTGGACATAAATTATTATTAATATTATTATTATTATTATTATTATTATTATTATTATTATTATTATTATTAATATTATATTATTATTATTATTATTCTTGGAGACGTGATGAACGTCGTTAAGGTAGGGCATGCGCTTGGGCGTAGCGGGTAAGGTAGTCAGCGGCCACGACGACCCATTATTTTTCTGATGTTGACGTCGATGAATTCCTTCCCGATGTGCTGAAACGGTCGGCAAGGAGGCTGGATTGGCTGTAGTAATCTCGCTGGCCTTTGGTGTCCTGCGTCACTGGCAGTCTCGGCATGTCTTGGCGTAACGGGTGACGTCAGCGGTCAGGGGCGGCCCATAGTACTTCTCTTGTATTCTTGCGATTGTACGGGAAAGCCCGAGGTGTCCGGTTGTCTTATTCTCGCGTAGGGTGTGGAGGATTTCTGGCCGGAGTGATGTGGGCGCAACGAGAAAGTAGTTCGTGTGGGCTGCGGAATACTTCTTCGCCAGGACATTGTTTCTCATGGAAAACAAAGACGATCCGCTCCTAAATACCGTTGGGACAAAGTCAGTCTTGTCTTCTAAGCACTCAGCAAGGCTTCTTAGCTCCGGGTCTGCTCGCTGCTGCACGGCAAAGATGTCTGTGATTATTGTTCCTAAATAGGTCTCCTCGTCTTTGTCATCTCGGGGCAGCGGTTCCACAGAGTTGGCAACACAGTATTTTTGTCCGCACTTCTAAATTACAGTGATGTCATATTCCTGCAATCTGAGGCGCCACCGTGCCAGGCGTCCTGAAGGGTCCTTTATATTCGCTAGCCAACGCAACACATGAGGATCGCTTAAGATTTTGAACGGCCTCTCCTATAAATAAGGGCGTAATTTTGATGTAGCCCAAATGAGGGCAATACATTCCTTTTCGGTGGTAGAATAACTGCCATCTGCTTGTGACAGCGACCAGCTAGCGTAAGCTATCACACGTTCAAGTCAGTCTTTCCTATGGACTAGGATGGCGCCAAGGCCTAGGCTACTGGCGTCAGTGTGGATTTCCGTATCGGTGTCTTCGTCGAAGTCCGCAAATACCGGTGGCGACTGCATGAGTCGGTTGTGTTCTTCAAGAAGGAGCTGGTGGATGCCCCCATGCTCATACATCCCTTTCCTAATGGCCCAATTCGGCTCATCACCGATGCATCGATCATGGCACTCCGGGCAGTTCTAGAGCAACACGCATCTGGTCGGAAGCCTCTTGGTTTTTTCTAGCAAAAACTGAAGCTACTTCAAGCTATATACAGCACATTCGTTTGAGAACTCCTTACAGTGTACCTCGCCATCAAGCATTTTCGCAATTTCTGGAGGACCAGAACTTTTACGTCGTGACAGACCATAAGCCCTGGCGTTTGCCTTCCATCGGAATCACAGCAACGGGAGATCCGCCGACTGCCATTTATCTCGCAGTTTACAGTGCATCTCCGTCACGTGCATGGGCCAGATGATGCTGCCACTGATGACCTCTCCTGCGTCAATGCCCTGGCGGCCCAACCGCCCGTAAACATGGATGATCTAGCCGCCGCCCTGCGCAACGACCCTGAGCTACCTAGCCTTTCATCCTCATCCACGTACCTGTCCTTCACTGAGTGCCCGATGCCTTTTGTTTACTTGTCGATAAGGTGCGAGACATCCACTGGTGTTCGACGACCCTTCTTGCCTTTGGCTTTTCGTCACACAATTTTTGATCAACTGCACAACGTGAGCCACCCTTGTATTCGCGCTGCCCAAAAGCGTGTCACTACTAGCTTCCCTTCTCCTAGCATTAATGCAGACATCCGTCGCTGGGCGCGAACCTGCCTCCAATACCAGCGTGTTAAACTTCACCGTCATTACCGTCACGTCTAATTACCTATTTCGGCCTCCAGACGCGTCATTTTCACACATGCACCTTGACATTGTCGGCCCTCTTCCGCCATAACGTGTTGCCTATTACCTCTCAAATGTTTGGATCGCTTCACCCAAAGGCCAGAGGCGTTTCTCAATACAGATATTACAGCAGAGTCAGTTGCTACGTTTTCATAAGCGGCTGGGTGTCGCGTTTCTGATGCCCTACTGTCGTCACCACCGACGGAGGCCGCCAGCTTCAGTAAATACCCTGTATATAGCCTCTTTCTTCTGTGTTTTTCCACATGTAACATTCTGGTGGAGGTCAGTGATCCCCGTCCTCACCACGGAACTCCGGAGTGGTCGGTACATCGAGCTTGTCACCATGCCTCCCGGTGACGAGACCACCTCTGCAACGGCTTCGGCTTGTCCGACTGCTCCAATCATCACGGTTGCCTAACATCGCGACTCTGGTGTGTTCTCTAGCCTGGAGGGAGAGGACATTGACGAATGGATCAAGCTCTATAAACACGCCAGTGCTAATAACAGCTGGGATCCAACGATCATGCTCGTCAGTGTCATCTTTTATCTCGGCGGCACCCCACGCGTGCGGCACCAAACGCATGACGACGAGATAAACAGCTGGGACAGTTTCAAAGAAAAGGTCAGGGAACTGTTTGGCGACCCCATTGGGCGCAAGGCTGCCGCGAGAAAGTCTCTTGCGTCTCGTGTTCAGACATCTACAGAGCGGTACGTTTCATACATCCTCGACATCTTGTCTCTATGCCGAAAAGCTGACGACGTTATGTCAGAAGCTGATAAAGTGTCACATGTCCTAAAAGGCATCGCCGAAGATCCTTGCAATTTGCTTGTTTTCGGCCACGTCTCGACTATCGACGCCATCATCAAAGAATGCCGTCGCCTTGAACAAGCTAAACGCCGCCGTATTGCACACCACATCACACGGCTACCCAACACTGCTGCTACGTCGGCATGTGAGGCTCGACCGCGTCAGACCACCCCCGGTGACGACGTAACCCGTATTGTTCACCGCGAGCTCGAGCCCGCCTGTTTGCCAGCTTTCTCCGCTACGCCTCCCGATCCACCAGCAATCACGATTGCGCTGATTCAGGCCGTCGTCAGACAGGAATTTAAGAACATGGGTCTCAACTCCGTGTGTTCATCGTCTCCACCCACGGTTCCCCAGTTCTCTAGCAGCCCTCCTCGTACCCGGCAGTCCATTTCTGCCACATCTCGCCGCAACCCGTCCGAATGACGTACCCCTGATGACAGGCCGATCTGCTTCCACTGTTGTCGCATCGGCCACGTCGCTCGTCACTGCCGCAACCGATGGCCACCACCTCCTCGGATATACACCGCCGCTCACTCCCGCCCCTTTCTACCTTCTCTTCCCTATGCCAGCCGCCATGAACCCATTGCCGCTGATGCTCCTGCCCCGAACCTTCGCTAGTGCCGCTCTCCCTCACCTCGACGCCATCAGTCTCGTTCGCCCCAACACCGTCGCTTCACTATGCCGCCTATCCCCTCCCGGATCCAGCCGGAAAACAAGGCACGGCAGCTTCTGGAGATGAAGCTGCGTTGTCCACCCTGACCTCAAATCCTCGGCTCACGTTACACACGAACCAAAACCTTCTTGACGTTGACGCTCATGGCTATCCTGTCACGGCAGTCATTGATACCGGTGCACATCTTTCTATTATGAGTGGTGCCTTCCGACGACGACTGAACAAGCTCCTCAACGCGTCGTCCGCGCTGCGGATGGTGGTATTGTGCCTATTATCGGCATGTGTACGCCACGTGTTAGCATCGCCGGCCGCCACACTCCTGTCCTCTTCACCGTGATTGCTCGTTGGCCCCACGACCTCATTCTCGGCCTCGATTTTCTCCGCGCGTTCTGCTCTTATTGACTGCTCTTCCAGTACCATTCGCCTTGAGTTGCCGATGCTCGCAGGACCTTCTGACGCACCCCTGTGCCGCTTACGCCCCACCGGCTTTATTCACCTGCCACCAAAATCAATAGCCTATACTGAACGCTTGTCTTCCCCACCAGTCCCTGATGGCGAGTACCTCGTCACTCCTCTGCCCGACATTCCACTATAGCATGACGTTACCGTGCCTCACAGTATACTTACTATTACTGCGAAGTGCACTTTCATGTCTATCTTTAACTTTGGATTGGCAAAGCAAATTCTACCGCAAGGTATTTGCCTTGCCAACGTTGATTGTCTCGGCGACCATCACGCGGCAACTTTATCGATCGCTGCTTCTTGCGAGCTTAGCAGGCCCACCGTGCCAGCCTTGGCCACCGATCCCAAGATACAAAAAATGGTTGCGACGGACCTGTCTTCTGCGCAGGCTTAAGACCTTTACCAAGTATTATCGTCCTACAGAGCTATTTTCGACTTCGACGATCACCCTTTAGGCCAGACGCTCGCGGTCAAGCATCGGATTCAAGCTGGCGATGCTAGTGCTATTCACCGACGACCGTATCGAGTTTCTGCGTCGGAACGCCGAGTAATTCAAAGTGAAGTCAACAAAATGCTAGAAAAAAACATCATTGAGCCTTCTTGAAGTCCCTGGGCATCACCTCTAGTGTTGGTTAAGAAGAAGGATGGCACGTGGCGCTTCTGTGTAGACTACCACCATCTGAACAACATTACTAAGAAGGACATCTACCCGCTCCCACGTATAGACGACGCCCCTGACTGCCACCACGGTTCCAACTATTTCTCTTCTATTGATCTTTGTTCTGGATACTAGCAGATTGCTGTATACGATATGGACAGACAAAAAACAGCGTTCCTCACACCTGATGGCCTATACCAATTTAAAGTAATGCCATTTGAATTATGCAACGCCCCTGCCACCTTCGAGCGTACGATGGACCCCTTGCTCCGTGGTTTCAAATGGTCCACATGTCTCTGCTACCTCGACGACGTCATCGTCTTCTCGCCCACGTTCGACACTCACCTTGAGCGTCTAACAGTTATACTTGATGTGTTTCGAAAGGCAAAGCTGCAACTTACCTCGTCAAAATGTCGTTTCGGCCGCCGCCAAATTACTGTTCTGGGCCACCTCATTGACGCTTCCAGAGTACAGCCTGATCACGACAAAACTCAGCTGTCCGAGACTTTCCGGTTCCGAAGACAGCCGCAGACGTTCGAAGTTTTGTCGGGCTATGCTCGTACTTTCATCGTTTTGTTCGAGATTTTACTGCAATTGCTAGAACCCTCACTAATCTTTTGAAGAAAGGCGTACAATTCTCGTGGGGTACTGCAGAAGCCGCCGCCTTCTTTTGTCTCGTCACGCTTCTCTCCTCCCTACCCATTCTCACCCACTTCGACCCTGATGCCCCTACAAAATTGCGTACAGATGCCAGCGGTCATGGCGCAGGTGCCGTCTTAGCCCAGCGTCAGCGTGGCCAGGGTCGCGTTATTGCTTATGCGAGCCGCCTCCTCACACCATCAGAGCGCGACTATTCCATTACGGAACGAGAAGGCCTTGTTGTAGTCTGGGTGGTTGCGAAGTTCCGTCCTTACCTTTACGGTCGCCCTTTTTCCGTAGTCACTGACCATCATGCTCTCTGCTGGCTCTCACCGCTAAAAGATCCTACAGGCCGGCTTGGACGATGGGCTTTGAGGCTACAAGAATTTTCATATTCCGTGGTCTACAAGTCTGGCCGCCTGCACCAAGGCGCTGACAGCTTGTCGCGTTAATCTGTTGACGACTCTGACTCCTCCAATATTACCAGTGCTGCTTGTGTATTCTCTGTGTCGCAGCTGCTTCATTTCGCCGACGAGCAACGTCCTGACGCCAACATCAGAGGACTCATCGACCGTTTTGAACACTCTCCGGCCGACGCAACTCTACGCCTCTTCGTCCTCCGCGACGGTACTCTGTACCGTCGTAACCTTCATCCGGACGGCTCTGAGTTCCTACTAGTCATACCTAAACACCTCCGCTCCACCGTTCTAGAAGAGCTTCACGACGCACCAACGGCAGGACACCTCGGCGTATCTCGAACCTATGACCGTGTACGTCGCCGTTTTTTTCTGGCCGGGCCTTGCCCGTTCCGTACGACGTTACGTCGCCGCTTGTGAACTTTGCCAACGACGCAAGAAGCCTTCCCAGCTCCGCGCTGGTTGCCTGCAGCCGCTCGACATCCCTGTCGAGCCCTTCCATCGTGTCGGCTTAGACCTTCTCGGCCCATTTCCGGAATCTACATCAGGAAAAAAGTGGGTTGTGGTCGCGGCGGCCTACGCGACCCGCTACGCCGTAACCCGCGCTCTTCCAACCAGTTGCGCAACTGATCTTGCGGACTTCCTCCTGCATAATATCATTTTAATTCATGGTGCTCCGCGTCAATTGTTAACAGACCCTGGCCGTACGTTCTTAGCCAAAGTCATTGACGACATCATGCGAGCCTGCTCTGTACAGCACAAATTTACCACCTCCTACCACCCTCAAACGAACGGCCTCACTGAGTGTTTGAACCGCACCCTTACAGACATGCTATCCAAATACGTTTCAGACGACCACCCTGACTGGGACCAGGCTCTACCTTACATTACATTTGCGTATACCTCTTCCCGTCTCGAAACTGCTGGCTTTTCGCCTCTTTACCTCTTGTATGGCCGTGAACCGACGCTACCACTGGACACTGTGCTTGCGTCCACCACAGCTTCAACTAGCGCTTATGCCCGTGATGCTATCGCCCATGCTGACCATGCTCGCCAACTTGCGCGCACTCGTTTACATGTTTCTCACGGCAAACAAAAGCAACGCTACGACCTCCGTCACCGTGATGTCCATTTTGTGCCCGGCACTCTCGAGTTGCTTTGGTCACCATCGCGTAAATTTGGCCTTTGCGATAAACTGCTTTCCTGCTACACAGGCCCATATCGCGAGCTTCGCCAAGTAACCGATGTCAACTACGAAATCGCTCTAGCCACGCCCACTACGTCCTCCGCTGTGACAACCAGTGACATTGTCCACGTCGCCCGACTCAAACCCTACCGCTCTCCCCGCGCCTTGGATATTTAACAGCACCGTGACGGCGCTTTTGCCGCCGGGGGTAGTATTACGATATCATTGAGCGATTCTCAAGGGACGAGCCGCCGAGAGAACGACGACGAAGTGGGTCTGTGCCCTTGGCGTGTAAATACCCTGTATATAGCCTCTTTTTTCTGTGTTTTTCCACACGCAACTATATAATGGAGCGAATGCTATTCAACAATGAACCAACTACATTACAAGTACAGAGCTCGTACACACACACACACAAAGGATACAGTAAAGAGCAGTGGAAAACACAAGGCAAAAGAAAGGTAAAACCCACATCCTTCCCTAGTAGGATGGGATAGAGCAAGTAATTAGGAATAAGCTAACAAACGAAGAGATACTTTGTAATAAGAGATTGACACCCAACCGGACATTGAAATAGAAGTCAAAGTATACAAGGCATGATCTAAATCAATATCTTCTATTGGACAGCGCCTGTACCGTAAAAATGGTGCGAGAAAACAAAAAAAAAAGAATGCGTAGCTCAAGTTATTTCACAAAGAGCTCAGTTAAGGACTGCCTGAATTTTTCTGGATTTCTCTCAAGAACAACTTCTTCAGGAAGGCAATCACAGTCTCCAATGGCTGCGGGAAGAAACGATTTGTTGAATGCAAGAGTCGAACCATGAAGGCGTTGGACGCTGTTGGAGTTGAACAGGTGGTGAGAAGTTCGAGCAGGTAGCCGTAACAGTCTACCCTGCAGGTTGGAAAAGTTGTGATAGAGTTTGTGGAACAGGCTGAGACGTGAGATTCTGCTTCTTAATCCTAAAGGGGGGTAGCTCAAGAGTTGATTTATTGTGGGTTACGCTGACGTGTGTATTTTAGTTTGGTGAAATAAATCGGGCAGAACGATTTTGGACCGACTCGAGAGAGGTAATTAAATAATCTTGGTAAGGGCTCCAAATGGGAGAAGCATATTCCAGTTTGCTCCTAACGAAGGTATCGTAGGCTATATTTCCGATTTCCGGGGGGACAGATGTAGTGTTCTTTTTAAGTAAGCTAGCGACCTTGAGGTATCAGTTACAACATTCGAGATATGCTGTGACCATGTCAGTTTACTGTTGATGAGGATGCCTAGGTATCGGTAAGAGCTAGCATGTGATAAAACTGTCGAATTAGGGGAATACTGAAAGATCAGATTAGTTTTTCTTTTTTTGCGTAAACAACCATGCATTTGCACTTTGAGGCGTAGGCTCCATCTACCACCGCGAAGCACCACGTTTGAATTAGGTTTAGGTCGCGTTTTAGTAATGATTGATCACTACTGTTTGACATTCCACGATATACAACGCAATAATCAGCAAAGAGGCGAATAAATGACGTTATTCCAGATGGCAAGTCATTTATGAGGATAAGAAAGAGAGGCGGGTCAAGAACTGATCCCTGAGGGACGCGGGATATTACTTGTCCTGCTGTTGAAAGCTGACTGCCAATAACTGTCAACTGAGATCGTGCTGTTAGAAAGCTTTTGATCCATGATAAGGTAAGCGGGTCAAGATTAAGACAACTGAGTTTGGCCATGAGACGACGATGAGCTACACGTTTAAGACGAATAAATACCTTTGAAAAATCGATGTAAATGACATCGGTCTGAAAAGACGAACCCAAGTTCAAGGTAAGCTCTGTAGTGAATTCGAATAATTGTGTTTCACATGGTAGCCCGGGGCGAAAGCTGTGCTGCTTGCGGAAAAAGAAAGTATTATCGAGATGACTGGCGACGTGGGAATATATGATGTGTTCCATTAGTTTGCATGCAACGCATTCCAGCAATATAGGCCGATAATTTAAGGGGTCACAGCGGTTGCCCTTTTAGAAAACCGTGGTTATTTTCGCAGTCTTCCAGTCGTGCGGAATTTCACCTTCTGAAAGCAACTGCGCAATAACTGTCTGCAAGAGGTGACTCGACACGTCCTAAGTACTGTTAAGGAACCTTTCAGGAATATTCTCACGTGCCGGAGCACTCGAAATTTTTAATTTGTTAATGAGGCACAACATGCCTTCAACTGTGTTGACGACCGGCGGCATTTCACCAAAATTTGGTCTAGGCAGCGCCGGTACGTCATGAACAGGTTCGCAGGTGAAAACAGACGAGAAATGGGAATTCATGACATTAGCCCGCTGATAAAGTGGAACATCAGAGCCGTCTGGATAAACAAGCGCAATGTTATGGGACTGATTCTTTGGTTTTAAGATGCTCCAACATTTATTGGGGTTAACACTAATAATATCTTTTAGATCCACATGATGAAATTTGCGTTTAGAGTGCCTCAGCGGACAGGTATATTCGCGCAGGATATCCGAGTATTTCTTCCAGTTAGATGCTGAGGACGATTTCTGAGCAAAACGATACAATCTTCTTTTCTTGCTCGATAGTCTCTTTAGCGAGTTGGAGTACCAGGGCTTGCCTGCATCGCCTCGAGTGCAAATCAGAAGGACGTGTTTGTCAATTAGATTTTGCATTTGCTGTTTGAACAGCAACCGTTATTGTTAACTGATCGTGAACGAGCAGATTGACGAAAACATGCATACAAAGAGTCCAGGTCGGAGTTAATCGCAAGAACGTTGGCCTTGTTGTAGCTCCTGATATATTTTTTTTATTGGATTTTCTTTTAATGGGAAAAGATAGGTGGAATGTTAAGACTTTGTGATCACTTTGTTCCATGACAAGAGACACTGATGAAACTAAGTCAGGGTTTGAGACCAAAACAAGATGGAGTATGTTAGAGCCCCCAGTGGGCGAGTGGACAATCTGAGCAAGGTTGAAGAATAGGGTTAACTGAAGGAAGTCTCTGGATAATCGTGAGGATGCGGTTGAGTTCTTCCAGTCAATATCAGGATGTAATTGGCGTTGGGGAACCGGGAAGTGAAATTAACTAGAACCGAGTACAAGTCATTAGTGAAGGTGTGGTCACAGTCCGGAGGGCGACAGCATGCTAAGGGCATGTTCGTACATGTTTTTAGGGACAGTTTAACAAAGACAATCTCTAGGCTGCAGTTAATCGCAACGGAATATGAGGCTATATTGGATCGAACAAAGACCAATACACCACCGCCCGTACGTGAAGTCCTATCGTATTAATAAGTAATGAATTAGGTGGCATCCTGCAAGAGTTCGTCGCTTTCAATGTCCGGAGTTAGCCATGATTCGGTAAAGATGGCAAAGTCGGTTTCATTATCCTGAAGAGCTTCCAAGATATCCTTTTTGGTAAGTAACTACGCACGTTCGAAGGCACACCCTGCATAAGGTGATAAGCTGCTGCAAAGAAAGGAGTGGGAGAGTCAAGGGTAAAGGTTTAAAATAGGTAAGTGCAAGCACGTGTTGGTGGCTAGGATTCGAATTCAATAACATGGTCAGTCTCAGCATTGTAAACAAAACGCTTATTGCCTATGATAAATTTATCGAACCTAATCTTAAAGGGCAGGCTTCTCTCCTGCGCGTAAAGATAATGTTTTTTTCCTAACCAGGCATACACGTGCGGAATAATCTTCGCGTGTAGCAAACGATGTGCCTTTTTAACTTTCCCCCACAGGAGAGAATTTGCGAGAGAACCACGCAAGCTTCACGATAATAGGGCGGTTCTTCTTTTCTTGGAATCGAACTAGTATATGGGCCCGTTCAATGCAATTAGTATCGACCGATACGTCCAGTTTGTCACGGCAGAATAAAGTAATCTAGTCCTCTGACTGCTCCCAAGACTCGCCAACCACGTCACAGAAAGCAAAAAAAAGACCAAGTTGTAACGCCCGAGTCCATTCCCCGAGTCGTCGCATTCTTCGGTTAACGCTTGCACTTACGATGAAAGCTTGGAAATAACAGAACCAGCCTCAGTGCCATAGATATGATGGCAAGCTTTATTTGCTTCAATGGTTTGCTTTAACTTGTCGATCTGGGCGGCTAGGCGACCAACTAAGCTATCTGTGTTTGACTGCGCAGCACGTATTAACGCGAGTTCACTCAGGATGAAATTCTGGGTCCTTTCAAGGTGAGAAATAGCGTTATAGATAGTTTCGAGGGTGAGTGCAGGGTTAGCATCACCGTGAGCAGGACCGGTATTTACCTGAATGTCTCCAGATAACATAAGTAAAAAGCGCACAACATGAGCATTAATAGCAAATGAACACAATAGCTCGCCAAATGCAATACGCCAACGGCCAAGCATGTCGAGGGAGCACGACACCGCATACATGAAGCCATCGCTAGAACAACCGCAAGATCAGTGTGCCAGGCAGCTAACCTGCACGAAAAAGGGCATTTGCGCGACCGAGTTCCTTACGGTGAGGTGCCCCAAACTGGCCTCCGGCGAGGGCGGTATTTGTAGATACAGATTTACTCCCGCGCTGCTTGTTCCTTGAGGCCAGGCGAGAGAAGGGTTACGGCTGTCGTTGGCGGTAGCAGGAAAACTGTGCTGTGAAGACTTTCGCTAAAATTGAAGTTCTTGTGGCAGCTCGTAGATGCCGTCCTCGATGAAGACACCAGCAGCTTCAGCAAGGGCTCAGACCACAGTGGCCCAAAGAAGGGCAGCCTGCACGAAAAAGGGCATTTGTGTGACCGAATTGCTTGCGGTGATGTGCATTAACAATAGCAACATCAAGTGCAGGGCAATGAAGCGTAGCAACACAATGATACATAAAGTTGTTTACGCACTTGAAACACAACCAATTGTCAAAAGCATGTCACACACGCAGAGACACACACCAAAAAAAAGAGAAAAAAACATTTTACGAGGCCATTGCTGTACCCAACGAGACAAAGGATAACCGAGCACAAGAAAAGAGATAAGTGTAGGTATAAATCCACTGTACATAATTGCCAGTGATGTTAAAGACTTACATAATCTAAAATATCAGCATTAGATAACTGAAAAAGGTAGATTCTTCTAATCTCTTAACGGTACATCGAAAGAAATTATATTTGAAAAGGTTAGTTCGGGTGTTACAAGGTGTTAAAGAGTCAGCATGACGATGCCGTGTTCGACCTGCTGTTAGTGGTTTTATATAAGGATCCGGGTTTATAGACAAGAGATTATTCTTGAACGAAGACAGAAATTTTAGTCGTATTTTTCTTCGTAATTGTAGTGTCTGAATGTCATGCTGCGTCATTAGACTAGAGGGAGAGGCCCTTGTACGATATTTAGAATAAATAAACCTGACAGCTTTACACTGTATCATTTCAAGAGCATCGATCTTAGTTTTTGTATAGGGATCTCAGACAATGCTGGCGTACTCGAGTTTAGGTCGAATTACGTATAAGCCCTTAACCTAGATCTAGAGGTGTATGTATTAGCTTAAGTCTGAGAAAGCAATGTTTCCTAAACGAAGAGTTACATATTGTTAGGTGTAGCAAGATACAGACGGAAAAGGCTATTTACAAGCTATTTACACTGGACTGGAGCCAGAGTGCCAGGCCGACATTTTCTCGCGCCAAGGGCACAGCCCCACTTCGTCGTCGTTCTCGCGGCGGCTCGTCTCTCGGCTATCTACCGATAATATCGTAATAATGTGTTAGAGATGTGAGCACTCCAGCTGAGGCTGTTAGCTATTGTGATTGCCATGTACTTGTACTAGCTGACTTCCGCAAGCGGTTCGTAACCTCGTTTGTAGAGCAACGACTGTTTGTTCATTTTCTTTTTGTTATTGACATGTACACTGTTTTACTGGTATTTAATTCCACGTTCTATAGACGAGACCACGAAATAATGCTTTGGATGGAGATTAGGGTAAAACACTAACTGATCTTGATGACAGTTAATTTCATTATGCAGTGCACTATCGTCCACGAATAATCTAATTTGAACTGAGGATTCAGTTTCGTCTGTAATGTCATTAATGTATATCAAGAATAATAAAGGGCCCGGTACGCTGCCCTGGTGCACTCCGGATGATAATGGAAGTTCGTTGGATGAGTGATCCTTAATGGAAACAAATGGCATGCGGTGAGTGAGATAAGCAGCCACAAAATTCACTAGGTAGGTTGGAATGTGAATTGATTGCAGTTTGTTAATAAGTTTGCTCTCTGATACTATATCGAACACCTTTCTAATATCTAAAAATATTACATCAGTATGACCGGTCCTATCAGGAACACTAGCGAAATTGTGGATAACTGTTAATTGTGTTACAGTAGAAAAACCCAAGCGAAAACCGTGTTGGCAAGCAGAAACTATGTTGTTATCCCCTACAAAATTATTAATTTTCTTAGCTATGATAAGTTCAAGTAGTTTGCAACATGATGAAGTTAGTGATATAGGACGATAAGTTGTTACTAGTGCAGCGTCACCTTTTTTTCAGTACAGGTACAACACGTGCCAAGAGCCAATCTCTAGGCAGGGTAGCTGAAGACGAGGACACTTGAAATGTAATAATTATAAAACATTACCCTGTAATAGCGTTCTTGAACTCCAAGTGAGAGAGGCAGTATCAAGCACGCATCATTCAATGCTTTGATTGCGCATGTTCATTATGATAAATACAACCTATGGTATGCACGATGTGTTATATTATCACGTAGTAGCGACGTATAAAGAACACAGTCGCAATACTGTGGAAGACGAAACTAACATTCATTGGGTGAACCTGTGCCCACAAAATCAGGTTACACTTAAATAACGGTGACAGTGGCGAACACAGTCGCCAATCGTCAAAATCTGATCAGCGGGTCAAGCGCGTCGGCTTTTGTACATCAGTGGTTGCATGCTCCGGAGTAATCGCTGGGACTCACGTGTGTTCCGCAAAATTGTACACCATTCACGTCGCGCATACATGCAATCAGATTACACAAGGTTCGGCGACGGACAGCGGATGGAACCATCGATAACATTCCAGAAACTTCCTACACCTGCAGGTCCTGCGCTGTGCGATATCGTTTGTTAGGCGCTGAAACGTGGTCACCCGATGAAGATAAACAAGTACACGTGTCAATACCCCTCTTAAGAAGCATCGACCCGATGCTCCAAACAAACAAAAGTAATAAACAAAAACGCCCATGGCAAAGAAACAACAAACTAAGGAAGTTTGTCAGCGTGCGTAAAAGGGCTTAAAGAACACCCCGTGTACCACTTCAGATCGCGCGCGGCGGAGCTGTGAATACGAAATGCCGTCTGGCACGACCTCGTAGTGCAACGCGCCAACACGTTGTATGATACTGTAGGGTCTGAAATAGCGTCGCAATAGTTCCACACTCAGCCCTCGTCAATGTATTGGGGCCCAAATCCAAACACGGTCGCCAGGCTGGTACTGGACGTAGCGTCGTCTGTGGTTGTAGTGTCGGCTGTCGGTACGCTGCTCGTTCTTGATCCGTAGGCGGGCGAGTTGTCGGGCTTCTTCGGCGCGCTGGAGATATGTAGCGATGTCAAGGTTCTCTTCGTTGGTGACGTGACGCGCGGCAGCATGGCGTCGAGAGTCGTCCTTGGGTTCCTGCCGTAAACCAGCTCAAACGACGTGATCTGTATAGTTTCTTGCACCACCGTGTTGTAAGCAAAGGTTACTTACGGCAGGACCGCGTCCCACGTCTTATGCTCGACATCGATATACGTTGCTTGCACGTCCGCGAGGGTTTTGTTCAGGCGCTTCGTGAGACCATTTCTCTGCAGGTGGAAGGCAGTTATCCTCCTGTAGCTTGTGTGGCTGTGTTTCAGAATGGCGTGGGTGAGCTCTGCTGTAAAGGCCGTTCCTCTGTCAGTGAGGAGGACTTCTGGGGCACCATGTCGCAGCAGGATGTTCTCGCTAAAAAATTTCGCCACTTCGGCTGCGCTGCCTTTCGGTAGAGCTTTAGTTTCAGCGAAGCGGGTGAGATAGTCTGTCGCCATGACGATCCACTTATTTCAGGATATTGATGTCGGGAGCACTCCCAACAAATCCATCCCGACCTGCTGAAATGGTCAGCAAGGAGGTTCGATCGGCTGTAGTAATCCTGTTGGCCTTGTCGGTGGTGTATTGCATTGCTAACAGTCTCGGCATGTCTTCATGTAACGGGCGACGTCGGCGGTCAGACACAGCCAGTAATGCCTTTCCTGTATCCTCGACAGCATCCGGGAGAAGCCGAGGTGCCCAGTGGTCGGATCGTCATGTAGGGCGCGCAGTATTTCTGGACGCAGCGCTGACGGAACAACAAGAAGGTAGTTGGCACAGACTGGTGTGTTCTTCACGAGCAAGTTGTTTTGTAGCGTGAACGAAGACAATCCGCGCCTAAATGCCCTATGGGCAACGTCGGTGTTCCCTTCCAAATACTCGGCGGGGCCGTTTAGCTCCGGGTCTGCTCGTTGCTGTTTAGTGATGTCTTCCGCACTTATTATTCCAAAGAAGCCGTCGTCGTCCTCGTCTTCTTGCGGCGGGGGATCCATGGGGGCGCGTGATAGGCAGTCGGCATCTGAGTGTTTTCGTCCGGACTAGTATATTACCGTGACGTCATATTCTTACAGTCTGAGGCTCCACCACACCAGCCATCCTGAAAGGTCCTTTATGGTAGCTGGCCAACACAACGCGTGGTGGTCGCTGACGACATTGAATGGCCTGCAATATATGAATGGGCGGAATTTCGCTGTTTCCCAAATTATGGCGAGGCATTCCTTTTCAGTCATAGAATAATTGCCTTCCGCTTTTGATAGCGACCGAATGGGATATCAATTCAAGTTCGTCTTTCCTCTTGACTAGGACGGCACCAAGGCCTAGGCTACTGGCGTCATTGGGGATATCGGTATCGGCATCCTCGTTGAAGTTTGCAAGCACGGGCGATGACTGCATGCGTTGTTTGAGTCTTGAAACGCGTCGTCCTGCGGCGTTTCCCACTCGAACTCGACATCGCATTTGGTTAGATGTGTTAGTGGCTCCGCGATTGATGAAAATTCCTTGACGAAGGCCTATGGTAGGCACACATCCCAAGGAATCTACGCACTGCTTTCTTGTCGATGGACTGCGGGAACTTTGCGATGGCAGCTGTCTTATGCGGGTCGGAGCTGACTCCAGATTTGCTGATGACGTGGCCTAGGAACAGAAGCTCATCGTAAGCGAAGCGGCACTTTTCGGGCTTCAGAGTGAGCCCTAATGACGTGGTGGCCTCTAGTACTGTAACAACCCGCCTAAGGTGATCGTTGAAATTTCTCGCGAAGACAACGACGTCATTCAAGTAAACAAGACACGTCTGCTACTTCAATCCTACTAACACCGTGTCCATGACGCGCTGAAACGTTGCACGCGCCGAGTACAATCCTGGCATGAGCTTGAACTCGTGGAGGTCATCTGGCGTGATGAATGCGGCCTTTTCGCGATCTCTCTCATCGACTTCTATTTGTCAGTAGCCAGACTTGAGGTCCATTGATGAGAAGTATTTAGCGTTGCAAAGTCGGTCCAAGCGTCCTCTATTTGTTGAAGGGGGCGTACGTCCTTCTTTGCGATGTGTTTAAGTCGACGATAATCGACGCAGAAACGTAGGGTTCCGTCCTTTTCCTTCACCGAGACTACAGGAGATGCCCACGGGCTTTTCAACGGCTGGATGATGTCGGGGCGCAGCATTTTGTGGACTTGTTGCCTAATATCGTCACGTTCTCGCGTCGAAACTCGGAAATGGCTCTGTCAGAGTGGTCGAGCGCACTCCTTAGTTATTATGCGATGCTTTGCCACTAGTGTTTGTCGAATCCTCGATAACGTCGAAAAACACTTTGTATCTTCGCAGAATACTTCTGGGCTATTGTTGCTTACTCATGGGGAGACTTGGAATTATGTCGAAGTCTGGTTCAGGAACTATGGTCGTCAATTTAGATGCGGCAGAATGCGAGAGGACAAACGCATTGCTGGCTTCCACAATTCAGTCGATGTACGCGATTATCGTGCCTTTGTTGACGTCCTTGAACTCCTTGGTGAAGTTTGTCAGCAACACCGTCGTTTTTCTCCGTGCAGTCCAGCGATCCCTCTTGCGACATAAATTTCATGGTTGGGTAGTAGACAATGGTCACCCTCGATGACGGCTTCTACGTCAGCGGGTGTTTCAGTGCCGACGGAAATAATAATGCTGGAGCATGGTGGTATGCTCACTTGATCTTAGAGCACACTCAAGGCGCGGTGGCTACGAGAGCTCTCCGACGGTAATGCTTTACCTTCCGACAGCGTTATCGATTCCGACTTCAGGCCGATGACTGCGACGTGTTCGTTCAGGAAGTCAATGCCGAGAATAACGTTTTTTGTACACTGTTTGAGGATAACGAAGGTGGCAGGGTAAGTCCGGTCATGAACGGTAATTTTTGTTGGGCAGATTCCAGTTTGCGCAATGAGGTGTCCTCCAGCGGTCCGAATTTGAGGGCCTTCCCATGCAGTCTTAACTTTCTTTAACTGGGTGGCGATGTATCCACTCATGACAGAGTAATCGGTATTTTGTCCATAATGCTGTGACTGCGTGGCCGTTGAGAAGCACGTCGATGTCCGTGGTTTTTTTCTTGAGTTACAGTTAAGTCTTTGCGTCGGGTCACGGCTGCGTCGCGTTGACCTGTGGCTGGTACGTGGCGTCGTCAGGTTGTCTTTCGTCGGCGTATTCTTTGCTTCTAGACTTTGTCGCGACGGGGGGGGGTGTCCTTGTTTGTCTCCTCGGCGTCCTCGTCGGCGGCGGATGATCTTCGTCAGTTCGACGAACAGACACCGCACCTCCATTGGTAGCATGCTGCTTTTAGTTTTCCGGATATGGGCTCGCAGAGCAGCCCCGGGCCGGGCAAGTGTATGGACGGCGCCGCGGCGACAGGTAGCGGCCTGGTGATGGCGAACGGGACGGTCGTTGAGAGCTCCACTGAGTAGCGGCGAGGTAGTCGGCGACATAGCGAAAGCTTTCACTCTATTGCGGGCGTGGAGCGTTGACGGCGAATCCTCGTAGCCCATTTCGCGGTATGGGCATCGGCGGTAGATGTGCCCGGCGTCCCTGCAGTGATAGCAGAGCGGGCGATAGTCGGGGGCGTGCCAAATGTCCGTCTTCCTCGCGTATCTGCGCTGGGTGACGGGTGGGCGTACAGGCGGCGACGGTCGTGGACGACGGAATTGTGGCGTTACAGGGCCCTGTCGCGGTCGCAGAGGGGGATCTTGACAACGGGCAACGGCGGCGTAGGTGATCGCTTCCTGCACGGGAAACGACGATTCGGGCTGCACTTCGGTAGCACCCAGCGACCGTCGAAGTTTGTCCTGGACGATATAAGTGACTCAGGACATCTGAGGTTGCGACGAACGAAACATCTTGCACAGTTTTTCGTGCACAATGGCCCTGATGGCCTCTTGGATATCGACGGAGCCCAGTGATTTGATGGCGCACTACGGCGTGAGCACTTGGCGGTTATATTGCCTAATGCGCATTTCTAGAGTTTTCTCAGTCGTCGTTGCCTCCCTCAGTAACTCAGCTAGGGTCTTCAGTGGGTTTGGAATAAGTTGGACGAAAAGTTTTTTGCTTGACGCCTCGCCTCAAGAAACCCACTTTATTTCGCTGCGGATTTTTCCGGGTCGGCGTGCCGGAAAAAACGGATCATCTCTTCCGTGAAGAAGGCGGTGGACTCATAGAGTAGTTACCTTTAGGTTTGCAGCAGAATTTCGGCCCTTTCTTTTCGCATAACGCTCGTGAACGTCCTCAGAAAGTTACTGCGGAACAGGTCCCATGTTGTAAGGGTGGACTTCCAGTTCTCGAACCATGTCCTCGCGGCATCTTCCAGTGAAAAGTACAAATGTCGTAGCTTGCACTCAGAGGTCCAGTTGTTGAAGGTCGAGATCCTTTCGAAGGTTTCGAGCCAGGTTTCAGAATCTTCCGACGTAGGTCCGCGGAAGCTAGGGGGCTCTCTGGGTTGTTGAAGTATGAGGGGTGACACTGGAGCTGTCATTGTGGTTGTCTTGGCCACAATCTTCTTGGTCTTCTCAGGTAGAAGTCCGTGCTCCGGAGGGCGATGTAGATGGCGGCTTGCACGCTGGTCCGGGACCATGTTGGTGTTCTCTTCGCGCACCGGGCTAGCCTCACGGCTTGTCGCGGGCGTCCGGCACATGAACGAAAAGCAGCTACACCAGATTTAACGTGGTAGTGACGTATAAAGAAAATAGCAGCAATACTGTGGAAGATGAAACTAACTTTTATTTGCCAAACCTGTGCCCATAAAAACAGGCTACACTTAAAGAATAGCGACAGCGGCGAATGCAGTCAACGATCGTCAAAATCTTAACCCTCCCTGGTTGCTCAGTGGCTATGGTGTTGGGCTGCTGAGCACGAGGTCGCGGGATCGAATCCTGGCCACAGCGGCCTCATTTTGATGGGGTCGGAATGCGAAGACACCCGTGTACTTAGATTTAGGTGCACGTTAAAGAACCCCAGGTGGTCAAAATTTCCGGAGTCCTCCACTACGGCTCGCCTCATAATCGGAAAGTGGTTTTGGCACGCAAAACCCCATAACTTAATTTTCTTTAATCATCAAAATCTTCTCAGGGGGTCAAGCGCGTCATCATTTATACATCAGTGGTCGAATTTTCAGGAGTAATTGCTGGCACCCGCGTGTCTGCCACTAATTTCTGCACAATTCGCGTCGCGCATAGCTGCAATCACATTACACAAGTTTCGGTGACAGACAGCGGATGGTAACCATCGACAACATTTCACATACTCCCTATACCTGATGGCGCGTACTGCGCTGTGCGATAACATTTGTTAGGCGATGAAACGTGGTCACCCGATAAAGATAAATAAGCAGACGAGTCAATATTGTAGTAAATGTATCTACTTGCATTGACGCATTCCTTACTTGTACATCTGCCTACGGGTGAACAAATTTTCTCGTGATCCCGGACGAATGTCACCGTTCGTTGGTGCCACTGCCGTTCACAAAATTTCAGATCATCTGGTTACTTTTGTACTTGTGTGTGGGCGTGCGCACGAAGCCGCCAGAACTATAACCGCGCAGTTTAGCCGCATACGCACACTCCGACGCCTGGCAGCCCCGGGGGGGGGGGGGGGGGGGGGGGGCGCTGAGTTTGTTGAGGCTTTTCGCACTCGAGGCAGATTCCATTGGAATAAATTGAGTTGAAGTAACATCGATCACGTGCTTGACTAGACGTAGGTAGGGGCAAACCTACCGACAAGGTTGTTGCATGGACACATTAACAGCACCTGGGACTCACGAATGACGATGCATGGTTTGAAATTACATAAGGAAGGGAGTACTAGGAGAAAGCTGGCTTAAGTAAGCTTCAGAGATACTGGATGCTGCGTTGAGCCCCCCCCCCCCCCCCCCCCCCCATGTCAAGCTAATATCGTAAACCATTAAGGAAGCACCATAACAATACCGAAAGGCTGTGTTACTTTTTCACTTGTCTGCAAACTACTTTCAAAATAAAGGTGTAACGAGATGGCGAGTCGGACTAGTTGGCTGGTGTTTATAATGAACAGATCTCGAAGCGCATCAGCAAACGCACAAGAACAGAACATAGCAGCAGACTGGACAGCCACCTTCAATGAAAGAATTGTTGAAGAGTCATAGTTAAAAATGACCGATTTGCTACAGCGCCGGTCAGAAAGATTTGGGCACTTGTCTAGAAATTTACAAATGATTGTCCATTTGCCAACCACATCTAGACAAGACCCTGTGCTATATCTAGCAAGTTGCTCGTTTCACGTATTAGCTAGTACATGCATTAGCTAGATATTACAAAACATATTCAATAAAAGCAATGAAAAAATATACCTACGCTCTTTTAGCAATAGTTGCGCAACACTAAGATCACTTGCAGCCTAGTTCACCGTCAGCTCCCTATGCTTCCCGTGCAACTTGTACCTAGATTTCTTGTCTGATACAAAGAACAAGCGTGCATTACATTTAGTGTACATAACCAACGTAATACCACCACAGCTACAGTGCAACACTAACACTACTGCAGCCTGGGATATTGCTGTGGTGTCGACGAGCGAAAGTGTTTTTCTGGCATGTTCTCTTTAGGCAACGTTAGAACCCAAGTTTTAAAAGCCTGTAATAAAATCGTAAAGCTAGGCAAGCTGCTCCAGATACTTGCGTTGATGTCAACGTACCCCTGCTTGAGTTAAAAGTGCAAAGAAAGGCAAGCATGGTGCATTGCACATGCATTGTAGGAAGTTTCACACTATATTGTTAGCACACAAAGCAATGTGCACTTCAGGGCACGTACCAAACTTTAAGGCCTTTGTATGTCAGCGTAGTGGTTATTGCTAAAATCTGGCAACTAATTCTGCTCAGTTGTTTTTGACTCACGTAGAAAAATTGGCCGGACTGCATCTTGTGCTGTTAGTTGGAGAAGACAGGACAGATGTTGCCAACAGCTATTATGAAAGCTTTTATTTTACAAATTGCTGAATGAGCAAAAAATTATGCAAGGTAACCAGGCAATCAAAAGCAAGCAATGCAATCACTATTTTGGTTGTTTGATGATGTTGAAGAGTCATAGTTAAAAATGACCGATTTGCTGCAGCGCCGGTCAGAAAGATTTGGGCACTTGTCTAGCAATTTACAAATGATTGTCCATTTGACAACCACATCTAGACAAGGCCCTGTGCTATACCTAGCAAGTTGCTCGTTTCACGTATTAGCTGGTACATATACGTAAAATGAATTTTGTTTCTGCCTTAAAACTGCTAATAATGGAATAATCTACAGAGCAATATCTGCACAAGCGCCATTCTAGCGACCTGGTAACCCGCGACATTCTACGAAACCCCGTCATGTTTGTAACTTTAAATTGTAGTTATGACGAAAAAAGTGAAATTATTTATTCCCGTAATCCCAGGACAGAGGATTTGCTGACCTTTGCTCAGGAGCACTTGGGAGCCATTTCTTTGTGCACGAGCACACCACTTCAGATGTCCCCGAGTGCCCCTAAATTTGGGGTGAGTTTTACGCTCGACGGAACACACGCAATGTACCAAGAAGACACTCCGGCCGACGAGGGGAAAGTATGTGGACCTGCTGCACTTATCCCTAGAGTGTTGGCCAGTGGTGCAGGAGACAGACCTTCCTGCCTACGCCTCGTGGCCCACGGCGAAGAACTTGAACATTTTGGGGCTCGGGAGGATGCCACAGTTCCAGTAACAGCTGATGGGGAACCACAAACATCGCCACCCTCAGCCACACGGAATGACGCAGTGCACCTGCAGGTTTCATACGGGGGGGCCGACGGCCGCTGCCACCACGTCGGTAATGCTCGCCCAGACGACAGCATTCCAGACAGTGAGCGGCTGTTTTTATTTGTTGCCCGTTCCTTTGTCGTGAAGGCTTTTGTTGGAGGTGCCCTGAATGTTTGCCCTCTGGCCACAGAATATGGGCATTACATACAGGGAGCGCAACATCTTTAGAATATGTTATTTTAACTGCTCCCAAAAATAGTTAATTATAAGCATGGAAATACAGCAGGACTATTAAAGAATGCAGTGGCTCTTGTAGTGTAAAGTTACTAGTAAGAAGAACAACCAATAATATGATAACACAAGGCAATAATTCAAACAATATGAATGTACGACTGTATAAATCACAAATAGACCATTAAAATTGTTTCAAAATGTTGACTTGTTAACGAATTGAACGTAGTTTTGTTCCTGCCAATGGAATCTTTCAGAGTGATGTATCCAGTGGTGGTTCTCCTGCATAATCATCATAGGCATTGCCGAATTCCAGAGGGATTTGAGAGAAAACAGCATTTTCGCGAAATGTCACGTTCCGAATCATTTTCTGCTGACTGTGCATTGCCATTGTACGTTCGTCAACTCCCAAGGCTTTTTTTTTTTTAATGCCTGCAAGTCGTTTTCGTCACACGAAAGAGTTCCTTTTATTTCTTTAACACCCGTTCACTGTGTATGCTTAGTGCAGCGCTTGCTGCGGCCCAATGTCATCTTTGGAAAGTTTGTGAGGTAGCTGCTTGGGGAACGCACCTATGGAACGCTATGTGCTAGAAGGCAATGAATAAGACTAGGATAACCATTGTTCGCTGCGAACTCAGGCCATGAAATATCATTTCCCAGCAGATTGTGCGATTCAAGAAGAGAAAAAAAATGGATCTATGAAGCGCGAGGGCGTTCTATACTGCTGGAACGTTGTTTAATCACTGCTTGCACATCTGCTTCGTTTTCTGCTGTTTGTATGTTGTTATATAAGTACTTGGGTGCTCGTTTTATTGCTCGCAACTTCACTCTAGTGTGTTTACTTCACCGATGCGACTGAAATTTGCATGATAGCAAAGTAGGTAAGGACCATAAATAAGTAATTTAACATAAAAGGGTAGCTACATTTCAGGGACAGTGTTATGAACTGGACGGTAAGTGCGGGTACCTAATGTTGTAGTTGCAGGTGGGAGTAAAAATTACACGCAGAATCTTCTGCGAGAGATGCGTAAATAATGTGTAAGCATTTATTTATTTATTTATTTATTTATTTTGTGACGAAGAAGAGAGACGCTAGTGGGTTGAGCGCTCTTGGTCGGCAACAGCTCTCGTGCTTGGATGCTGTCACTGTCCTGACCGTTGACGTTGCGCTGCTCCGAGCTCTGCAAAATAAACAGCTTTAGAATTGGTGGAGTTTGCTGGGCAACCGTAGCCAATCATCCTGGAACTCCGTCCCCGTACCCTACCATCTACCGGGCCCCACGACGCTTTCCAGCAAACGCCTCCTGCCCCACCCGCTGAGTATCCCGGGGTGCCTCGTCACCCCGACCATGCTATCTATACTGGAGCGGACGACATTGACGTGGACGAATGGCTGACGGCGTACGAAAGGGTAAGCGCCCATAACAAGTTGGGCGAAGGGACAAAACTGAGCCATGCTCTGTTCTACCTCACTGGTGTGGCCAGCCTGTGGTATAATAATCATGAAGCAGAGTTACAGACATGGTCCGAATTTAAGACTTCCCGCGCCGATGTATTTGGTCACCCTGCTGTTCGCAAGGTGCGCGCCGAGCAGCGTTTGCGAGAATGAGCACAACAGCCAGGTGAAACACTCGCCAGTTACATTGAAGATGTCCTGGACCTATGCCGGAAAATCAATTCGACCATGGCGCAGCCTGATCGAATTCAAAACATCCTGAAGGGCACAGAAGATGACGCCTTTAACATGTTTCTCGCCAAAAATCCTCGCTCTGTATCCGAAAGGACCACACTGTGCCAGATCTACGAAGAACTCCGCAGGCAGCGGTCACTGATCCGTCGATCCCTACCGCCTGACGAACACCTCGCTGGTTTGGCTGTTATGTCCGACCGGGCAGCTTTGCTCGCAGAAATGAAGGCGTTCGTCCGCGAGGAAGTTGCCCGGCAACTCTCATTGATGCATATTGCACCGGCGCAGCCGGTACACGCGCCAACGCTGAGTTTTGCGCCTCCGCTTCACCGCACCATAGCGCAAGAAATCAACGAGGTTTTGCCTGAGCACCACCAGCACGTTCCTGTGGCTGCGCCTCACAGATACGCCGAAGTCATGGCCAAGCCCCAACAGATCCCGTCGGCTGCGTCACTCAGCTACTCGGAAGTCATCACCCAGCCCAAAAAATTCCCTCATCAGGTATCTCTCACGTACGCCGAAGTCCTAGCTATGTCCCGAAAACAGCCTGCCATGGAATCACTTCACCAGCTACCCCGTCTAACGCGTCCTCCCACATGGATGGGACCTGCCGCTGCGACTCGGTGGCATACGGTGGACAATCGACCGATATGTTTCGCGTGCGGCTACGCAGGCCACATCTCACGCCACTGTTGTCGCGTGCAGTCGCCTAGCGTTACACCATATGCGCCAAGTCGCATGGTGGGTTCACCGCCCGCGCCCATATTACGACGACGAACCCAGGGCCGCATCACCACCATTCCACCGATCTGCCAACATCCGCCGCTCACCTTCCCCACGCCGATGCTCCCCATCACCGATGCGGCCTCGACCGTAGCTTGAGAGGAGAAAACTAATCGTCGCAGTCCATGAGGCAAGGGCTGCGACGCCGTCAAAACGCGAAAGTCCTCAACGTAGCCCGACCAATGTGATAGACGTGTTAGCAGTGGCGTAGCCAGAAATTTCGTTCGGGGGGGGGGGGGGGGGGGGCGGTTCACGTTGCAGGTGGGCCTCCTCCTTAAGAGGAAACAATAGGTCGAATGCTCCTATCTAAATACATGTAGAAGGAGAATTCGTTTGTCTCGGCAACCACTGCACCAAATTTGACAAGGTTTGTTGTACTTAAAAGAAAAGCTTAAATTCTAGTGAATGTTTGTTTCGAATTTTCTATTTAGGTTGTGAATGTTTTATTGAAAAGTGGCAAAATCGAAAATTTTCAGAAAACGAAACAATTAAGTTTACAACTCTGTAAATCAGCAATGAAAATTGATATCACAATTCTGTGAACTGCACATAATAGTACATCTACAGCGGAGAAAATTGATATGTTACACATGAGGCTAAAACATTTAAGTATTATGGAAATACGGCTTTTGCAGAACCCTTATACATAACATAACGAATTCACGTAAGATGCAAATTGACCCGCCGTGGTTGCTCAGTGGCTATGGTGTTAGGCTGCTGAGCACGAGGTCGCGGGATCGAATCCCGGCCATGGCGGCCGCATTTCGATGGAGGCGAAATGCAAAAACACCCGTGTACTTAGATTTAGGTGCACGTTAAAGATCCCCAGGTGGTCGAAATTTCCGGAGTCCTCCACTAGGGCGTGCCTCATAATCAGAAAGTGGTTTTGGCACGTTAAACCCCATAATTTAATTTTTTTTAAGATGCAAATTGACATATAGAATTTGTCCGCTTTGAATGGTGTAATGGATGACGTTTACTGAACCGCGATATCTATTCTTGATGCAGAGCTATTAATTTGTAAACTTCGTGCTTTTATATTTTTCGAACTTTGGAATTTTCAAAATATTTTAAACAAAGTTCAGGCCCTAAATAGAAATTCCGCTTCCAACTGACACTAGAATTTAACTTACTCTCTCATATGCAACAAATTTCATTAAAACCGATTCAGGAGTTATTTCAGAAAACCGTTTCTGCGTTTTACATTTATCTGAATAGGCGGCGTCGGAGTTGGGCCCGAGCTAAAGCTTGCTCTTAAACAATTTGCCTAGGGATCAAATACACGAATAATAACTGCATTGCCATTGGCAAAGATGCTGCAAACGAATTGTTGAACGCTACGCACTATCAATACAAGTAAAATATGTATTTTCCATAAAAGAATAAACTCGTATGTGCCGAAAATTGTGCCCAATATAACTGATGTCAATGCTTCCATGTATTTTGTCTATTTAATAAGTAAAGAAAATATAACACGAGCTTTAGAACTACATCAGTTCGAAGCCAGCAAAGCAGTGCATGGCGCTGATATGAAACATGTAAAGGCCATGAAATGAGCAAGTTGAGGACAAATGTGTTAATGACACTTTGTCATTAAAGATCCTTGTTTACATTCTTGTACATATGCAATGGCCAGTGAAAAATCTCAATGACGCTGCCATTTGTTCCAACGTATTAGGCAGCGGCAGCTGTCACCGGTCATGTATCGTGAGTAATTGCGCCGAAATTATAGTCGCAACAGACAGCACGTATAAAAAGAAGTTCTGCAGAATTAACGAGGGCCAGTCAAATGAAAGTGAGCCAATGCGAATATATAACAAACGGAGTACTTTAATTAAAAGTAGCCCCCATGAGCATTTCGACATTTGTCCCATTGACTAAAGAGTAGCGCAATTCCCGTCTCATAAAGCACTTTGGGTTGCTGCTGCAAAACGTCTGCAACTGACTTTCACGACATCATCCGAGACGAATCTGGTTCCCTTGAGCTGTTTTTTCGGTTACCCCAAAATGTGGAAGTCGCAAGGTGACAGGAGTGAGCTGTGTGGCTGATGTTGCAGCGTTTCCCGCTTGAACTTTGCCAGTTTTGTATTAATCACATCAGCGACGTGGGAACGGGCATTGTCGTGGAACAAGATGACCGCATTCGTCAATTTTCCACGTAGTTTGTTCTTGATTGCGACACGCAGCCGATCCGGCGTTTCACAATATTGGAAACAATTGATAGTCTCTCAAGATTTGGCAAATTCTATCAGTAATGACTTCAACTTCATGTGGAAGCGACGGACGCCGTAGAAATTACGGATGTTCCCGGCACATCCTGCCTCTGTTACAGCACGCTCGGTTCTCTCTCTCTAGGTCCGACCTTTTTCCCACAGGTGTGTTCGATTCATCTATTGCACACGGCCTCACCCCAGTTCAGCGTTCTCAGCTTCTGCGCATCTTTGAAGAATTTCGTTCTTCTTTGTTGCGCAACCTTCTCTAGGCCGGACATCTGCTGTGACGCACGATATTGACACTGGCTCCCAGTCGTCATTGCGCCAACGCCCATATCACGTCTCTGCCGCTGAAGTCATGTGATTAATGAGCATGTGGACGAAATGTTTCCCCGCGAAGTGATCCGACCTTGCAACATTCCATGGGCATCTCCTGTCATCCTTGTTACGAAAAAAGACGGCTCTCTACGGTTCTGTGTAGACTATCGGCGCCTGACCGAGATCATTCGCAAAGATGTATACCCGCTACTGCGAATCGATGACAATTTGGATAGCCTACAAGGAGCTGATTTCTCTTCATCCCTAGATTTACACCCCGGATATTGGCAAGTGCCTATGGCTGACGTCGATAGGCCGAAGAGAGCTTTTATCGCACCCGATGGCTTATACGAATCTAACGTCATGCCATTCGGACTTTGCAATGTGCCAGCAACCTTTGAACGCATGATGGACACAGGTCTGCATTGTTTGAAGTGGTACACGTGGTTATGTTACCTAGATGACGTTGTTGTTTTTGCCCCTGACTTCACCACGCACCTTCAACGCCTCCGGCGTGTTTTGACATGCGTAACAAACGCTGGCCTACACGTGAACCTGAAGAATTGCCGATTTGTTGCACGGCAGCTGAAGATATTATGTTACGATGTCTCGAAAGATGCAATCCTCCCCGATCCAGCCAAACTTCGTGCCATCGCCGAATTCCCTAAGCCGGCGTCTGTCAAAGAACTACGCAGCTTCATATCCTTGTGTTCCTACTTCGGGCGCATCTAAGGTAATTAAGCCGCCGTGCCATATCGCCCCTGACGAAGCTCCTTGCAAGGAACGGACCCCTCCATTTGTGGTCGTCCGAGTGCGATGAAGTGTTTGCAAAGTTCTGTCGTCTACTGAGGTACACACAGATACCAGCGGTGTTGGCCTCGGTGCTATCCTAGCGCGGCGCAAACAAGGGTTTCTTGAATATCTTGTGGCATTTACAAGCCGTACGCTTGCTAAAGCCGAGATAAGTTACACCGCCACGGAAAAAGAATGCCTGATGATCATGTGGGCGCTTAGTCAGCTCTGGCCCTATTTCTATAGTCACCAATTTCATTACGTCATGGACCGCCATGCACTATGCTGGCTGTCGTCGTTGAAGGACCCCTCAGGCCGTCTCACCCGCTGGGTACTTCGGTTGCAGGATTATAATATCCGCGTACTGTACCGCAACGGACGCCAGAGTGCTGATGCTGACGCCCTCTCACGTTCTCCCTTGCCATGCGACAATACCTGCTGCTCACTATCCCAGTTTGACGTTTCTTCCATCGACATTGGAACCATCGCTTCCGAGCAGCGCAAGGACCCCTGAATTGCCTCCATCATACACCTCCTTACTGATCCGTCATCGAAGCCAACCACTCGTGCGTTACGCCGTCATGCTCACCATTCCACATTCGCGACTACCTGCTCCACCGACGCAATTACACCTCTGACGGCCGCCAGTGGTTATTAGTAGTACCTCGAAGCCTGGGTTCAGAAATATGCGGATTCTTCCACACTCATCCACAAAGTGCACACACAGGACTTTTCAAAACCTACCAGCGCCTCCGACAACGCAACTACTGGGAGGAATGTACAACTACGTTCAAAAGTCTGTTTGCTCATTCCCCGGCTGCCAACGCCGGAAATCTTCACCCCAGCTCTCGACAGCGGTTCTGCTGCCTCTACCCTGCCCTAACTGGCCGTTGGGCCGCGTTGGAATTGATCTGTATGGACCACTTGCTTTGACATCAGCTCGTAACCGCTGGGTCATTGTTGCAATCGGTGACCTCACACGATACGCCGAAACGACCGCCTTCCCGGCAGCTACAGCACGCGACATTGCCACATTCCTGCTTCGCCGAATTATTTTGCGGCATGGTCCACCTCAAGAACTGCTCAGCGATCGCGGACGCGTCTTCCTGTCGCAAGTAGTTGAATACATCCTGAAAGAGTGCCACGCTGTTCATCGCACAACTACCGCCCGCTATCCTCAAAGGAATGGCCTCACAGAACGCTTCAACCGTACGCTCGGCGACATGTTTTCAATTTCAAGCACACCCTTCGTTACCTACGCGTATCACACCGCAACGCATTGAACCACTGAATTTCCACCCTATTTCTTACTATATGGTCGGCACCCTTCGCACACCATCGACACAATTCCACTGCACCGGCCGGATGCATCCGAGTGGGTGCCTATTTCTGCCACCGTCAGACATGAAGAAGAGTGCCGCGACCTCGCTCGGACCTTTATTTCCTATGATCAGGAGGGCCAGAGGAACATTCGCGGTAACGCCAATTGTCGATGAAACGGCGCTGACAAGCAGCACAACCTGGGGAAGGAGCATAAATCTTTTGGTGAGTGACATGATCCCTTCTGTTTCGCCGTGCCCACTGACGAAGAACAGGTGTGGACGGTCTTTTATATCCAATTCCGATGTAGTCACAGGCGGCGATTTGGCCTGCGCAGTATGGAACATGCGCACATGTAGGTCGGCAAGTGAGTTGATTATTTAATTATGGGGTTTACCATGCCAAAACCACTTTCTGATTATGAGGCACGCTGTAGTGGGGTACTCGGGTAATTTCGACCACCTGGGGCTCTTTAACGTGCACCTAAACCTAAGTACACGGGTGTTTTAGCATTTCGCCCCCATCGAAATGCGGCTGCCGTGGCCGGCATTCGATCCCGCGACCTCGTGCTCAGCAGCCCTACACCATAGCCATTGAGCAACCACGGTTGGTGTCGGCACGTGATAGGAAGTAAGGAAAAGAGAGGCGGTTGTCGTCCACGTCATACATTGGGAGCACTATCGATGAACTTGGTGTAGTCGATGAAACGGCGCTGACAAGCAGAAAAACCTGGGGAAGGAACATAAATCCCTTCGGTTTCGCCGTGCCCACTGACGGTCACCTTCCATCCGGGAGCGCTCGTGTGGCTCTCAGTCCCTTTCGCTGCCCCTGGCCTATCTTCAAGACTGGTTCAAAAGTATGAAGTATGGTGTCCTCGAACGCGCATCTCTTCTAAACTATGTAATAGAACCAGTTGAGCCTTCCTGAGACATGCGCCGCCGTGGACGAGACATTGTCCGCGTCAACCGTCTAAAGCGTTACTACGACCTCCGCATCGTGACGAGCTGTTAGGTCACCGGTCGGCTCCCTGATCGCTCCCGAGGGGGATTGTAACGAAGAAGAGAGACGCTAGTGGGTCGAGCGCTCTTGCTTGGCAACGGCTCTCATGCTTGGAAGCTGTCACTGTTCCGGCCGTTGACGTTGCGCTCCTCCGAGCTCTGCAAAATAAACAGCTTTAGAATTTATTTTTTTATTTGAACGTACCTTCCAGGGCCTGATGGAGCATTGAGCAAAGAGGGCTTAGTGTAAGGTATCTAAGCAATAGATGGTGAAATTTCATTAAAACATACGAAAAAAATGGTAAACAAGCATAGCATGCTATAACCATTCTGCAAAGCATGCAACTAATCATGTGCTGCTTCGTCGCCGTCGCATGGTATGATCGCAAGGAACGCCGCGAAGGAATCGTGAAACGTTGAAGCACAGTTGCAACACCAAATTCCTAACAGAAACAAGCATGGGGCGACGAAAAGGCGAGTAGTAGCAACGTTCACTCATGTTATATAATGGTGCTTTGGGATGATGCCACTACTTCGTGGAAGATGAGCACGGCCCGACGCGTGTTGCACTATGTGACGCAATTGAAACGTCACGTTTGTTAGACCTCGGACTTAGTCGATGCCGCTGTCTCCTCTCGATGCGAACCATTATCGACTGTGGTCAACCGAAGTCCGATGGTGGCTGCGTATGGCGCGGCCCCTATCTTGAAAGCGATCTGCGATGGGGACAGAGTGCGCCTAGTACTGCTAAATTCGTGTGCGCTGTGTTATCGTCGCTTGTTTCGCCTTGAAGCGAGAGGCAGCACGAGCGTCATTTCGGTCGCTGCATGGGGCCCAATTTTGATAGCGATCGTCGATCGTCTTACCTCACGGACGGACGGATCGGTTTCCTCGCCGGGTACGCGTAGAAATGCTTATGCATTTAAATAATGGAAATGGCTAGGCCATATCTACGGCACATAACTATTCACCTATTAAGTTTACTAATGGGTACCAAGCACAGCCGAGAATTACAGATGATTATATATAGTGTGATGAGAAAAGACACTTTGCTCCCATAAAATGGTTCAACAAAACAGGGAAATTACAGGTCGCTAGGAGAACTAATTATGTTGCAATGGGTAAAAGCTAGGAACCAAGTCAAAATTGAAGCAGATTTTATATCTTTAATTCTTTTGGCCAGAAGGGCTGACAGTGTCATTGGATTTACACAGGCACTCCGCCATTATCGGCTCTTGGGAACTCGTTTATCATCACCAGAGGCTGTCCCCGCACTGCCGCCACAGTAGCCTCGCATGGGATGCCCATTGCAGAGACTACATTTACCATCCCAGAGGTGTCCTCCGTGAAAAGGGCAACAAAACAGGCAAGTGCTCCAGTCATTATAGTGTGTGTATATATATATATATATATATATAGATTAATGCAAAAATCAGTTTCTGATGAGTTCACATACTCTCATTATTGGCTACGGCATTCTGCTGCCGAGGGCAGGTTTCAGATCCTCAGCCGTGTCGGCTGCACATTAATGGTGTAAGAACGCTAATGTTCATAGATATGTATGCACGCTAAGGAACCACATGGGGTCAAAACTAATTCCGGACTCCAGCATCCCTCATAACCCACTTTGCAGTTTTGCGATTTTAAGCAAACCCTGCTGTACCCGGCAAATTATTAATGCGAACCCCTTTTTCATTGGCTGACTGTGGCTTTCATGACTGTATCTCACAGTTAAAAACACGAATTAAGCGCGCGACGGTGGGGTGTAGCATCGGTCTCTCAGCACAGCAGTTACTATGCTCTAATTGTGAGGCCTTTATCTCTGGTGTACTTCTGTCCGACCAACGCAAACAAATCTTTTAAAGTATTGTCGCGCGTGTCACGTTGCGTAGCACGGTTAGGTGTGGAATGAGCGCACGTGCGAGTTTCTTCTTTGCACTATAGACGCACGAGCCAACCTCACAAACACATTGCATTTGATTAACAGCGTCGCGAAATTTTCGTCTGACATTCATTACAAAATTTGTGTTTGTTCCCCGGCATTTTTGTGAAATAATTTGGTTTCATGCATTGTCTCCTAAAAACAGCTATTTGAAGACCTGTAAAATGCAGAAGAGAAATGTGCATTGTTAAGTTTTACTACTTCCAGACTTAACGGTAAAAAATAAACTCGTGCGTTCATAGCAGGCATGTATAAGACGCAAAAAAGCCGTGCCACCCATTTCGTGCCAATACTCCCTAGGAATAAAAAAAAATGAGTGAACGGGCATGCATTCTGCACAATCCACCACGAAATCCACTTAGAGTTAGAATTTTGAGATGCCTAAAACGAACAGTGCATGATGCCTTTTGAAATGTCTTTCTCAAATAATTGGACTTGCAGAACAAATTTGTCGTCTGTAGCGCTACCCAATAGCTAAGCGAACTTCTAGGTTGCTTCAAGAACGACTCGCGTTTTGCCGTAACCTGATAGCACGCAATTTTTCTTCTTTTTTTTCTTTGCACAACAATGATGCGGTACCGAGACCCTCGAACCGCTTTGAGCCAACCTAACTTTCGCTGTTTGGGTGAGCCTCAACTGAAAAGGAAAGCTTGAAAACGAACTGAACTGCAACAAGTTCTCTTTTGTGCCCTTCTCCAGGTAGATAAAATAATTCTAGTGCCTTCCGCTACGGTATTCAATATACTTCGTGCAGTTTCTAAACGTGAAACAAGACAATACAATTTTACTGGGCCAGTTTTTTCCACAGTAAATATCCAGTGGTGCTTGAAAAACGTTCAGAAGGAAAATATAGAATGAGAAATTTCACTTAGAACACAGCCCTTAGGTGCTCGTTCCTGCGGCGAGCGTCGGCGTCCTAGCTCGTAACCTAGCGAACGAACACAGCGAAAGATGAGAGTGAACGCAGAGCGCACCGGGGATAAAAATGCGGTGAGAGCGAAGAGAGTGCGAGGAGAAAAGCGGAGGAGGAGGGTAATACGAAACCATGAGACGAAAAGCGTAGCGCCGCGCACGAGGGGCTTTGCGGTGACGAGGGCTACGATATGGCGGCAAAGAAGCGCACGTTGTTTCCATCGAAGCAGAGCGCTGCGCGAGCAGGTATTCTCCGAGGCGGCTGCTGTAGATCTCGCCCAGATACCAACGGGTTTCCTCTCGCGGTGTCCCGATTAGCGAGGTAGTCGCTGCACACTTCGCTACTTTTCCAACATGCCGCACGAGTCAGAGTGCCCGCGCCAGCCAATATATCGCGAAGTGAACACACGTATACAGCTGCGCCGAAATTTTGCATTAGGGAATATGTACTCGTTGGCGAATTTTCTTTCGGTTAATTGAGCGGCAAGTTGTAAAATTCTGTTCACTGTCTGGTAAAAGGAGAGATTTGTTGAACTAAATAAAAAAAATGCAGTCGTGTTGTCTCCAGGCACGGAAAGCAGTAGCTATTCTCATTGCACATATTATTGCGATAGCAACCATATGAAGACTCCTAGCGGACTTCTGCCATTGGCGTCGGCGTCGGCGTCGCCGTGAGGTTCCGCAAAAAGTCCAAGGGCGGCAACACTGTATCAGTGCGCCCTACGTTGTATGTGAAAGCGAAAGCGTTCGTGGGGAGCCGACGATCACCGCTCAATATCGCCTGGGCGAAAGGGACGAATGCGAAGAGGAAGCGCCCCGTCTTGTCTCGCGCGCAAGGCACCCAACGTTGCGAGGCGCCGGTGCGAGAGGGGCGGCGGAGCGGCGTTCTCTCCGGCCGCCACTGCGCGTGGACCATCTGCGCGGGGCCGTGTCTTGGTAGTGTTCTGCGTCAGGGGCAGTGTCCAAGTTCGTCGGCGGCTGGAATATTTGTGCGTGCCGTTTGTCCTCTGCGCTCAGCTTGCATTGAAGCGATACCCAGCACGAGTGTCACTTTGCTCGCTGCTGCTGCTTTGTTTGCTCACGCCAGCGTTTTGCAGCTAGTGTCCGCAACCATCGAGTGTTATGTTTGCTGTACGCGGTGACGCCATGCTTATTAATTTATTTAGCAATCCAATGTTTACAAGGTAAAATAGCCGATAAATGTACTATCCTCATTTCGCGTGGCTGTGCTAATTTGCTATGGTAACCGATGCTTCGCCTTGCGGGCGAAACTGCGACTTCTCTCCATCACACAATATTTGATGGAGAATACATGTGCAATAGCTCACTTAGATGGTTGTGCCAACGCTGTTGTAGGTTTGCTTTTCTAATGAAACATGTAGTGGCTGCTTTTGTTCAGTATATGAGAGACAGACGCCAAGAGCACGACGTAGTTAAAGCACAGACGAATCGACCGATGGATGGATGGATGGATGTATGGATGGATGTTATGAGCGTCCCCTTTGGAACGGGGCGGTGGGTTGCGCCACCAAGCTCTTGCTATTATACTGCTTAATATCTTACCTAGGTTAAACAATAAAAAAGAAGAAAAAAACCACTATGAACTACCGCACCCAAATTTTCTTATCCCCTATTTCGAACTGTGCTTTTGTATGTTTCCGTGTTTTGTCGTTTCCCTACATTTCTTCCGCTAATCCTCCAATGGCCTCTTACTAATGCCTATTGCGGACATGATTCCAAACTGATCATTGTGGACCGATTCCAAAATTATGAGCGCCACCTACAGCGCCACTTACCTACAACGAACCTCGCACCGTGCCATTTGGTTGGAAAATGAGGCCCACGCTAGCGTGCGCGCCGTGCTTCGCGTATCGATACTACCTGCTTTGTGCGTTGTTTCAGTGCTTTATTGAATTGGTTTCAATAAGTGCGTGAGTAATGATTGAAGAAGGCATTATGCCTTTCCCGTTTTCGCACATGGGATGGACACGGCACCTCTCAAAGTGCTCCATAACAAGCGACGGCCTTTGGCGGCATCTGTCCTCGAACCCGTCAACCGTTCGTCACGCGCATGGAGGCTTGGCGCTACATCACGAAGGCTACATGGCAAACCAGAAAATAAGCTTCCCCACAGCTGATTGAGAATTTGAACTCACTGATACGAGCGACGTGTTCATGAATAGATGCAGCGTGTACGTGGTGACGGTGTGGCACACGGCCGGAACCGGTGTTGGCAGCGCCTGTACAGATTATACATAACAGATATGGCTTACGCAACCAAGCAACAATATTTACACACTTCTAGAAATTTTTGAAATACTGTCAAAGATTTCTTCATATTCAGATCATTAGGTACTGGGTTCCAATAACAGTTTTCCTGCCTTTAAGGACTCCCACGATTAACAATGGCCCTCAATCCCCAGCAGCTGCGGAGCACCTGACCAAGGCGGCGCTCAGACCTAAAACGCCGCAGAGGATGCTAAGAATCTCTGAACCGGGACAGGTCGCCATTGGAAACTGGCCCTGGCAACTTTTAAAGCCGAACTCTCTCGAGTGACGCCAACTTAGCAGTACTCTTTCAGGAACTGTCAGATATTGGTTGGGATATCATTGGCCTTAGTGAGATTACGAGAACTGGTGAGGCTTATACATGATTGACTAACGGTCATGTCCTCTGCTATAGAGGTCTCCCAGATAAGAAGCAATACGTGGTAGGATTCCTAATCCATAAGGACATAGCGGGCAACATTCGAGTTCTAGAGCATCAATAAGAGGGTAGCAGTAATGGTAATCAAACTTAATAAGAGGCATAGATTAAAGGTACTACAAGCTTGCGCTCCAACATCCAGTCACGATGATGATAAAGTGGATCAATTTTCTGAAGATGTTGAATTAACAACGACAAAAGTGCAAACTTTGTATACTGTAGTAATGGACGACTTGAATGCAAAACTGGGGGAAAAGCTGGCTGGTGAACAAGCCATTGGCAACTACGGCGTCGATTCTAGGAACGCTAGAGGAGAGACGCTGGTAGTATTCGCAGACAAGAATAAGCTGAGAATAATGCACCACTTTCTCAGGAAGCGTAGGAACATAAAGCGTACCTGGAAAAGCCCTAAAGGCGAAACAAGAAGTGAAACTGATTTCATACATTCTGCCAATCCCATCATAATGCAGGATGTAGAAGTCACAGGTGAGGTAAAGTGCAGTGACCATATATTAGTGAGGGCTAGCATTCACCTCAATTTGAAGAGAGAGAGTAAAATTGGTCAAGTAGAAACAGGTCAACCTAGAGGCAGTAAGTGTAAAAGCAGAAAAATTCAGGCTGGTGCTTGCAAAATATTGTGCAGCCTTAGAGCACAGAGAGATGATGACATAGAGGTAATGAATGAAATTGTAACTAGGCTGGCTTCAGAGGCAGCAATTGAAGTGAGAGGCAAGACACCATGGCAACCAGCTGCCAAGGTGTCGCAAGTAACAAAGGAACTAATAAAGAAACGAGGAAGAAGGAAAGTGTCCAACTCAAGAGATAAGACAGAACTCGCAGAGCTGTCAAAACTGATCAACAAGGCCAAAATAAGTGATATTCGAAGCCGCAAGAAATGGTCGCAGTCTCCGTTAGTCAGAAGGAAGCTTGGCATAGGACCAACCAAGATGTATGCGTTGAAAGATAAGCAGGGTAATGTCATAAGCAATCTCGAAATTATAGTAAAAGTAGGGGAAACTTCTATAGTCTCTAATTTGTGTTTGACAATACTGTACAACTTTGTGTTGTCGGTGTTGAAATTTAGATTTTTATATTTTCCTCTCCTATAATGGCCCTCAAGTGAGGGCTGCAGTACTCCTAAATAAATAAAAAAATATTGACCTGTACAGTTCCCGGGCAACTGAGGATAACTCCATCCGAAAGAGTAATGAACAGGATACAGAAACTCCTCCTATAACTAGCGATGAGGTCAGAATGGTCTTGCAAGACATGGAGCGGGGAAGAGCGGTAGGAGTATATGAAATAACAGTCGATTTGATCAAGGGTAGAGGAGGCATAATGCTCGGAAAGCTGGCGGCTCTGCATCGAAATGTCTATCGACTGCAAGGGTCCCAGAAAACTGGAAGAATGCAGATATTATACTAATGCACAAAAAGGGCGACGTTAAAGAATTTTAAAAAAGCATTACATAAAATGTTCGCCAAGATAATCTCGAATAGAATAAGGGCAACGCTGGACTTTAGTCAACCAAGGGAACAGACAGGTTTCAGGAAGGGATACCCTACAATGGATCACATCCACTTCATCAATCAGGCAATCGAGAAATCCGCAGAATACAATCAGCCTCTATATATGGCTTTTATAGATTACGAAAAGGCATTTGATTCAGTAGAGATACCAGCAGTCATAGAGGCATTACGTAATCAAGGAGTACAGTCCGCTTACGTAAATATACTGGAAAATGTCTACAGAGAATCCACAGCTACCTTAGTTCTCAAGTAAAAAGGCACCTATAAAGAAACGGGTCAGACAAGGAGACACAATCTCTCCACTTCTATTCACTGCTTGCTTGGAAAAAATATTCAAGCTATTAAACTGGCAAGGCTTTGCACTAAGGATCGACGGCGAATATCTTAGCAACCTTCAGTTTGCCGATGACATTGTTCTATTCAGCAACACTGCAGACGAGTTACAACTGACCGGGGTAGTTGGAGAAGTATGGGAGAGGCCTTTCCCGTGCAGTGGGCCTAACCAGGATGATGATGATGAATAGGAGGAGGAGGAGGAGGAGGAGGAGGCCTTTAAAAAAGAAAGTCTAAGGGGGGGGGGGGTTAAAGATAAGTATGCAGAAGACAAAGGTAATGAAAAAATCGGGACAAGGGAACAAGAGCTCAGGATCGCCAGTCAGCCTCTACAGTCTGTGAAAGAGTACATTTACGTAGGTCAATTATTCACGGGAAACCCTGATCATGAGAAGTAAATAAATTCATAGAATATTTAAAATGGGATGGAATGTATACGTCAGATATTGTCAGCTCCTGACAGGAAGCCTACCATTGTTATCGAAAAGGAGGGTGTATAAACAGTGAATTTTACCGGTGCTGACATATGGTGCATAGACTTTGAGACTGACAAAGAAGCTTGAGACCAAGTTAAGGACCTCACAAAGAGCGATGGAACGAAGAATGCTACGCATGACACTGAAGGATAGAAAGAGAGCGGTTCGGATCAGAGAGCAAAAGGGTATAGCCGATATTCTAATTGATACTAAGAAAAAAAATGGCGCTGGACAGGTCACGCAGTCTGCAGGTTAGATAGCCGTTGGACAATTAGCGTTACAGAATGGGTTCCAAGAAAAATTTGTAATTACGAAATTCGTGGGTGCTAGTTGGAATCGGTTGGTGCAAAACAGGGGTAATTGGAGATCGCAGAGAGGCCTTCGTCCTGCAGTGGACATTGAATAGAATGATGACGATGATGCTGATGATGACGATGATAATGAAGATTGTGGTCATCTTAACCTCTTAATAAGCGGAAATGCTAGTGGACCGCATTGTTGCTATGTATTGGCATATTTCTGGTGCCAGCAAATACAGTTGACTGTTCGATTTAGTACGTCGGCTTCATAACTCCTGTGCGGCACCTACATTAGAAAATAATGGCAGTGGGGTTGTATCCAAATCAAAGCAGCGCACATTGAAAATGACGTGCAGAATAAAAACGAAGAGGGGGAAAAGAGCGGGGGTAGGTTCGGCTCACGCTGTCCTGTTATTGTGCACACCAAGGAAACGTATGAAACGCAGTCAGCGATGGTACGTACGTCGAAATACGCAGAATATGAGCGGTGGATAACAAGCTAGCCAACGTGACAACAAACCACCTTCATGTTGGTGCGACGACGTGTTATAGACCTTATGCAAGCGCCTGCGGTAACAAGGCAAGCAAACTCGTGACAGCTCCTGAATGATTCAGAGCTGAGTGAACTCGAATAAACTCGCTGAGGTGATTCGAGACTCCTTTCGAAGTTCTCATCCATTGTGACGTAACATCGTGGTTCACAGGGCAGCAATACAAATTTTCTTCACAGAACGTTCGTCTACTTACGTTTGCACTCCTTTCGCCTTTTAAAGAAGCGGATTTGCCGCCATACAGCAGTCGCCTCAGAGTCTTTCTGTACGTCAACACTGCCGGTACTTAGTCCGGATGATTCATCAGCCCCGAAGCCCGGGCAACGTTTGACACAGGGATGTTACGACAGGATCGTGACTGGTTATTCTTTTTTTTTTTTGTTTCAGAATACTTGCCGGTGATGAAGTGCGCCCCGCAGATTCGAGAATGCTATGTTGGCGGCCACTAGGACTGAGCTTGTGCTGGTGGGCTAGTTGGTTATACATAATTACAACGAAGCTCCCGAATCCTACGCACATAAAATAAAATGATGACATCTTTTTACAGAAAGAGGGTGTGTGTATAGGTTCGTGTATAGCCCCTGTTTTAAGGGACATATTTTTAGCTTCAAAAGACAACCTGTTAAAGCAGTGCTTATGAAGGACAAATGTGATACACATCATTAGATTTGTGGATAATCTTCCAGTGCTCTTAGATTGTGACAGTCCAGAATCGGAAACCCAGTCATCATTAGTATTGTCAGAGTTTTAAACAGCCTTGCGTCCTTTAACCCTGACTCACGAGCTTCCGGCCGATAACTGTTTAAGGTGTTTAGATTTGGAAATCATTTTCTCGTCCTGTCTTGTTTCCAGGCAGTTCCAGCCAAGGGCTAACAAACCCATCCTCTCCTTCAATTCAGCTTACTCAAAAGATATAAAAAGAGGCATCATTCAATCTTGTCTGACCAACGCACCTAAGTCATGTGTGCATCGGCTGCAAAGCAGTTCTCGTTATCAGGTCAGCCGCATCAAAGGGGCACATTATCCTCACCATGTGATCATATCTGTTGCAGAAAAAATGCTCAGGCAGCTCAAGGAACCTAACATTGTAGACCCGGGTCGAGCAGGCCCTTCTGGAACTAGGCTTGCTGCCATCCCATATGTTTACGGCATATCTCACAATCTGAAAAAAGTCGGCAAGCTAACTGAGGTACGGGTTTTGTTTTCCGCTCCGAAACGTATTGGTTTGATGTGTGTCAAGGTGAATGCAGGACATCGGGAAAATAAACAGGTGTGCGTAAAAAAAAAACATGGACAGAAGCATGTCGGATGTGTAAAGAAAGTAGTTTATTGTGTTCCCTTGTCGTGCGGTTTATCATATGTTGACCAAACGGGCAGATTTCTGAATGACAGATTGTATGATCACCAGTATAAGATGAAAAACCAGCTCTCAGGTCGCATAAGTGCTTATTGTGAGGCTCACAAGTGCACTCTTGATTTTGATAGAGCTTGTGCTTTCGGCATATCAGATGATCAACTGATAAGGGAGGTATTGGAAGCATGGTGATGCTTGTATCAGTGAACCCTCAGTTTCTTTATCGAGAAAGGAACTGGCATATTTTGGAGCGTGATGCTGATGACGGCACTGTTTTTTCTTCTTGTTTTGATACTTCGCAATAGATTTTTATTCCTGCGTCAAGAATTTAAACGCTCAGTGGTTGTGCCGTGTCTTCCTTCATTCGTTGTTTTATTTGGCGCCTTTCGTTGTAATCAGGCCACAATGAGCCGTCCGGGTTTGCACGCCTTATTGCAGATATCCACAGAGGCCTCTTCTTCGCATACATTTTTGCAGACGGAAATCGGAGGAAGCTCGAGTTTCTGTTTGTATAGTAGTAGTTCTTGCACCCGAAGGCAACGCAATATAATCAGCATACTCGAAAAAAAAAAAAAAAACAGGCTGTCTACCAACCGGGAAAACGGGGCATTCCCCAGGATTTTCAATAGTCTGGAAATAATCTGGGAAAGCTCAGGAATTTTGAGCTTCTACCACGGAAAATTAGCTGAATTTAATTCAGTGCGAAAATCCACACTAATGCTCGCGTGAGCAACAGGGCATTTGTAACCAACTGTCTTTGACGCCCTGTCATCGGCTGGAGGAGTTGTCAGTGTAGAGTCAACGTCTGATTTTCCAGACGCCCGATTTTTGGGACACAAGATAATTCGGACGGCTTCGCGGCACCCCCACGTACCCACTGGAGACAATGTTTAGGAATATAAAATTTCGTACGCAAGAACCCTTCGCCGTCTCATTTTGCGACATTTATTCCGTGACTGCAAGTCCGAAAATGCATTACCCAAAGTCACCACCGCCACCATTTCGGTTATCTCGCCGCCTCGAACCGACGTACGAGAGCACCTGTTCGAGAACATCATGGCAGCGATAGGCCTAGCTGATTCGACGTTCCCTGTTAGCGTGTTGCCGTTCGGTCCCTTGCTTTTCGTTGAAAGAATTCGCCGCTGTCAGCAATGGCATCGACCCTGCTTTTGCAATCCACGCAATTGGCTTCGAAGCTTGGGAAACACGCCGCGTTGCCTAATGCCAGTTCCCAAAGGTCAGCTTTGCCTCAATATAGAGGAGTTACGCGGCGATGCATACGCGGAGTATTCTTCGAAAGCTTAAAAAGCGTGGCAAGGGGCAACTGCCAGGGGATGCAGTATCTATTCCTTAATTATACATGCGTGATTCCCCGACTCTTGTAACGGTACGACCACCGATACGCCTAATAAGTGTACTGGTAGGCCATCAGAGCTTTTTTCCGACGTGCCTGTGGCAAGTTGAGCCTTTCAAGGGCGGTGAAAGTCATAGATTCATTTTTTTCGAATTGCCCGATTTTTCGGACGGTTTCACGGCCCCTAGGGAGTCCTAAATATCAGATCTTGACTGTACAACTAACCAAAAGGATGCTTCATATGGTCCACGGGGCGAACTCGCAGCGGAAGGAGGACGAGAACAGAAAGGACCTACGCATTGAGGAATGCATGGGAAAGAAAGTGTGCCGCATCTTTATTGAGGGAGCTTGAACTCAGAAAACAGGGTTGGCAGACGCCAAAACACAGGTGTCCCTCACCTAAACCAAAATAAACTCTTTAAGGCAGTGAAACGCAAGCACTGAGGCGTCGTACACGGGCTGAGAACACGTCGGGACAGTTGAGGTTGACTTACCGGCTATTGAGAGAGACTATCACTTGTGACAACGTTCGGACCTCATACAAATCAGCTTGCTATCAACTGATAGAAATAGCTCATATTCTAAAGATGTTTGCTACTGCATGCATCTCTTTTTATTCGTATTTGAAAGTGTTCGACTGGATTTGCCATAGGCTTTGCCATTTCTTGCGAAGATATTTTATTCGCCTTGCACTTTACTTTCGAATAGAATAAACACTACTCCTTATTATTCGAGCTGGTTTCCTTTATTTTAGAGCGCAGCTCTTTGGCGTCCGTTCCTGGGTTTCGCGTCGTCGTCGGCGTTGTTGTCGGCCTCGTAACCAGCTCCGCCCCCCTTTCACCCCCCCAGCGCTAGCAGCGACCGACTGATACCGCTGGATGCCGCTGACGCCGCTAGAGAGTCAAGATAACGTGACTGCATAGAACACCGTCGCCGCCATGCAGAAAGAGGAGGAAAGGGTCCCCCCCCCCTGTTCTTGTGTGGCGGATAGGGTGCTCTTCAGTTGCCGACGCGCCGGTTATTTCACGTAGGCCCCGGCACGTCGACGAATACGTGACCACCTTCCCACGGCTAGACCTGGTTCTTAGCGCTGCGGAAGCGAGGGTATCATATTGTTTGTGTCGGCATCGGCGGCGTTGTCCCTGAAACCAACTCCGCAGCTGGGGTTGACTCACTATCGGCGTCAGCGGCATCAGTCAGTCGCTGCTATTTCTTCCCTCCTCCCTTTATCGTGTTGTCCGCTTGCTGCGCGCGCTTCTGCCCCCATCGTTTGCCGCTGGGTGTACACGCCGCCCCCCTCCCCCCTCTTCCTGCGAGTCTCCGGTTGTCAAAGCGCCGGCTCGAACTTAATTCCTTTCTTCGCTCCTCCTCCAATGCAACCCCTGTGCGGTGGCAATCAGAGAGCCAGATCGGTGGGACGTCGTGCACTTCCTGCAACTCGCATTAACCGTCCATCGATCCACACCGATGTTAGTAGTGGGGGACTTTAATGTTGACATAAAGACAAACAGCAATTTCCTAACACTTATGCGGGAGAACATCCCGTTCCTCTCGCTCGTAACGCGTCCCACGGCTGTGACAACCTCGCGAGGCACTTGTATAGATCTCGTCTGTGAGAATCAAGCATTGGTGTACCAAGTCGAACATATATCAGTCTATTTCTCCGACCACAAAGCTTCCTTCATGACTGTCAAGAACTGTTAGTGGAGTCTTTGTTAAAGGAATACGTGTGAAAAATAAACAAAAAAATTCTGTGATAGCGCATACATGTGTTGCTCGATTTCTTTGCCTCAATCTATCGAAAAGGTGAAACAGCTTATTTGCTGCGCTCAAATTTCGCATTAGGAAGTAACGTAATCGTCGGTAATTTTTTTCTTTTTAACATGCTTACTAGAGTGTGACAGCATTGGACGACATGGCGTCAGCCCGTCTCGTCGTAAAACAAAGTTCTCAGGGAATTTTGCAACAGCACTCAGGGAAAACCTGGGAAGCTCAGGGAGTTTGTAAATGTCAACTAGGTAGACAACTTGGAAAAAAACCAGAAACACAACCACCAGTATTTTCGTAACAACACCGTGTGGAGTAGCCACGTCGCCCCGCGTTGTTTTACAACCAAGTCCAGTTACTACAACCACCGCAAGGGGGACTCGCGCCGCGCCGGCTTGGCCCATGCGCAGAAAGTTTTTAAACTGGTCAATTGGTTTTGAGAAACAACGAAATCCGCAAATGTTGTGCGGCAGAATTCTAAACAGTTGGCACTCATCAGTACACATTGTTACGTGGCGGAAGTCACATATAAAGATGTATTTATAGTATTTACTCGAGACAACGACGCATAAACAAGATGGTCAAATGGACAAAAAACAAGATGGTCTATAGGTCAAATCTCTATCTTCTCATTGGCTCCATTCTTGGTTTCGCCGTAGCATAACCCCTGCTTGTAAAGGCGCCGTCTCGGCGCCAACTATAATACAGGTAAACTCGCGACAAAGTAAGGCTTCAGCTCGGACATATGCCCAACCTCCGTCGGGACACGGGAGTCCAGCGGAGTGATTTCGTAGTTCCCATCGCCATAGGCGCCGACTACGGGGAGGCAGGGCGGGGGCTTTCTGGGGTCTGAGCCCGCTTCAGATTTTTACGGGAAAGGCTGAGCCTCCCCCCCCCCCCGCCTACCCACCCCGGCGATGGCGAAGCCTACACGCCCTCTTCTCCAAACGTGTCATTGTCAGGGTTTTGTCACCCTCATGATTTGACGTTTCTTTTGACTTGCCTCTACATTTTCACCTAAAATATTAATGTGGCTAAAAGCTTACTACATCGTTGTGGGTGACGACGTGCGCTAATTTTAATTCATTCATTGCTTTATTTCTACAGCTCCAGACAATAGGTGGACAACCGCACTAGAAATAGCAGTGGCTGCTGCCTCATTCCTATTTTCTCACTTGAACGTTGTTTTAAATTTGCATGGTAAGCATGATGCACATGCACAATATATCTAAATATATGCGCAGGACAAAGTGTATCATTTATTTAGAGAGAAGGAGGTAGGCAAGTAACAATTATTGCTAATGGTATGGATAGCTTATGCCTACAGAATGAACATGTTGCTGTATATTCACCTCGCTTCAAAATGTTTTGCGCGCTACTTGACCCTGAAAAACCTTGTAGACTTTAGTGACCCCTTCACCAGTCTTTCATCAATGACGTGTGAAATGCATGTGAAACATATGCGCTTCAGTATCGCTTCCCTTTCCGTAAGCAAAGCTAACGACCCATTAAAGAACTACTTCTAATAATTTACAGCACTTATTAGGAATGGAAACATTGTCACTTGCATGCGGAGGCGATAAAGACATACAGGGTGTCCCAGTTAACTGTCATGCATCAAGATTAAAAAATCAATGTTACTTGAAGCAAACCTAGTACATATTGCTTCCCGTACAGTGAAATAGCTGTCAGTAATTGTTTCGTTACCCACGTTTAATTAGGTAAGTAATTATTTATCTATTTCGAGACGTATTATCTTATTTATCAAAGTATCAGCGAGACAGTTGTAGACACAAACAAGGGACATACAATTGCGGTATTTTCACTGACGTACTAATTGCGTACTAATGTTTTCCGGCTGATAAATGAACCATGCGAAATAGGACGAATACAACATGAGTGCGCACCCTCCCGCATCATAAAAAAGCGCCCTCGAACAGGCTCCTTCTGAGTTAGCCTGAACAAAATGAAGGATATAAAGAAAAACACCGCCCAGGCTCTCCGTATACCAGCCGCCCACCAGCGAAGCTGAGACTGGGCGACCTGCTGTTTATCACTAGGTTAATCCCGACGGTTCATTTAATGACGGCTTGATAGACTGCCGGATCCTCGGTACGCAGTTGCTGCTTGCGCTCGCCTCCACGAGCCTCTTCTTGTGTCCGGGCTGCAGCATCGGGATTGCGTAGGCGAGCTCTTTTCCGATTCTGCTAGCGTCGTTGCTGATCGAAAGCTGCCTGCTCCTCATGACTATGTACTACGCGTGGCCTACGCATTCGGAACGGGAGAGCAACTGCTGCGCGCCCGCTCTGTTGCGACAAAGAGCAATGACGTCATTACTGACGCAGCCAATCGCGCGCCTCTCTTTCGCTTTTTCTTCTTCCATTTCCAAGAGGGTGTGCGAGGAGTTTTCGGCGTACCGGTGATAGGCGGACGGACGGACGACTCGACTAGCCACGTCAAGCTTGGCTGTAAAACACTGTGATCGAGCTAGTGTGTTGTCTGCCACGCCTCAGCCAAACCAACACGTTGCGTTTGATGTTGGAAACTGGCTGTGATAGCTGTTGTCTTAGTGTAGATAAAGTGCACAGGCTGTTTTTTTTCTTGCCACAAAACCTATCACCACAAAAGGGAAGTGACAACGTCAGTGCAAATGTTTATAGGGGCGTTTGGTTTCATGCCAGTCGCCATTAATTTCTCTAATGAGTAGAAGATAAAAATGACCCTTGCTGTCAGTGCTGATATTACAAGAAGAAGGCCACACATATATATCAGTCATGGAAGTGTGGCGGCAGACAAAACACGCCGACTATCATCAGAGCTGATGAAAACGTTAGACAAACCGGCAGCGTCACGAAACAGCGGCGCAGGACTTCATCTTTGAGTCCGGGCCTACGCACAGATGTTTAAGCATTTGTGGCCTCAAACCCTCCTGCTGGCGCGCAGGACGTCGCGGCCCAGGTACTAATTTCCAAGTAATCAGTTTGGAAGATTCTAAATGATGACCTTTCACCCGTACCACCTTCGACAGCTCCAATGCTTGGAAGGTAGGGACCTGTAGAATTGTCTAGATTTCATGAATTGAGCCCGCACAAAATTTACTGGCTCACCGAACATTTTGACCAACATCGTGTGCACAGTTGAGGCAAATTTTGAGAGAAACGCCCCAATGAAATTTGCATAATGCACACTAGGGGAGGGACTGCAATGCACACTGGGTAAAGCGCACTCGCCACCAGTACCAATGGTCGTTCAATTCGGGTTGTGGATTGTACGCCGGTGCTATACTCAGGCCCACCTTCTTCGATCACTAACTGACTGGACAGCATTACATGGAGAAATCATTGAAGGAGTGCTGAATGAGTTTCTCAGCGATGTCATGCTGTCACGTCTTCAAGTTCTATGGTATCACCAAGATGGAGCACCAGCACACAGCAGCAGCCGAGCACGAAACTGGCTGGATGAGACTTTTCATGCTCAATAGATTGCAAGGCACGGGCCTGTACTTTGGGCGGCTAGGTCACCTCACCTCTCTCTACTCGATATCTTTCTTTGGGGTTATGTGAAAGATCGTGCTTACGGGATCGAGACCTGCGTCAGATTAGCTCAGGGCAACGATGATGTATATTGACCCGCGTACTTATCTTTATCGGGAGACCACGTTTCGTCGCTTAACAAATGTTATCGCATAGCGCGGGACGCGCCTGCATGTATTCGAAGTTTCTGGAATGTTATCGATGCTTCTATCCGCTGTATGTTGTCGCCGAACCATGTGTTATGTGATTTCATCGCGCGACGCGAATGGTGTAGAACTTTGTGGAAGGCACGCAGGTCCCAACGATTAGTCTGGAACATTCGATGACTGCTGTATAAAAGCCGACGCACTGGACCCGCTGACCAGATTTTCGACGATCGCGGACAGTGTTCGCCGCTATCGTTGTGCTATATGTGTAGCCTGTTTTGTGGGCATAGGTTCGCCCAATAAAAGTTAGTTTTGCCGTTCACAGTATTGCTACTGTGTTCTTCAACGTCACCACCACGGAACGTCTGGTGGAGGTGCTTTACGTTCATGTACCGGACGCCCCCGACAAGCCGTAATCCAAGCCCGGACCGCAAAGACAACACCAACGTCGTCCAAGAACACCGGGCAAGCCGCCGGCTGCAGCAGCGGCCCCCAGAACACGGCCTTCTACCCGATACCACCAAGAAGACAGTCCAAGAAGATCGTCCATAAACGACAAGAAGACATCCCCAATGGCAGCCGCAGCAGCCCCAATTATTCTTCAGCAGCCCAGGGAACCACCGACATTCCGCAGTTCCACATTTGAGGACCCGCAAAGCTGGCTGGAAACGTATGAGAGAGTGGCTACGTTTAGCGGCTGGGGAAGCGACGAGAAGCTGCGACATGTCTATTTTGCATTGGAGGACGCCGCCAGGACGTGGTTCGAGAACCGAGAAGCCAACTTAACGACCTGGGACCCGTTCCGAAGCGCATTTCTGCAGACATTCGCAAGCGTCGTACGCCGAGAACGAGCCCAAGCGCTATTAGAAACCCTGGTGTAGCTACCTAATGAGACAACCGCGATGTTCACGGAGGAAATGAGTCGTCTATTCCGCCACGCCGACCCTGAAATGCCCCAGGAGAAGAAAGTCCGCCTACTCATGCGTGATGTGAAGGAGGAACTTTTTGCCGGAATGGTACGAAGCCCACCGAAGACCGTCGACGAGTTTCTTCGTGAGGCCACCAGCATCGAGAAGACACTCGAGAAGCGAAACCGGCAATTCGACCGCCGCACCAACTCTGCAAACTATGCCGGAGTTCAATCACTAGCCTCCGACGACCTGCGCGAGGCTATCAGGGCAGTCTTACGACAGGAGCTTCAGAAGATCTTCCCGTCGTCGCAGCCTCAAGTGGCCTCAATCGCTGACATCGTCAAAGATGAAGTTCAGCGGTTGCTTGGAGTTCCGGAAGTGCAACCTCAATTACCGCAACCCCAGCCAGAAGCGAAGACCTACGCCGCCGTCGCACGCCGTCAAGGTCCTCCTCCGCGACCACGCCAGGGCCCTGTAACGCCGCAATTCCGTCGACCACCGCCGCCGCCGCCGCCAGCACGCCCGCCTGTCGCTCAGCACAGCTACCCGAGGAAGACGGACGTTTGGCGCGCTCCTGACCACCGCCCGCTCTGCTACCACTGCGGAGAAGCGGGTCACGTCTACCGACGATGTCCATACCGGGAGATGGGACTGCGAGGTTTCGCCGTCAACGCTCCGCGCCCGCAGCAAAGTGAACGCCCTCGCGATACCGCTGACTACCTCACCGCTACTCAGTGGACCTCTAGACGACCGTCGCGTTCGCCATCACCAAGCCGCTACCTGTCGCCGCAGCGCCGACCATACACTGGCCCGGCCCGGGGCCGGTCAGCGAGCCCGTATCCGGAAAACTAAAAGCAGCAACCGATGGAGGTGCGGTTGCTGTTCGTCGAACTGACGAAGCTCCTCCGCGCCGACGAAGACGCCGAAGAAAGTACCTCGACGACACAACGACACGCCGCCGTCCCGGCGAAGTCTGGAAGCAAAGAATGCGACGAAGAAAGACGACCTGACGACGTCACATACCAGCCACAGGTCAACGCGACGCAGTCGTGATCCGACGCCAAGACCGAACTGTAATGCAAGACAAAGAACCACCGACCTTGACGTGCTTCTCGACGGCCACGCAGTCACCGCCTTAGTCGACACAGGGGCTGATTACTCCATCATGAGTGGACACATCGCCGCCAAGTTGAAGAACGTTAAGACTACGTGGGAAGGCCCTCAAATTCGGTCCGCTGGAAGACACCTCATAACGCCGACTGGAATGTGCACGGCAAGAATTACCATTCATGACCGGACTTACCCTGTCACATTCGTTATCCTCCAGCTGTGTTCAGGAGACGTCATTCTCGGTATGGACTTCCTCAACAAACACGGCGCAGTCAACGACCTGAAGTCGAAGTCAATAACGCTGTCGGAAGATCATGCGATACCGCCGGAGAGCCTTCCTAGTCACCACGCCTTGAGTGTGCTAGAAGATCAAGGGAGCATCCCGCCTCGCTCGAGCATCGTTATTTCGGTCGGCACCGAAACACCCGCTGACGTAGAAAGCGTCATCGAAGGCGACCAACGTCTACTGCTCGACCGTGAAATTTGCGTCGCACGAAGGATCGCTCGACTGCACGGAGGAAACACGAAAGTGTTGCTGACAAACTTCAGCCAGGAGTTCAAGCCCATCAACAAGGGCACGACGATCGCATACAGCGAGGAAATTCTGGAAAACAGGAATGCGTTTGTCCTCTCGGATTCTGCCGCATCTACCCCGGCGAGCGTAGTTCCCGAGCCAGACTTCGACATAAATCCAAGTCTCCCCACGATTAAGCAACAACAGCTCAGAAGTCTACTTCGACGATACAAAGAGTGTTTTTCGACGTCATCAAGGATTCGACGAACCCCAATCGCACAGCATCCCATAATAACCGAAGAGTGCACTCGACCTCTCCGCCAGAGCCCATACCGAGTTTCGACGGGAGAACGTGAAGCTATAAGGCACCAAGTCGACGAAATGCTGCGCGACTACATGATACAGCCGTCCAAAAGCCCGTGGGCATCTCGTGTAGTCTTGGTGAAAAAAAAAGGACGGAACCCTACGTTTCTGCGTCGATTATCGTCGTTTAAACAAGATCGCGAAGAAGGACGTATACCCCCTCCCACGGATAGACGACGCATTGGATCGGCTCTGCAACGCTAAATACTTCTCGTCGATGGACCTCAAGTCTGGCTATTGGCAAATAGAAGTCGACGAAAGAGATCGCGAAAAGACTGCCTTCATCACCCCAGACGGCCTCTACGAGTCCAACGTTATGCCATTCGGACTGTGCTCGGCGCCTGCAACGTTCCAGCACGTGATGGACACGGTTTTAGCAGTATTGAAGTGGCAGACCTGTCTCGCTTACTTGGATGACGTCGTTGTCTTCGCCGGAAATTTCGACGATCACCTGAGGCGGCTTGCGACAGTACTAGAGGCCATCAAATCATCAGGGCTCACTCAGAAGCCGGAAAAGTGCCGCTTCGCTTACGCTGAGCTTCTGTTCCTAGGACGCGTAATCAGAAAATCTGGTGTCCGCTTAGACCAGCAAAAGACAGCTGCCATCGCACAGTTCCCGCAACCCATCGACAAGAAGGCAGTGCGTAGATTGCTTGGTATGTGTGCCTACTACAGGCGCTTTGTCAAGGACTTTTCACGCATCGCTGAGCCGTTGACAAGTCTAACTAAATGTGATGTTGAGTTCAAGTGAGAAACGCCGCAGTCCGACACATTTGAAGAACTCAAATGACGCATGCAGTCGCCGCCGGTACTTGCGGTCTTCGACTAATACGCCGATACAGAAATCCATACTGACGCCAGTAGCCTAGGCCTCGGTGCCGTTCTAGTCCAGAGGAGAAACGGAGTCGAACAGGTGATAGCTTACGCTAGCCGGTCGCGGTGAAAAGCGGAAGGTAACTATTCTACGACCGAAAAGGAATGCCTCGCCATCGTTTGGACTACAGCGAAATTTCACCCGTATCTATATGGCAGGCCACTCAAAGTTGTCAGCGACCATCACGCGTTGTGTTGGCTAGCGAATATAAAGGATCCTTCAGGACGACTGGCGCAGTGGAGCCTCAGACTACAAGAATACGACATCACTGTAACCTACAAGTCCGGACGAAAACACTCCGATGCCGATTGCCTATCACGCGTCCCCATTGACCCGCCGCCGCAAGATGACGAGAATGACGACGCATTCCTTGGAATGATAAGCGCGGAAAACTTCGCTGAACAGCAACGGGCAGACCCGGAGCTAAACGGCCTCGTCGAATATTCGGAAGGGCACACCGACGTGGTCCCCTTCACGCTTGAAAACAATCTACTCGTGAATAAGACCTTCTCACTGGTCCGCGCCAAGTACTTCTTCTTGTTCCGTCGGCGCTGCGTCCAGAAGTACTGGGCGCCCTACATGACGATCCGACCGCCGGGCACCTCGGCTTCTCCCGGACGCTATCGAGGATACAAGAAAGGTATTACTGGCCGTGCCTTACAACCGACGTCGCCCGTTATGTCAAGACATGCCGAGACTGCAGGCGACGCAAGACACCACCCACAAGGCCAGCAGGACTACTACAGCGGATCAAGCCTCCTTGCCGACCTTTTCAGCAGATCGGGATGGACTTGTTGGGACCGTTTCCGACATCAACTTCCGGAAATAAGTGGATCGTCGTGGCGATGGACTATCTCACCCGCTGCGCTGACACTAAAGCTCTGCCGAAAGGCAGCGCAGCCGAAGTGGTGAAATTTCTTGTCGAGAACATTCTGCTGCGACATTGTGCTCCAGAAGTCCTCATCAACGACAGAGGAACGGCTTTTACAGCAGAGCTCATGCAAGCCATTCTGCAATACAGCCAGACAACTCACAGGAGGACAAATGCCTACCATCCGCAGACGAATGGTCTTACGGAGCGGCTGAATAAGGCCCTTGCCGACATGCTAGCAATGTACGTGGACGTCGAACACAAATCCTGGGATGCCGTCCGGCCGTACGTAACATTCGCTTACAACACGGCGGTGCAAGAAACAATACAGATCACGCCGTTCAAGCTAGCATACGGCAGGAACCCGACGACGACGCTTGACGCCATGCTGCCGCACATAGCTGACGAAGAGAATGTTGACGTCGCTAGCTATATACAGCGCTCCGAAGAAGCCCGACAGCTCGCCCGCCTGCGGATCAAGAACCAGCAGAGGACCGACAGCCGACACTACAACCTCCGACGACGCTTCGTCGAGTACTAGCCCGGCGACCGTGTTTTGGTATGGACCCCGATACGCCGACGAGGACTCAGTGAGAAACTATTCCGACGCTATTTCGGACCCTACAAGGTCATCCGACGCATTGGCGCTCTGCACTATGAGGTCGTGCCAGACGGCATTTCGCATTCACAGCGGCGCCGCGCACGATCTGAAGTGGTCCACGTAGTGCGCCTTAAACCCTTTTACGGACGCTGACGAACTTATTTTGTTTTCTTTGCTACGAGTGCTTTTCTTAATTACTTTCGTTTGTTTGCAGCATCGGGTCGATGCTTTTTCATGAGGGGGGTAATGACACATGTACTTATCTTTATCGGGCGACCACGTTTCATCGCTTAACAAATGTTATCGCCCAGTGCGGGACGCGCCTGTATGTATCCGAAGTTTCTGGAAATTTATCGATGCTTCTATGCGCTGTCTGTTGTCGCCGAACCATGTGTTATCTGATTTCATCGCGCGACGTGAATGGTGTAGAACTTTGTGGAAGGCACGCAGGTCCCAACGATTAGTCTGGAACATTCCATGACTGCTGTATACAAGCCGACGCGCTGGACCCGCTGATCAAATTTTCGACGATCACCGACAGTGTTCGCCGCTATCGTTGTGCTATATGTGTAGCCTGTTCTGTGGGCACAGGTTCGCCCAATAAAAGTTAGTTTTGCCGTTCACAGTATTAATACTGTGTTCTTCAACCTCACCACCACGTGTCAATATCTTCGGTAGAGCTCGAGCGCCGGTCATCAAGAAAGTCACTGAAGATGCGATAAAGCTGACTCCGTACTGCGTAGCTGCAGAACGAGACCTATTTCTATTGGAACACGTCCTCTAGGCAGCAGCTGGTGCTCAAAGGCAATTACGAATTAATTGATATAGGGGTACACTCAATTGTGATGTATTTTTTCGTTATGTTTTTTATTCATGCATCCGAATTGTCAATTCTGCTCATTTAGAAGTGTTTATTTACTTTCTTGAACGCATCGATTTTTCCTTTTCTCATCTGTGGGTCACTTCCCGGTTTGCTTCTTTCGCTTTTACTTTGCTCTGTGAATAACTAGAAAGGAATCAGTGTGTCAAAGTGCAAAGAAGGGTGGCGGCCAAACCGAAGGTAAACGGGCGAAAAGCCGGTGGTTTGGTGACGGGAGGGAAATTAGACGAAGGTCACGAAGGGAAAATTGCGGTACCAATCTCTGTGGCCGTCAGAAACGTACATAGACAGCATTTCTGTGAACGTTTGATTGAGCTGCTCCGCCACTCCGTTTGTCTGCGGGTCATAGGCGGAGGAAAGCTTGTGCCCGGAAGAACAGGAACGAAGTAGGTGTTCAACTACTCGGGACAAGAAGGTGCCGCCGCGATCAGTGAGGAGCTGCGGGGATGCGCCCTGATGTAGAATGACTTCAAGTAAAAGGAAGTCTGCTCCTCAGTTTCACAGCTTGTGGGCAAATCTCGCGTGAATGCATACCAAGTCGCCTAATAAATCGCGACAACGACCCACGTGCACTTACTGCGAGATTTCGACGTCGGAAAAGGGCCGACAAGATCGAGACTGACGCGAAAGAATGGTCTTGAGGGCAGTTCGATGGGGTGAAGGCGTCCAGCGGGCAGCACAGCAGGTTTTTTGCGGCGCGCTGACAGGGCGCACAGGCTGCAACGTAGCGATGCACAGAGTGGTACAGGGCCGGCCAGTATAGTAGTAGCGGCGCCATACGAGGTCGCAAGTGCGCGAAGCGCCGAGGGGGCCTGCGGTAGGGGTGTCGTGCAACTGCTGACGAATTGATGTCAGGAAATGGCGTGGTATAAAGAGTAAAAATTCTGGTTTTTCAGGACGTAAGCTGGCGACGATAGAGAACGTCTTTGCGGAGCACGCACATGCGCCGCATGGGCTACGAATCTCCAGAATTCAAACTATCGATGACAACAAGTAAGCAGTCATCGCGCCGTTGTCGAGTGTGGCTGTCATGCAGATCAGAACTAGGGAGTACGCGAGAGTCAGTGTCATGTGCATCATATTCACGGCGACCTACATGATGACGGGAGAGGCAGTCGGCGTCCTTATGCAGCGTCCCTTGTATAAAACAGCAAATGATTATTCTTGGAGCCATAGCTCCCACCTACCTAATCCTCCAGTGGTGTCTTTAAGTGAGGAGAGCCAGCACAAGGTGTGGTGGTTGGTAACCACGAAAAATGTGCGGCCATAAAAGTAAGGGCGGGATTCGGCAACTGCTCAAACAAACGCCAGGCATTCGTTCAGTAATTGATAAATTCCTCTCGGTTGGTGACAGGATGCAGCATTGGAGGATCCATGAGCAAACGTACGACGCTGGAGAAGGCTTTGGTTTGAGAAAGGCCCCATGTGAAAGTAACGTTTTTCTTAAGCAAGTCAGCTACAGGGCAAGCGGTTTCAGCGAAATTCTTGATTAAACGACGGAAATACTACCATAGCCGAACGAAACTTTTTACGTATCAGGCGGAAAACGGAACAGAAAAGTTCTGAACAGCGCGAATCTTGCCAGGGTCGGTTTGAACGCCAGCTGCACTGACGAGATGGCCTAGAACGGTAATTTAACGACGTCGAAAATGTCACTTGGATGACCTCAGTTGCTGGGTGGCGCTTCGGAAAACAGCAAAAATTGCAGATAGACGCGTTACCTGACTTGTGAAAGTTCGGGAAAAGACTATGACATCGTCTAAATAAGAAGGACATGTGGACTATTTATAACCGCGAAGTAGGGAGTCCATCATTCTTTCGAAGGCTGCCGGCGCATTACAAAGGCCAAACGGCATAACCTTGAATTGGTGGAGGCCGTCAGCTGTTACGAAGGCAATTTTCTCACGGCCTATGTAATCTACCGAGATTTGCCAATAGCCTGCTCGGAGGTCTATCAATGAAAATACTTGGCTCCGTGCAAGCACTCCAAGGCGTTATGAGTACACGACAAGGTGTAGACATCCGTGCGTGTGATTTTATTGAGGTGTCTGTATCCCACACAAAGACTCCATCTGCCGTCATTTATTCATAACAAGGACAAAAGGGGACGTACACGGACTGCAAGATTTCTCGACAACGCCTTTAGTCGACATCTTATCCACTTCTCGTTGTATCACTTGTCCTTCAGCATGAGAAACACGGTACGGCCATCGGCGTATCGCAATGCCGTCTCCGGTGGAAATACGATGAGTGACCACCAATGTCTGGACCAAAGGGCGGCCGTCGAGGTCAAAAATGTTGCGGTCATTTCCAAGAGACGGCGGAGGTCAGCACCTTGTACCTGAAGAATTATTGCTTAGAGCGCCCAATAATAAGAAGTACGAAGAAGAGAGACCAAACCCGAATGCTGGCTCACTACTAAAAGTTTATTACATTTCAACAGCCATATAAATAGGTAAACTCACACATTCATACAGCAGCGTACCATACATTCCATCAACCGAATACGAAACAAGAAAGGCGAGCGCTAATGCAAGTCAAATAATTTTAACAACTACATGCTTCCAAAAAACATTTTTCCTTGTTGTGTAGTGCGAGTACGCCTGGCTTACGCACCTGTCACCACATTTATTGATTATCTAGGCCTCTCACCTGAGGCGGTCCTTTTCATTTTTGTTTGTCCAGATTACTCGCGTGCGACCAAATATGGGCTTGAACTGCAAGCTGTGCAATGGGTGTCCAAATGTGATATACCTGCGTTCTTTAATCTGGAGGAACGTTCTTGTAAGCTTTTGTTTATACAGCTGCCCGTTTCGCCCATATAACAAGATCGACATGACAGAAGAATCTCATACATGCTTTGGCGCTACTTGGCGTTGGCCGGTGATGGTTCTCGAGGCGAACAGTGGTGGCAGCGGATGCTGCACAGTGAAGTGCTGGCGGACCAACTCAGGGCTGTCCAGAGGGCCCGTGCGACGGCAGAGCGGCTCGGCCTCTCTGTACCGGTGGGGGAGCGGCCGGCATCAGTCCCAGACTGATTCCTCGGGGCCTAAATAAATTCTTCATACCATATCATACACCGTTATTGCGGTGCACCACGAATTGAGCTATATACAGCCCAATCTGACAATTGTGCTCCTGACTGCGCAGCCTGGCACAGAGTGTATAATTTCTTCAGACAAAAAAAAGTAACTCTAACATCATGATGGTTCGCGACGTTTTTGAGTGCACGTGCCAGCCTATGTACATTAGTATTAATGGCTGCGTTTTTGCGATCACCAATGTCGTTTCCAGCGCTTGCTCTTTGTCTGCCTTTTAACCATTTCGGCAGTTTTTGGACAGACGTCCTGATTGTGTGCTCGCGGTAAGCAGCCATGGTTAGCCTGTTGACTTCATCGTTAGCCCCTTCCCGCAAGTGCTGCCTACAAAACTGCGTTATGGCGGAACGGAGGAAACAGGGCGATACCACTTTTTACCAATTTGCTGTCCGGAATGGTACTGCAGCAAAGGTTTCACAGAACGGGGCTTATACATCCAGCTCAAATGAAATTCTGCATTCGGCGGGATTCCAGCGAGACTATCTGCATATAGTGTGTGGCTCCAAATTCATAACTACAAAATCAAGAAAGAAGGGCGTCTTGAGAGAGTGGTGGAACGTTGCTGACCAGGCAACGGAAATCCTATGGTCCTCCATTCGATCGTAAGAAGCTGGTTCAAATTGAAGGCAAGGCTCTAGTGCTTGGAGTCCAGTCCTCAGCGGAAGAATGTCAGAAAATTCTTGGCTACAAACCAAAGCTTCGGTTCGAACCTGTGTTATTCGCGAACGAAAAACTATGCGTGTCTAGATCTATCTCGGATCGCGTTCCGGACGTTGAGTGGTCCAGATGCATCGACGAATCTATTGACACCATCGATGGAACTATACGTAAGCCACGTGTGCTAGGTGACTTGCGTTCGGTTGTAGATTACCTTGTGCCTCATGGTCTTGGCGTCGTGGTATGGGACAAGGAAGGGTACTTTGTGGTGATGCCCAAAGGATTTTTTTTCGGATCGAGCAGCATAGGCAATGAACAAGAATTTTCGAAAAACCTCGGTAAAGGCATCAGTTTATTTGCGAAGGCTGTAAGCTTATAGCAGGATTTAGGTCTTGAAAAATTGTTCTGAAGAGTGAATGTAGCAAAAGAACACCAGCTTCAACTCTTCTTTCGCGCAAAAACACATAAGCCTACCATCCCTTCCCGAACCATTGCATCTGAAAGAAATTCTTGGGAGTTGTTTGTTTCGCCATACCTGCAGGAAGATTTGTCAAGCCTGTGGCCTAATGATCCTTTATTGATTCCAAATTCGAAATCCATCGTCGAATTTCCGAGGGATCATAACCCTGGAAATAGGAAGGTTTTTAGAATAGATATTGATCTATACTACTCACTGCCACATATGGAATTATGAAAACGTGTGAAAGCCTATATGTGCCATTTCATTGGTTAGAAATAATTCATTGACCAGTGGGGCATTAGCGTGGAATCATTCAATAAATTGCGTTCTGTGTACTTAAATTATACTGTGGTGTGTTTGGATAATGCCTTATATTTTCAAAAATGTAATGTTTTCTTTCAAGCAAAAGTGGCCTTCGCTTCTAGTAACATAATTTTACGTTTGGTGTGCAGAAAAAGTCTGGAGAAGCTCTGTGGTTTCGCCATCAAGACCTTCCTTTTTATAGATGATTATTTAGTTGTGGTGGATAATTCTGAGGCTAGCCAAGTGCACCTCAACATACTGAAGATTTTCCGCGAAAATGCAAGGGGACTCGAGTTCACCATTTATTTACCTTAATATAATACGCTACAGTTCCTAGATTTGAGGCTAAGCTTTTCGCAAAATCATTTGTGCTGGACGTATAAGCCCTGTCCTGTAAAATCTTTGCTGCCGTACAATTCGGGACACAGGAAGTTGGCAAAAAAAATGTTATCATCCCGTCTTGCCTCCGTTCCGCCATTACAAAGTCTTGTCAGCACTGCTTGCTGGAAGGGGCTAACGATGAAGTCAACAGGCTAACCATGGCTGGTTACCGCGAGCACACAATCAGGACGACTGCCCAAAAACTGCCCAGATTGCTCAAAAACACAGGAAGAGCAAGCGATGGAAACGACATTGGTGATCTCAAAAGGCCAGCACTTATTGCTTATGTACATAGGCTGGCACATGGCATCAAAAACGTGGCCAAACGTTATGGTGTTAGACTTCCTTTTTCTTGTCCGAAGAAATTATCCAGTCTGTGCCAGGCTGTAAAGTCACGAGCACAAATGTCAAATTCGGTTGCGCACAATTCATGTAAGATAAAGCATAGACCTAAATTCATGGCGTGCTGCAACAATGTTATATACGAGATTGTCCTTTCATGTAAACCTTGTTACATCGGCCAAACGGGCAAGTGTATAAACAAAAGGTTAGAAGAACATTCCTCCAGGATAAGGAACGCAGGTATACCACATTTGGCCACGCATTGCGCAGCTTGCAGTTGCCAGGCCATTTTTGATCGCACACGAGTAATTTGGACAAACATAAATGAAAAGGCCCGCATCATCTCAGAGGCCTGCTTTATCAATAAATGCGGTGACAGGTGCGTAAGCCAGGCGTCATTCGCACTACCCAACGAGGAAAAATGCTTTTCAGAAGCATCTAATCTATAAAATTATCATACTTCCTGCTTTAGCGCTCGCCTTTCTTGTTTCGCTTTTGGTTGAGGAAATCTATGGCGCGCGTTTGAATGCATGCGCAAGTTTTCCTATTTGCATGGCTGTTGAAATGCAATGAACGTTTGAGTCAGCGCTCGTGCTTCGTCTCTCTTCTTTGTCTATGTCATTAGTGTGCATTTTAAGTAATAATAATGCAAATGTACCGACTCGCCCTGCTAGCTACCGCACTATGGAAGAATATCAGATGCAATCATGTTGGTAAGTTCGTCTGTGAGAGTCAGTGAATGGAAGGTTTCTGTAGACGGCAACCGAATTTGAGCGTCAAAAGCCCATATCTCGCAATCGTTCACAGGCGAGATGTCGCCCAAAGACATGCTTCTGGGAAGAATTTGAGTGAAGCAGTTAATATCAAGGAGAGGCAATCAAGTCAAATTGCCAGTAACAACGCACACGGTAAGGGGAACGGCCAAGCTTCTTTCAAGCAGCATGTCAGTGGTGGGACATAGTACACAGACTCCGGCCGGAACAGATGGGGAAACGACAGTAGTGACGTATGTACATAGTGGCTTGAGGCGACAGGCAGATGTCTTCGGGAGAGCATAACAGCGGTTGTGTGTCAGCCATGGGGCAGTTCAAGCTGAGTGACACAAGACGCGCGATCAAGAAGGGCTGAATGGCATGATAAAAAGTCTAAGCAGAGTATGAAGACATAAGGGCATTCTTCTAAAACGCCAAACAAAACAGCCGTCACGCGCCCCGCGATGCCACTGCGAGCGGTAAACATACCAAGCAAGGTACGCCTTTCTCCGCCGGTGACACGGAGGGTGAGTGATGCAGCTGTGAGAACTTTATGCAGTCGTAGGCGCAATTGGGCACTCATCACTAATATGTGCGCACCAGTGTCGATCGGTGCTGGAACACTGATGCCATTGTCTAAAACATCCATCAAGTTGTTCTTGCTCGGCAAAGTGATCCGAGGGTTTTGCGGTTGAGTCGTCAATGCAGCGTCACCTCCGGGAGCTGCATTCCGAAACTGGCGTCAGGGCTGCGTAGGGGACGGTGGGCGACGAGGCTTCCCGATAGGGACGATGGCCGATGAGCTGGTGGAAAGTGGGACTGGTGACGTCGGAAAAATGACGAGGGACTGTTCCAAGGAGCAAGAGCATCATTGTTTGCCTGTTGCGATGCCAATGGAAGCTAGTAAATACGCTCGCTTTGTTCGGGTGGTTGCAGAGGGGAGGAGACAGTATGGTTGTTGCAATGGCGAGCAACGTGACCTGCACGCTGGCAGGCAAAATAGATCGGCAGCCGGCTCGCCACTCGGCTGAATTTCGGTAGCGCGCAGGATAGCGCAGACCAGTCCATGGACTTGGAGTATCAGACAGCTGTGAAGCGACAACGAAACACACGGAATTAACTCGAAGATTGGCAAGTTTTCGCGGTCTAATTCTTCCACAAATGATGCTGTAAGCAAGTTACCTGTACAGCTCAATGGGGCGGGAAAAAAGGGTTGCAGGTGCAATGGCTTCAAGTTCTCGCTGCACTATCCGCGTCAGCTCATCTAATCATGATTGTCGCTGCACTCCTAGCCTGTCGGCACAAGAGTATCTCGCAGCTGGGTTTGGCAGACGTGCGGACGGTGTTCCGATGAGGCGGCTATTGGCCTGCTCAAAGTGTTGACCCTCGTTTATGATTTCCTGCACCATTTCGCAATTTTTGTACATGAGCTTCATTTTTGCACAAGAGCATGTTAGAAGCATTGTCAGCGATCCCCTTCAGTGCATGCCCAACCTTCTCTGACTCGGCCATTTCTCTGTCGGCCTTACGACACAGAGCCAGCATGTCCTGGGTGTAGGAGACATATGATTCTGTGGACGTCTGGGCGACGGTCGCTAGTTCTTACTCAGCGCTGCTCTTCCGCCCGGCGGGACGGCCAAACAAGTTCCTCAGCTTCCGTTTACACATGTCCTAGTCGTTAAGCTCTTCCTCGTGTTTGCCATACCGCAGCCTCGCTGTGCCTTGTAGGTAGAAGACCAAGTTAGCTAACATAATCGTCGGATCTCATTTGTTGTGGGAACTTACATACTGATACGCAGCGATCCAGTCTTCTACGTCGAGATGATCGGTGCCGCAGAACGTTTCTGGATCCCGCGGCTAAGCGAGCGCAGCCGTCGGGGTTGTAGGCGTTGATGTGTGCCACGCCATGTGTGGTCTCGTTTCGTCCGTCATGTTGCCCAGTACAATATGGCGACCACTGCGACCACGGTGCTGCGAACAACGGTGCTTCGCAGCACCGTTGTTGTTTCTCGCGGGTACCCCGCCCCTCTCACCTGCTTGTTATGTTGCAGAAGTTACATATAAAGGTGTGTTTACAATATTTACACGAGAGACAACGACGCATAAAAAAATTGCTGTCGAGAGCGATTCCACCTGGACCCGTCAAATCATCATCTCTCTCACTGGTACCAGTCTTGGTTGCACCGTAACAATATATACGACTCTCCTAGCTAGCTGAACAAGTCAACTAGCGCAATAAAAGCCATGAACACAAGAAAGGGAGACAAAGACAAAGCACTTGCCTTTGTCTCCCTTTAGTGCGTCTGTAATTTAGAGCGCTAATTTACCGGTTAAGCCATGCAAAACCAACTAGCCCAACAATTGCATCTTCTAGAAGTAGTAACGAAAAAGGAAGTTGCATACTCTTGAACCCGACAGTAATCCTGCAGCTGTTGTAAGAAGTCTTAAGCGCATAAAATACAAGCTTTGTCTGAAAGAAGCTGCGCCTAGTGGCACGACGCTTATACGGGCACCAAAGACGGGGGGTGATTTAAACTAGATCTATATTTACGACACAAAAAATTGCACATATGCCAATCATTGTGGGAATCAATTTCGTGCAAACCATATTAAAGTCAGCTGGCTGTGCAGCTTTGTTTGCGGTTCAGCAAAGCGCTACCAGATTGACCAACACACTGGTGCAAAAGCAGTGGCTAAAGCTACGCTGGACGTCTCCCTTCAACTTCTTTTAGAGGTATGTTAGATGGAGTAGGCAGTGTTTTCATGTAAGTACGTCCGATGTACTCGGTTCGTTTTCCACGTTTCACGTTAACACACGTCGGGCACCCGCGTGCTGAACAGGTAAATAATGTTTCCTTCACCTCAACGCTCATAACTGCTCATTAATGCCTACTTATCACGATCGGCAAAGCCCGTCTATAGCGGATAAATCAAGGAAGTTTTTAGGTATGCAACATGTACGAAAATGGCTTAGACTTACACTACTCAGATACCTTGCCCCTCTATTATAGTGAGAACCTGAAAATAATGTATAGTGGACAAATTCCTGAGACCTTTCTTAGTAATCGTTCAACGGATATACGTGCTCAGATGGCATTGTAAAAAAAAAAGGATGAGATTTCCCCTTCGTATAACTACGTACATATGAGTTTACTTATACCTAGCTCGCAAATGTATTCGGGGAACCTGATGTGGGAACATATGGCAGCACTGTACACTCCATAACATCATTAACGTACAAGACTTTAACCGCGGCAACTGCTTTACGCAACTGTTTGTCGCCTGTTTTCCGCGCGGCACAGAACCAAATTGTTCTCGCGGCCCTTGTGGGCAATCTTAGGACTGGCCCTTCACACCTGATGGCCCGGCCTTCGGCGCGCCACAAAACGGGGAAGTAGCATTTAGGGCTCGTTAACGTCTGGTTTATAAAGATCTCTCTGATGCCAGAAGCAGGCAGACGCGACAATAAGCTGATGGGCCTATCTCCGTCCCTACGCGAATCGTGGTTTCCCGGTAAGGGATGAAACTTTTTTTTTACAGACGTTTTAGGTGTTCAAGTTCACCGAAAATATTTCTTGTACCTAGCCGGGTTCATGGCCACATGTTTACGGGAGATTCCGGAAGCGCTATGCTAGAACCATTTACAAAAAATTATATATTCTGCTACCTATCACCATCAGCAAAACCCGTCTATCGAAAATAAATGGAGTTTCTAGGCTTGTAAGATTTACGAAACAGCCTTAGACTGACACTACTCACAAAGCTTGCGCGGACTTCTAGTGAGAACCCGGAAATAATCGAAACTGGACAAATTCCTAACACCTGTCTTAGTATTCATCTACCGGATATACATCCCGAGATGGCGCAGTTCAAAAAAAAAGTGGACGTGATTTCCCTTTCGTAAACCTATCTCCATGCCAGTCTATCGTGGATAAATCAAATGAATCTTTAGGCCCGTAAAATCATTTGGGCTGGACTCATCAGCGATAAAGTGTTCTCGCCACCTGCAGTGTTATCTGACTGAGCTATCTCGGTTGCTCGGTTGCCCCAGTCAGAAGTTTGAATCCTCGTACGACAACAGTTCTTTTTTTTTTGCTGAGGTTGGTAAGCCCAAAATCACTTTTTCCAGTACATTAAACCTCCAGGCTTGGAGTGGCGCCTCACACCAGCAAAAGATGCCGAGAACCAGTGGGGCTATACTAATCCAAGGTAAATCAAATTAGGAAGAGCCACTAGTCTTCAACAAAAGACACTCCCTCACCAGAACATCAACTGGCTTTCCTAGTGCAGCATTCGGCTACTCCATACCACAGAATAATTCGATCAACCAATGGCCCTCAGTCCCCAGCAGCTGGGGAGCACCTGATGAAGCCGGCGGTCAGACCTTTAACGCATCAGAGACTGCTAAGGATCTCTGGACCAGGAAAGGCCGCCAATTCCAACTGACCCTAGCAACTTTTAACAACCGAACTTTCTCGAGTGAGGGTAGCTTAGCAGGACTCCTTCAGGAAATATCAGGCATTGTTTGGGATATCATTGGCATTAGTGAGATTACAAGAACTGGTGAGGCTTACACAGTGCTGGCTAACGGTCACGGCCTCTGCTTTCGAGGTCTGCCAGCTAAGAAGTGATACGCGGTATGATTCTTAATTCACAAGGATATAGCGGGCAACATTCACGAATTCTACAGCATGAATGAGAGGGTAGCAATAGTCGTGTAAAAACTCAATAAGAGGCATAGAATAAAGGAAATAAAAACCTACGTTTCAACCTCCAGTCATGATGACGATGAAATAGATCCGTTTTATGAAGACGTTGAATTAGCGATGAGAAAAGTGCGAACTTGGTATGCTGTAGTAATGAGGGAATTCAGTGCAGAAGTGGGCGAAAAGCAGGCTGCTGAACAAGCAATTGGCAACTAGGGCGTAGTTTCTGGAAACATTCGAGGAAAGATGTTGGTAGAATTCGCGGCAAAGAATAAGCTGCGAAAAATGAACACATTCTCCAGGGAGCGTAGCAACACAAGGTTCACCTGACAAGCCCTAAAGGTGAAACCAGAAATTATGTATCAATCCTGCCAATCCCAGCATACTGCGGGATGTCGAAGTTTTTGTTCGGTAAAATGCCGTGATCATAGGTTAGTAAGGTCTAGCAGTCACTTCATCTTGAAGAGAGCACTAGCAAGATTGGTCTGGAAGAAAGAGGCCAACCTAGACGCAGTAAGGACAAAAGCAGACCAATTCAGGCTGGTACTTGCAAACAAATATGCAGCCTTAGAACAGAGAGATGAAGCTAACACAGAGGTAATGAACGAAACCGTAACTAGGATGGCTTCAGAAGCAGCAGTTCAAGTGGGAGCTAAGGCACCAAGGCAACCAGTAGGTAAGCTCTCCCAAGTAACAAAGGACCTAATAAATAAACGGCAAAGAATAAAAGAGTCCAACTCTTAAGATCAGATAGAAGTCGCCGAACTGCCAAACTGATCAACAAGGACAAAGTAAGGGATATTCGAAGTTATAACGTGAGAAAGACAGAGGAAACAGTAAAAAAGTGGGCGCAGCATGAAATCAGTGAGCGGTAAACTTGGCATGGGACACGCTAAAATGTACACACTGAAAGATAAGCAGAGTATTGTCTTCAGCAATCTCGAAGATATAGTAAAAGCAGCGGAAGAATTCTATACTGGCTTGTACAGTACTAAGAGCTGCCACGATACCTCCATCCCAAGTAGTAACAAACAAGTTTCACAGACTCCAACAATAAGCCATGAAATTAAAAGGGCCTTGCATAACGTGAAACGGAAAAGCTGCAGGAGGAGATAAATAAGATTCGATTTAATCAAAGATGGAGGAGACATCATGCTTGAAATGCTTGCGGCTCTTTTTATGAAATGTTTCACGACTGCAAGGGTTCCAGATAACTAGAAGGATGCACATATTATACTATATAATGTCCATGTTCACCAATATAATATTCAATAGAATAAGGGCAATACTGGACATCTGTCAACCAAGGAAACAGGCTCACGTCAGGAAGGAATACTCTGCAATGTATCACCATCCATGTCACCAATCACGTTCTCGAGAAATCCGCAGAGCACAATGAGCCTCTCTATATAGCTTTCATAGATTACGAAAAGGCATTTGACTCAGTAGAGATACCAGCAGTCATAGATGCATTACGTAATCAAGAAGTACAAGATGCTTACGTGAATACCTTGGAAAATATCTACAGAGATTCCAAAGCTACCCCAATTCTCCACAAGAAAAGCAAGAAGATACCTATAAAGAAAGGGGTCAGACAAGGAGACGCAATCTCTCCAATGCTATCCACTGCATGCTTGGCAGAAGTATTCAAGCTATTAAACTAGGCATACTTAGGAGCGAGGATCAATGGCGAATATCTCAGCAGCCTTCGGTATGCAGATGGCGTTGTGCTCAGCAACACTGGGGACGAGTTACAACAAATGATTGGGGACATTAACAGGGAGAGTGTAAGAGTGGGGTTGAAGGCTAATATGCAGTAAACAAAGGTGTAATGATCAATAGCGTGGCTAGGTAACAAGAGCTGAGGATCGCCAGTCAGCCTCTAGAGTCGGTGAAAAAGTTCGTTTACCTAGGTCAAATACTCATAGGGGACCCTGATCATAAGAAGGAAATTTGCAGAAGTATAAAAATGGGTCGGAGCGCATACGGCAGACATTGTCAGCTCCTGACTGTAAGCTTACGATTATCATTGAAAAGAAAGGTGTACAATTAATGCATTTCACCGGTGCTGACATATCGGACAGAAAGTTGGCGACTGACAAGAGGCTTGAGAACAAGAGCTGCACATAGAGCTATACAACGAGGAATGTTAGGCATAACGTTAAGAGACACACAGAGCGGTGTGAATGACAGGTCAAAGGAGGATAGCCGATGTTCTAATTGACATTAAGAGAAAAATGGAGCTGGGAAGGTCGTGTAATGCTTAGGATAGGAAACCGGTCAAACCAAGGGTTACAAATTGGGTGCTGAGTGAAAGATAGTGCAGTCGACGACGGCAGGAGGCAGGGTGGGGAGATGAAATTAGGAAATTTGCAAACGCAGCTTGGGATTGGTTGGCGCAGGACCGGAGTAATAGGAGATCGCAGGGAGATGTCTTTCTCCAGCAGTGGAGATAAAATAGGTTGATTATGACAATAATGAATGAATGCTGCAACAAATGCTGTTTCTTTTTCCAGGACGTTGATGCGCGCTTTCACAGCAAGCAAAACGCACTCAACACATGGTGTGACATTAGCTTTTGAACCAAAGTGTTTCTGAGGCCCTTCTTACCACATGGCGTGGACGCCTATCTTGCAGAGTGAACTTGGCCAATCATCCAGGGTCATTATTTCGGAGTTGACCCTCATATGAGCACACGATTAGTGTCCTCTCAACAGCTTTATTGTGGTGTTGCATGCAAGGGTGATAATACTCCCTAATGCGGTAGTTTAGCGCAGCTGTATGCTTTTTTTCATTTCGCTATATAATGAGGCGAAGAAATTGAGAGACATGTAGCAGAGTCGGCAGCCGTCAATAATCTGATCTACGAGTCAAGCATGTCGGCTTTTATGCATGGCTTGTCGGAGGTTCCTGTGAAATCTCTGGTGCCGCTTGACTTCCAGAGAGTAGCGCACAATTCGCGTCGCGCATACAACCAGATTACAAAACAATCACAAATTACGGCAATAGAAACAAGCCCGAACGAGACTAAGCCAAGTGAACCAAGCATGCGGGAGCAAACACTGACGCGAGCAGACGATAGTACAAAACTAGTGGTCCGGCTGGGACCAGATACGAGTACGCTTCGAGCAGTTGGGAGGGTCAGCATGAAACCAGTTTCCTGCGCGCACGTCACTGAAGGGACCCCTCTCATTGGCGTCCACCGTTCGCGGCTCACGTCTTTTTTCATCTGCCACACCGTGTTCGCTCTTTCATTCTACGCTTTTGTCCTTGTTCGCTCGGTTATGCCGAGACCGACGCCGACACTCACCGCAGGAACGGATGCCTAAGCGCTGCGCTCTAAAAAAAAATTCTTTTTCGTAGGACAAGTGAAACGTTCCGTAAACGGAGGTCACGTGATATATTTTACAGCTGGCACTGCACTTACTGGCTTCTCGCAAGCTTGCGTAAACTACATATGATGCTCATTTATTACCCTTTTCAGCGTAGAGTTTCATGACAGTCGTAACTGTGGACAAAAAATGGCTCATACGTACACGCCGTGGTAGTCAAATTGCTATGGCGTTGTCCTGTGAGCTGGAGGTCGTCGTTTCGTGGCCGTGGCGGCTGCATTTCGAGGCCAGTGAAATACAGAAACGCTTCGGCACTTAGATTTAGGTGCCCGTTAAAAAGCCTCAAGTGGTCAAACTTAATCAAGTGTCCTCCGCTACGGTTTGCTATTTATCAGATTGTGGGTTTCGCAATAAAACTTCTGACGCCAAAGAATAAACGTGTATGAAGATGTTCATTTTTTTCCATGTAACTGCTTCTGAATTGCGTAGCTTTTTTATTGCGCTTTAAATAAATATGTCCTATAAGCATCAGTTGTTGGTTCCTTATTAGTTTGGAGTCATATTCTGTAAAGGCAGCCCAAACGTGCGAAAAACCACTCAGAAAATTTTGACGGGCTTCTAGTCTAACAGTACTTCGGTAACTAACAATCTTGAAAAGATATATGACCGAACTAAACTATAATTTAAAGAACAATATTAAACATAGGGGGACGTGAAAGGAGGAGGTAGCCGTTTGCCTACTTCATGCCGGTGACTTCCTCCTCCACACGCTCTTCACAAGTCGCACCCTCTTATGACAAAAAGGGGAGGAACGTTTCCCCCTTGGGTGCGTTTTTTGCGTCGCCTCCGCCGGTGACCCGAACGTCGGCTACAATACCTTATTTTCGACGGAAAGTAATGCTACGTTAAGTAGCATAACTTGCGGTTTAAACCTTTCATGACAAGAGACCACCAGTGCAAACCTCTAGCTCGAACGGGAGCTGTGATACGAGAATAGTTCAGCTCGAAGCAGCGCCCGGCTGCTGTCATACAGCGAGACAAGCCCGTACTCGGGTACCTTAGCCTAGACACCACAGATACCAGCCAGCCTTCTTCGTTTCTATGCATGAAATTAGGTTGAGGAAAAGGTGAAGTTACCTCAAATGTATACATTTGTGCCCATTTTGAAGCGTCATCTACGACGGCTTCGAAGCGAAAGCAAAATACGTTTGCTGGCGCTGTCGGCACATAGCTGGGCGGTGTGAGCTCATCACCGCCACAATCATAGTTATTAGTCGCCTCTGTGTTTGCACTGTTACAGGAGACCGGCGAGCGCCGCGAGTATCACCCGTGACAATGGCCCCGTTACACTTTTCGTATGCTTCACCGCAATACGTTGCATATGTTTGACCGCGTAACAGTGTTGTGCTGCGACGAAGCTGGAAGTAGGAAACCGGCATTATGAAGTGCTCGAGCCTTCTCTGTGACTGCGGATAGACAACACATATACGTTCAATGATTTTTTGGCGATCTTTGCACCTCTTTATTGAACGAAAAGGATAACGTCTGCTTGTGTCCATGACTTAGAGGATTGATAAAATCTCCGGGCACTCACTTGCAGTATGGGCAAGAAAAGCTTTATTTATGTAGGTGTCCATGTGCTGTATGAAATTGCGATTCAGTAGTGACCTTGTAGAGCTGGACCCGGCCTTAAGGAAACACAGCCAGCTCAGGACTCACAAATTAGGACCATAGGAGAACACTCCAATGCTGATATGTACACCTCATTGTTAGTGCTTAATTTGTGGTTAGCCAGTGACAAACATTGAGTATTAATAGGCAGCGCTTATGTGGCGAACTCGAAAGGAAAAGAGGAGAACGATGCTTTGAGGTGAGGCAGCACTGCCTTCACCTGTTTATTGAAATCGTATTTATGATTTACGTAACGTTACTGCACTCACTTTGTTAAGTAAAATTTTTCTTCCGGTCTTTTAGTCCTATCTGAATTTCGAAGATCTGGCTGAATGCATGTGTACTAGAGTTTGTCCTCCATCAGATTTAATCGTACATTTCATCTCGAGATACCCGACACATTTCCCAAACCGCAGGATACTACACGTGGTTCAGTGCAAACGAGCACTACGAATCCAACTATCTTTATGATGCAGCTTGCCGCTGTTGCTCACAAGGCTAGAACAACGACAAAGTGATTGTGTCGTCCACTTGTGGAAGATCTTTTGGCACATGCTGTACAGTAGCCGACAAAATAATTTGGTATCTGCAAGCACGTGCCATATTGCATTTTTACGAACTTTAACGAAGGAAGCCCCTTCTTTAGAAACATGGCATTGCGCATGCAGGCCCTTTAATGCTGGCGTGCCGGCCGCTAGGCCAATTTCTTGCCAGCGTGGTGTCGGTATTGCGACCATTGCAGAAGATTACGCTAGGAGGAGGGGTGTCGTTCTCAGGCATCAGGGTGTTCAGTGCATTGTCAACCATGACAATCTGCCCGACACAGACACTGCTCTGCTAGCGTAATCGTCTGCAATCACCGCAATTCCAATACAAGGCTGGCAAGAAATGGGCTTAGTGGCAGGCAAGCCGACATGAAAGAGTGCGCATGCGCAATGTCATCTCTTGCAAGAGTGCTTGTTCCGTTAATGGGCGCAAGAATTCAGTTTAGCCCGTGCTTGCAGATCCCGACTGTACAATGTCAATGCCTGTTCAAACAGTTCAAGAAACCACAACCTCTTGCCTGGCATACATTTCATTTCATTTCATTTATTATACCCTCAAGACCGCAAGGTATTACAGAGGGGAGTGGGGTAAAAAAAATAGGTTACATAACAAAGAAAACAAAGAAGGCAGAAAGTGCTGTAGTCATAGACATCTGAAGCCTGAAGCATTGGTGTTGATTATGGCCGTACGAAATTGTGCGGGGTCTTCAATAGCAATCAACGCGGCAGGAAAGTGGTTCCATTCTTGACACGTCCTATGAAGAAAAGACTCATGACAAACTCTAGTGTGACACTGCAAAACTCCAACATTGTGATGATGACCAACGCGAGGAGATATGTAGGTTGGCGATGAAATAAGATTATCGCGCAGATATGAATTATGGAAGTATATTTTATGAAACAGAGCCAGGCGAGAGCATTTGCGACGAGCAGAAAGTGGTGGAATTTGGAGGATGTTTTTCATAGAAGTTACGCTAGCCGTGCGGTTATAATTGCTTAAGATGAAACGTGAGGCATTATGTTGAACTTGTTCGAGAGACTGGATGGGTGTCTCAGCATATGGGTCCCAAGTTGATGAAGCGTATTCCATTTTACTCCTAATTAGCGTCTTGTACAAAATTAACTTTAATGATGACGGAGCGGAAGAGAAGCTTCGACGGATATAACCTAACATGCGATTACTTTTATTGATTACGCTGTCGATGTGTAAAGATCAGGAAAGAGTAGAGGTTAAATGGACACCTAGGTATTTGTAAGATGTAACTGCTTCCATGGCAGTATTATTAAGGTAATAGGTCGGATGAGGAAGTTCACGGCGGGTTACACGCATGGTTTTGCACTTAGATGGGTTTAGTTTCATTAACCACAAGTCGCACCAGTTACACAGAGCGTTAATGTCGTTTTGAAGAATGCTAGTACCAGCGGCGTCAGAAGTTTCAAGAAGAATAACGCAATCATCGGCAAAGAGATAAATGTTAGAAGAAATTTCATTGGGTAAGTCGTTAATATAAATTAAAGAAAGGAGAGGGCCTAACACTGATCCTTGAGGTACGCCAGATTCAACAGGGCTAAATGTAGAGAAGTGGTTTTAAATGCAACGAACTGGGATCGATTAAAAAGAAAGTGCTCTAGCCATGCAAACAGATTAGGGTCAAGATTTAGTTTACTAAGCTTAAAAATGAGTAGTTTGTGACATACCGTGTCGAAATCACTTTCAAAGTCGAAGAAAACACTGTCTACGCATGAACCTTTATCAAGAATATGTTGAAGATCGTGATTCAACGAAAGTAGTTGTGTTTCACAGAACAAACGTTTGCGGAAACCGTGCTGTGCGCGTGTGAAGAATGAGTTATCGTCTAAGGGCTTAACTAAATGAGAAAACAAGATATGTTCGAGTACTTTACAAGAAATGCTAGTGAGGGAAATGGGGCATGATCATGTGTCCTGCACTGAAGGCACCGGGCAGTGGGCATGGTGCTGGTGAATGAGGAGACGACGACGAGGAGTGCTTGCTTCCCAGTTTCGATATAGCGCCGACCTGTTTAAGCCTACTGCTGCGACCTAGAACTAGTGCTGCTAGGCGAACACCCCCGTTGCATTTGGTGGAAGTGCTGGGTTTCTCTTCTACATCCTGGAACTCCGCAGTCGGACGCTCCCACCAGCTGTTGCAATCCATGAACCGGGACCGTCCCAGGCTGCTGTTGCCGTGCCCCCGGCGATCGTCTGCTCTGGCGTCATCCGCCAGCGCGATGCGGCTATATTTAGCGGCACAGATGACCACGATGTGGAAGACTGGCTCGCCGAATATGACCATGTAAGCGCCTACAATAAGTGCGACGACCGCGCCAAGTGCACAAATGTCATAATTTAGTTGACTGATGTGGCCAACCTATGGTTCCGCAATCATGAAGTTGTTGCCACCTCTGACACCGATATCGCGCCTTTCTCCGCCGCTCTGGTTCCTGTGTTATGTAGCTCTGCTGCGAACTCATCTGTTCTGTTGACGCCGTCGGTCACTTGTGAGCGCCGCCGGAAGTTTCGGCTTTCGTTTGCTGTCTTCAGTTTTTGCGACAGTTCTGCTGCCCTTTACGTATGCAATCCGTCCGCCTGCCCATCATCCCTACTCCGCGGCGAGTGCCTGGATACCTCTGAAGATTTCGATTGCATTCTCCCGGCCCCCATGTTTGATAATACGGCATCACTTCCGATTTGTGCCATCACTCCTCCAGCCGCTACCGATGCCCCTGTAGACGTCTTCACTCATGCCGTCGATGCAGAACTCACACCTGCGCAGCACACAGATATCATCAAGCTCCTCCAGCGTTTTCGTGCCTCATTTGACATTAGCCAATCATCCTTGGGCCGGGCGTCCGCAGTCGTTCACTGTATCGACACCGGCCAACAAACAGAATTGCGCCAGCGTCCGTATCGTGTGTCGGCTGCTGAACACCGTGTCATCGACCAGCACGTTGACGACATGCTGGAGCGTGGCATCATCCAGCCCTCTAGCAGTCCCTGGGCATCTCCGGTTGTCCTCGTTAAAAAAAAGATGGCTCCATTCGGTTCTGCGTCAACTATCGCCGCCTTAACCGAATAACGCGCAAAGATGTCTATCCTCTGCCACGCATCGACGATGCCTTGGACAGTCTGCAGGGAGCTTTGTAACACCTGATGGCCTATATGAATTCACCGTCATGCCGTTCGGCCTCTGCAACGTACCTGCCACTTTCGAACGAATGATGGATACCATTCTTCCAGGGCTGAATTGGAAAACGTGCCTTTGTTATTTAGATGACATTGTGGTTTTTTCCACCGACTTTGCGTCGTACCTCAGCCGCCTCGAGCAAGTCCTTGCGTGCCTCTCCGCTGCAGGACTGCAACTAAATTTGAAAAAATGCCACTTCGGGGCTCACACGCTTACTATTCTCGGTCATGTAGTTTCAAAAGACGGCATCCTCCCGGACCCTACGAAACTTAGCGCCGTATCCAAGTTCCCTAAACCAACCACCATGAAAGAGCTTCGCAGCTTCATCGGCTTGTGCTCATATTTCCGACGCTTCATCCGTAGCTTCTATTATCGCCCCCTTGACGCAGCTTCTCACCGGCAGTTCTGACCTATCAGCCTGGTCCCCAGCATGCGACGACGCCTACCAAGAACTGCAACGCGTTCTCACCTCTCCTTAAGTACTGCGCCACTTCGATCCCTCTGCAACAACTGAGATCCATACGGACGCTAGCGGTGTCGAGCTCGGCGCTGTTCTTGCACAACGCAAGGATGGCTTCGAAGAGTACGTCGTCGCGTATGCAAGCCGCACCCTTACCAAAGCCGAGGCTAACTACTTGGTTACTGAACAGGAATGTCTAGCCATCATTTGGGCAATCGGAAAATTTCGTCCTTATGTGTACGGGCGTCCATTTGACATCGTGACCGACCATCATGCCCTATGCTGGTTATCTTCATTAAAAGATTCAACTGGTCGGCTCGCCCGTTGGGCATTGCGCCTCCAAGAGTACGACATCCGCGTTGTTTATGGCTCCGGCCGAAAACATTCAGACGCAGATGCTCTATCCTGGTCACCCCTGCCCTCCGGTCCTGTCCACTTGTCTATTTCCACCTATGGAGCCTTCGCCCTTAATATTTCCAACATCCCATCAGAGCAGTGCAAAGACCCATGGATCTCATCGCGTATTGACTTCCTGTCTAGCCAGTCGCCAGCGCCGATTTCCCGAACGCTCCGTCGTCAAGCCGCGCACTTCATCATTCGGGATAACCTGCTGTACCGCCGCAACTACAATTCGAGCAGTCGCAAGTGGTTGCTTGTTATACTCCGGCACCTCCGTCCCGACATCTGCGCCACTTTCCACGACGGCCCCCAATGCGGCCACGCTGGTATATTAAAGACATACTCTCGCCTCCAGCTTCGGTACTACTGGCGCGGTATGTACCGCTTCGTTCGCCAGTACGTCTGGTCTTCCCTCATATGCCAACGACGCAAGACGCCACCTCAACATGCCACCGGCCCCTTGCAACCTTTACCATGCCCCGCGCGCGCGTTCGACCGCTTCGGCATTGACCTATACGGTCCGCTTCCCAATAGTCCAAGCGGCAACCGCTGAGTTATTGTTGCTATCGACCACATCACGCGGTACGCCGAAACTTCAGCCCTAGAATCTGCCACAGCAAAAGACGTCGCCAGTTTTATCCTTCAGAACCTGATTTTACGCCATGGAGCACCTCGAGAATTACTGAGCGACTGCGGTCACGTTTTTCTCTCAGACGTCATTGCAGCATTGCTAAAGGAGTGTTGCATCATTCACCGCACTACAACGGCATATCATCCTCAAACTAATGGGATGACAGAGCGTTTTAATCGCACCCTTGGCGACTTGTTGGCCATGTGTGTTTTCTCTGACCAATTGAATTGGGATCGCATTCTGCCTTTCGTCACCTACGCTTACAATACCGCCACGCAAAGTACCACTGGGTTCTCCCCTTTCTTTCTCCTTTACGGACACGAACCTTCATGCACTATGGACACGATTCTGCCTTACCGACCAGATGCTTCGGAGTGCACGACTGTTTCTAGAGCGGCTGCTTACGCCGAAGAATGTCGCGAGCTCGCTCGTTTGTTCACATCCCAGGACCAGTGGCGCCAAAAGCATCGCCACGATTCCTCTACTGCGGTTACGTGCTTTGCTGCTGGCTCACTGGTCTGGTTGTGGGTGCCCTCTACTCCGCCAGGCCTTTCCTCTAAGCTGCTCTTCAAGTACCACGGTCCTTATCGGGTACTGAAGCAAACATCCGCGGTAAACTACCTCATCGAGCCAGCCAACAGAAGCGCCTTCCGACCAGGGTCGTCGTGGCCAGGAAATTGTCCACGTGTCCCGGCTCAAGCAGTGCCATGACCCCCCTGTGTTTTCCAGCCCTTAGGTCGCCAGGATGGCTACTCTTTCGGTGGAGAGTGATTGTACTGAATGCACTGGGCAGTAGGCATGGTGCTGGTGAATGAGAAGACGACGAGGAGTGCTTGGTTCCCCGTTTCGATATAGCGCCGACCAGGTTAAGCCTACCGCTGCAACCTAGAACTAGTGCTGGTAGGCGAACACCCCCGTTGCAGTTTATACTGTTTTTTTTTCGTGTTTCTTTTTGATGCTATACCATCACACCATCTTGTTTTTTTTTTCCTATTCTTTTTGTGCACGCAAGAACCTACTATTGTTATCTCCTGTGCTTTCTCCTTTTCTGTTGCAGTCACTGGCATTAGGTCTCTCTTGAACAGGTGTACATCCCAATGACTTGATAGAGCTGCCATAGAAAATTTAATCTCAAGACATGCTATCTGGAGCATATGAAAATTAAGGAATATAATGAAGGCCTCCAACTATGTGTAATGAAATTTCACTTTAGTACGAAACAACTGACCAGACTTGACAAGTTGTTGGCAATCACTACCTGTTTTGTACCTTGAAAGTTCACACAGTTTCCAAGATCCAAAGTGCACACATGCCTCAAAAAAACTTCACAGCCCTATAAATCTGGCTTCATACTTTTGCCACTTAATTTGGCATTTTATGTTCCTTGTTGATCTTGTTGATCTGCAATTTTTTTGGCGATAGGAAAGGTACGACTTAGTACTCAGCATAAAACGATGCTTTAAACCCATTGTGCCGTCCACTTGCCTCATCACATCACTGTGTCGTTCTGATGTGATTGTTCTATCGGAAGTGCACTGTGCACCCAGTAAAAACTTAGATATGATGAGGTTAAAACCGCACATACAAGCCATACAATGTTGATAGCTCAATCACATCATTAAAAGAACTGCTTCCGCCTCCAGCTTTTTTTTACACTAATTAGTCTGTTTAGAGGCCTCATTAAATACTGTGGTTGCTAACATGTTGGAAAACGTTTGCTGTCACATGACCGGAATCGTTGACCTCAGGCAGCGTAAGTGAAAGAGAGTGTACTGGCTTGAAACTGCTACAATGGTGTTGTCCTGACTTCTTGAGTTGCCAGGATGGCCGATTTTCCCGGAAACCATAGTAGTAGTCAAGGTGATGCTGCCGACATTATGTGCCTACATCACCTCTACCTGATTATTTAAGAAGCGAGCTATAAAGGGATAGTTCAGTTTCGCCTGTCGCCCTGTCGTGTTTTTTAATTAGCCACTTATCGGCAGTGTAGCTACGGCTAGTCTGGGTATTTTAGATTTCCGGCATCGTCTCCTGCTCGGCAAAGCAGTCTGCCGTGAACACTTTGCTAGCGATAGACGCTTTTGCAGTGAGAGCGTGTTGAAATGCTGCAAACTGATGCGGAAAATAATTTCTATTTTTGTCTTCTGCTAGAAGCGCTACCTGCTTCCTGTAGAAAAGGCGACGTGACGGGTTCCCGTGAATTTCAAAGGCGATGTAGCTGTGGCGCAAAATTTTATTCTGCTGTTATTCACAGCGCAGCGCTATTAAATATACATGTTTCTACGCTACAAGTCTTTTGAGAGCCTCTAGAAAGTCATGCATCAATACTTGTGCGAATCTTTGTATATATATCATACCGGGAGTTAAGCAAACTGTCACTATCTCCTGCGCCAACTTGCCGCGACCTTTGTGGCAAGGCCAATATTTATTGTTAACCTTAATTAATGACATGCTTTCTCGGTACACTGCTGCATATGATGAACATTCCCCTTCCCTTCAGGGGCCATATTCCCACCGCGGCGGTAGTTCGCCGTCAGGTGCGCGGGGATTGGTTGTTTTAGTAAAATTGGATATGCTACGTCATGCAATTTTGCTCAACCAGCCAATCAGCGCGCGCCTAACGGCGAACTATCACCGAGGCGATAGTATCGCGGAAGTGGACCGTTTCGGAATACGGCTGAATTTGATTTCGGTTCACATCGTTGGTTATTTACTAAGCATGCTGGCTTTACCTGATTCGTGCATAAAAACAATTTATCACTGTCTTATGCACACCTCGCCATTGGAGAAGCTGGCAGGTGCGTGTGCTGTTTTTGCTGCCTCTTGAAAGTCTTCGTAACCAACGCAGATAACGGCGCCCAGTATGTGTAGTTGAATAAGGGGTAGTACCAAATGTAGTATTCCTTTTAAGTTTTAATGAAAACAAATAAGAGGTACGCGCAAACGTTCCTCAGCAAAGTGTTCGTTCACCTGCGCGTGGACTTTGAAGCGTCTATGAAGTTTCTTCCATAAAATTGTCACCGCTATTTGTTGGACAGTACAAGCTTGATACAAAAGCACTGTAAGATACCCAGCTATTCTATGGCTCAGTCACTCTGCAGGTGCGGTTGGGTTGTCGGTTGAGGTCGAGAGAAGGTTCTGGTTCTTGGAGTGAAACACTATGTGCGCATGTGAAATACCATACACAAAGCAGGTGCTGACATATTAGATGGCAGCAGGTTGGTGAAAGGTAAACAATGTTCGAAGGGCCGGAGCCGGTGCTAGTTGCTAGAACAGCCTATGGGCTTCCAGGTGCTGTTAGTAAGATATGTGTAGCGATACTTTCGACCAGTAATTGTGCAGTGATAGTACATGCAGACAAAATTGATGTGCTACATCGGCAGCAGTACTCAGACTTGCTGATGTTTGTAGATTTAAGGGAAGGGACTGTTAACAGTCACCACTTCCCTATTCCCCAAAATTTATGGGAGTGTGCGCATGTGTGAGCACAATTCATAGTCAGCAATTATCACTCAATGGATAGAGTCTATGGGCTCTCATGCCTGCTGTAGTGTCATTGCCGACGCCGCATAAGAAGTAAAAAAGCCACAGGCAAGATCAAGTTTTCTATTCTTGAGAGCCTTTTTTTCTTCTCAGACCTAAACACCGCAAAGCTCTTACAATGCTAGAGATCTGAACTACATATCTTTCTTTTCACATCTGCCTGCTCTGTGAGCTGCCATAAATATGAATTTTATTTTATTTTTTATGTTACGTAAACCACAAAGTGTGAGAAACAATGGTGTATTTTGCTAGGATTGCCCAAAATTGTCAGTAGATTGTCAGCAGAGATGCAAAATATCAAAGAGGGTAGTATCGATGTGTGCAAATTAGTTACAGAGAGGTGAATCTGTTAAGCAGTCTACTACATGCGATTTCCTTCTGAACTTGCAAAATACAGTATTAAAAAAGCTTGCACACTTTCTTTTCACAGACATACACATGGTGGAAGAGCCACATATCATGAATCTAATATTACATTAATGAGGCTGTACATTGTGCTTACTTAGTAGCTCTGGGTTGTCTGGCACTGGCACGCGCTTTGCTGGCTGAATAAAACTAGTAATCGTACACGGCAGCGTGTGGTGAAGCACTGTTTGGGACAGCGGAACGCACGACTGAGTGTGAGCTCGCCTGGCTTCGCAGATCGTACCTACACTGAAGTTCCTTTATATCCGTGGCTAATATACAAGGCAGTGGGGAACACAGTGCAACAGTGTTCTTTTGTTTCGGACTTTTCAACACTAAGCCTAAATTTCATGGCCAAGCTTAAAATTTATGGCTACCCGCAGTTCTCCCATACAACTGTACTGTGAATCGCAAGAGATCAGTAGGAGGCCCAGCCGCAGAAAGGATAAGGCACCTTTTTTTAGCCCAACAGAAATATTCTAATCTGTATTACACGTTGTCATTCCGATGTAGGCAGTCTTGTACATAACAAATTACATGAAATTGTGGTGATCTATTAAAAATTATGATAATTTTGTAATTCAATGATTGAAGTTTTACTCTGTAACAGTCTCTGTAATTCAATTAATTTTTGCAGTAACCTTTTACATGCAATTTGTTGATTTATTGGCGAGACAAGCTGTAGCAGTTGACGCAGTTTTGGAGACCTGACTTTGACGGGTCGGGGGCCTGACGGACCAACCGACTGAGCTATCTCTCCTGGCAACATCCAATGGTCACGAGTTCAAATCCCCTGTTCTCTTCCTTTTTCTTTTTGTGTTCCTTCTTTATTTTCTTCCCCCCCCCCCCCTCTTCATGTGTCTTTTCTTTTAGTTTATCACATACGGAGGGACCCTCTTCAAAAAAATTTCCTCTATTATGTGTGGCCACACATGTGCAGGTCAGAAATACCAGGTTTCTCTAGTTGAGTGCCATCTGTGCGGTTTAACGGAGCTCAGATTGGTCCACCTTGAATGATCAAAGAAGGCACCACTGTGGGTTAAATGAGGCGTACAACTCCTGCGGTGGCGGTAGAGTATCCGCCTCGCGTGCAAGCGGACCGTGGTTCGAATCCCGGTGCCACGCAATTTTCCACCGGAAAAAAAATGCCGTGTGCTGAGAAAATTGCACCAACAGGCCTCGAGTGCGGCCTGATCACGGTGACCAGAACCGGTAACACACTCTCACACCAGAGCAGGATTGGCCACCCTGGTGCAGTACTTGGCCACAACCTCCTATATGAATACAAGAATCAAACCCCGGCCCTCAGTCCCTAGCAACCGCGAAGCAACTGACCACGGTGGCGGTCAGATCTGTGACGCAGCAGAGGGTGCTAAGAATGCCTGGCTTCGGACAGGCCGCCAATGGAATCTGAGCCTGGCAACGTTTAACGCTAGAACGTTATCAAGTGAGGCGAGTCTGGCAGTGCTATTGGAGGAATTAGAGGGCAGTAAATGGGATATAATAGGGCTCAGTGAAGTTAGGAGGAGAAATGAAGCATATACAGTGGTAAAAAGCGGACACGTCCTGTGCTACTGGGGCTTGGCGGAAAGGCGAGGACTAGGAGTCGGATTCCTCATTATTTAAGAATATCGCTGCTAACGTACAGGAATTCTATAGCATTAACGAGAGGGTGGCAGGTCCTGTTGTGAACCTTAATAAGAGGTACGAATTGAAGGTCGTACAGGTGTACGCTCCTACATCCAGTCATGATGACGAAGTAGTCGAAAGAAAGCTTCTATGAAGACGTGGATTCCGCGATGGCTAAGGTTAAAACAATTTACATTGTACTGATGGGCGACTTCAATGCCAAGGCAGGCAAGAAGCAGGCTGGAGACAAAGCAGTGGGGGAATATGGAATAGGCACTAGGAATAGTAGGGGAGAGTTATTAGTAGACTTTGCAGAACAGAATAAGGTGCGGATAATGAATACCTTCTTCCGCAAGCGCGATAGCCGAAAGTGGACATGGAGGAGCCCAAATAGCGAGGCTAGAAATGAAAAAGGCTTCATATTGTGCGCTAACCCTGGCATCATACAAGATGTGGACGTCCTCGACAAGGTGCGCTGCAGCGACAATAGGATGGTAAAAGCTCCAATTAGCCTTGACTTGAGGAGGGAACGGAAGAAACTGGTACATAAGAAGCCAATCAATGAGTTTGCGGTAAGAGGGAAGCTAGAGGAATTGCGGATCAAGCTACAGAACAGGTATTCGGCTTTAACTCAGGAAGAGGACCTTAGTGTTGAAGCAATGAACGACAATCTTATGGGAATGATTATGAGTGTGCAATAGAAGTCGGTGGTAAGTCCGTTAGACAGGATACCAGTAAGCTATCGCAGGAGACGAAAGATCTGATCAAGAAACGCCAATGTATGAAAGCCTCTAACCCTACAGCTAGAATAGAACTTTCAGAACTTTCTAAGTTAATCAACAAGCGTAAGACAGCTGACACAAGGAATTATAATATGGATAGAATTGAACATGCTCTCAGGAATGGAGGAAGCCTAAAAGCAGGGAAGAAGAAACTAGGAATAGGCGAAAATCAGATGCATGCGTTAAGAGACAAAGCCGGCAATATCGTTACTAGTATGGATGAGATAGTTCAAGTGGCTGAGGAGTTCAATAGAGATTTATACAGTGCCAGTAGCACTCACGACGATAACGTGAAAGAGAATAGTCTAGAGGAACTTGAAATCCCACAAGTAACGCCGGAAAAAGTAAAGAACTCCTTGGGAGCTATGCAGAGGGGGAAGGCAGCTGGGGAGGATCAGGTAACAGCCGATTTGTTGAAGGATGGTGGGAACATTCTCCTAGAAAGACTGGCCACCCTACATACACAATGCCTCATGACCTCGAGCGTACCGGAATCTTGGAAGAATGCTAACATTATCCTAATCCATAAGAAAGGGGACGCCAAGGACTTGAAAAATTATAGACCTATCAGCTTACTGTCCGTTGCCTACAAAGTATTTACTAAGGTAATCGCAAATAGAATCAGAAACACCTCAGACTTCTGTCAACCAAAGAGCCAGGCAGGATTCCGTAAAGGCTACTCAACAATAGACCATATTCACACTATCAATCAGGCGATAGAGAGATGTGCGGAATATAACCAACCCTTATATATAGCTTTCATTGATTACGAAAAAGTGTTTGATTCAGTTAAAACCTCAGCAGTCATGGAGGCATTACGGAATATGGGTGGACACGAGCCGTATGTAAAAACACTGAAAAATATCTATAGCGGCTCCACAGCCACCGTAGTCCTCCATAAAGAAAGCAAGAAAATCCCAAAAAAGAAAGGCGTCAGGCCGGGACATACGATCTCTCCAATGCTGTTCACAGCGTGTTTAAAGGGGGTATTCAGAGACCTGGATTGGGAAGAATTGGGGATAAGGGTTAATGGAGAATACCTTAGTAACATGCGATTCGCTGATGATATTGCCTTGCTTAGTAACCCAGGAGACCAATTGCAATGCATGCTCACTGACCTGGAGAGGCAAAGAATCTGCAGAAAACCAAAGTAATGTTTAACAGTCTCGTTAGAGAACCGCAGTTTATGATAAGTAGCAAGGCACTGGAAGTGGTAAGGAAATACATCTACTTAGGGCAGGTAGTGACCACGGATCCGGATCATGAGACTGAAATAACCAGAAGAATAAGAATGGGCTAGGGTGCGTTTGGCAGGCATTGTCAAATCATGAATAGCAGGGTGCCTTTATCCCTCACGAGAAAAGTGCATGACAGCTGTGTCTTACCAGTACTCACGTATGCGGCAGAAACCTGGAGGCTTACGAAAAGGGTTCTGCTTAAATTGAGGACGACGCAACGAGCTATGGAAAGAAGAATGATGGGTGTAACGTTAAGGGATAAGAAAAGAGCAGCTTGGGTGAGGGAACGAACGCGGGTTAATGACATCTGAGTTGAAATCAATAGAAAACATGGGCATGGGCAGGACATGTAATGAGGAGGGAAGATAACCGATGGTGATTAAGGGTTACGGACTGGATTCTAAGGGAAGGGAAGCGTAGCAGGGGGTGGCAGAAAGTTAGGTGGGTGGATGACATTAAGAAGTTTGCAGGGACAACATGGCCACAATTAGTGCATGACCGGGGTAGTTGGAGATGTATGGGAGAGACATTTGCCCTGCAGTGGGTGCAACCTGGCTGATGATGATGATGATGATGACAGTAGAACATCCGAGATCGTGCCACGCAGCAGCCGATTCAGACAGGCAAACCGTGGAACGCGGTATTTGTTCATGTTAACGCTCCACCAGATGTTGGCCGGCGAATAAACTGTTGCTGGTATGTCTCGACCGCGACGACCACTCTACCTGCCATGGTTGCTCAGTGGCTGCGGTGTTGGGCTGCTGAGCACGAGGTCGTGGAATCAAATCCCGGCCACGGCGGCCGCATTTATATAGGGCGAAGTGAAAAAGCATCCATGTAATTAGATTTAAGAACACGTTAAAAAACCTCAGTTGGTCTAACTTTCCGGAGTCCCCCACTACAGCATTCCTCATAATCAGATCGTGGTTCTGGCACGTAAAATGCCATAATTTTTATTTAGTGACGGCCACATTGGACATTATTGCTAGGATGTCACCCACGGATGATTTTTACAGTTTTTCATTGGCCCAGCCAGGAGCGTCTTCAAGCCCTAGCAACAGTAAAGCGCTGCGCTTCACAGAGGCCCCATATGCTGAGTAATGACAATCCTGGGCGCAAGATGTCCGTACTTGACTAAGCTGCCTTACTTCCCAAAGCGCAGATAGAGCAAATTTTCAGTGTCGCTGCTAATGTCTTAACGACAAAAACTAGAGAGTGTGGCTGCTGAAATTTTTCAAAAGCACTTCTTAGTAAAGATAAGCTATGTATGAAGAGCTGCAGAAGACGCATTAATTATGGCAGGCCAGCTTGTTTTCAATAAGTTATCTGAGCAATGTCATTCAATTTCAGAGGATAGTAGCCTTCAAATAATTTGTTACTTTTGAGTAACTCCTCAATTTCTTTTATGGGGCAGTATTTGATAGCTGTAATCAATTACATTGCTGTGTGAGGTAATTGAAATTGGTTACATTTTTTTCTGTAACGTGCGCAAGTCTGCATAACTGAAACCATTTGTAAAGGGTCCCTGAAACGCTTTTTGAACATAAGAGAGTATTGTCTGTGTCCTGAGCACATGTGAGCCAAATATTATTGCACTGCGTGCGGAAGGGAAGTTACAAGCTTCTGTAAAAAATAGTAAAAATATCGCTTGCTCTCGCTTCCGGAATGTAGTTACGCATTGACCTCGTAAGCACCTGCGCCCACAACATCTATTGGCCGATTTCGTAATCACGAGAGCATTCCCAATGATACAATTATTGCCTATTTGAGGTAAATAAATAAATAAATAAATAAATAAATATGTGTGTGTGTGTGTGTGTGTGTGTGTGTGTGTGCGTGCGCGTGTGTGTGCGCGTGTGTGCGTGTGTGCGTGCATGCGTGCCTGCGTGCGTGCGTGTGTGTGTGTGTGTGTGTGCAATTTCCGAAAGACAGAAAAGCCAGTTCATCATTGCACAGTCTGCCTACACATGGCAGTTTTCATGTTTGTATGTCTGCTGCATGTGGCATTTGAGATGGAAAGCATAGCATAGATGCCGCAGCCGCCATGAGCCGTCTCGAAACCGCGACGTTGAACCTTTCGGCGCCGCATTGCCCTCTTGCAGCACCTTGCCATATCCCCCCGTAGCTTCCAGGGCAAGCCACTCATCGATTGGATAACCATGTCTAACTTCAGTTGTACTTGAAGGATACGAAAAACTTTTGCTCCAGGAGATTCGCGAGGTGACGTAATTTAGTAATGGTGTCATTCTATGGTTAGTCAGAAAACAGATTCAGGGCCACTTTCAACACGTTAAGGTACGTGGTTGGTGCACAATGCTGTTGTCAACATGCAAGCCAGTTAATATTGCATTGCTTGCAGCATGAAACCTGCAATTTTGGCATAAGCGCTTTCTGTTTCCTGCAGCTTTGACAGCCACTGCTTTGTTTCTGTTCCATTGAGGTAGTTGGCAATTTTCGCGTACACGAATCTTCTGTCGCCTTGCGGCCTTCTGCAGAACTGATTTCCCGTAATTTACGTGCCTGCGCTTCAATTTGTCGATTAATTCGGCCTTGCTCTGTAATTTGCTAGCCTCCTGGTCAGATCAGATGGTAGAGCGACCGCCCCAGAAAAGTGCTGGTTCCAAGTTCAAACCCAGGACCAGAATGTATTCTACAACTATGAAGCATTCTTGTTCGACAAAACTGTACGAGTTTCCTTTTTCGCAAGATGTTAGTCGACTGCATGGCAATTCCTCCCTTTCAGGAATTACTTGCGAGTACAAGCTCGTACACATGTGCACACCCTTTCAGGTCACCGATAAAATATTTCAATGTCGGTCCGTTTGAAAGGTATGGGTAGGGCCCGTTTCAAATGTTACGAACATGGTCAAATGAACAGATGGTGCTGACTAAGCGTAGGATCTCTGCGTTGCTGTCTGGTGGTCCCTCGCGACAAAGGATGCTTTACCAGCAGATGTGCAGCTCTGGAGTGCCATTCACGCCTTGTTGTTTTCTCAAGGCGAGGACGCTGGTAACTAAAGCAGTGACCAGCGAGACTAATGACCAAGCAATTATGTTCGTACCTTTGGCTTTTCGGCCACCCAGAGCTGACGAGCTGACCGTTGTAGAGAGCCCACTAATTGATGAAAGCGGCCAACGTCGAGGACTTCTGTGGGATCTGCGTCGACTTGAGGTCCCCAAATTGCCACATGGTTCCCTCGTATACGGGGGCAATCGCGCAACGTTGGAGGCGGAGTCCAGCGCAATGGTGCGACTTCTTGGGCAGGATTTCGCAAATGATTCGACGATTGTGTTTGGCTGAGAAGAAGAACAGTGATACCCTCGGCGAGCGAAAGGGGGACATGAACTGGATAAGCAGCGGAGCTGGAGTATTGTCAGAAAACTCCAACATGAAAAAAACTTTCACACATGTAGTTGGTCGTAGAGCCGTTCTTGTGATTCAAGTAAATTTGTATATAAACCCTTTCTTCTAATCTCTTTAGCACTGCTCTGGACCTCACTTTCTCCTTGAACCTAGCACCTGGCACGGTACCAACCACGGCACCATTGTGGTCGCTCAGACCTCCCGACTTCACAACAATCTACAATACTCACATCGTGCCGATAGTTCAAAATCAGACTTGCTCCCACTTAAAATCTATGCATTTTGTAGATTGTCTAATGTTACAAAACTGCATTCTTCTTTCTTTGGAGACTTAAGCATTGAAAGGCTAGCTCTCTGCACGACCGTGCTTGTAACAGTTGAGCTGCCCCTACATATCCCTATTCAAAGAGACAAAGCTTGGCCAACCTAAATGGTCCTGAAATGGTTTTTGTTGTAGCTAAAAGTTTTGCCTATACATACAGAGTATATCGCCTGCAGTGCTTTCTCGCAAACATTTTGTGGCAGTGCATTATAATAAAATGGCTACAAAAAGATTTGCTCTCCTCTCAAGCCACGACATTCTCCCGCTAGTACTGTACCTTGAGACCGTGGCCATGTCCAACCTCCTTAGGAAGGTATTGTGGTTGATTTTAACTTTGTGTCCCCGCATCTCTCTCTCTCGCACATTTCATTTCTTTATTGTGGTGATGGCGGCCTCAGCAAGTTTACATGGATGCATCCACGTTTCCCCATAGCGTCCAGTCACTGCAGCTTACTTCCTGTACACGTCTATAATGCATGAAAATGAGCACAGCACAGTTCCGTTACCATTCATGTTTCTTCTATTAAAAAAAGGGATTAATGCCTGTATTTTTCATATGAGAACCCTTCCACAACCCATAAGCTGCTATCACCACTGTACTATTCTTAAACATTGTGGCACTCTATGTCCTCCTCACCTGCTGCTTTACACTCTTATAACAGAGTCAACCTTTTTAACGAAACTCGTTATTTTCTCTCCTTCCCTCACATGCAGGCGCAAACGCACATGTACAGAGCGTCGCAGCTTTACCAGATGATTTGTATTCCCATGCGGAAGTGTGCCATTGCCTTCAAGAAACATCTGCATGCCTAACTTATTTATTCTTGTTTATTTTTACTGTATTCACTTTTTGTATTTATTTCTACAAGTGAGTAAATTAGTATGTGCAAGTATGCTATTAAATATAAGCTTAATGGGACTGCTTGTTTAAAACCCTCCTGGTGATGTCTTGTGGGAAGGCAATCCCATTACTCACTTGAGTAACATCCCTCACCCGTTCTACTTAAAAGAGGAAAGGCAGCTGAAAACACATGAAGAGGTGATGCTGGGATCTCTAACAATGAAGATGATCAAAACGCAATAACAAACTGTCCAATTTACGCAGAGAACCTAAATATACCTCTTTAGGATCAAAAGGACCTACCCCACGAATTCGATGCATTTTTACACAACGTACAAAATCGTTTCAAAAGGATATAATACTTTATTAGTGTGCCCTTCTTCAAATAAAATAATTAGGTGATAATTGCCAAGATTCCAGGACAAGCTCCTTCTTAAAGCTCAGTTTTTTTCTCTGTCTGCTTAAAAAAAAGAAGGGGGGCAATGTTGGCGAGTAGGCGCCGTTCGTCTCCGGGGCATGGCTGGCCCTGCACCGGTCACACACATGGTTACTACCGGCAGTTCAACATGGTACAACCCAATTGTCCAGGCGTATGCTCGGCGCCGATTTCCTGGCACGTTATTCCTTTTCCGGTGATTCTGCGCACTCCCGTGGATGCGCCTCAACTGTCAACTGACGTCATCAGATCGTGACGTCAAGTTTCATGAGTAGGAAAACTCCGTCGTTTTAGCGCCCAGGAAATGGGCAGTGCAACAGCAACAGCAGCGTCAGTATGTTGCCTAAACGCTTCTCCTTGCTTGCCCAGCTCCTGCATTCCTTCGCTGGTCGTGCCGTTCGTCTCCGGCGCATGGCAGGTGCTGCACCGGGCGAACAACTGGTAACCGCCGGCAATTCGACATGGTTAAGCCCTATTGTCCAGGTGTATGTTTAAAGTGAATTTGCTGCCTACGTTATTCCTTCTCTTGTAATTCTGCTCACTCCTGCGAGTGCTCCTGGCGTGGCAACTACGGTAAGTTACGCCATCGGATCGGTGACGTAAAGCTTCATCAGTATGAAAGCTCTGTCATTCGAGCTCCCCGGCAGTGGGCAACGCAGCAGCAGCAGGCGCTTCATCATGTCGCCTAAACGCTTCTCCTTGCTTGCACAGCTCCAGGATTTCTTCGCTCGTCATGCCGTTCGTCTCCGGAACATGGTTGGCGCTGCACGAGGTGAACACCTGTTGACTACCGGCAATTCGACATAAATCAGCCCTATCGTCCAGGGGTATGCTTGGCGTGAATTTACTGTCCACATTCTTCCTTCTCTGGAGATTCTGTGCACTCCCTTAAGTGCTCCTAGCGTGGCAACTCTGATAGGTTACTCCATCGGATCGGTGACGTCAAGCTTCATTAGTATAAAAGCTTCGTTATTCCAGCGCCCTGGCAGTGGCCAATGCAGCAGCAGCAGCAGGCGCGTCATCATGTTGCCTAAACGCTTCTCTTTGCTTGCACAGCTCCTGGATTTCTTCGCTGGTCATGCTGTTCGTCTCCGGGCATGGCTGGCGCTGTATCGGGTGAACACCTGTTGACTACCGGCAATTCCACATGGTTCAGCCTATCTTCAAGGCGTATGCTGGGCGTCAATTAGCTGCCCACGGTCTTCCTTCTCTGGTTATTTTGCGCACTCCCGTAGGTGCTTCTAGCGTGGCAACTCCGGCAGGTGACGCCATCGGATCGTGACGTCAAGTTTCATGAGTATGAAAGCTCCACCGTTGCAGTGACCTGAGAGTGGACAATGCAACAGCAGCAGGAGCTTCAGCATGTTACCTAAACGCTTCTTCTTGATTGCACAGCTCCTGGATTTCTTCGCTGGTCATGCCGTTCTTCTCCGCGGCATGGCTGGCGCCGCACCGCTCGAACACGTGGTCACCACCACGACGCAGAGAACTTCAAAATTCGACATAGTTCAACTCTATCGTCCAGGTGCCTGCTCGGCGTGAATTTCCTGCACACTCCCGTGAGTGCTCCTAGCGTGGCAACTCTGGTAGGTGATGCCATCGGATCGGTGACGTCAACCTTCATCAGTATAAAAGCTCTGTCGTTCCAGTGCCCCGGCAGTGCGCAAAGCAGCTGCAGCGTCTGTAATATAACACAAACACATTGTGAAATGCGCGGATCGAGGCATCAACCACTGCAATGTTGCCTCCTCTGTTAAGTGTGTTCTGCAAAATGCGTGGTGGCAAAAGTCAGTGTTTTAGCCGAGTGTTCACTGTGACACATGTGCTGTGAAGCAGGGGTGGAAGAACTTATTTAAATAGTACTATATCGAGCAGCCTTTCAATTTAGTATTGTTAGTGGGCAAGTTGTTCATACTTATTACGGTGTAATAGTATGCGTAACGAGCTGAAGTCAGACAACAACAAGAAAGAGCAGCGCTCACAAATTTAGAGACAATGGGCCCTATAACGTAAAACTATTCCAATATGTTTCTATTCCAATCTCCTGACGTCAAATTTGCGTAACCACCGGCGCAAGCACCGGGCGGTCGCCCGCAAGGTTGTCTGAACAGACCAATCAAACGCTCTCCTCGTTCATAGGAGGTCACTTTTGTTTGCTTGAAAAACGAATAACATTGCCTACACTGAGCGGCTTGTCGTATCTAATTGGCTGACAAGAGGCGAGGAGAACGCTCAAGTGGAGAGGGGTACTGGGGCAGAGCGAGTGCACTGAAAATCGGTAAGCGGATGAAGAGATTGGTGCCGGCGTCTGCGATTGGTCAGCTTTCCCTTACTTAGCTTGTGGTGGCTGGTCGAAAATCACGGCGGCATGCAACGGAAGCTTAAGAATGACACTAAAACTGACCCTCAGCAAAGAAGAGTTCGCAGAATGAGGTGGTAAACGTGCCGAAAGGGCTCGAAAACGTTACACGGCCACGCAAGTAGCTTTATTATACGCAAATACACCCATGCTCTCCGGCAGGTGCGAGTAGCCAGCGTCTCAGCGATCGGCGGCAGCCATCTTTTATTCCTTTCGGAACGGGGCAGCCTGCGGCTATTCTGAAGAAAATTCAGTTTTGTGCGGCATATTAATGCATCTTTATCGCGTACACGTCACTTTGACGCGGTGAGTTTGTGCGGTTTTGTGACGTCGCGTGACAGGCAGGTGAAGTGGGTGCAGCCCGAAAACTTTTTACCAATAGCCGAGGGATAATGGCGAAAAGGGGTCGAATCAGAAATAACTGTTTTTCTTTTTTCTTTCAAATCATGCATAATCAGTGTGTACACATCATAACAGATGGGGAGGTATCGCAGTTTTCGTGACGTCGAGTGACAGACAGGGAAGTGGGCGTGGTCGAAAAATGTTTTTGACCAATCGTGGAGGGCTGATAGCAGAATCGGAATAGAAAAGTTTGGAATAGTTTTACGTTATAGCGCCCAATATTACCTAAAGAAAAATCCTATGCACACCATTGTCGACTACACTCGCTCACCTCTGTACAAGCTTTCCCGTTTCTTACACCGGATTATTTCGCCGCTCGTTGAAAAATGCGGCACCCACCTACGCAACTCTGGCGTCCTTGTCGAGAAGATACGGCACATTATTCCTGGCCATGATGACATCATGGTCTCATTTCACGTTAGGTCACTATTCGCAAGCGCTCCAGTGGAACTGGCCGTAAGGGTTTGCACCATTTCCCTCGAATCTGACGGGTCGCTTCGCGACAGGTCTCCAATTGACGTTCCAGACCTGCCCCGCCGGCTTAGGTTCTGTTCGTCGAATACATGCTTTGTCTTCTCTCACAGTTTCTACCTGAAAAAGCATGGTACGGTTATGAGCGCATCCATCTCACTCTCTGCTGAGAATGTTGTCATGGAGGACGTCGAACGTGGGACGTCTGCGAACTTTAGTCCTTCTCTAAAGGTTTGCCTGAGACATGTAGATGGTTTCTTCTGCATAATTCACAAGGATGCTAACACTGCCTTGACTGCTCATCTTAACAGTGTGGAACAGGCGATTCAGTTTACTGTCGAGCAAGAAGCGAACAGTTGTCTAATACTTGTTCATATTGTCGCAGCACTGCGCGACTGAGACAGAGAAAGAAGAAGTAGAGTGTGGGCGCGTGATCTCTGGGTACTCTGCGCTGGCTGGGCCTGGCCTGTAGCTTCCATCTCGGTCCTCGTTTCACCCTGTAAATAAACATCATTCGTAACATCTTTGGTGGACATGCGGGGTAAATCTTGGACGATCCTGGACGACTCAGCTCTACCAAGTGTCCGACGGAGTAGGCGCTTGGCCTGTTTACGACCGCAAGCAGCGGACATGGCCGATTCCGGAGAAGGCAGTGACGACCCCACCTGTGGCGGACCAGACAGCAACCACGCAGGTTAGACTGGCTACTGGACACCGCTGCGAGAGCCACCCACCTTTTCGGGAAAGGCGAGCGACGACGTCGACGACTGGCTTAAACACTACAAGAGAGTGAGTCGCCACAACGACTGGAGCACTACGAAGCAAGCAGCGGATATGGCCGATTACGGAGAAGGCAGTGACGACCCCACCTATGGCGGACCAGACAGCAACCACGCAGGTTAGACTGGCTACTGGACACCGCTGCGAGAGCCACCCACCTTTTCGGGGAAGGCGAACGATGACGTCGACGACTGGCTTAAGCACTACAAGAGAGGGAGTCGCCACAACCACTGGAGCACTACGAAGCAGCTCGATAACGTGTTTTTTTTTTCGCTGGAACCGCGCTCCTCTGGTTTGAAAACCACGAGAGCGTTCTGACAAGCTGGGACAATTTTGTAGAAGAATTCACCAAGTGCTTCGGGGACCCGATCTCTAAGAAAAAGAAGGCTGAGCAGACGCTTTCCCGACGAGCTCAATTACCTGGCGAAACGTGTACAACGTACATAGAGGCTGTTCTAAAATTATGCGGAATCGTCAGCGCTACCATGACAGACGAAGACAAAGTAGGACATCTGCTTAACGGAATCGCTGAAGATGTTTATAATTTTCTTATAACGAAGGAAGATCTTAGTACTCCGTCTGATCTGAGGAAACACTGCCGGGCGTTTGAAGCGCTGAAAATGAGAAGGATCGGGCCAAAGTTTGGACGCTTGTACGACGTTACAAATATTGCAAGTGTGTCCGTCCCAACCCACGACGACATCTCCTCGGTGATTCGGCAAGTGGTTAAAGAAGAGCTTGAACGCCTTAAAGTTCTTGACGACGCTCATGTGTGCCATCAGTGTGCATTTGATCATCGCTCTCGTGTGCCAACGGCCACCTGGGCACCTCAGAGTTACCAAAAACCTCGCAGGACCTGTGCTGATCGTACGGAGAGCGGCAACTTGCCACCGCAACCGACAAGTCTGGGACGCCGACAAGATGCACCACAGCGATTTGTTCCGCGGGCTCTTCCCTCCTACAACCAGCCTGAGAGCACGTTTCTACCCATGACACCCATGTCACCGGTGTCACCCGCGACAAGCCGCGACTCCCGCATTTGCTACAGCTGCGGTGTGCCTGGACACATTGCTAGGTATTGCCACCGCCGCCAGCAGCGTGCTCCACGGTTTAATTTCTACACGCCCCGCGTGCCCGCTGACGAGCCCTGGCCGTATACCAGTTCCTTCCAGCGGCTGCAGCAGGGACGCGCGAACCGCAGTGACTCCCCCGTTTCCGATCGCAGCCTGACACCACCACCGACACGACAACGACGCTCTGCATCACCTCATCGTCCCTCGTTATCACCGCCGCCGCTGGGAAACTAGCTGGTGCGACCGACGGGGGTGAGGCCACAATATGTTCATCTTCATCAAGACCCCCTTGTGCAAAATTGTTTAAAAACAGTGTGCGTTTTAGTTGACAATGTGAGTGCTTTTGCTTTAGTTGACACCGGGGCGGCAGTTTCTGTTATGAGCCTGTCCTTCAAAAATCGTCTTGGGCAACAAGTTATGTTTTCTTGGGATCGGAACGCTATCTTTCGTGGAGTTGGTGGGGAAAGGTTACGCCCACTTGGGGTCTGTTCTGTTTCAGTTACGATAGGGGACCAAACATTTCGAAGTGAATTTACTGTGCTTGAACGTATAACGCATGACATTAATTTAGGAATCGATTTCTTGCGTTAGTGGGGGGCAACTTTGGATTGTGGAAGTGACGCGATTTCTCTCCGCCGCGACGCACGAACTTCAATGACAGATAGCACCAGTGATGCTGCCGACGTTCTCTCCGTCTCACAAGATGTGTGTTTGCCCCCTCAGACTGCAATGTTTGTACCTGTGAATACTTCTCGCCCTCGTATAGGTTCTTGTTGTGGTTTAGCCGAGCCCGACTATAACAATGCGCTCAAGAAAAATGCGATAGTCCCTCGCTCCCTCGTTGTCACCACTGATGTTTGCACTCGTTTGTGGACAGTGAACGTTTCAACACAATCCATAACATTGCCGCGCTAGGACTTAAACTGGCAACTTTTGATGAAGAAGCCATTATCAGCGTCGGAACGGTCGAAATGTCAACTGCCGAAAAGAAATTCAACCCCAATTCCAATCAGGATAATTCTGCTGACCTTAAGCGCATGATTAACAAGTCGCTGTCTTCTAGTGAGCAGTGTCTGCTGGAAGCTGCGCTGGCTCGCTACGCCAGTGTTTGATTTTGCTCAAGGCCAACGAACATCCCATACACCACCGGTGTCTCGTGTGCAACACCGCATCCATACAGGGCAAGCAACGCCAATTCGTCAGAAGCCCTATCGCGTATCACCTTCAGAGAGAAAAGTCATCGCCGAGCAGGTCGAAGAAATGTTACAGAAAGGAGTGATCCAGGAATCATGTAGCCCTTGGGCTCCTCCTGTGATCCTAGTGAAGAAAAAAGACAACTCATGGAGATTCTGCGTGGACTATCGCCGCCTAAAGACCGTCACAAAGAAAGACGTGTACCCCCTACCACGAATAGATGACGCCGTCGACTGCCTCCACTCCGCGTCGTATTTTTCTTCTGTTGATTTACGGTCAGGATATTGGCAAATCCCCATGCACCCCTCAGACAAGGAGAAGACAGCCTTCGTGACACCTGACAGTCTCTTTGAGTTCAACGTTTGCCCTTCGGCTTATGCAACGCTCCAGCGACATTCGAGCGATTTATGGATACCGTGCTCCGCGGACTCAAATGGGAAATTTGCATGTGCTATTTAGACGACGTTATTATCTACGGCCGGACATTTCACGAGCACACTCAGCGCCTGTCGATCGTTCTTGACTGTATCCAGCAAGCTGGCCTTATTTTAAACTCGAAGAAATGTCATTTCGGTGAGCGTCAAGCCCTCGTACTAGGCTTTCTGGTCGACAGAGACGGCATAGGACCAGACCCTGAAAAGATAGCAGCGGTTCGCGACTTCCAACAGCCCCAAACGGTGAAAGATCTGCGAAGCTTTTTGGGCCTTTGCTCATATTTCCGGCGCTTTACCAAGAATTTCGTACAGCTTGCCTCTCCCCTCACGTCTCTCCTTCACAAAGACACCCCATACTTGTGGACTGCTGACTGCGAGTCGGCGTTTCAACAGCTGAAATTTTTGTTGACTTCTGGACCGGTACTGCGGCATTTTGATCCGGAGGCGTCAACTGAGCTGCACACTGACGCCGGCGGTGCGGGTGTTGGCGCTGTGCTTGCTCAACTCTGCGATGGCCGTGAGCATGTAATTGCCTATGCTAGTCGGACGCTTACAAAAGCGAAAACAAACTACACCGTTACGGAACTCGAGTGCCTAGCAGTCGTATTCACCATTCAGAAGTTCCGTCCGTATCTACATGGCGGCGCATTCACGATAGTGACTGACCATCATTCACTCTGTTGGCTGGTTGGGCTGCGTGACCCGTCTGGTCGGTTGGCCCGCTGGGCTTTGCGCCTTCAAGAGTACAGCTTTTCCGTTAACTACAAGAGCGAGCGCTGTCACACGGATGCTGATTGCCTATCCCGTCTCCCTTCGCCTCACACTAAAGCTGAGGATGATGACTTCGATGACTACCTAGTTTCCATCTCTTCCGACTTTCCAGACCTGCGTACCTTCGAGAGTGCGCAACGTTGCGACCCTACCTTGAAATCGCTACGGGCAGCTGCACGTGAGCCAGCAGGACAAACACCGTTTTCTTTTCGTAATAGTTTGCTGTACAGAAAAAATTACTCGGCGGATGGTCCCCCATTGCTTCTAGTTGTGCCCGAAAATCTGCGCCCTGCTGTCCTTCGTTCCATGCATGACGATATCACGTCCGGGCACCTTGGCTTTGCACTACACCGACTCTGGCCCAAGCTTTGGAAACAACGAAACAGTATGTCGCCAGCTGTACTGTTTGCCAGCGCCACAAGCAAACGACGACGGCCCCAGCAGGCTACTTACAACCAGTTAGGCCACCGACGCTACCCTTTGAAAAAGTCGGCATCGACTTGCTTGGCCCGCCCCGAAAGACGTCAGCTAGCTACCGCTGTATTATAGTATGCGCTGATTATCTTACTCGCTACACCGAGACGGCGGCACTTTCATCCGCCACTGCGGTAGATGTCCCTTCATTTTTGTTGCATCACGTCATACTACGTCACGGCGCTCCCCGGGTTGTCATCAGTGACCGTGGACGGCAATTCACCGCCGAGGTCGTTGAAGATCTTTTACGGCTTTGTAGTTCTGCATATCGGCATTCCACTCCTTACCACCCACAAACCAATGGCCTCACGGAGCGGACGAATCGAACCCTTACCAACATGTTATCAATGTATGTCGCTGCTGACCACAAGAATTGGGACGCCGTCTTACCTTTTGTAACATACGCGTACAATAGTGCCAAGCACGAAGTTAGTGGATATGCGCCATTCTTTTTGCTGTACGCACGCGCTCCCCAGAGCTTTCTGGACACTATTATACCTTTATCGTGCCAAGAAGATCCTTCCATCGCCCAAACTCTGTGTCGTGCTGAGGAAGCACGTCGACTGGCGCCTCTTAGGACGTTGTCCTCACAAGGCAACAGCAAGATTCGCTATGATGCGCGGCATATCCTCGTCAGCTTTACTCCCAGTGACTATGTTTGGTTGTGGACACCTGTTCGCAAAAAGGGATTGTACCGCAAGTTTCTCGCCACTTACACCGGGCCATTCGTTATACTCAGCCGCTTGAGTGATGTGAACTATGTCGTCGCCAAAGTGACGGCAAGTAATCGGCGTTCACGTGCTACGCAAGTTGTTCACGTGGCCAGACTCAAGCAGTACAATCACAGGTCCCTTTAACTCGCTCAGCGAGCTTCGTGTGCCCCCGGGGAAAATGTCGCAGCACTGCGCGACTGAGGCAGAGAAAGAAGAAGTAGAGTGTGGGCGCGCGATCTCGGGGTACTCTGCGCCGGCTGGGCCTGACCTGTAGCTTCCATCTCGGACCTCGTTTCACCCTGTAAATAAACATCATTCGTAACAATATTATTGTCAAGCGCGGTGACTCTGCCCTTTCTTAAAGTCTACAGGAAGCCCACACATACAGGCCGGTACCTGCATTTTAATTCGTTATATCCGCATTCACACAAAAGGTCTTTTCCTGCTACGCTGCTACAGCCAGCAAAAACCGTTTGCGCAATACAGGAGGACCCCATGCATGTTGTTGAGAGCATCTGTGAAGATTTAAGAACCTGCGGCTACCCTCCGTCCTTTTTGTCCTTGGTACGAAAAAAAGTGTCCCTCCCAGAGAGACAGTGTTGAAGAGACATGGCGGCGACGTCCACAAAAACTGGCCAACTTTATGGCGTGCTACGTCGTTTCTGAAGAAGCGAGCTTCCATTCCCTATGTCCCTGGCACAAGCCAGACCATCGCTCGTGTCATGTGCAGGTACGACGTCATAACTGCGCACGTGCCAACTCCCAAACTAAGAAATGTTTTAGTAAACGTAAAAGACAAGTTGTCACAGAACATTTTTTCCGGTGTAGTCTATGCCATTACCTGCGAGAATTTTGACTACAAGTATATTTGCGCGATAGGTGACTTCAAGAAACGTATGAAACAGCATGTGACCTCGAGTGCCCATGCTGAACGTGTGGAATTTAGAGACCGCAATATTGACTGGGCAAGTGTACGTGTTCTGGTCAAGGAAAAGAAGCTTCCGGCACGCCTGCATCTAGAATACTCGCGCATACAAACCACGGTGCACACCCTGAATAGAAATGACGGGACACTTCCGTCGGCGCACACTCGCTGCTTGCGTCACGTACCGAGACGTGCTCGTTGTGCCTCTGTTATGGGTCTTATTGTGAGCAAGGCTCACGTATCGGGGCCGAAACGTCATTTAATTTTCAGTTATCTTGGTCGGTGCTTCATTTGGCGCTTACTAATATAGAGAAAAATCTGGCACCATTGCCTATTTGGGTTTTCTAACGGGCGCTACGCGGCCTTGGGAAGGCCTGTATGTGCATGTGCAGCGTTTATCTCTAACGTGCCTTCGTATAAAACACGACCATGGCTGCACAAATACAGCTACCTGAATGTGAACACTTGTCAATAAGGTTTTATTAACCAGTAATACATATTTCCATAAATATTAGTCACCTGCCAAGGATAAGCAAAAGAGGAAAACATATGCGAATGTCCCATAGAGAGGGCTGATCTTGTCTTCGGTCCTCCAACTTTGAACAGCCTACTGGTACCTTTTTACACACAATTGCATGTCCAAGCAAGAAGTACAGATAAATAAATGAAAAAGCTTTTTGCTTAACAATAACAACAATACAGTCCTTTGCATGACGCTTTATCAGAAAATAAAGTATTGTTACAGGCGAAACGGTGCCAGGAAGACGTTCGATCAAAACACCCTTACTCTTCGTGAACGATGCCCATGCGAAGCCACCACACGCAAGCATTTAAATACATACACCAATGGTACACCACCAGTTTTCCCTCCGGGTTACATTGTAAGAAACTCCAAACGCAACTAAATGTATTATCAGGTAAGATAACTAACTTTTATAGGAATGGTGCAAGCATGCTCGAGTACAGTTGCGCGTCCCAATCAGAGCATGAAGATCTTGCAACCTGACCTTCTGACCTCAATTTGCAAGGTTTCTGTGGTTAGTGCAATGGTAAGCCCCACGACTGTAGTGGCTGCTTCTGGCTCAATTTGTGTGTGCAGGCTCCCTCGGCTCAGACAGACCCCACCATGAAGAGGGTGGTTAATGGTTCATTGCGCCGGCAATCTTCTAAAGGTGCACCACCAGTTGGAACAAGCCTTTCATGTGAGTTGACTTCGCATTGCATTCCCAGCTGTGCTTGACTAGTGCGGCACAGTAATACTTGCTTCAATGAATTCAGGTTAGGCAGTCGGTAAACTTCGTCATCAAATACTATGGCATTAGCTTTTGAAGCAAAGCCTCTCCATGGTCCTTCCTAACGCATTGCGTGGACGCCTACATGGCAGAGTAAACTTGGCCAATTCTCAAAGGTCATGACTTCTGAGCTGATGCTCATATGAACGCACGAGTATCGTCATCTAAACAGCTTTATTGTGGGTGCCCATGGAAGCGTGATAATTAAAAGGTAATTAGTAGACCTTTGCTGATAGCGTACGTTATGGCCTCGCGAGGATTTGATTGTAGTTTGCGACGAAAGCCAATCGTCAAGGCAGTGCCCCCGCAGCACATAGCCTAGCCGAGGATTTGATTGTAGTTTGCGACGAAAGCCAATCGTCAAGGCAGTGCCCCCGCAGCACATAGCCTAGCCGAGGATTTGATTGTAGTTTGCGACGAAAGCCAATCGTCAAGGCAGTGCCCCCGCAGCACATAGCCTAGCCTGTCTACAAGGAAGATATAATGTCAGTTTGGCAATAATCCACTGATGCTTCCTGGTCATATCTTATTACCGTTATAACATACGTTGCTTTCTCAACAACTTTGTTTGCGTTAGCTACTGAGAATTCTGGGATCAGGTCCTTGTGTTCAATTATATGTTATGTAATAAAAATTGCAGAGCATCAGCCCGTCTGATAGAGCTGTGGAACTTTCCCCTAATGAAGTGTGTTCTGGTCGCAAGCCAGCGACTGCAATGGTCCTGAGCAGGCACGCTGTCCCCCTCAATTTATCTGGTGGTTTCTGGAGGAACAGCCGCACCTCGAGCCAGACCTTGGAACAATTCAACTGAATATATGTACTGACATAGTTATCTTTTGGAAAAGCTTCGCTTTAGAGCTAAAACATGGCAAAGCAAGTCTGCTCCACCGCGCATTTGTTGTGGGTGAATTCACAAATATTTCAGGATAAGAGCAATTGCAAAGAAAGCTGGCTTGCCAAACATAGACCATGCAGAGGTTCTTCAAGAGGATTCTTATAACAGCTACCTTCCAGAAGAACGCTCAGTCTACCAGAAGTATTATAAGTGGGCGATTGATTTCTAGGATACAGTCACTTTCTTATGACTTGGCACTCGTCGTGTCGATGTCAACAGGCAGCAGCGTTCGGTATACTTTGTCAAGACAGCGTTACGATTGTTCCTGGAACTGGTGTAATGCGCCTGGTGTAATAGTGCCTTTTAAAGAGCACCGGTTGACTTATTCAACCTCACAAATAATATGCTATAACCACACTGGTGCGCCACTAAAAGTGTCTTAAATAAAAAGTGAAGGCTCTATTCGAACCTCATCGGCCTTGCGCGAGAACAAAAAGGAACAGGCAATTTACCAGAGATAATAGAACTGAGTCTGTCTCTGCAACCATGATTGGCGTATCGCAATCACTTGTTGTTAAAACAAAAATGCAGCATGAAACAACGCTGTTTAATTGCCTAGGCAACCTGTGCGTTTCAGGACAGAATGTACTACGTCTCTTTCCAAAAGATGCCCCAGCAATTTCAGATGCACTATAAAATTTCTGCCTTTCTCATTTAGGGCTAAAATAGCAATGTTGGCGCGGATGAGTTTCAGACTTGACTACATAATATTGGTCGGCAAAGTGCGAAGGGTGGAGGTCTGCTTCACCTGTGGTCATGTCAGCACCTCCCATGCTAGAAATTGCGCCACTGGGCGCAACCACAAGGTGCATGGCAAAGTTTGCTGACGTCGTTATTCGAAAGTTTCCGTGCCCCAAAATTGACTAACAAAGTTGACTAATAAATAATTCACTAATTAAGTTCTTCACTAATTATAGGATGGCCCATATTGCGCGCCAGACAATGAAATCTTCCTTACTTTAGTAAGAAAGCCTTCATTGCGGTTAGGCTACTTTATGTCACTCTGAAAGCTTTCTTACTGAGGGGCCCACGGTGAAGGCTTCCTTGGTGCTTCCTCAGCATAGGGTAGCTCCAAAGCTACCTTCATGCGTCCTTACGCCGCTCCTGGCCCTGAACGAGCGCTTCACCTCACTGCTTAACCACGTGACGTTTGCTTGCGCATGCGCGCTGTCGCCCATCTAGGGAGAAGCGCGAGCACGGTACGTCTTGCCAGGCATGTTCGTTGCAGTCACGCGTGCGGCATCAAAGCGTTGCTAGGCGTTGCTAGGCGTTGCACGACGCCGGCGGGCCAGCGTTGATGGAGCACATCAAGTTTTACACTGTAATGCGAAAGGTGCCCGAAATGTCTACGTTCACCCATGACGTCACGTTCGCTATAACCCATGATGTCACATCCGCTCATTTCCATGGCGTCTGTCTTGCGGAGCCGGCTGCGCTGCGAAGCGGTTCGTATTCCGTGCCCACTTAGAGGGTGAGTAATTCATCTTTCCACGCTATATGCCTGTAATAAAGGATTGAGGCTGTGAGCTGTTTGATGCGTTACCATTAGGTACCTTGTGCGCATATTTTGCCTCATGGCCGCGTCAAATTGCAGCCGGCATGTGGAATGGGCCGTGGCATCTTATATGGAGCTGCTCATATGTGAGTGGTATTGCCTCCGTCAGGATCGTCAGTGCGTGCACAAAACCATTCAGTAGTCTTTTTCAGGGGAGGGTGCGCGTAAGAACGAGGACGTAAGAAAACACTGGCATGAGGAGCTGTTCCGTCAGATCGCGTTACGTCGTGCTTTTTGTCTAAGACCATCTCGCTCGAGCGAGAGGATCTTAGAACAGCATTACTGCTGCTTTTTTACAGCTTTGCTGCGGCTCATTTAATCATCACCTGCATTCTTTTAATAATACGAATGGCATCGCTCCGCGGAAGAGCGTCTCTTGAAGTTTCCAAACAAGAGCCAATGCCGCCGTGCCTGCTGCATATACGCTTACCTTTCCTAACGCAGTTAAGACACGGTACCAGCTCTGCTACTGCGTGATACAGGGTCACTATGATAAGAAAAATAAAAAGAACAAACGAAATTCAAGCAGAAAATGTCAAACGTTGCCAAGCGTGCTAAACGGACCTGCCTCGCTAGATAAGTTGAATAAATCGGCGTCCTGAAGTCAGCTTCGCCGCAGTAGACTAGTGTTACGCGGTGAAGCATGTCAGAAGTGAAGAGTGACCGCTTTCACCGACATATATAATATGTGTTCCTTAATGATGTACGCGTGCACCTGCCGTCTCCTGTTACATTACGCGCGCCGAGGCGCCTAATAAGTGTACTGGCTGGCCTTCAGCGCTATTTCGGACGTGGCTGTGATGCTTTGAACCTTTGGTTTGTCGCCCTCGTAAGCAATTGAGTTAATGTTTACACAGCCATTTGTTTCTGAACTGTTGATTTCTTCCATAATAGCTACGTAATTTCGTAGTCTCCTGTCTAACTGCTTTGGTCATATGCGAGTGAAGGTGTTTTCTTTAGCCGAGCGCAGTTTTCGAAAGCGAAACGACGCTTTTGCATCGATCAGCATATAGTGCCGTCGCCCATTTACAACACAGTCAATCAATGTCATTTTGTATGTCACTGGGAAACCGCCGAACGCAGGGAACTCACTCGCATGCGGGGAACTGCATAACTAGCCACTGGATTAGCGTGCCTCTTGGGAAGCTGCTTTGCATCAAAGGCCAGGTACCCTTGCTATGATTCACCGCAAAACATTTATGTCTAACTGCTTAATCTATTTGTATTGCGGTGAAGCTAACCTTACGGAACCGAATTTAGCAACGCTTTTTAGACTCCTGTATCTCTACCAGACACTACCAAACGCTTGTCGGTACGTCTCTTGGCAAAGGTCCAGCTAAATCTCCCTGGTGGGAATTGGGGGGACTCACGTATATGAAAACTGCCAAGGAAAGCAGTTGCCCTGATGAAGGCACGCTCCCCTGTCGAAACATTTGCACCAGCCTGTTCGACCACCGTTATCACCGCAACATAGTTCTGTGTTGCGGTGAAGCATGCCAATATTGGGAAAGATTTACGTGAATCTGGAATGTATGGTTTCTGTTGGCGACGAACCTAATGTTCTACTCTCAACAAAGCAGATTTTTGCGGCAGGATGCATGGTGTCTTAAGAACTTTTCTTGGCTAAAGCCATACATGCCAGATTAGCTCTTGTCACAATAATACGCTTTACCGCAATACACAAGACGCCTCGCTGCAGGACACGCCCACCGTAGTTAGCCAAAACCTTACGTGACCGTTCACTGCAAAACACCTCCTGTATTGCGGTGAATCGTAATAAAGCACATTTGTCAGTTTAGAATGTAAAGACCCTTGCCCTTCGCTTTTGTAGTATTATGACTCAGTTTAATGAGAACATGTATTCACTGCTAAAAATATCCACATTGAACTAGAGATATGAACACTAATGGCAGCCTGTGTGATGTTTTATCTCTTTACTTCTTTTGTGTACCTGTCACGCTGCCATTATTAAATTTTCCTGTACTTTGTAAGGTGCTGACGTACATAACATTACATCGTAAGGAGCCACTGTGTAATTAGTGTTCAAGGACCAGTGTGATGGTTTTTCTCAAGAAAGGTTTGGGTTATTTTCTAGTGAAGGTTTTTTTTTTAGAGAGGTAGCTTTCTGAGAAGAAATCAGATGTCAGGAAATAGACCTCAGTGGCACAGTAATCTTGGCTGTCTTTTGCTGAAACGTGCCCTAGACATAATTGAGTGATTTGCACTTGCAACTAGACAGCAGGCTTAGCTTGGGAGACCAGTGATATGGCATATTTTATCAAACTAGGCGGCACATTGCATTACCAGTCCGAACAGAGACCTGTTTAAATGTTTGTCACCTTTAACACCTAGATTTTCGACCATGAATTCAGAAAAATCTGTAGCACATTTAGAACCTAGATTTTAAATGCTGTATAAGTTGGCTTCTTGTTCACTGCAGCTGTGCTCGGCTTCTGTCCAAACGGGAGAGCACTTCTGCACAGCTTATTAGGGAACATCCTTATTTACATACCTTCTTTTTATTTATCTTGCCTACAATAACAATCAAATGTTTATAGCACATGAATGTGCTATGCATGAATCTTAACTTACAATGCCATGTTCAACAGCACAGTGCATGTAGCTTGTGTTGGTTCATTCAAGCTATGCATTGCTATAGCCTTTAACTGTAGGTATCATTGTATGAGAGCAGAGAAATGGATATGCAAAGACAGTTGGGTACATTGAGACAACATCTTTGTTGTGTGTGAAAAGGTGACAGATACACAATATGGGGAGAACGCATGCACTTTCATATTTTCTCGCGCACAAAAAAAGCCGGAGGAATAAGGTTTCTTCACTGTGCCATAGAAACTATATGTTTGCTCTCAAAGGTAATTCTGATTCATTGGATATGTTCCTGTGCTGTGTTTATTTTCTTGAGTGTGCTTTAGTTTTTGCACGTTAATGTTTCAAACTCGTTTTTGTTTTCACAGACTGAACATCCCACGTCTTGGTTTGACTTCCTGGTACAGTATACTTGCACTTAGCATGGAGTGATGAAGCAGAGCAGTGTACTTTTATTAAATGTGCAGATTTTAGCAGTATAACAGCCATTCATTAAAAAAACATGTGTGCTGAAAATAAAGTGTTGTTACCCACATCCCTCGTTGTCTATTTATTTATTTATTAATACTGTCAACCCTCATAGAGGGTCATAACAGAGAGGACAATCCAATTACATAAATCAAATATGGACAATGTCAATGTACGTAAAGTTGCTTAACACTTGTCAATTCACAGTGAATAAGATGTTCACTTGAATGCTGTTCAGCACACTTCTGACATTTATCAAAATACGTACAATGAATATCAAGTTGCACATATCACTTGGCACTTCAAAACTAAATCGAAAACTCCCATAAATATGCCTCAGCAGCATTTTCAAAGTCGGTGACATCTTTTAGGCTAACAATAGCGTTTGGCAATTGGTTCCACATTTCTATCGCATCCAGGAAAAAATGAGTATCGATATGTATCACTATTGATACGGTCGGCTTTATGACATAGTCGTGGTTAGTTCGCGGGTATCTTTTGCCTAGAGCATGTAGATATTTGAGCTTATGAATCTAAAGTTGATCCTGCATTATTTGAAAAAGCACCTTCAGCCTATATTTTTTTCCTACGTACCTCAAGAAGATAGAATTTGTAACGCTGTAACATAAGCGTGGCCGATTCCTTCCTTCGGTATGTCGAACAAATGAAACGTGCCGCCAGACTCTGTATCCTTTCCAACTTCCTCTTAAGCGTCACTTGATGGGGACTCCAAACAACGGCTGAATATTCTAGTATCGTCCTAATGAAGGCGGTGTAGGCAATAAGTTTTACATTACGCAATGCACGTTCCAGTTTTTTTTTCTCAGAAAATATGACTTTTGATAGGCAGTCATACAGACGTTATCTATATGTTGGTTCCATGTCAATTTTGCTCGTATTCCTGTATTCTCATCAGCAAAACCACTTATATGGGGAACTGATCTTGATAAGTGCTCATGAGCATTTTAAAGAACAGCCTTAAACCCTACTCATGCACTCGTAAAATGTATAGATGCAGTGAAATTGAAACAGAAGGCAAAATAGCAAACATGATGCAGTATTTGTCAGACAATTATGTCAGAAATTTTTGCATAGAACAATTTACTTAGAGCATACTAGCACTACAAAGTACCCGTCTTTCTTGTTAGGCATACATTACCACAAGCTTTTAAATGTGGTCACAAGAGAGATGCTGGCTTTAATGAGGAACTATAGAGGTTAAAGGCAGCCATGAAAATGTATTAAGAAATAATGCAATGCATAGCATTTACTCAGTTCAGAGAGCTTCCAAAGCTGCCATAAGGCCTTGATAGCTGTGGATGAGGGAACAGTTGTTGTCCAATTGGAGTATGAGGAATGAACATTAAGATCGAAACAAGTAACAACTTGTATTGCAATTAAAAAATATTGCTATACCTTTAAAAAGACAGTGAAATGAAATTTGTGTGACAATTTCCTTTTCCTTCTACTTCATTTAGGTTCAACATACTTATTTTAATAACGCAAAAAAGCAGAGGCGTGAAGCACATAACAAAGATGCTAGTCTGTTTTTATATTCTGCCTTCTCTAAATTCAAAGCTCAGTAAAGTTAACTTAGAAAACTACAGTGAAGCCATTGCGTCTGCCTGTATGGTGCATTACAGCAGCAATCGCCAGCCTAACTGCTTGGGTTTACAGCGCCTTATCTGTATTGTATACCTTTTAAGTGCTGAGCTACTGGAAGATTGATTAAGGTGGCCAACATGCTGAACCAGTAGTTTACTAAGTAAAATACATGGAGAAGGGTGGAAAGATAGGACAGAGCACAGGGGATGTATTCCGTGTCCACCTAGTGGAAATGTCCATTTCATCCGCTGCTGAAGTTCTGATTGGCTGGGCTGGGGTAAGCATGAGAAGGAGACATGCCACCCAGCTAATTCAGCAGAAGAGGATATGGACATGTCCACAAGATGAATACTTACAAAGCTATTTAATAGAGTACTTCTGTAACCAACATGCCTGCTATGCCATCCTTGCTTTCAATGTCTGTCTTAGTAAAAGTGTGAAAGAACCAGGTTTGTGCATGAAAAGTCTTCCTGAGAGTGTGTGCCTTGAAGCCCATAGTGGTAATCACAGGAAACGGGGGTGGATCCAGAGTAGCACCAAAGGGCAAGCCTTCATCGAAACAAATATGGAGGGAAGTGACTGCATGCTCAAGCTTGTCAGCTCACAAGTTTGCCAAGACCAAGTGATGTCAGAAGTTGAAGAAGCATACATGGTTTATGTATAACCGCTTAGGCCAAAATTATTTAGATACTTTTTATGAGAACTACGTATTTACTGGAAATCTCAAAATAATTATGTTAGTGCAGAATACCTTCCACTAGTTGTGACTTCCTTGAAAGAATGAAAATGTTTGAGTTGTACTTGTGTGGTGCATAAAGTTACTTAAAAAAAAACTCAGCAATGGAAACAAAATGCAAAGAGTAGTATTGGAAATAAATTGCCACCTCTTTAGGGCTAGATGAATTCAAATAATAATAACAATAAGCAAATGAAGATCGGGCATACAAGATAAATGCTTCGGCTCCCACTTGAAAGCCTTGTTCGCAAAGATTGCGAACAAAGCTCCAGTTGAACCAGTTCTTATTTTTCATTTTTATGGTTAGCACCTAATTTTAAACTACTTACCGTGCCTCTTTTGACCAAACCAGACAGGCTGCCGTCAAACTCTTCACTACTTCAATGCAAATAACTGGAGGTTGGCAAATACATTTTTCTAATAGGAATAGTAGGTAACGAATAGTCAAACACTGATGCATACAGTTACAGCAGGCATATTTATCTTGGAATTAAGCACCATGCTTATATTGTCTAGTAAAAAAAGGACAGCTATCAAGGAAGATTAGGATTATTTTTAAGCAAAAGCAATTATACCTCGTATACTTGAAGCAGACGTAGTGCTTCTCAAGAATCACGTCCAAACTGCACACACTAAAACATTAAGCTGGGATACTCAAAAAGACAAGTACATGTTTTGCTCGCCAAGTGACTTTTAATGTGCTCAATTATGTAAAGTGTGCTATTATATGATTAATGTAATTTGCTAATGTAAAGAAAGAACAAGCCAAGATCTCTTGCTTCATATATATGCGCTGAATCAAGAAAGTAATTAAGGAAGAAGAACACCAGAAATAAACACAAATATTTGCGTGCTTTCTGGCATAAAATAGTTCTCATGTAAGCCACATAACATGCTTTCCAAAGCATCCCCTACCTCAACTTAGAGCTGCATTACATGAAGGCACTTTCTAAGAACCCACATGCTTCATGATCATTCATTGTGTTAGTGACTCCTACTGAAGTAGACTGAGAACATATCTGGGCATTACATTCAATAGCTGATGTAAAGTGAAAAGACGGCTGCTTGTAGGTATGAATGAACCAAGTGAATAAGAAATATAAGTTCTCAAACTTCTAGTAGTAAGTGTGGCAGCACTTAAGAAGAACATATTGCAACTAAAAATTGCAACACATGATGAAATAACTGAAATAGCTAGGGAGAGTTTAATAGACCAATAAACAGGAAACTGCAAATTCCCAACATTTCTGAATACTTTTCTTCACATGTACTCACCTCATAAGTATGACTTCCCTTAATGCTCGAACCTCTGCCTCAACTTCATAATTCCCCATTCTCGCTGCTTCGCTCATGCTGATTGACATCTAGCACAAAGGTTGGCAAAAGTAGCTCAGCACGTGCATGTGTTGTGAGGCAAGCTGCCCACATCTGGTAGCCGCATGCCAATTTCTCAGAGTAGATGAAAGGGAAGCCTTGAGGGTAAACCATAGAGAAGACGGATACCTTGGTTCAATGATAACTGAAAACACCAACATGGAAAATTTGGACAGCCCACAGAATCAGCAGAATTGACATAGTTTGGAAAAACTGAAAAGATGCATTATGATATTTATGTTACACAGGTTCCAGTCAAGTTGAAGATTTTCACTGTCTAATAAACTTACAAGACAATATATGACCAGCAATAATGTATGGAACCTAAACAATTTTAATAAAGTCATCTGATCCCGAAGAAGCACTAAACAAATTCTGCACTTTATTTTTATTGGCCGTTTCGACTGACACACGCACGATAAATTTGGGAAAAAGTATAAATATCCGCGCAACCCATGGATGACGGAGGGTCTTCTAGAAAGTTTAAGAAAGAAGGAAAACATGTACAAGAAAACTAAATGTCAGCCCTTTAATACTAGACTAGCTAGACGCTATAGTAGATACTGTAAATTACTGAATGTTTTACTTAAACATGCGAAAATAAAGTACTACAAAAATAAATTTGATCAGAATAAGGATAACCCCAAAAAGCAATGGCAGTTATTGAACTCTTTTCTTAACAAATCGTCTGTTGATGCCTCTATAACCAAAATAAATTACAATGGCCTCTCTCTTTCTGAGCCCAACGAAATTGCTAATGCTTTCTTGGACTACTTTTCTTCTGTTTACACTAATAACAACACACATGCGCAGTTGCATAATAGTTTGAGCCGTACGACACAATCATTCTTCTTGTTACCAGCTACACCAAATGAAGTGTGCTCCACGATTGCTAACCTTAAAAATACAGGGCCTGGCTTAGACAATATTTGTGTCAGGCATTTAAAACTGGTTGTGCATTTAGTTTGCGACACACTCTGTAATATCATCAACCTTATGTTCAAAGAAGGTGCATTCCCTTCATTTTTAAAAAAATGCCAAGATTATTCCTGTTTTTAAATAAGGCGACAAACACGTACACAGTTAATAATTACCGACCAATTGCAGTTCTTTCCTGCCTTAGTAAACTCATTGAGAAATTATTTGTTAAACATCTTAATAACTACTTAACAAAGTTTAAATAGCTAAAGAACAATGAATTTCGTTTCCGCCCAGGAAGTTCCACGAATCTAGCTGTCCTATCTCTGACTACATAAAAAAAATGTATTGATTTGGGAAACTTAGTTGGTTCTGTATTTTTAGACTTCAGTAAAGCTTATGACACGGTTAACCATCAAGTCCTGTTTAATAAACTTGACTCTTATGGTATAACCGGTCCTGCGCTAACATTCTTAAAAAATTATTTACTTGACCGGCCATACACAGTACATGCAGCAAATACTTTCTCAGTAACAAAATGTATTAACCAAAGTGTACCACAGGAATCAGTTCTGGGCCCTTTGCTTTTCCTTTTATATATTAATGATCTTCCGGATTCTCTTAACTCCACCAACTACGTTCATTGCATTTTATATGCAGATGACACAACCATATCTTCATCTGACAAATCTGTTACTACTCTTACTTCTAAGTTAAATATTGCATTAAGTAACAATGTAAAATGGTGTAGCAACAATTACTTAGTTCTTAATCCTTTAAAAACTAAATTTATGTTATTAAAAAGTGCTCAAAGGGCCTTAACTTCTATTCCTGAAGTAAAGCTTGGAATTGATTCAATTCCCATTAGCACCGATGTCACTTTTCTTGGCATACATCTTGACCCTAACCTTACATTTCGCTCTCACTTCCAACATCTCAAGCACAAGACTGCGTTTGGTATACGTGCATTAATCAAAGCTCGCCCTTTTTTATCTCGTGAGGCTCTGCTAGCGTTGTATTATGCATTCATTCATAGTCACATTAATTACGGCATTCTTTCATGGGGCAACACATACGCTTGTCACTTATCATCAATTCAACATATCTAAAATCAGTCAATACACATTATCACTTCTAGCTCCATGCAATCGAATGCCTCTTTGTTACTTCGCGCGTATCATATCTTGCCTATTAATAATTTGTTCCAGTTTAACATACTCGTCTTACTCCACAAGTTGCTTCATAATAACCTTACGTTTCCGTTCATTGCAACTCACCTTTTGCAGAATAAAAATATGACCAGATTTGCGGCTAACAACAATTTCTTGTTACCCATGGTTCATACCAATTATGGCAAAAAAACATCTTCCTTCGCTGCAATTTCTCTTTGGAATGAATTACCATCAACAATAAAATACTGTACTTCTCTTGCAATTTTTAAAAATCATTTTAAGCATCATTTCCTGCGTTAACTGTGATGTGGCGGTGTACCTTTGACTTTTATCTCACATGTCATTTCTTGTATTTCACCCATGCTTTTTTCCGACTTTCTTTTATAACGTGCTTTTTCGTGCTTGATTGTAAATGACATGTCTAGTGATGTATTTGATCTGTAGATGTTGTTAACTACGCTAACTTGCAATACGCTAACTTGCTGACTATTGATATCACCATCAATCTTGTTATTATTAACCGAGGGTCCCATTACAGTTCTCTCACTTTGGGACCCTCGTCTGTATATTTGTCATGTAATTACTTCTTTTTTTTGGAACCAATAAATCTGAATCTGAAATATGAGAAGTCAGGATGGAGAAGTGACTAAATTGAGGATGTTAAAATGGATGAGCTGGAGGCAGATTGTGAAGACAGGTCTTAAAAAATTAACATTCAACACACACTTAAGTTGGCAAAGATTGGACTCAATGTTCAAGAAGAAATTGACTAATATAATTGATTGGTATACATACATGAGAGAGCAGCAACAATACAGCAGAGATAACTGTCATTCAAGAGGGAAGGACGTCAGTATAAAAATTAACATTTGATCAGAAGAATGGTTATGCATGGGCTAAGGCTCATGTACAATTCTGTATGGTACGCATGATGTCAGAGCTGCATCGCATAAGGAACTGTGGCCTTACATGCCTCGATTATGAAATGATGTGGGCCAAGAGTGGAACAAGGATAGCACCAAGAGGGGGCCTCCTCCAAAAGTAGAACGGTAGGGAAACAGGGCGAGAGAGATTTTCTACTCAACAGATACAGAGTTATATGAGTCATAGTCATAGAAACCATGACCCAAGGAGCTGAACAACAAGGTATATAAATTCAAATATCTATACAGTTAAGCCTCAATATAACGAAATTCTCGATATAACGAAGTATTTAACTTTTCATAACCTCTTCTCCATAGAACACCATGCCTTTAGAGCCTCAATATAAAGAAGTGTGTTTGTGTGCAATTTCAATATAACGAAATTTTGCTTCTGCCGCAGAGGAGTGCCAAGACAATCAATGATAACTTCCGCGGACGCAGATAGTCAAATGATTGAATTACAAGCGGCTGCTTGCAAACGCACCTCTCAAACGGCGTGCAGCGCGACAAGAACAGCTTGGAGCCGCATCATGTTCCGTATAAATTAAGTCCAAGTGCGATCAGATCCTATCGCGCCCCGCGCACTTGTGCTTTAGGTGCGAGTGAAAGTGTGCGAGGGTGAGACAAGAAAGATGGTGGCTTCATAAGTGCGCCCTTCCCACGCGAGCAATGGCAAAGTGGGGAAGGAAAGCGAGCTGGCGGTAACGCGATCAAGCGCGCGCGAGGGGGCGGAGTGGGGGGGGGGGGGGGGGGTAAGTTGACGCGCGTCTCGGCCATGACTGCGCGTGGCTGTAAGCGCGGCTGAGCGCATATGCAGCCGCGCACCCTGCTCTAGAGGTAATCTGCTGCATGTGGAAAGAGCGGGGATGCCAAGACGGCGTGGCATCATGTAAGCTGTTTTCCAGTACGTTTAGTATTGAAGGTTGCGCAATCTCGAGTTTTGATGACCCGTTGGAACGAGAAGCAGACGAAGCATTATTTCGCTCCCAGCTGCCGGCGCTTTTCATAATAGCGTCGTCGCAGTGCGACCGGGCGACGCTTTGGGGGCGTAGTGCACGCGAAAGCATATGGCGTCACTTAATTCGTACCGCTGATGTGAAGATATCAACGTGGCATGAAACCGTATCATTCATCGCCACTGACTCCTATATTTCTCAAAATAAATTGTTTTCTCATTCAAACGCTTTTTTTTATTGCCCAATAGTTCAGAAAATTACATGGCCCCTTTCTGTGCAATAAAAATTGATCGGCGACTGTACTCATTTGCATAACAGATCGAATTTCAATGCAACGAAATTTCTATATAACGAAGCGAATTGCCGATTTTACCTACTTTGTTATATCAAAGTTTAAGTGTATAACGAAATTTCCTGTTCTCTACACGGGGGCGGCAATGTGGGCTTGTTCGTTGATCATCATGGAACAGCATGTAGTGTAGCGCAGCAAAAACAAGAACACAAGAAGAAGTGAAACACAGACACAAGCGCCTAATTATGCCTGTGTTTTGCTCTTTCTTGTGTCCTTGTTTTCGTTGCATTACACTACATGACATTCAATACTTTCACTGTCACATTCATGAGCACTGAAAACCTAGAATCAACTAATATCTTGCCTGATTTGCCATAATTAAAAAAAAATGTGGGTATAGTAGGTCTAATTGAGTTCTGGTGATTTTAGTATCACTGACATGTAGCTTTTAAGAATGTTTAATCGTTTCTTCTGTTAAGGCAGAGTACATGCTCAAGTGCTACAATAAGTGTGAATGTAGGCAAAACGACATTTCTGGCTCTTGCATCAATTTTATGGCATGTTGCGTGATCTAATCAAGTGGTTTGAATTTGACGAAGTTCTCGATTTAACAAAATAAAACCTCACATCCCAATAAAATTTATTAGCTAGACTTACTGTACTTTATAACCAAAGTACTGTATAACTATAAGCAGCTACAGCCGCCAAGAGTGGCGAGCAGAATTGAAATGAAATTGCTTTAGTCGAAACACGCCGAGCGCTGCTGTTAAAGTACGCGCCACATGCATTGGGCAACTGCGGGAACCGTGGTACCACATGCAGTTATTCAAAGCCGCACATTAAAGTGCCGCGGACTCAAATTGGTTAGTAAATGCATTCGGAACCAGTCTTTCGATTACTCAATTGATACATCAGCCACACACTCGCATAGCACGGCCACGTGGCAAACGCAGCCATGCGGACTCTTCACTATGCACGGATCGGCTGGTTGCAATATTGGGGCACTCTATGGGTGCATGTTTAAAGCACAGCGTTTTTTGCCTATCGCATGATCGTTGCGGGTGCTCCATGGCTGAGTGTATTGCATGGTACAGAATTGGCCCCAGTACCAAAAGTACACAGGTAGGGTGGTCCGTGTAAACGAAGCGTGAACGCGAGCTCAACATAACCACGTCGTCATTATTCTGTAGCGATTATTTATGCGAAAGCGTCAAATGGCCCATTGAGCAAAAAAGCCGGCGTTTGTCGTCTCAGCGAAACAGCACCTAAAATCCCATTGGCTGCGACCACGTCACAAGCGCACCTCGACGAAACAGAGTTGGTGAAAGGGTACACCTGCTGTCGCTATAGTGCACCAGGTGTTGCGTGAGGGGAGAGGGCGTCGCCGCGACGCCACGTCATCCTTGCACTCGCAAGCCGCCGCCCGGTCCGTATCTCCCCTCTCCACTGGGCTTAACTGCTGCGCGTGCCTGCCGGCCTTGGTGGCCACTGCTGTTTCCTGGTCTCTGGTCATGCAGCACGTCGGTGGCATGTGGTGTTGGCACCGCAGGCTACTGCTGCTTGCTAGCTTGGGCCCAATGTAGCTCTAGGGTGCATCACTTGCAGCGTAAAACTCGAAGGACTGCTCAGCCGCATTCAATTGGGCATTAATGCTTTCGCAATCACAACTCAGATAAGACATGCTTAGCTGTCCTCATATGTTTTTCTTTAGTTGCCAAGTGGATGCAGCATTGTTCACCATTCACAGTCTTCAATCTGTCGTCATCATTGCATTGTCATTTCAAATTAGTTGTAATATCACGCCGTCGGATGCTGCCGCCTTCACGCTGTGTAGTAAATACGCAGTCATTGCCATGCATGCACTCATCATCCCAAAGTCGTTATGCCTCAATCGTGATGACTCTAGAATTGTCATCCCATCGTTGATCATGCCATCGTTGTCACCGCATCAGCATCATACTGTTGTCGGCATTCGACAGATGCATTACACAAATTAGCATTACCTTTTCAGCTTCTAGAACAGAATGCACGTGGTGATCTACCGCAGTAATATCATGAGAGACACTTGGGCGGAACAATTGCTGGCCTCAATTGCCAAGCCTCCCTGTGACATCATTTATTTCAATCTCCATAATAATCTTGAATTGTGTCACAAAACTTCTACAACAAATGTCAACATGGTTTCCATAAGACCTTGTCTCTCATGAAAAACACAACTATATTGTCATGTTCACTAACTTGATCTCCTCCAATGAACTTAGTTCTTGCGTTGAATGGATGCTTTTAGCATTTTAAATTCTGCTACTTTGTGCCACTGCCTCCTTCTCCTGAATAAGCTAACTTAATATTGATCCACATGCAATTACTAAAATTCACTGAGTGCTTTCTTCATGACTAAACACAATTTGTATGTTAACAACTCCAATTCATAAATCTGTCTTAATTTTGTCACTTCTGGCATGCCACAATGCTGAGTGTTTAGGCCCTTGATTTTTCTCATTTTAGATCTCGCAATGGACTTAACGTAGAAAACTAAACTTTCTGTTGATGTCTGTGTCTTTTGTCGTGAAACAACCGAACTCTGGCAGGTCCGTTTCTGTTCAAACAGACTAAACAAATGGCCCAATCAGTAAAAAAGGCAGCGTCAGTCGTCTCAGCGAAATGGAACCTCAAATCCCATTGGTTGTGACCACATTGCGAGCGTGCCTCTACGGAGCAGAGCGGGTGAAAGGGTACATCTGCCGTCGCTCTAGCGCGCCAGGTGCTGCGTGAGGGGAGAGGGCACCGCCGCAATGCCACGTCATCCTTACTCTCGCAAGCCGGCGCCCAGTCCCCCCCCCCACTGGGCTTAGCTGCTGCACGTGCCCAGTGGGGCAATGTCTACACTAATGTCTCTCCAGGGTGCCATCACTAGTTAAAAACCTAACATATGTACCCTAGCAAAAAAAGCTGATAGAAATTTCTATAGTCTCTTAGGAATATGTATAGGTTGTACGGGTCCTTCTAAGAGTGATATACATTCCTACCTGACCCATAGAACTCTTTACCAGACTGGCAGGCAGCAGATAGATCTCACTGTGCTGCCTACAAGACCAAATAGCATGATGTACGTATCAGTCTTTTAAACCCAGATAGAGATCATCATATGACATACAGAAATCTCATTGAGGCACTGATAAAGCATGTTAGAAATAGCACACATGCCGGTGCCCACATGCCTGAAGAGACGTTTTTAAAATGAACTGAATATACAACCCTGAATGCATTGCCTGCCACGTGAACAGATTAACAAACACAGTTGGGATATTGAAGTATCAAATAAAAATGAAGTGTGTAAACTGTGCAATTATCAAAACTTTTTACAGCTTGTATGCAGATATATTATTCTAAACATGTTTCAACATAAATTAAAGCACACGTTTTCAAAGCACAGCAGCGTTACTTAGCCTGTGAAACTACATTGGGGAAGTTGCATGAGAAAACTATCAGTCCATCTTTGTAGCAGGTGTGCTCCAGCTCTTTTAATACAAAATTACATTTACAAATTTTGCGAGACGGATGTGCAACATTTAATGCATATCCAAAACAGGATTACTGTCATCATCATCATCATCATTATATTTATGTCCACTGCAGGACGAAAGCCTCTCCCTGCAATCTCTAGTTACCCCTGTCCTGCGCCAACCGATTCCAACTAGCACCCGCAAATTTCCTAATTTTGGCGCACCACCTAGTCTTCTGGCATCCACTACTGCACTTCCCTTCTCTTGGTACCCATTCTGTCACCCTAATGGTCCAACGGTTATCTAATCTGCGCATTACATGACCTGCCCAGCGCCATTTTTTTCTCTTAATGTCTATTAGAATATCATCTACACCCGCTTGCTCTCTTGTCCAAACTGCTCTTTCTGTCTCTTAAAGTTGTACTTGGCATTCTTCGTTCCATCCCTCTTTGCACGGCCCTTAACTTGTTCTCAAGCTTCTTTGTCAGTCTCCAAGTCTCTGCGCCATATGTCAGCACCCATAAACTGCACTGATTGTATACTTTCCTTTTCAATGATAGTGGTAAGCTCCCAGTCAGGAGCTCACAATGCCGGCCGTATGCGATCCAGCCCATTTTTATTCTTCTGTGAATTTCCTTCTCATGGTCAGGGTTTCCTGTGATTAGTTGACCTGGGTAGACATACACCTTCACAGACTCTAGAGGCTGACTAGCGATCTTGAACTCTTGTTCAATGTGCCCGGTTATTTATCATTATCTTTGTCTTCTGCATATTAATCTTCAGCCCCACTCTTACACTCTCCTTGTTAAGGTCCTCAATCATTTGTTGTAACTCGTCCGCAGTGTTCCTGAATAGAACAATGTCATTGGCAAACCGAATGTTGCTGAGGTGTTCGCCGTCGATCCCTACTCCTAAACCTTCCCAGTTTAATAGCTTGAATACTTCTTCCAAGCACGCAGTGAATAGCACTGCAGAGATTGTGTCTACTTGTCTGACTCCTTTCTTCATAGGTATCTTCCTACTGTTGTAATAAAGTTTATTTACAAAAGCAAAACAAAGCACTTTCAAAACTGTGGATACTAACTGTAGCTCTAACATGCCCGGCTGAGTTTCTGAATGCCATAAATTAGACACTACCAACGTGATTTCATTAAAGCTACTTTCTGGGCTAGTTTGTGCATACTTGATTTGAAAATTAAAACAACGCTAATGCATCCATCCACAAAGGAACAAGGGCAAGACACAAGCAACATGACTACAAACATGACTAGGGTTTATTTTACACTCCACTGTCTAAAGAATAAGCAAGCAACTTTAGCCACATTTAAACAAACACATAACAGGAAGAACACAGACTGAAATACCAACTTCACCATGCCCATTTGTGCTCACAGATGCTGTATAGAACACCAGGTCTAATTGGCATATGCTTTTATAATATTACAACTTCATATGAAGCT